>NW_028274808.1:25155000-26405000 GCF_037043125.1 Eumetopias jubatus | reverse complement strand
TCTCTCTGTCAAATAAATAAATAAAATCTTTTAAAAAAAATACATTTAAGAAGCTAATGGAATTAAAATGTTACACTAGAAAATATCCACTTAATGCAAAAGTAGACAGTAAAGGAGGAATAGAGGAATAAAGAGTGAGATATACAGAGGACAAAAATCAATATGGCAGATGTGAATCTAACCATATCATTAATAACCATACCATTCATATCAGGAGATTTTTTTTAAAAGATTTATTTATTTATGAGAGAGAGAGATTGAGTGAGCATGGTGGAGGGGCAGAGGGAGAGGGAGAGAATGCTCGAGCAGATTCCCTGCAGAGCACAGAGCCTGATGCAGGGCTTGATCCCAGGACTCTGGGATCATGACCTGAGTCAAAATCAAGAGTCGGCTGCTTAACCAACTGAGCTACCCAGGCGCCCCAGTGAGATTAAGCAACTTAATTAAAAGACAAAGATTGCCTCTTTGGATTAAAAAATTATGTTCTGCACAAGAGGCAGATTTTAATATAAAGATACAAATAGGTGGAAAATAATAGGATGGAAAAAAATATGCCAGGCGAAAAACAGCCACGGTAAAGCTGCGGCGGCTATGCCAATATCAGACAAAATCGACATTAAAGCACACCCACATATAAAAATGTTACTAGAGACCACAAGGGACATTTCATGGTGAAAAAGAGTCAATCCATCAGGAAGGAAAGGAAATTTGGGCCATGAATAAAAATATAACAACACAGGAGTCAGTAACCAATGGGTCAAAGAAGAAAACACAAGGGAAATTAGAAAATACTTTGAGATGAATAAAAATGAAAACACAACATACCAAAACTTGTAGGACATAGCTAAGGCAATCTGCATAAAGGCATGCCTCTAAAAAGATAATCTCAAATCAATAACTCTGTTAACCTAGGGGTACCTGGGTGGCTCAGTCAGTTGAGTGTCTTGACTCTTGATTTCCGCTCAGGTCGTGACCTCAGGATTGTGAGATAGAACCCCAGGTCAGGCTTGGCACTGGGCAGAAGAGCCTTCTCTCTCTCTCCCTCGCCTTCTGCCCCTCCCCTCCTTTAAAAAAAGGAAATAACTCTGATAACTTAGGCAAAATGGACAAATTCCTATAGATAAAAAGTAGCAAAACTGACTCAAGAAGAAGTAGAAAATCTGACCAGACCTATACCAAGAAAAGAGATTGAATTGGTAATTTTAAAACTTCTCACAAAGACTAGGATCAGATGGTTTCCATGGTGAAGTATACCAAATCTTAAAAGTACTGATAATAATCTTTCTCAAATTCTTCCCAAAATAGAAGAGCACTCTTCTTCAGAACATTTATGAGCGATTAAAACTCAGTAAGAAAAAGATAACACAATTTAAAAATGGGCAGAGGATTTGAATAGACATTTCGCCAAAGAATATATACAAGTGGTCAATAAGCACATAAAAAGATACTCAAAACCATTAGCTCTGAGGGAAATGAAAAGCAAAACCTTGATGAGATACCACTTCACACCCACTATGATGGCTACCAAAAGAAGATAGACAGTAAGTGTTGACAAGGATGTGGAGAAATTGGGACCATACATCATTGGTAAAATGGTGAAGACACTTTGGCAAATGGTTTGGCACTTCTTCAAAATGTCAACCATAGTTACCTATGACTGGGCAATTCCATTCCCCCCACTCCAAATTTATACCCAGGAGAAATAAAAAGCACACATCTATCCAAAAACTTGTCAGCAAGTGTTTATGGCTACAATTCAGTATAGCCAAAAAGTAGAAACCATCCAAACAGACACCTACTGATGAACGGAAAACTAAAATGTGGTATATCCATACAACTGAAACATTATCTGGCAATAAAAGGAAACTAAATACTGATACATGCTATCACTTGGAGAAACCTTAAAAATATAATGCTAGGTACAAGAAGCTAGTTCCGGAAGACCCCACATTGTAGGATTCCGTTTGTTTGAAATAATCCAGTATAGGCCTATGTAGTGGTTGGTTGGGATTGGAGGGAGGAGAGGTAGGGAATGACGACTAACGGAGTCCTGGGTTTCTTTTAGGGCAGTGTGGTAGTCAGGGTACACCAGAGAAACAGAATCAATAACATATATTGGAAAGAGATTAATGAAAGCATTGGCCTACGCAATTATGGAGGCTGGCAAGTCCAAAATCTGTAGAGCTGATCTCAGTTTGAAGGCCATCTGGCAGGAGAATTCTCTTACTCAGGGGAGGGTCAGCATTTTGTCCTGTTCAGGCCTTCAACTGGTTAGACGAGGCCCACTCATGGGGCGCCATCTGCCGAGGGCACAGGATTCTATGAGAAAGACTCAGAGAACAAAGGGAGTGATGGAGCCAAATTGGGAATGGAGTGATAAGGTTTGCAAGTGAAGACACAATACTGAAATAAAGGAAAATATTATAGGGCAATGAGTTGTTAGACTGCTGGCGTGCAGCATGATAGAGTCTGAGGATTCAAAAGGATATGGAGCCAGCAGGCTCTGCTCATAAAAGCCTTTGACAACACTGTGCCTACTGAACACTGTTCAGATTCCTTGGTCAACTGGCATAAACCTAACTGAACTCTATTTCCTCTGCAGGTGTACTTGAGACTCTCAAGGCAACCGTACCCCAGTTCTAAGGGAGACACATTTGCCCGCAGGTCTTGCTGGCCCTCTGCCAGCCTGGCAGTGCTGGTTGAAGTAGGCAGGGGCATCTTGTGGCCTGGTATGCAAAAATCATCCAGGCCAGCAAGTGTCCTGCTCCTAGCATTAGACATGGAAGAGCCTGAGCCAAACAACAGTAGGAGCAGGGGGACTGCTGTGACATGGAGAGCGGAGTCGGAGTGGCGATTGGAACCACTTCCATACCCAGACCTGGCTGAAGCAGAGGAAGCTGGCTGTAAGAGAGGAGAGCTGACCAGTGCCAAAAAGCATTCCAGAGACCACACCTGCTAGAGCTGGGGGTCCTTAGAGTTGCCTCCATTGTTCCAGTCAAATATATTATTAAAAGGAACCACCCATTGCTAGAAGTAACTTGAACGGATCTCTGCATATGCACCAAAAATACCCGGCTGGAGCAGGACCTCTTTCCCAGGAATTCCTTCACTCCGTTACCGGGCACTCATGACACGCTAAGTGCTGTTTGGCCCCACTGGGGATTCAGCACTAGAGGAGGCACACCACCAGGCCTCTGCATACACCCGATCTTCTTGTGGTCAGAGATGATGATGTTCATTACTCCCACTGAATTCCTTAGCCCCACTTGCACTCCCCTGGCCGTGTGCCTTTGACTCATACTGTTCACAGTGGTTCCTCTTCAGAGAATTCCCTTCACCTGCTAAATGCTACACTTTTCCCTGTAGCCTTCCAGAATCTCTCAAGCAAAATTAGTTTCCCTCTTTGTGGTGCTACATAGCGCTTCCATAGCCATCACGACATCCCTGCTGTTCCGCCTTGAGTTAGAGTTGTTTATATGCCTATCTCATCTTCAGGAACTTGAACTCCTTGAGAATAGAAAATGGGCCTGATTCCTCCTCCCGCCTATCACTGAACCTTCCACCCGGGATCCCTTCAATGCGTGTTGGTTCAACTGAATTAAATTCAGCCTATGAGGAACAAGGGAGGGAGAAAGCAAGGAGGACATTCACACCTTTCTCTTATTCCCAGTTTCCACACCCAAGCAGATGGCCACAAAATGGTGGCATATATCTGAAGACTTGTCCAGCTGCCTTCCCACAAATCCAAATCTTCACTAGCTGGGACGAGCTAGTTATTTTTTTTAGCTTCAGCATGTGGTCAGTATTTCCTAGCTATGAAGAAGGCAAATGAAATACTTCCAAGTGCTTTGAACCGGCAAACCTGTGTTTATACAATTACATGACAACAAGCTAATGGGATGGCCTTGCTGAGGTTTAATGATGTTGAGGGCAGGAAATTACAGTCGCCTGACTACATGTTTCACTGCAGATCGGGTTGCATCTCATTGGAAAGGAATCTTGATTTGAATCTATCCTTTCATGTAGAGGGGGTTTGCTATAAATAAGGGGAGAGAGAACTGAATTCTTAAGCGCATTTTATTTCTTCCTGAGAGACACATATGAAGTTAAGTGGATGACTGTCAGCTTCAGGGCTGCACCAGAAAATTCCACTATTTGCAGGTGACAGCAACATAAATAATAAGGGAGGTCCTCTCACGAGTCCAGGCTTCTTTCTCAACCCGTTCTGCCAAGCTCAGCTGACATTGCCAAGACTCCGTGGACATGGGCCAGAGAGGCACTGAATGTAGTACTAGAAAGTGCACTTAGCTTATGATAGGAAGACCTAGTTAAAGACCCAGAGAGCCACTAACAAGCCATGGGATCTTGGGTATGTCTCTGACTTCTTAACTGCTTATCTGTGTACTCAATAAGTGCTCAGGGTCCTTTCCACAATTTGCATCACATCTATGAGAGTTCATTAGACTGTTGTCCCACATCTACAAAAGTACTAGAGCTGACTCATCAACATTAAGGTCATTTTTCTAACTGACCTGAACCACACACATGTTCTGGCCTGGTTCTCCTTGTGACTAACTCTGCATCGGTCACACGGTGGCTTAAGGTAATGGGATTTGGTTGGGCTGTGACACTTTTCTTCTTACCCATACATGGCATGAAGGAACCAGCCTCTCAGACTCATGTCTCCTCAGTAGCAGAGTCTAGTAGCTAATGAACCAAAGCATGTGGTCACTGGCCTTCAAGGATTTTATCATGGTGTTATTTTTAAACTCAAGTGAAAAGAACTAAATGTTCAAGTTTTTAAGTAGAGAGGTTGGATGAGTGGTACATTTTCTGTGCAAGGGTGATGTCTTGTAAAAATTCAACACAGTTAAAGGAAAACAGTAAATCTAGATTCTTTAGAAATATTTACACCCGGGACACGTCTAGAATGCTGTGCTTCAAACCCATGTTTTCGAAACATGGGCTGACCAGACCATAATAGGAGCCATTTCTGAGGCCAAACTCCCCAGATGGAATCTAAAAGAGACTTGTGCTGCATTTTTAGGATTGTAGAATATAGATGCTAAGAGGGGTCATGTCAGTAAACCCACCTGAGTTTTGACATCTTGGGCCATCTAGTGCTGTGAAGGTTCCCAAACAGTGCACCTTTCACTTTCACGTTTGCTTCTTTTGCACTCATACGCTGAGGTCATGGCAGTGGAAGTTGGACCATTCTGGAAAGCAATTAGGAATAGCTACCAAAGACATCAATGTATCCAAATTTTATTCCACTCTGAGGAGTCTACCCCAGCTTTGCAGAAATATGGTCAAAGCTATGTAGGTAAGAATATTTAGCAAAAACTTAAAGCAAAAGGCATCCACATCTGTAAGGAAGAAGTAAAACTTTCACTGTTTGCAGATTACATGATACTATATCCAGAAAACCCAAGACTTCACCAAAAAACTTCTGGAACTGATAAACAAATTCAGTAAAATCGCAAGATACAAAATCAATCTACGGGAAATCTGTTGCATTTCTATACACCAATAATGAGGCAGCAAGAAGAGAAATTAAGAAAATAATCCCATTTACAATTGCCCCAAAATAATGAGATATCTAGGAATAAATCTAACCAAAGAGGTGAAAGATGAAAGACCTGTACTCTGAAAACTATAAAACACTGATGGAAGAAATTGAAGATGACACAACGAGATGGAAAGACATTCCATGTTCAGGGATTGGAAGAAAAAATGTTGTTAAGCTGTCTATATTACCCAAAGCAATTTACAGATTTAATGCAATCCCTATCAAAGTACCAACAGCATTTTTCACAGAGCTAGAACAATTCTAAAATTTGTGTGGAACCATCAAAGACCCTGAATAGCCAAAGCAATCTTGAAAAGGAAACCAAAGCTGGAAGCATCACAATTCCAGACTTCAAGTTATATTACAAAGCTGTAGTGATCAACACAGTATGGTACTGGCACAAAAATACATACATAGATCAATAGAACAGAATAGAAAATCCATAAATAAACCCACAATTATATGGTCAGTTAATCTTTGACAAAGCAGGAAAGATTATCCAACGGAGAAAAAGACAGTCTCTTCAACAAATGGTGTTGGAAAAACTAGACAGCAACATGCAGAAGAATGAAACTGGACCACTTTCATACACCATATACAAAAATAAATTCAAAATGGAACAAACACCTAAATGTGAGACCTGAAACCATCAAAATCCTAGAAGGGAACACAGGCAGTAACTTCTCTGACATTGGCCATAGCAACTTCTTTCTAGATATATCTCCTGAGGCAAGGGAAACAAAAGCAAAAATAAACTGTTGAGACGCCACCAAAATAAAAAGCTTCCGCACAGCAAATGAACAATCAACAAAACTAATGGGCAACCTACTGAATGAGAGAAGATACTTGCAAATGACATATCAGATAAAGGGTTAGTATCCAAATACATAAAGAACTTATAAAACTCAACAGTCAGAAACCAAATAATCTGATTTAAAAATGGGCAGAAGACATGAATAGATATTTCCCCAAGGAGATTTGCAGATGGCCAACAGACACGTGAAAAGATGCTCAGCATCACTGATCATCAGGGAAATGCAAATCAAAACTACAATGAGATATTACCTCACACCTCTCAGAATGGCTAAAATCAAAAACACAAGAAACAACAGATGTTGGTGAAGATGTGGAGAAAAAGGAACACCGGTGCACTGTTCGTGGGAATGCAAACTGGTGTAACCACTGTGGAAAACAATATGGAGGTTCTTCAGAAAGTTAAAATATTGCTACCCTATGGGGCACCTGGGTGGCTCAGTTGGTTTAGTGTCCAGCTCTTGGTTTTGTCTCAGGTCATGATCTCAGGGTCATGGGATCAAGTCCCAATGAGGCTCTGCGCTCAGCACAGGGTCTGCTTGAGAATCTCTCCCTCTCCTCCCTCCCCCTCTGGCCTCCCCACCCCCAACCCACTCATACATACGTGCATTCTCCCTCTCTCTAAAATAAATAAAAAATAAAATCTTTAAACAAATATACCACCCTGTGATCCAACAAGCACACTACTGGGTATTTACCCAAGGAATACAAAAACACTAATTCAAAGGGATATATGCACCCCTATGCTTATAGCAGCATTAATTACAATAGCCAAGAATCAGCCCAAGTGTCCATTAACTGATGAATGGGTAAAGAAGATACGCTACATATATATATATATACACAATGGAATATTATTCAGGCATAAAAAGGAATGAAATCTTGTCATTTGTAATGATATGGATAGAGTTAGAGTATAATGCTAAGTGAAATAAGTCAGAGAAAGACAAATACCAAATGATTTCACTCATATGTGGAATTCAAAAAACAAAACAAATGAGCAAAGGGAAAAATAGAGGGACAAATCAAGAAAGAGACTTTCAACTATAGAGAACAAACTGATGGCTACCAGAGGTGGGTGAGGGGATGGATGAAATGGGGATTAAGGAGTGCACTTGTGCGATGAGCACCAGGGGATTAAAATAAAAACTTAGAAAATGATTTAAAGCAGGGCGTCTGGGTGGCTCAGTCGGTTGAGGGTCTGACTTCAGCTCAGGTCACGATCTCAGGGTCCTGGGATCGAGCCCCGCATCAGGCTTCTCGCTCAGTGGGGAGTCTGGTTGTCCCTCTTCCCCTGCTCCCCCTCATGCTCTCTCTCTCTTTCAAGTGAATAAATAAAAATCTTTATAAAAAAATTTAAAGCAAAAATAGGGAAAGGATTCAGGAAAGTATATGATGGGAAATGACATTTAAATTATGCTTCTGAATGTTTTATAATAATATACAAAATTTTTCCTACAATTTTCAGTGAAAAAATTGGGTTGCAAGTTTTATATACAGTATTTTTTCAATGCTTATGAAGATAAATGCACAGACAAAAAGCTGAAAAACAAAATGCTAATGGGGATTACTTTAGATTTGGGAGGACAGGTGATTACTTTCCCTCCTTCTTTACACTTTACTCTGCTTTCCAAATCACCTACCATAAGCTTTACCTTGAAATTACAATATCATTACAAAAAGCCGATGACTGTCCCACCCTTATCTGAGATTGCCTTGTCTCCCCATTCATCACCACTATCCCTTTCTCCCCACAGATACACTGAAAACGAGAAAATCAAAGCCACAGAATTCAGTTCTGCTGGTGAGGATTACAAACGTCATAGTCCACGTAGACAGGTTCAGTGGAGAGTTCCAGGATGGGTGGGTGGGGGCAATATCCTATCTATTTTCAAATGATTACCTTGAAGACAATAGGAAGAAACACAGCAAGATGAGCATCTATGGATGACTGCTTGTGCTTGAAATCCTACGCATCAGCCAAGGGCCAGAAAAGAGCAGACTGATGTCAGCCCAGCTCATCCTCCACGGAAAGCCCAGTGATCTTCATACTTTTCCTTGGAATAGAACAGGCTTCTTATTCAGTGAGAGCCCAAGACTTAAGAAGTTCCCAGCATTTTGCCCATTAAAGTAACTCATCCTTTAAGAAGTCAGGGTAGTGCTAAGGAAAATCGGAGAGTAGATTCAAGCTTTGGGTCTTTGGGCCATATCCAGAACACAGGCTTTCCTGCAAGTTCATTGTGAGTATGCCTTGTATATTACACAGCGCAGGAAGAAATCACGTATGAAATGCTGGAGCTGGGGAGTAGAATCACAGAGGAGGAGGTTACGAGCCTATCCAGGTTTTAAAAAAACATACAAAGGCACACACGGAGTCTGGAGGGAGATTCCTCAGGCATTAACGTTTCTGAGTGATGAAATTATCGGTGATGTTATTTTCCCTGTGACGCTGTCCCGTATTTTCCAAACTTTCTGAGCAGGTGTTGCATTTCAGTATAAAGAAAAGATTTATTTTTTATTTTTAACATCACAATGGAGGGACATATATAAAAGTACATAGACAAGACTCAGAAGGTGGTAGAGTAAGAGATCCATTTTAATTTTCATTTTTATACTTTCTTTGCATTTTTCTAATTGTTTTACAATGAAACCGGTTCCATTTCCCATCAGGAAAAACAAAACAAAACAAAACATTTACTTAAATGAGTCCTAAATGGATTCTGGAGAAATGTTTGTTTTCACAGCTAGATGTCTTTTATTTCCAGGGTAGGGGAAGGATTTTTCTCAGCGACTCATTGGCTCTGGTCCTTAGAGATTCACCTTGAGTCTGATGCTGTCAAAAGTATTTACCGAGCATTTATTAAACAGTTAAGACTGGGCAGGAATTCGTGGGCTTCGTTCATTCATTCCCCAAACAGTTTTGCTATTCTGTACTTTGAAGGCGTTGAGAAAAACACTGGTCTCTGCCCTTAAGACACGGTCTTGAGAGGAGAGACAAGTTAACACACAATTACCTAATAGCAACGATTCTTAAAATTCAGCATGCTCAGAATCACCCGATGGCCTTCTTAGACCCTAGACGGCTGGGCTCCACCCCAAGACTTTCTGATTCAGTCTGGGTATCCCACGTGTTGCTGGTGCTGCTGGCCCGGGTCGCACCTTCAGAGAACCCTTGTATTATAAATGCTGGAGGCGGGGGGTGCCTAGGGACCCTGAGCTGTCTCCATCAGACTGTGTACTCCTGCTGAAAGGTAGGGAAGTGGGGAGGGGAGGAGGGCAGAGGGAGGAGGGAGGAAGATAGGCCCACAAGGCAGGATTTGCAATCAGCCCCTAGAATCCTTGAAGCCTTACTAGGTAGATGTCTGAGTCGCCGCGCCTCCTCTTTCAGCATCTGGCAAAAGCCGTGAATTCTTTCCCTGCCACTCTCTGAGACAGAATTCTCCCAATGCCACTTCTCTTCTATCTCCTCCCCAAACTTTCTCCACGCACTAAAAAAGCTAAGGTTCCATCCTCTCCAAAGAGAGGCCCCCACCCCGCAGGTGGCTAAGAATTGGCCTCAAACTAAAAAGGAATCCATAGCATTAAAACTGTTCTGAGGCCCCACTACAGACTGAATGTCTGTGGCCCCCCCCCCCAAAATTCTTATGTTGAAACCTAACCCCCACTGTGATGGTGTTAGGTGGTGGGGTCTTCGGGAGGTGATTAGGTCATGAGGGTAGAGCCTCATGTCTGGGATCAGTGCCCTTATAAAAGAGACCTCAGAGAGCTCCCTTGCCCCTTGGCCATGGGAAGGCTCAGCAGGATGGCCATCTATGGACCAGGAAGCAGGCCTTCACCAGGCAAGGAATCTACCAGCACCTTGATCTTGGACTCCTAAGGTTCCCGTCTATGGTGTTTTGGTATAGCAAATCCAACAGGATTAGGTATACCAGTAGACACACGAGGAGCATGACCCCACCCCTGGGGGGACAGACCCCCAAAATACAAGCGCTTCAAGAAGAAGGGTTCACCAATCATATTAGCACTGTTAGGCTCTGCAGAGATTCTTCCAAATGTTTGCGTAGGTTTTCCTGGGAGAGAAGAGAAGAACCAATGTCCACAAGGCTGCAAATGCTAATAAAGCTGACCATGTTTGGCAGAATCTTTGCTAAGGATGCAATGTTCTTATTTAGTGACTGTTTTATAAGTGCATAATGTAACCAATGGTGTATCCAAGCCTGTGATCATAAAATGTTATAAAGGTTCCTATATTATTAAAATGGTGAGACCACTTACAAAATACTTTCTAGATGAAGGTCAAAAAGATGATTCCAGTGTTTCCTGGGTAGAAGTTCAGCTATATATAGACTAAAAGCCAAACAGAAGTGGCATGAGCTTAATTTTCTCCACCTGTGAACATTGTATTTTGTCAGTTCAGTCAGAGTTTAAGTGCACTGGGACAGCTAACTCTTTAAAAGGATTCGTAAAGTTGCTAATTTTGTAGTAGCAAACAGACCCTCTAATTTATATTTTATATAGATTTGAGGTTTCACATATTAGGTGCTAGGAGTTATATCTGCAATACTTAAAAAGTCTGTAAAGGTGAGAGTCAGTACATCACATTTTTTTCTTAAACATTGGTGTTTAAGGAATAAATATAGGGATAGCATATAGAGGGAAAACTCTGGAGTCAAATTCATGCAGGTGAAATTAATTGTAGGTTCTCTTTTAAGCTGGTGAACTTTACTATCCATTCCTCTTTCCCTCACCTTGTCTTGCAGTTGATCTGATTTACCACCCTTATGTCTGATGAATGGTCCATAGAGGGTTTGGAAAAAGAGAAAAACAAGAGGCTTAGGGATAACATTGAGAATGTCATCAGTGAGCATGTTTCTGCCAAAGTGCTTCATTTTAGCTCTGGATAGGCTACAGATGTAATTGATTCAAGCCCTTGTTGGTGCATTAATTCAGGGCATCGGGGGATCACATCCTTTTCTCAAAATGCTTATCATGAGTGTAAGCAGGAGCCAGCTCAGTTTGGCGTAAGCTAATGTTTCCTATGTGCGACACAGTGATGGGGTGGAAATTACTATACTTTACACATAGAACGACTAGGACAATAGAACTACAAATCCCTGGGTTGGTTTTTTTTTTTTTTTTAATGGCCGTTTATTCTTTAGAAATATCACCAAAATGGAAGGGGAGTAAATCGGAGGGGGAGACGAACCATGAGAGACGATGGACTCTGAGAAACAAACTGACGGTTCTAGAGGGGAGGGGGTGGGGGGATGGGTTAGCCCGGTGATGGGTATTAAGGAGGGCATGTTCTGCGTGGAGCACTGGGTGTTATACGCAATGAATCCTGGAACACTACATCAAGAACTAATGATGCAATGTATGGGGATTAACATAACAATAAAAAAAAAGAAATATCACCAAAATGATCCTCAGAAATAGGTTTTACTACGTGTGGGGGAAAAAAAGTTAGATTTTTTTTTTCTTAGCATACACCTGAGTAAATTCCAGGGGGGAATAAGGAGATTAAGTATAAAAATTGAAATTAAACAAACATTAGGAAAATAAAATGAATTGCTTTCAGAATGTGGTTGAATTTTCTAACAAAAGCCATGAAGGAAATCACCACATTTGATTGTATGCATCTTTTAAAAGTTCTGTCCATCTGGGGCGCCTGGGTGGCTCAGTCAGTTAGGCTCCGGTCATGATCCCAGGGTCCTGGGATCGAGCCCCGCATCGGGCTCCCTGCTCAGCAGGGAGCTTGCATCTCCCTCTCCCTCTGCCTGCCGCTCTGCCTACTTGTGATCCCCCCTTGTCAAATAAATAAATAAAATCTTAAAAAAAAAAGTTCTGTCCATCTAAAAATGTCATAGACAACATAAGAAAGCAGAGACAAATTTGTTATTTTATTATTAATTTTTTTTGCAAAAGACAAATTTAAAGAAATATTTGCAACATACAGGAATGAAGGTATGGTATATTATAAAAAGAAATCTTAAAAATCAATGAAAATTTAGCAAAATGGTCAACCTATATAATTCACAGAAGACGAAATATAAGTCACACATATATATGAAAATATTGGACTGCATTATTAATGAAATTCCCCTTAGAACAATCTTAGATTGTTTTGATATTTGTTGGTAAAAACAAAGATTTTTAAAGATGCCAAATTGCTGCTAATTATTGTGGAGAAGTGGTTATACATATCTACTCCATAAAGTGTAAGATGGCCAGGAATTGGCCATAAGTATTAAGGGCTTTTGAAATGCCTGTTATCTGTTTTCTCCCGGTCCACTTGGCCTGATATCTTTTTTTTTTTTTTACAATTTTAAAGAAGTATAATGGGCATGCAGTAAACTGCACATATTTAAAGGGCACGACTTGATAAGTTTGACATACACACACACCCATGAAACTATCATCAATCAAGAAAATGTCCCCCAAATGTTTCTATATAACATCCATTCCCTTTATAATCTATTATAATCTATTCCTTTATAATCTAGTGCTCTTTTCACCTCCATCCGCAAGAAACCACCACTGTACTTGCTGTCGCTATAGATTAATTTACATCTTTAAGATTTTTATATAAATTACATAATACATTTCATCCTTTTTTTTTTCTTTTGGTCTCTATTTTTTTCACCTAACATGATGATTGTGAGATTTATCCATGTTGTTGCATGCATCTGATTTTTCCTTTTCATTGCTGAGTAGTATTCCATGGTATGGATGTACCATCACTAGTGGATGGATTCGCCTGCCTATTGGCATAAAATTGTCCATTTTACTTTTCTAGACATTTATTCTAAGGAAACAATCATAGACTTGTTAAAAGATTTATGTATATGTATATATATCCTTATATATCCATATATATCCTAATACATATATATTACAGTGTTACTTAGATTATCAAAAAAGTAGAAGCTACCGATATGTCCAACAATAACAGATAAATCAAGCAATTATAATCAATCCCACTCAAAGAAAATGGAGCATTTAAAAACCGTATCTTCAGATAAAAAATTTTTTTTAAAGATTTTATTTATTTATTCGACAGAGAGGACAGCGAGAGCAGGAACACAAGCAGGGGGAGTGGGAGAGGGAGAAGCAGGCTCCCCACTGAGCAGGGAGCCGGATGTGGGGCTCGATCCCAGGACGCTGGGATCATGACCTGAGCCGAAGGCAGACGCTTAATGACTGAGACACCCAGGCGCCCCTCTTCAGATAATTTTTATCAAGACAAGACAAGAAAGTCTTCACATATAATATAAACTTTGTAAAAAGGGGTACAAAACCCATCATCTGAATTTTTAAAGAATAAAATCATAAGAAGTACTAGAAGAAAGCAGGAGGTAAATCTATTATTACATGTATGTGAGGAAAGGTTTTCTAAGACTCAAAGGCCAGAGGCAACAACAAAACAAAACAAAAAAAGTAAAAAGATGGTAAAAATCTTTTGATTAAAATAAAATCTTTTGGGCGCCTGGGTGGCTCAGTTGGTTAAGCGACTGCCTTCGGCTCAGGTCATGATCCTGGAGTCCCGGGATCGAGTCCCACATCGGGCTCCCTGCTCAGCAGAGAGTCTGCTTCTCCTTCTCACTCTCCTCCCTCTCATGCTCTCTGTCTCTCATTCTCTCTCTCAAATAAATAAATAAAATCTTAAAAAAAAATAAAATAAAATAAAATCTTTTGCCAAAAAAATGAACAAAACAAAATATACCTGATAAACTGCGAGGAGATAGTTGCAACATTTATCACAGATTAAGGGATAATGTCCCCAATGTATTAAGAACTGTTTAAAATTAAGGGAAAGAAGACCAAGACTGCATAGAAAAAAAAAAGATAAAAGATCACACACAAAAAAGATCCAAAAATAGCCTAAATATGTGAAAAATATTCACTCCCCCCGAAAGAAAAAGTTCAACCCCATCCGTAATTAGGGAAATACAAATTACAACTTCACTGAAATGCCAATTCTCACCTATCGGATTGGTGAAAATTAAAAAGTATGACAATATACTCAATTTGAACATTGTTGGTGAGAATGGAAACCGGTACAGTGCCTTGAAGGGGATTCTGGCAATATGTAATAACCCCATTATCTAATTAAAACTACCTTTTGGGTGTACCTGGGTGGCTCAGTCGGTTAAGCACCTGACTCTTGGTCTCAGGTCAGGTTGTGATCTCGGGGTTGTGATGAAGCCCCGGGCAGGCTCCCCATTCATTGGAGAGTCTGCTTGAGTTTCTCTCCCTCTGCCCCTCCCCCTGCTCATGCGCTCATGCGCGCGCGCGCTCTCTCTCTCTCAAATACCTAAATCTTTAAAAAACTGACAACCAAAAAAACACTACATTTTGACCCAGCAATTACACTCTTAAGAATTTATCCTGCAGATAAACTCCAGCAAAATGAAAATACATATGCACCAGGTTATGCCCTGTAGCATTGTTTAAAATATTGGAAACAGCCCAAGGGCTGTATACAAGAGGGGTTGAAGAAACCATGATCCACACAATGGAGTACTCTGCAGCTATAAAAGAAGAATGAACATCTCCCAGTGGACTGATACAGAATAATTTTCAAGATGCATTGTTACATGAAAAAGCTGTGTGCAAAGGAGTCTCTATGTTTTACTACCTTTCGTGTAACAAAGAAATGGGAAATAAGAAAATATTTACATGTCTGTTTATTTGTGTCAAAAGAATGATAGGAAGGATAGACCAGAAATAAATGAGACTGGTCACGTTCAGGGAGGTAGAATGGGTGAGGGAAGTCACGCTTTTTCTTGAGTAAGCTTTTTGTATGGTTTCGATTTTTAGAAACATGTGTATTCTTCACACCCTGAAAGAATAAATAAATAAACAAACACATTAGTAAATAGAATCCATTGGGATGTGGGATAAAAGCTGCAAATAGAACAGGAACAGAAACAAATAATCCTAATGGTATTTAAGACAAACGACAACCATACAGAAAGGGTGCATAGGGAACCAATTAAGGAATTTTTGAAAACAGTAACTTGATTTTATGCCCTCAGGCTAAAGACAAAAACTATTGAAATTATTGTAGTTAGTGGGGGTTGGGCTCCCCCCTCCCCCGCAGTGGTATATGTTAGCAATTCTGAAACTATGTTATGGAGACTCTTAGATTGAGCAAATAATGGGATCCAGGTTTTTCACCATCAGAGAATAAAATTACAAATACACGAAAGGAGAAGCCTAGAATATACCCTGTGGGGTTGTATTGGAATTGGAGGTGTTAGTGTAAATACAGTTATGAAATATATAGATTCAGAAATGAACATGAATCTCAGGACACAAACATATTCTTGGATCTGTTTGCTGAGACCGTCTATAACAATGGCCACCCCAGGAGCGATGAACGCGTTTAGTGCCCACATCTGGTTTTTAAATGTCATTCTCCAAGAAAAGAACCTAGAGTACTTGGAGGACTGGCTGATTCCAGGGTGAGAACTTCTTACTGTGCAGATAAGTAAGGACGTTGGCAAAGGATGTTGGGCATATCTCAAAAAGACATTGGAGCCAGATTGAAGGGGTGCCCGCTGACCAAGTCTGAACCAATGTGAGCCTCAGAATAAATAGAGACTAAAATGAGAATCTGTGGGTACTGATATTGAATAAATAAGTGAATAAATAAATGAGGAGGAGGGAAAGCATTTCCTCACCAGATAATGTAAGCTAGTAAATGAGGAATGATGGAATTAGAGAATTATCAACATTTATAGTCACCATAATGGTGATTGATTCAGGCCAAAATCAGCCAGGATGGTAAAAATAGTAGGTAAAAGCAATGCAAGAGTCATAGGATATTTACATAGTATTAAGTTCTCCCCACAAGATAGTTTTTTATTACAAAGGGTAAAATAGTATCACTTACAGTAGAACATGTTGGCAGACCCCACCTTAACGGACTGAACCGACTGATCAAACTTGACGTCACCAGTAACACATCAACACCCCAGCATGTGGCCCGATCTGATGCCCCGAGAACAAAATGGCCTTGCTTCTGTGCCACTCCTGCTGAAGATGCATATATGTGGATCTATTAGGAGGAAACAGCAACAAACTTCAAACTCTCTTACAAGGTAACTGGCTTGTACTCTTCAAAAATGTCCAGCAAGAAAATCTTCAAGAGCCAGCAAGAAAGGCTAAAGAACCGCCCACATTAGACCCCAAAAGAGACTAAATTCTGTTAAATGATGTGGGACTGGCCCCGGGGCCAGATTTTTTTTTTCTTTCTGCTAAAAGAACAATGAACAATAGGTGAAATTCCGTGGTGAAATTCTGTAGATTATATAATACGGTGGTATCGCTGTTAATTTTCCAATTTTGTTGAGTCCGTGTGGGTATGTATAAGACTGGTCTTGTTTTTAGGAAATACACACATAATTATTTAGAAGCCAGGGAACAGTTTGCAATTTTCTATCAGATGGCTCAGAAAAATATAACACATATGGGGGGGGCAGATAGAAGGCAAATATGATAAAATGTTAATATTTAGGGAATCTGGGTGAAGAGTATCCTGGAATTCTTGATACTACTTTTGCAAATTTTCTGTAAGCTTGAAACTGTTTCAAAATAAATGGGACAGCTAGTGAGGGGAAAAAAGAAAAAATGTCTTTCTCCTTCCCTCCCTCCCGGCCTCCCTCCCTTCTTCTCTTTCTCCCCCTCTCTCTCCCCACCGCCCCCCACAAACACACGGGAACACGTCTGAAAAAAAATGTTGCAGAAGTGTGAGTAGTGTTTATATCTAGAGGGTGGGACATTACATTCAAAATTAATTCTCTTGCAAAGGAAGCAAAGGTGAAAATAAACAAAGGGGACTACATCAATCTAAAAAGCTTCTGCATAGGAAAAAACTGTCAACAAAATGAAAAGGCAACCAATGGAATGGGAGAAAATATTTGCAAATTATATATCTGATGGGGAGTTAATATCCAAATAATGAAGAACTCCTACAATTCAATAGCCAAAAAAAAAAGCAGTCTGATTTAGAAATGGGCAGAGGATCTGAATAGACATTTTTCCAAAGAAGACAGACAGATGGCCAAAAGGTACCCAAAAAGATAACCAATGTCATTCGTCATCAGGGAAATGCAAATTCAAATCACAATGAGAGATCACCCCCCACCTGTTAGAATGGTTAGCACCAAAAAAAAAAAAAAAAAAAACAAGAAATAACAAGTGTTGGCGAAGATGTGGAGAAAAGGCAAACCTTGTGCACTGTTGATATGAATGTGAATTGATGCGGTCAGTATAAAAAAACAGTATGGAAATTCCTCAAAACTTTAAAAATAGAACTGCCATGTGATCTAGCAATTCCACTTCTGGGTATTTATTCAAGGGGAATGAAAGCACCAACTCAAAATGATATCTGCCCATGTTCTTTGCAGTATTTTTTACAATAGCCAAGACATAGAAACTATCTAAGTGTCCGCTGATAGATGAATGGATAAAGAAAATATGGCATATATAACACAAGAGAATATTATTTTGCCTTAAAGAGGAAGGATACCCTGCCCTTCATGACAACATGGATGGACCTAGAGGGCATTATGCTAAGTGAAATAAGTCAGACAGAGAAAGACAAATACTGTATATTCTCACTTAGATGTGGAATCTGAAAAAAAAACCAAACTTATAGAAACAGAGGGCGGAATCATGGTTGCCAGGGGGTGGGGGAGATGGGGCCCTGTTGGTCAAAGGGCACAAACTTTTGGTTATAAGGTAAGTTCTGGCAATCTAATGTACAGCATGGTAACTACAGTTAGCAACACTCTATTATATACTTGGAAGTTGCTAAGAGAGTTGAACTTACATGTTCTCACCATAACAACAACCACAAAAAAGGTAATTGCATGAGATGAAGGATGTGCTAACAAACCTAACTGTGGTAAACATTTCGCAATCTGTACTTGCATCAGATCGTCATGTTGTACACCTTACACTTACACTATGTTGTCTCTCAACTCTATCTCCGTAAAGCTGGGGGGAAAGAAAAGAAAATCAATCTTCTTTATGCTTTTATATTTTATACAGATGCAACCATGGGCATGTATCTGTTTTTTTAACATATACATATATTTAAAATTTTCAAAAGCACTACTGAGGGCTGTCACCTTGATGTCATGATGGCATCTTGTCAGTTCAGCTGTCTTGTCCGTATCACTACGCTCCTCGTGTGTGGTTACACCCATCTGGACCCTCCCAGCAGCTGTGGCAGGGCCAAAATAGTTCTCAATGGGATTGTGACAGTAAGACAGCTGTAGTCTCTTAGAGTGTCCCATGTTTGTCCCCTGAGGCCATGAGTATATCATATAACAGAAGGAATCCTAAGAATGTGCATACTCTGGTGCAGAAACACCCTGTGATTTTCTGGAGGGCATAAGAGTTCCAGAGTGATGAACTTGGACTTG
Organism: Eumetopias jubatus; assembly: GCF_037043125.1. Lineage (NCBI taxonomy): Eukaryota > Metazoa > Chordata > Mammalia > Carnivora > Otariidae > Eumetopias > Eumetopias jubatus. The sequence continues at coordinate 26,386,181 of NW_028274808.1, read as the reverse complement.
TCTGCACTGTTAAAGTGTCGTGGATTTTTTTTTTTTAGAGTGAATTGTTATTTATTGCAGATTTATAGAACCTGCCCTCTTGATCTTTGTGTATCTTGGAAAAGTATTCTTTTTCCTTTATAGTTTTAAAAATAAATTTTAAAACAGCATTTCTCACAATATGGGGCATAAATCACAGAGAGACATGAAATACTAGTTTGATTAGCTAACGGAAAAGTGAATCAAAACAGGCTGAGGGACTGGCGTAAGTAGGACACCCTGCAGTCCGAGCTTTAAAGGCTGGATGAAGGCAATGGATTTGACCGTCTCTGACCCATGTAGTTCACCGCTTTCCAGCGTCTGCTAGCTGGAGGTGACTTTGGCGGGTCACTGAGTTTTCCTCTGGCTGCAACGAGCAAAACGTTAAGACTTCAGGATCTCACAGGGTAGGCAGCCCTCCGACATTCTCCAAGACTTCCAGAAAGGGCTTTCGCAACTATGTGCAAGCCGACATCCTAAATTTTATATCACGAAAAATTCAGTCCTAACTGATCAAGCTCCTCACATCACGAAGCTGGGTCTTTCTTTTAATTTGTGATTTTGGAAAGAGAATCACATGTCTAATCACTCTAAATTCTTCTCATTCCTTTCTGTCACTATGAGAGATCATTCCCCGAATTTATTCTCAAAGGCTGCCGCCTTTCAGATATGAAGAAGAATTCCTAACCCCCCATTAGAGGCATTTGACATGGAGTTTCTATTACCCCAATTTCTGAGCAACCCTCTGTTTGACTCCGATGATTTAAAATACACTCTTGGGTTAAATGGCATGTTCTTTGGGAGAACCCAACCAATTTTCTGATGTTTACAAAATATTTAAGAAAGCAGGATAGGGGCGCCTGGGTGGCTCAGTCGTCAAGCGTCTGCCTTCGGCTCAGGTCATGGTCCCGGGGTCCTGGGATCGAGCCCCGCATCGGGCTCCCTGCTCCGTGGGAAGCCTGCTTCTCCCTCTCCTGCTCCCCCTGCTTGTGTTCCCTCTCTCGCTGTGTCTCTCTCTGTCAAATAAAGAAATAAAATCTTTAAAAAAAAAAAAAAGAAAGCAGGATAAAAGCCTTTAGTACTGAACCCTGGACATTTAAAATTTACTTTCCAAATATTGAAACAGGAATGTATGACAGTAAACATGTATTGTTCTGTACTGAAATTTGACAGTGTGTTTAGTCTCTTTGCAGAAAATAAATTTAAATCATGATTTGAAATTAAATGTAAAAATGTAACAAGATGGATAGATGGCCTTAGGGTTTTAGAATTCAAGTGTGTTTCTACTCTTTGCGTCAAGTCATCATTTCTTTTGTCGTGGGGGTTAATAGCCAACACATGCAGCTATTGCAGGTGACTTATATAGGCAGGAATTCGTTGAATACTTACAGTGACCTTATGACCAGGTAGGGGGACTATTATATCCTTTTTACAGATTAATAGGCACCGGGAGTCAGTAGCGGAAGGTACAGAGCTAACAAAGGGCAGAGCCCAATCCTGACTCCAGAGTACAAGTTTTTAGCTGCTGCATTTTGCTGTGTCTGAGTTATTATCAGAGGCACATCGGAATACCGCCCCGCCCTTCCTTCTGCCTCCCGGCACTTTTTATGTCTAGTTTCCCGTCTTGCTTGTCCGCGGGTGTTTGGTGAATGTTTAACAACCAGCCCTCGGGGAAGAGCTGATCTGGAGCCTTTGCCAATTTCCAGGGCCAATTTCTAAGTGGCCAATTTCAAATCCCCAACTTGACGTCACCGAACGGAGTTGGGAAAAGATGGGCCGTAGCACTCTCCATTATGTTGTATTTATATCATGTAGACGTGTACCCCATTTTATAGTGTTTGCATCCTCTCACCACGATAGATGTATATAACCTCAAGAGCACAGAAAAATGGTAACATGTAATAAAAGAATTAGGACACAATACATTTGGAATGTTTATTGCCTTTGTTTTTAAATATAATCTAGTTAATTGTAAATTTATATAATCTAATTCTAATTTTAAAATTTAGCGATTGGCTCTCACGAGTCAGTTCTATCAGATAACATATTTTCTGGAAGTACTTTCTAGTGTAAAATTGGGAGAAGGATGAAATTAAGGTATTGGGTTACAGTCTCAATGGTGTCTGACTCTGAGCCCTCCTGCAGACAAATTTCCGTCTCCAAATCTTTTCTTTGCGGGGGCACAGCCGAAAGACGAGTTTGCCCGGGACTGCTGAGAGTTTGGAGTTCTGCTGCGCCACCCGGTGGTTACAATGAGCAATTACTATCTTGCTGTCTTGCACTCGTCTTTTTTTTTTTTTTTTAAGATTTTATTTATTTATTTGAGAGAGAGAATGAGAGAGAGAGAGAGAGCACATGAGAGGGAAGAGGGTCAGAGGGAGAAGCAGACTCCCCGCCGAGCAGGGAGCCCCACGCGGGACTCGATCCCGGGACTTCAGGACGATGACCCGAGCCGAAGGCGGCCGCCCAACCAACTGAGCCACCCAAGCGCCCTTGCACTCATCTTCTTACTGAAGTTCCTCACCCACCGGGATTTTCAGCCATTAATTAGTCTTCTGGTGGGTAACTTGACTCTTTTAGTTTACAAACTCCTAGATGTAGGCCTTGAAGATAAATTCGCCGACGTTGGGCCGAAAAGCCCCTGACTAACAAATTAGCCGGGTTTTTTGTCCTCTAGGATTACCACCCCCACTCCGGAGTGGTAGAGAGCATCTCCAGGCTTGGCTTATACATATTAATCTGGATAGTGAATGTCCTGAGACGTATCCCCAAGTTCTTGTCACTATCTTCTAAGAGGACTACAGGGTCCTCAGCAGATAGGTGTTCACACATTGCATTTTGATAGCCCATGTTTCCAAAAACTAAAGCCATGACCCTATCCTCCATCCCGTTATCCTGCCCTTTCCACCACGGACCCTAACTCGGTACGTAATATTAAGATAATAGAAAACATATGTCATCAGATAGAGATGATACGGAGGCTGCCTTTTGGTTGTGAAAATCCCATCATGATTCTCTTTAGTGAATGCAGTTAAGCACTAACCTTATATAGCGGGCAAGGGGGTCCTACCTATTCCTTCCATCTTCTTGGTTTTTGTATTTCCCACTTAGTATGAATTCATTAATACAACAAATATCTCTTGAGCATAGATATGTGCTGGCCCTTTGGCTAGGAGACGCGGATCTGAAGAAGAAGGCATAGAGCCTGTCCTGAAGGCTCCCCAGTGCTGCGGTAGAGGCAAAGGAATGCATTTGGAAGCATTAGGCAAAGCAGGATTCTGTGTGTTCTAATGCCAAGAGCAGCTGACTCCAAGCAGAAGGGCAGGTTTCTCGTAGGAGCATGGAAACTGATGTTGAAGACTGTGTAGAATTTGGACAGAGGAAGACCACAGGGCCAGGCAGATCAAGGGGTGAGATGCCAGACTGGGGAGAATTTTCCGCAGAACCAGTCATGTACTTTGGCTGGAATCAGAACAGCAAGTTCACAAGACACAAGTAATGAGCGATAACACTAGAAACCGGGCTGGGAACACATCCTGATGGTCTTGATTACGGCGCAGGAAATGTGGACTTCATCCAGGTAGTAATAAAACATCAACCTTTCGGGCGCCTGGGTGTGGCTCAGTTGGTTGGGCGACTGCCTTCGGCTCAGCTCATGATCCTGGAGTCCTGGGATCGAGTCCCGCATCGGGCTCCCTGCTCAGCGGGGAGTCTGCCTCTCCCTCTGACCCTCCCCCCTCTCATGTGCTCTCTCTCTCTCTCTCTCTCTCTCTCTCTCACTCACTCTCTCTCTCAAATAAATAAATAAAATCTTTAAAAAAAAACATCAACCGTTCAGTGATTTTAAGCAAAGAAGTAAGAGAGTCAGATCCATGATTAAAGAAGCTGTCTGTCCAAGCTTTGCTGGACACATATGCCAGATGCGGGCTTCTGTTCCTCAGGGAAACAGGGCGTTCAAGCTCCTTGCCTTATAAAGATAAGGCCTTGGATTTTTACCAAGAGGTAAAGAATGTTGCTCACTACTCTAGCCACTTCTGGAAAGCTCTGTGTCACGGCATGAGCAACCATTCACTCATTAAAAGGGGAAGAAAAGCTAATTTGAGCAAAGGGAAAACAAAATACGCAAAAGAAAGTGTCCCAGTTAAAAAAGAGAAGGGGGAGGTGACAGGGCAGAGGAAGAGGGGCAGGGGAGAGGGGAGGAGGGACAGGAAGAAGAATCAGAGACGGACCCGTGGGTGGGGAGGGCTCCCAACAGCCCAGGTAAGAGATGGCAGGACTTGAAAGGGCTGCAGGAATGGATACAAGAAATCTGCGGAAGGAGAACTGATGGGTTTTATTGTTATGGAGTTTGGGGAACTAGAGAATTAAACAAGTTTCAGAGAGCATTTCTAGAAGTGAACTGGCACAGAATCACAAAGGTCTTACACGTTCCTACCCATCGACCTAGTGATTTTACTTCTAGAAGTCTATCTCAAGATGATCACAGGTGAACATCAAACGTGTGTATCACATGCTTATCACAGTGTTGGTAGAGCAGAAGATAACCAGAAGCAATCGGAGGAGATCTATATATTTTGATATATCCAGAAGAAAGGACAAATAGGTTAGGTTTCTCAAGAATATTTAACGACATGGTTAAATGCTTTTGTGGATACAATCATGTTACATTAAAAAAAAGTCGGGATTCCACTTTTGTAAAAACAACAGCAACCCCCCTCAAACCCTAAGAACTCTGCATATATACAGAAAAGGAAGAAAAGAAAAGCAAGAAAATCCTGTGACTGTCTCCGAATGATAAGATTGTGGATCGATTCTTCTTTATACTTTTATCCGGGTTTCTAAAATGGTGTATAATTAACCTATATTATTCTAATAAACAAAAAATAATAGCTGTAACAAAATATAAAAAAGAAATAACTACACCTTCTGGCTTAAGTTACTTGCAGCAAGTCTTGTCAAATATTTAGATTTGAGGGGCACCTGGCTGGCTCAGTCAGAAGAGCTAGAGACTCTTGATCTCGGGTTTGTGAGTTCAAGCCACATGCAGGGTGTAGAGATGGCTTAAATAATAAAACTTTAAAAAATTTATATTTGAATATAGTTTATTACAAAAGCACAGACAATGACTTTTTAAAAAATGATGTTAAAATTCTAGATCAATAAAAAAGAATATCCCTTTTTTAATTTTGAAGTTCAACAGAGTTGGTGTGATTAAACTTTAAATTAACTTATGAGCTTCAGGGCAAAATAGGAAAAAACAGGGTCAGCACACTTTCATTACAATGTGTTGCATCTCATGCCAGACCAGCAAGGGAAATACTGTATTTCTAAGCACTGCTTTCTAAATTAAATTCCTTAATGAGGCTTACAATGCAGAAGACTGACCGATAGAAACATCAATATGGTCTATAACAATGTAATAAACTGATGTGACAGCACCATACATATATGTGTTTGTAACTTTTACAAAATCTTCAGACATAAGATGAAATTCAGTAAAGACAGCTGTGGGCAAAAAATACAGCTAAGTATACACTCTCTGGTGCCTCAGCTAGATCCAAAGAAATAGAAACTAGATGGCCAAGAGAATATTCTCCAACTTTACCCTGCCTAAGAAACACAAGGCTTGCTCATTAAAGAAAAACAGCTTCCTAGGTCTCTCTTCCTAGAGTCCAGGTCAGTTGGCCTGGGGCGGAGTCTAGAAATCCTTATTTTAAACATATTAAAGAAACACCCGGGTCATATTGGATGCAGGTGATCCGGCAGCCCATTCGGAGAAACATAGACCCTACGGAAGTGGATCGTTGCCAAGTCCCTTCTGCGTCTGGCTTCACTAGCGCTTCTCTTAGCAGGTTGTGCTTTTAGCAAGATCTCGTAGCCCTGGAGTTCCGAATCAGTAGTCTTCGAACAGGGGTTATGTATAGCCCTGATCCTGCACGGAAACTTGACAAGGGTTCTTGCAAGGTGGTTTTCGGACATTTGTTTACAGGTAAGGCACTTCCCTTTGTCCATTTGTCTAAAATCCTTCTGCATTGAAGGTGCGGCGCCACCAGGGGGCGTCTCTTCCCAAAACGCCCTTTTCGTCCCACCCCCTCAAACCCCACTCCCCACCCGCCCCCACGCCTGTTCATTGCCCAGGAGTGCAAAAAATCTCTACGGTACCTGGCAGAAGAACAGGTTTGTATATCGGTGTCTGATGGACTCTAATGTCCGGGTAACAAATGCTCTTGCAAGTCAGGAGCGAAATGAAAAGAGAGATTTGTCAGCTGACAGATGATTGGCAAGGAGGACATGATAGATCATGGTGTAGCGCTCCGTGTATCATTGCAGAGGAATTCAAAGACGTGGATAACACTATGGCAACAACATACCTGTCATTTCCACTTATTTATCTATGTGAATTACCTCTTTGCTTAAGTCTTTTTTGTTTTTAAAGATTTTATTTTTGAGTAATCTTTACACCCAGCGTGGGGCTTGGACTCACCACCCTGAGATCAAAAGTCTATCCCTCCACGGACTGAGCCAGCCAGGTGCCCCTCGATTAAGTCTTTAATAAGGGAAAATAGGAAGAGACTGGATGCTGAACCTTATTTTGTTGGAACTAATTTTGATCTATGGATACACGAAGTTAGCAATAAAAGAGCCACATTCATTTAATTAAATGATGTACTTCCAATGCATCTACACTTCTGATGTTGAATATTCATCACAATTTGAAAGATACCGATGTTGCTTTGATTAAAATGATTGTACTACTAGTTGTAAAGATAGTCAGGCCAAAGGAAAAAAAATGTAGCCCTTAGAGTTCTATGATGATAGGCAAAAACAACAACAAAAGATGCAAATTTCTGCGTAGCTACATATGTTTTGATGGCCAAGAAATATGAAGCATGGTTGAAAAAAGACTTGCAAGCTTAAAAAAGTGCTGCCAAAGGATACAATTCTGGAAGAAATGAAATGGCGTCGAGGAGGAAGAGAAATAATATCAAATGTCTTACTATGAAAGGAGCTCATGCATATTTAAAATGAACCGTGGTGGTTATTAAATTTCTAGAGTGCTTGGATTCTGTTGAATATATTAGAAGACTACAAGTTTTATTTCTAAATGTCAGCATTTACAAATACATCAGGAATGACATCTTCTGTAGCGATTTAACTGGGATGAGGAAATATCTTTATCAGCTTAACCCCGTGCAAGGAAGGGTATAGTTTTTACCAAATTCTGTTTCAGGAGTGAAAAAGTGTGAGGTCATTCTTTGAATGGTGTCTCTGGGAGGGCTTGCCTACAGCCTGAGCCCAGGGAGGTGGGAGGGAGGTAGGGGATGTGCTAGAAAGCTGCATGTATTTTCATAAGAATTTTGTTTTTATGTTGCATGGTACAGATCACCAAAAAAAGCATCAATTGTCCACATCCTAGGAATAGCATTAATAATTTTATGGTAGAATTAGGTGGGGACTGGAAATTGATTAAGGAGAGGCATTATGGGAATTTTTCTCCAACAAATGAACATATGCTTGTTGGGGCTCACGGCCTTCTCTCTATAACGTGAGAGACATAGTTTTTGCTGTGCTGAAACTTTTCTCACGTGTCCATCCCAGTCGCTCACCTCCTGGAATGACGTCAGTACTGCTCCGTAGACCAGCTGATTTGGAGCAGGAGGAAGGAGCTACAAAAGGGGCCTCCGAAATCACCGAACAAGTGAATGTCCCCTAAGGTTATTTGATGGACACTGATTGGTTATGGAGAATTCTGCAGGGTGTTGGAACTGTGTGGTTGGAATTTAAGGAAGTTGTGGCTGGAGATTGCAAACTCTGTCCGCAGAAACGTGATAGTTGGTGCCATGGGATGTCTTATGTTCTCCAAATCATTTGTCCAGGCTTCCAGCTCTTCCCAAAATAGGAAATAGAAATTCATTTAAAAGTCTGATCTTAAATAGTCTGTTGGGATTTTGATTCTTTTCGCACTCTCTCGTTCCTCTGCTTTTTGAAGACCATGTCCTTGTTTTTTCGATTTCTGAATTCTTTTGGTTTTCATACATGTACCTAAGAGGGTAGTGCCTCCTGGCAGCAGAGGGGATGTCCTGCCCCCACCCCCCACGAATTCTCAGAACTATGCCTCACCATCAGCTGAATAGATGTAAGGCACATTGGATTTTACTGGAAAATGGTATGAACTGTATGGTACTAAAAGCTGACTATTAGGAAAACCTCTATTTCCCCCTTCCTGTGTGCCTCCTTCACTACTCACACGGAGTACTTCACTTCTGACATTCCTGGTCAGTGAATGCATGGGTTCCTTCCCCCCACCACACAATTTTTTGGTGACACCAGCTCGGCATCCTTCGATTTAACTCAATTCTGCCACTCTCTACCCGGAAAGAGGGGCAGATCCCACAGGCTCATGCTGACTGCCCCCTCCCTCGGATGCCAATCACAAATAGTAGGTTCCCAGGTTACCCACTACTCCTGTGTGCTTTGGCTACAAATTGGAGCGTCTCATGACCCCCTTCTCAGGTTCAAGTCATTTGCCAAAGCAGCTCACAGAGCCCAGGGAAACGCCTACTTCTGCTGACCAGTTTGTTAAAGGATTTGATACAGGATGCAGAAGGGCACCCAGCTGAGGAGATGCATAGGGTGGGTCCTGGGCATAGGAGCCCCTGCCTCCATGCAGTTGGGCTTACCCTCCTGGTATCTGGATGTGTTTACCAGCCTGGGAGTTCCTTGCAACTCATGTTTTTGAGATTTTTATGGAAGCTTTATCACATAAGCATGATTCATCATTAACTCCATTTTCAGTCCCTCTCCTTTCTCAAGAGAATGGAGGCAGGGCCGAAAATTCCAAGCCTCTAAACCTGGTGGGAGCTTTCTGGGGACTGGTCTCCATCCAGGAGCCATTCAGAGTCTCCTCCTCAGAGCCAAGATGCTCTTGTCCCCCAGGAAATCACAAGGGTTATAGGACCTTTTTGCCAGAAACCAGGGGCGGAGACCAATATATGTTTTTTTATTATCTCACAGGGAGTTAGAGTCCTAATGGACCAAAACTTTACAGAGACAAGTATGCCCATGGTATTTGGCAAGATATTCAACATCTCTGCATAGCACATTTCAAAAATAGCATACGTCTTTGACAGTAAAAGTAATGATACAGGGCAAATGATTTCTTTTTTTTTCTTTTAAGATTCTTTATTTATTTGAGCGAGCAAGCGAGAGAGAGAGAGAGAGAGAGCACAAGCAGGGGGAGGAGCAGAGGGAGAGGGAGAAGCTGATTCCCCGCTGAGGGGGGGGGCCTGGGGCGGGCCTCGATCCCAGGACCTGGGATCATCACCTGAGCCAAGGCAGATGCTTAACCGACTGAGCCACCCAGGCGCCCCAGGAGAACGGTTTCTGACTGTGCCCAGCAGCAGCGTGCACGGGCCACTGTGCTAAGGGCTTCCCCTGCCCTGGTCAATGCCTGCTGACGGCAGGACCCTTAGCAAGTATTGAAAAAGCATTAGAGCCAAATCAAAACAACATAACATAAAGGAACAACAGCAAGAAAAACCTATTTGTAATCCCAGCAGCTACTATGAATACTTTATCATATTTTCATCCATTCATCCAGAGTTTTGACTGTTTGAGATCGTGGACTATATGGATGTGTGATGGTGGCCTCAAGCCAACATAGTCTGAGAACCAGCCGGGGAGCAGGGGATGGAATCAGAGCAGGGGTGGATGGTGGGTACAGGCTTCCTGGGACAGTGGAGAGAGCGGTGTGGAGAGGTCTGACTCCGGGCCTTACCTGCTACCTGCAAGAGTATGCAGCCTTGGGGCTGTGGAGTCAGGTTCAAGGACAAGGAAAGATCAATGCTCAGAAGTATTTCTTCAGATGCAGGCACATAGATGATGGGTGCACACTATGGTGGGTTGCTGTTGCTAACCTCAGCACGAGAGGGTAGTAACTCTGCAAAGATTGAGCTACTTTCTCAACTCTGACAGGGTCACCTGGACGGGGAGTGACACCAGCTTCTTCAGCTGGAAGCCAAAGGCGGAGACACATCTCTCAAGTCCCTTACCTGCTCCCTCAGGGAGCAACTGCATTTCTGCTCATTTCTTTCTTTTGGGGTAACTAAATTGGGAAATATAGCAGGTGTATGGATGTGTGTGTGTGTGTGTGTGTGTGTGTGTGTGTGTGTGTAGGATGGCACTTCCTACAGACCTGTAACTCTTTCAACACCACAGTATTACAGCATGAACACTCTGCCAGGCCAAATAAATACACAATATTCTATTTCATGGCTATGCCATCCTTTATTTTTCTCTAATGCAGTATTGTATATATTAAGTTTCTAAGTGGTTATTATTATATATAAGGTGCCCCATGTTTCAACATTTAGAAAGTCTTTCTACAAATCTTACTTATTTGTTCTTTATCAATGCCTACTATGTGTAAGTCACTGGCCTGGGCAACTTAGAGGATCCAAAGGTGATTAGACATTGCCCCAGAATTTACGACTTACAGCGGAATTAGTACTCCATGGACGGAAGCCATGTTTGGTTTCGTGGCTCAGCAAAGACCCTGTGAGACGCGCAAGGCAGGTGATACTTCTTCATTTGATAGGGGAGAACACTAGAGGGGCAGAGAGGTTATGACACCAGCTTGAAGTAACACAGAACGTGTCTTTGGCCTCACAATTGATTGTTGGCTGGGTCTGGATTTCTGCGTTGGAAGAATCACTTTCATTCAGAGTTTTATTTTTTCTTTTTTAAAAGATTTTATTTATTTATTTAAGAGAGAGAGAGTGCCCATGAGTGGGGTGGGGGCGGAGGGAAAGGGCAGAGGGAGAGAAAGAAGCACGCTCTCTGCTGAGCAGGGAGCCCGATGTGGGGCTCCGTCCCAGGACCCGGGGACCATGACCTGAGCCGAAGACAGACGCTTAACCGACTGAGCCACCCAGGCGCCCTGCATTCAGAATTTTAAAGGCATTGTTCCATTATTTTCTTACTGCCAGAGTTGCCATTCAGAAGTCTGACACCACCACTTGGATTGCTGTTTTTTATTGCCCATCTCCTGATTCTTCTAGAACTGTTTAGATTTTTCTTCTCATCTCCAGTTCTGAAGTTTATGGGCGATGTGTCATGTTGTGAGTATTTATGGTCATAGGCACTCGGTGGGTCTAGAGTCTGGAGAACTGTGTCTTTAGTTTGGGGAAGTTTTCTTCTATTTGTCTTTGATAATTTTCTTTGCACTATTTTCTCCGTTCCCTCCTCTTGGAATTCTGATTATTTTGCTGTGTACCTCCTGCAATGATCCTCTGATTCATTTACCTTTTGCCTCCTCTTATCTTTTTTAAAAAAAAGCTAACTGAGAGATTGATTTTCAACACTTTTACTGATTTTTAAAAAAAATATAGGCTATCAGATTTTTAATTTCCAAGGCTTTCCTTGTTCTTTGTTCTTTTTAAAGATTTATATTCATCTTGTTTCACAGATGCCACACTGGTTTACTTCTCTGAGCATATTCATCATTTCCATGGAATTTTCTTTCGCTCCCTGCATTGTCTCTGTTTCTTCTGACTTCTGGCTTCCACTTGCTTATTTTTGTCTCTTTTACTTTATTTTTGCTTTTGTTTTAGATCTTCTCCTTAAATACTTGGCAAGTTGTGCCAGGCCATTTATGGGAGAGACTTATTTCTGAATTGATTGTAAGTTGTGTATCATCTGAGGTTAGTGTCTGCTGGGTGGGTTTCTTTGTAGCATGGCCGGGGAAGGAACCTTGATGCTTTATTGCTTCACTGGGTAACGTCTCAATGTTAATAGCTCCCTGAGGAGGATGCATGTCCCCCCATTACCTGCCAGGAGCTTGTAAGTCTGGCTCCAGATGTTAGGGAGCGGGGGTTGGGGGGGGGCAGAGGGAGGGACTGGGTGGGGTGTTTCTTGGCACAATATGTGACTTTCACTTCTATTTTCTGATCTGGAGCCTCATTCTATCCACCAGAGGGATCTTGATAATCATCTCTAAAGAAACTTGTGGCTGTTCTTAAGGTTTCTTGATAAATTACTCAGACACCAATCTGAGCCTGCCTGCATTCTGGTCTTTGTTCCGGAAATCTTGTTACTTCTAATATACATGAGCATCAGAGGGGGAGCCTTGGATTCCACGGCCGTGTGTCAGGGAGCTCTTACTTCTCAATTAATATTTATACTCTGAGCTGCAGATAGATATTTTAGTCATGATATACAAGTAAGAAAAAAGAATCAATAAAATGAACATCTTACCAACAACTGCTCAAACACTTGTCAGTATAAACTGTCAACAACGATTATTCATGTAACAGATGAAATTGAAAGTCTCACGTCACAAGAAAGACACATTTGTTTAGAAATCTTTTTCGGTGACACAGTGTTAAGCATTGGCAGATACAACCAGCTTAGCCTCTTCCAGCTATTGAAACGAAATTTGAAATGATGCCACCGCTCGTGGCTGGGCGACTCTGAAAAGCACAGGTGAGCAGAGCTGCAATGGATTTTTATAGAGCCATAAAACCAGTTTCGTTTCATTTTGTTCAGCTTCCTGAAACTAAGGCTCAAAAAGGGAAAATAATTTGATGATTCCTCCCCAGTTAAACCTTGCATACCTTTTATAATAAAGATTCTTTTTTTTTAAGTTGGGAATTTCTGCAGCAATTATACCAAGTCTTCTGTGTTTCTAGGATCAGCCTTCACTTGTGTGGAACGTTGAGATACCTTTCCTCAAATACTGGCTAAAGCATAGGATTCATTTGACGGAAGATAAGGGTTTGCATTCCACAGTAAAAGATAAAGCTTGGAGAGCAGAATCTCCCAGCTGCTGTCGGCTCCTTCTTCCTCTGTCCGCGTGACCAAAGCCCTTCAACAAGGTCCCTACTGACTGCTCCATAAAGCCCAGCCTCTGAAACCAGGTCTGCAGGTGGACCGGCCTTGAGCAGAACCATCCAGAGCCCAGCCCCACACTTGCTCCGAAGGTCACGTGTGTCTGAGTGCTCATCCTCTGAATTTAAGCCGGGCCATGTCTATTTCCTATTGGTCCCCCAGTCTGACTTCTTCCTGAAGCCACCTAGGTCCTTTTTGGCCCTGGTGACTGTGGGATCAGGACCCTTATTTAGTAGACACGGAGCTCGGATTCCGTGTGCAAGGGGTTTCCTGGGGGTCGGCTGTGAAGGATGAAGCAGGAGAGTCAGGATGGGCCAGGAGCCTGCGGACCAGAGGCCCTGACTCTGGGGAGAGAGGGGGCAGGAGGGAGGGCTGGGAGGAAGGTGCAGCTCTAAGGGCTCTTGGGCCAGGCTGGAGCGGACTTCCAGGGCTGAAGCAGGCTCAGAGGAGCCCCAGTCCTTGGCCTTGGCCTTGGCCCAGGAGTGGTCGGAGAGGAGATGCAAGGGCAGCCAGTCCGCTGGCTCCCTGCAGGAGGAGGTCTGGGCCGTGCACCTTCCAGGGCCCCCACACTTGGGCACCTTCGTCATTCGGAACTTTCTCGTCCTGCCTCACTGAACTGTTATTTTAGCCTACATTGTAATTAACGATCCTCCTCGTTAACACTGATGGAGCATGTATGACAGCCAGGTGCTCAGCTAAGTGCTTTATTTGCAAAACAGAAACAGATTGCTCGGGTCTCAGACACAAGCCCTTCCCCTGAACTTTATCAGTTACTTTTTATATCTGAATTCATATTTGGGGCCCACATTCCACTGAGAGTAGGAATGCCATCTTAACCAATTCAGGTTTTCTGCTGTGAATTCCAGGGTTCTCACCCCATGCCTCCCTCCTCAGCGTTGCATCTCAGTGCCGCGGCGTTCAGAGTCAAGGTGCATGTGGGGGCATCCGGTTCCTCATCTGTGTGTGTCCACACTGGCATCCTCTGCTGAATCCCACTACCAGTGGCCACCTGGAAGATGTCCACATTTGGGTTTCCACGGAAAGAGACCCAGATAAGGCGACTTCTGCATTTTGACACCTCAAGTCCTCTCGGGGGCCACTGTGATGCCCCCCAGTGTCACTGGGACCTTTGGGGGAGCTGTCTCAGCTGCCCTCAGGGTGACGCCCGCTGCGGCCTCTCCTCCGTTCGGGGGACAGGATGCCTGGGTCCTGCTGTCTCCCTGGATCCACCCAGGAGGTAAGGTACGGGCCACTTCCATCTTCAGCTCCTCAGCTCCTCTGGGGGTTTTGTAATCCCAAGCCCTACGGTTAATGTGGGGACGTGGGATGTGGACTCAGAACCCCGTTCTCCGGGTCACCCTGCTGCATTTTCATGTTTGCGTCCCTTCTGCTTCTGTCTGCCAAGCCAAGGGGAGCATCTCTTCTCGGGTAGAAAAGTGGGTCAGCAGTATTCTTCTAAAATCTATCACTAATGCCCGAGTCTTGGCTTTGGCTGAGTGCTTTGCATGTATTATCTCAAGTGAGAGGGCAAAGAGTTTATAATGTCTACTGAGCAGAGGCTCAGAGAGGTGAACTGGCTTGGCCAAGGCCACACAGCCTGCAGGTGCGGGGCTGGGTTTGAGACTTCAGAGCCTGTGCTCTTTCCATTCCTTGAATTTCCCCTGGAATCATCGGTGCTTTCTCCTTTAGGGCAGGTTTTGTTTTCTCAAATAACTTTTAAGGATTTTAGAAACAAAGGATCAGATAAATATTTACTCTGTAAAGTGGATTGAAATGAAGCTGGAGAGTTGTTACTTAGATGTAAGAAAACACTGTATCTGCCCTAAAAGATGAAATGCAGACATGTTTGTTCACCTGCCTGGGGTCATCACTAAGCCTTTGATCAGGAAGATCTTTAAGAGGAGAATAATCTGAGGCGCAGGCTTTGACTATCACTTGCCACAGGCAGCGTTGAAGCAGGTGGGTTCTGGAGCCTTCCAGCTGCAAGAGTGCACGGAAGCTGAGCAGGTGAAAGATAACAGCCAAACAATAGCTTTGCTCACTTTATAGGTACACACAGAAAGAAGTGTTTTCTTGGCTTTTCTCCCCCCAAAGGTGTAAGGATTTATACGCCCACATGTGAATACATAAACATGGAGGAAAAAACGTAATATTTGCAGTATGTGTTATCCTGCTACTTGGGGGCTATCCTGAGGAACGTGGGGAAGGGAGAAGATAGAGTGAAGCAAGCCTAGGAAAAGGTGGGAAACTGCACAAAAGTGGAAAAAATTAAGAAAATGTAAACTTTGAAACCCATAGCGATAAAAAGAAAGGTTTGCGTCACCTTTGTAGTTTGAGGAAGATATCAGATAGTTTTCATGAAGAAGGTATCTGAAGAAGGAAATGCAGCAATTGACTCGAGATGAAAGCTGACAGATGATAGTGTATCACATTGTGCCCCGTGGGCCCCACACACCCCTGTTGGTGTAACTACTGCATTGTACCCCGGTTTGGTTTCTGTGGCCGGTGCAGTTCCAGACACCTGTTGACATGAATGAATGGGGGAGGGAAGGAAGGAAGAGGGGGAGGGAGGGAGGAGGAAAGGAAGGAAGGAAGGAAGGGAGGGAAGGAGGGAGGGAGGGAGGGAATGGCAACATCTTTTACCGGATGAACGGCTCAGTGAAGCTAGTGTGGTCACCTAATATGGCCGTTTTACTAATTTGACTTCTTAAGAACTTAGCAATTTCATGCGCCCGGTTGCTCTAGTTTTTTTTTTTTTTTTTTTAAGATTTATTTATTTATTTGGGGGGGAGGGGCAGAGGGAGAGAATCTTCAAGCAGATTCCCCACTGAGGGAGGAGCCCCTGGGGGGGATTGATCTCAGGACTCATGAGATCATGACCTGAGCCGAAACCAAGAGTCAGTTGCTTAACCAACTGAGCCACCCAGACGCTCCGCTCTAGGTTTTTTGAATGGGACGTTTCTCTCTAGATACCATTAGGAAAATAAAACATGGAAAAGCCTCATGGTGAACTAACATTTTATCTTTCTCGGCAGGGAGAGCTGTCTCAGTTGCTCAGCCATGGTGGTGATCTTCCCACGTCCTTGAGCGAATCAAGCATGTCGTACTGTAAAGAGTTGTTGACTCTGAACCCCAAGATTTGGGTTTGAAACTGGGGCTTATCATTTACCAGCTGTATGATTTTTCTGGACAAGGAACTTGATTTTTCTGAGCCTTGGTCTGTTTCCTTGTTTGTAAAGAAGGGGATAAGAGGAACTCTTACGGGATGATGCGCAGATGAAGTGCCTGGCACAGAGGAAGCATGAAATAAATGTTGTGTTTCTTGGGAATATCGTCATTCTTATTTGCACTGGAGTGCCGGAGTGGGTGGGCTGAGGCCTCGTCTCTACCTCTGGCTAACTCTGGAGGGGAGGAGCATGGGTCAGTGTGGACTAAGTGGAACTTCCTGTCTGAGAATGTGTGACCCTGGGATTCTACACTCGGGTCATCTCAGGGCTGGCAAGGGAAAATGTTCCTGGTATGAATTAATTGTGTCATTTTCATTTTCTTCCTGGCACGTAGATGTGTGTCTGTACGTGCGGGATACACACCATAATCATTGTTCCAGATGCAGCATAGACCGATGTTTAAGGGACCTTAGCAACAGCGAAGAATAGCGCGAAGGGCGGACTGCTGTGCCCAGACTAGACTGTAGGTGGCAGCAGAAACTCAGGCATGGAAAAAAAGCCAGTCCATAAAGCCTTCCTTGGAACTGCCCTGTAGGGGGTCTGCTACTTGCTTTTAGTAATTTATGTAAAAGACCTGGAAGCATGTAACATCCATAATTTGTAGATTTGACACACCATTTGAAGCTATCTTATCTGTTCTTCAGCATGAATGAAGATATCTGAGGTCATTTGTACAAACTTCCCCAAATCATGTGTTTGTGGTTCTTTATGTTAAAAAAGAAAATCAGAATGTCTTCAGCAATAGGGCAGTATTAGGTGAAGTTCAACATTTAATTAGAGATAGCTTCCAAATTATGGCCTGTGACAGCCATCATTCATGTTATTCGTGGTGGGACAAGTTCTCCCCCCCCCTTTTTTTTTATTCATTTGAGACACAGAGAGATACAGAGAGAGAGAGCATGAGCAGGGGGAGAGGCAGAGGCGGAGGGAGAAGCAGGCTCCCCGCTGAGCCAGGAGCCCGATGTGGGGCTTGATCCCGGGACCCTGGGATCATGACCTGGGATCATGACTTGGGCCGAAGGCAGGTGCTTAACCATCTAAGCCACCCAGGCGCCCCAACTTCTCCCCTTAAAAAAAATATATTTATTTATTTTAGGAGGAGGTGGGGCAGAGGGAGAAAGCGAGGAACTCAAGCTGACTCTGTGCTGAGCGTGGAGCCTGAAGCAGGGCTCGATCTCACGAACCTGAGATCAGACCTGAGCCGAAACCAAGAATTGGCCATTTAACTGACTGAGCCCCCCAGGCACCCCACACATTCTCCCTTGTGGAAATAATGCAGACTCTCCGAGGGGTAGACAGAAGATGGCGAGGTCTAAAATGATTTCTTTTTTAAAAAAATATTTTATTTATTTATTTGACAGAGAGAGAGAGAGAGAGAGAGAGCGACATCGAGAGAGGGAACACAAGCAGGGGCAGAGAGAGAAGGAGAAGCAGGCTTCCTGCTGAGCAGGGAGCCCGATGCGGGGCTCGATCCAAGGACCCTGGGACCATGACCTGAGCCAAAGGCAGACGCTTAACCGACTGAGCCACCCAGGCACCCCTCTTCTAAGTTTTTTAGAAAACAATTTTATGATTAGAAAAACAAAACTAGGGGCCCCTGGGTTGGCTCAGTCAGTGGCACGTGTGACTCTTGATCTCAGGGTTGTGAGTTCAAGCCCCATGTTGGGTATAGAGATTCCTTAAAAAGAAAATTAAAAAAAAATAAGAAAAAGAAAGCTGGTACAAAGAACATCTACACTGCCCTTTGTCAGACTTACCTATTAACATTTTTACCCCAATGTCCTCTATCATTTACTTTCCTGTACACACACACAGATATGATTATTTTTTGAGGGTAAGTTACATATATACCCTTATATCTACTCTTATCTCTAAACACTTTGTGTGTATTTCCTAAGAAGAGTGATATTCTCTTACAGTTTCCATTGTAAGAGAATATCCATTTGTCTTCCTCTGTCTGCTTTATTTCACTTAACATTATATCTGGCTAGGTCCTTCCACATTGTTGCAAATGGCAAGATTTCATTCTCTTTATGGCTGAGTAGTATTCCATTGTGTGTATATGTATATATATAATAAATACATATGTATGTGTGTGTGTATATATATATATATATAAAATAAAATATATATATATATATTTACCACCTCTTCTTTTCCATTTACTTATAGATGGGTACTTTGGTTGCTTCCAAATCTTGGCTATTATGAATAATGCTGCAATAAACATCGGGGTGCATGTATCTTTTGGAATTAGTGTTTTCATTTTACTGGGTGAATACCCAGTAGTGGAATTACTAGATCATATGATATTTCTCTTTTTAATTTTTTGAGGACCCTCCAACTCTCTTCCACAGTGGCTGCACCAGTTTGCATTCCCACCGACGGTGCACGAGGGTTCCCCTTTCTCCACATCCTCGCCAACACTTGGTGTTTCTTGTGTTGTTGATTTTAGCCATTCTTACAGGTGTGAGGCGATATCTCTTTGTGGTTTTGATTTGCACTTCCCCTGACGAGTGATGTTGAGCATCTTTTCATGTGTCTGCTGGCCATCTGGATGTCTTCTTGGAAAAAGTTCACATTTTATAAGAGCAGAGTTTCCCTTGACATTTAAAAAATATAAGGTTGTTTACTTTGTACTTGTCTGATTCTTCCACCATGATTAATTCAGGTTATGCATCCTTATCTCGCTCTCATCAGGTGAGCTTGGGTCTCCCTTAGTTTATCTCATCTGCCCTCACACAATACCTACCTGCCCTCCACTGCTGATGTGAAGTTCGATCACCTGTGCAGACTGTTGTCTTATTCTCTGTTCTGTCATTATGGTTTTCTTTTTCTCCCTTGCCACTAATAAGCAGTCCGGAATGATACACCTCATTTCCATGCAACTCCCCCCTACATTTATCATCCACTGATGGTTCTTGCCTGATCCGGTCATTACATATGATGCTTGCAAAATAGTGATTTTCCAGCTCTGTTACTTCCTGCACATTTACCAATCAGCTTTTGGCATTTTGCTGTAAATAAGGGCCCTTATTTTATCTATC
Organism: Eumetopias jubatus; assembly: GCF_037043125.1. Classification (NCBI taxonomy): domain Eukaryota; kingdom Metazoa; phylum Chordata; class Mammalia; order Carnivora; family Otariidae; genus Eumetopias; species Eumetopias jubatus. Next base: position 26,367,001 of record NW_028274808.1, on the reverse strand, counting down.
TATCTATCTATCTATCTATCTATCTATCTATCTATCTATCTCTCTATCTATCTATCTATCTATCTACCGAGCTACCTACCTATCGATCCAATCTATTAACGTGGACTGATTAATCCCGATATTTTCAATGGTTTGTAATTCAATACTGTACTTCATTATTTTGGCACTCAAATTGTGTCAGATTTGGCAGCAGGAGTCATATTTGTGTGTCGCTTCTTCCACATTGAGAACTTGGCTCCTAACAATCAGCATGTTTAGTCTGCTCAGTCCTTTAATTCAGCTAAAATAGTTTCAGAATTACTTTGTCCATGCTGCTAAAATAAGCCAATCACTAAAAAGAGTTCAAGATTCATTTTCAATTCTTCCCCCACCTCAGTGGCCCAGAATGAGGCAATGTAGGCAAATACTGTGTTCACAAGGTACTTGGATTCTTTGGTTCTTTCTTTCTTTCTTTGGTCCTTCCTTCCTTCCTTCCTTCCTTCCTTCCTTCCTTCCTTCCTTCCTTCCTTCCTCCCTTCCTTCCTTCCTTCCTTCCTTCCTTCCTTTCTTTCTTTCTTTCTTTCTTTCTTTCTTTCTTTCTTTCTTTCTTTCTTTCTTTCTCTTCCTTCCTTCCTGTACACACATACACAATAACAATTTGAGCAAAGAGATGTTTAAAGAGTGGTATTGGGAGAATCGAGACCAGAGGCCGAACTCGGGATCTGACAAGATGGCCAGGCTGCCCCACAGGATTATCAAGGAAACCCAGCATTTGCTGGCAGAACCAGTTCCTGGCATTAAAGCAGAACCAGATGAGAGCAAGGCCTGTTATTTTCATGTGGTCATTGCTGGCCCCCAGGATTTCCCTTTGAGGGAGGGACTTTTAAGCTTGAACTATTCCTACCAGAGGAATACCCGATGGCAACCCCTAAGGTACGTTTCGTGACCAAAATTTATCATCCTAATGTAGACAAGTTGGGAAGAATATGTTTAGATATCTTGAAAGATAAGTGGTCCCCAGCACTGCAGATCCACACAGTTCTGCTGTGGATCCAGGCTTTGTTAAGTGCTCCCAATCCAGATGATCCATTAGCAAATGATGGAGTGGAAGACCAATGAAGCCCAAGCCATAGAAACAGCTAGAGCATGCACTAGGCTATATGCCATGAATAATATTTAAAATCGATCTGATCATCAAGTGTGCATCACTTCTCCTGTTGGGCCAAGACTTCCTCCTTTTTTGTTTGCATTTAACGGACACAGTCTTAGAAACATTACAGAATAAAAGCCCAGACATCTTCAGTTTTTTGTGATTAAATGCACCTTAGCAAATCTATGTCTTGTCCTGATTCACTGTTGTAAAGCATGAGCAGAGGCTAGAAGTACCATCTGGATTGTTGTGAAACGTTTAAAAGCAGTGGCCCTTCTCTGCTTTTATTCACTTCCCTCATCGTGGTTTAAGTATAAAGCACTGTGCATGAAGGTAGTTGTCAGGGTTAGCTGCAGAAGTGCGGGTGTTTTTTTAATTATTTTTTTTTGCAGCGAAGAGGTAGTTATTTTAATTTTATGGGCTCCTTTCCCCCTTTTTATGGTGATCTAATTGCATTGGTTAAAAGTAGTGAACCAGTTCTTTAGAATATGTTCTCTAGCCAAGTCTAACTTTATTTAGTTGCTGTAGATGGACAAACTTGATTGTTTGAACCAAAATGGGAACATTAAACAAACATCACAGCCCTCACTACTAATATTGTGACTGTGTAGAATCCTTCCTTCAAGAAAAAGCTTGTGACCATTTTGTATGGCTTGTCTGGAAACTTCTGTAAATCTTGTGTTTTAGTAAAATATTTTTTGTTATTCTAGAAAAAATAAAAATAAAAAGTAGTATTGGATTATGACAGAAAGCATAAAGTAAGAATCACTCAGTTCATGTTGATATAAATACAGGCTTGAAGAAAAAAGGAGGGAAGGGAGAGGGAGAGACGGCATAACTTTGTATCGTTTGTGCTCATTTGCGTTTGGCCTTATCAATTTCGATGTATACATTTTATAGGAATATATACGCTTGTCACATTTTTTTTGTATTCTCACTTTTTTTCGTCATTAGGTTTTGGAATTGAATTAAATTTTCTTTTTCTTTCTTTTTTTTTTTGGAGCATTGTGTGATTTCCTTGATAATGGAACAAGGGTGATACATTTCTGAATTCTTGAATGTCTACAAATCTTCTTCTGCCCTCACATCTGAATGGCATGTTTCTGTCCACGGCTCCGAGATCACAGCCCTTGTCTACCAGAAGTCTGCACATGAGACGTTTGCTGCTAGCCTAGATTCTCTTATTTTGCAAGTACTGTTTCCTCTGTCTAAAACCTTCTATTTTCTCCATTCTCGGGGTTCAGAAATTTCAGTGATGTATGGCCAGATAGAAGTCTGTTCTCATTAAGTTTGCCTGGGAATTGACAAGCACCTTCTGACAGAAAACATTCTCTCTCCAGCTTAGGGAGATTTTCTTCTATATTTATACAAGCATGAATTTTTCCCCATCTAGTGCTTTTTCTCCCTCAGAAACTCTATTATTCACATAATAAATCTCCAGGCAAGACCCATTCTTATCTCTTCCTTCATATTTTCTATTTCTTTGTGTTTTGCTTAGTGGGCTCAGTTCTTTTTTTCCATTTCGTCTCACAATCCCAGTTCGGCTCTCGGCAGTAACCGCTGTACTTCTCATGTCTGCTGACTTTTTAAATCCATAAATCGTATTTTGAAGTTCCGAAAGTCTTCTATTTGCTCCAGTTAAATCTCCAAAGAGTTATTTTTATGTATTTATTAAAATGTCCTCCTGTCTTGTGTGCTGATTCTACCTCAACCGAACCCCCCTGTTCTCAACCAGCCTGCTCATCCTTCCTCACTCACTGCCTGCTAATGGGCTGCGGCGGGGGGGGGTCCCTCAGCCCCCACCGAAGTGAGGCTGTGGAAAGCCATGGTTAAGTGGTGAACCAGCAGGACATTGTGGCAAATTAGTTTGATAGTGGATGGGGGAGCTCGTTGTTTTGGGAACGGGGAAGCCATGCACACTGGGCAGAAGGGTTACAGGGAAAGTCTCTTCTGGAGGTGGCTGGGGAGCAGCTCATTCCTTATGTGGCTCAGCTCAGGATCTGCAGTCTTCCCCAGGACACATGCAGCAAACACGCAGAGTGCCAGAAAGATCCACCGGAGTCTCTCGGTTGGGCTTCCTCAGACCGCCTCAGCATCTGCAGTCTGTATCCTGAAGCCTCTCTGTGGGAGACGCAAAGCTTTCTGCTTTCCACCAAGCATGTCCAAAGTCAGTCTCTGCACCTGTCCAGCGCCCGGAGAATGTAATCCTCAGACGCACTTAAGAACCCCTCAAGGGACCTATGCATGTCCAGCAGCAGAAGCAGCCTTACTTGGGAGTTAGAAATGCAGACTCTCATGCCCCCCTCAGATCTATTGAAAAGGAATGCACATAGTAACAAGATCCCTAGATCACCTGTCCATATTTTAAAGTATAAAAGAATCGTGCCCTGGGCCACTGCCCCCAGCCATGGACACCTGCTAGCACATCAGAGACATCTTGGTTGTTGGGTGGCCTTGGAAAGGAGGTCGGAGGCTGGAGGGTCCAGAAATGTACACTTAACCTGACATTTTCTCAGAATTCCATCCTTATAGGTTTTCAAGAGTGTTTTTAGATGCTTGTAACAATCTGGTTTTCAATTCATAGAATGTTGAAGTTTAGAAAGATCTGGAAGAGAATCGGTTTTCCATCATCTGATTTTATACGTGAAGTCCAAAGAGGCTCCAGAGTTTAATAAATGTCATCGAGCAAATCAGCAGCAGGGCAAGGGGAAGAATTCAGGTCTCTTCATTTCTAGACCATGGCTTTCTTTCCCCACTTCACCACCCAGATCTTCCTGGGCGGTAATTTTTATCGATGTTCTATCAGCGAATGAATATGATCTTCAAATATTACCAGGACACACCTAAACTAGAACCAAATCAAGACAACAAAAACCACCACCACCACCACCACCACTACCACCACCACCACCACCACCACCACAAAAGATAAAAAAGAAAAGGAAAGAAAGGAGGAGGAGAAAGAAAAAAAAATCCGGTAAATGAAATAACAAGCTGCACTTCCAAAAGTCTAATAAAATCAGGCAGCTCTGTCTTTCTCTTAGACACGATCTTGCAGTATCTGGTAAAAAGAAACAGAGAAAGAAAATTTCTGATACAGCAGGATCTGTATTCCATGGAATATAAGACTGCCTGTGGCCGTGTCGGAGAGCAGCCTGCTGCAGGGACGTGAACGGCCCCCAAGCACGCAGGTGCCAAGCACAGACACCGAATGCAAGCCTCTGAGAAGGGCACGTGGGAGGCGCCCCTGGGGCCAGAGCTGGGGTGCAGCCAGGGGACTTAGGAGGGGGGTGATGTGAGAGGGAGAACCAGGTAGAATAGGTGGAATTATTTGACCTGATGAATACCTGATGGAACCAACAAGGCAACTGTTATTAGGGTATAGAGGAAATTCACTAACAGATGCTTTTCTTCTTTTTTTTTTTTAGGATTTTATTTATTTCAGAGATAGAGCATGAGAGAGTATGGGGGGCGAGGAGCAGAGGGAGAGGGAGAAGCAGGCTCCCCACTGAGCAAGGAGCCCCATGAGGGGCTTGATCCCAGGACCCCAGGATCATGACCACAGCAGAAGGCAGACGCTTAGCTGACTGAGCCACCCAGACGCCCACGAATGCTTTTCTTGTTAGAAACTTAATATGTAAATAGAACATGCTGGCACGGACACTGTCCCCAAACATTCGGCTGCAGCTCTGAGGTCTTGCTATATCTGTACCTTTTGTGGTCCCTGCTGTGATGATTCCATGCTGACGTTTGCCACTATTTTTAAGATAAAGACTAATAACGCTATAAAGGAAATGCCAGTACGGGACTTACTATTTTTTCCTGCTCCATAACTTCAAGATCTTTTACTCTCTGCCTTTTAGGTTGAGTGCCCCGGGGCATACTCTTTGGAGAAACACAGCAAGAGTTAAGATGACTCATTTTTACTGGTGACAATAACATTTGAATGACTCATTAGAAATGGAAAGTGTGGTGTTTTAAATGGAAATAATCCAACAACACAGATTTGGGCAAGGAGTGAAGTCAATGCATCCATGGAATGGAGACTCCTCCAAGAAACATGGTTAAAGTCATTGGTGGAGAAGCAGGTGGCCGTTTTCAAAATGTCTCATGTCACACCAGATTATATTAGCAATCTGTTAATCAGATGGCCCAGATGGACACCTGCAAGGGAGGCTGGGAAAAGGTGATTCTCTGGTATTTATACTCCAACAGATGGGTGCTTCCAACATGGTTCAGCTTGCCATTGCTGCCAATTCAACAGCTAGGGAAATTAACACAGATCTGACTTGCTACATAAATGATCCTCTGTAGCATGTTTCTTTTTTCTTTCAAATGGCTGCTTAAATTTCACCTCTTTCATGAAATCTTTACAGACTAATATCTCTTGGCACATCATCATTCAACATTTATTCCTTTTGGCTGTTTGAGACTTACGTGGACACCCACACGGTTCTCTGCTACCCAGCTTGGCAGAGTATAAGGTATTGGTGAATCAGCTCACTGACGCAGATTCACGATGCTTAAACATATACAAATTAGCAAATCCCACAGTTAGAAGATAAAATACTTATAACACCAAATTAATAACTTTAGTATCAATCATTCGTATAAAGCTTTGTAGCAATATGCCCCATCATTTTATTATTAATCGCAATCATAATAAGAACCGCAAGGGCCGATCCGGCCACAGTTTTGGTCGGGAAAAGTCTGTGGGGGCTGCAGTGAGTAGTGGGGCCCAGGTGAGCGCCCCAGGCATTCCTACTTGACAGGCTGAGGCCAGACCAAAACATTGGTTTAACGTCTGCAAGTAGATCAATATAATAGATCATATTAGTAGAAAATAGGATAAAAACCACATGATCATCTCAGTAGACTCAAAAAAAGCACTTGACAAAATCTAACTCCTTTCATAATAAAAATACCGAACAAACCAGGAATAGAAGGAACTTTCTCAACCTGTTAAAGGGCGTCTATAAAAAAACCCATAGTGAACATCTTATATAATGGAGAAAGTCTGAATGCTTTCCCTCAAGATTGGGAATGTTGCTGGCTTAAAATTCAAAGTCCCAGGGGAGATGAATCAGCCATGTTTGGGTTACGTGCCTGCTCCCTTACCCTACTGGGGAGGGCAGAGAAAGAATCTGACCCTGGCCATTAGTGAGAGGCAGGGGCTAGGCTCCCACCAAGATGCCCCCACAGCATGGAGGAGGTAATTCCACAAAGCAATTTAGGTGCTCTTAAGAAGGTGCCCAGATCCCAAGGGGCCAAAAAAATCAACAAAGTGTTGCTGTATGGTAATATTCAGGTCTTCTCACTCCAAGTTCTTTGCCATGTCACTACATTTCAGTATATCTTTGAGAGTTCAAAAGATTTTTTGAGATCCTAATTATGAACTTCAGTGTTATTAAAGAATCTATGGCCAATGGATTTTTGAAATAAAGGTTGTTGTCCATCCTCGCCTCCAGACCATTTCTCTCCTGGCAGATTCCATGTCTGGTGACTCTACCCTTCTCCAAGGGGCCAGGGAGAGGGAATTCGGCAGTATGGATATGGTTTCTTACTTCCAGTTGCTGGACCATGGCTCCATCTGGTTAGAACTTCTAGAATGGCTATACCTGCAACCTGTTCATCACCTCATCCCTTCCCCACTGGATCTCCTCTTTACCTCTTGAAGGCTCAACCTGGGTCTAGTTTGAATCTTTGTACTCCTATGTGGATGTCCAAAGTTTTCTTCAGCTTAGCTCATCAGGCGCCTCATGCTCTAGGATCCGCCTAGACAGTCCAGCTTCCTCGCCCGTTACCACCTCATGAGAACCCTTCACTCCAGCAATCCTCCATTAATGGGAATTTCTTAGAACATGCCTCAGTGTCTTCACAGTTTCTACCCTGTCTGCCTGGAATGTTCTTTACATAGCTAACATGTCTTTCAAAAATTAGCTCAACATCATGACCTCTCTGAAGCCTGTCCTGACTGTGCATCTCCCAGGCCAACCCCTGTCTCCTCTCTGTGTCCATAACATACCTCTGTGTTCCTGTGTTACATTTATCGTACTGTTCTGTCCTGTTGCAGCCATTGGTGTGCTAGGCTGTTACCACTGCTGTAAATTGCAGGACACATATCTTCAATTATTTTGAATCTTCAGGGCTTGGTGCTCCATAAAATTCTGTAAGAGCCGGGGGGTGGGGGGACGGGTTAGCCTGGTGATGGGTATTAAGGAGCACGTTCTGCGTGGAGCACTGGGTGTTATGCACAAACAATGAATCATGGAACCCTACATCACAAATGTAGGTAATGATGATGCAATGTATGGTGATTAACATAACAATACAAACATTTAAAGAAGGAAAAAAAAATTCTGTAGGAGCCTACTGCATAGAGTGCAGAGTTTCACTTCCTGACATTTTTTTTTTCTTTAAATCAACCAGAGCGCAGAGGGAGGGCTGTTTTATTAATATTAATCAACTAAATTCATAAAGCACTTTAGTTTTTATAAAACAACCTGTATTTTCTAGATCGGATCAGAAGGCTGAGGCATTAAATTAAAAAATCGAAAATAAGAAAAAAACCTTTAACAGCAGAACAATCATTAAGAGCAGTTCAACTTGGTTCCACATTTATCGTGTATATCGTGTAGGCAGGACACTGGTTACTAAGATATCGGTTCATTTTCACTAGACATGGAACTTCAGAAAAAAAGTAAAAATATAAAGTTTCAGAATACCTGCATGATAGATCCCACTTGTGAGAGTTCAGCATTGCAGATTATATTACATAATTTTTCTGTCTTGTTTTCCTTATATGGGTTGAAATTTTGGGGCATAACCATAAATGCAAATCTCCTGCTAAGATATGTATAAAAATAGGAGAACTAATATAAGATTTTTCTAGACAGAATCTTGAACGTGCCAAAAAATTACCTAATAGAACTCTAGAGGCTCAGGCGTTGGAGTCTAGATTTTGGTTTTATATACGGTTCAAATTTAGGATGACATTCATTCAAATTTCATGACACTGATGGATTAGTCAGGGTTCTCCAAAGAAACAGAACCAATAGGATATATAAAGAGAGACATTGATATAGATATATGGATAAGAGATTTATTATGGGAATTGGCTAACACGATGATAGGGGTTTATATATACCACGATATGCCATCTGAAAGCGGGTGAATTGGGAAGCCAGGGGGACTGCTGGTGTAAGTCCTGGAGTCCAAAGGCTGGAAAACCAGGAGCCCCGATGTTGGAACACAGAAGAAGATGGATGTCCCAGGTCAAGACGAAAGAGAGAATTCACAACTTCCTCCATGTTTTTGTTCTTATCGGGGTCCTCAATGGATTGGATGATGCCAGCCCGCATTGGCGAGGGTGGATCTTCTTTACTCAGTGTACTGATTCAAATGCTAATCTCTTCCAGAAACATCCTCACAGACATGCCCCAAAAATAATGTTTTACCAGCTACCTGGGCATCACTTAGCCTCTCAAGCTGACACATAAAATTAACTATCACGACCGGTTCAGTTAAGCCCCTGTAGATGATTGCAGGATGTGTCTTGTTGGGCCACACCAAAAGCCAGTTAAGCATTTGACCACTAGGTTCTGGAGCATTGTTATAGAAGGACGCTGTCTTCAGTAGAGAACAGAACAGTTGGATCCTCTCCTTTAGAAGTTATTCACCCACACAACTATCACAGACTTTTCACTTATACCAAAAATGTGCTAGATGGTGGAGCTCAAAGATGATTAAGAAAAGGTTCTTACCAGGGCACCTGGGTGGCTCAGTTGGTTAAGCATCTGCCTTCAGCTCAGGTCATGATTCCGGGGTCCTGGGATTGAGTCCCACATCAGGTTCCCTGGTCAGAAGGGAGCCTGCTTCTCCCTCTGCCTCTGCCACTCTGCCTACTTGTGATCTCTCTCTCTGTCAAATAAATAAACAAAATCTTAAAAAAAATTATAATAAAGAGGTTAAGGTCTTTCTATCTAGAAACATATGTATCTTTGTATTAATATTAATAGGAAATATTATAATATACTATTTTAATATTAATAGAAATATATTATAATATGTAACATATTACATTTACCATATATTGTATTTAATATTAATAAAATCTGGTAAGTTTTTATAGTCCCAATCTATGTCCTGTGTCTTTTTTATTGTAAGTATTTTATAGATTTTGTTATTTTTAATTTTTTTTTTGCATTTCCATTTCCACTGCTTTTTTTGCTTTCAGAGAAGGTACTGTCATATTGTTTTCACCCATGTTAGCAAATTCTCTTACTAATTTTAGTTTGACTTAGGGTTTATTAAGTTTTCTGGATATAGCAGCATTGGTAAATAAAATATCTTTCCTTTTATAATACATTTTATTGTACTGTTATGTTTCCCTGTCTTATAGGAATGGCTGTTGAATTTCATCTAAGTTTTTGAGCATATATTTACAAATCATATGGATAATATAACATTAACCCTTCAATTTTTGAGTTAATTAATTAAAGATTTCCTAATGATAAATGAACTTTGCCTTACCAAAATAAACCATACTTATTATTCAGTACTGTTTTTTAAACTACTTGATACAATTTACTTTTATTGTGTTTAGACTTTTTGTCTCCATTTTCATATATAATATGTCTGTTATGAAGTATTAAATTATATTGATTTCATAAGATAAAGTGGAGTTATTTCCAAAATTTTCTCTGATCAGTAATGGTCTTAATAGCTTCCAAATTATCTTTCCTTTAAAAGTGAACTAGATCTCAGGCAAAAAAAAGAAAAAAACTCAACTGAGCCTAACACTTAAAAAGAAAAAAAAGCATCTTTTGAGCTATAGTTTACAATAAAATGCCCTCATTTTAAGAGGGTAGTCTAGTGAGTTTTAGCAAATGAACACACCTGTGCAAGCACCATCCCATGCACGATCATCTCTGAAAGTTTCCTTTTATAGCTTTGTAGTCCCTGTCACCCACCCCAGACAACCACTGGTCTGGATTCCATTCTATTGCTTAGTTTTGCCTGTTCTAGACTTTCATATAAATGGAATCATACAATATGTACTCTTCTGTGTATGTCCTTTTTACTTACCATGATGGTTTTGAGAATTATCCAAGTTGTTGGACCTATCAGTAGTTTGTTCTTTTTTATTGCTGAATAATATTCTATTGTATGGATATACCTCACACACTGTTGATCCACTGTCGATAAATATCTGCGTTAGTACAATTTGCGGCTCGAGTGAATAAAGTTGCTATAAAATTCACATAAAAGTCTATTTTTGAACACATGCTTTCATTTCTCTTTGTTAAACATCCGGGAGAGGGATCACTGGGTCATATATTAAGTAGATGTTTAATTTTATAAGAAACTGCCAAACTGTGTTTCTAAACTGGGTGTTGTATTTTACATCTTACCAGCGATGGATGAGAGTTCCAGATGCTCCACATCCTGATTAACATTTGGTATTATCAAGTTATTTTTTTACTTGAGCTTATCTAAGTGCTTATAAAGCTGTGTCTACCTAATTTGTATTTCTCTGACAATTACAAGTATAGAAATCTCTTTATGTATTATTGGCCACTCATATATCTACTTTTGTGAAGTGGCTGTTCCAATTTTAACCAGCTAAAAATTTTGGTCATTTAGCTTTTTTAAAAAAAATAAGCTCTGGCCAGTTTTATTAAAGAAAACTTTTGCGTGATTTACTTTTCACTGGTCTGTTCTGGCATGCTTCTAATGATATCAGAGTCACCTGGATCAATGAGAGACAGTGCTCATATCCTGTAGTATTTCCCACATGTTGGGCCCAATTCAGTATTATTGCCACTATTAGTGGTAGACACCGGTTCTAGCCAACATGGTGTAGTACTCCACCTCAGATTTCCTCAAGGCTGGACAGTTGTGGCAAGGATGACTGATTTTGCTTTGCCATGCCTGATCATTTGAGTCTGCTCGTACCCCAGCATGTACTTTCCACTTCTCATAATGAGTTGGAGCCTAGAGTTGATTGAATCCAAAGACTTTTGTTTTCTGTGCAGCCACCATCTTCCTGCCTTAGGTGTGGGACAGCCCCAACAACAGCAACTGCCAAGGTGGCTGGGAGCAAGAAAGGGGTCAGCTTAGGAACTCCATTCCTATGGAGTTATAAGAGATCTTTATATATGGTGGATATGAGAGCTTTCTGAGATGGTCTATGGATACCTGTGGGTCTACAAGGCCAAAACTATTTTCAAAATAATATTTGCCTTTTTTGTTATGTTGACATTTGCACTGATGGTAAACAAACAAACAAACAAACAAACACTAATGGTGGGTAGAACTGCTGCTTCCTTACCATGAATCAAGGCAGTGGTACCAAACTGTACTGTACTGTGGTCAGTATATTCTGCACAGCCACATCCTTGTAGTTTTAAAATATGCCTTTTTTTTTTAAAGATTTTATTTATTTATTTGACAGAGAGAGACGCAGTGAGAGAGGGAACACAAGCAGGGGGAGTGGGAGAGGGAGAAGCAGGCTTCCCGCGGAGCAGGGAGCCCAATGTGGGGCTCGATCCCAGGACCCTGGGACCATGACCTGAGCTGAAGGCAGACGCTTAATGACTGAGCCACCCAGGCACCTGTCTTTTTTTAAAACAAAACAAAACAAAACAAAACAAAAACTTGAGAATGTACTTCATGCTGTACAAATGATTGATTTTATTAAATTTTAGCCCGGTAGTACATAGCTTTTTAATGTTCTCTGTTACTAAATGGGGAGTTTGCATTAAGCCCATCGGCTGCGTACCAGAGTTGGAGGAGGAAACCACCTGTACCACCCTCTGAGTTGCAAGCATGCCGAGCCCCACTTCTCACAGAATACCATTTTTACAGGAAAGAATGACTGATAGACATCTGGTTATTCAGACTCGGGTACTTGGCAGACACGACCCTCAAAAATGAATGGTGCATATGTGTCCCTTCAAGGAAAACAACTGGCAGTATCTATTACCAATGATACAATTTGAGCTTTCGAGGAAAATTATAGTTTTTGGAAACTGGAGTCCACCATCATGCGCTTACCAGCTTTTCACCAGTCAAAACCTTTTCTGATGAGAGCAGTAGGGATGTTCACAAAGGTGACTTTTAAAATATTGTAGGATAGGGCGCCTGGGTGGCTCAGTTGGTTAAGCGACTGCCTTTGGCTCAGGTCATGGTCCTGGAGTCCCGGGATCGAGGCCCGCATCGGGCTCCCTGCTCAGCAGGGAGTCTGCTTCTCCCCTGACCCTCCCCCCTCTCATGCTCTCTATCTCTCAGTCTCTCTCTCTCAAATAAATAAGATCTTAAAAAAAATAAATAAAATATTGTAGGATAGAAGGTGTCAACATTTGGAATATCAGCGTAACTTAGCGAACCCCTATTTTCCAAGTGATCAATGCATGATGTTACAAAGTCATGCATGGGTAAAAGATCCACTCAAAGTACAAAATAGGCTGATGGGTTTTATTTTATTTTAAATATTTTATTTATTTATTTGAGAGAGAGAGAGAGAGAGAGAGTGTGTGTGTGTGTGAGCCAGGGGAGTGGCAGAGGGAGAAGGAGAAGCAGACTCCCCGCCCGGGAGGGAGCCCGACGTGGGGCTCGATCCCAGGACCCTGGGGATCATGACCCAAGCCAAAGGCACACGCTTAACTGACTGAGCCACCCAGGTGCCCCTAGGCTGATGGATTTTAATAAGAACAGTATGAAATTGATGTGGTTTCGGATCCCACACTGCAGTTAACCTTTCAGAAATGACCACTTCTTAAATTCTGGTCTTCATATCTATACTAATTTCACAGGACTGACATAACAAACTACCAGCACTGGGTGGCCTAGAAGAACAGAAATGTGTCGCCTCACAGTTCTGGAGGCCATAAGTCTGGAATCAAGGTGTCCATGTTCTCTCTGAAAGCTCTAGCAGAAAAATCCTCCTGGCCTCTTCCATCTTCCGGGAGCTTCAGATGCTCCTCGGCTTGTAGAAGCATAATTCCTATCTCTGTCCCCACCTTCATAGGACCTTCTCCTTGTGTTTCTTCACACCCTTTTCCTTCTATATATATATATATCCGCATCCATATTTCTCTTTTATAAGGACACCAGCCATATTGGATTAGGTCCCACTCTAATGCCCTCCTCTGAACTTGAGTAAATCTGCATAGACCCTTTTCCAAATAAGGTCACATTCTGAGGTACTGGGAGTTAGGACATTGACATATTTTTTGGGAGGCAGAAAAATCAAACCAGTAACAGCATCAAAGAGTAACTACGCTTAACTGGAAAGGCTGTTACTTCTTCTGTAGCCCAACACTTCTCTGTGTGAGGCCAGATTTTCTTCATATCCTGCAACCAAAACAACAATAAATCACAATTTACAGGCTCTGGGGATTAGAATGTTACCTTTTTCAGGTGGTGGTGGGACATTATTCTGATCACCCCAGGCTGACAGAGCCGATTGAAAAGGTGAAATGTGGGGACAGACCTAGGAGAGGACAACACATGTCACTAAGAATGAGTCGGAATATAAGGATTTAAAGACAAATATAAATGTTACCGAAATTCTTACTTCTATCACTCATGTCTGCGGCTTTTTTCAGCTGGTGTGGGTTATTAAGAGTCGACACTGGCTGTTCATAACAATATAGCTACCATTTGTATCCACATACCACTTCATTTAGCTGAGACTGAACCCAGGTCTCCCACACTTCAATTCCAGGTACTCACCACTAGCTTCAATTCCTCTCTGGGAGGAAAACTAGTCTATATTCTTAAAACTCTGCGTTGCTCTATTGTGTCACTCAAGACCATTCAGCATCTGAGATAATCTGTTTCTAAAGCAACAACGTTTCAGCAGAAGTCAGTATGATATACTAGGAGATTTTTGTTAAAAGTGGAGGGGTCTTTTTAAGTGGCTTATGCAATCAGAGCATACAACGAATTTAAAGAAAACTTCAGAGCATATGGCATTCTGATATCTTCAAAGTGTGGTTTGATGGGACCAGCAGTGAACATGAAGAGGAGGTATGATTTTAAAAAAAGCCGTTGGAGTACTGTGTTGCAAATAAAATCTAAGAAGGCACTTTGCAATTCAGTTTTCTGTTTCTATTTTTTTTTCCTGGTGTTTTTTGCTGCTTGAGCTCCCAAACACTATAAATGTTCCTTGCCAGTTTAACGTTCTAAAATTCTAACTCGGTCGTGTTCTCTCCGAGAATGTGACACTCACTTCTCTGGGTGTACTGGAAAGAAGGAGTGCCACAGCTTAGCTAAAGAAGAGGACGGGAGGGTGGTCTATGTCTTTGGTAACCTGTCACCAACTCTCATTTTTATCCATAATCTCATTCCCGAATGGCAGCATTTGGATAAAATGACCTTCGAATCCTTCCCGTCCTAGAAGTCTGCGACCCTCCAGGGATTTCCACCCACCAAATCCATGTCGGTGTCCCATGGTTGATGAGAGCAAGCATTCCACTCCCGCAGGGACACAGACTGGAAGAGGAATGGTGTTTTTCAGGGCTTTGGAGCTTTTCAGGGCTGACACCTCAGAGCCATCAGCACAGACCCAGGTCAGGAGGGCCTGCTTCTCCCACGGTGCGCTGGGAAGGCAGGAGGCAGAGCGGGAGTCCTGGCAGAGAAGGGTTCCTGAGACCTGGGTTCCCAGTGCTGCCCTAGTTTGGAAGCTATTAAGCCCTGGGGTTTCAGTGTGAGGTCTGAGGACCAGCAACAAAGGCATCACTTGATGACGATTTTGTTAGAGACTCTCAGGCCCCGCTCCAGACCTGTAAGATCAGAGTCTGCCTATTAAGGAGAGTGCCAGGTGATTCCTGTGCTCTTAAAAGTTTGGGAATCCTTTGGTTAAGCATGGCTGAGCGCTCCCACTTTGCCCCTCCTCGTGGCAATGGCTAGGCCCCGAGTTAGGCGAGTGTCTCCTGTCCCACCGCAGGAGGGGAGACCTGCGGAGAGGCGGGCGCCGCGCTCCCGGCAGCCTGGCTGGGGCCCGGGCAGCGCGGCCCGGGCAGCGCGGCCCCGGCAGCTGGCGGCGTCGGTTCTCCCCACGCCCCGCCCACGGCCCCAGCCAGGCCCAATGAGCGGCGCGAGCCGAGGAAAGCCCGCCCCCGGCACCGCCCGCGCTCCTCCCGCCCGCGGTCTCCTCCCGCAAGCGCCACGCCAGCCCCGAGGCGCCCAGTCCGCTCCCCGCCATGGGGCGCCGGGCGCTCCTTCTGCTCCTGCCGCGGGTGCTGGCCGCGCTGGGCGGCCTCGCGGGCTCCGGGACCGGTGAGTGGGGCCGCGGGCGGGGCGCCCTGGAAGGGACGGCAGCCCGCTTCACAGGGTGCAGGGGTGGCGGGCTGGGGGGCGCTGCAAGGGGCGGGAGGGGAGCTTGGGGCACCCTGTCTGGTGTGCGCGACGCCCCCCAGCCCCCGTTCTGCAGTGACCTTCCACAGAGGAGGGTGACGTCGGGCCTTCGGGGGGGGGGGCGCCAGATGAGTCGCGTGGTCCCCTGCTTCTCTGCCCTTGACTCCTTCCCATTCTGCCCAGTGGGTGGAAGGGTAGGTGGGCTCCGCGGACACCCTCTGTGTCTTTCCTTCATCCTTCCCCAAGCGTGTGGGAGAGAGCTCTCTGCACACCTGAGTGCAGGGCGCACCCTCTTCCTTCCCCCAACATCCTGGCCTAGTGGGATCCGCTTTCTAGCCCTGGTCTCCGAGGGGACCCGCAGCTCAGGGATCACCAGGCAGCAGATTTAGCCTGGGTGGAGGCCCGGGGCCTCGGGAAGACATAACCTCACTCCAGAAACAGCACGGGGAAATGGGGCTTGGGTCTGAGGTGCAGTTCTGTGGCACTTGATATACCACTCAGGTTCAGGCAGACCCCAGGGCAGAGGAGAGCTGAGTCCATGCCCCAGGGTGACTGAGACACCCACAGTTTCCAAGTGGTGGGTGGCCGGTTGTTGGCTTAGCTATGTCTAGGAGGTGCCTAGCATTTGTCAAACTGTCTGGCCTGCGGATCTCTCCCGACAGGTGCTCCTCAATAGCCCTCATAGATTGAAGGCTGGTTTTAAATCATTTTAACTTATGCAGACTCTTGGTCAAGGGGGGTGTTAACTAATTTGGAGGAGGTGCCGCTTAACTGAGTTGTTGGTCTTCCAGGAGGGATTCTAACCCACAGGATTTTTGCCTCACCTGGTGGGGCATCTCTGCAGTGATGAGAAGCCCTTGCTCTGTGTGGTCTTTTTGCATCACTCCTGAAGCACCTTTACAGCTACTTGCATTTTTTACAAAGCGGTGGTTACCGAAGCCTTATGGCATGCAGCCCTCTTTAGGATGTCTGTTCTAGAATAGCATGTGATCACCCTACTTGGCATATTAACAGACTATGAGAAAGCTACCCTATACTTAACATAGAAGTAAATATATTAATACATTTCTGATTTATTCACAGTAAGCATCTACATAGGTGAGAAGTAATGTCTTGAGACCCATCTGCGGATGTGTAGAATCTACATGCACACTTGGTCTCCAGACTGAGAATCACCAGGGCAAAATATTGTTCAAGGTGTGACTCACCTGCAAGTGTGAGTCTTTGAGGGCTGACTGGACCCCTAATTGGGATCCTTCTGGAAGATCCTTCCAGAGTTAACGCTTTATGAAGATTTATATGGTGGGTATACTGCGCCAAGTGGCTTTGTGGCCATTTAATCTATGAATCTTTCTCTTCTGATCACTTATTTACTAGTCTCATTTTATAGGCAGAAAACTGAGATCCAGAGAGAGGAAGTAACTCTCCCAAGGTCATGTTGTTAGTAAGTGATCTCACTGAAATGCCAACCTACGTAGCCTGACAGCTAAATCTGTGCTCCATATTAATGGCTGGTAACATCACCTGCTCTCAATGGTTTTGGTCAAGCTAAGTGAGAGGGCTTGCATGGCACGTGAGTAGATGGCAGAGTTGTTAGCTACCCATTAGTAACCAATACTGTCTGAATATTTGAAATGTTTTTATAAGTCAGCCTTAAAACAAAATCAAACCTTGAGTAGCTAAGCTAAAAGTACTATCTTAGAGGGATACAAGTAAGACTAAGGAATGGTCGCTTACCAAAGAAGGTGTGGTCTACACAATGGCCTTCCATTGTCAATTTCCATTACACAACCTTGCGTACCACTTTCCATTCCATGTACAAATTGTGTCTGGGAGTAGGACCATGGAGGGGGGTTCTTCACTGCATCTTGCAGAGACTTCTAGTACAGGCCATGTGGTTTATCTTTTCTAGGAACTAAAGATTGGCTTTTTCTCTGTGAAAGTTAGGACAGTGTAGTAAATTCAGTATAGTCAGCCCTTCCTGGTGCTTCCTTCTGAGGACCACATTCCATAACAGGCTTATTTTTGAGCATTAATCATTCAAGGTTGATAAACACAAGTTCATGACTTGAATAAAACAGATAGTGTAAATCAGTCTCATGCAAATAACTGAAACCTAACCTTAAAGATTTATAACCAACCTATTAGAGTCATTCTTATGAAGATAGTATGTAGGACCCAAAATCCTAATCTAATTTTTAGATGTGTCTGCACATGCTTAAAAGTAAACTAGAGTCCAGGCGCCTGGGTGGCTCAGTCGTTTAAGCGTCTGCCTTCGGCTCAGGTCATGATCCCGGGGTCCTGGGATCGAGCCCCGCATCGGGCTCCCGGCTCAGCGGGAAGCCTGCTTCTCCCTCTCCTACTCCCCCTGCTTGTGTCTCTGTCTCTCTATGTCTCTGTCAAAAAAATAAATAAAATCTTTTTTTTTTTAAAGTAAACTAGAGCCCAAACTTTGAGCTTAGACTTCTAAATGTGCAACTATTCATACAGAGTCTTTAAGATCAAACCAGATCTGGAGAAGTAGCTGGGTCTCTTTGAGCACAGTGCAGGTTGGCCCCATTCGAATGGGAAAACAGAGGTGAATGGCAATTTCCCAACTCCACACCACCAGAAAGAACAGTTTCCAAGGATCATTACTGCAGAAGTGCTATGGATTTTTATGGTACTGAATCCCCCTAGTGTTCTGGGTATTAGATGAAGGACCTTCCTCTGAATGACCTTTTCACTGCAGCTTCTCGTGGAAAGGTGTTCTCTTGTACCCAAGGAAGCCAGGAACTTGCATGATTTGCTCTTTGTTCATCCAATGCAGATGAAGTAAGGTGTAACATGACGAGGCAAGCTGCGTGTGGGGAAAGGTGCATTCCTGTGACCTGGCTCTACAATGGACAGCAACATTGCCCTGATGGGACTGATGAGCAGTGTGGTGAGCACTCCTCGCTCTATTGTGTTCTCACCCATGAATGGCCCTTAGTGCTGTGTGCCTGGCTGACGGTGTCAGGTCTTAGGGTTTTCCCTCTTAGGGGGTATTCAGGAATATTAGGTGTGCTGGGTTGTTGCCGGCTTTCAGCAGGTTGAGTCTAGGGATGTACATGTTGGTAGCACTGTTCTCAGGACAAGTGTGGGGGGCTAGTTGGAATAGAAAATCCAGCACAAGTCTGGCTTCTCACCTTCAAGTCTAGCTTAAGCATGGGACAAGTACTGAAACTGGGATAAAACATTTTAAATAAGTACCGAAGCTGGAAGGCAGGGGTATGGTGTGTTGTTTCGGGGTGACATGGAAAGGGCAGGCAAATTTAGGATGGACTCCGTGGCAGACCGGGACTTAATTGTACTTTTGCTAATGAAAATACTTCATACGAAACCCAAATTGAAAAGCTGCCAACGCCCTGACAAACACCTCTTCCTCTCTGCCTCTCGAACACTACCCCCGGCCCGCAGAGGAAGTGTGTCGTGGACACCCACGGGCCTGGCAGTGTGACGACGGGAAGTGTATTTCTGTTAGCTGGCTCTGTAATGGCGCAGGGGACTTGCCTGGACGCTCCGATGAGGTTAACTGTGGTACGTACAATTTATTTTCTCTTCGGACATGTTCTGTGTTAGCCACGTCGATGAACCTCCACGCAGTTAAGTGACACCAGCGAGTCACTGGATAGTCTTCTGCCGGATGTTCGATTGTCGCCGGGATGACAGGTGACCTTTTATCCACTTCTGCATTTTGCAAAATCACCTAAAAGATTCTTGCCTCTGTTGGCTTTTTAAACTGCTTTGGGGGTGAAACTTCAGTGTACAGAGTTGGGGGCCACATCTCCAGGGGCCCGCATCCCGTTCGGTTCTTGGTTTTCTGGAGAACAAATCCATGAGCAAACTGTGACTACCCAAATACACAAGCCTGCAGCTCAGCCGTTCCACCACACTGAGCCAACGCCTGCCTTTTACAGAGGTCTCCACGGCATGCCCTGGCCAGAAAGTCAGGTGTCCGGGACATTCTCAGTGTCGCGAGGCTTGGGAACTCTGTGACGTCCACGCGGACTGTGGAGATGGGCTCGATGAAGCACGCTGCTCCCCAAAGCGCTGCCTGGCGGGCCGGTGGCGGTGCAGGAACCAGGTGTGTGTCGCGGATAGCTGGAGGTGCAATGGGGTCAATGACTGTGAGGACTTCTCAGACGAGGACGCCTGTGGTGAGTGCCCCTCCCCCACCCCTCCCGGCCTGTCCTCTGAAGAGGACCGTTGTACCATGTGGGCTGCTTTATAAAAGTTGCATTTTAATTCCTATAACCGAGACTTCCATCCTATATCTAAAAACAGGATGTTTCCTAGCAATGACCAAGATGTAGTTAGCTGTCCATGGAAGCATCGAGCAGTGCTCGAATAGTAACTCTGCTGGATGCTCTAGGCCATATGGCCACGGCTCAGAACCCCGGAGCGTCCACATCTGAAGGAAGCCTCCTAACGGATGCCTCACGTCCTTGTGCAGTCAATGCCGGGGGGGAAATTTTCATTAAAAGAGGACTCCCTCCCCCACCCCCCAACCCCTGCGAAGAACTTGATGAGTACCACGTTCCTTTTCTTTACCCCACATACACAATGCAGTGGAACCCCCAACTTCATGGCAAACCACAATCCCACTTGATCTTTCTAGAATTAAATCTGCAATATTGAATATATTCAGATTCTAACATTTTTATCATGTATAAACTGGTTTTGTAAGAGGGTCTTCCTTTAGGGTTCATGTTGACAGATTTTAACACCATTTCAATTACAACTACTTAATACTAATTCAATTCGAATTCAATATTATTTCAACCCAGCGCCCAGTGGCTTGGGTGACTTCATCGTTATCAAGTCTTAAGTCCCAATTCCCTGATAACTCTGCTTAAAATGATAAGACTTTCTTTCCTACCTCGACTTGCCTTGGTTCTGAAAATCCTGCCGCCTTACTGTAATTAATGGTTGTCTGTTTTGACTCCTCCTTCCCCCACGTGCTGTTGGAAAAGAAGGCTCTTCTTCCTACACAGCCTCCTGTCCAGAAGGCATGGTTAGATGCGATGAAGGGAAATGCATCCTGGAATCCCTGATGTGTGATGGGGAGGCAGACTGTGCGGATGGTGCTGATGAACCCACTACATGTGGTGAGGACCCAATTGCCCGGTGTCACGTGGGGGTGGGGAGACTCCGATTACATCAGCCAATGCCTTAGTTGTCATGGGGGTCCACGCTCTCTGGGAATGCTTGGACCAAACCCCTACGTCAGCAGTCACCCTTCCATGATGGGTCCCCCACATCCTACAAGTTCCGGGCCTCGGCTCTGGTCTCCTGAGTGTGTGCAAAGCTTCCCTGAGCTGTAAAACTTTGTGAGTTCTCCTCACATTATGGCTCTAGGGAAACAGACTAAATGCCTCAAACCACATTGCTCCAAAAATTCTGGAATAAAAAAACACAGACTTTGCCACTGAGAAGCGAATCACGTGTTCAAGACCATATGGTGAATTCTCTAAGGATTTAACTGAGGAAGGACTGAGGAAGACTGTTTCCTGGTGAGGAGGGAGGCTCCTGAGCAAGCATCTCAAACCTTAAAACCTTGTGATTCTCACTATAAAAATCACTGTTGTTTCAAGTTGGGGGGGGGGAGCACCTGTCCCCAGGTCACTTTGTCATCTGTCTCACTTCCTCCTTAAATCTGGGCTTAGATGTGTATGATGAGACCTTTGTAGTGCTGCTAAGGGCTGTGAAAGCCGCTTTCTACTAAAGGAACACATAAGACACTGAAAGCATGAACAGTGGGACAAAGCACAGGTTTCCGGTGCTGTAGAGGTAATTCGCTGAGACTAAGCAATTACTATATTGCTTCCTGAGGCGAGGGTCCTGGCCACTCCTGTTTTCTAGAGAAAATAGGGAAGAGGTTGCTGGCCCTTCCGTGGGTGAGCAATACACTAGCATTTGAAATTATCCAGACTGTCTGCCTAGAAAAGTCCTTTCCCCTGCGCCATGATTCCTCACTTGCCCTGTTCTATGGTCTTGCCCCAAAGCCTCCACATTCCTAGGTCAGAGGGCAGGGTCAAAGGTTATTGTTCAGACGTCCTCTATAGTCCTCTCACCGTGTAGGGGGTTGTAACACCACGTTTGATCCGGACTGTGTTCAGCTCTCCTGACCGCTGCCCTATCTCTACCAGGGAAAAACTGCTCCCTGGCTAATGGGGGCTGTGAGAGGCAGTGCAGTGACACCACCTGGGGAGTCCAGTGTTCGTGTGGAGCTGGGTGGCGGTTACAGCCGGACGGGCAGAGCTGTGCAGGTCAGAGTTCGTCTGGTGCATCTTCCGAAGTTTTTATGGCAGCGGGACATACATGCCATACAATTTACCATCTTAATCACTTTAAGGATGTAATTCAGTGGCCTCCACCACATTCACAACGGGTGTACACATCACCCCGATCCATCTCCAGAACTTTCTCATCTTCCCCAACAGACACTGTCCCCATTAAACAAGAACTCTGTCCCCAGTCCTTGGGAAACTCTATCCACTTTCTGTCTCTCTGAATTTGCCTGTTCTAGTCCTGCATCTAAGTGCAGTCATGTGGTATCTGTCCTTCTGTGTCTGGCTTATTTCACTTAGCCTGTCATTAAGGTTCATCCATGTCGTAGCAGGTGTCAGACTCTCCTTCCCTTTTTAAGGCCAAATACCTCATTCTATGTATATGCCCCATTTTGTTGATCCATCTGTTGATGGGCATTTGGGTGGTTTCCACCTTTTGGCTATTGTGGACAATGCTATGGACAATTGGTGTACATATGTCTGAATCCCAGCTTTCGATACTCCAGGGTATGCACCAGAAGGGGAATTGTCATATCATGCGGTAACTTCTACGTTTCACTCGACAAAACTTCAAACTCTTTTCCACAGGGGGCTGCCCCACTTGACATTCCCCCCAGCAGTGCACAAGCATCTTACCATTCATTCTGAATCAGCAACAGCGCCAACGGTGTTGCTAGGGTAACTTCCATCTGGATTCTGTACCAGCCACACATCTGGGGTCTCCACACTGACGTTCCTGCTGAATTACACTTACTTTTATGGCAACTCCATAGAGGCAGGGACTGTCCGTCCCAGCACCCAGCACAGGGATTTCCACATAATACATGTCCAGTGAGCATCTGAAAGGGGGCCCAGTGGCCCCAAAACACTCAAAAGATTGCTCCGTGGTCATCTCTGACTTCTGACTCTCTATCAGATATAGATGAGTGCTCCAAGGCCTACGGTCCCTGTGGTCAGCTATGCCGTAATGTCCCAGGCTCTTACTCCTGTGCGTGTGTTCAAGGTCACCAGCTCTACAATGGTACCAGTTGTCGAGTTACAGGTGAGTTTCGCAACCCTAAGCAAAGCCTAGCCCTTGCTCTGTCCTTAGCAGTAATTATAGATAGCAGTGCTATCGATGATTCACTTTAGGGTCTAATATTAGAGATGACTTTATTCTTTCCATAAAGAAGCTGCTATTACAACATTCCTTGGCCAAATCAAGTATCAGTTGCTATTAAGTGTCTTTATTTTTCTTTATTTTTATTTCCCTAAGTAATCTCTACTTAGGGGGCTACATCTTACAACCTCAAGATCAACAGTTGCATGCTCTCCTGAGTGAGCCAGCCAGGTGCCCCCATATTAAGTATCTTTAAAATGACTTAGCTAGGGTACTTGGGTGGCTCAGTTGGTTAAGCAACTGCCTTCGGCTCAGGTCATGATCCTGGAGACCTGGGATCGAGTCCCGCCCGCATCGGGCTCCCGGCTCGGCAGGGAGTCTGCTTCTTCCTCTGACCCTTCCCCTTCTCATGCTCTCTCTCATTCTCTCTCTCTCTCAAATAAATAAATAAAATTAAAAAAAAAATAAAATAAAATGACTTAGCTCTTCTGTAGGCTATACACCTAGGTGCTCCAGAGACCCCCCCCCCACCGAAAAAATGTTAACTTGGCCTGCTCTGCTTTGACGATGGAATGGTGAATTGCTTTTGGCTGCCTAGGTAACTAGGTAACTCGTGTACGAGATGGAGGTGGTGGTGGAGGGCACCTCTGTCTAGGTGGGGGAAGGACTGCATCTGAAATCAAATAGGCCCAAAGTTGCAAAGATGAGTTGGAAAGTGTTGGACTTCAGAGGAGGAATTGTAACTTAGGGTGGTCAGCTAGATCTCCTCTGGACACACCTGAGTCCAGACTTCAGGGATAAGTGGATTTTAGCATGGGAGATGGGACAGCATCTTTGGTGAAAGAGAATGGCCTGAAAGAAAGTGTCAAAGGGATGTGTCACTGTTCCTTTTCCACCTTCTATTGCAGATGATGCTGTTAAAATTCTTATAGCTGCAGACAGAGAACTTGGTGTCCTGGATCGAAGAACAGGCCTCTATGAGACTCTGATACCTATAAAATCGAGGCCTACTTCTGTTGCCTATGATCTTGAGAGAAGCATGTACTTTTGGGGGGATGAAGTCTTACATGTGTTCATCCTTGGGCGGCCAAACTCGGTTCCTCTCTATCCAGGTATATTTCTTGACGTTAAGAGCCTTAACTTCTTAAAGCTACTTCAGCAGAGTATAAGCAACCTATGTATTTATCTGGACATCGTCTGTGGACTCACTTGTCATGAATCATGAGAGTGTATACAATCCCGATTTGAGATAAGACCACGTAATTTGGCTCAACAGGAGCTTTGGTAGAGCATAACCGGAGAATGAGGTCCCTCTAAAGAAGTACAGAAAGTTTGGGGATGTGGCCTCAGGCCAAGGTTAGTCTCCGCTCCATCACTAGGTATGTGCCTTTGAGCAAGTTGTTAACTCCTTTGAGCCACGCTCAGTAAGACGAAAGGGATAGCCCTTGTTTCATTGGGTAAGCATGGGTGGGGTGGGCTGGGGATTCAAGAAGAATGGTATATGTGAGGAGGTGTTTGACATTGTCCTGGGCACATAGAAATCCTCTGCTAGCAGTTAAGAGTTGCAATTCCTAATAATCCCCCTGAGACTTCTGTAATAGATGTTGCCCCAAACTGAGCTCATTGCATTCTCTTGGATTTCTTGGTTCTGCTTCTGCTAAGGTCCCTCTCTTTCCCTACTGCCCACTGTATATTGAACATAGCACATCTCTGGTCTTCCTTCCCTGTGTCCCGTTTGCTGCCTCATATGGCTTGAAATCAGAAGATGTAGAAAAGTTTAGTCCGAATCTTTTTTTCAAGGCAAGAAGAAGGTAGAAGAATACAGGAGCATAATCCTGTCTCATGTATCCCCAGAACTTAAAACCGTGGACAGCATCTCTTTGGACTGGCTCACGGGGCAGTTGTATTGGGCTAGCAGCTTCGCGAGGGTCATCGGTGCTGGCTTGAGTGATGGCAGAGGCTACGTCAAGATCTTGGAAAAGGATCTGGTGCCAGAGCAGCTAATCGTGTTTCCCACGAAGAAGTAAGTATTGTTTCTTTCAGAATATATCCTAAATCATTGGTTATCTTAGATACTTAAGTTGATAAGAGAGCCCTTCCACGTTTTCAGCATAGGTCTCATTTGCTCCAAAAATGTCTTCATTTTAAGTCTAAATTGAATCCTAGGGAGAGCAGCTTTTCAGCCCACTGAGCCTGAGGGCAGAAATCTCCTGCATTCTTAGCTGTGCGGTGACCTGGGGCCTGAACAAGAGCGCTAAGAGGGCCTGGCTGTTCAGGACAGCATATGTGCAGTGCGGCGGGGAGGGGGGTACTGTTAACACTTTGTGCTTTTGCTTTCCTCAGGTCCTTGTTTTGGGTAAATCGTGCTAAGAAAGGCAGGAGAACTATCGAAGCTGCGGGGATGGACGGCTCAGATCGGAGGGTGCTCACAGCCGTCCACATGGAGGAGCCTGTGGGACTGATGCTTGACTACGTGGCCGGCTGGTTCTACTGGATCAGCGAATGTAAAGAGGTACTGGAGAGAGGTTAGGAAGAAAATGGTTTTAGTAGGGGCTTGGTAGGACTGTAGGTAACTACAAAGTTCTCCTAAGTCTTGCATCAACACTGCAAGGTGCCTTCTGGCCATGAAGACTGAGAAAAGCAAGCTATGATGGCACAGTATCTTTAGGTAGAGCCCGACCAGATCAACATAGGTTGGGAGACTTAGTGTGACTTTCTCAAACACGGCAGTCAAACTTAACACTGGAATTTCCTGGTAGTATAGGTCATATTCCATGTTGTTACCCAGGATATAAAACCTTTTAAGATGGCAGACCACCTCCTTGAAAGCATGTCGTTAAGTACTTCTTACTTTGTACTTACTTGTACTCCTATTTCTAGGTCTTAATATTACAGTTGATTTTATCTTGTTTTTGGAAACATCAAACTGACAGACCAATATGACATGGTGGCTAAAAGCATAGGCTTGGGAGTCATGGTTTTTTTCTAAGACTTTAGTTGTTGTTGTTGTTTTTTTAAGATTTTATTTATTTATTTGGGTTGGGGGAGAGCATGGTGGGGAGAGGTAGAGGGAAAGGGAGAGACAGACTCCCCGCTGAGCAGGGAGCCCAATGCGGGGCTCCATCCCAGGACCCTGGGATCATGACCTGAGTTGAAGGCAGATGCTTAACCGACTGAGCCACCCAGACGCCCCCATTTTTTTAAAGGAATCTCTACACCCAATGTGGGGCTCGGATTCACAACCCTGACTTCGGGAGTTGCATGCTCTACCAACTGAGCCAGCCAGGGACCCCAGGAGTTGTATTTTTAAGTCTGTTACTTCAGCTGTGATTTTGGCAATTTATGGCACCTCTTTGAGCTCCCATTGCCCTCTCTGTTTATCTCAGATAGCAGTTAGAGAATGTAGGGAAAGGACTTGGTACAATGTCTGGATGCAGACAGTAAGATATAGAAGCTACTTATACAACGTACCTGTGACCCCAGCCAGTCCAACCACTGGCTTTGGCCTTAGCGTCCGTGGATTCTAAGATGCTTTCATCTTTATCAGGTTGATAGCGTGTGAAGATGTTTAATTGGCGTCCACGCAAGAGGCGCACTGACGTCAGCACCTCTTGCTAATGCTGCCCGGCTCTCATGACTCTACCCTTCAGTCCATAGAGACAGTAAACGTGGATGGCAGTGGGAGGCACACCTTTCCTGAGATCTTCTTGGAAGATGATGGCCCGATAGGGCTAGCTGTATTTGAGAACTCTTTCTTCTGGGCAAATAAAATACGGCTGTTTCACACTTCACCCCACACCCCAAAGGAGAGAGTGGTATTGCTCAATGCTTCCATATCTGCTTTCTCGGTCCTCCACAAATCCCAACAGCCCAAGGGTATGTCACTGACATGTTAACTGTTGATGACGTAGAAGTTTTCAGTTCTTGACAGAAAATTGAAGAAAGCCCAGCATCCTGTTTATAGAAGGAAGTCAAATATTCATTGACTAGGAGTTAAAAGCTTTTGTTAATCAGAAATTATATGTCAGATTCAACTCAGATAATACTTCTTAAATGGGTCCGAGAGACTCACCAAAGTAGAGAGCTGAGACCACTATTTACTTCTAAAGGAGTCTTCCTATCAGCAACCAGGGCAGTCCTTTTGCCTTAACTCTAGGGCAGAAGATGCTGTTAGTTGAAGACTTATTGGCCTGAACTTAATATGGGTAAGTAATTGCTACTATCCGAAAGGGGGTCATGGGAGTTTAAAGGTCAGCATGCCTAACCTAGAAGGTAACGAGTATACTGGGATTCCTCTTAAGGCAAAACTAACTTAACTCCCCTTGAGTATTAAATTTTGAACTAGTGTGGAGAATTCTGAAATCATATCTAACCTATTTCTATTTGAAAATAGGCAAATACCCAGCATGTGCTCCGGGCTCGTGCAGCCACCTCTGTCTCCTGTCCCCCGTCCATCCCAAGGGCTATAAGTGTGTTTGTCCAGAGGGAATGTTCCTTTTACCTTCTGGGATATGTAGTGGTAAGTATGCTGGGTGAAATGGGCTTGGCTCAAGGAGGCACATTCCATGGTAGGCCTGGAAATAATGGAGTTTCCATTTTGGGATCAATCACTTTAACACTGACAACCTTTGATAAGTTTTGTTGTCCAAAGATCTTGATTGGGTTTTTTTTTGTGTGTGTGTGTTAAAAGTATAGAACGTAAAACTTGCTATTTTAACCTCTTTCAAGTGTATAGTGGCTTTGAGTGTATTCACATTTTTATGCAACTATCACTACCATCCATCTCCAGACCTTTTTCCTTTTTCTTTTTTTTAAAAGATTTACTTATTTTAGAGAGCGTGTGAGCAAGAGGGAAGGGCAGAGGGAGAGGGAGAGAAACTCAAGCAGACTCCCCAGTGAGCGCAGAGCCTGACGTGGGACTTGATCTCATGACCCTGAGATCATGCCCTGAGTCGAAATCAAGAGTCGGACATCTAACTGACTGAGCCACCCAGGCACCCCTCTCCAGAACTTTTTCATCTCCCTAAACTGAAATTTTATACCCATTAAACAATAACTCCCCATTCTTTTCCCCCCAGCCCCACCCTTAAACCACCATTCTGCTTTCTGTACGAATGTGACAACTCTAGGAACCTCATATAAGTGGAATCCTACACTATTTGTCCTTATGTTGCTGGCTGATTTTACTTTACTGTCTTTAAGGTTCATACATGTTGTAATATGTGTCAGAATTTCCTTTCTTTTTAAGGCTGAATAATCATTTTATTTATACTATATTTGATTTCTCCATTCATCCATCAGTGAATATTTGGGTTTGATTGATTTTTGAAGCAGGAAAAAATAGCTAACACCTCTCAGTTTTACCCAAAAATTAAGTTGGTATGAAAAAGAAATTCTCCATCGTCTTATGACTATTGTGTATTCTGACTTAGGTTTATAAGCAGGGTCTACTTCAGTATTGTTAATTGTTTTGTCTTTGAAATATTAAGGCTTATAAGCTCCATTGAGCATCTCTATCCCAATTACTTTTTTTTTTTGAAAGATTTTATTTATTTTAGACAGAGCGTGAACAGGGGGAGGGGCAGAAGGAGAGGGAGGGAGAATCTCAAGCCGACTCCCCGCTGAGTATGGAGCCCAATGCAGGGCTCAATCTCACAATCCTGAGATCATGACCTAAGCTGAAACTAAGAGTTGGATGCTTAACTGACTAAGCCACCCAGGTACCCACCCCCCCAATTACTTTTTGCTAGAGAACACTCAGGTTTTAAGAAGGATAAATGATGTAAATACGTTCATGCTCTAACTACCTTTAAAGAACATAATTCTCCAGGATAGCGACTGAATGTGATCATGGTGTATGTAATAGGCTGTTGTGCCAAACTCAGGACTTCAGCTTAAATTGTATCTTGAACATTATATATAGAGTTAAATACCCAAGTAACTTTTCTTTAAGTAGGCAATCACATTTAAAATTCTTTCTACTGAGGCTTGTGTGCCATGAGCAAGGATTTGAGGACATTACCGAATCAAATGGGGCACCGCCCAGCCCTAATCCTTGTGGTTCTGTGTAAACTTTCAGCAGAAATTCGAAAGACTTAGTGCCTTTGGAAAGCAGAGCAATTCTTCATTTGCCCAAATGACTCCCTTCTCCAAGGAAGCTAGGGCATTGGTGTTCCTCGGGCATTGGTGTTGTATATGTGTTTCAGAAGGGAACTTGATAAGGCCCCTTTAGAAGTGTACCTCAGCTGGAGAGATTGCTCAAGAAAGGAGCATGGGGCTTATCCGACAAATGGCCAAACAGTAAATCTCTCCTTTTTCTTGGTAGAGTTAAAGCTAGTGTTTTCTTCTGGCAAACGTCTCTACTTATTGAAAGTTGGTTTTATGGGAACTGCTATAGAGAGAACCCTAGTTCAAGAGCATCCAAGGAACATCTATTTACTGGATATTGACTGGAAAAGAAACCTCATCTACTGGACAAATGCCCAGGGACAGCTATTCTGCTCAACTGGCTATTCAGGAGAAAAGCAAGAGATTTGGACAGAGCATACAGGTAAGCTGGGTGGCAATTTTGGATTTTCCTCTTTATTTTCTGGCTCTAAAATTAATTAGAGCCAAAAAAAAAAATCTACCTGTTCCTGATCTGAATCAACCTTAATGCCAAAGAATGGTTTTAAAGTAATTTAAATATGAACTATCTGACTTACCCTTTTACTTACGAAAGGTGCACAGGCTGTTAAAAGGCTACCATGATTTGGGAAATCCTAAGGTCAATGGTAAGTTTTTTGAAATTCAATTCTATTTTTCTGGCCTTAAGTTTGGGTAGGATAGAAATAGACCTTAAATATTTCAATTTTGCATTTGCATTTCAGTTTTCTTGCACTAATTTAGAAATGATTTGCAATGCAGATTTCTGAGAGAACTAGCAAGATATCTTCTTATTGTGGTAATATATACTTTCTCTCCTCTCCCACACTGCTGAATGGCACAGCCCATCCTTATCACCCTGTACTCCACCTAAAGGCAAACATCTACTTTATAAAAGAGAACATGAGGCTAGAGCTCTGGGCTGAGTAATTTGATTTCTGAGTGTCTGGGCCTTGGGTACTCCAAGTACCAATGATGTGCTTTACTACAAGAAGCGCCATATTGAAATGCGTGTTCCTGAGACATCCTTCAGAGCAGTAGACTCTACCGAGTCCTGTGGGCAAGCACAACGCCTGGCACCTAAGAACTTCCAATACCTGCCCCGGAGAACTTTCAGGAAAAAGTGAAATGGGCAGCGTTCTTGAAATACATCTGATGGCTGTCTGAGGAAACTCGTCATCTCGAATTTCTTCCCATTTCTTCCCACCAATTAAAAAGCCACCTTTGCTCCACTGGCCAATCTTAGCCAATAGGTTTCTGTGTTACAATGATCACATCAAGGATTTGTAAGGGGGACTGGCAACTTCATTTGAGCTGGCTTCTACTGTGGAACATTGAGTCCCTGTGATAGGTGACTCTGAAATAATAGGAAATACATAGGTCTCTGTCCCTGGTTACTGGCACAGAGTTCCTGAGACCTTTGTAACTTCCTGAGTGATAGCATCGGACACAGAGCTCCCCTAAGTCCTTTGGAATTTTCTAGGTGATAGGAAGAGCTTGGTTTGAATGAGGCAATTTTGGTGGGGTCTGCAGTGCAGTACAAAATTGAATTTAAGGTCCATTTCTACATTATCCAGACTTAAGGCCAGAACAAATTTAAAAACCTTGCCACTGACCCTGGGAGGTTGTTTACCAGAAAGACCAAGCCATGACTAGAAGCTTAGAACTTTCAGCCCCACTCCCTGTTCGCTGGAGGGTGGAGAGGGGCTGGAAATGGAATCAGTGATCAGCCATGCCTGTGTGATGAAGCCTCCATGAAATCCCCAAAGTAGGGGGTTCAGCGAGCTGGGTTGGTGAACACATCCGTATGCTGGGAGGGTAGTACTCCCCATCTCCATGGGAACAGAAGCTCCTACTTGTGGGCCCTTTGGATGTTGCCCTGTGGATCTCTTTGGCTGGCTGTTTATCTGTATCTCTTATGAAATAAACCAGTAAATGTGTTTCCCTCAGTTCTGTGAGCAGCAAATTCTTAAACTCAAGGGGGTTGTAGGAGCCCCGATTTAGAGCCGGTGGATCAGAATGCAGGTGACAACCAGAGTTGTGACTGGCATCAGAAGTGGGGGCGGTCTTGGGACAGAACCCATGGGCCTGTCCTCCTAGATGCTAGCTCTAGGAGGACAGGGTCAGAACTGAACTGTGGGACATTTGGCTAGTGTTGCAGAATTGCTTGGTGTGGGGACCCCCCCCACACACACACCCACATCTGGTGTCAGAAGTGTTGGAGAAGTAAAGGTGTAGAAGTAAAGGTGCCACACGGGTGTGTTTTTTCCTGTACAGTGGCTGAAGACTTGACAAAGCCAGGCAGGCCCTTCACAGAAGGGATCAGGCTGGTTACTACCTATCAGGACCTGTTTGCAGATCTCAGGACCTCCTTACAACTCATAAGCATGCAGCTTTTAGCTTATCCTTATATTAGAGGGTGCTAATATCAGTGTTTTCTCTTTAAAAAAAAAAAGATTTATTCGAGAGAGAGAGATTGAGCACACATGGCAGGGAGGGCCACAGGGAACGAGATACGTAAGCAGACTCTGTGCTGAGCATGGAGCCCAACGTGGGGCTCTATATCATGACCCCAAGATCATGACCGGAGCCAAAACCAAGAGTCGGACGCTAAACTGACTCTGCCATCCAGGTGCCCTAGTGTTTCCTCTTGAATGAGTTAATCTTGTCCTCATTGAAAAGTGTTGCTGGGAAATACAGAGGAGATTGCTAATAAAAAATGGGAGGGCTTCAAAATTCTGTTTTAGGCAAGAGTTCATGTCTTTAAGAACCTGCATAGAATTGCTCAAAGAACATTCTGTGTCCCTGACAACTGGCCCTTCAACCTTGAATCTGCACGGTACTAGTTAGATCTAATGCCAGAGAGAACATGTCTTCTGTGCCGATGGCTGAGCCCAAAGGAGAAGAGAGAAGCTGAACTGGGTGCGGCCAGTCTGTTCTTAACTAACTGGCCAACCTCAAGTCCCTTCTTTCCTTAGAGTGACTTAAGGAATGTGCGGGACAACTCTGTGCAAGTTCCTCCACATGAAAACGTGAGGAAGAGTAAGACCTCCCAGCCTAACACCCAGGCAGTGGGAAGAACTAGAACACACGAATCATGTGTGTACAGGCTTCTCCATTCTGCTACCCATGGCCCAGCTTTGTGGCTCGTCTGTTTGTCAGCCTCCCTCGTAGTTAACATTTGAGTTCTGAAATACGTCCCAGCACACTACAGGGTATTCTATTATATAAAGACCCAGCTCTCTGGGGGGTGGGGGATGTGCGCATAGATAGGTTATATATGTTTGTAATAAAGCTTACTGATATAAAGGTTGTAACAGTTCACAAATAACAAAATATACAACGTCCTTTGTTGTAAATTTCATATAGCTACATGATTTTCAGATTGGCTACAGATCCAAGAATTCAGAACAAAAAAGCAGTTTATAGTTCAATCAAAATTTAACAAAATCCAACTGTGAATAAATGCTTGATTGCGATCTGATTTGGCAAGGAGTCGCTGCCATTGCTGAGTGAATACAGTCCTACTGTAATGTTATTTGACACTTGTTCCCGTAAACAAGCAAGAAGTGCACCAGTGAAAACTAATTGGAATGAGTTTATTGACCCAAAGGACTTATTCGTGGATTTGGATAATTGTTTTCAAATACTAGGAAAATGTTCCCCCAACTTTTGTGGTCTTTAAAATGTCATGGCCATAGGTGAGACTCATGTGAGTTTAATTTGCAATATTAATGTTTTTCCTCTGCCACTTAAGTCCAGGCCAGGGGTTGTCAGCCTCTTTCTAGAAAAGGCCAGACAGTAACTACAGTTAACTATTTCAGGCTAGTCGGGCACTCTGCCATTGTATCTGCAAAGGAGCCAAGGACCATATGTGCACGAATGACCATGGTGTGTTCCCCCGGAATTTACAAAAACACACCGCAGGCTGGAATTGGCCCAAGAGCCATTGTTTGTCAGTCCCTGGTCTAGAAAACAAAACCGAAAACAAATCAAGCCCTCCCAAGACAGGGACTGTTTGCCAATGGCTCTGGTTAAAAATACGCCCACAGTGCCAGGTTTCAAGCTCCCAATGTAATGTCACTTAACGTGGGGTTAGAAAGGGGTGTGCGGTAGCAAAATGCAGGAATGTGAGGACTGGAGTATTTTCATTTCAAATACGATTAAGTTGAAGTAATTTAGTTTTAATAATGATTATATCGGACAGCAAGCTTGCGGCATTCCTGAATTTAACAACTGGCCATTCCAGCACGTGGCTCTAAGATAACAGATGCTCTCCTAAGCTCTTCATGGGTGCGAACTCTAATCCTCAAAACTGAGAGAAGCACCGTCCCAGCCAGGCATTTGCAGAAACTGAGGCACAGTAATTAGCTGACACCTTATTTTGGAATGTGCTTCAAAAACAGCAATCTGACTTGCTAGCCTAATACTGCTCTTTTATGCTATACTGCACCCCAGGGTGGGTACTTCCTAGCTGAGACCCACTGGTGCAGCTCTACTGGGCCAGGATGGGAGTAGGGAGCGCTTGGTGGGTTAGTGCCCATGTCTGTTACATTTAAAAGCTACCACTTTGTGGCTTTCACATACTTGGTCCCTACCCTATCTCTGTCTTCTAGCTGTAGGTCTCCTCATTATCCATCCGCTCTACCGGTGACCTTTCATACCACTGTTGTGGTGACACTTTACCCAGTCTCTGCTTTCCCATAGCGATTTCAGTTCTAGCCACTTGGCATATCATTGATTGATTTTCATACTTAACTGACGAAGAGGGAGGTGAATCCAAAGTTGCAGGTCTGCATGCAAATGTAAGCATTGCCACTTAGATATCTAACTTCTAAAAGGCGGTGGATATCATCCCTCACCAGCTGGTTGTGAGGATCACCTGGGCTCGTATGAGAGATAAGGTGCTGGAACCAGAGTAAGCATGATGGGACTCCTCATGTGAATGAGGCATGTAGACTTGTAGGCACCAGGCTTTGCATCTCTCTAAGCATCTTCTATCCTTGACCCAAGACGTTAAGACCGTGCACGAATGTATTTGAATGTCCTTTCTAATGGGAGTTCCTTTCTCCCCTCACAGTCTGCTCAGCAAATGTGGACATATCCACGGGGAACTTGTACTGGGTGCCCTGTGACCGAAGTGCTATCCAGAAGACTAGAATCCCTGGCCCAGACACCCGGACCCTCTACAGAACAGGCAGCATTATACTGCATCTTCTTCTCGGTTGGCCAAAGAGAGTGCTCTACTGGGTAGAAAGTGGGAAATACTTGCAAAGTATGACCCTCGATGGCAAAACCAGACAGCAAGTCTGGACAGGCACCTGGACGGCGGACACCCACATGGCCTTAGACCTTGGCTCATCTAGCATCCTCTGGACGACCAAAGGGTCAGGTAAGCGCGACACAGAGCAGCGTGGTTGGAAGAAGCTGGGGGAGTGGTGGTGGTAAGGCTCATTTCAGCATGAGGATCGCTGTCGGCCCGAGAACTAGCTAGACCTCGGCTCAAATTCTGATTTTCATAGTGACAGCTTGGGCACACGTCCCTCAGCTCAAACTCGGTTTCCTTTGTAAGTCTAGATTCTGACTTGAGAGGTAGAAAACTGCAGAGCTAACATATACTTAGTTGCTTTTTGTTCGGAATCTGTTTCTGTCTCCATGAGTAGAAGTAATAGACCCAAACTTGCATTGCAAATGAAACAGAGGTGCTTTAGGTACACTGGATATCAGATACAACTTCTACCCTGCTGCCCACTCTGATGGTCTCCTCCTCCAGAAGCCACCTCCAATGGCTGGTGGCTGTGTGCAGGCGACTGAGCGTGTTAGCACACCGCCTGAAAGACAGGAAATGCATGCCTGACGCTTCCACGTGGCAGATCTCGCGTTCCTGGAGCTTTAAACACTTCCTGGGACTATCTTTAACTACAAAACTAAAACCTACAAAACTCGATAGGAAGAATCTGTGCTTATTATCACTGGGGCTCACTGACCCTTAATCGAGGGCTACCCATGCCCTCTGTCACGGGTTACTTGTTCTCTGTCAGCTTGTAAGCACTTGACTCTTCCTTAGGGTTGCAAAGTCTGAGTCTCCTAAAAAATAGAACGTACACTTCGAACAAAACCTGGAGTGACGGCATTATAGCGGCTCACGAGCCCTACCTGGTGACCGTGCACAGCGGAGCCCTCCTGCTGTGGGACAGGAGGACGCCGGAGCCTTTCGCGGTGTCAAAAGAGCCATACGTGAGGAAAATGATCATCCTGGCAGAGAATCAGCAGGTTTCAGGTGAGTCTTCCTCTGTGGGCTTCTTCTTTGAAATCCACTTCCTCTGCCTCTCGCCTGTGTATTTTCAGAGGATAAAATCCTGGGTATCTTTGTATTGGCAGCTGTCTTCACCCACAGTGCAGCGGGCCTTCTCCCTAACTTCGCCTTATCCTGGAGGAGTAAGAATCGGACACCTTTCTCAAAGTTGCTAAATGACACAAGACCGCAGGCAAAACTCCTGGAAGTTTGCCCACCATAACCCCTTTGGGGAGTCCTCTCGCATGTTAGCATCTTAAACCTCTTAATCTGGCAGTAAAGAGATCCATTTAATTTGTTCTAAAGCACTTACCCGAACAGATTTTACCGAGGAACCCCCGCTTCCCCCAGCAGCAGCATCTCGCCGAGGATCCTTTGCGAAACCATTCTGGGGCTGTGGATACCAACCAGGACAAGCAGTTCCTTCCGGCTGTTGAAGCTGCACCCGTAGTTCAGATTACCCTGCTTCCAGCTGCTTTTTTTTTTTTTTCCCCCTCTTCACATAAGCCTTTGGCCTGGCGCCAAAAAAATCAGATCCTGGATCTTGAGGCAGACAAAGCAGAAATCCTATCACAGGATCCGGCGGGGGGGGGGGGGGGGGGGGGCGGGGGGCTTTGTTATAGGCTATAGCAGGAAGCCAGACAGAACAAGTTCCTGTCTGCAGAAACTTTATTTATTTTTTAAAGATTTTATTTACCTGACAGAGACACAGCGAGAGAGGGAACACAAGCAGGGGGAGTGGGAGAGGGAGAAGCAGGCTTCCCGCCGAGCAGGGAGCCCGATGCGGGGCTCGATCCCAGGACCCTGGGATCATGACCTGAGCTGAAGGCAGACTGAAGCCTAACAATTGAGCCACCCAGGCGCCCAAAACTTTACTTTTCCTTCCTAGCAGATAGCATCAGGCAGTGAGAAGAAGTTATTAGGCTTGAAGGAGAAAACGATTTGCCCAAATATGAAGCCATTAGATGATGGACCGATGGACCTCATCTCACCTAAGGATCTAGGCTTTGAGGCCATTTCACTTTTTTCTTCCTACGAGGTAGACACATGTAGCTGCCCAACCCCCGCATGGCTTTTGGAGGAGGGGGACAGTAGAAGCACATCTCTGGTGCCGAGACCTCAGGGCCTGCCTCACTGAAGCCACTGTTTATTGTAGATCCTGAGCTTGAAGAGGCGGCCGCAGACGGTCCTCCCCCCGCGCTTCCTGTAGCACTCCCGCTGCCTTGCACCCCATCCTCTGTCCCCTGTCGGAACGGGGAGGGATGTGTTTCTCAGGAGTACCTCTGCGATGGCAAGCCGGACTGTCAGGATGGCTCGGATGAAGGGGACTGTTCCCGGTTCTGCAACAGACCAGGTCTGTCTCTGTGCCAGGAATGCTGATTCAGCTTTGGGCACGTGGCGTGAATGACCAGCGTTGATCGCAATCACCCTTGCTTCCCCTAGGTGAATTGTCGTAGCTAAAGGTCCCAGTCTGTCAGATTACAGACTCTGCTAGTATCCGTGTTATCACAGTGAAGTCAGATGTTTTACCAGGTGTAATTTTTAACTATCGCTTCCTTGCCTCCTCAAATTTGCTTAAGTGTTCCAATATTTGCCTCTATCAAGGCTGAGCCATAAACTGACCTGAATGGACCACTTAGAACAGATTTGGCAGTGTTTTTCCACAAGTTGTTAAAGTCACCAAACCAATATGAGCCCTTATTACTTGAACAAAACCTCGTTCG
Source organism: Eumetopias jubatus (assembly GCF_037043125.1). Taxonomy (NCBI): domain Eukaryota; kingdom Metazoa; phylum Chordata; class Mammalia; order Carnivora; family Otariidae; genus Eumetopias; species Eumetopias jubatus. The sequence continues at coordinate 26,329,935 of NW_028274808.1, read as the reverse complement.
GCTCGCTAATTTAATTGACCTGAGCACTTTATTAAAGCTTGTTTATGGATTAGATAAGCTATGGAGCTTGAACAGTTAGGATGCAGTCCACCTACCCCTCAACCTCCAGGATGAGGGTGAGTTAATCTAACTTTAAACCTTTAGTAGGACTGAGTAGATGGCACGAGCCCTTGGTCCTTTCCACTTAAGGGGTCTTCCAGCGTCTGAACAGAAACCAGTGCATCGAGGAGAAATACCACTGCAACGGGGCTCAGCAGTGCTCGGATGGGTCTGACGAGCTGGGCTGCTGGAAGCCCACTGAAGATTGTTCTTTACGTTGTGACAACAAGACCCGCTGTATCCCCAAGTGCTGGCTGTGTGACGGCAATGCAGACTGTTCTGATGAGAGAGATGAACAAGGATGCGGTAAGTACCGTGCAACTCACTTGTGGTAGGTTATGTTCTCCGGAGTTGCCACCAACCCTGGATGAACAGATATCACATCATTGCTCATAGGAAAAATGTAAGGTGAGGTTTCCGAGAATCTGTCGTGATAATATTTTTGTCAACTAATCAACATATAATCTTGTTTTAGGTGTATCGCTGTTTAAAGACCACTTGATATACGTATTGTTGACTCATTAACATTGAAGTCACGGCCAACAGCATTATAATTCCTGCCCGAACAAAGCTTAACACATGTATTTGCTCTGTAAGGCAGCTCACAGACATCTCACGCTAGGAACGCGAGACAGCGTTTCCGCACTACCCTTGGGGGCCCTTTTCAACAGCAGAATCCCCCTAAAGTACAACATGGGAAGTATGGCTCTAAATAGACCACAGAAAGGACACTTGTTTGCAGTGTCCTGAACTGAAACGAGAAGGCAGAGCGTTGCCTTGTTCCACCTCAACTGGAAACATGCGCTAGGCAACGCAAGTGTTTTTGCTACTTTGTGTATGCTTATCTTCAAATGACCATGAAAGTGTGGGAGCATGGATTTGGGGGGAGGGTTACGAATTTTGGCAAGTAGGTGAATGTGCAAATAATGAATCTGCAGATAACGAAGATGGACTGTACTTACCACGAAGTTAGCAGACTAGGATGAAAGGCTCTGAGCTGGAGGGATGTTGGAAATCATGGTACAACGCTTCCCTCTCTGTAACGAGATTCCCGTTAGTGGAAAACCAGTCTACTTGACACAATGTTTCTTGAGCTCGAATCGACCATCGTGAAGATTTTAATTTTGATCCTAGGTCTTCTCATGCGGTGGGCTGTCCTTATTTTAAGATGTGATTGCTTTCCCCTCTTGTCGATGGGATACTCAGTCTTTCTTTTTAGTCTTCCCAGTGACCTGTTTCAAGAGCCTTAATCACATTGTAAGAATAGGGTAGAAGAGAGAATTTGGAGAGTTGAAGTGGGCAGAGGAGGAGGCTGGGGGAGGTACCATGATAGGATTGCGTACAGAGGTCACTGGGTAGCCAGACCATTATCAGTGCACTCGGACTTACGAGAAGAACAGCAGGAGGAGAGGCAGGAAGGAACCCCAAGTATAATTTACTTTTCAATGCGTATTTATGGTTTTGCCTAGGACCTGAGCTTTTTTTTCTTGAGCCCAGTCAAGCAACTTCTGTCTGTAGGAACTGAGCCCAAGAACAAAACATGTAGGGTATGCTGGTTGTCATGAGAGGCATGACATCTCCTCATGGATGTTGTCAAGGTCCTGAGAGGAGCCCTACTCCTCACCCTACCCCAGTGTCCCTCATGTGTCCCCTGCCTGTCCCCCCACCCTCATTCTCCAAGACGGGGTTTTTCTGGGCTCGCTTAGTAGGCCTTTTCTGGCCTAACACTATTCAAACCACCTTTGAGGGCTGGGGTTTAGTTCCCCGGGTGACAGCAGAAGACTGGAGAGTCTTCACAACGCTTCACATGCCTTCAGATGGCTTCCACATCTGGCTGAGTTCTTACCTAAAGCTCTGTTTTCCAGTTCAGGCAGAATGCAGCGCCCCAGAATTTCGATGCCAGAACGGCCAGCGCATCTCGAGCTCTCTGCGCTGCGATGGGAACGAAGACTGCGTGGACCACTCTGATGGGACGGCTGTCCTGGGACCTGGCCACTGCGGTGCCCGTTGGGGGAGGTGAAGTGCCGGGGGAGTGGAGAGTGCGTGCCCGCCGCATGGCTCTGTGACCGGGACTTCGATTGTGAGGATGGGACCGACGAGCAGGTAGCGCACCCTTCTTCAGAAAAATTGATTTCTCCTCACAACTGCAACGCTTGCCTTCCTTATAGAAAATGTGAGAAAACCCAAGAACAGAGAAGGCTCTCATCCCTACTGCCCAGAAAACCACTCGTCACAACAACAAAGTGTCCAGAGTGAGAAGAGCTCTTGTCGAAAGACAAACATTTAAGAGGTTTTTATTGTAGGTTTGCAAGTGTTAGGTCTTCATGGCTGTGGTGTAAATGTCCCCCCAGAGATCTGCTCCGAAGCTCTGCTTCCCCATCACTGAGAAGTGCACTGACCCTGCCACGTTGTGGGACATGCAGCCTGGCTTGAATCCTGCTGCTTGTGTTTGACCTGAAGAAAGTACTAACTCCCTCATGTTCTACTTCCTCATCTGTCAAATGGGTAGGAGATAGGCCTCGTGGTGCCTGAGGGGTTGAGAATGCATCTAAAGTTTCGGGGCTATTAGCAGGGGCACAGATGTCCCCTCCCTCCTCTAGTACATCCTGCCCCAGAGCCGAGTGTCCAAGTCAGGAGAGGTGCGAAGGATGCCGTAATGTTTAATGTGCTAGGGGTGGTTTTGAACTGGCAAAGGAATCCTTTTTTTTTTTTTTTAAGATTTTATTTATTTATTTGAGAGAGCGAGAGCGAGCGCATGAGCAGGGGCAGAGGGAGAGGGAGAGGCAGAGGGAGAAGCAGGGAGCCTGATGCGGGACTCGATCCCAGGACCCTGGGATCATGATCTGAGCTGAATGCAGACGCTTCACCGACTGAGCCACCCAGGCGCCCCCAAATGGCAAAGGAATTCTAAAGAAAGGTTCCAAGAGCACATTCTTATGCTTAGATTTCTCAAATGAAGATGTCCTGGTTTGACAAAATAAGACCTTTCTTTTCACTTCACAGCCAGGTTCGCTTTACCTAGACCTCCTCACCTAAACTCTGGCTGCTGAAAACGTTTTTCTGAGTCTTGGGGCTTCCTCTGGCCTCGTTGCAGGAGGGACTCTAGTGTTGTCTTGTAAGCCAGGCTCGTTCTCCCTCCGAGAACCCCATCCTGGGCTCTGAGTGCAGGTGTCGCTGACCGAGTCACTGTCCCCTCAGGACTGTGACCCGGAGGAGCTTCGCTGTGGCCCCAGGCAGTGGGCCTGTGCCGGCGGAGAGCAGTGTGTGCCTGGCGTGTGGCGCTGTGACGGGCAGAGAGACTGTGAGGATGGCAGCGACGAAGCTGGGTGTAAGCGCGGGGGCACCCCCTGAGGGGAGGGGGCTCCCAGGGGCACCGGCTGCTTGCTTCCTCTAGGCCTGAGAAGCCAGCTTAGCCAGCAAGTGCCATGGGCCCTGACATCCATTCCCTGACCAGGATGGAGGTGTCTTGACTGTACATCCTTGCCGCGGGAGGGATGTTCAGGGCGGTGGGGAGCAGACTCTCAAGTAGAAAGTTATCCTTTCTAGGCACCCCCAGGAAGTGCCAGAGCTCTGAGTTCCAGTGCCGCTCCCACGGCTGCCTCGCCCTCCGCCCGGTGTGTGACGGGAAGGAGGACTGTGCCGACGGCTCCGATGAAGGTGGAACGTGCTCGCCGTCGGCATGCCACCGAGCGCGGTGTCCCCACGCCTGCTACCAGTCCCCGCACGGGCCGGTGAGTTCATGCAGCTGTGCTCACCAGCAGCTGTCAACTTGGTTTAGTGACGGGCGCAACCTCGTCAGTCAGGCTGGCCCCCACTGCTCATGAGGCCCTGAGTCTTATGAGGCTGAGCTGTCCTGATCGGTCCTCCCGTGTCCGCCGAGCCCTTCCTGGCTCCTGCTGAGTCCTGTCAGATTCCTTCCCTGTGTCGTGTCTCCTGGAGTTTTACCACCTAGCCTCCAGAAACCCTGCTGCTGTGAGCTCCAGGCGACACTTGGGACTAAGCCACATGTTTTTGTGGACGTCTCTTCCATGTGTGTATTTGGAATGTGACCTGCCCTTAAATCGAGGACTGCCCCATGTTCTGGTCTAGCATTATTAGCTGGCTGAACATCGTGAACTTAACTCTGATGGGCAAGTAGAAGGAAACAGTGTTCTGACGTCTGATCACGGTAACCTCTCCGTTGGCGGGCAGCCCGTTCAGTTCAGTCTCCCTGCCTCATACTGAATCTGCTGGGGTTCTAGGTGTCCTGGGCTGAACTTGGATCCCTTCCTTAACTCAGGACCCACGGTGGTGGCCAGGGTGTGAGGTGTGCGTCAGCGTTGACAAGACCGACGGAATGACGGGATTTTAAGTGAAATTGGTTCTAAGAACTTTTTTTGTTTTGAGCTGCTGAAATCAAGCTCATCGCCATGTGCTTTTAATAGCAAGGTCAGGCCTTTTCATCAAGGTTATGTCTCCGTGTCTTCAGGAAGTCTTAATGTTTTTGAAACCCATTCAGGTATGTGCTTGTGAGCGGGGCTTCGAGCTGGGGAGCAATGGCCAGGTCTGCAAAGATGTGGACGAGTGCGGGAAGCCGGGCAGTCAGCCTTGCAGTCAGACCTGTGTCAACACCCAGGGCTCCTACAGCTGCACGTGTCACCCTGGCTACTCGCTGGAGCCCGATGGCCACACCTGTAAAGCAACAGGTACGCTGGAACCGGGATGTCTCCTAAGACCTGGGTCAGGACCTTCGAAGTCCTGAATCTCCCAGGAATACAAATGTAAACCTTCTTTCTCAAGTCTTAAATGCTCCCGCCTGCTTTCTGTCTGCCGCGCAAGCCTGGCACATTCTCCAGATCCCCTTTTTAAAGGCAGCAGTTCAGATGGAATTAGATCTGAAGGTGTCGACAGATAAGCCAGCATGATGACAGAACCACGACTCTGGCCCCTGTAGCCACAGGTCAGCCTTACCTCAAGTGAGACTAAATGTCAGAAGTCTCGATAAGCCCTTCTTTCCAGCCCACCTACGCTTACATACTTAGTTAGAAATTTTTTTTTCCAGTTTGTGCTACTCATGCCTTTATTCTAAGTATCTTTAAACTGTGGGTATTAGCACAAGCATCACATCGAGGGGAGAACCACCAGCCAGCTGGTGTCCCAGTCCTGGCAGCGAGAAGGCCAAGACTACTTTGTTCTCTTATTCCTTAGCCAGGGCTGAGTCCAACATTCAGGCTCCGTAAGGCCACATGCTGAACACAGTTCTTATCTGGCAGGTACTGAACCAATCTTGCTGGTGGCGCTTCAGTTCAACCTCCTCCTCTATGGCTTGAGGAGCTTGAAGGAAGGCATTCTGGCAACTGTAGACAAGAATGTGATGATTGTCTCTATTGACTATGACTTAGTGGGGCAGAAAGTCTTCTGGACTGATCTCGGTGCAGAAAGCATTAAGTGGATAAGTATGGACACAAAGAAGAAGGGGACCGTGGTGAAGGGTGTGTCCCCTGTGCAGGCTTCATCCTGCCCTTATGAATGACACATAACATGAAAAATGGCTGTTAACATTCTAAACATTGGTTCAGTGAAATCTTCTTAACTAAAAGGGACCAAGGCCTGCTAGTGGGCTAGAAATGGAAAGCTGCATTGTTACCTCAGTAGACCACGCGAGTCTTCCAAACTGTCAGCCAGTGGCTGTTGTTTCTAATGGTCATCTTCCTCTACAAATAGAACCTTGGAGGAACTTAAAGATTGCTCTGATGGAGATGTGTATACCAGTTGTAAAATGAATTAACATGGTATTCAAGTCTGATGCCTATGAGCTGAAACCTGGTAAAAGCCATAATGTAACCTAGATCCACATGGTGACTGGTTTCTGCTCTCTCTTCAGGGATAAAGTCAGACTGTATAGCGGTTGACTGCATTGGGAGGAACCTCTACTGGGTGGTTGGGACAGCTGGCCGGATTTTGGCAGTTCAGCTGACCGCTGTGTGGAGAGGAAAATCCGAGCACACGATTGTCCTGGATGACTTGACTCAACCGCGGTCTTTGGCTTTAGATCCCCTAAATGGGTGAGTCTGGGGGTCAAAATGCCAGTCAAGTCTAGTGCTACTTTGGTTGTGTTCCCTCAACACAGAATGAGTAAAAAAAACCTATCTGACTTGACTTTAAAATCTTATGGTGATGTGGGTCAACCATACGTATAGTAATCTTAAAAGCTTCTGATAAAAGTTCTTTATTTCAGTGAGGTGAGATATAGGTGTTCTCACTTGGTGGCCCACCTGTACTTTCTTCTGTGAAAATAATTCTCCATTCAGAGGTATATTTTTTTATGGCTTTAAATGGCAGGAGGAAGGAGAATGGAACTAGGGATAGGATTTTTTTTTTTTTTTTAAGATTTATTTATTTGAGAGAGAGAGAGAGTGCAAGCAGGGGGAGGGGCAGAGAGAGAATCCTCAAGCAGGCTCCCCACAGAGTGCAGAGCCCGACGCTTGGCTTGATCCCAGGACCCTGGGATCATGACCTGAGCTGAAATCAAGAGTCGGATGCTTAACTGACTGAGCCACCCGGGCGCCCCGGGGTTGTGTTTAATTTACACTAATGTGCTTGGTAGTAGTGGGGGAAATAACTGTGTTGTGGTTGAATCTAGGTTCTTCCCTCCAGAGTCCTTTCTCTCTGGAAAAGCCCGGGAACTTAGAGACAACATTTCCTAGCTGTCAGAGCCAAGCCCTCGTTGGGGTGGCCATGTGTGTGTCAAATGTAAGAACAAGATGGAGCAAAACTTAGGACCGAAAGGTGACCCAGACTGGGTACACTCTCTCTGCTTTTCTCACCTTTTCAATACCTTCAACCCGGAATCTGTTACCATGGTCCTCAGAAAATTGGCAGTAGTTTCTGTGGCATCTAATGGCCTTGACTGCGACCCGTAAAGTCCGAGGTGCACATCTTCCCATAGAACCAGCCTGTTCTCTAGCCCAGGAGAGATTGGTCCAGGAACTACTGGATTCCTTGGCTGCTTATAACTGTCATGATATTTTATCTCCAAGTGATGACTGAACAAGCATCATAAGATTCCAAGGGAAACTCTTTTTACTTCACAATTTCACTTAAGGAATAGACCAAGTTTGAGGAAAAAATAATTGGGCTAGAAATCAGTGGTTTAAGGGATGAATCGATATTGTCTGTCAGGTAATACTTTAAAGCTGACTTTTATCCACACAGGTTAATGTACTGGTCTGAAATCGGAGGAGAACCTCAAATAGAACAAGCTGGGATGGATGGTAGCAGCAGAAAAATCCTCGTCAGTCAAGGTCTTGGCTGGCCAACCAGCATAGCTCTCGACCAGTTGAGCTGGAAGATATTCTGGTCTGATGACAAATTTCACTGTATTGGCTCTGCTAATCTAGATGGTACTGGTGTTCATGTAAGTATTCCTTGGTATTAGGCTGTGTGTGATGTCTTATGCCTTGTATAAAACTCATCCCAGAAACCTCATCATCCCCATTCGAGATGTTGCAGCTAACGCAAATCAAGCGCCCCTTTTCAGTCGCTGTGTTCGAAGATGAAGTCTTCTGGTCTGAGATGAAGACGAGAACAGTACAGCACATGAAGAAGACCACAGGCAAGAACAGAGCTGTCCTCTTCAAGCGTTCCCAACAGCCTCATGGACTCAAGGTCTACTGTGTACTCTTCAAAATATCCCCCCTAATTCTCCCTGAAAAGGCTACATGTATGAGCTTCCCAAGTACAAACTGTAGTGACCGTCTTCCATCATGATTAAAACAAGATTTATTCATTTGCTGTTTGTAAGGATTCAGGAATGCATAGTGACATCCAGCTATGCTCTTGCAGATAATGCACAAAGTGCTCCAGCCCAAGTCTCCTAATCCTTGTCTGGACGCTGGCTGTTCTCACTTGTGCCTTCTGAGCCCGCGATCCAAGGGGAGCTGTCATTGCCCAGTGGGACTCCTGCTGGCGGATGATGGCATCACCTGTGTTCCGCTCGAGGAGTCTGCATTTCTGTTCCTCGTGTTGCCCACAGTTATCATGCAGGTACTGTACCGTAGCCTCACTCACATGTCTGTGCCTGGGCTGTGGTCTGTTTCAGAACTGAATAATTAGAATTCTCCAGGCACAGTGATACATAGTAGGGCCCCTGGCCCTTGGAGTAGTCTTTTTTTTTTAATTTATTTTTTATTTTTAATTACTCCTTTTAATGTAATTGCTACACCCATCGGTCTCAAACTCACAACCCTAAGATCAAGAATTGCATGCTCTGCTGATCAAGCCAGCCAGGCGCTCCCCATCCCCCACCCCCGGAATATTCTTCAAAAACAACTTAAATTTTAGTATTTACTGTGTGCTGGGCGCTATCCTGACCAAAATAAAAGGGGCTATGTGCTAAAGACTCCTTGAGAACTAGTATGCCAGAGCTAGGTTAGGGATCTGAGATAGGGTTCATCTAGTGTAGTTGTCCAAGCATCTCACTGATGATAGAGAGTAATTCTAAATCCAAGCAACTCAGCTGGGTTCTAGCTTGGTGAGGGGGAAGTACATTTTATGAGGGAACTTTTCTTAAGTCATAGGAGATACCAACAAACAAGTCACTTCTGACTTCTACCATATAGAGGATTTATCAACTTGGACACTTTAAAATGACAAATGTTGGGGTTGGAGGATTGACTTCAGTTTCAGTAAGATATTACTAGTGGAGTTTCATTTAAAGGGGAGGGCCTTTCATATATGAATGTATCCAAACAACACATTATACACCTTAAACTTAGACAAATGTTATGTCAATTATAGCTTAAACATTTACAAAATAAAGGGGAGGGCATTTAACAAAGGAGTCAATCTTTGAACCACGTGGATTCAAGGACTTTTAAGTGCTTAGTACTCCAGGAAGGGGGAGAAATAATGGCTATCTCTTTTTAGATGACAAATTCAGGTTTTCATACATTCTAAATATTGTAACATTAACGCAAAATCAAGATGAATTATACTAGATTCAGCTGGTGCCATCCACCTAATTTTTTTCCCCACAGATTTATCTGAAAAATCTAGAAGCTTTACTAGGACAACCAGCTTTACCAGAACATAGGATACTTCCCTTTACCAGTGTGAAACAGCTTGCATCCCTGGACTACATAGTCCAGGAAAAGGCTTTCTACCTTTCAGAGTTGGATAATGGTGATATCAGGCTACTGAGTCTCAAAGAATCTGGAAAACTCTCTTGGAGGAAAATCATATCTGTGGAGGGAACAGTGATCGACCTTGCTGTGGACTGGTTGAGTGGAAACATATATTGGATTGACAGTGAGAATCCTCACATCAATGTAGCTTCCTCAAAAGGCCAGGATCCCACTGTCCTGGTCAGTGAAAATCTCTACCGCCCAACCTCTGTTGTGCTGCACCCACCCTCTGCAGCCATGTGATTTGTGGACCTGGGTGCCCAGGATGATGGTAGGCGTGGGTCCAGCATTGAATGTGCCTCCATGGACGGCAGCAGGAGGAAGGTGCTGTGGCAGAAATACCAGGTCCCTGAGGGCCTGACCTTTTCGGATTCGGGAACCCGAGTTTACTGGGCTGATACTGGTAAGCAATTATAACACCCCCTAACCGTGAGTCTGAAGGACTTTGACCAGAGTGAAATAGTGACGTTCTGCTTTCTGGTCTTCAGCCATGACTTCAAACAGCTTTTAGGTCTGAGTTTACATATTCTACACCACCTTCCAAACAAACCCAATGATTCCCCATTCTGAGTAGAATGTAATAGCCTGAAGAATCATGCAGGTGTCCCTTTGTGAAGGAATAAAATCGAGAACTTAACAAATGTACATGAGCAAATCTTTGGTGTATCACTGTTAGAGTAGAGTGAATGAAGAACCGTCCTTCAGAAAACACGTGGTAGACAATGTCCTCCTGGAGGGGAGGCAAGACACGCAAAGAGCTGTAGGATAGAGTGGAGCTGTGCAGGCTAAGTGAAATTAACTGAGCCTCTCTTTCCAGGGAGAGGACTCATAGAGAGTATTCAACAAGATGGCTCTAGATACAGAGTAGACCGCAGAGGAATTGAGGGCCTTACCCTCTTTACATTTGGCCAAGGCATGATGTTCTGGATGACAACTGGTGATGGTAGGTCTTATTCAACATCTGATTGTCTTTGTGATCTGAATTTACTCTTGGGTCTCTAAAACGAATCTGCTAATGCCTAGCACTGATCTTTGGCAAGGTCTTTCTTCTGGAAGAATAATTAAGCAACTTCCCTAATCTAACATGTATGTATAACAGGGATTCTATGATTTGGGGAAACTTTGACTTATTTGGTCATTCTTTATCTATGAAGATGCTTAATGCTGTTCTGCCTGAGATTTCTGGCTTTCATCTGAAGCTCTCTGCTTTAGACGTTGTGATGCGGTACAGAGAGAACTGGACCAGGAATTGGAACCAGGTAGTGTAACTGCTCTGTCAGTTAGTAGCTATAACAGCTTACCCGTAAAACGAGGGCAGTACCTGTCTCAGTTTTCTCACTACATATAAAAGTACTAGGTGAACTACAGAATATTCTGTACTTGCAGGATATTACTAGTATTTAAAGAGATTTGCCTAAACAACAGTGTCCTAGTATGTTTTTTTCTGGCTGGAGTCTAGATTTGGTGAAACTGGAAAGTGCTATTTAAAATCTATCTCTTTAATATTTCTAAATGCTGGTCCATTGACCAGTTGGGCTGGCCACATCACAGTTGCAAAAACAAGTTGTCAGATCCTTCCCCCAGAGGTGCTAATTTATTAGGTATGTGGTGAGACCTTTGCTAACTGTTTTAAAATCCACTGGTGACACTTATTGCAGAAAGCCATTTGCATATATGTTCTAGAACAATGTTTAAAATCATTACCCATCATTTGCATGGACTACATTTAAGTGTCTCATATCCTAATTATCTATCTTTGCATATCTGGATGTATATGAATGCTCAACATAACTTACACTTGACTTTATTTTGGAGGAAGGCATAGAACTAGTTTTCTTTGTCTTGAAATTTCTTCCCAGAAAAAAAAAATTTAGAAAAACACATGTCTCTTCTGTAAAACTCTTGTTATTCAACTGGAGTTTATGCCGATGGGTGACGGTTTTCATAGGGAGCAATTTTCTTTGCACAGGAAGTTGTCTTAAAATTAAAATTTGCTTTTCTTAAAAGTATTTAAAATTTGCTTTTCTTAATGATTGTTCACTGGCTTTTGTTTCAGCCCAAATCACTAAAGTTTGGTACAGCAAGGCAGAACTTTCAGAAAACCAGTGGTTCCAAATAGACCAGAAGATTGTGGATTTAAAAGTTTATAGTAAACTTAGTCAACAGGGTAAGCAACTTTGCAATGATTACAACAACACTGAAGCCTGCTGAATTTCCCCGTGAAGGGGATCCTCTGTCTCCTGCAATATCTCCTTGAAATGGCTTTGTATTTCCCACCAAATTATTTCTCTGGCAAGTTCTTACAGATCTGCATAACTCTCTTGTCTTTATTCAGTTATAAATCTAGATTCGACAAAACAGTGGTAAATATTTGGGGCTGGAGTTTGGTATAATTTTAAGTTCTATTGTAGATGGAATTCATCTGTGGTATAATTGAAATCGTCTTTTAGTTCTGCAGTGGAACTAGTCTTTATTCTACTTATTGTCACTTGTATCTACTTGTGATGTTAACTAATCCTTGAAATACCAACTTGGGGGTACTCAGATGTTTTTCTCCAGTGTTTCAGTAGAGTGATGATGGGCTTAGTTAAAGTAGTAATATACAGTCTTTTCCTAGTCAAGATGAACACAAACAATGTGAGCTCAAATGTTAACCACATCTACCACTACCATGGATGTTGAGTATATTGGTCTTAAGCGCCATGTAGAGTATATTGGTCTTAAGTGAATGCTGCTCCATTGCTTTGTTTTGGAAAGCTAAACTTTGTAAACTAGTGTTAGTCATGCTTAAACTTCTGAAGTCTTGGCTTTTCGGAGAGAACCTTCTCAGAATTCTTCAGTGTGATTAATGGTCATCCAAGTGGTGATCATCTGTGGCTTAGTTCTGAGAAGCAGAAGGTGGGTCCTTGCCACTCTTGTAGCAGGTTTTATCTGTGCTGTATACATACCTATTCCACAGTTTCTGGAATATCTCAAAATAAGACCTTACTAGAAGTTAACCTTGAGATCTGAGCCTTGCAGAGCCACGGTCAGCTATAAATGGCTGACTTACTACCCGGATTCTTAGGGATAACAGACACCACAGCCTTCATGTTTTCATCTAAAGAGAGCTTTATTTCTAAGACCCTTCTAGTTTTGATGTTGGGTGCTTGGTATGAGGGGAAAGGAGAGCTCACAATGGGGTCTTGGATGGGCCAGAGTTCAGCTCAATTTTTATTAAGCTGGTCCCTTGTCTGAACTCCCAGCCTTCTAAAGCCATCCTTACCCATGAAGAAGAATCACCGATCACTTCGTACCTGGTTGACCAAAAGGAGTTAAACTGAAAAGCTACCCACTCTGGAAAAAACATTTGGGTCCTGTAACTCTGATAGCGTATTTGTAGAACATCTGCAAAAGACCCTTCTGAAACCACCTAAATCAATGTGTCTTTTTGGGGGTCGATCCACAGGTAGTAACAGCTGCTCAAAAGACAATGGAGGCTGCCGCCATATGTGTTTACCCAACCCTGAAGGAGTGACTTGTAAATGTCCCAGTGGGCACTACTTGGCTAACATAAGCAAATGTGTTGAAGCTATCCCGTGCTCTGAACCATCCCAGTCCTGTAAGGATGGTCAGAAGTGCATTTCCATGGAGCAAGTTTGTGATGGTCATGCTGACTGGATGGATGGATCCGATGAGCTGAGCTGTGAGTAATTCCTATCTGGGAGCCCACTGTTCATCACCATACATGACATACTTTGAATATTTAATGAAATAATTCTTAATATCTCAATCTAATTCTTAATATCTAGTTCTATAGTATTCCTGAAGCTTTTATGCTCTCAATCATTGCCTTTTATTACTGGCATTTTTAAATTGAACAACATAAAACATCTAACTATGGGCAATTGGCTATAGATTACGTGGACGCCTTCTGGAAAGCTAATGAGCTCTCTGATTCAGTTTTAGAATGGGCAATATGATAGCTCCAAAGTGCTCAACAGTTTGTATGTTGTCTGAAATAGCACTTATTTAACAAGATTTGATTCTGTCCATTTAAATTGATCACATAGTGAGCATAGCCCAGGAGGAGGAGGTGGGGTTAATGATTTAACCTGTCTTGGCTCGGTTCCCCCTTTTTAATATAGAAATAGCACTTTCTAGGGGCGCCTTTGGTGGCTCAGTCATTAAGCATCTGCCTTCGGCTCCCAGGGTCCTGGGATCGAGTCCCACATCGGGCTCCCTGCTCGGAGGGAAGCCTGCCTCTCCCTCTCCCACTCCCTCTCCTTATGTTCCTCTTGCTCTCGCTATCTCTCTCTGTCAAATGAATAAATAAAATCTTAAAAAAAAAAGAAATAGCACTTTCTAACTCAAAGAGTTACGGAATACAAGAGAGTGTGAATAAAGCTGCCATATTAGCACATACCATTGTCAAGTGACTTCCTACATGCTGGCTAGTAGATGGTTGTTACAGAAATGCTGCTGCCAAATACCGCCTTCATGGAAGGGTGTTGTCATGGCCAGTCAGCTGAGCAACTGTGATATCCAATTCTGTGGTAGTCACTATCCTCAAATTCTACACCACTCCAGGGGTAGCCAAGTCATGTAAGCCGTGGAATTGAAGAAACCGTGGGCTTAGCCCCGAGACTTGTCATAACTAATAAGGAAACAAACTGGAAAAGGAATCTTACAGTGAAGAGTGCTTACCGACTTCTCAACTTAAATCCTCATCCTCCTCAAAGCTGAGGAGTTGGAATACGAGTTGTTCCCCCTAATGACTTCATCTTAAATAGAAAAGCTAACAGATTTTGATTCCCAGAATTGATTCTCGTGAATGAGGGTGGTTTTCTCAAAAGCCCCATGTTACAGTGACTCTAGGAGGCAGGTCAGTGAGTGAGGAATGGATCGCCATCTCGATCTGGTTTTAGAACTAAACCGGAAGCCTAACCCACCCTCACATGCCCTCCCATCCTGATGACCAGGGGTTGGCTCTACTCCTCAATAAGTATTTCACGCTCACTTGTACATTAAACTTTTTCTGGGGGGATGGTACTGAGCATATAAAGCTAGACTGCCTTCCTCTGTATATACCCAACTGTCAAGGACCCCAAACTGCCCAGGAGAAGAAACGCTCCTGTAACACCGGCTTGAGGCAGAGGCAGCGGGTGGTTTTATTGGTAACACTGCTGCCTTCCCTCCCCGTAGTTTGGTCTTTGGTATTTCCGTATGGAACGATGCTCATGCCAACAATGATGGGGGATAGGGTACAATGTCTTACACGCAAACCTAACTTTCAGATTGTCGGTTAGAAGCATCTTGTTGCCTACTCCCTCCCGCCCACTACTGCCACCAAATCTGGTCCAAGATTTGCAGCTTGTAGATCTTGTGAAACCAACAGTTTACTTGGACTAAAAAAAAAAAAAAAAAAAAAAAAAAAAAAAAATATATTTACAGATAAACATACATCTCAAAAATCTTTCTAGATATTTACCACTTAGACCTACCATACTATGCTTTATAGAAGAAACTATTTTTGTAGCTGAGGGAATCTGCCATGGCTAAAACTGGGCATACCATCATTTAAAAATAGAGTGGTATGATAGACTGGTCCCAAAACCAAACATTTTAAGTGCCTTAGGATATGCAGGGATTTTTTTTCTATATGATTTTAATAGTTTTATGGTTGGCCAAAAGGTAATGGTAATGATTTGATGATTTCATAAATTCAAACTTATCTGGTTGTCTTCTAGAGTTCTTGTTCTTCCGAAATCCTTTTAACTGACAAATATGTGTATATACACACACTCATACCTGTTTTTGTAGGTACCTATCCAGATAAAACCCATTCAACACCAACATCTAAAAATGCAGAGGCTGGAAAAAGGTTGACTCCAAAAACTGCCCTACCTCTCCAAGCTACCAAGTCCACCAAGGCTAGATATCCAGGTCCAGAAGGGATGAGTTATCCTGTCAGAAAAACACTAATCCCTCCAATTCCTGCTAGAGAAAGCAAGACCCCAGAAACCAAGGAAAAAGGCGAGCTTGTGCAGCCCAAGGACTCACAGAGGGCAAAACATCTGCCCTGTAGCACGGACTTCTGTAATGGTAGGGGAATCTGCACAATGGTAGGCGAGCTGAGGAAGTGCCGCTGTCTGATGGAATATGGCGGGGAGTTCTGTGAAGAGCCAGCGCATGGACCTGCCCCTGGCTACGTCGCCCTCAGCTTAACCATGGTCTCTCCAGTTGTGCTAGTCCCTCCGGGAGCATTTGTCTGTTTCAGAAGGGAGCACAAATTAAAAAGGTGAGCAGCTCTTAATGTCCTCATGGGAGAGTTCATTTCAAAGAAGGCTTATAGGATTAGTGGGGGTAGAGGTATGACTCTTCCCCTAAGAGCTTGTCCTCTGAGGAAAGATTTAGGGGATGAAGCAGATGACCCGGAGAGACAACAGAGGCCACCTCTTTGAGCCCCGGGGCAAATGTCATTGTAAGGGATAGGAGGCCTTCGTGCAGGTAAAATCTGCCCCAGCAGCAGTCACTGGCTCAATTGCAGGGATGAAGTGATGAGATTCTTTACCAACGAGGCAGAGTTCGTGCCAATGACTGGAGAAAAAAATTCAGAGATGGGTTAGTTTGCCGGGGCTGCTATAACAAACACCACAGACTGGGTTTCTTAAACAACGGATTTATTTTCTTCGTTCTGGATGCTGGAAGTCTGAGATCATTGTGTCTGTGGGATTGGTTTCTCCTTGAATTATAGATGCAGACTTCTCCCTGTGCCTTCACATGGTCTTCCCTCTGTACATGTCTGTGTCCTAATCTCCTCTTAGAAGGACACCAGTCATATTGGATTCGGGCCCAAACTGATGAACTCATTTTAACATAAATACCTCTTTAAAGACTCTATCTCCAAAAACGGTTGGTTACACTCTGAGGTACTCGGGCGTAGGACTTCAACATACTAATTTGGAGGGGATACAACTCAGCCCATAGCGGGAGGGGAAATGAACTCGGGAAAGATTTAAAGCAAACACATTAAGTTTTGCCTGGGAGCAAGAGAGATTAAAGAAACAAACAAGAATAACAAAATGCTGGCTTAGAGTAGGAATGATGACAAAAGTGGCTTTAGTATAAGAAGTTATAGTAACTGAAGACACTGATTAGGTTACACATGCTGGTTAGGGTCCACGCATATGCTGAGAAGGGACATTAAGCAGCCTATGTATCAAGAAATATAAGGAAAGTTTGAAAAGTTACATCTCTGTCCAGCACTCACAGACTGAAGAAAAAGGCAAGGAGAAATGGTGTATCTTTGCCTAAGGTAACCCTGGTTAATAGATTACTAATGTTAAGACTGACTGAAATGCTACCCATGGGGTTTTGATGGTCGCCTCAGGTCTTTCCACCACATTAACACGCTTTCTTAGCTCACCTGCGTCCAATCGCCACTAACTTGTCCTTGGATTCTGTGCTGCCTGACCCCAATTAGTAGAGTCCCCCAGTTGAGAAGATGTATTATTTTGGAAGTGAATGCCTACTAACAAATCATAATTGACACAAGTATCACCCATTCTAGGTCATTTGATTTCATTCAAAAGACAGAAAATTCCCATAACAATAGCCTTTGATAGGGGTTGAGCTGGCCCTTTCCAACCATCGACCCATCCCAGCTTCAATCTCAAGGAAACACTCTTTTCTTTCTTTCTTTCTTTTTTTTGGAAAACTTTTTTTGACTCTCTTTCTTTGATTCTTAGAAATAGTGCAGCAGCGTCAAAAAATTCGACCCGCCATAAAGAAAACGGTCAAGAAGAGGAGAATCTAATGAATAGTGAGATTTTGTCAACGAAGCCTATGATGAGCAGGTATGCCTGGGAAGTAAGTGTCTTTGAGGAAAACAGATTGTGAGATACAGCTAAAGAATGCCCCTTCTGAAAAATTTGCGCTGGGTGAAAGTAGGCAGTATTAACTTACAGAGCTTTTTGTAATGGGTGGATGATGCTATTATGTGTATCAAATGAATGTTCAGCAACTTGTTTATCTTTAGACTCTGTTCAATCTCTAGTTCAAACCAAAGTGAAATGCACATGAAATAGTAATCAAGACATTCAGCTTTTGGTGAACTTCCACAAGGGGCTCAGTCCTATGGTGGGGTGGGATGTTATTAGGGTTAGTTGGAGTTACCCCTAAAATTATGTCCCCCTGTGATCTCTCCTAACCTCTCTGTCACTCGACCACCTCTGTGTTTTGCTTTGTTTTAATGTAGTGTGTATTCAGGGGCATCTGACTGGCTCAGTCAGTAGAGCATGTGACTCCTGATCTCAGGGTCATGAGTTCAAGCCCCACACTGGGCATAGAGCTTATTTAAAAAAAAATAAATCAATAAATAAGAATTAAAAAATATATATATATATATATTAAGGGGTGCCTGGCTGGCTCAGTCAGTGGAGCATGTGACTCTTGATCTAGAGTTTGTGAGTTCATGTCCCATGATGTTGTGTATAGAAATTACTTAAAAATAAAATCTTTAAAAACAAAACCAAACCAGGAAAACTATCGTAGTGTATATTCTCTAACTTGAAGTCTCTTTTCCTACAGGAATTGTTAACTTTACAAAGTGACTAACCTGATAAAAAAGGAGCTGAAACATCTCAATAAAAATTGTTTAGATGTTGCACTGTGTACTGTTTTAACGTCTGTAACTATGTGCTAAAATGGTAACTTATCAAAATAACTGCTTTTTAAATTGGAGGAGGTCATCCGGGTTTGTTGGGGGGCGCTGGAGGACTGAATAGTCACAGACAGGGTCCAATTTCAGTACAGGCTTTGTGTGATTTAGGTTAGGGTTCACCTGCAGGAACTGTCGAATCCCAGCGTGCCTGGCCCATTGCTAGTCAGAGGTTCTGGATTTGAATCTTGGCTCTGTCACTAACTTTGAGGTGTACTTAATTGCTCTGAACCAGCTTCTTCATCTTACAGAAGGGAATGATCTCTCTTAAATCTTTACCTCTCAGGTAAAGGTCAAGTTTCTGCAGTGTGGCCAGTGTTCAAGTATTAGTTCTTTATCACTCCCCTCACAGATACGTTTTATTACAAAGTTAGTATTCGCTTTTGTTGGAACTTTATAAAAACTGTTGTTCTTACACTCTCACTTGATTCTAAAACTAAGCACAGTTGACCTTGAACAACACAGGTTTGAACTGCATGGGTCCACGTATGTGCAGGTTGTTTCAATCAGTACGTACAATACTGTGAGTGTATTTTCTCATGATTTTCTTAGTAATATTTTCTTTTCTCTAGCTTACTTTATTGTCAGAATATAGCATATAATACATATACAAAATATGTGTCCATCGACTGTTATGGGTAAGGCTTCTGGTCAACAGTAGGCTGTTAAGTTTTGGGGGAGTCAAATTATATGTGGATTTTCTACTGCAGTGGGTGGGTGTCCCAACCCATCTGCCCAAGGATCACCTGTACAAGTGAATCCACTTTACTGATATAGAAACTCAGACAAGTGATTTGTTTAAGACTTAAAGTGGGTAGACACTGGGAGCCTTAACATAGTGTTGCAGGTATGGACTGAGGTTCATCTTAATGAGCTCTTGCCTGCTGGGGAAACACTCGGATGCTACTTAGATCCCAGACTCCCTTTGACCCTCCAGATGACATCTTATTTCACATTCTTTTTTTTTTTTTAAAGATTTTATTTATTTATTTGAGAGAAAGAATGAGAGAGAGAGAGCACATGAGAGGGGAGAGGGTCAGAGGGAGAAGCAGACTCCCTGCCGAGCAGGGAGCCCGATGCGGGACTCGATCCCGGGACTCCAGGATCATGACCTGAGCCGAAGGCAGTGGCTTAACCAACTGAGCCACCCAGGCGCCCATCTTATTTCACATTCTTATGTAAGGAATCAAGGGCACTGAATTTGTGTTGGGAGATGGGTGACAGGAGTGTTGTCTAAAATTCAATAGCAACCTTGAGCAAATCACTTAATCATGAAACTGTTTCTCCGATGATAACAAGGGGACAACAGAACCTACATCAGGCCAATGGATCATCGTTTGAAAATACAAAAATGCCTGTGCACTCCTTTGGGCATGGGACCAGAGGCTGAGAACCTAAGTCCAAATTGTAAGCACGACTTGACTTGGAAGTCTTTTCTTGCTTGGATTTTTTTCTAGAGTCTTCCTAGTTTCTTGCAGAATGCATTTGTGTAGGCTACCAGGCATAAAGAGAAATCCTAAGCTTATTACTGTGGGTATGGCACATAAAATCCACTGTGCCTTGCAGTCAAGTATAAAAATTCTCAAGCACAGATCAACGTGACCGGAAAAACAAATGCTGGCGGCTCCGCCCTTCCTGAGGCTGGGAGACACACGCAGCCGGAGTTCAGTTTCCTCCAGCGCTTAGCTGTGTTTGAGGGAAACCCTTTCAGCACCGAAGCGCCCGAGACCCTTCTCCGCCACGGAGGGACTCTGGTTTCTCTTGCCACCTCTCCCAAGAACCATCTCCCGGCCAAGCTGGCCCTTGGCAAGGCTCTGCCTCCATCTGTGGAAAAGTGAGTAAAAAAGACATGAGAGTCTGGCTTGAAAACACGCACGAATGACGTGCAGCAGCATTATCACTTTGTCCGGACAACTTTAGCTGTCGCCTTCACCTCCTTCACACCCTGAGCCTCCACCAGCCTTCCAACGCTAGAGTTCTGGCTAGCTCCGACTTCCCACTTCCGGACTTCTGCAGGCCCCGCCTCCTGGTTAGACTCCAGACATATTCACCATTTCCTTTTCCAGGGAACAGCCAAATCTGTGGGTCATGGAGGCACTCCTTCTCTCTACTTCTTATCGTGGCTTAGTTATGTCTTTTCCTATCCTTGGTTTCCTGTGAATGTGTTCCTAAGTATTAGCCCACTTGAATCTAGTTTAATGCATCCTGTTTTGCTTCCCCAATTCAAGAATTTACAAGACACCGGGCTCCTGGGTGGCTCAGTTGGTTAAGCGACTGCCTTCGGCTCAGGTCATGATCCTGGAGTCCTGGGATCGAGTCCCACATCGGGCTCCCAGCTCAGCAGGGAGTCTGTTTCTCCCTCTGACCCTCCCCCCTCTCATGTGCTCTCTCTCTCTCTCATTCTCGCTCTCTCAAATAAATAAGATCTTAAAAAAAAAAGAATTTACAAGACACCTCTGAAAGTCCTTTTCACTGGAAAGTCTTAAATAGAAATAAGTACCCATTCATAAGATTAACAATCCCTAGGCACCCCTGCCCCCAAAATTGGCTTTCATATGTCAGTTACATAATCTTACCTGTTTGGAGCAAAGGCATGTTAACTGTTAAGAACCTTCTTTTGTGATGATCTCAGTATCAGGTGTTAATTTCTTAATTTCTCTCCACCTAAATAGATGAAGCAGTAAACCCCATAGCAGATGTAAAATTTGAATTTCTTTATAGAAACTCAACATCTGTAACCTGGTGGTAGGTCTGGGTTTTCTTCTAGAAGGACAAGGAGCTTTAGAAAAGTTCATTGGTGGGGGCGCCTGGGTGGCTCAGTTGGTTAAGCCGCTGCCTTTGGCTCAGGTCATGATCCCAGGGTCCTGGGATCGAGCCCCACATTGGGATCCCTACTCAGCGGGGAGCCTGCTTCTTCCTCTCCCTCTGCTGCTCCCCCTGCTTGTGCTCTCTCTCTCTCTCTCTCTCTCTGTCAAATAAATAAGTAAAATCTTAAAAAAATATAGAAAAGTTCATTGGTTCATGCTTTAGGTTCAAAGAGCCCTATGCAAAACTTGACCTTTTAGGTTTCTAGCTAGCAATTCAGTTAAACTCTTGATACTTACTCGTTTTAGGAAACAAATGGGGGAGAGATCATTGATGATGGGAGGGATGCACCACGTTGCTACTATTTTAACTGCTGGAAGGCTTGTGAAATTCAGAGAAACCAGGAACTAGAACTTGGAGTTTGTTGCCATCAGATCAGTTACTATATTTACAGATCAGTCTGCTTCCTCAGCCTTCACTATTCACATTTACTGCTCTCAGCCTCATCTCATTCTTAAACTTCACTCTTAAGATACTAAATTTATTATTTTTTAAAGATTTTATTTATTTGACAGAGAGAGACACAGTGAGAGAGGGAACTCAAGCAGGGGGAGTGGGAGAGGGAGAAGCAGATTTCGCGCCAAGCAGGGAGCCCGATGTGGGGCTTGATCCCAGGACCTTGGGATCATGCTGAGCCAAAGGCAGACGCTTAACGACTGAGCCACCCAGATGCCCAAGATATTAAATTTAGAAAGGCCGTGTCACCACAACTAACCCGTCTTCCCACTTGTACGGATGAGAAAACTGAAATCTCACAAGGGCAGGGCTTCTGCTATTAGAAAGCCTCTGTCCCCCAAATTCTAAAATTGCAGTGGCCCTCAGCCCTGTGATGAATGGCAGCTCTTTGGGAGGCACCCGTGGTGGTTGGAGAGAGCCATGGTGGGGGCAATTGTTGAGTGAAGAGCAGAGGTGCTGGGTACCTGTGAGTGCACATGCTGGTCCCCGCCTGGACCTCACGCTGATTTAGGCGCTCGGCTGCGCCCACCTGCCTGTCGGAGGAGGCGTTGGACAGGCCCAGGCCAGTGGGACCAGAGGGCGGTGGAGTTGTCTTTACCGCGGGTTTTAAGCCCTCCTCAACACACGCCAAACTGAAGAAGCAAGCCTCTCGTCAGCCTTGCCCCCCCTCCTCCACCCCAAAAGCCTTGTGGGTAGTTTCCTTGATTCTGACAAAGGTCCTTGTTTTCCTGTGTTCAGCCCTGTGTGATGGAGATTTGCTGGAGGGGGTCATTTAGCTGCGCACAGTGAGGAAAGAGAGGAATGTACGCGGAGGCCATTGGGAAGATTGGATGAGAAATGCATACGAGTTTGGTTTTTTTTCCCGTCCCTGGCCCCTCACACAGGTTTTTATTTGAAGTCGTGATGGTGTCTCTCATTTTGTTCCCTTCACATGGAGAAAACCTCTTCTGTGATGTGTTGGGACCCGGGGCGGGGGGGCACCAGTTGCGTTGGACTGGTCTTTGCCAGCCGTTCACGAAGTTGCTCCTGTGGCCCATTCCCCCCACACCCCGTGTCAGTGCACCTCCACCCCGGGTAGGCCTGTGGCCCTGTACAAGACAAGTTGTGTATAAGGCGAGGAGGCACTTAGGGTACAGAAACAGATTTTAGAGGTAACTTTAACTTAGAAAATTCTAACGGGCCCTGAACAAGTGTTAATACCCATTTTGGGACTACAAAGATACATAGAAACCATCACGCCCTTACCTTCAATCTAGAGGTAAAACAGTTAAGTACATCAAGAACATGCCACACTTGAACACAGGAGTGATATGTTCCAATATGACCCCTCAAAGCTGATGGGGGAAAGTAGCCATTTAGGGTATGTGGGGGTGATAACATAAGCCTTGGCCAAGCCATGAATGGAATTTAAGCTGAGAGTGGATGGCAAGTAAGGAAGGTCCCGAGGCTTTTAAAGACATGATTGACAGCCCTTCATTTTCAGAAGGTGGGATTGAACATACGGGGTGGGTATGGGGGCGAGATCCACAACTCTGGGGATGTGATGAGGCCTGGAGATTTGAATTTCTCTGCCCACCGCGCCGTGGGCTGTCTATGCGTTGACAGAATAGGATGTTCCTCATGAGGTAGTCACAAGTCAAATTGTTTATACTTGATTCTGAAAACATTCTATAAAAGGCTGAGTTTGTGCCAGACTTCATTCCCTCCTCAAGAAGCTCTTAGCCTGACAAAGGGTAGAGGGCAAGATTTTCCCAGCCACACTCAAAGACACCGCTAACTTCTTCCTGTCCTTAGCAGCCAGTTCTAGAGCCAAGGAGAAGCAAAATATGCTGCCGGTGCCAGGCCTGCTATGCCATCACTGTTCTCTGGGCCTGGAATGTGCCCCCCTCCCTTCTTTCCATTCTCTCCTCAAGCATCACCTCCTTCCTGACCACCTTTCCTAAAATAACACGCTTTTTTCCTCCAGCCCTTTTCCCTGGTCTATTACTTCGTCATTTTCCTCGTACATAGCTCTCAGGCTGGGCTTGGGTGTATAAGTTCCCCAAAGGCAGAGCTGGAATGGTGGCTTCCCAAGGTGGCCACAAGTGTGCTGACAAAACGACAGGTGTACCCATACCTACTGGTTGGCTGATCTATGCAGTGAAGAGGAGAGGGGTCGAGAAACCTCTCTGGCAGCACCTCCTACCAGCATCTGCAAAGGTTCAACAGCTTGTGTGCTAAGAACGTCACCCCTCCTTAGTGAGGGCATGCTTCTAGATCAGAGCCAGACTGGCCAACAGGCAGAGCAGGAACCCTGTGAATGCCGAGTCTGCTCTACTTTCACACATTCCTCGGTCCCTGCAGGCACAATCTGAGTAATCTTGAGAAGACTTCGCCCATTAATTGGGGACACATACTTTGTATGTGATTGGGATCATTAACGACAGGTTGTGATGGTGCAAGGGGGCAGGGCTGTTTCCCATCAGTGTCTTCCCTGTGGGGAAGTTGTCTGGCTAGTCGGTATTCAGTTTAGGGTAAGTTCATGCCCACAAGAGAGGCTCCGGAGGCTCCCGCCTGGTCCAGCGTCTTGCATGTCAAAGTCATTGTGTCTCTGTGCCGCTGGGACACAGAATGACCTGTGTGCCCAAAACAGATCCCAGCCTGACACAGGAGTGCCTTGCCATGCTGTCTTGACTATTTTTATAGCAAAAACCAGGTTGCATTTTTTAAGGGAGTTTTGGTTTCATTTCTGTTGCTAGGGCAAAAACAGAGCTCTATTCTTGACAACAATTCCTTAATCAGCAGAGGCGGAGTGTTCTGAATATAAGCCCCCAAGAGGATAATTGGGCAGGGAGGAAAAGTAAAAACACACAAAACACTAGTTTTGTTTTTACCCAGGCCTCCCTGAGAAATATTTGGAATTATCATGCAGACAAAATTCAGTAGATTCAGTACTTGCTAGGAACTCAAGTCTCTGTTTGTTATTGGCTAGGTCCTGACTTCCCAGACGCTTATCCCTGCCTTTGGAGGTGTTAACTGAGAAACCAGGGTTGCCTTTTCTCCATCTGGCTCTGTTCCCTGGAGCAAGTGCCCTAGCTCATCCAGGCGGCAAGCTCTCAAAGGTCTGATTCTCTGCTGCCAGTTGGGGTCGCAATTTGAGCGAGGCACGTCCCAAGGAAAGTCTCGCAGCCCCAAGTGGGGGCCAGGAACCATCAGCTCTGGCTCCCTCCTGGGAGTGGGCTAGGAAATCAGTTTCAGGCCTCACTGTAGACCTACTCAATGAGAATTTGCATTTGAAAGAGATCACCGGGTGATACGCCTGCACTTTAGGGTTTGGTTGGAAAAAGGTAGAAACAGGTGATTCCGGTGTAAAAATAATAGTGTATCGGTACTATTTCTTCCACTGCTAATGAGTAGTGTGTGCTCTTTAGTCAGTTCTGCTATAACTCTCTGTTATCAGTGCTTACTGAACTGAACGTTCCTACCTCTGCATCGGCTGCCAATGGTAGGTTTTAAAGATGAAATTCAACTCAGTGAAAGGTGTGCATAAATCAACCAACCCCTTGAAATTAGAGCGGGCCCTGCCTGAGATTTAGTCCCCTTTGTGGAACACAGGGCTGCCTACCTGTGATTTTAGGCTCCACTGTTTACAAGAGGAAAAGATTTCCAGTCTCACTTCATGTTGGAAACTGGTGCTTCTAGTTTTTTCAACAATAGACTTGGCTTTGCCCAGAAACAGCACGGACTTGAAAATAAAGCAATCAGGGATTTAAGTGGGGCCCGTTGGCTCCTTTTAGTAATCTTATGCTGAAGAGGGGCAAAGATCTGAGTGCCAGATTTCAGGAACAGTGCCAAAGCAGCCAGGGAATTGTTAGTAATGATGAGTAAACTCCCAAAGTTTGTATTGGAGACAAAAAAGCTTTTGTGTGTGTACTGAAACTCTTGTGTTCAGCTTTTGTTTATAAATAAGAGATATATGCCCATGTTCTTTAACCTAATGTGATTAACAGGTTCCATTCTGTACCAAATATTTAATTTATGGTCCTCTATGTCCCGTGTGAGGTAGCCAAGGAAAAGAGCAGTATAGAGTTTAGTCTGTTCAATCCCACCTGGCTTCTAGGACAGAAACGCCAGTGACCTCAATTTTCACACCAAAAATAAGTAATAAAGATAAATCCTGTGTATACTTGAAGAAATGTAAATAAGAGTTAATCAAGTTATTCCATAAAAGCCACAGAAGCTGGTGTTTGCATGGCTCTACGTTTATTTTAAGAGCTTCAATCAAACATAGCCAGTATATTGGTCTCTTGAGAGCCTGCAGGAGAATAAATTATACAACGGAAAAAACATTATATTTATGTAAGGTTCACTGGCATTTCCGGATACTGTTTCAAGGTGTTAACATGGTTCCTGAGCCTCTATTTGCTGATTTTGACTTTTCGTCCCATGTCAACACGATGCAAAGGCACCCCTTCTAGATCTCTTTCAGCTTCGAGTATGAAAAGCCCGTCACTCCGTAAGAGGATCCTCATCCCTCTGGGGAGCAAAACTAAATTCTACAGACAGAAAACCAAACCCAACCTGACCTAATCGTCCAAGAAGTCTCGCTTAGCCACAAGAAAGGAAGATCACCCTCCAAACCAGTTACAGGAACGCGTCCCGGGTTCGGACTCCGAGTCAGGTTATTTCCAGCCGCAAGGTAACAGGCAAGTTCAAGGCTGGACACGGTGGGGCAAGTCCTTGGTCAGCGCATCACCGGCCCAGAGCAGGCCTGGGGGGCGGGGGTGGAGGGCGCCATCTACAGGTCCGAGTCGCAGGGCAGCGAGGCGTGGCAGGGCTCGGTGCTGCCCAGGGAGTCGCCGGGGGAGTGGGCGTCCTCCCCGCGGAGCACGTCTAGCTGGTTGGTGAAGGCGCCGGGCTGCGGCCGCGGCATGGGGAAGCCGGCCTTGGGCTTGCGGGCGGCGCCGAGCTCGGCGGGCCGCGGCCGGTGCTGGCCGTCGCTGTAGTACTTGATGGCGGGCGGGAGCGCGGGCTCGGGCCAGTCGACGTGCACCG
The DNA here is from genome assembly GCF_037043125.1 of Eumetopias jubatus. Lineage (NCBI taxonomy): Eukaryota > Metazoa > Chordata > Mammalia > Carnivora > Otariidae > Eumetopias > Eumetopias jubatus. The sequence goes on along the minus strand of NW_028274808.1, from coordinate 26,303,616 downwards.
TGCTGATGCTGCTGCGGCGCGGGCTGCCGGGGGGCTCCTTGCGGCGGCGGCGGCAGCGCCCCTCGCACCAGGGCGCGAAGCTGAGCGCCAGCGAGAAGCCGCCCAGCAGCAGCAAGCAGCTGCCCAGGTAGCCCAGCACCAGGCTGTAGCTGACGTGCACCGTGACCGGGCTGGCGTCGGCGGGCAGGACGGTGCGGTCGGCCAAGAAGTGGTTGTACCAGGAGACCGGCACGAGGCTGAGGAGGCCGGCGGCGAAGAGCACCACGCCCGAGAAGCCGGCCAGCGCGAATCGCGGCTCCTCCTGCCAGCAGCGCACGCCGAGCGACGCCAGCAGCAGCCCCAGGGCCGTGGTGGCCAGCGACGTGACCATGAGTGCCCGCGCCACGCGCACGGGCTCGGCCTCGAAGTAGCCCCACAGGTCCGGCTGGTTGCAGTGGCGCTCGTGGCTGCTCTGCTCGCGGCACATGTCCCACAGGCCCTGGTACAGCTCCACGTCCACCGGCTGGTTGAGGAAGCCCTTCACCAGCCGCCAGCCGGGCGCCAGCGTGGCCGTCAGGTTGAGCAGCAGCCCGCAGGGCGCGAGCACCATGCCCACCGTCATCACCACCGGCGTCCGCATCCCGGGGTCCGCGCTCCGCGCCCCACCGCGCACCTGCCGCCTTAGCCCAAGTCGGCGCGGGACCGTCCCCACTCCGCCGCGCGTCGCCCGCCGCTCCGGCCTCCCGCCCGGCCCGCCGTCCGCAATCGAAACCAGCTCGCGGGCGGGTCTGACCGAAACCGCCCGCCAAGGCGCGAGCGCCCGGACACGGCCGGCCGCGGCCCAGCCCGCCCGGGTGGGAAGGGCGGGGGTGGGGGTGGGGATGCGAGCGGAGAGGCGGCGGGGAAGCTCGCGCGCGCGGCGGGCTCCGGGCGACCTCCACAGCGCGCCGCGCCGCCCGGGCTCTCCGGGACCGAGCAAAGGTCGCCCCGCCCTGCTCCTCGCGCAGCTCCGCGGCCCCGGCCGGCCCTGGGCGGGGACCGGGTGGGGGGAGGTGGGGGGGAGAGGGAAGAGGCGGCGCCGCCGGGACAGCCGCACCTGGCTCGGTGGCCAAGCAACTGCCCTGCTTCGCGGCGGATCTGAGTTTTGAGTGTCTTCCGTCCCCGCCCGTCGGCCCGGCGCAGGCAGCCTCTCCCCGCTCCACTCCCAGCGGGTCCGACGTCCGCTCCGAGTTTTGCGCGGTTGACTTTGGGCCACCCGCGGCCGAGTGGGCGGTGCCAGCGCTGCTCTCTGCGCCGCTGGGGATGCGCCTGGCGGGTGTGCGCCCGGGGTCCCTGTCGAGTAGCGCGTCCCGGGATGCTGCGCTTAGGTTGCTTCATGAACCTTGTTCAGCGTGCTTAGTGAAAGCTCCGTACTCCACTCCCAGTTCGACTCGAAGGGAGTGTTTTTCTGGGATGAGGCGTTCCAGAGGATTTATTATTATTATTATTATTATTATTAGCCCCATGGAAAATTTTGAAGAGGCCAAAAAAGGGAAGGGTGTTACTGGGCGTCCTGTGTGGCACACTTTTCATTTGTATCTAACCATATAGGGTCCTGTGTCCGGTCATCGCCTTTGAGCTACTTTATACCTCCGTAAATTGTAGAAAGCCTATAGTACGGCCAGTGACTTTTGTTCATAGGAATGCAGATGAGGGGCGCCTGGGTGGCTCAGTGGGGTTGGGCCTCTGACTCTTGATTCCCCTGCGGTGGTGATCTGCAGATGTGGGATCAAGCCCAGCCTGGGGCTCTGCACTCAGTGGGGTGTCTGCTGGGGACTTACTCTCTCCCTCTCCCTCTGCCCCTACCCCTTACATCCTCCCCCCTTTCTCTCTAAAATAAATAAATAAATCTTAAAAAAAATAACAAAGAAACGCAAATGGGCTTGAGTCAGTAGAACCTAAATGATGATTGCCCAATGGATACTGACCAATTTGACATTGATTTGTAAATTCTTTAGCTGTTTACCTGCAAATGTGTTCTTTGCATTCTTCTTTGAACTGGTTGTAACATCATACCTCTTCCCTTATTAATAATGAGTTAAATACAATCTTTGACACATGTTCATTTTATATTTGAGAGTCATGATCTTACATTTTTCTAAAAATTATTCTTAATATTTTTCTCATTTTCCCATATTTCTTACAATGGAAGTGTGTTACCTTTATAATTGGTTAAACTGAAAACTATTTCTAAAAATCAAAGTTGTGTTGATTTGAAATAAAACATTCTAGAATGGATAATAACCAGGTATAGGAATCACTACCCTTGTCTTTAAAAACATTTTTTTTTTTAAATTGTGGTAAAATACACACGGCATGGAATTTACTGTCTTAACCATTTTTAAGTCTACAGCCCATTGGCATTAAGCATATTCATACTGTTGTGCTACCATCACCATCTCTCGAACTTTTATATCTTCCCAAACTGGAACTCTACCCATTGACCAATAACTCCCCATTCCACCACCACTCCTCATGCTTCCAGACCCTGGCAACTACCATCCCACTTTCTGTCTCTGTGAATTTGAGTCCGGGAGATACTTCATATAAGTGAAATCATACAGTATTTATGAGGCTGATTTCACTTAGATAATGTCCTCAAGTTTCATCCATGTTGTAGCATGTGTCAGAATGTCTTCCTTTGTTTATCCATTCATCCTTTGATGCACACTCTGCTCCCACCTTCTGAGTTGCTGTATGGGTGATTAGGTGACATTTCAGAGCCTTGAATCAAAAAGTCACCCTCCAGAAGTCGAAACTACAGGCTTCAGCCATCTTTGTCTCCAATCAGTACCAGGGACTTTGATAATGAACACAATACCTGTTACTAATGCTCTTTCACTGGCAAAGTCATTCCTGTCTGAGATTTGTGGATTGGCTAGAAATACCAGCAAGGCATTCTTGGCCCTCCAGGAACAGGGTGCTAGAATCTAGACACCCAATATCTGCAAGAATACTGCCCCCGCCTTGATTTATAAATCACCCTGTGATTAGAGGCTGCCTCAGAGAAGCCTATCTCTCTTGACCCCGGCCCGAAGGTTAGCTAATCCTGCTGCTAGAATATTGCTTCCAGTCAATTTTCCTGAGAGATGCTCTTGGAGCCCCTCAATGGACAGAGAGAACTGAGATTTCATCTAATTTATGGAACAGATTCAAAGACTGTTTTTGCACCTGCTTGCTAATACGTTGTTGATGAATGTGTTCTGAAATTTGATCTAAGATGCTCTGAGACTGAGTATTGGAAGTTACTGACCTATATATATTTTTAATGAGGTATAAATGACATACAGTGCAGTGCACACATTAACTTTTCTAAGTTTTGTTATATACATAACACCTGCGAACCGATCACCATAATCAAGATGGTAAACACATCCATTACCTACAGAAGTTTCTTTTCTGCCCTTGCTAATTCTCCCTCTTCTCTCTCCCTGCCTATGCCCAGGGTCCCCAGGCAACCACTATCCCCAGGCAACCATTGATCTGCTTTCTGTCAGTATAGATTGGTTTGCACTTTCTAGAATTTTGTATGAGTGCAGTCAGACAACAATATAGATGGCATACAAGAGACTATCAGCATGTCTCCTCGGGTCCAGCAGCCCCCTAATTTGTCTGAACTCGAGATCAGCTGGGGCTACCACTTAGGGAAAACACAGATTCCCACCGAATGGGATTCCCCGGGGCAGTGTGAGGGTTTGCAAGCCCCCAGGGGATTCTTAGGTTTAGGGAAGTATGGGACACAAAGCCAGTGTAGCCAAAAACAATTGAAATCCCCTTCAGGTCTGAGAGGACATTTTTGCTTTTGAATGCATTTCACAGCTTATCTCTAATTTACTGTTGTTTAGAAGAGCAGAGAGACTTTGTAAAGACTTTACGGGATCTGAATCCTTTTTCCGTGTGGAGTCCTGCGTGGAATGAATGAAGCCCAGGCAGTGTGACCTGGGAGGAGCATGGGAATCTGCTCTGTTCTGCCTCCTAAATCTGTCTCCTGCCCTTGCACATCCCCTTCTTCCCTTTTGCCTCTACCTCAACCCATGACATTCTACCATCTTCCCCTTCAACAGGCTTTTAAATGGTTTCCTACACCCACGCTTTCTCTCTCTCCCTTTCTCTTAGCCACCCAGGCCCTCAGAACTGACACTGTAAAACTGAAACTGAATCTTGTGCCTACATTAACCACCGCCTTTAAAAAAAATTTTTGGGAGAGAGAGCACTGTGCGGCGGGGGGGAGGGGGGAGGGGGGCGGGGTAGAGGGAGAGAGAGAGACTCTTAAGCAGGCTCCACGCCCAGTGTGGATCCTGACTTGGGACTGGATCTCAAGACCCTGAGATCATTACCTGAGCTGAAATCAAGAGACTGAAGCTTAAGCGAGCCACCCAGGCGCTCTTACATTAACCCCTTTTAAGGCCACCTACATCCCAGCCCGAACTACCCGCTCCTGCCCACCTCCCCTCCCCCCACCTCTTTTTCCACACCATTACCCCCAAAACCTGGATGTTTTTTCTCATTTTTTCCCCAAAGCGTTGTGCTCCTTTTTGTCCTTAGATCTTTGCATATGCTGTTTCTTTTCCTGGAGTCCTGACTGCCCTTTCCGGACCCCAAGGCACCCTTCAGATCTTTGCTTTAAATACTATTTTCTCGGGGAGGGCTTCTCAATCTCCTGGGTTGAGTTAACTTTTCCTGCTGTGTCCTGCCGTCCACTCTCTTCTACTATAGCACCTGCCACAATTTCTCGTTACTTGAACCACCTGGTTGTCTGGCTAGGTTGTAAATTCTTTGAGGGCAGGGGTAATGTTTGTCTTGTTCTGCTCTGCCCTGAAATCCATCTTAGGGCCTGGCCACAGTAGCCACTCAACAACCCAATTGTATCTCCTTCTGCCCTGCATTCTTCCCCATAGTATCCGCAGACTTCTCTTACAGATGACTGCCTGGCCAAAACAGGTTGTTACTGCATCTCACTAAACAAATTTGCTTGTTTGTTGTATGAGCACTTTAGTGTTCATCAGCATAGAAAACAATGAAAAATAGGCTAGCTCCAGATATTTCTGACAAAGAAGGGTAGCCCTGTGGGGGTAACTTTCTATGGTAGTAAGAGAAAGAAAAGATTGCAGTAAGTGTAGCATCTGATTGTAGACCTGCATCACTCTCTCTCTCTGTTCCATGGGCTTCCAGGTTCATCGTAAGGCTGAGTGAGAAACAAAGCACGAATCATAGTGCAGCAGGAATGAATTATTGCTAAGATTAGTACCTGTCAGTGTAAGCTGATCCCCAGGCCCTGTAATAGCTTTCTTTTCTGAAGACAGGTCCTATTGTGAGACAAGAATCTATTTACAATGCCCTAGGTTTCCAGATGAAGAGTGAGCTCCCAGCCACTAATTCTAAAGGGACTAAGGCTAGGTCCCGTTAGCCTTCACAGGCTGGGTCACAGATAACACCTAGCACACAATTCCAATTTTCTGCAGTGACTTTATCTTGGAAGTCACACGACAAACTTTGGCAGGCCCCAGGGGGCCCAGCTCATCAGTGTGCTCCTTTGAGGTGTCCTCAGAGTTGCTCTGCAAGGTCCTTACATTTTACTCTCCACAGACAAAGGCCCTAAACACTGTCGTTAGTCTGTCAGTGGCAAATTCAGAAGGTTATAGGATAAAAAATAAATTATAAAAAGTTAAACTATAATCATTATTTTGTTTTTCATTCTCTATTTTAAAACAGCATTCAAACCGCTAGAATTGAACAAAGTCCCTTCAATATAGCATTAGCTTTCCTTGTTGGCAAATAGCCCAACAGCTCTTTTGCTAGTCTTTGTGCCTCATATTATAAAAAACTAATAATAACTTTTGATATCTCATTTAAAGGAGAACCCAGTCAGCTCAGTATCACATCACCCTAATTTATTTTCTTTATGGAACTTATCACTACCAAAATTTTGTTTTGTTAATTATGTATTGACCTATTTATAGTCTGTTTCTCCCACAGCTTTGTTAAGTTCCAAACACTAGGGACCTTGCTGGTCTTGTTTGTGGCTGTATTTCGGCACCTAGAAGAGTACCTAGCTCATAATGAGTACTCAGTCGTTGCAATATGTAAATATGTACTAAACTGATGAAAGAAGTTTTGTAAAATGTCCACGCAATAACACATAAGGAAGTTATAGCATACAGAAGATTTAATTATTTATTTTAGAGGGGGGAGGGGCAGAGGGAGAGAAAGAGAGTCTCCCCCTGCGCACAGAGCCAGACGCAGGGCTAGATCCTACCACCCAGAGATTATGACCTGAGCCAAAATCAAGAGTCAGTTAACCAACTGAGCCACCCGGGCACCCCACAGCATACATCTTAAAAAAAAAAAAAAAAAATCTATGAATTTGACTACTCTGTGCAACTTATATACGTGGAATTATAAACTATTTGTCTTTTCATGACTGACTTAGCATAATGTCCTTAGCATAATGTGCTCAGGGTTCATCCACATTGTAGCATTTTTCAGAATTTTCTTTCTTTTTAAAGCTGACTAATATTTCATTGTATGTGTATACCACATTTTCTTATCTGGTCATCTGTCGATGGGCACTGGGTTGTTTCCACCTTTTGGCTTTTGTGAAGAATGTTTCTATGATGGCATATCGCTTCTAATTGATTCCATTTCATTCTGCATGGTGATTACCTATCCAAAGCAAGAACCTATTTGCCATCCCTTGCATACATATCAGAAGGTATCATGCCACTTAAAAAAAAAAAAAAAAAAAGCTTGCTTAAGTTTTATCTTCTAAAGACTTCAAACCCAGGCCCCTGGGTGGCTCAGTTGGTTAAGTGTGACTCAGGTCATGGTCCCAGGGTCCTGGGATCGAGCCCTGCATTGGGCTCCCTGCTCAGCGGAGAGCCTGCTTCTTTCCTCTGTCTCTCCCCCCGGCTCATTCTCTCTCTCAAATAAAGACATAAAAGCTTTAAAAAAAAAAATAAAGGCTTCAAACCCTTCTTGCCTTAGTTAGCATCAGGCTGCTACTGGGCAAAAATGAGGCTGCACGGTGTGGGTAAGGAAAGGCAGCCCCTGCTGCCTTACAGAGCCTGCTTCTCTCCAACACTGTCCATCCCTGTCCACCGCAGAGCAAAAATATTTGCCAGGCCATGGACGAGGTTCCTGTAGGCCTTTGAGATAGTTTTCGGTTTAAGGATGGAATTTTTTTATTTACAAGTTTTTGTGTGGGTGTGCGTGCGTGCGCTTGTGTGTGCCAAAAATTTATACTCCATGGTAACCGTGGCAAACTGCTAAATGGAAAAACCAAGTACACTAATGATCGTGATGCTTTCCAAAGTAATGCAAAGATTCGATGCCATTCCAATAAAATGTCATGCTAGGATCAAATAGGTAATTTCAAAGTTCATTTGCAAAAATAAATGAGTGAAATACACTAAGAAATTTCTGGAGACAGCAGAAGTGGAAAGGGCATGCACACTCTGGCTGTTAAATGTGCTACGAAGCTGTAATTAATAATTCAACGGTGTGAAATTAGCACTAGAATAGGAAGGTGGATTAATAAAATATAGTCAAGGCCAAAAAGTAGACCCCAGTTATGTACAAACTTATAAATATGATAAAGTAGGATTTCGGCTTGTAGAGAAAGGCATGAAAATTCAGGAGTGTTGTGGCAACTGCTGAGCTCTGGGGGAAGAAAAAATGTAAGTCTCCGTATCACAGAATATGTAGAAAAACAAAGGGAAAAATGTCTAGGTGGGCTGCATAGTTACGTAGAAAAGGGAATCCTGAGGAAGAGGAAGGAAGAAGAGGGGAAGGTGAATATATAGGCTGAGAAAAGACTTTCTAAGCAAAACATCAAAGATGACAATTATAGAGAAAAAGCTCGATAGACTTAACTGTATGGAAACTTAATATTTTAAATTTAATAATTCCTCAAAATTTGGACAAATCTTTTTAGTTTTCGTGGCAGAAAAGCAGTTGATATTTCATATCTATGTGGCAAATCAATAGTAATACTTAAGAACAGAGTGAAAAACGGGCAAAGAAAATGCACAATCACAGAAGAAAATAAACATCTAATAAGCCTTGTTCAGAGGTGATCGATTAAGTGATTCTTTTATACTCATAAATCCAAAACCAAACCTGGGGGCACCAGTTTTCTTAAACCGGAAATGTTAAGGGGGGGAAAAATGCTACCCAAGTTTGGCTAGAGTTGCAGAAAAAGTCATTACCGGAGGGAAAGTAAATCGTGTGTTTATTGTAGAGGTAATGTTAGTTTGTTTTTTAAAGCCTTAGATATGTGCTGTCTCTTTGATTTATCAATGAATGTTCTAGGTATTTGCCCCAAGGAAATAAACTGAGGACTTTAGCTATAAGGATATTCACTGTGGTACCCTTTATAATAAACAGATTGTAAAATAGCTTTGCAGCATGAAACCAATTATGTTAAAAAGATGTGTGTGTATACTGGAAGATACTAGAAGGAAACATACTAAAATGTTAGCTGTTCTTGAAGTGATGTGATTTACGATTGCTTTTCATTTTCTTTGAGCTTTTCTAAATTTTCAAAATTTCCTTCCTGTAGACTTTTTTAAATTTGAAAAACACAACTTTTGAAAGTTCACGGTCAGTTAAGTTCCCCTGTTTTTCTGACTTTGAAAGTCAAGTTCCATATTCTTACGACACAAATATCTCTTTCACTATTGTGAATGCCTCATCTTTTCTGGCCGCAACTAGGCCTACTCTTAAGTGAAAAGTGAAAGAGCTGAATTCTATTGTGATGTGGCATTGACTTGTTCTCAGAAATGCATGCACAAGAAATGATATGCACTTATTTCAGGAAGAAAATTGGGTGCTGTTTTTCTATATTTCTGGGTATTTTTCATGTTTATACATGATATAGAAACATTCTTTACATAGCAACAAATATATAATATATATTAATAAATATAGAAACACTGTTTACATAGCAACAAATCTATACTCTATAATCTATAATAAAGATGGGAACCTGTAAGTCTCAAGGGCATAGCAGAGTAGTGTGTTCGTGTTGATGATGTGGTAGTGACTTCAAATAAAAGGCAATATCTTAAGCAATCAGGGTGTGCTGAGTCATGGCAAACCGGGCTTTGGTCACATATCTGTCTACCTATTAGGTTAATGTCAGTGTGCAGATGGTCTTTTTTTTTTTTTTTTTTTTGCTGACATCTCGGGACTTATGTCTTAACTGCCCCTTGTCGGTGATATTGACAAATGCTTTTTTGTGGTTAATTACCTTATTTTAGGACGTTTTGCGGAAGTCATTTCTGCAAAGGCTGCAAGCAGAATGTTAGTGCGGGTCCTGTCTAAGCTGCAGAACAGGATGTCAGTGCTATTTTATTTTAGCTGTCCTGACTTCATATTTTCTTGTTGGGGGACCCTGGCCTGACTGACCATCCACCTCACGGTCCAACTCACTCCTAACCGAATGACCATACATCCCATTTTCTCATTTCTATGTTATTTCTTCTTTTGGAAAGGCATTTTTAATGATATGTTCATAATTGTGGTGAATGCTTATACTTATGAATATAAAGAAACATATTTCTCTCCTTTTCTTCCTGGAACTCTGAATACACTTTCCTGTGGTTGCTAAGCAGATAATACAATTCTATGAATGACTCAGTGTTGTATTTACCATATTATGCTACGTCTGAATACCTGTGGGAAATGCAGTGAACCCAGTAACAGGCAGAAACTGTATACTGCTAGTCCATAGGCTTCAGTCAGGAAGTTTAAATTAGACCAAAGGGGAAGTTTTAGCCTAAAGATATCAAAACTATAGTGCCTTTAAAGGGAACGATTGCCCTATCCCATAGGATGTAATTTAACCGGACAAAGTAAAAGGTAATAAATGTAGCAAGCAGGTGTTTTGCTTGATGGATGCTTTGGACTCGGTAATGAAAAAGGAGTACAAGAAAATGTGTCTTCCTCCTTATTTTCAGAGCAAAGATAATCCCCCTTGTCTGGACAGTTGCACATTTTCAATCCCTGCCCCTCATCCCTAAGAGGAGACTGCAGTATAGACTGCGCTGGAAAGTTCTTTGCCCTGTCTTGCTGCCGTTCACAGTTATGTTTCACATCAACAGACAGAGACTGGGGGGAATTTCACCGAAACAACTTGAGTATGAGAAACAGAGGGGTTTTATATCCCTGACATCTGGATAGTGATTTCACCAGCACATTACCGAGAAACCTGCCGAAATGTGTTATTACTCCCTTTCCGGTTGGTGTGGGGTTTGGTTAGTCTAGTAGCTGGCAAATGAATGCCATACCAGAGTGCCATTTCTCAGCCAGAGCTTTTGAGAAAGACCCCTTTCTCGCCAGCCCAGCATTCTTCTTCACCTCCACGTTGTAGAAGCAATTCCAAACAGAACCTGTTAAACTTGTAAAACTCGTCAGTTGTTTGCGAAGCTGGATGCCATCAGCCAGGCATTTTATCAGTTTTCGGTTCCCCTGGATCAATAACCGCACATAATGTTAATGACTGACCAGGCACACTTCAGTTCCTGACCCTGTTCTACATCAGAAAGACCCCCCCAGACGAAACCCAGCAACAGAGAAAGGGGCAAGCCTACCAGGGTGCGTCCAAGGAAACACATGTTGGGGCTGGCAGGACCTTCAGGGGGTTCCAGCCTCTTTATTTTCCCGATGTGGACTCAGAGGTGCGGAGAGAAGTGACTTTCAGATCTATGGAGTGAAGGTATTTAGCTCCTGCTTTGACGCTGAACTGATGTGAGTGTTAAGTCCGGCGCTGCCACGCTTCGGTTGCCTTTGGGCAAGTTCGATTCCCAGAATCTTTTTTTTTTTAAGATCTTATTTATTTATTTGTCAGAGAGAGAGAGAGAGAACAAGCAGGGGGAGCGGCAGGAAGAGGGAGAAGCAGACTCCCCACTGAAAAAGGAGCCTGATGCGGGACTCGATCCCAGGAGCCTGGGATCATGACCTGAGCCGAAGGCAGCCGCTTAACCGACTGAGCCACCCAGGCGCCCCTCAATTCCCAGAATCTTAACTTATAAAACAGAGCAGTTAGTTTCTGCTCAACCAGATTGTTATAAAGATAAATGAGTTAACCTTTATAATGTTTCCAAAATATAATAAAGATGGGAACCTGTAAGTCTCAAGGGCATAGCAGATAAGTTGTGTGTTCATGTTGATGATGTGGTAGTGACTTGAAATAAAAGGCAATATTTCGGTGTATCTAGTTTTCTGTAGCTATGGGGTATAAGATAAAGAGCCAGCATGGGGTGCTGTGGCATTAAAACCTGTGGGTCCAGTCTACAAACCAACGTAGCATTAACAACAACCGGAATCCTTAGCTCTTGTTCCATTTATCTTTAGATTTCAGTTATTCATTCCATAAAGTAAATTCAAGTGTTGAAAACTGACATACTTTAAAAATTCAGTTCGTTTTGCAGAAGGGGATACATAAAAACTTAGAAGTTGGTTCTGGCCTGTGTTGATACACAACTCTAAAGCTGATTAAAAATATTTTCTCTCAGTCACTGAAAATGTAGTAGAACATTTCTGAAAGTAGAATGCTTATACATAATTGGACAATACACATGTAAATTCTAAATTGGAATAACACTTTGTTGAGGACATACAAGATATCGTTGGCATAACGAGGACGACAGTGAATCAAAAGAAAGTGACCACATCAGAATTGGAAACTTTCTGCCTGACACCTAGAAGGACGGCCAGTTGATAGCCTATGCTATTATGCTATTATGCTATTATCGGACCCCAGCCACCTGTTATTCACGTTTTTTATTTAAATATGTTTTAAGGGGCGCCTGGGTGGCTCAGTCGGTTAAGCGTCTGCCTTGGGCTCAGGCCATGATCCCAGGGTCCTGGGCTCGAGCCCCACGTCAGGCTCCCTGCTCAGCGGGGAGTCCGCTTCTCCCTCTCCCTTTGCCCCTTCCCTGGCTTGTGCTGTCTCTCAAATAAAAACAAAATACTGAAATAAAATAAATATGTTTTAAATTTCTTGGGCAATTGGTTTTACTAGAGTGCAATTCATAAACAATTTTAGTCGTGATGTTACTTGGCTGCTGGCTCTGCTATAAGTAACAGATTTAATTAATTGGAAGATGTGCTCCCTCTTTGGCTGGGGGCCCTGCCGATCCCACTGGCAGGAGGCTGGCTGTGGAGGGTGAGTCAGCTGGAAGACTCCCAAGAGAAGTAATGACCTAGGATTCAGAAACCTGGCTGTGCTACTGGTTAGTCACACCACCTGGAGAAAGTTGCTTATTGTAGGGGCAATAAAAGTCACCTCCTGGAGGCAAGGGTGCTTATCTATAAATGGTTAGGAGAAGAGGAAGTTTCTTGAGAGAGATCTATAAAGTATGTGAATTTTGAACTGCATGATAAGGCAGGTAAAAGAAAGGGAGGACATTGGTAAGAAATGACATCCGTGGTGACCCATATGGCTACTTTAAAACCCATCGTAAGATGCTTTCGAGAATCTGATAATGTGGTTTACATTTACACATAATTAAACTGAATTATGACTAATCCGATACCTACAGCATGCTTTCTAGCTTCAAGACTGAAAGTACCGAATCGGTTGGCCTTAGCTGCATAAAAATTATATCAAAATTCCAGGGCTTAAAACAATGACAGTTCATGATTTCTTCTGATTCTGTGGCTTGGCTGGGTGATCCTTCCGCCGGTCTTGCCCGCGGACGTCGGGGCTGGGGGCTGGGCTCTGCTGGGGCGGCTGGGATGCCCACACAGCCTGGCCTCTCCTTAGGGTCTCTCAGCCTCTGGGAGGCTGCCAGGGATACTTCAAGTCTGGTTCCAGGGTTCTAGCAGCAAGAGAGGGTGGCCCTTAATGCACCAGCTCTCTGCAAGGCTCTTCTCACTTTTCCCAAGGCACACGGCCAAGGCCAGAGTGAGCGTGGGAAGGGATTACTCAGGGCGTGGAGAGAGAGAGATGAGAACAAATTGGGGCCAGTCCTGCAACCATCTATCACAGGTACATCCAATTATCTTTGAATAAGACTATCAAAATGTCTTAGAAATATTTATAACCAAAGAGTAGCCTTCATCTGGATTGGTGCGGTACAATAGAGGTATATGTAATTACATATGCATACAGGTATCTATATATGTAAAAGTAATTTTAAATGTTCTAGTAGCCACATTAAAAAGAAGTAAACAGAAACAAGTGAAATTAATCTTAATATCATATTTTATTTAACCCAATATATTCAAAATAGTATCATTTCAACATGTACTCAATATAAACATTATTAATGAGGGAGTTTACGTTTTTGCGTGTGTGTGTGTGTGTGTGTGTGTGTGTGTGCTAAGCCTTCAAAGTCTAATGTGTTTTACACTTACGGCACAGCTCAGCTCGGAACGTACCATTCCAAGTGCTCAATAACTTCGTGCGGCTAGTCGCCCCTGTGCTTTGGGGCGGTCCAGATGTGGCCGTTCCCAGATGAGGAAGGGGGAGAAATGGGACTGGAAGCCCGAGATTAATCCCTAGTCCAGAGGCGGAGCAGTCACCCCCCCCCCCCAGCCCCGCGCACATCCCCGGCAGCAGGGGGCAAGGGGCGGGGAGGGAGGCCCTGGATAAGAAACGGAATGAACGCTCAACAGCAGGGCATCTACTAATACAATCCATCGTATTAATGAACCCAAGGAAATAATCATCCTAAAAGATTCTTTTTTTGTTGTTGTTCACATTCAATATGTATTACTATAACTAAAACGATTAACAACAAAAACCCTTAGTGAAATAAAAAGAGCGATTTTCCTCAGTGGTAAAGAACACGTACTTAAGTCAGTAGCCAACAGAAAAGCGGTAAATTCCTAATAAATTCAGAGCTGGTTTTCCATATTGAACTGGAAGGGCTAAGCAATGAAATTAGATAACAGCCTGAATTTGAGGGTAGATGTGATGGAAGATGGAAGCAAAAAACAAAAAACAAAAACCCACAAAACTCCTGAAACTCCCTTTGTTTTGGGGAAATTCCCTGTCTTCTCCAGCCTGACATGGACTGCGTATTTCCACTTTGGTGGAAAAAAACCAGTGTCTGTTCAGTTGTCCAGGCTGATGAGGTTTAGAACTGGGAATGATTCTATCTAGGTTTGCTGAAGGGGTCAAATAAACTCACATTAAAATGGCAGTTAATCGGGGTGTCTGGGTGGCTCAGTCAGTTAAGCGTCTGCCTTCGGCTCAGGGATCGAACCCCGCATCAGGCTCCCTGCTCGGAGGGGAGTCTCCTTCTCCCTCTCCCTCTGCCACTCCCCCTGTTTGTGCTCTCTCTCTCTCTCTCTGTGTGTCAAATAAATAAATAAAATCTTAAAAACAAACAAACAAACAGCAGTTAATCTTGTTTATCTCAAAGTTTTCTTGGGTAATTTTTAAGAAAGTTTTGCTTGGATGATCGATGGGATTACATCTAGGTCTTTTCCAAATAGGATAAAGTGCTAAAGCATTGATCACCGGACATAGGTTTGCGCCTTTAAAGGATATTTGGGTCTGTTGGTAAAAAATGGTGGTTAATCTTGTCTGTCTCCAAGTTTTCATGGGCAATTGTTAAGAAAGCTTTCAAAGTTTCTGGTAAAGGATATTTGCGTCTGTTGGTAAACATGCTAACTGTCCACCAAACTCAGGAAGACAATGCCAATGGTTTTCCTAGAAAGATTGAGAGAGCCTCTCACTAAATACACAGCGATCTCCCCGGGTTCTCCCAAGGCCAAGATCATTCTCAAAGATGCAGTTGGCCCCAGATACGCGGAAAAAACTACAAAAGTTGCCTGTTGGCCCCGAGGGGACCCGAGAAATGCTCTAACGAGCTGCCAGGAGGTTTTTTACAGTTGGGACAGAGGGGAGGGTGAGGAAGAGAAGCTAAAGAGGAAGGTTGAGACTTTGGTTGCAGCCCTTTGTTGCCAGCTCAGCCTCCCAAGGCTCTGGCCTCCGCGGCCGCCCAGGACACTCGAAGTGCGTGTGCCCCCAATGGCAAAAAGCAAGGCCCAGTAACCCCTGTCCCGCTTGTGGAGGGGGACACTGGACATCTGAATGCCCTCGGGGACCTCAAGCTGCGAGGGCTCAGGTGGCCGGCGCCCCTGATCAGGACTGATGGGGCCCGGGGCTCTATGTGGTGTCTCTTCCAAAGCAGCTCACCATAGGGAGCCCAGAGCCTCAGGGAATTTTGGACATAGAAGGAAAACCAGTCGATTTCCTTCCTGATACCGGAGCCACCTTTTCTGTTCTACTCTCCGCCCCGGGGCCAACTGTTCAACCACAGTGTTGTCATTAAGGGGATCACTGGGGGACCCAATAGTCAAATTCTCCCCCCCCCCCCCCCCCCCCCGCCGCCTTCTGGGATGCCCCTGGGGAGCTCTAATTTTCTCTCACTCTTTCCTAATGCCTGAGAGCCCCACCCCTCCCTTAGGTAGAGATACCCACTCTCCTACTGGGAGCCCCTGGGCAGACTAGCAATTGCCTCCCCTTAATAGAGGCTGATATTAAGTCCCAGGTCTGGGCAGATCAGGCTGAAGTGGGTCGGGCCTTAACAGCAGGGCCTGTTCCCATCCTCCTTAAGGACCCCACAACTTGCCCTTGTCCCTTGAAAGGTTTTTTGGGTTTAACAGGACACTGTCACTGTTGGACTGTGGATACTAGGGTATGGAGAAATAGCATGCCCCCTCTATCGGTTGATCAAGGACACCCCGACAGCCGGTACCCGTCTATTAATGGGGGATCCAGAGTCAGAAAAAGCTTTTAAAGATCTCAAGAGGACCTTGCTCAGTGCCCCAGCTTTAAGGAGAATGGCCTTGGCCCCGGGGGCCAGCGCAACAGCAAGTGGGGTATTCACGAAGTGCTTGTTAGAGCCAGTCTGGGAAGGCCCGAATACAGTGATTTTAGCCACTCCAACAGCCTCAGAGTGCCTACATTTGAAGCCTGGGTCCACCATTCCTGAGTCAAACCCTGGTCCCCAACGGGCCTAGCGACGAGGAACTGAAATTCCTCTGTGAACCCAGAGAAGACCTCAGACTAGGCTTGAAGTGACAAGATACAGATAAGGCTTCTGAAATGTTACTTTCCCTGTATCCCATCAAAATCATAATTCTTAACTGAATTCCTTTGCCCGCCCTCTCCTCGCAGTAGTTGGGGGTTCCCTAAAACATGCTCTCTCTCTCTCTCACCTGACCCCTGGCTGTGCTGGGTCTTGCACTGTGCTTTGGGCCTTGCCTCCTAAATGCCCTAACCCACTTTTTATCCAGAATAAAGGTCATCAAACTCCAAATGGTGGTTCAGATGGAGCCTCACACAGAGGTCAAATTAGACATCTACAGGGTCCACTTGATAGATGGGGACGAGAGGAACCCCGACTGCCGCCCCGTCCAACGCGCCCGACCAGCAGGAAGTAGCTGCGATCGGTCGTGGCCCTTTTTCCCTAACAGTAGTTAGGGTCACCTCTTCAGAGAGGGGAATGATGAAGATAGTTGGAAGACAGGCAGGCAGGGACAAGGGGCTCCGCTCTGAGAGGAAACCACCCTTAAAAGGATTTTACACCACCCTGAAAGGAGCCCTCCCCCCTTTCCCACATGATAGATAGATGACAAAGACCTGATTGGATGATAGGCGCAGGGAGGGTTCATCAGATGAAAACAGCCCTCCAACAAGCCCATAAAACCCCTTAGACTCAGAAACTCCAGGAGCAAACCTCACGGGTCCCCTCTGTCCTTGGGAGCTTTGTACTCTCACTTTGCTACCGTTCTATAAACCTTGCTTTGCTGAGCCCCTGCCCCCCTAAAAAAGAAAGAGAGAAAAACAAAGAAAAAAGGCCCCATTCTCCATTTTCAACAGTGGTGACAACAAAATTAGCCTAATAGTGTCTCCGTGATGTTGCAGTGGATTAAAAATGATTTACAGGGATGCCTGGCTGGCTCAGCGGGTGGAGCTTGTGACTCGATCTCCGGGTTGTAAGTTCGAGCCCCACATTGGGTGTAGAGATTACTTAAAAATAAAATCTTAAAAAAAAAAAAAGTGACTACAAAGTTTTTGCCACTTTTTCCACAAGCGGTAGAGTGTAAGCTCCTTTTCACGTTGACTAGTCTTGATCATATGACTTGCCCGGGCCCATGGACACCCGCATGGAAGCCATAAGGGAGGCTTGATCAGTGCGTGCTCAGTGGAACTTGTCCAAGTAAGTGAGCTAGTCTAGTGGATGGTGGGTGAGAGGCTTGGGAGAGAACCGAGGCACCAGCTAGCACCAAGACCCCTGACATGTGAGTCCCTCTTAGCCCTTCTATCTCAGCCAGCTGAATGCCATTGCATGAGAGAGCTCAGCCAATCAAACTGCAGAGAAAGAATAAATAGTAAATCGTTCATTCTTGGGGTGGTTTATTATGCGGCAATAATTCACTGATATCGAAGGACACGGGCATAGGATCCTAGAGTTGTAGTTATTTTAGAAATCATTTCATTGTATTTCCTTATGACAAAGGGGTACTGGAAGCTAGGATTAGGGAGGTCAATGAGGGGGTGATGTCAGCAGGCTCGTGTCCAGAAGTTTACTTTCCATTAATGCGTTAATTTATTCGCTCTTTCACCACACATTCATGAGTGCTCACTGAGCTCACTCACTGGGCATTAATTCCCGGTAACGGAATACACCAGCTCAGTTTAGAGGGAGAGAGAGAACTGTAAGTAAACGGTCATGGATATAGAGAGAAAAACACTGAGAGAAAGGTCTGCATGGAATGTCATTTCTGGGGACATGGAGCGCGTGTGGAAGGGTCACAGGCGTGCATGTGCTCTGGGCCCTAAAGGGTGAGTAAGACGGGTGAGCCAGAGAAGGTTGGAAAAGGACATTCCAGGAGGAGACAGAGGGACCAAAGACCCAGAAATGGCTAAGTGCAAGCCTGTTTTCGGAAATGCTGAGCACTCCCCAGCTGGGGGGCAGGGCTGGATTTGGTTTGCAGTGATCTTGTTCTTCTAATCCATTTTGTTTTGTTTTTATTTATTTATTTGATTCATTTATTTTAAGTAGGCTTCGTGGAGCCCAACCCAGGGCCTGAACTCACAGCCCTGAGATCAAGACCTGAGCTGAGATCAGGAGTCAGATGCTCAACCGACTGAGCCACCCAGGTGCCCCATCTTCCAATCCATTTTGGATTGACTTCCCCCAATCTAACTCTTCACCATCCTTTTGGCAAGAAGTTCCAGCTAGGGTTTGTAAAGTTAAAGGGACAACTCTTGTAATATTTTGCTAGGGGGTTCAGGATTTACACTTTGTGTCCTTTCTGCTGTTTTTTTAATATGGCATAAATTTTACTGCTGGTTAGTTTTATCCTAATGGACAGGTGAACATAATTCCCAACATGACTTTTGGCTTTTGGAGATAATCTGCATTTCTGAAATGAATGGATTGATTTCCTTCTGGGCAGAAGATGGAAGATGAGACCTTATGAATTCACCCTGATCTGTTTTAGCACACTCCCCTTTGTCATCAAAGCATGCCCTTGAACTTCCTGATGCAATGTATCTGAGTATCATTTTTTGGAATGTGGCTCAGACTCAAGTGTTTCTCATTGTCTCATTATGTAACTAAGGAAATGTGTTTCCTGGGAGTTTTAAAATTCCAGTCTGGGGCGCCTGGGTGGCTCAGATGGTTAAGCGTCTGCCTTCGGCTCAGGTCATGATCTCAGGGTCCTGGGATCGAGCCCCACATCGAGCCCCGCATCGGGCTCCCTGCTCGGCGGGAAGCATGCTTCTCCCTCTCCTTCTGCTGCTCCCCCTGCTTGTGCTCTCTCGCTCTGTCAAATAAATAAAATCTTTAAAAAAAAAATTCCAGTCTGTAATCTAGCTAATCTGTTTATCCCTGTAGATAAAAGGGAAAAAATATTTCAAATATTGTTTTTATCTTGACTTACCCCAATCTCATTCACAAGTTGCACTGTTGACACAGAATCTTTTCTGAGCACCTGACAAATTACTTGTTCTTGGTGAATGTGGAAATAAATGGCTCTTTTTTTTTTAAAGGCTGCATTGTACTATTCCAGTGCTTAAAGTAAACTTGGACAAAATGTCACATCAAGCCACTTGAAAATAAAGAATCATCTCGTCTCATTTTGCGAGTTAAAAGTATGGACACATTGTCACACATGCTTCATTCTTCTCGTTTCAGTGACTCTTGCCTTTTCATTTAGTTTGCTTCCGTGTTTGTCACTTTAAAACGATGTCCTCTTGTTGCTTTTTCTTGAGTGGCATCATCCACCCTCCGTCCCCACAATCCTAGGCGCACACGTTGATTCTGCCGGGTATTGGGCGGGATCCTCAGGAGGAACAGTGCCCACCTATCACACAGGGCGGTGACCCCCTTCCTGGATGGGAGGGGGCAGGGGGTGGCTTGAGGAAAGCCAGAGGGAGGACACAGGGTGAACTGGTCCTTGGGAGATGAGACTTCACCAGGCCGATAAAGGGGAAAGGGGGTCAGGCAGAGGAACCTGTAGGAGCAAAACCGCGGAGTGGTTCTTGATAATCAGCAAATGTGTGTTTGTATAAATTGTGCGTGTGTAATCTCGTGGCCGGCTGCATCGGCAGCACCAGATGGCGGCCACCGCGCGTGCTCTGAAAGAAGTGCCCTGCTCAGGAGCGCCCTCATTCCGCAGACAAGAGAAGTGCCGCGGTTGTAAAACAAGACACCGCCAGGTTCTGACTTGGTTTTGAGCCATCTCTTGAGCAGAACAGAGAGAAGTGGGAGGCAGAGAAACTGGCTAGGAGGCTGTTTATTGTAATGCTTCAGGTGACAGATGTCAGACTTGGACAGAAGGGATTGTACTGGAGAAGAGAAAAGCAAAATTAACGTGGTGAGGGAGAGGTGGGGGGTGGTGTTTAGCCTGGTGTCTGGATGAATGGTGAAAACCACGTCCAAAAGTTAAGATGGGGACTCGTAACTCTTAGGTGTTGGCGAAGGAAGAGGGTTGTGGATGTGAATGTGGGTGAATTTGCCTTTGGATACTTTGGAAGTTAAAAAAAAAACCCAACAGATTCTATATGCTCAACATCACTTATCATCAGGGAAATGCAAACCAAAACCATAATGAGATATCACCTCACACTTGTCAGAATAGCTAAAAGAAAAAAAAAAAAAACCCAAGAAACAACAAGTGTTGGTGAGGATGTGGAGAAAAAAGATCCCTCTTGCACTGTTGGTGGGGATGCAAACTAACGCAACCACCCTGGAAAACAGTATGGAGGTTCCTCAGAAAGTTAAAAACAGAACCACCTTACAATCCAGTGATAATCACACTCCTGGGTATTTACCAAAGAATACAAAAACACTAACTCAAAGGGTTACATGTACCCCCATGTTTATAGCAGCATTATTTATATAAGCAAAATTATGGAAGCAGCCCAAGTGCTCATTGATAGATGAATATATACCATCGGCTGAAATGGACTGTTCTAATATTTAGAGTGAAACTGAATACAATACAGGTCAACCCACTTGAAAATAAAAGTGACTAACATAACAATACTTTTTTTTTTGAAGAGTATAGAGCTGTCTGTTTTCCTACCTTCCACACTCTGTTTTTACCTTTATACCCATAGCTCATATTTATCTGCTTGTGTTTCCTCTCTCAATATTCTTTTCCCATCTTCCCATATAGAGGGAAGTAACAGACACTGGGACGTCTTTCCGGTCTGTGCCCTGCAGGGTTGGTCAACTACCGCCTACTCTGTCCTTCTCTAAATGTCTCCTTGAAGCATGGGGAAGCTCAGATTGATAGCATTTTCATCCCCTTTCATTGAGCGTTGAAGCAGAGGGATACATGCAAACTTTATTATTCCGGAAGTGGAATTTCCGATCATGGGTACAGTTCAAGACTTTGGCGAACTTCAGCAACTCTTCTGCCGAGTGTAAAATTGAGCTTATGTATCTTTCATGACGAAACAATAATGCCTTGCATTTTCTGGGTGCCTGTGGTGTGCTAGTATGGTGCAAAACCCTGAGCTCACACCAACTCATTTTATGCTTTTGTAACGTGAGGTTAAATGTGACATTTCCGAATCCTCCATGTATTTGGCAGTCTTCGAAGCAGGAGAACAATAGATGCCAGACATTGCTGTAGAACCTGTTCTGCCACCATCACCCGTCACCCTCCTCCAGGCTACACAAGACAAAATGGAAAAAACAATCCACCGAGAGAAATCAGGACTTGAGTTTGTCATTCCGCATTTTCATGCTGTAATAAAAAGCTGTGTTCTAAAAGACAGCTTTAGAAGCATGTCAGACTCAATCTGTTGTATGGTTCAGGATAGGTCGAGTTTTTTTTTTTTCTCTCTCTTTTTTTAAAAGATTGTATTTATTTATTTGTCAGAGGGAGAGCACAAGCAGGGGAAGGGGCAGGCAGAGGGAGAAGCAGGCTCCCCGCTGAGCAAGGAGCCCGATGCGGGGCTCCATCCCAGGACCCTGGGATCATGACCTGAGCCGAAGGCAGACGCTTCACCGACTGAGCCACCCAGGCACCCCTCGAGTTTTATTTCTTATAAAAACCAAAGCCCCTTGGACTCCACATGTGTCCTTTTTGGTTTCCAGAGTTTGGAGTGAAGGCTCAGGATACCCCACAAACCGCAAAAGTCCACTTTCCCATCTGAACTAGTAAATAGTAAATAAGTAAACTAGTAAATAAGTGGAAAAGAAGTGTTATTGTGAATATCTGCCTAGAATAAGGAATGCAAGGATCTTGTGAAGGGAGCTTATGGACTCCCCCTTCCCTTTCCTTCTTGTATTGCTCTTGTGCAATGTTGGCATTTAGAGTTTGTTTATTTTTCAGTGCACACCTCCATTAGTTTTCTAGGGCTGCTGTAGCCGAGTAATACGAATCGGCGCCTTAGAACAACAGGAAGGTATTCTCTGACAGTTCTGGAGGCCAGAAGTCGGAAGGCAAGGTGTTGGCAAGACTATGTTTTCGCTGAAGTTGAGTGAAGGCTTCTTCCTTGCATCTTCCAGCTTCTGGGGGCCCCAGCCCAGCGCTCCCTGGCTTGCGGCTGCATGACTTCATCACCGTGTGGCCTTCTCCCTGTGTGTCTGTGTCCAAATTTCCCTCCTTTTAGAAGGACACCAGTCATAATGCATTCGGGGCCCATCCTGCTCCAGTCTGACTTCATCTTCATGCAGTGATTTACATCTGCAAGGACCCTATTTCTAAATAAGTTCACATTTTGAGATCCTGGGGTTTAAGACTTCAACATATCTTTGGTGGTGGGGGTGGGGGGACACAATGCAACCCATAGCAACACTCAGTTATGTTTCCAGGCCACCCGGAAGCAGAATCCCCAAACAGGGCACTTTTGTGGAGAAATCTCAGGTTGTCTCTGAAGGCTGCCTCCTCCTGGGAGCCTGTACCAGCCAGCGCTGGGCATCCAGCATTCTCAGATTCTCCACCAAGACACAAGGGATTTCCTCCCATTGCTGGCCCTGAATCATGTTGGTTATGCCTCCTAGAGTCTTTACTTTATAAATGTTGACCATTTGACTTGAGCTGATAGAAAGAAAAAAAAAATTCAGGACAGAGCAGAGACAGAGAAAGGAGCAGGGGATGCCAGGGTGCCATAGGAATACATCAGAAAGGGGCGCCTGGGTGGCTCAGATGGTTAAGCATCTGCCTTCAGCTCAGGTCATGATCCCAGGGTCCTGGGATCGAGCCCCACATCGGGCTCCCTGCTCAGCGCGGAGCCTGCTTCTCCCTCTGCCTCTGCCTGCCGCCCCCCCCCCCGCTTGTGCTCTCTCTCTGACAAATAAATAAATAAAATCTTAAAGAAAAGAAAAGGAATACGTGAGATACATCAGAAACACGGTGCCAGTCACCCCGGCTCCCCCTATTCTGCCTCTTACAGAGCCTGCAAAATGGACGTTGGTCGGAATCACTCTTCAAGTGCAAGTTGTGCAGAGCGGCTCCCGGCGAGCTCACCCTATCTCCACTAGCATTACCGAGACACAAGCTAGCCGGGGAGCCCAGACAGATCTCATTTGGCAGTGACGGTCAGGCGGAATTCCGGCACGGACGGTTTGGGGCATTTCCCCAAGAACGACTGATTAAGTTTGTGATCTAAAATTAAAACCGTTTCATATAAATATACTTATATAATAGATGTAGTTTTTATATTGTGTTATATATAATTATATGTATATAATATTTAACCTAAAACAGAAAGACTCTTAGGAAAAAAAACTAATTCTAGGACAATTCCAAACAAGTGAAAAGCTACTGCCTTCTGTGTGTAATGTATCTATCTATTGTTTTGCATAGGAATTCAAGAATAGAGTCTGCTCAGTTCATACCGAACAGGTTACTATGTATTTCTGCCGTTACAACCTTGGCAGGGACTTTGGCCTCATTCTTTTTTTTTTTTTTTAATGAGGTATTATTTATTTATGCCATATTTACATACTTACAAAACTGTTCTTATCCAATACATCATTCTTAATAGGTGCTCCCTTTGTGTCTTCCTCCAGCCGCATCTAACACCATACCTGGTATACAGTGGATGCTATACAAACAAACAAACAAACAAACAAATATTAATCTCAGCAAAATAAGCGATTGATTTTATGCCTTCTGAGGGAAATCTGTCATGGCTAAAGATGACATTTGACTTTGCAAGCCTCGGTAAGCCTTAAAATCTCGAGGGTAACTAAGATTACTACTTTTAAGAATTAAAAGAGCACTTTAACAAGAAACTTTTTGACGCCTTCAAAATTTGTGTCGTTTCCCACAAAAGACTTGAGAGGTGAAGCTAGAAGGGGGACTGCCGGCCTGGAAACCAAATTCAGGCTTGATCAAGGCAAACACGGGATAGTGACTAAAATGTGACCAAATCCTTTCTGTATTTAATGAATGATTCCAAGGCAACAAATAACAGGAAGATAAAAAAGTATAGCCATTTATACTGCTTGGCATTCAGCTGGGTCATTGTGTTGAGCAGGTAAACAGAGGTTCTTAACCTTTGCTTTTCTCTATTTTGATGGGAGGTGACAGGGTTTAGTGGAAATAATTCGGGTCTTATATGCTACTGTTGTAGCATTTGCTGTGTGTTGATTTTAAACTTTTGGCAGGTGGGAAATTAACTTTTCTTTCCGTTTTCTCACACATGAAATCAAGACAACAGTATCTGTACCATAATTTGATGAGAAGGACTGAGATGGTAGAGTGCACCGTGCTGTCTTTCATCCTCTGATTTCTATACCTCTTTTCAGAGACTGGTGCAGGACTTGGCTTCCTACCAGGGTAAGTCTCAAAGGAGTTGCTGCTGAGCCTGCCCTCTCACCCTTGTCCCTCCCCACCGCACTCCAGTCAGCCCTCTGTCCCCGGAGTTCTACGGGCATGGCTCCCGTGAAGTTCGCCAGTGACTTCCACCTGCGATCTCATGTTCAGGCTTCTGTCCTCCGAGCAGCGTCTCAGAGTTGAGCGCTCTGTCCTTCTGACGACACGTTTCTCTGGCTCCCAAGACTTCACAGCTGTCTGGAATTCCTCTCACGGCACAGTTCTTTTTTCATGTCTCTGTAGTTCCCTTCTCTTTGTGGGTTTCTAAGTGTGAGGGTGCTCCAGGACCCCGCTCTGGGACAAATTTCTCTTCTTCTCCCCTCCCTGCCTAGGCCATCAGGCCATCTCACGCACATGCCAATGACTCTTGGTCTGTCATCTCAGGAGATGACCTGTGGCCCCGTGGTCCACCAGGAAGTCTCACAAGCACCTCAGCCTCAGCCCCACTGAACCTCCCCCGACCTCCATTGCCCTCCACCTCTTGGCTAGTCTTCCTTTTCTGACTCCGTGGCTCTACCTTCCACTTAGTGGCTAGGGGGAAAAACACTAGAAGTCATCCTGGACCCCATTCTTTCCCTTTTCCCATCCAACTCATCAAGGTTCTATTGGGGCTGCTTCCAAAATGTATCTTGAATCTAACCCTCATCATCTCCATGGCTAAAACTGGAATGCAGATCACCCTGATTACTCACCTGGATTTCTACCTGGCGTCTTGTCCCCTGATGATCCCTTATTCATATAGAAACGAGAGTGATCGCGTAAATCAGATGACACCACCCTCCTGCTCGAAATCTCCCAATAGCCCCTGTTGCTACTAGAATAGAATACAAGCTTTGTGGCCCAGCCTGTAGTTCCAACAGGACCCGACGCCCGACGTGTTCTCCACCCGAATCCTCAGCAGTTCCTCCTTGTCCATCCAGATCCGGCTTCAGTGATCACCTTTCTGTCTCTCTAACACGTCCCGCTTCCTCCTCCCTCAGCCCCTCTGCACCTTCTCTACCTGAGATTGTCAGGGGCTCCCTCCTCATGATTTAGGTCTTAGATGCTTCCTTCTCAGAGGCTGTCCCTGACGTGCCGGGCAAAGGGAGGCTTCCACCCCATTCCAACACTTCCCCGTGACCCCATTTTCCTCTCTTCTCAGAATCCAGCTCCACCTGATGGTGTATTCCTTACTTATCTCTTTACGCATCAATGGTATGTCTCCTCTCCGTAAAATACACACTCTGTGAGGACAGAGAAATCCATCTTCCTCACGATACATTCCTGGGCCTGGCACAGAAGTCAGGCTCGTGACATTGGCGTGGAGTGAGTGAAACTTTTAAAGTGCTAATAAACAGTAAGCATTCAATAGATTTGGTTTCTTCTGTCCTTTTTTTTTTGAAATGAATTTAAAATCTATGATTTTTCTTTGTATTTTTTTATTCTGACGCCCATTGTTGTCTCTGTGTGGCAGGTTCCAGGCTTGGGGTTGAGGATACCAACATGAGTAAAATCTGGTCCTTTGGAAAGTTGCAATCTGGTAGGTGGGGTAGGCATGTAAGTACAAGTGTTAAAAAATTATGTAAATATACATGTGTGTATATGATACATAATATGATATTTATAATTTTAACCATTTGTAAGTGTACCATTCAGTAGCATTAGATACTTTCACAATGTTGTGCAACCACTATCTATCTCCAAAGCTTTTCATCATCTCGACACAACTCTGTGCCCATTAAACAATAACTCCCCCACCCCTGATCCCAGGTCACCGCTATTCTACTCTCTGGCTCTGTGAAGTTGCCGATTCTGGGCATCTCCTGTAAGTGAAATCATATAATATTTGTCCTCTGTGTGTAGCTTATTTCACCAAACATAACGTTTGCAAGATTTATCCATGCTGTAGCATATATCAAAATTTCATTCCTTTCTTATTTTTTATTTTTAAATTAATTTTAATTTTAATTTTTAAGATTTTATTTGTTTATTTGACAGAGAGAGAAAGAGAGCACAAGCAGGGGGAGTGGCAGGCAGAGGGAGAGGGAGAAGCAGACTCCCCACTGAGCAGGGAGCCTGACGCAGGGATCAGTCCAGAACCCTGGGGCCTTGACCTTAGCCAGAGGCGGACGCTTCACCGACAGGGCCACCCAGGCGCCCCTAAAGTGTCATTCCTTTTTATGACTAGTATTCCATTATATGTAGCTCATTTTGTTTATCCATTCATCTGTGGATGGCATGTGGAAATGCTTGAAATACAGCAGGTACTCAATAAACAGTTTCTTTCCTTGTTTTTTGTTTGTTTTGGTCAGTACAGTTGAGGAAGAAGTAGCGTCTGCGAGGTGGAGCATTTTGGTATTTTGATAGCATGATTTGCGAATTTTAGGGCTGAGATTAGAGAGAGATGTACTGGGTGAGAGTACCCAGGAGGGAGGCAAGGTCTGGTGCTCAGAGCTCCCATCTATACACAGTGGGGTGGTTTGGGGTTTTGGCGGAAGAGTAAGTTATGCATAAAAGGATGGCTGATGTGGGGGACATATAAATGAGGATGGCTATGGGCTCCCTAAAACCTTGTTCACTGATCCCACCAAATTTAAAACTGCCTAGTGCTGGAAAATACTTATCAAGGCCCAGGATAAGCTTCGGCTGATCTTTTGGCTCCCCCTAGTGGAAAAAAGTGGTATTTTGTTGTCTTAAAACCCCAGACGCGGTGGTTGTCTCTAGACCCAACAGTAAAGGGGATGCCGTTTGTGTGTTTATGTTCATGCTGGTTTTTATCTAAACATACCTGTGTCAGTAAGAGGTTAGTTAGGATATCTCTATGATGTGTCTCATATGCTACCACAGGACAACAGAGGCAAGGAACTGCAGGGATCTGCTCACGGTGACTCCGCGAGTTCAGTACTTGCCTTGCGAGAAATGAATCCCCTATTAATTACATGCCGACCAGGACACAGAAACTCTGAGACCATAGAGTGTTTATAAGGCGCAACGGGAAGTCCTGTGGCTCTATCTGCTTGGCCTGAGACCGGTGGGCAGGCTCAGAGCTCCTGGTGCCTTTTCTAGTGCTTTCTGCTCTTCTCTTATGGTCTCCTGCGGGCAAGTTTACACTGGCCTCTGCCCTGTGGCTTTGCGGGGCTGCTCAGGGGCCTTTTTTTAAAAAAAAAAAAGTCTTTACTCTGGGCTATTCTTCCCTTTGTCAGCAGGTGGCAGCAAATCTCAGGGAGTAAAATACATTGTCCCAAGATGCAGTATTTGTCCCCAAATGGGAAGCAAATGGGTAGTGATTTACCAGTAGGGCCTCTATCAGAGTTTGCTATGGCTTCCCTAAAAGAGACAGAGTGTCGTCCTTGAGAAATGGCTTGCGATTGGGGGTAAATATCAGGGCAAATCTTTCAGGGGCTTTGTCACTTTGGGTACTTCCATGACTTAAACTCTGAGTCACTGCTAACTCATCTGTAAAGATGAGAACAAATCCCTCCCTACCTTTCAGGATAAGGTGCCGCCAGAATGCGTTAGCCTTCTCTACTTCTCTACTTCCAGAGTGCACTCTAGGAGTACTAGGAAAAAATTTTGGTGAGAGACATGACTGAATGCTTCCCCTCATCGTTACTTGGTCAGCTGACAACAGCTCAATTTATATTAACAACTTGACTTCTAGCCTCTGCACAGATAAGTAAAGGAAGGGTTTATTGGTTCCCTGTGGCCGCCCCAACAAGCTCCCACAGAGGTTGATTCTCTTGCGGTCTGAAAGCTGGAAGTCTGGCGGGGTTGTTCCCCATTCTGGGGCATTCTGTGGCCTGTGGCCACATCACTGCAGTCTCGGCCTTGGGGTCACATTGCCTTTTTCTCCTTTGCGTGCAGAATCTGCCTCGGCCTCTCTCTAATAGGGAAACATGAGTTTGTATGCAGGACCCATGCAGATAATCCAGAGTAATCCCTCCTTCTCAAGATCCTTAATTTAACTGCATCTACAAAGACTTACCATTTAAGGTAACATTTGTGGGCTCCAGAGATTAGAACCTGACATCTTTGGGCAACCAGCTTTCAGCCTATTGTGGAGGGGATTCGAGAGGCCGTTTGCTGCCTGGCATGGCACCCAGGACGCGGGCAGTGTGGTTATCTGGGCTGAGATTCCGCAGTAATCTCTCTTTCCTCCATTCCACAATAGGTGTTCAGGGAGTTTCAAGAAACTTTCCGGCCTGGCAAATGTGGGAAAGGCAGAAGTGATAGGGGTATGGAAGATTTCTGTGAAGAATTAGAAAACATTACATCGAGGCCCTCAGTGTCTGCAATTTGGCGAGACGCATGGAGTGGAAGAGAGTTTGCCAACGTTGCCTCCAACTATTCAAATGTGCCATTCCAGGAGGGAAGGAGCTACAGACAATATGTGAAGAAATGGCCAAGGCTCTGCTCTGATTTTTGTAAAATAAATTCAGACTTCCCCTCAAAGAATGGCTAAAGGAAGTTCTCCAAACATGAAAGAAATGGTAAAATGATAAAATTTGGAAAACCAGGGAGAAAGAGACAACAAAGCAAGAATGTCGGTTTTCAGGATTCAGATTCAACATAATGCTAGAAAGTCTAGCATAGAATATTCCCCCGACTCCACAAAATACTAAAGCTAATGAGTGATTTTGGCAAGGTTACAAGATATAAGATTACAATACAAAAAGCAATTGTATTTCTGTGTACTAACCGTGAACAGGTGGACACTGACATTAAAAACACAATACTATTTATCATTTACTAAAAAAAAGAGACAGAAAAATAGGTAGAAATCTAGCGAAACATGTACAAGACTTGTATGCTAAAAACAACAAGTGCTAATAAAAAAGCAAAGAAGCTAGGGGTGCCTGGCGGCTCGTTGGTTGAGCATGCAACTCTTGATCTCAGGGTCGTGAGTTCACACTGGGTGTGGAACCTACTTAAAAAAAAAAAAGCAAAGAAGGCATAAATAAATGGAGGGATATACCAGATTCATAGATTGGAAGACCGAATATGGTAAAGATGTGAATATCTCCATATTGATTTACAGGTTCAACACTATTTCTAACAAAGCCCTAGCAAGATGAAACTTTTGTAGATGCCAAAATTATTCTAAAATTCACATGGAAAGGCAAAGGGACGGAAGTATCTAAAACAACTTTGAAAAAGGATAAAGTGTAAGGAATCAACCTACCCAAATTTGAGATGCCCTTTACAGTGACAATCATCAAAACTAGTAATGGCAGAAGGATAGACACACAGGTCCATGTGACAGGAGCAAAAATGCAGAAACAGACACATGAATACGCCCCACTGATTTTTGACAAAAGCGCAGATTCAACAGAGGATAGTGCTAGAGCACTTGGATCTCCATGGGCTGAAAAATAAATAAATACCCTCAGTGTTCAGTCTCACACTTCATACCGAAAGATTAACTTATGAGGGATCATGGACCTAATGTAAAAATGTAAAATCATGAAGGTTTTAGAGAAAAATATGAGAAAACGTTTAGGATCTAGGTCTAAGTGCAGAATTCTTAGACATGATTAAAAAAAGTAGGATCCATAAAAGGAAAAACTGACAAACTGAACTTTAGCAAAATGTTAAGAAGATGAAAAGACAAGCTGCCGTTCAGGAGAAAATATTTGCAAATCAAACCTATGGCAAAAAAAGTAGCATCTAAAATATATTTTCAAACTCTCGAAACTCAACAGTGGAAAAGCAAACAAATAACCAGATTAAAAATTGGACCAGAGACCTTAGAAGATGTACATATGGGGGGTACGTGGGTGGAACAGTAGGTTGAGCATCTGACTCTTGGTTTGGGCTCAGGTTATGATTTTGGGGTCCTGAGATTGAGCCCCACGTCGGGCTCCATGCTCACTGTGGAGTTTGCTTAAGACTCTCTCTCTCCCTTATCTAGACACGTAACACCCTGCATCCCCTGACACCTTCTGTTGGTGCTGGGCGGTCTCGGCTCCCCGTGTGCTGCTGATGTGGACTCTTCCGTCATTGCGCTAGCTTCTGGGTGTGACTGTGGCCCTTGGCCACACAGCCCTTTCGTGGCTTGCTCCTGCGAGGTTGTTTTGACCGAAATAGAACCACAGATGTGGTTGGGGTGGTGGCGACACCGCCATCTGTCACTTTGTTTTGGATGAGCCCTGATGGTTTGAAAGCCAGGAAAGAGGCAGTACGGGAATCCAGTCTCTTGTGGAGGTTGGAAAGCTTGCCTCAGTGTTGGGCAGCAGCAGGCTGAACGCACACGTTGTCAGCCAACTACCAGCAGTCCGTGTGGCCTCTGTCGTGGCTGTTCTCAGTATTGGAGATTCTGTCGTTGGTGACCTCGCTGCGCGTGGTCCGCTTGGTGCCCCGCTTTGCCTTCCGGAAGGCTGATTGTCATGCTCAAGAAGTGCAGCGCCTCACCTCGGGCAGCAGGGGGAGCTTGTCCGGCTCTGCGCTTCTCTCTGCGGTGAGTGCCTGGTCTCACGCTCCTCCTGCTTGAACAGGCGTCGTGCGGCACGTCTGTCTGGCTCTGGTCAGAGTCCCTGCGTGCCAGTCTCCAGGCTGAGCCCGGCTCCCTGAGCGCAGGCGGATGCGTGTGCCCTGAGAGTGGGGGTGTCTGGCGTGTGCACTGTGCGAACGTGGCGCAGTGGCTTTGGACTGAAAACCAGTGTTCTTTGGAAGTATCCTGAGGGTTGGGTCAGTGGAAACCTTTCCAGCCTCACTTAATGATTTGCATTGTGGCTTTCCTGCGAGTACCTTTAGCACCTTCAATACCACATGGTCTGCCACTCTCCAGACGATTATGACATGTCATGATCACCATTATTTTCATCATTGTTCCATTTGTTGCCTTTAGGGTGGAAGGAAGGGGAAGGGGCTTTTTGTTGTTTTCCTTTTTTCCTCTGTTCTCTTTTCTTTTGGTGGCTTAACCCACACTTGTGTGGTGACTGATTCCACTCCCTCGCCCGGTACTTCAGGCTTCGTTCTAGGCCAACGTTTCAGATCTGAATGCATTGCTTGCCTTTTCCTGGTATCAGAATGTTGGTTCCTTGTTCGAGGAGCCCAACATGAGTTTCCAAAATTATCATGGGACTTGTGAGTGCACAAGCCCTGAACCTGTATAAAATGTCCCGGCCTTCCTCACTGACCTGCTATCGTGTCCCCGTGTCGTGTGCGTGTGACGTCCGGCTGTCACGTGAAGCTTCCGAGGAGAACCTTAAACACAGACCATCCTTTTTTGCATGCTCTATTCTAAATAGGATGTTAAATGTAACTAACTGAACTTGCATGTGAAAGATTTTTAGGTTTTTTGTTTTCTATCTTTGTTTTTATTTGTTTTCAGTTCTCTGTATATTGCTTCCTGTGCCGTTGTAGTGGTGGTAGGATGAAAATGCGCTGGTGGCACCACGCAGTGCCGGCGGAGGGTGGTTCCCCACCTCTGTCTGTCGTGCAGCATTTGAAGGGACTGTGCGTGCTCGAAGCGCTCGCAGTCACCTCTAAGCCAGAGTTCATTCCTATTCCTCTTTTACGTGCCAAACCCCGAAGTGCATTGGGCTCGAATCTCTGAGCGCTCTGGACCCATTAGAAGATTGTTCTGATTGTCACAAATTGTAGTACCTGAAAACACGCGTAAGCTGATTGTCTTAAAAAAAAAAAAAGAAAGAAAGAAAGAAAGAAAGAAAGAAAGAAAGAAAGAAAGTTCTCCAAAGACAAAACAGGAACAATTATTATAACAAATAATTATGGTTGAAATGTCTGTGGTTCCTTGGAAATGCTGCGCTTTTTGTATTTCCACCATTAGTGTGGTGTGAGCGGATGTATATAGTTCAGAGGTCTTCGTGTTCGCATCTTACAATTAGGTAAATGACCTCATCTTTCAGGCTTGAATTCATTTTTAATTTTAACTTTATTTTATACAATGTGTAGACCGTTCCCCGTTCTCTGCATTTAGAAGTATAAACAATATAAATCTGTTAATTCTGTAAGTAATTTTTATAATTATGATGTAACTCTATCCTATCCTTAAAACATTTAAAATAAACCCTTTATGTGCAAAAAAAAAGACTCTCTCTCCCTCCCCATCTGCCCCCCACCCTGGGCATACTCACTCTCTCTCTCAAATAAATAAATCTTAAAAAAAGGATGTACAGATGGTAAACAAGCACCCCCCAAAATGCTCCATACCATATATCATCAGGGAAATGCAAATGAAAACAGTGAGATACCATTACACTATTAGAATGGCCAAAATCTGGAACCCTGACAATGCCCAGCGCTGGTGAAGATGCACAGAAACTGGGTCACTTGTTCATTGCTGGTGGGAATATAAAATGGTACATCCATTTTGGATAACAGTTTGGCAGTTCCTCAAAAAGCTTGCCATGTGGCTACCATATGACTGAGCAATTGTGCTCCTGGACATTTGTCTCAGATAAATAAAGACTTATGTTCATAAAAGACTGTAGATAAATGTTTATAGTAAGCTTTCTTTGTGATTGCAAGAAACTGGAACTGTCCAGATGTCCTCCAATGGGGCCGCATTCATGCCATGGAATACTACTCACCAGTAAAGAGGAACAAAAGGTTGGTACACATAACAACATAGGTGGATCTCCAGAGAAATTATGCTGAGTGGAAAAAAAAAATAACCAACAATCCCCCCAAAGCTCCATCATTTCATGAGTCCATTTACATAACATTCTTGAAGTGGGGGCAGGTGGGAAGGAGGTGTGGCTATAAAAGGGCCACATAGGTCCTTGTGGCGGAAATGTTCTGTCTTGATCGTATCAGTGTCAATACCTTGGTTGTGATACTCTATGATGGGTTTGCAAGATGTTACCACTGGTGGAAATTAGGTAAAAGATGCACAAGAGCTCTCTGTATTACTTCTTACAACTGTGTGAGAATCTATAATTTTTTTTAAATTGAAAATTTAATTTAGAAAATGCTAGAATAGGGGTGCCTGGGTGGCTCAGTCGGTTAAGCATCTCCCTTCGGCTCAGGTCATGATCCTGGGGTCCTGGGATTGAGCCCCGCATCGGGCTCCCTGCTTAGCGGGGAACCTGCTTCTCCCTCTCCCTCCCCCTGCTTGAGCTCTCTCTCTCTCTCTCTCTCACTCACTCTCTTTCTCAAATAAATAAATAAAATCTCTTTAAAAATACTAGAAAAACACTGTGTTCTGGAATCACAGCATTTTTTTCACTTTTTATCTTTCATTATCCCTCTCAGCCTTTATTTTCTATAGCCTTTTATATTACTGTCTACCAATGGTTGCGAAGGAAAAAATGTAGAAAGAAAAAACAGATTTCTTAATAAATTAGTGAAAAAAAATCAGAAGAACCGAAAGGTAAGTTGAGGAACACAGATGAAATGGTCTGAGCTATTGTGAATAGCACACAATCATATTCATTTATGAAGTTTCCTTTTAAGAGGCAGTGTCTTCATTCAGGTCCTCCGAGAAGCAGGTGCCAAGGTGGAAATACAAAAGCAAGAGAATTCTCGGAGGAAGACGTGCGGAGGGGGTTTATGAGGGAGGAAGCGGGAGTGGGCAGAGAAGACCTCCACCCCTTCATGAAGCTCTGGCATTATGAGAGGAGCAGGTAGGACACTTGGTCCGCATCGCCTCTCTGAGAAAGTCTTGGCCAGGCTGGTGGGTAGTCCCAGAGCGAGGACTGACCATCAGAAGATTCCTCCATCAGGCAGGAATGGCTGGGCTCTAGTACCCCTGCCTTGCTCAGTTGTTCTCTGGGATCAGACAGGAGGGGATGGGGCTTTGGCATTAAAGCTGTGGACCCAAGGTGTGGCAGGTGTAGGCTCTGCCCCAGCGACACTCAAAGATACATGTGAGTGATATGCCTCAGGATTTCCAAATAATACCTATGCTCTTTGGTGAAGTTAACATAATCATTCAGCTCTTTACTTTATAGCCGTAATGGAAAGCTCTTCAAATCATGAACAACTATGCAGATTTTGCCAAGGAGTCGGGAGTAGAAGAAACAGCTGTTAAGTTAGATGCCAGGGTAACTGGGTGATAGCCCCCAGCTGTGACAGTTTCATGCGTGGGTGACTCACTTGAACTTCCTGAGCTTGTTTTGCCTTGCACAAAAGGCTAACAATACTTGCTTTCCTGTTAGAACTTTCAAAGTATAGTCAGAAGCCTGAGGTTCTAATCCCAATTCCGCTATTTACCAACAGGGCAATCTTGGACCCATTTTCCTCATCTCTACCCTGGAAAAGACAATAGCACCCAACCTTCCCACTTCCAGCTCATGCTGCAACTCGCCAGGGATTGCTGGCAGACTCAAGGACATAATAAGGGGCTAAAACCCAATAAGAGTTATCAAAGAAAAAAATACAAAATAATGGATGTAAATATTACTTGAAAGGATAAGGAGTCAAATGTCATTTTTGTCATTAGCTGGAGGATGGTCCACAGCCTGGAACCCACTATGCAGGTGGGATGGCTCACACTCAGCCGCACCCCCCAGGGCCTCCGACCCTCCGTTCCCCTGCCAGGTTCAGATTTCTCTCTCAGATTTCCAGTTCCATTTCCCCTGTTCTGCAGCCTGCCAGTGCCCCTGCACCAAAGGAAATGCCTTTATTGTAATTTCTCACATGGCCCTGGAGTAAGATTACTTGCCACATTTATTTTATTTGACAGAGAGAGAGAGAGAGAGCACAAGCAGGGAGAGAGGCAGAGGGAGAGGGAGAAACAAGACTCCACGCTGAGCAGGGAGCCCGATGCGGGGCTCGATCCCAGGACCCTGGGATCATGACCTGAGCCAAAGACAGACGCTCACCCGACTGAGCCACCCAGGCACCCCTACTTGCCACATTTAACTGAATCGAAAATGCCCCCTCCATTTTAAGTCATACCATTGTTTTATGTACCGCAAAAAGAGGAAAGAAAAAAAAAAAAACCCACCAACGAGGCTGTGACACAGTGTCTTAATGACATACCTCCCTGTGCGTGAAATGCTCACACGTGCCTCTCCCTGTGTTGAAACTTCTGTCATCCATTCTGAAGGACTTGACAATCTCCCTGCTTGGCTTCTGACAAGCATTTCTTTGCATGTATCTCAATAATTCAATGTGACTGAGCTTCACGTCATGTCCTTTAAAGCAGTGCTCTTTAAACTTTTATGGGCAGTCACCTGGGGATTTTGCTGAAATGCAGATCCCGATTCGGTAGGTTTAAGGTAGAGCCCGAGATCCAGCATCTCACCATCTCCCAGGTGACGCTGCCGGTCCGTGGACCACAGTTTGAGTAGCGCGGGTAAAGCACTTGGTTTGCTTCGCAAGCAACAATGGAATCGCAAGCATTTCTCCTCTAAGGAACATTCACTTCACAGATAACAAATGTATGCCCCACTGCTCTGTCCCCTTGCCTTTGTGAATATACGGAGGTTTTCCATTCAGTCCTGAATCACGGTGGAATCTTTCTGAAGACATTTTACATGGCAATGAGACCCTGCGCATGTAGTACCCACAAGGTACAGTAGATCCTTGTTGAAGTGGTGACAACAGCAACGACTATGAACGAGTTGGCACACACAGGCAATGACAACTGGGTCTCGCTGATACCCGGAGGACAGCAATTGTAAGATGCTCTGCATCAGAAGATGTACTCCGATTTCAGAGTTTAGAGTTGTTAAAATATGAAAAAAATGCGCATCTTAGAATCAGTGCAAAATGGAAATTAACTCCTTGCCATTTCTTTCCTACTCTTTTTTTTTTTTTCTTCTCTTTCTTAATTTGAAGAAATTTCTTTCAGGGGTTGATTTAACCTAACGCCTGCTGGAAATTAGCTTTGCTTTTTTGGGGGGTGAGTTCTCTACCCCATCCGGTCCCATCCAAGACCCTGCTTGAGAGGTCATGGCAGCAGTCACCCCATCACCTTGTTGGAGGTTCTCTGTACTGGGGCTGAATGTCACTTTCCAGCCTGGCTGCTCATCCTCTTGCCCCAGGAGCCTCTGGGGGTTCTGTGAGTTAGGGCCACATCCCTGTAAACCTGCAAAGCCAGGGTCCTGCTGGCACACTAGGAATGCACTGAGCCTAGCCCAAAGTCGGTTCCTAGCAGACGTCTGGTGAATGCTTTGGGGTGATAGTTTTGAGTTCCAGAGGATGCCTTTTATCTCAGGAGCATCGGCGCTTTCCATCAGCTTGAAGTGAGGCTGGGGCAGCAATTTCTATTTGAGAGTAGTTATGCTAGGGATTTTCCCCACCAATTCACATGCTATCAACACTTGGCCTAGAGTGGAGTATCATCGATAGCATAAGTAAACACATGATCAATTTAAATCGGTAGATCCACATTTCTCAAAATATTTTCCATGCAAAAACATTTGAGTGTCTAGGGGATAATAAGTGTGCCAAAGAAATGACTCTGCCTAGCATGTGAATTAAACCCATGCCTCTCTTTGCCTCCCACTGAACTCAACTATAAAACCTG
The DNA here is from genome assembly GCF_037043125.1 of Eumetopias jubatus. Taxonomy (NCBI): domain Eukaryota; kingdom Metazoa; phylum Chordata; class Mammalia; order Carnivora; family Otariidae; genus Eumetopias; species Eumetopias jubatus. Next base: position 26,266,868 of record NW_028274808.1, on the reverse strand, counting down.
GACAGAATACATAGTTAATAAATTTGAGAAATGCTGGCATAAACCAAGTTAAACAGGTCCTGGGTTGTCTTTATTAAGTGTTGTGAATCTATTAGAGGGGCTGTTTGTATTCAGTGTTTTCCAAATAGTTGATTAGAGATTTTTTTTTTCTCAAGGAGTATCCCAAAAGATACGCTGTCTTGTTTCTATGTGTCCCATGTCCCCCCATATGTGGATTAGATGGGTATGACATTTCTCATCTCTCACCAGGAGATCATGCTTTGTTTAGACAGCTGTTAAATTTGGGGGAAAAAAACTTGTCAGTTCATGGTGACCTTAATTTGGCATATCCGATTGGTGGCTATAAATGGCTACTTCCAGTTTACTAATTATAAAAGGCTTGCTATTTGTCCCTGTTGGGTGATTCATGTGGTAATAATTAATACAATAATTTAATAAGATTAGCTTTTCTTCCCTAAAACTCAGTGAGCCTCATGAGCCAAGAGGAGGGAAGGAAATGAAAGTAACAAAGCAGCTTGTGATCACACGCAGATGAGTTGCTACCTTGAACTCTGCCAGAAAGTTGATAGGGAGCAGATCTGAAACGTTGAGCTATTTCCCTAATACTATACTGGGAATTCAGAGGAAGAAAAACCAACAAAAACCTTTGTTAAAAACATATTGAGAAATAATCAACACTTTTGGAATAACATTTGCTCATAGAGTGCCGGCACTTTGTTTCCAACACTGTTGCGGGTAAGAGAAAGTATATTAGATTTTTGTAGTGTAACACATTATCACCAACACAGAGGCTCAAAGCAACACTATTGATTGGGTCAGTTTCCCAGTTTCTTCGAAGTCAGAAGTCCAGGCAGGGCTCAACTGAGTCCTCTGCTCAGGATCTCACAAGATGGCAATTAAAGTGGCAGCTGGGGTTGTGGTCTCATCTGAGGCTTGACGGCTTCTTTTCAACACATATGCTACTGGCAGAATACATTTCCTCGAAGCTTTGCAGAATTCAGCTGCATTCTAGCCGTATCGTCAAGGTTAGCCAGAAAGCCTATCTGGCTTTGAACCTCTTTTAAGGGCTCATCTAGTTAGATCAGGAGCATGCTGATCTAATCATCTCTTTTGATTAATTCAAACTCAACTGATTAGGGACCTTAATTACATTTGCAAGATCCCTACTGCTATATAAAATAACATAATCTGGGAGATTTGCTTGCTCAGTTGGTAGAACATGCAACTCTTGACCTTGGGGTTGTGGGTTCAAGCCCCAAATTGGACCTAGAACTTACTTAAAAAAAATACAAAGAGCTGTAGGACTACATCAAAATAATTTAAAAAAAAATAAAGTCACATAATCATGGGAGTGATATGCTATTATATTTATGAATTCTGCTCACACTCATGGGGAGGGGATTATGAAGGGCATCTACACGAGGGGCAGGAATTTTGGGACCTATCTTAGAAGTCTATGAATCATGTGAAATTAACACACATCTCCCTTTATTTCCTTACTGAGGTCAACTCTCAAATCTGGACAGAATACTAGAACAGCTGTTTGAGAACTCTGAAAAATAAATCAGCAGGCAGACTGGGGAGGAGCCCAGAATTCTAAGTCCTATCAAAGTAGCAGATATAAATAAGATCAATTGTCTCATAGCATAATAGCAAAATGTCCAGGACACAAACCAAAATTACTTGACATATAAAGAACTACAGAAACCGCAACTCATATGGGAAAAGACAATCAACAGACACCAATGATAAGATGATATAATACTGGAATTTTCTGACAAGGACTTTAAAGCAGGGATCATAAAAAATCCGTAAGTGTTAAGCGAACTCAAAGACTCTTATAAGTAAAGTCTGCATTTAATTTGGTCTTCCTTTTTCTAGTTTCTTAAGGTAGAAGTTGAGGTAATTGCTTTAAGTATATAGCATTTAGTACTAGAAATTTCCCCTAAGAACTGCTTTAAGCGCATTTCACAAATTTTGATATGTTCATTTCACTTCACTGAAAATATTTTCAAATATCTTTTTTTATTTCTTCTTTAATTCACTTAGTATTTGTTAGTGTATTATTTAGTTTCCATTAGGCAAAAATTTGTGATTTTCCAGAGATTATTTCCACAGGTTATTTTTAATTTAATTCCACTGTGACTGGAGAATATAGTTTGTATAACTTGAACATTTAAAAATTTATTGTAATTTGTTTCATAGTCCAGAATATGGTCTATATTGGTAAATGATCTGTGTGTACTTAAAAATAATGTGGATCTTGCTATTGTTAGGTGGAGTGTTTTGTTTTATAAATGTTAATTATATCAAGTTGGTTAAGAGTGACTTTTTAAATCTTCTATATGCTTGCTGGTTTTCTTTTTACTTGTGCTATCAATTAGAGATAATTATTGAAATTTCTGACTATAATTTTGGGTTTATTTATTTCTCTTTATAGTTCTGTCAGTTTTTGCTTCATGTAATTTGAAGTTCTATTATTATGTGCTTCTGTTATTTATATCACCACTCCAGATTTCGTTTGATTTGTGTTAGCATAGTGTATCATTTCCTATCCTTTCACTTTTGACCTGTGTCTTTATACTTATACTTTATACTTTAAGCACATTTCTTATGGAAAGCATTCATTTGCAACTTGTTTTTTTTTATTCAATGTGTCAATCTCTGTCTTTTAATGAGAGGTGTTTAGATAATTTACATTTAATGTGATTATTGATATAGTTAGTTTATTATCCTGCTATTTCTTTTTATCTGTCCCATGTCTTCTTCAACCACTTTGTCTTATTTTTGGCCTTCTTTTGGATTAACTGATCTTTTTTTTTGTGCTTCCATCGACCCTCCTTTTTGCCTACTTAGCTATAAATATTTGTTTCATTATTTTAATGGCTGCTAACATATGGTGTGTATAGTGTATAAGGTAGTACACAGCTCTAAATTATCACTGTCTTTAGTCTAAATTATTTACCACTTCGTGCATGTAAGAACCTTAGAATAGAATATTTCCATCTACCCCTTCTGGTTATTATGCTATTGTTGTCATATATTTTACCTATACATATATTATAAACCCCAAAATACATTGTTATAATTTTTGTTTAAATAATCAATTATCATATAAAGAGATTTAATCAGAACAAATAATATTTACCATTTCTGGTGCTTTTTATTCATTTAAGTAGGTCTATATTTTCATCTGGTATTATTTTTCTTCTGCCCAAAAGACTTTCTTTAAAATTTCCTATAGTGTATGTTTGCTGGTAAATTCTTACAGTTTTTATCTGTCTAAAAACATCTTTGAGGCACCTGGGTGGTTCAGTGGGTTAAGCATCTGCCTTCGGCTCAGGTCATGATCCGAGGATCTGGGGATTGAGCCCCGCATGGAGTTCCCTGTTCAATGGAGAGCCTGATTCTCCCTCTCCCTCTGTCCCTCCCCCCACTTACGCGCACTTGAGCCCATGCGCTCTCTCTCTTTCTCTCTATCACAAATAAATAAATAAAATCTTTAAAAAAACAAAAACATCTTTATTTCACCTTTTTTTTTTCACCTTTGTTTTTGAAAGATATTCTTGCTGGGCATAAACTTCTAGTTTGACAGTTTTGTCTTTCAGTATTTTATTTTATTTATTTATTATTTTTTTAGAGATTTTATTTATTTATTTGACACAGAGAGAGAGATAGCGAGAGCAAGAACACAAGCAAGAGGAGTGGGAGAGGAAGCAGGTTTCCCACCGAGCAGGGAGCCCCATGCAGGGCTCGATCCCAGGACCCTGGGATCATGACCTGATCCGAAGGCAGATGCTTAATGACTAAGCCACCCAGACTCCCCTGTCTTTTAGTATTTTAAAGATATCTTCTTGCTTACATTGTTTCTGATGAAAAATCTGCTCCCACCCTTATCTTTGTGTCTTTTTATGTAATATCTTTTTTTTTTAAGCTTTCACAATTTTTATTAAATCCTAATCTAACAGTATCTGATTTTATAGACATCATTCCATGGTGAACATGTTTAATAAGTGAAAGTAAATCAGACATCGAAGTCATTATTCTCTGCAGACTAAGCAATAAGGTAACTACACAGAACACTACAGGTAACAACATACACTTACTTGCCAGAGTTTTCATACAAGTCATTTTTTTTATCAAACTATATCTCCTAATATTTAATACAGTAGAATTAGTGATTGTAGCTCTCATATAATATTTTAATTACAAGTACCTTATTGAGATAACTAACATTTTGACAGTTTCACTGACTTTCCAAATTAGTATAATATATTCAAGAAAGAGAACAAAAAAGTGAAATGAAAACTGAACATAACATTAAAGGAAAACGAAGTAAAAAAAAAGGGAAAGTGAAATATCACTGGGGTAGAAAAATCCAACAAGTCTAGACATTGGGCTGGAAGAAAACAGATCAACTATGGATTTCACAAGTCAAGAGTTTATAAATTCAATGCAATACAAATCCTTTGAATGTAAAAGCCAAGGTGAAACCAACAGGTCTATAAACTGTTACTTTTGGCCTTAAACAGTACCAACTCTTGATCAAAAAAGGCCACAACAGTTAAGATTGTATTACTTGATTTTATTTTACACTAGGTGGCGGGCACAAAGCAATCCTCCTTAATAAAGTTGACAATTAGCTTCACTCAGAACACTTTTAATAATGCACATAAAAAAAAAGTATTCATCTTACAAATTGTTCTGCAATCCAAATATACAATAGCTTAACGTTTAGAAAACAAAAGCCAATGTAAAAAGACAGATTAAAACAACTAGAACAGTACAGGTTTCATGTGGCTCTGATTTTACAGCTTTCTTACTGCGTCATCAATGTCCGCAATCTGTTCCTTCAGCTGGCTCCATTGCTCGGGATTTAAAGAAATACCTTTTCTTCCAGGTTTCATTTCACCTTCTGGATCCATCCAATATTCTCTAATATCAATTAGGACTTTCCCTTTAAAGTCCCGAACACTGACATACCTCATTTTCCCAATCTGGAACATGTTATCATCTCTGCTGCTGCTCTGCTTAGAGGACGACAGGGCTCTTGAAGTTTCACCAGTCTTTTGCTTCTTTACAGGTTTTTCTGGAGTAACTTGCTTTTTCCTCTTTAACTTTTTGTCAACCTCACTGTCAGAATCACTGCCAGAAGAGCTTGAAGAAACAAGTTCCTTTGATTTAGGCATTGCTCCACTCTCGCAGCCGAACCTCTTTCTGCTTGCTCGCTTGCAACTCTATGTAATATCTTATCCCTTTCTCTGGATGCTTTAAATTTTTCCATTTATCACTGGTTTCTTTAGCAATTTGATTATGGTAGGTCTTGATGTAATTTTTTTCATGCTTATTTTGCTTGGAGGCTGGTTGAACTTGGATCTGTGGGTTTATAATTTTAATTAAATTAGGAATATTTTTGGCCCTATTTTTCTTCAAATATTTGTTCCATCATCTCTCTTCGCTCTCCTTTCCTTTGGCAACTCCAATTACACATATATTAGGCCACTTGATACTCTTCATTTTTTCAGATTTTTTCTCTTTGGGTTTTATTTTTCTTAGTTTCTATTGCCATGTTTTCAAGTTTACTAATGTCTCCTTTTTTCCTTCCTTCCTTCCTTCCTTCCTTCCTTCCTTCCTTCCTTCCTTCCTTCCTTCCTTTTTAAAGTGGGCTCCACAATTCAGGGCTTGAATTCACGACCATGTGATCAAGACCTGAGCTGAGATCAAGAGTTGTTTGCTGGGGCACCTGGGTGGCTCAGTCATTAAGCATCTGCCTTCAGCTTAGGTCGTGATCCCAGGGTCCTGGGATCAAGCCCCGCATTGGGCTTCCTGCTCTTCGGGAAGCCTGCTTCTCCCTCTCCCACTCCCCCTGCTTGTGTTCCCTCTCTTGCTGTGTCTCTCTCTGTCAAATAAATAAATAAAACCTTAAAAAGAAAAATAAAGAGCTTTTTGCTCAACTGATTGAGCCACTCAGGTGCCCCTCAAGTTTACAAATGTTTTTTTATGCAAAGTCTAATCTACTATTAATCCCATCAGTTTTTCATTTCAGATGTTGCAGTTTTCATCTGTAGAAGTTCAAGTTGGGTGTGCTTTTCTGGAAATATTCTTTATGTTTATACTTAACTCCTAATATCTGAAATACAGTTATAACTACTGTTTTAATATTCTTGCCTGATAGTTAATATTCTAATACCTATTTCAGTTCTGAGTCAGTTTTGATTGATTGATTATTCTCCTCATTATGGGTTACATTCTCCTTATACTTTGAATGTCTGGCAATCCTTGATTGGATGCCAGCCATTGTGTTATTACCTTCTTTGGATATGAGATATTTTGTTTTCGTATAGCCATTCTTGAGCTTTGCTCTGGGATGCCATTAAATTACTTGGAAATAGTTTGAGCTCTTCAGATCTATTTTCTGATTTATGAGGTGGATCTGGGTCAGTGTTTGGTCTGGGTCTAAATATTTCCCACTACTAAGGCACCGTCATAAGTATTCTGCCCAGTGTCCTGAAAAGTCTGATTTTTTTTTTCCAGGCTGACTGTAGGAACAGGTTATATTCTTGGCCCTTTGAGAGTGCCGGCTGCTTTTACCCAACCCTATCAGATTGTGTCTTCCTCGAGCATTGGGTAGTAGGTTCCCATGTGTGTAAGGATGAGAACTCTGCTGAATACTTGAGGGGACCTCCTCCAGATCACCAGCATTCTCTCTTGGTGCCACTGTCTCTGGTCTGGTGCTCTGTCTGTACACTCTAGCTGTCTGGTCTCCCTCGACTCTCATCTGCATCTCCTCACCTTGGAGAGTCCACCAGGCTGTGCCTGGACTCCCCCTTCCTACCCCATAGCTTGGAAACCCTCTCAAGGTAGTAAGCTGGGACAATAGTAAAGCTCTCCAAATTTGCTTCCTGTCTTTCAGAGACCACTGTCCTCCATTGCCTGATAGCCAGTGTCTTGAGAACTGTTGTGTCATATATTTTGGTTTTTGTTTGTGCATCTGTTTCTTTCAGGCAGCAGGCAAAATCTGTCCTTTTTACTCCATTTTGAACAGAATGCCTCTTTACCATGCTACTGAATGCATATTAAATGCATATTGAAACACAGTGTTTTGCTGATGGGAAAATGAGACACTGAGAGGTTAAAGGTCACAGGACCAATCCATCCTTTAATCATGATGCTGCCTCCTGGTGGAAGAACATGTGCTTCTCACATCTTTACAAGAGAAATTGGCAATGGCATCTTTCCAACACAGCCCATACTTGGCTCTAATTATATTTATAAATGCTAATAGGAGTTGCAATAACAATTATGCTAATCTCTCTGTTTAGAGCCAACTGTTACAACCAATTATGGTCAATGAGTTCAATTTATAAATTGGAATTTATTAAATCTAGCCACTGAAATATACCTCTGTTTTAGGCAGATTGCCTCTAACATTTATGACTAAAGGTATTTACTTTAAAAATGTCCTAATAAGACATAAGCACTTAGAAGAAGTCTTTTCATCTTTATTTTTCCTTTGATGGAATAGAAAAGGAAAACATACCTGCAGTCAGAATTTTGGTCTATTTATTAGATAACAAGGGCTCTGTGAAGCTCTTAAAAAATATTTCAGAGGATGTTTTCTTTTCTTTTTTTTTTTTTTAAGATTTTACCTACTTATTTGACAGGAAGATAGAGAGAGAACACAAGCAGGCAGAGCGGCAGGCAGGGGGAGAGGGAGAAGCAGGCTCTCCGCTGAGGAGGGAGCTCGATGCAGGGCTCGATCCTGGGATCATGACCTGCGCCGAAGGCAGCTGCTCAACCAACTGAGCCACCCAGGCGCCCTGAGGATGTTTTCTGAAGAAACTGCCCAGCTCTGGCTCAGAGCCTGTATAGGATCTGCAGAGGCATTGATTAGGAGAAAGCACATATTCTGGATCGTGGCAAACAGGAGAGTTGGCAGCCCCACTAGGCAGTGGAAGACAATTAGAATAGGAAATTAAACACACATAAGATTTCTTTACATTTGCAGGGTGCCTGGCTGGCCCAGTAGGTAGAGCACATGAGTAAAGCACACATCTCTTGATCTCGGGATTATAAATTCGAGCCCCATGTTGGGTGTAGAGATTACTTGAAAATAAAAAAATAAACAAATTTCTTTATATTTTCTTTTCATACATTCATTTGGGCATCCATAAAATGTAGGTATGTTAAATGGATTTAGAACTAGATTTAGGCAAGATTCTGAAGTGTAAATTATTCTCATTGGTAAACTGAGAACTATAACTGAGGTGGTCTTAAAAGCATTTGCTTTCTCTGAGAGTTTATGATTCTCTGATCCAGGCCTTTTGAGGCTCTAGGACCTCATGCTGGCTGGGGCCTGCTTGTGGTACCTGGCAAGACCCACCACAGGGGAGGCTGGCATTTACCAGTGTTTGATCTTCTCTCCCAGGTGTCAACATTTACCTTTTCTGTGGCCCATTTCCTCAAGGCACCATCTTCCTTGGCTAATCTGATCACCCACCACAAAGAAGTTATCACTTGTATTAGGGATGAACTGTGGGGTGCAAGAAGGAGGTGTGTCCGATATTAACCAGGGTAAGGGAAGAAAACAATAGAATTCTTATTTATATTTATTTTTATTTCATCCTTTCTTATTTACATTTTGTTTCATAATGTGCATAATATATTAGTTACAATACTACACGTATGCCATTTAATTATATACACCTACAATAGTACATATATCTAATATACATATATTTAATCCTAAACTTTCCCTAATTGTGTAAATCTCTTCTCTCTATGTGGTGGGTCAATGAATCTTGAGGACATCACTGTACTATGGTTCTCTAGGCTTGCTGCATACCTGTCACCATGGGCTCCCCCTTGGCTGCCATCTTGGGACTTCTCATTGCTTCTTTCTTCCATTGGTGCATCTATTTCCTGGATCCCTTGTGTCCCTTTTCCTGATATTTCTTCCAGTTCCTTGCCTGAAAAAGGAAAGACCTTGTATGTTTGAAAATATCATTAGTGTAACTTCACAAGTAATTGATAATTTAGCAGGATATGGACATCACTTTCCTTCAGAAATTTGAAGGCACTGCTTATTATCATGTAGCTTCCAGTTGCAGTTGAGAAATTCAATATTACTCTGACTCGCGATTCTTTGTATAAAACCTGTTTTATTTTTATTTTTGTATTGGAAACTGAAAATATTTTCCCCACACCTTCTCTCCAGAGTAAACATCATGCTGAATTTTAACACTGTAGCCTTTTTTTGGTGAACATTATATAGGTGGAATCACAGAATACATACTTTTTTTGTGTCTGGTATTTAATTTCAACATCATGTTTGTGAGATTCATCACAATACACAGCAATAATTATTCAGTCTCATTGCCTTATATAACTCTACTGTATGAATAGAATGCAATTTATGTATCCCAAACATTCATTCTGTGCATCATCTATTCTTGCTTTATGGATCTGAATATATCTTATCTCTCCAAGAATACTAATTAAATACTTTTTTTCTTACCCCCATATAATCTTTGTTTCTTCCAACTACCTTTAAAATACAGGTTAAGTCTTTGTATTTCATTTTATATGATTTCCTCAAATGTCTGGTGATCCGTGACTTTCTGCTCATGTTTATGCATGAGGTACTAAACAGCTGATTGCTAGAACCCTGTGCTCGTGGGTGGTCTTCCTTGTAGGGTGATCTTGCTGCAGTATTTTCTTGGAGGAGATTCCTGATGTTAGTACCCTTCGTTTTTTCCTTCCTCTCTTGAGCTGGTCATATTCCACAGAGAATGAAATTTTAAGCAGAAGTCCAATCCTGACTTCTGGTATTTTGGGAGCCAACTAGGGGAAAAGGCTAGAGAAGCTCTACATTGGTATGTGGGCCCATTTTCAATGTGGCTCCCCACCCTCCATGGGCCTGGTCTTTCTTGTCCAGAGACCTTCTGTTTTACCCTATAGAGAATATACTTCCAGTCTTCTCCCGGTGAAGGCAAGAGAATCTGCCTGGTGCTTGGATTTGGGGAGGCCACCTGAGGGCCTCACTATTTTTTTTAACAAACTAAGTAGACCAATTTTCTGTCTTTAGCTCCATCTTTACCTCCAGTTTCAGAAGTATCTGGTGCTACTCTTGAGTTTCTAGAAGCTTCTACAAAGTAAGACAGGGTTTCCATGACATTGCTTTCCATTTTCTAAGTTTTGCTCTTGTCCCCTCTCTTTCTCCTTTTGTCTTTCGCATTTATGTCTTTCAAAATCCTTTTATTGTTATTATTTCATGAGGGCTTCAGGAAGGGGTGGCCACAGGTAGGTGCACTCATTGCTCTATTTTCACTCGGAAGTCTTGTTCAATAATTTTTCAACTCAACTGTCTACACCTTGACTCTGGTTTTTCTAGAATGGATAAGTTTCCAATACCCCAGGAAGAAGTGATAGTCGTGTCAGAGTTGACAAGCATTTAGTTTTTGTTAATATTTATATGTTTATACACCTAGCCTTCTAGAAAAGCCTAATACATTTTGGTTCCTTTGCTTATGGCCTACAGTGACCATAATGAGGTCTTTTTGTTTTTCCAAAGTACACGTATCATGTGCTGAGTTATCTTCCAGATTACTTAGGAATCTACTGCTGCGGGAGGAGACGTGGGAAAAGAACATTTTTGATGCTATTCCAAGTCCACTCAATCATTGTATTCAACTACAAAGACGAGTTGATACCTTTCTCTTTAAGGAGTCTGCCATGAAAGGAGGCATTATTACTCATGTTGAAGGCTAGTACCACAGCCCTTTTAGCACAGAGGGCAGTGCATCAGTCTCATAATCTGAAGGTCCTGAGTTCGAGCCTCAGAGAGGGCACAGCTATTTTGCTGTGCTATAAAAGGATGTTTGAAGAAAATAATAAAAACTTTCAGCAAAGGTGCTTAGAGGCTCCCCGTGGCCAGGCAGATACAGGGATGCCCCCCACAAAGGCATCGGTGGGTAAATGCCCAAGTCCGCATGCAGATCATTCAACCTCATTCACAAGAGAAGGGATGCAAGCCACAGCCAAAAGGAAGTTGTCTGCTTTCCCAAGAATTTAAAAAAAAGAAAAAAGTGGGAGTTTTGAACTTAAAAAAACAGCTCCAAATCTCAGGTCTGCCACTTCTTACCAGTGACCTGGAACAAAGCTTTTGTTCTGTTTTGTTTAACTTTTAGAGGCTCATTCCTTATTTGTAAAATGGGAATAATAACACCTAACTGGCAAGGTGGGTTGAACACATGAAATGATACTGATATATTACAGTCAATGTAAGATACTTATCCCAGATTTTGGCAGGTAGTGAGTGGTCTTGTAACTGATGTTCTCAGTGTAAGGAAAGGGATGCCGAGAAGGGCACTGGGGTATTTTTCCTTTAGAAAAGGGTTACCTGCATTGCCTGGAGATGACAGGGAGTGGTATTGTTGTCCAGGAGCTGCACGTCTCTTCAAAGAGAATGAGGACACAGACACTGCAGGATCCCAGCAAAGCACCTGATTGCTGACACAGACACGCCGGGATCAGAAAGTGTCACTGAACACAAGCGCACAAACACAAATGCTCACCTTGCCGGGCGGTGAGTGCAGAGTCCCTCCGCCGTACGGTGTTTTCAACACCAGAACCAAGAAGGCAATGTCAAGATGAAATAAATGAAACGTTAAGGATTCTGAGTGGGGTAATTCTCTAAGCAGGGCCCAAACCTCCCACTTCACTTTTCTCCTCAGGGCGTCTTAGGGTGCAATTTCTGGCAATGTCCCTGTGCTCACCTCAACCCTCTTCCTGCTTTGTCCTACCTTCCATATTTAACAAGAATGGTCACTTGGGTCTGACAGTGGAAAAAAGCATGTGAGGGACAATCTTGATATATACCTTTTAAGGAGATAAAAATAGTGAGATAATGGATGTGCTATTCTCATTTTTTTAAATAAAAAAGTTTTTACATCAAAAACTAATTATGTACTATATGCTGGCTAATTGAACAGAATAATAAAAAAAATAAAAAATAAAATAAAAACAAAATCTACCCCCCCCCAAAAAAGAAGTTGTGCCGTCATGGTGATGTGTATTCTCTCTCCCCCTCTTTTTATTTTCTTTTGTGGCCGTGTCATCATTAATTTCTGTCTGCAGAGTTCACCCAAGTTCAAATTTGACCACTTTCCCCTGACGTCACCATACATTTTCTTAGTTGTTGCTATAATTTCATTAGCTCTTCTAGAGTTTGGAAGGAAATGGTGCTCCAAGAATGACTTCGCATGATAGAACTTGCAAGGTACAATTACCCTTAACTTTGAGATTGGGATGGTGTATATTCCATTGGAAGACACACAACGGAATATTATTCAGTTGTGACAAAGAAGGAAGTGTTGCCATTTGCCACAACATGGATGGACCTTGAGGGCATAATGCTAAGTAAGATATGTCAGATAGGGAAAGACAAATACTGTATGATATCACTTGTATGTGGAATTTTAAAAAGGTGAACTTGGTAAAAACAAAGAACAAAATGGTGGTTAGCAGGGGATGGGGCTGGGGGATCCGGGGGATGTCATTTAAGTGTACAAACTTTCAACTAATAGATAAATAATTACTGGAGATCTAACACGTGGCATGGAGAATACAGTCGTCAATTACTGTATTATAAATTTCAAAGTTGCTAAGACTCTATATCTTAATTGTTCTCACCACAAAAAAGAATAATTATGTGATGTATAGAGGTGTAGTTAATGCTACGGTGGTAATCACATTGTATAAAGTCAACACTTTGTACACCTTAAATTTATACAATGTTATATGTCGTTTATGTCCCAATAATAATAATAAGATTAGGACGCAAAGAAGAGAGCCTGGGCACGCGGGTGTTAGCTCCAGTCCTCTGACATCAGGCATGGTCAGTGATCTCATTGACCTGATTGAGCTGATTTTCTTTCCAACACAGGTGGCCAAAACTGAATACCACTGAAGAACTGCTCCAGCTGGGGGCATTAAAGCAACCCATAATCAGAGATGTTCCATGAGAATGTCATAAGGAAGTGGCAGGGTGAGCTGCGTCTGAATTCCCACAGTCACATTAACGCTTGCAGCAAGTCAGGGTTCGCATTTCCAAGGTCTGGGCCATTTTTGCCTGGAATGTTGTCCTTTTAGATGTGGAATGCTGTGTACTATTTGCAGATATTTAGAATTTGAAAGCTTTTGACACCTTTTAGGGTCAAGCAGACACTCCTGGCTGATGCACATACCAGAAGACTGAAGTAAAGTTGTCCTTTTGCCTGAGCACACAACCCAGAGACAATTCCTGGCAACCAAAGGCATAATGAATGGGACCCAGCTCTCCTCGTGTTGGTGAAAAAAAAAAAGAGAGAGAGAGAGAAAAGAAAAAGACAAAGAATTGAATCTGGGCCAGTTAATAATGCAGTCCACTGGTTTGTGCCCAAGACCTTGAATCTGAGAGGAGTGGCCTTTTCCAAAAGGTATTCTGTGCTTGATGGACATGCTTAACCTATCCCCCATTTGTGTTTTAAGGCTCTGTTACCTTGGAGCCACCTCTTTATACCAGCAGCAACACCCCAAATTAGTCTTCATTCACAAATTACCTCTGAGGCAGCCTCCCTGGGAAAACTTAAAAGCCTATTTAACTGAAGGAATGTCTGCTGCCAAGAAGTTGGCTTGGGAGAATGGCAGTAATTAAATGATGATAATATTTAGGATCTTGCAGGTATAACAAAGGCTCCTTTCTTTGTCTCAGGTGGGGACACGTTAACACATTGCCTCTGTCTGGCCAGGGAGGCAGGCAAGGGAGGAATGCAGCCATCGTGGGGGTGTGAGAACGGGGAATTGGAGCACCGAGTGCCTGGGGATGGGGGCTGCTTCCTGAGGTCTGGAGGAAAGCTTGGTGCTAGGAAGGAGAGGGGTTTAATATTAATATTCATCAGAGATGGGCCCTGCGGCATTTCAGCCTAAGATGTCTTAGAACAGGTGAGGGAGGAAACAAGGCCAAGCTCTTTGTTAAATGGTTTCTTGTCTGTGGGAGAAGGGCGGGGGGTGGGGGGTGAGGCTCTGTGTGGAGCCTCCAGCCCAGGTCTCACAGCGGCGGCAGGATGGAAAGTGGAGTCCCAGTGACCAGTCTTTCTTTTCGCCAGTTGTGGGATCTCGCGAGCATTGCTAAATCCACCCTACATGTAGAAAGGGGAGCAGCCCAGCCCGCCAGCCCCCGACCCACGTGCACGGATGGGGGCCACACCGCCCACCCTGTCGGCCCTGAGGCATGAGCGCCTGGCCCTCATCTGTCTGCTCAAGTGTGTACTTATCTCATGATTTGAGTTGATCCAAAGGTCGGTATGATGGATGCATCCTGTGAATCTAATACATAAGTAAATTCATGCCACTTTCTTCAGCTAAAGCAATTTCATCTGTTCAGTCCACAAAGAGGATAAATGGAACGCTGGGCTCAGGGCTTGGGGCCAGGGTTCCAAACATGTGGGAAGGAATGGGCCTGTGTTCCTCATTCATCCTGTCCGAACTGGACAAATTCCATCCAAGATGGCCAAATGCCAGATCAGTCAACTTCTGTCCCCCACCCCCTTTCTCTCTGTCTCTGTCTCTCCCTCCCTCCTTTGCTTGCTCTCTCTGGGGATTTCACTCTGGCTAGGACAAACGGAAACTTGCAGGGCCATGGTGCGAAGACCAGGTTGCTGTTTGCAGAGTTTGGGAGGATTCTCTGTGTTGGAGTTGGGAGTGTCAAGGGCCTTGGGAGGAGAAATGAGGAGAGGAATTTAGGAGAGTGACTTGTCTTAGTGAAGAAAAGCAAGGTTGACCTGGCCTAGGTATCAGATCCAGATCCAGCACTGTTCACTTTTTAGGGGGCCACAGGAAGAAGTGGGGAAATTCCCCCACAGAAGGCCCAGGGTCCAGGTGGGAAGGTATCAGGGAAAGAACAAGACATGGGTTCTTTCTTATGCGTCCACTATTGTTGTTGTTTTTTTTCCTGTTTATAAATATAACACATATTCATTATAGAAAACTTAGAAAATACAGAAGAGCCTAAAGGAAAAAAAAAAGACTAAAGAAGAAAACTAAAACACTCATATACTAAAACTTAAGGATAAATACCACTAGCCTTTTAGAGAATGTTATTTTAATACAGTCTCATAGCCTCCTTTTTTCTTTTAATAATTATTTTGTGGGCATCTTCCAAAGACGTTGCAAAATCTGCAAGAATTTGTTTTTAAATCAGCTGATTCATATTTCATTGTATGGATAAAATATACATTTTAAAATCATTTCCCAATGCTAGCACTTAGCATTGTCTATTATATTTTAATTTTTCCTGTTATATAAGAAAAGCTCCAGTGAACACCTTTGTGTGTGTGTGTGTGTGTGTGTGTGTGTGTGTGTGTGTGTGTGTGTGTGTGTGTTAGGAAGGGAGAAGAGGGTGCAGCTGAACTGCTGTATCCTTGTTCTGGGTGGTCCCTAGAGTGTCTCTGACCTCTGACCTGCCTGGACGCTGGAGCAGACCCCCCCAGCAGTTGTGCTCATCCTCAGGTACATGACTCACTGAGGTAGATTTGCTGAAAAGAACTTCGGATTACTGGGGGCTGGTGAAGGTGGGGAGAGAGGAAGCTTTCTTCATTTTCTCAGACACATAGAAAGAGGATCTCATTAGTCCCATGGAGACTACAAAGGGCCCCCGTTCCCCCTTCCCTCCCTGGGCTCCTTTGGGGACATTTGCATGAACCCTCACAAGACTTTAGTGCAGGCGCAGTGGAGAAAGACCATGAGAGCATCAGGGAGTGGCCAGCCTGGGGTGCAGAGAAAGGACAGCAGGGGCAGGGCTTGGCAGTATTCACCCAGAACGTCTAGGGGAGACAGGCACCTTCCCCTGGGTTCCCCACTGGAAAGGCCATGACCGTGGTGGGTCAGGGGAGGAAAATGCAACAGGCTTCACCAGGCTTCACTCCCAGCTCATTCAGCATCCTTCTAATTCATGTTAGGATGTTAAGCTTCTGGGCTCCTGATAGAAATGGGAGCATTTTTGTTACTGGAAAGAAATAACCTTCAGCAGAAATAAAAAGCTGGTATCTCAGTGTGCGGGCTTGAGTGTGAGGTGAGTCAGCCTCCGGGAATCTGTTCAAAGGGCACTGGTGGGGTGAGGGGTAGCCCCTGCACACGGCAAAGGCAGTGAGCTAGGGCTGTGTGCCTGAAGCCTCAGAAGCCTTGTGTCACATTCTCACTGGGACCCTGCATGCCTCTTGCCCCACCTTTGTTGTGGCCATTAGCCAACGAAGCCAGCTGTCTTGTAAGGCACCACACCGGAACTTGATCACCTCCCCTTGGCTACTTGGAATTGTCATGGCAGTTCCCAGAGTCCTACTTCAACAGTGGTAGGCCCACAGACATATAGTCTACGAGCAGGCGCAAGTTGTTTGTTTTTTCCTTCCCCTAATATAGCCCTTGAATGACTGAGACCTATTACTGATAACAGACATGGGCATGTCAACACAGGACTGTCCTCCCTGGGCAACTGTATTATCGCTTGCTGTCACAGGTTTCATTGTCCACCCCCCAAATTCATATGTTGAAGTCCTAATCCCCAGCACCTTATTTAGTGACCTTATTTGGAAATAAGGTCATTGCAGATGTAATCAGTTAAGATGAGGTCACAGTGGAGTAGGGTGGGCTTCTAATCCAGTATGACAAGTGTCCTTATAAAAAGGGCGCCATTGGGCGCCTGGGTGCCTCAGTTGGTTAAGCGTCTACCTTTGGCTCGGGTCATGATCTCAGGGTCCTGGGATCAAGTCCCGCATCGGGCTCCCTGCTCAGCGGGGAGTCTGCTTCTCCCTCTGACCCTCCCCCCACCATGCACTCTCTCTCTCTCAAATAAATAAGTAAAATCTTTAAAAAATAAATAAATAAAAAGGGTGCCAGGTGACACACACACACAGAACACCATGTAAAGACTGGAGTTATGTTGCCTCAAGCCAAGAAGCTACTAGAAGCCAGAAGAAAACCTGGGAATGGATCCTTCCCTAGAGTCTTCAGAGGGAGCATGGTCTTGCTGATAACCTTGACCTCTAATTCTAGCCTCCAGAACTGTGAAACAATACATTTTGGTCATTTAAGGCACTCAATGCGTGGTCTTTGATTAAGGCAACCCTACCACACTAATGCACTTGCCATCACCAAGGAGCTCAGAAGCCTTCTGACCTCGGAAGAGCTCCTTGTCCTCCTTACGCCTCTGCTTCATACAGAAAGGTCAAGCAGGTCATGTCTATTTTATAGATGGAGAGACTCTATCCCAGAGAGATGAAACGATTTATTTGAAATTGCTTTCTTGTGAAACCCTTTTTAAAAGAACAAAGCTGGGAAAAGTTAGCTCTGGCAACATGCTAATTGTCTGCCAACTGCTAACCTCACATCCCATGCTCCTAACCACCTTGAGGTTTTGGCCTTTCAGATGCCCTGTTCTTGGAGATGGAGAACAAATGAGGAGCAAATCAAGGAGTGCTGAAGAGGAATGCTGAGCCTGGTCTCACAAGAATGTTAAAGGACCCCTTTGTGGAAAATCCGCCAATAGACAAGGGTGTGTACACTAAAGTATTTATTTTCATGCTATGCAATGCCAAAGAATGTTTTAAATTAAAAAAAAAAAGGATTTTCACTCTGATTGTGGAACTCCCTGGGTTCCCAAATTCTTGGGCAAATATCTGGATCAGAATCTCATTTTAAGTGCCCAGTCATGACGGGTTAAACATAGGAGATGCTAACAACAAGCTGTGAGGTGTGGGGGGCCCTGTAGTCAAGAGATGTGGTTGGAGTTCCAGCTCCTTCTCGCTGGAGGTACAACCTCAGGCAAGATGCATTCACGCCCTTGTGTCTCATCCCTAAATGGGATGACAAACCACACCAAGTTCCAGAGGGTTCCAACGGAATCAGGTATATGGCAGTGCTTTATAAAGGGCAAAGTCACACCGCAGCACAAGCGGTTGGATCTGAGGCATGGAGAGAGGGCAGTTCAGATTTTGGAGGCGGCTCTGCCCCAGGCAACATCCTGGTGTTGCCTGCCGGCGTCACACAAAGAAGGGGCTGGATGGGGGCTCCTCTGGGGAGCTCTGAGGTGGGTTTCTGACTTGCAGAAGCAGACCATGGGAAGCACTGGGGGAGAACCAGAGCTGAAGTTTTTTTGCAAACATGTGTGTGTATGTTCAATTTCTGGGGAGAGAACCCCTGGCTATAAGGGTAGGTGACCACTGATCCTTCCTCCCAAAGGCTTCCTCCTTTCTTTAGGAAGGGTGCATGGGGCGCCTGGGTGGCTCAGTTGGTTAAACGCCTGCCTGGGTGGCTCAGTTGGTTAAACGTCTGCCTCCGGCTTAGGTCATGATCCTGGGGTCCTGGGATCAAGCCCTACATGGGCTCTCTGCTCTGCGGGAAGCCTGCTTCTCCCTCTGCCTGCTGCTCCCCCTGCTTGTGCTCTCTCTCTCTCTCTCTGTCAAATGAATGAATAAAATCTTTAAAAAAAAAAAGGAAAGGAAGGGCTTGTGTGCAGTGGTGGGGAGCTCAGTAGAGTGGTAGGGAGGAAAGAAGCTGGGGCAACTTGAAAGACGTGCAAATAACAAACCACAAGACCTATATTCTCAAATCAAATCGAATAGAATCAACCTGAATCAAAATTCCCTTTTCCAGCCTTGCCCACTTTAACGAACACCCCACCATGCCCTCCAGCAGGCTGTTGTGGGGAGGGGGCAAGGGGAGGTGACCCTAGAGTATGTGGTGTCATTTGCTTCCTTGGGACTCCCTTACTGGAGCTGGTGTTCTCTGTACACCCACAAGGGGCTCTGGTGGCAGAGTGGCAGTGTGAGGGAGTCAGCCCGCTCTCACACCTGCCCCAGCCCCTTCCCTCAGGAAGATGTGGGAGAAAGAGCAGGAACCCAAAGGGCCGATCCTGCCAAGCTCCTCGGGTTTGTGAGACCTAGAGGATACGTGCTGGAGGTGGAGTGGGCAGGGGGAGGGAGGGGGGAAGGAAGGTGAGAAGACTGTGACTCACTCTGAAAGAATTGTGCTGTCTGATTTTATAAATTCTCAGGGGCTGGGAAAGCAAACGCAAATGACCTCAAATTTAGCTAATAGAGAACATTGATTTCCTTTATGTGGCGCAGCCAAATGCATTTAGCTTCTGCTCAAATATTGCCAGCAAATTATTTTTCAGTTCTTATAATAAAACCCCCTTTTTTAGGTCACCTTTAAAATTTCCCGAGCTGTCCCTTTGAAGAGCTGCATTCAGTGATGATGTCTCAATTCAGAAAGGAGGCTGACTATTAATTATGCTGCCAATATGCATTTCTTCCTTCCTTTTTTTTGGAGAGGAGAGAGAAGAAGACAGCCATTCACTCTTCTTGAGCTATTTCATTGTCCGGTGTTTTTATAGCACTACTGTATATATATGATCCCCTTCTAGGCTTACCTGTCCACAACCCATTCAGCCAAACCCAATGAGGGCATTTATTAGTAGCAGGAAAGCAGGAGCTTAATAATAGCAACAGAATGGGCAAGAAGAAAGTGTGTTCTTTCTTGTTAGGTTCCCTGGCTGCCCTACATCATAATTATCATTTCATATGTCTTCTAAACTCCTTTAATCTGACTTCAGGTGACAGTACAGAAAGCAAAGGGTGCTTTTATTGTCATGTGCCTTAATGCAAAAACGTATCTAGAGTTTGTGAACTGACCATATCGAGGACTAAAGAACATTTTATTATCTAAACTGGTGATATTGTCGTATTTAGTTTCACAATAGGAAAATTTCAACATCCCTCCTCCGGGGAGACTGTCTAGGAAACACATCTCAGCAGTCTGAGAAATTCTCCTGCCCTGGGTGCTCCTGGCTTCCTGCTGTTTTTTCACTCCTGCTCCCCTCCACCCCCATCCTAATGAATATTCAGTCTGCATCCTTCAGCCAGATTTTGAATAGGATGCTTCCTGTTTTCCTATTAGAGATTAACTGTTGTCCTGGGTAAAAGGGATTGTTTGGTAGGACCTTGCAGCTGGGAATTCCTGTTTCTTTTTCATTCTAACTCTGGCTCTGGGAATAACATAGATCTCAGAGTTTCAAATAAAGTCTGGTATATTCCAATGCTTGTTAGGCCTGACTCTATGTTACAAATATGGAGACGTTTTAAACCTGCTTACTTCTACCATCTCACCATGAGCAATTCAAAGGCAGGGATTAGGTTCTATTAATTTCTCTTTTCTGGTGCCCAACACAGTGCCCAGAACAGAGCAGAAGCTTAATAAAATTTGTTGAATGGATGAATAGGCAGAGTGATTATAAGTTCCAGAGAGAGATGGTCATAATCATCCATCACTGTCCTTAGGCTAGAAAGGGATAAAGAAAGATGAAGATTCATGTGTACCTATTGTGTGTCCCTGTTGGCAAAGTAGTGATTACCTAGGCATGTTGCAGCATGACCCACTGGGTCCTGGAATTGGGTTTTAATCTTCTGGCTTTTCCGACAGTGCATTTTTCCACTTTCTCTAATGGGCTCAGTATCTACTACAGTTTTCCCTGGTTCAGGGCTGTGGTTACTCATTCGTTGCGGGCCTCTGAAACCCATCACTGAGGGTGGTTTGGGAACATTTGGTAGTTGCTACATGGGTAGACTCGAGGTGTTTGAGAAGAATTAGTTCACAGGCCAGTGATGGTTTTGCCACTTTACAGAGAATTATGAACAAAAGCATGTTTAGAAGTGTAATTCTCCCAGAGCTGTTTATAAATATGTTGAGATTTGCCCTTTAAGACGTGGAGTTTTGATCTGTGACTTGGGCTTCTTGGGATTTGCTGTGAGGAAATGTCTGGGAATGCTTTCACAATTAAAAGGAGATCCATGGGTTTCTTTCCTCAAGACCTTATGGATGATGTCTTGCATTTACCATCTCGGAGAAGAGCTATAAACACCTTGCATTTCCTTCATACTCATGTTTCAAGGCTGCAGATGTACTTTACAAATATGATTTCATGAATCTTTTAAACCAGGTCTGGGAAAGAGTAGATTCACTTAACATTGACTGAAACCTTTCAATAGCTTCTTCTTGCCCTAGAGATAAAGTCCCCTGCAGCCACCTCTGCCTCCACTCTCCATATCCCTTCTCAGTCACTAACCTCCAGTTGTGCCCCATGCTTGAAGCTTCTAATCTCATGCACGCTCTTGCCTTCAGCTTCTTGCGTCATCATTCCTTCTGCCAGAAATACTTCTGCACTGAACTGGGTTGGGTCCCCTTGCTATTTGCTTTCTCACAGAGGGACCTGCAGAGAGAAATTAAGAGCCCACAGGGCATACATTTTCAAACGGTGATCACAACTTTTCAGTCATTTTAGATGTAAATAGGAAATGTCTGAGCTCAGTCCTGTCCTCTTTGTAATAATCCATGTCCTTCTATTTATGTATTTGAATTGATGTCCTGTCAAAAGTTGCTGCCAAAATTGTATTTTAGAGGAGCCAGGAAGAGCTTGTCAGACCTCTTGACTTGTAGTTTGGATGGTTTTGTTTTGTCAGATTACTTTGGCTGTCTAAGGAAAAAGTAAATCACACCTCAATCCTTGACTTCTTCCTCTGGATATTTTTACATATTATTAGTAGTTTGACCATCATTCAAATTCCTTTATTAGGAAATCTGAAGATGATCTGACTTTTCTGATTGTATTAGAACATTCTTTTATTTAATATTACTTAATATAGTAGTATGAAGAGGCTTAGAAGCCCTTGGGTTATATAAGATGCTTTGTGATACTATTATTTTAATCATGTCAGGTATTCATTATTCTTAATAATATGCAGAGCAGCAGGAGGGTCTAGAGAGCAGATGCTGAAGGAGACCCTGCCAGTTGTGATATATTAATTAACATCTCAGTGGCTCAGTTACCTCATCTCTGCAATGGAAATGACAATAGTACCTACCTTGTGGGATTACTAAGGGGGTTAAATAAAAAATGCATATAAAGAGTTTAAGATTATATACAGCACAAGGTAAGGTCTCCATAAGGGCTACTGTGAGAGTGCTGACTGCACAGATTCCATCTTTGGCCCTCCATCTTGTTTGTGCCCGTGCATTAAAGACTCCCTTGGAGGTAAAGGCGAGAGAAGAAGCACTCACTGACACATATGGGTTTTATTATTTTCTATCCCTTCTTCAAGAACACATATACTGTAAAAAAAAAAACAACAACAAAAATAAGACCAGTATCTTTTTTTTTTCCCACTTGCCCATCAAAAATGGCTTCTGAATTTGAATAGAAAACTGTTCGAAGTCATTATCAGGCCCAAGTTTGAAGCCTGCACACCCCCTTTTCATCTACTGTCTCCTACCAGTTAGTGTGGTATCCCAGAGGGACATTGCTATGGGAGTAAGGGACTCTGATTCTCCTTTGTCAATAACTGTTCTGTGTAGAGAATCAAGAAGAAACAAAGCTGATCAGCCATTCACTCCATAGCAGCCTAACTCCTACGGTCCTAGGTCTCAATTTCCTATCTGTCTGTCAAAATTGCAATTCTTTGGATAAGGCATAAGCACCCTTAGAGTTGTACTATTTTTTCATTTACCTGTAGGAAAAATCAGAGATGGTCTCAAGGGTTTGTAATACCCTGAGAAGAAGGGAATTCTACTCCTTAAAAATTCCATGCTGCTTAGGACTGTTAAACTTCATCCCATAGAAATACTTAACTTAGATACGTTATCTATTTA
Source organism: Eumetopias jubatus (assembly GCF_037043125.1). NCBI lineage: Eukaryota > Metazoa > Chordata > Mammalia > Carnivora > Otariidae > Eumetopias > Eumetopias jubatus. Next base: position 26,244,131 of record NW_028274808.1, on the reverse strand, counting down.
GATGGCAAAGTTGTGGATATTATGATTTATAATATGATAGCTGCTTCCTGTGCTAAATTCTGAGTTTGTTTATTCATCCTGGAAACCATTATAATCAAGTTAATAGGAAGAAGGAGATCCCTGAATTCTGTGTACCTGGCAGTTCCTAAAAACAGCCCAGAGTTAGTAACTGGATGACCTCCAGGTAAGAACCATGCAAACAGGAGTGGTGGGACCCCCTCTGGAATGCCCTCCACCTCCTTTTCCCTTATTTAAATAAATTCAAGTCACTTCCTTAGAACCATGTCATTTTAAGATAGATCATTGAAGACTATTTTTAGTGTAGTGCATTTCAAGGCAGAATATTTTATAAGTATGTAAAGATGCAATTAATTTGTCCTTAGCCTAAGGTATGTTATATTTGCCATGTGTAAGTGCTTAACTAAGAGTTAGTGCATTCTGATACTTTGAGGAGAATCCATAGTATTTAAACAGAAGGTTGTAACCAGATCACTTCTTTAGAAACTGTTATAGTATGTCTGAGTTTGTTTACTGCAGACAGCAAATGACTAATGAAAATAGTTAACATGAATGGAATTTTCACAATTAGCCATTGGTAAAATGAGGATTAGAAAACCTTTCTAAGGGGTTGTGGGTTGGCACGATGGTTCAATGGAGGCAATTTGTGTAAAGAATTTTGAAGAGTGCCCAGCATTCAGATAGTTCTTTAAAATGTTAGGTAGTGTGGTTTCATCACTAACAAATGAGCTTGAGTCTATGACGAGTGCTAGACATATTTTGTAGTCAGTATAAACTCAGGTCTCAAGAAGTTACGATGGTCCACTATGCTCTAGTGTTTGACAGAATCTACAGAAACACTTGTCTTCCACCCTTTTCTCTCCTAGGCCCTTAATTTAAGGAAGCCATTTGGTTTAAATATCTAACAGGAACCTGTCAGCAAGATCTAAAGTCAAGATTTTCCATCGTTATGGAAGCAAGTGTTTATGGGCCATTTTTATTCTCAAAAGGATCCGGTGTTTTATAGCCGTTTAAGAATATGCATTGAAGCTTAGAGGATTACTAGGAGAGAAGCAAGCATGTTCTTGGTAAAATGGCATGAAAATATGAAAACATATATGCATTAGAACATGGAAAAATGTCTAGAATGTCTGCATTAGGGAACTTCGGGAACCTGGGGAAACCTGACCATCGGTTTCTGAAGAAGGAGCCAGGCCATTCCTCTTATAGCCTTGACCTGTGTCCTGGGCTTGCCTTCTCTCCCTCCAGCCTGGAGGCAGCAGGGCCTTTGCTTTAATCCTACAGTTTCAGCTCAATCATTAGCCCTTCCGGTGACTCTCACCTCTGACCCGGATGTGATCACTCCTCCTTCGTGCCCCTGCAAATGTCTGCTAGCACGCATAGCGTTGCTGTCCTTGAATAACGTCAAATCTCCTTATAGTTTCCTTCCTGGTAAAGACGCTTTGTTATTCATCTTTATATTCCTGTGTTTAAAACAGTGTCTTGGATTTAGCGGTGCTCAAAAAAATGTTTTAAATGAAGGAATAAAATAAAACTAAAATTAAATTAAATGGTGGTAGTATAAATGCCTGACATTAAATTTTTGATTGCCACAGCATCCATTTCCAAGACATCCGTCTGAGTAAACACGTTGCCAGCTATAGGACACAGCTACTAGCAACACAACCAGATAATTAACCAGGCCACCCCCACCCCCCAGCCTCCATGAAGCTCCCCCGTTAGAAAGCCCTGGGTAACCTGGATAACTGATCACTTGAGTGACCCCCACTTACTCCCCGCTCCCTAGTTCCTGCTTTTATGCTTTAAATTTGTAAATAAAGAGTGAACCCTAGAAACCCTAGGCACTTCACTCTTGACCCTAATAAAGGCAGAACCCTGGTCTGCATTCCCTTCTACCTGTGACCTTGCTGTGTGGCCGTTAGGCGTGCCATGCACCCTCCAGGAGCTGTGTGTAATAGCTTGTTCTTCAAAGTTCCCTGATGGTTTTTGCTCAGGTGTGTCTGTGATCATGATAAGGACCACAAGAGCCAGTCCAGCCACGACATTGGCTCTGGTAGGAAATGTCTGTCAGGGTTGCTACACTACAGGTAATACGGGCCCAGGAGAGTGTCTCAGGCCTCATTAGCAATAGGCTGAGACCCACACAACAATGGTATACAATGTTATCTTGACACCCGATATAAATCATGTACTCAATAAACAGTAGTTTGATTATGATGATAAATAATAATAAATGATGTCATGTCATGTATGACATTTCTCAACTAGTATCTGAAATACTACTTTAGATGAAAAAGTTATAAACCATATGTTTTAAAAGTTATTAGACAATGGGGGCGCGTGGGTGGCTCAGTCGTTAAGCATCTGCTTTCGGCTCAGGTCATGATCCCGGGGTCCTGGGATCGAGCCCCGCATTGGGCTCTCTGCTCGGCGGGAAGTCTGCTTCTCCCTCTCCCACTCCCCCTACTTGTGCTCTCTCTCGCTGTGTTTCTCTCTGTCAAATAAATAAATACAATCTTTAAAAAAAAAGTTATTAGACAATGAAAGCCTAAATATACAGTTGAATTTCTCTTGTGTGTTAAACTTTTCAGAAATGCTCCTGAACATATTTCTTTTACCAAATAAATTTTATTTTTTCTGTTATGAACCTGCTAGGTGTTAATTATCGTAACTTCCAAAAAATTACAATAACTTTTAAAATACAGAAGAAAAAATCATGCCTAGCTCCATTATCTAGAGAAACCATTTCAAGGTATAAATATTGCTTCAGTCTCTTTTTCTATGCAAGAATCTTTTCTTTTCTTTTTTTTTTAAGATTTTATTTATTTATTTGACAGAGAGAGACACAGTGAGAGAGGGAACACAAGCAGGAGGAGTGGGAGAGGGAGAAGCAGGCTTCCCGCTGAGCAGGGAGCCTGATGCAGGGCTCGATCATAGGGCCCTGGGATCATGACCTGAGCCGAAGGCAGACGCTTAACAACTGAGCCACCCAGGTGCCCCAAGAATCTTTTCTTTTTAACATAATTGTGATTCATTCCTTTATTCATTTCATAAATATTTATAAAATGCTATGTGTCAGGACTGTGCTTGCATTTTGAATACTATGATTATACAGAAAATACAATTTTGCATCCAGTTTTTGAGTTAATAGAACAACAGACATTTGCCAATATTATTAAAATCCCTTTGTAAATATGATTATGCCTTATTTAATTAGCACCCTCCTGTTGAACATTTAGGTACTTTTCAATGCTATAATACTGTAAAAACGTTTTAGATGTTTAGGGTGCTTTGTTTAGGAAAGATTCCCACACATGGATTTACGGGGAGAAAACCTATGAACAGTTTATGACTTTTGATACATTTACCAACTTGCTTCCCAAAATGCATGACAAATTAATTGAAGGGAGAGTTCATTAATATATACAACTATAGACAAATATGTATAAATACACAGAAAATGTTTTCTATATTTTTGTATTTCTATAAAACATAGAAAAATGGAGTGGGAAAGAAAGTAAACTTCACAATTAAAGCTTGAGCACAAAACAGTGAAGAGGCGGTGATCAACTCAAATACTTGAAATTCATTTAGAGTAGCTGGCTTGTCTGGAGGCTGTGAACATGCTCAGAGGGACCGGGGAGAGTCTGGCTGAGGCGCCTTGTTCCTAATCCAGTGTCTCCTAAAAGCACAGAGCCTTGGTAATTTAAGCAAGATGTCTCTTTGGTATGCCTAGAAGCACCTAAAACCACGACAAAGTGAGGACAAATATAGCCACTTGAGTGCACACAAGAGTTTCATGTAACCAGTGGAATCAAGATTTTTTTTTTTTAAGGCTTAGGATTTCTTTCATGTTAAATATGCTTATTTATTTTTAGATAGGAGGAACTTCAGGCAGAAGCAAGCAGTGTAATATCATCTTGTATTGTCTTGTCTTGAAGGAAATTAGCCAGGAATTTGATTCATTTTTAGCCATGACATTCCAGGAAGACTTTAAGCTGACTACAGGGGACTCATATTTTCTGAAAGTGATTTTGGCCAAAAGAGACACAGACCTCTGAGGCAGAAGATGCAAACATTGTATGCATGCTTCGGTTTCATTACATTCTCAGCCCCCCACCCCCCGTCTGATATATGATATATACATATGATTAAGGAAATCAAGGTGATTGCAGTAGCATTACAAGATTTTCCTTACAACTGATAATGCATATAAAGCTCAGAAATTTCACTACAAGTAAAAAAGTTAGTGTATTTACCTGTCTAGCTCTGGGAGCCCCTTCCTAAGGCATGTCCCTTCAAGCTGAACTCTGTTTTTTCCACATGATTACCATTATTTTATTGGTGAAAACATTTCAGATCTAAAGTCTCAACAGCTTTCAAGTTTATAATAAGCATTGTTAGCTACAGTCATCCCTTTGTACATTAGATCTCCAGAAGTCATTCATCTTCAAACTGAAAGTTTTTACCTTTGACCAAAACTCTCAATTTCCCCTACCCCCAGTCCCTGGCAACCATCATTATTCTCCATTTCTATGAGTTTTGGCTTTTTAAATTTTTCTTTTCTTTTTTTAAGTTTTTATTTAAATTCCAGTTAGTTAACATACAGTGTATTAGTTTCAGGTGTACAATATAGTGATTCAATCCTTCCATACGACACCTGGTGCTCATCACAAGTGCCCTCCTTAATTCCCATCATCTATTTCACCCATCCCCCCACCCACCCACCCCTGATGACCATCAGTTTGTTGTCTATACATAGTTAAGAGTCTGTTTCTTGGTTTGCTTCTCTTTTTCCCCCCCTTTGCTCTTTATTTCTTAAATTCCACATATGAGTGAAATCACATGGTATTTGTCTTTCTCTGATTGACTTATTTCGCTTAGCATAATTCTTTCTAGCTCCAACCATGTCATTGCAAATGGCAAGATTGCATTCTTTTTATGGCTGAGTAATATGCCTTTGTGTATATATGCTACATCTTCTTTATCCATTCATCAGTTGGTAGACACTTTGGTTGTTTCGCTAATTTGTCTATTGTAGATAATGTAAAGCTGAACATTTACCTAACTCTTATAAATGCAAAGATTTATCATCTCTTCACTGGTTACAAGTGTTACACACATGAGGTCCTGATTTCAGTCCTTATATGACACAGTTAATTTCATTCTGTTTCATAACCAGACTACCCTATCCCCCACTGAACTGGTGTATGTAAGGAGAGCGGGAGTGAGAGGTATAAGGAGACCTTGGAAAGGAAGAAGCATGGAGGTAGAAGCTTCTATTGTCAGGCCACTAGTATGTGCCATTCATTTTACAAGCAGGACCAGACAAAAGAGTAATGGTAGATCACTCACTACAAATTCATCACCAGCATGGGAGGAAATAACTGCATTAATAGTGGAGCAGTGATATTTATGTGTATGAAGTACAGTTCATTGAAAATTATATTATATAAAAGCACTATCTACAAATAAAGACATGATCATTAACCATTTTCAGTCTACATCCCTTATTTCTTATCTAGCTCATTCACTTGTTCAATAAATATTTATGAAAGGCCCATTGTGTGCCAAAGTTCATACCAGGAAAGATTAATTCCTCTTATCTAAGAGAGGGCTATATGACACAACCTTTAGGAAATCATAAAACCGACCTAAACCCTGGTAGATCATCTGATCTAGGAGTGACTTGGGAAAGTCAATATATGGGTCTCTTGTTCTGGGGAGCAGCTACATTGGTATACTAGCAATCTATAAGGTAATTGTTTTCCTGGGAATAGATAAGGCCAACTAAAATGAGAAAGAGTGAAAAGAAAAGAGGGCTGGATATGAGAACTAAGAGAACCTAACATTAAAGGGATATTGGAGGAGAAACCATTGAAGATGGTTTTGGGAGGAATGATGGAGACATAACCACTTTTTCTCTTTAAATTTTTTTTTAAAGATTTTATTTATTTATTTATTTGAGAGAGAAAGTGAACGAGAGAGAGAGTGTGCGCACAAGCCAGGGGAGGAGCAGAGGGAGAGGGACAAGCAGACTCCCCACCAAGCAGGGAGCCCGACATGGGGCTCGATCCTGGGACTCCGGGTTCATCATCTGAACCAAAGACAGATGCTTAACCGACTGAGCCACCCAGGTGCCCCACACTTTTTCTCTTAGTCAAGATTTTGCCACATTAGAAATGTGAAAGGGCAACTTGAGCAAAGCAGAGATTCACCTTTCTCTGTCTCCAGAAATCAGTGCAGCTCTTCTACTGTCTGAGGGAAAGTTTACTCTTCCTGTAGAACTTTGGTTCGAATGGGGATATCTGACACATTAGTTCCCATAGCATGACTGAGGCAAGACTACTCTACTTTCATATGACATAATCTCAAAAGCAGCTTCTCTCATCCTCTCCCTCCATCTATAGCAATAGACATGGTGGGTGATGTTCACTAGGGCCATGTGGGTAAAATGCAATCACAAGTACACAGAATGAAAGAAATGGTAAAACCTGCATAACATGTTAAATTCTATCATATACATAAAGAAAAAAATTTCTTTTTAAAATAAATTAAATTTATCTTTTCTGTTATGAGAACAAAACATGCTCATAACAAACTTTAGGCAAATTTCAGGATTTCAGAGACAAAGATGGCATTCCAAACACACACTTGGCTCTTTCTCTCTCCCAAGTTCTTAGTGAAATGATGAAACAATGTAATTATAAACATTCTATAGGTTACTAAAAACTAGAGAAGGGACCCACCCTGTTAGGAGACAATTCTCCATGAGTTTCTTGTATTTTTGTACAGTTTCTGAGCAGAGGCACTGGCTGCGTTTGTTCTGGAATATCTTTTCCAGACTGTATAGCAAACAGTTTTGAAAGATAGAGATAATATCTTCCTACAGAACAAAGGGCAGGCATGCTTAGTGCTTATTACAAAAGATTTGGATTCCCTAAACTCAGGGTTCCTCTCTCGTAACTCAATCCACTGCATTTGAGACTTGGAGAATCAGAGCAGGAAAATCAGAGCAAGAAAATGCTAATGCTCTAGCTATTGTTATTGCTGTAATAAAGTTCTTTGTCTCTGACCCACGAGTCTCATGTCTTCTGCCAACATCCATGAAACTGTGATGGGTTAATTTGTTAGCTTGTAAGGAGAGCAAAATTTCAGACCTTCTACAGTTGTTGACATGGATGAGATGCCAACAGAGACATGACTTTCTAGAAGAGGAAGGATGAGGGCCTCCAGGGTTATTGAGTGGGATTTGAGGGAAGTCCATGAGAATCAATAGTGAACATATTGGCTACCTTTTTTTTCTTTTTTTTTAAACCAATGCCTATTTCCAGTCTGCTTTGAGTTTATTTTGTGGTCTCTGCTGTAGATTCTTGAGTGGAATTCACAGTTAGTTCTTTTCAATATTTTTAAATAATAAAAGCATTAAGAGTATATCTTCCCCCAAATCCAAAGAGTAGCATCTGCTCCACTGGGAATGGCCACGAAAGTTCCCACAGCTGGCCCAACAGGGAGGAGGAAAGGGAAATGGTTGGAGGTTGCCTGAGAAGTGGTAGCCCTACCCTTTGCTGGCTGATGGGGGAGTACCCCAAAAAGTTTAAGGGATTCCAGACAGGAGGGACCAGGGCTTAGTGTACTGGGAATTAGCTGGGGACTCTAGAAGACTCATAGAGAAATTCCACGTGTATTTTCGTGCATCGGCTGGACAGTGGCTGGAGGTGTGGTGAGTAGGTGGGCCAGAGAGCAGCCCTTCAGCATGATATGTGTCAGATAAGCTCCCCCTGTCTGCAAGGATGTGGTTGAGCATGGACCTCCCAATGAGGTCCTGTTGAGGAGAATGCAGAGAAGATGGAACGTGAGAGCAGAAACTGTGGGAACATGGGAGAATGGACGTGAGCAGCATGTGTCAGGTCATGGTTTTGCCCATGACCAGGTGCATCCCCCTACACTGCAGCAGAAGCCAAAGTGCCAGGATGTGGAAAGTCAGATCCCTCCTGGGGAAGAGAGAAGAGGAGGGAGGACAATCTTTAATATCCAATTACCTGAGTTTAAACCTTGAACTGACCCTACTTTAAACCCAAAGTGACAGAGATCCTGAGTTGAAATGGCTAATAAGCTAAATTAGGTTCTATGACAGACAAGGAGATAAAGTTGCACATGTAAACACCTGAAGGATAAGTTTTAAACCTGTTCTATCTTAAACACAGTCTGAATCCTGTCTCTCTTGCCTATTTTGGGACAGTATTTTTGCCCCCTTTCTCTCTGGTGCAGCCAACCTCTTGTCTGCTAGCAGCTCTGGGTTAGTCACGCTTCTGCAATTCATTACCCTGCTCACCAAAAACAATCCTTTCCTTGACCTCTCCTGCCCCTTAAGCTAAATCTGCATTTCTTATCTTTCCTACCTCAACTTCCTATAAACACACCCACTATCTTTACTCACTCAATTCCTGCTCATTCCTAACGCAACTCTCATTTGGGTGCCATCACCATATTGAGTTTACCAAGTTCACAAAAAAATCATTGCTTCTTTTGAGTTTCCCTGATCTCCCATGTCCCCGAGATATTTGTCCGTGTTGACCAAGCTCTCATCTCCTTTTTCAAATTCTTCCCTTTTAAAATTCTTTCTTAGTCTACTTTATCTTAAGTTAAAATGTTCTGAATTTCTGCAGGCCTGCTGAATTCCAGACACTGAAATTCCCTTTGTGGATTTACTTATTCAAGTTGTATGTTAAGACTGAATTGTGCCTGTTTATTCTTTGAAGGTAAAGAAACAAATTACTGTGGCAAAACCTAGTTGGTGACCCAGGTACACTGCCACCAAACTGAAGAACAGGTGTCTGGAACTCCCTGTGCAGAGTGGGAAAGTCTGCGATTTGTGCTATTTGGCAGACACAGTCTGATTTATGTGGCATACATTTGCATAAATTGGTCTCATTTTCCTTCTTCCTGCTTCGCTTTCAAAAGAAAGACCTCCCAGCCTTTGGGAAGATCGGAGCCAGAAGGCTGAGCTACAGTGACCATCTGACACTGGGGAGGGTTGGCCTGAAATTAACCATGGAAATGACCGCAGGACGACTCCTGACACAGAAAGGCTGGCCCCTTGTTTGCTTACAGAGAGGACACATTTCAGGAGTCACACTCCCTTTTGTATTTGGGACTCAACTGTGGCCCTCTGCTCTCTGACCTGGAAAGGGCATTAGATAAAATGTTATTTCTGCTTGCTTTTTGGTTTTGTTTTTAACATTTTATAGTCAAATAGAAATAAATGCATCTTGTTTCTGAAATGACCTCAGATGATGTTGGTGAAGCTTGAGGATATCATATACAAATGTGGCTTATCAAGTGCAAGCACATGGCAGTAGGGGACCAAACTGCTTCAAGGGATGCTTCCTTGGTGGACCCAACTACTTGTTTCTATCCATCTCTGACAATTTTGAAATGAGACATTTTTTCCAGGCCCTTTTGTGGTTTGTGCAAATTCCCTCAAACTCAATTTGTAGTGTTTTCTTTCTGATGGTGAAAGGCAAAGTACCTGTTGAAGAAAAAGATACTAAGAGAGGGGCACCTGGGTGGCTCAGATGGTTAAGCGTCTGACTTCAGCTCAGGTCATGGTCCCAGGGTCCTGGGATCGAGCCCCGCATCAGGCTCTCTGTTCAGCGGGAAGTCTGCTTCTCCCTCTCCCACTTCGCCTGCTTGTGTCCCTCTCTTGCTGTGTATCTCTCTGTCAAATAAATAAATAAAATCTAAAAAAAAAAAAAGAAGAAGATACTAAGAGAAAGACTTAAGCTGTAGAGGATCCAAAAGGATCTCAGAACTGCTAAGCTCTTTGTACCACCTTCTCTGTCACTTTGGGTTTTATTATAAGAAGTAGTTGTGATAACATCAGTTGGGTATCACCATGTAATAAACCACCCAACATCTCAGTAACCTAGAAAAAGAAGCATTCATCTTTACTCATGGGGCTATAGGCCAACTGGGCAATTCTATTGATCTGTATTGGGCTCCCTCAATATCTGTGGTCAGTAGGTAGGGTGGTTGGGGCTGGATTGGTTAGGATGGCTTTAGTGACATGTGTAGCTATTGGCTGGCTGTGAAGTGGGGCAACAAGGTGATAGAACCACTTGTTTCTCATTGTCAGACAGGCTAGGCCAGGCTTGTTTTCGCTGTTTCTGGACAGGATTCTAAGAATGAGAGTAGAAATGAGGCTCAGAACTGGCCCAACACAGTCTCCACCTCTTTCTATTGATCAAAACAAATGACAAGGCGAGCCCAGACAAAGGGAATGGAAAAACAGACTCTACTTCTTAATGGAGGGAGCCACAGAGTCACATTGCAAGTGGGGGAAGGGTGGATATAGGGAAGGGAGAAAAAAATTCAGGAAAATTTGCCATCCACATACTATAGGGATATTTCTAGTAGCATATTATTTTTTAAAAACTTTGCAAACAGGGGCGCCCGGGTGGCTCAGATGGTTGGGCGTCTGCCTTCGGCTCGGGTCATGATCCCAGGGTCCTGGGATCGAGCCCCACATCGGGCTCCTGGCTCAGCAGGGAGCCTGCTTCTCCCTCTCCCTCTGCCTCTCTCCCTGCTCATGCTTTCTCTCTCTCTGTAGCTCTGTGACTCAAATGAATAAATAAAATCCTTAAAGAAAAAAAAATTAAAAAAAAAAAACTTTGCAAACAGACTTACCAAGCAGTGTACTCCAAAAGACATGGTGAGCATTCAGATTCACTACAATAATGGTAACACATGAATAAAACCTTCATAGACTTTCATAAAAATATTGCATAAATCTGACTTACATGTTAAACTAAAGGGTCTTCCTGGAAGGAAGTGAACATCACAGCAAACCCTCTGAAAGTAAGTATTGGTGAAGGTTCCCTTACTTTAAATAGCTTCTCCTTTTATGAAAATTAAACTTTGGCAGTTTTTCACATAAACACAGCCTCTTACCTGAGAGATAACCTAGAGGTTATCTAGTCTAGTGGTTTTCAAACCTTCTCAGTTCTGCCAGCACTGAGGTTTGCATGGAGGTGTTCCAGGGGCCACCTCCTGCTGGAGGGAGGCACAAGAGGGATAGAAGGGAGAGAGTTGGGATGGGAATCCCTTGGGAAGGTCTGGGCCAGAGCTCTAGGCACTCCACATTGATACAAATCAACCAGAGTCGCACTGCCTTTTCTTGTTTTGTATATTGGGCTTAAACAATTTCATTAAAGATAGTAGTTTCCACAGATTTTTAAAAGGTTGGAATTCAACAACAAAATAATAAATAACCCAATTAAAATATGGACAAAAGACCTGAACAGACATTTCACCAAAGATGATCTACAACTTGCTAATTAGCACATGAAAAAATGTTGAACATCACTAATCACTAGGGAAATGCAAATCAAAACCACAATAAAATATCCCTCACATCCATTAGAATGGCTGTGACAAAACAAAAAAACAGAAAATAACAAGTGTTGGCAAGGACATGGAGAAATTGGAAGCCCCGTGCACTGTTGGTGGGAATGTAAACTGGTGCAGCCACTCTGGAAAACAGCATAATGGTTCCTCAAAAAGTTAAAAATAGAATTACTAAATGATCCAGCAATTCCATTTCTGGGTGTATAACCAAAATAATTGGAGTCGGGACTTGAAGAGATATTTGTGCATCTGTGTTCACAACAACTTTATTCACAATGGCCAAGAGGAAGAAGCAACCCAGATGACTAGATAACATGTGGTATGTGTGTACAATGGACTAGTATTCAGCCTTAAAAAGGAGTGAAATTCTGACGCATGCTACAACCAACCTTGGATGAACTTTGAAGACACTATGTTGAGTGAAATAAGCCAGTCACAAGGGACACATACTGTACGGTACCTAGAGTAGTTACATTCAGAAGGACAGGGGATGCCTGGGTGGCTCAGTTGGTTGGGTATCGGACTCTAGGTTTCAGCTCAGGTCATGATCTCAGAGTCATGGGATCGAGCCCTGAGTTGGGCTCCGACTCAGCAAGGAGTCTGTTTCAGATTCTCCCCCTCTGCCTCTCCTCCTAGAATCTCTCTCTCTCAAATAAATAAATAAATAAATAAATAAAATCTTAAAAAATTCACAGAGGCAGAAACTAGAAGGGTGGTTGCCAGGGGCTGCAATGAGGGGATGTGGGGTGTTAAAGTTTAATGGGTACAGAGTTTTGGTTTGGCGATGAAAAATGTTCTAGAGATGGAGAATGGTGATGGTTGCCCAATAACGTGAATATACTTAATACCACTGAATTGTACACTTAGAAATGGATCAAATGGTAAATTTTCTGTTATGTATATTTTACCATAATTTTTAAAAAGGCTCAGGAAACCACTGATAAAATCCAAACCCATCCAGGCACCTGGGTGGCTCAGCTGGTCAAGTGTCTGCCTTCAGCTCAGGTCATGATCTCGGGGTCGTGGGCTCGAGCCCCATGTCAGGCTTTCTGCTCAGGGGGGGAGTCTGCTTCTTTTTCTGCCTTTCCCTCCGTGATCTCTCTCACTCTCATTCTCTCTCAAATAAGTAAATAAAACTTCTTTAAAAAAAAATCCAAACCTATCATTTTACATTTGAAAAACACAGACTGCTTTTTTCACGTAGCCATACAAGTTGGAGATCTTTCCACATCAGTACTAAAGATCTGCCGAGGACTGTTTTCCCAACAGCCTATTATTCCATGGTATGGATGTACCGCAATTGACTGAACCAGTTCCCTGATAAGAGGCACTGAGGTTGTTCAATCTTTTGCCATCATGTCTATCTCTTTATTTCTGCCTCCTCTTCTGGACTGTGTCTTCTGCAGGCATAGGTTGTATCTTATTCATTATCAGTTCTTCAGAACTCTGCACAGTGATCCAGCCTTAGTATTTTTACTTATTAAGGAAATGAATGAATATAGACAGCGTGTGGCTCAGTAAATACAGATTCTGATTCACTATGAATGGGCTCCCTGGCCTTGAGCAAACCCCATCCCTTTTTCCAAGCTTCAGTTTTTCTGTGGCTGTAAGTAGATAAAATGAGATGTTGCTCCCAGCTCAGAAATCCCATGATTCCTAGTGTTAGACTGACCCAGGGTCTGACCCGCTTTTCAGCCTCAGGAATGGAGAGGGGGTTAGATTCCCTTTCCTGCCGTGGGATAGAGCCTCCCCTTGGCTGGGCCACCATTGAGAGCTCAGTCAGCTCAAAGCCTGATCCTTTCACCTGGGAGTGGAGACAAGCCGTGTCAACCCTTTCATGTGAGGGCTATGTGAGGTGACTTTGCACTGGGATGAAAATCCCTCCATAATGGGTATTTGCTTGGGGGACAGTGACTGACACAGAGCCGTTTCACAGAGTCTAACTGCTTTGCATAAAATGTTCCCATAATGCAGGGCATTGTGCCTTTTCTGCAAAGAAAAAAAACCCCGCATCAACAAAAGCCTTCACAGCGATGGGAAAATGGATGTTAACATTTCTGCCTGACTGATAATCTGGGATGTTACCCTTGGGAAGCCCCAGCTTTCAGAATGATGTATTTGCCGGGGTTTAGAGGTTTTTACGCCTGTAATGGGTTATCTGGCAAACACAGCAATGGGCCGTGCAGGGAGCCCCTGTGTGGGAAGCAAACAGGGGAGAATTTTATGTTTTCTGGCCATTTTCTTTTTTCCTGATTTCCAAGGTGAAATTTTAATTTCAAACAAAGAGAGAACAAACAGGAACAAAGAATCAAGGGGCTGTTTTTGTTTGTTTTGTTTTTCTTTACATGTTTTGTTCTTTGGTTTTTTTTTTTTGTTTTTTGTTTTTTTGTTTTTTTTAGTGCCAAATTCTCACATCGAATGTCTGGCCCCCAGGGGTGAAGCTGAGGGTGAGGTTTTTCTGACTTTTCCTGTGATATCTTTGGTTTTGTATTTCTTTGGTGTACAGAAACCTTGTAGAGACATTATTAGAGAATTCAGAGAGAAGAGATCTTGCCAAGGGGCCAGAGCAAAATCCGTTTTGTAGCACACAGCAGGCATTGTGAGTGGGAGAGATGTGGAAAGGCCAGAACCCCAGGGCTCCTTTCTGAGGGAGGATACAGGAGACTGTTAGTTATCTGCTTTCCTTTGGCTCTTGCATTTGAAAATCATCTAACCTTGGCTAAGGCTCCCATGTGCTTCTCTTTAATGTCCACGCATAGAATAGCTTTCTTTCCACTTGCTTCTCAAAATCCCCCATTATCGTGAGAAAACTATCAAACTTTAATGCCTAGAATTTGAATCCAGGGTTCAAATCAACACCTATTAGCAATAGTGCTAGCTTGAGGTCTATCCTGGGTTCCAGAGTTGCATGGCGTCCTGCTTATGTAGATGAAGGCCCCCTTACTACTCAGCAGATACATATTTATGGTCAGCACTGAAATGGGCGTGCTGGGGTAGAGCACGTGGCTTCTTCTCTCACTGGACTTACAACATAAGAGAAATAAGAACAACTAACAACATAAGATACATCATAAGGCTGCTTTTAAGTATCCAGGGAGTGGAAGAAATAGTCATATGTGCTAGGTGTGATCTTTGAAAGAATCAGAGTCAAGAGGAATCAAAACTTTATCATTATGTCAATGGAGTATCCTTCTATCTATAAACAAAAATGTGAAATAACCAGGTAGACAAATCTTTTGCTTCAGGAATTCCACTGGCAGTACTCCCCGACCTGGAACTTGTCCCACATATGAAAGGTTTTCACTCTAGTAGGAAAGAGAAATGACTCAGATGGCCTCCATTGGAGGGATATAGTGTCTAATTTATTAATTAAAGGAAAATTCTTCAGGGAGCTTTATGTGGTCCTTGTGATACCAATTGCTGCAGCCGCCCTTTTGATTTACCATGAAACAGCATTTGGGGACAAGGCTTTGGCACAGAAAATACAATCAGAATCTCTCTTGCAAGAAGTGTAATTACATGGGGATTTAAATTGACAGTGGCTGACAAAATTTCCACCAGCACATTAGAAAATCAATGACAAGCCCACTTTTCAACATCAGGGCATTGTGATGGCTTCCCCTTAATTGATAGCCAGGGAAGAACGTGTAACTGCTTGTGGTTTACCTAATATTGGCATCTCTATTTCTCTACCGACTAACAACACAGTTTCCAGCCTCCCTCTACCTTCCCTTCGCCAACTCTGCAGAGGAGATTACATTTAATTTCATTCATTATCACATCCTGGAGAGAAATTCAAACATATCACTCTGAGGCCTAAAATAAGGTCTCTACTCCAGAGTGGATAAATGAAAGAAGTAAAATATGGTTCAGAAAATTGTTCCCCCGTAATGGTTAAGTCCTTCTGCTGCATTAGAGAGGGATGTGCTTTTAGTTTCTCCCTCCACACTTTAGACAAATAATAGGAGCCGTCAGTTACCATGTGTGTATTTTTGAAGCGGGGAGGGGGCACACATCTTAGCAGTTTTCCTAAATAAAAGCGAGAATTTTAATTTGGTCTTGTAATTTTTTTAAAAGCATTCTCTAGTCACCCAGTTGGTTCCTAGGAGTAAAACTCAAGACACTAGTTTGTTTTTTGGTTGGACTCTATGAAATTGCTATTTTGTGGGATAAAAATGATGGAATATCAGCAATTTCATAAGGGTCAACCTAATAAATCAGCTAAGAGCCTATGTGTTGTGATTTCAGGAGTTTTAAAAAAAAATCCATAGCCTGTTTCATAACTAAATGAAATAATAATTATAAAATAATAAAGAGTAAACAGTGTATAGATAAAAAAATTAAGGAAAATGCCTACCCTAATTTGAAATAAAGTACAAATGACTAACATCATAGTCTTTCCTTTGAGCTAAAAGAGGCAGGAAAGCAGCAGGACCCCGATGGCTAAAAGGGGGTGGTAGGCAGAGGTAGATGGACTTGGAGAAGAGGGGCAGAGTCTCTGTAACAATTTTGCCAAACCTTGGCACTTACCTCTCTGAAAAGGCATTGTTCCACATTATAGTCTGCGTATTGGCTGAAGAGGGATGTTCTCTGTTCTACCCAGGTCCACTGGATCCTCACTGATCTCTGCTGGGGAGAGAGGTGGATTACTCCTCATCCAAAGTTGTGACCATAAGACATGACTGCTCCTATGTGGCCTTTATGTTTGAGGTTGAAAGACAGAACACACAAATGGACAATGGCCAGGCCACGGAGAAAAATCGAGTTCTGACCCACCACATGCACTGAACCACCTGGGAAACCCCCAATATACAATAACCGACCCAGGAAGCCAGCCCACTCTAAGTCAGACTTGAAGGAGGTCAGACTGCTATCTCTAATAACAATCCAGGAAGCCAAAAAATAGCTTCCTAAAGAATCAGCCCCAAATGGCCAGGGTTTGATTAATAACTGACAGATTCTCTAATTTTTGTCTCTGCTTCCAACTCAGGACCAACCAGAGAAAGCCAATCATATATGATGCCTACCTTCTAATTAGTCTGTTTACAGCTTCCCCATGTTCACAGCTTCCAATCACGGCATACCTGAAGCCTTCCCTTTTTTCTCACTATAAAATGGCCCCATTCCTCTGTCTGTCTTCCAGGCTCTGCAAAAATGCAAGTGATGGTGGCTGACTTTTCACAACAGCAAGCTCTGATAAATAGCCTCTGCTTGTTCACCTTTGGGTGGTCTTCATCCATTTCCACAAGGAACTGCACCCACCAGCCATGGTTCTGAATATTTGCTCCACATCTTAAAAGATGCTGCCTTTATCAGCTTCTCTGTCTTCATGCCAGGCCTCTGTCAAGCCCCTAGCCCTGGAGTTTCTGGATCCCCTCTAGGCGACTTTATACGATGGGAAGAGGCAGGATCAACCATCAAAACTACTTATCTACCTTTCTTCCCCACTGCCACCTTCTGAGCATCACTCCTGTACTGTTTTGGAGGTGCCAAGGCTAAGGCAGGGGAAGCAGAGAAAACCCCCTTTACTTTTGGGAGTCACTTTACTCAGACTGATGTTTTTAAATCTGCCCCCTCTCCCCCCAAGGTTAGGTGAAAAGAGTAAAGTATGGATGAATATTCTGGCTCCTGCCTTCCTTGCTTTCTCTTTGTCTCCTGTTCCCCCTCAAACCCTTCTGGACTAGAGGGGTTGGGCTTCAGGCTCCTTTTCTCTCAATAGGTTTTATTGTCCTCCTACCCTAGGGGGATATCCTTCATAACCCAGATATTCTCTGCACTAGGAAACAAAGTCCCGCTGAGTCCTGTAGACTTGGTTCTCCATATTTTTGAGGAACACATTTAGAAAATCTTATCTCCCTCAACAGATTTTGGTTTTCAAGTCTATCTTCTTACTTCAAAATGCCATTTTGAATGTTAGAGGCTGAATATTTATTTCTTTCTCTTAACTTTCTTTGCATTCTTCTATAACTTTCCTAGTGCCCTCATATAAATGCCACATCCACATATAACCACATATGTCAGGTATGACTCTATCAGCTGGTAAATATTAAAATGCTTCCATAACGGTAGCTGACTAGCTGCTGCCCTAACCCCCACCCTGGTACATGCACTACTACTTAGTGAATGAAATTTCATACCCACCCCATTTCCCTATCTCACGCTGACTAGAGGGGAAGGTAAGACATACAGAACTGTAAATGCGAAGGCAATTGAATATTTTTTTTAAAGATTTATTTACTTATTAAAGAGGAAAAGGGAGAGAGAGAGCAAGGAGGGGCAGAGGGAGAAGGAGAAAAGCAGACTCCCCACTGAGCGAGGAACCGACAAAGGTTAGATCCCACGACACTGAGATCATGACCTGAGCCAAAATCAAGAGTCAGAGGCTCAACCCACTAAGCCACCCAGGCGCCCCACAAGGGAATATTTTTAAAACAACTAACTGCTCTGCAAACAGAGCTCCATTTCAAGCTCCAAAGCAAACTTCCCGTAAGGCGATGTGAGCAGGGAGTATGTCTTACTCTGCCCTGCAGTTTAAGGTCCACCTTCTCCCTCCGCCACTGACCAGCAGGGTAGCCTTGTCCCAGTTATTGACCTGGCTGAACTTGAGGGTTCTGATATGTAAAGCAGAGCTAATGACACGTACTTAGAGTGGTGTGGGGAGTGAACTAGTTAATGTGTAAAATACTTGGCAGTGATACAGACAGGGTAGGTATTATTGGTATTTTTTTAAATGCTAATTTCTTTCAAATTTTCGAATTTTAACAAAATCCTATAAAGCTCTAATGTAGGTTACACGAGAACAACATCAACTTTATGGATTTGGGTTTACTAGCAAGAGATGGGGCTCATGACTCTGGTCCACATAAGCAGAAGGAGAAAGGACTCCATGCCTTCTCGGTGGGGGCAATCTCGAAAACAGGTGGCCACCAGAAAACAGGTGAACATTATTTTTGGCCAAGCAAACAAAAGCCTAGATATTACAATGGTCTTTGGACACTCTACAAAGGGCCATAGAATGTAAACAAATATACTGAGTATCTGTGATATTAAAATTTCATGGGGTTAGGGCAATGATCAGGACAAAAAAAAGTCTAAAAATGCACCTTAGAGGTGAAGGGGTCCTGGAGAAAGGTTGAGGAAGCAGCCAGCTCCTAGAATCTGAGTCTATGAGCAGGCTGGATCCCCAGGTCAGATAAGATGACTGCTGGCTTCCAGAAGCTCCATTCAGGCCAAGCCAAAGAAGTAGGCTTGTTAGGACATGTTGTTATTGCCACCAGCCACTGGACGTCCCTGCACTGGGGCAGGGAACAGATTCCTATTGCTTTGTTTCCCTTGCTCTGAACTCCAAGTCCCAGGATCTCCCTTCCTACCAAGACTCACTGAATGGTGGATTCCTCACAGGTATTCAGACTGCAGGCAGGCAAACATGGCAGTGCCCATTCATGGGGGGCTGTCAACACTCTGATTTCCGTCTGTGTTTGAGTCCTGGCACAGTACAAGCTTTTTAACATATGCCCTTTGGTTTGGGTTCCCATCTGCCCTAGCTCAATGTTACTCTGGCTACTATTTACCCATCTTACAGTTTCAGGTAAGCATATTTTTATTTTTATTAATTAATTTTTTTGAGAGAGTGTGCGCTCTTAAGCAGGTTCCATGCCCAGCGCGAAGCCCAATGTGGGGCTCCATCTCGAGACCCTGAGATCATAACCTGAGCCGAAATCAAGAGTCAGATGCTTAACCAACTGAGCCGCCCATGTGCCCGTGGTCAAGTGTATTTTTAATCTTCTAATCTTTGACTCATCCTCCTTAGGCAAATGGAGGTGCCATCTGCCTTGCATGTTTTCCCCTTCTCTCCAGGGAGATGGGTCCTTTCATACTAAGACCTTTCTAACTTCTGACCAGTCTGTGGAGTTTGCTTGACTCATTCTTACTCAATTTTCTCATTCTCAAGGCCTCTCTTCATCAGCCGTGCCCAGTTCCCCTAGGTGGGAAGACTGATTTTTTTAGACTCAGATTTGGATGGGGTGGGGAATTGGGGGCAGGGAAGAGCAGAGGTCAGCTGGATGGCTCTGGAAAAGCTATCACGGCCATCACGATGAGGACTGCCTGGCATGCTTCTTGGAGAGAGTACTTTGTCTTGTCTTGCATAATTAGTGCAGGCATGCATTTTATACAATGGTTTACTGTTTAGAATTTCACATGCATTTTCTGATTTGACAGTAATGACACTCTGATGAGACCCTTATTATGATATCTATTTTCTTACAGGATATGCATGTACAGGAAATATATACTATCAGGATATTCACAAGGAGACAGGAAGAATCAAATCTTCTTGTACATTCTAAGGTGAATCAAGAGCCTCTCTGATTTCAGCCCCTCAGATAAGTGGGTATCTCTGTCCTTCGTAAGTTGAATGTTTGATGGCTACAGAGCTACTCTAGATATATCCCCCTTCTGTTCTTGGCTAACTGACTTTAACACAGTATTACTTATATTCATAAGGTCTTGAAACAGAAGTGCCTCTGTCCACCCAGTCAGACCAATCTGTCCTCTTTGAGCTACCAATGAGCTGTACGTGGCGTCACATTCCTGGCTTGCTTAATCTACGTCTGGCGCTGGGCTAAGTGGCTTTACGTGGACAATATCATTTACCCTTCACAACAACCCTCTGACATAGGTACTATTATCCTGATTTTACAGATGTGGAAACTGAGGCTGTACATAACTTAAGAGCATACAGCTAAGAAGGAAAGTGGCAGAGCTGGGATTCAAATCTCCATCTGTCTGACTCCTGCATCTGAGTTCATCTTTGTATCACATTGCCTCTTTGTTTATAAGTTGACTTCTCCCAATGGCCTCTAAGTTCTTGAGGCCAAGGGCCATGACTTCCATATTTTGCACCTAAGCATAGTGCCTGGAACGTTATTCGGCCCTCAATAAATACCTGCTGAATGAATGTGTGAATGAATGCATGCCTATGTTCTGGGGCAATTCTGAAAACTTAATTTTCAGGTATCAAGTGAATGTCATTACTAGACATGCTCAATGGGCTGAACAATACATTGGCTCAGAACTGTGAACCTTCCTCTAATTTCCTGAGATGAGGCTATTTTATTCAGCCTGGGTGTGGCTGTTTCCCTGTCAGTGTCTTGTGCTTTTTTCCTGTTGAGTGGGGACAAATGTACCAGCAACCTATATCATGAGGACATTATGAAAAAAATTGGAGGATCATAAGAATAAAAAATTTTAAATGAATTACACGGATTTAAAATATATAGCACTTATGGGCTGATTTGTAGAAAAGGAGCTTTTTGGGTTTTTTTGTGTTTTTTTTTTTGCAAGGAATCATAATCACAGTAATCACGGATACTTGAAAAGATGAATGAAAAACTAAAAACTGAAATGAATATCATGTTTCTTTTCAAAAGATGTTATTTTTACTTTTAGTTTTTTGAGAGAGAAAGAGAGCAGGAGCAGGGGGAGAAGCTGAGAGGGAGAGAGAGAATCTAAAGCAGACTCCGTGTTGAGCATGGAGCTGGACATAGTGCTTGATCTCACAACCTTGAGACCACATGACCTGAGCCGAAACCAAGAGCCAGTCTCTTCACTGACTGAGCCACCCAGCCACGCTGAGTATCATGTTTTGTATTCCACCCAGCCACGCTGAGTATCATGTTTTGTATTTTTTAAAACTCTTCTTCATCTCAGTTTGGCTTTTAAAATAATGTGGTTTCAGTTGTTTTAGTTTTGCTCAAATGAGCCAACTTCAGAGAAAAAAGGCTTTTCTCTTTTTAATGGTTCATCTATTTGAAACTCCTGTCTCATTGTGCCATCAACTCCCAGAACCTATAAGGGCTGTGATTATTTAATTACCTGGATGATCAGTTGTTTTTTTTTGTCTTAAAGTGTTGTACCTTCTTGAAGAAAAAAAAATCATTCATTTCTTCCAAAATGGTTTAAAGAAAAGGTCCATAAGATACAGAAATGAAAGGTAAATCCTGAATGAGTTTATGATATAATTTCATCTCAGAGAAATCAAGGAAAAACTCAGTCTTTAGCTACTGTATGGACTTTCTTCCACAGTTGTCTCCTTGAAATTAAGGAGACAACTTCTCTGTTTCCAGAGAAGGTGACTTCTTTGCAAATAGGCTTCTGAGGGAATTATTTCCAGCCGACTTTCAGATTAACAAAGGCAAAGGAAAGGACCAGACTTAAAAATGTCAGCAGCATAGCTTGGAGCCAGAGTTATGGGGATCTTCTCAGCCTTCCTCACTGTTCCGGGGAGAGGTTAAACATTCTGAGCACACCCACAGAGATTCTGATTTAGTTTTACTCACACGTGACCTGGGAATCAAGTTTTTAAAAGGCCTCCCAGGTGATTATAATATGGAGCCAAGATCAAGAACTGTATAAAGGAATGATATTCATGATAATACAGAGCGACTGCTGATGAAGAAACACAGAAGTGAGTTGTCACTGACTTAGCTACAGAAGAGCAACCTATGGAATGACAATCAAATGGAACCTCTGTCCCAACCCACTAGTTGGTGGTTTTCTAGATCCTGCTACTTAGTGTGGATTGGACAAGCAGCATCAGCATCACCTGAGAGTTTGCTAGAAACGCAAAATCTCAGCCCCCACCCCAGACCTGCTGAACCAGTCTGTGTTTCGACCAAATCCCCAAATGATTCATCTGCACAATAACTACGGGTGGGAAATACGTTCTCGAGGCCTCAGACAGAGGCCAAGTTCAGCTTTTGCTTCTGACTCTTTTAGCGCATATCTTCATAATGACTGTTGATTCTCAGTGCTATTCTAGAAATTCTCCTGACCCCAGGGACGTGTCCCGAATGGTGCTTTTCCTGACATCTATCTTACTTTCCTGAGAAAGGTGGTTACAATTGTGCTTGCTGGTGGTGGTGGCTGGTGTGACCGGGCTCACCCTCACCATGCTTTATGGCTAACTATATACTATATAATTCTTTTTTTTTAAGATTTTAAATTATTTATTTGACAGAGAGAGAGAGAGTGAGAGCAGGAACACAAGCAGGGGGAGTGGGAGAGGGAGAAGCAGGTCTCCCGCTGAGCGGGGAGCCCAATGTGGGGCTCGATCCCAGGACCCTGGGACCACGACGCTTAACGACTGAGCCACGCAGGCGCTCCTATATTATGTAATTCTATAACTATTCTCTATCCACTGACACTGCAACTAGGCCATCTGAGAACAAATAGGGAAGACTATATGTGAGCAATGCACCTTCTCAAGAGGCAGTACACATCGGAAATAGAAATGCATTCCAAAGATGATGGGAGGTATTTATGAATCACATCCCTGGAGGAGGTTGCTAATGGGAGAACAGGGAGGGGTAATGGTAAAGCTGGGAACTCCATCACTTGCCAGCCCTGCAACTTTCTGAGCCTCTGTCTTCCCATCTACAAAATGGAGATAATATGATGCGGCCAACCAACCTCAAAGGACTGCTTTGAGGATCCAGAGAGAAAATATACCTGAAAAATTCTGTAAGCTGAAAGAGCTTCACATGAATAAGAAGTTGTTTGGAAGACATCTGTCAGGGAGGACAATTCTGTCCTCCTGAAATGGGGCCTGCGGCCTCTTTGGACTTTTGAACTTGGATCTGACCGATTGTGAAGATTCCCGTGTCCCTAAAAAGTACGGCTACAATGTTGGTCCTGGGCAAACTTCTACACATTTATTTGTTTAGTAAATTGGAAATAGTGTGTATATATAGTCTGTATCCCTGCTTTTTTCACACATCTCAGTACTCACTGATTATTAACATTTTCCCATGTCACAAAATAATAATTGAAAACATAATTTAAAATTAATTTATAATATTTCACATGCATATTCTATAATTTATTCTTCTATTGTGACACATGTGTTCTATGTCCAATTTTGGTTCTTATGAATAATATTCTATGGATTATCTTTAAACCTAATACTAATATGCATCTCTCTCTCTCTCTCTTTTTTTCCTTTGGGATACATTTCTAGGAATGGATTTCTGGGATCAAAGGGATTAAAGATTTTTAAGACTTTTAATATATATTGTAAAGTTTCCAATGAGAAGGGGCTTAGAAAGTGTATGAGAATGTTTTTTTTTAACCATGATGAAAAATATTTTAATCCTGTGAAAAATAGTTTTCTGCATTTGTGTTTGAAAGGCAAAAATGATACTTTTAAATGATAATTTTCATTGCATTTCTTTGATTACTAAGTTTACATTTTTCATATGTAAATTGACCACATATATTTTTTCTGTTGACAATTCTTACCTTTACACATTTTTTGATTCAAGCATTTTGACATATCCATAATTTTATTATGCTTACCAGAGCTCTGTTCCTAAAAGGTGAAAATTTTAAGCCAAGTGGAGTAGGAAGGGTGTCTCCTTCCTATTCTAACAGAGACTTGTACTGCTTATAAAATTAGTCACTTGCTCTGCCCCTTATAAAGGTGACACTCAAGAATAAAAGCAATATTCTCAAACATCATAATATTCCTTATTTTAACACTGACAATTTTAACTTGTTCCATTTTAAAAATTAAATGAATTCTAACTAATAAAAAAATCTAAGCCAGACCCTCAATCAATAAATGATAGAGGATGTGTATGGAGCTATATGATACCATCCAACATTCTATATTTCTAACATGAATTTACCCATGTAATGTCTGCATTCTGGTGTAGAATTTGCTAATAACAGTATCATAAAAATAAGTATCTGGGATTATTATAATATTAGCAATATAAGTCTATTATTGTTAGATATACAGGTGATATATTTCATAGAATTTACATATACCTAATATTTATCAATATGTTTATACTGATAACACATTTCTTACCTGTATGTATTACATCACCTATAGCCAAAAGTTGCCAATGCCAAAAGAAGGGAAAGGTAAATATTTGAAGCCAGAGGAATCTTGCTCTGTCTCTATATAGTGATCTTTATGGAAAACCATTCTCAGTCTTCTTGGGGCTCAGAGAGAGGCGGTAGCAGAAACAGAGGGCTGAGAAGTGATCGGGTGTGAGGTTTTGCCTGCCAGGTACTGGCATCACAAGCCGGCGGGGTCACAATGGGTCATCACCCAAGCTGGCACTGAGAACCATCGAGGGATTTCAAGGCTTCATCCCAGAGTGTTGTTTCCTCCTCAGTATTACTCCCACGATTCAAAGAGGTGCTGATGTCCCTCATCCATGTGAGCTTTCCATGGATTACTAAGAGCAAGATGGGCCCACGATGTAATCAATCAAGCTTTTCCATCAGAATCGACTCTGTATACAACAGTCATCATAAATGCCAATAACCCGTGAATCATAACAAAAGAAATTGGTGCTTTTAAAGAAGTTATAAAACTTGTAAAAAGATTTAGAAATAATATATATGCCCACACTGCATTCAATTTTACATCAATATTGATTCTAAGATACACATCAATTCAAAAAGGGGAGTATGCAGGAGGGAAAAAACTCTCAATTACATGTAGAAATTGATTAAAGGCAAATTGATTAAAAGCAATATTGATTAAGGCAAACTGATTTATTCAATGCTAAAATGTTAAAAAAAAAGTATGCCTTAGAATTGAGTACCAAGTAAGCTTTACCTGTGATGAATTGCTGCTTAACTTATATCTGGTTCTCTTGACCAGGATTTAGTAGAAAGCTCGCCCTTAGTCATTTGAGAAGGGCCAAAATCTTTTGGGAGCTCTGTTGCCCTTCAGCACTATGGGGCTTCAGAGCAGTTTCGGAATAAAAGCCTGGGACCCTCTGTTTCAAATGGGATGCTACCTAGGACTCGGGTCCCATTGTATGTAACACTGTGAGGTGGAGAGAGGGACTCTGTTCAGGGGCTGTCATTGTTCTGTCCT
Organism: Eumetopias jubatus; assembly: GCF_037043125.1. Lineage (NCBI taxonomy): Eukaryota > Metazoa > Chordata > Mammalia > Carnivora > Otariidae > Eumetopias > Eumetopias jubatus. The sequence continues at coordinate 26,218,804 of NW_028274808.1, read as the reverse complement.
CATTTAAAAAAAATTAACAGCTAGTATTTACTGAGCACTTGCCACATGACCCACACAAGCATCCTCCTATTTAATACAGTCAGCCAATGAGTTAGGGCCTATTATTTTTTCATTTTATATCTGAATAAATGAAGCTCAGAAAGGTTAATTAAATCACCTAAATGTGTTCTACAAGGCCACAGGCAAAAGCATATAAATCAGCTCTTTCTTTTCCAAGTATCTTGGTAGTCTCTGTTATGTTCCTGTGTACCCCGGTTCTCTGCTGAGATTGCCAGTTTCTGAAGATAACCAAGACTCATTCCACTTTTTGGAACTAGGCAACCAATGCTTGTCTTTTCATAACACTAGGTACTCTAAAGTCACGTTAATTAAAATTAATCCAGAAGTTCCAGCTTCAATAATGATAATGAGTCTTATTTCATAATTAAACTTAGGATGTTATTGAGACAATTAACTCTTCCCAGGTAGAAAGCAGCTACCCTTTTAAAACACTAACTTCTACACAGTTGGTCTCATTTCTCTCAGCAGATGGTACATCTGTTGGAGGGCTCTGGATGGAGCCTAACTTCTGGGAAGAGAAGATGCATTGCCTTAGATTTCTAGACATTGATTTTTTCCCCCCTCACCTCATAGGTCAGTTGACAAGGAAATAGCTAGATCAATTAGAGTTTAACACCAAATTACCCTCATTATATTAAGAGAATAAAGTGACGGTATGAGTTCGTGTTGATGAAAGAGCAGATGTATTGTCAGTAAATGCTTGTGGACCTTGTCTGGCCCCAGTCCTGGGAGGAAGGAGTGGATCACGTATCCACTCCACCCACACGAATACAGAAAGGAGTCTGGTCCTCTCGGGAGCATGATAATCAGCACCAAACCACATGGGTGAGCGCTAAACTTGGCTTCTCACTTGGGAGTAATAGCACTATGGTGAGGAAGGCTGAGGACATAATTTAATAATAGAAGGGCATGTTATTGGGTATTTTCATAAAGATCCCAGGATTTCTTACTTTTAAGGCAATATGATCATGTTAGAGTGATTTTTCACTCATGATCATTTTTTGTGTGCTCCTTATTTTACTTCAGTGAATAAATTAACTTTGGTAAATTACTTAAGGAAACTCTCTGTTTCCTTAGGAAATCACTGAAGCCCCATTTCCTCTAAAAAGCAAACCCAGAGATTCAGATTTTATATCAAGATTTATAAACATAAGGGATTGAGTTATTATCTACATTTTGAATTGAGTCTAATATTGTCAAGGTATGAGATCACATATGGTTATTTAGGATAAAGTAACTCAGAACCATATAACACGTGGCATTCACAGACTTTGGAACACAAGGCAGTACAAGAGGACACTTCTTCTCCCTTTGTTCTTTTTTTTTTATAGTATTCAATTAACTGAACAGTTCTCTAAATAGAGGAAAGTGGCACCACTTTAGGACATACAATAGGGATGAATGTAGGAACCATAAGGGACAGGCGCCCATCAGGGACACATTTGCCGTCCAGTGTGTCTTCTATCAAATATTCATGAAAGTCTGGGATCCCAAGTACACATCTAACAGTAATCGTCATATGGTTCAGGGGCAATGAGGAGCTGTCCTGGAGAAATAATTATCTGCAAGAAATTGCCAACACCTAAGTATAAATTAAATATAATCCTGACTAAGCGTTCCCTGTCATTAACCATTGCACAACGTCATACCCATGACCTCCAGGCTACATTAAACTCCAGGAAACATTCCTGGCTCTGTTCTAAAGGCCTTGTGTCTGGGCCAGGAGTCTGTGGGAAAGCAGCAGCTTCTGCCCGGAGGACAGGGGTGTAGGTCTGGTATTCACCCCCTCAGCCCCTTCAAGCCCCAGGAAGTGAGAAGTTTACCTGCACTCTGGATCTGAAGATGCCAAAGTCATTGCACTAGTTTGTCATATGGTCTTGCTCTTGCTTTACAAGGAGCCCACAAACACTTCAGAGGGAATTCTCTATGACAATGAGTCCAGCATGCTGCATGAAGAACTAGATTTGGAAGAATCCCCAAATAATATGTAGAAATCATACCTTTGGCTGCTTCTGAGATAGTATTCTGCTCACAGTTTCAGTTTGCAAAGAGTGTTTGCAGACCACTATTGGGGACCTTCAAGAATCCATAATTACACATTGTGGCAAGATCATAACATTGACCTCCGGGACAAAATGGTGCTAACGTCCCAGCCCAGGAGTTTCTGTGCTCAAGTGCACTGAGTGATTTCATGTTCTCTTTTCTTTATCACCCGCTGAGGGAAACAGTTGAATGAAAATCAAAAAACAAAAAGACCCAAGGTTATTCCTCAGTCAGAGGTGTTGCCTTGGGTTCCTACCTGTCCATGCTTCTGGGTCTGGGTTTTCACATTATAACATTGTCCACCGACATAAAATCAAATCAGTCATGATTCTAACTCAAGACCTGAATTTCGGTTCTCATCTAAACCTCAGGCTCTGGCTGTTCACTCTGCGTGGCATCTAGCTATATTGTCCTGACCCAGGGTGTACAATATTACTTTTGTGTGCTCTGTTCTCTTAGGCTGGCTTTGATTTTTGGCAGCTGCTCCCCCCTGATAGGGACCTAGGGCAGGTTTTTACTGGGTTCCACTCCACAGCTGGTTTTGGAGAAGCACAAGTTCATCACAAGTTCAGGATGCTTAGTCCAGGTTTAAAAACATTCCCCGTGTGCTACTGCAGATGCTGGTGCAGACTGCCTTATCATTTCTTCACCCCCCACTGATGAGGGCTGGCGACTATCCAAGAAAGTGGTCAGGGTTCCCAGGACCCAGGACCGAACTGGATTGTCCTCAGCGAAGGGAATGGGTTCTCAGAAACTTAGGAGTGAGTGAAGCAGGGAAACTTTACAACTATGCTAAATCCCAAGTAGCGGGGCATCCACAGCGAGGTGGGCCAGACATGGCCCTGGAACAGTGTTACAGAGCCAGTGCGGTAAGACCAGACAACGGCAAGAGCCAGTTTTAGGAGTAAAAATAGAAATGCGTGTGAAGTGTTGCAGGAAAACTTTTCGTCCTTCAATACTTACTGAATGGTAGTAGTGAGGTAAATGGTTAAAGTAGTAAGAGTTCTAGAGAGTTCCTTGACCCGCATCCCTGTGATCATGCTCTGATGAAAAGCTTAAATATTTTTTCTGCCTATCTGTTTTCCATGTTAGGACATGAGCATCACGGTTGCTAACAGACGTTTTAGGGGCAGGTTGCCTGGACTTGAATTTCAGCCAAATTTCACTTGCTAGCTGCCTTGCCTTGGGCAAAGTAGTCTGAGTTTCACTTTCCTGGGGTAAAAGGACCCACCTCATCAGGTTGCTGTGAAGATTCAGTGAGATACTTTATGAGAAGTCTTTATCACAGTGACAGCTATTATTTTGGATATTTCTTATCTCTATTCTTGGATTTCTTTCTTGGATTCACCCAGGCAATCTTTCCTCTTTTATATTAGTGAAATGATATATGTGGAATATATAAATGCCAGGAGTCATGATGATGATGATGATGATGATTAATTATATAAGTGGCATGCTTTACACATTGAGTTAGGACAAAGCAGAGATTAGAAACCAGGTTTCTGAAATCCCAGTCTAAAGAAGGGTCCATTCAAAGATGGTATCAAAATACCATCTACATTTACTCCAAGAAGGTAATTTCTCTTCATATTAATTTTAGATAGTATTTAAAAGCAATTCTCAAGGAAACCCTTGTGCACTTTTGGTAGGATTGAAAACTGGTAAAACCACTGTAGAAAACACCATCGTCGTTCTTCAAAATTAAAAATAGGACTCTCATATGATCTAGGAATTCCACTTCTGGGAATGTATCTGAAGGAAACAAAATCACAATGTCAAAGAGCTATCTGCACCCCCATGTTCATGGCAGCATGATTTACAAAAGCCAAGACATGGAAACAGCCTAAGGGTCCATTGACGGATGAATGGATAATGAAGTTGTGAGGATACACACACACACACACACAGACACACACACACACACACACATTATTTGTATATAATATATATAATGGAATATAATTCAACTATACGAAAGAAGGAAATACTGTCATTTGTAACAACACAGATGAAGCTTGAGGGCATTATGCTAAGTGAAATAAGCCAGACAGTTGAAAAACACAAATACTATATGATCTCACTTATATGTGGAATCTAAAACAACCTCTTAGAAAAAGAGATCAGATTTGTGGCTACCAGAGGCAGGGCATGGTAGGTGGAGGAAATGGATGAAGGTAGTCAAAAGGACCAGTTATAAGATAAACAGGTATTGGGGATATATGTACAACATGATCACTATAGTTAACATGCTTATGTAGTGTACATAAAAGTTGTCGGGAGAGTAAGTCCTAAGGGTCCTCATTAGAAGGAAAACAGTATTTTTCTTTTTCCTTTTTGGGTGGGTACGGTATCTATGTGAGATAATGGATGTGAACTACATTTATTGTAATCTTTCCACTATGTATGTAAGTCAAACCATTATGCTGTACCCCTTAAACTTATATGGTGTATATGTCAATTACAGCTCAATAAAACTGGGGTGGGGGTGGGGGTGGGGGAAAGAAGCAATTCTCAGAGGCTTTGGCTTCACCTCTGAAGCCCCAAAAGACCACAGTAAGAACCCCCAAGAGACACTTTTGACTCCAGTTCTGGAGTATTCCTTCACATATGTATATAATATAATATAATATAATATAATATAATATAATATAATATAATATAATATTAATCTAATCATATAATGTACCTGGTATTCTCTTAAATGTATATACAATAAGCATATATATATAACTATGATTATTATATTTGTCAATGTATGGGGTGGGGAGCCATGGGCTAGAGATAAGGATAAGTACTAACTCTCTCTGATGGCCCACATTTTGTATTTTTTCTGTGGGCTTAAACACAACCCAGATGATTGCACTTGAAGATCTGGGTAAGGGTAGGATTTAGAATTCTACATATTTTAATATCTCATCAGGTAAGAAATTATTTAGATTCCCAAATTTCTAGCCTCCTTGCTAATACCAGGGAGGTCTCCAAACCTTTAGGCTGTCTGATAAAGCCTGCATATTCACCGCGAAGAGCAGAGTCATAAAGTTCTAAATTAACAAAAGCCTAGTAGTTAATGTAGAACTAACAGAAGAACCTAGAAAGAATAACCATATAAATTTGTTGTTAAAAAATGGGACAACTTTTGAGAGTGAAAAGGGAAATTTTAATAAATATGCTTATGATATAGCATTTGAAAATCATCAGTGTCATTTACCATCACAGAGAGAAACCGTATGGTCATCCCAATAAATGCAGAAGAAGCATTTGACAAAACTTAGCATCTATGTATGATTAAAACTCTCACAAATCAAGAATAGACAGGAACTTCCTCCATCTTTTAAAGGGTATAAGTATGCTAATAACATCATACTTAATGATGAAATATTGAATATTTTCTAAATCAAAAACAAGACAAGGATGTTTGCTATTACCATTTCTATTAGTATTGATTTAGAGATCCTAACTAATGCAATGAAAGAAGAAAAGAAATAAAAGGCATAAAAATTGGGGGTGCCTGGGTGGCTCAGTCAGTTAAGTGTTCAACTCTTGGTTTTGGCTCAGATCATGATTCCAGGGTCTTGAGATCCAGCCCCGTGTCGGGCTCTGCACTCAGCACGGAGTCTGCTTGTCCATCTCCCTCTGCTCCTCCCCACCTCCCCGCCCCCGTTTCTCTCTCTCTCTCTCTAATAAATAAATAAAAGACATAAAAATTGGAAAACAAAAATAAAATAATTGTAATTGCAGATAATATAATTATGTATGTATAAAATTCTAAGGAATCAATAAAATAACTACTTAGTGAATTTAGTCAGTGTGATGGTTAATATTAAGTGTCAACTGGACTGAACGATGGGGTGCCCAGATATTGGGTTAAACGTTATTCAGGGTGTATCTGTGAGGATGTTTCTAGATGAGATTAACATTTGAATTGGTAAACTGCATGAAGTAGATTGCCCTCCACAATGTGGGTAAACCTGATGCAATCCACTGAACAAAAAGGGAGAGTAAGACTATCTTGGAGCTAGGACATTCTTTTTTTCCTGCCTTTGGACTTGGACTCAGACTGAAACTTACACCATTGACTCTCTTGGTGTTTAGACTTCCAGACTCATACTGAAATCATGTCTCCAGCTTTCTCATTGCAGATCCTGGGATTTCTCAGCCTCCATAAGTACATAAACCAATTCCTTATAATAAATCTCTCTATATATACCCCTGGTTCTGTTTCTTTGAAAAACCTAGACTAATATAGTTAAGACTGAGGAATACAGATGAATATACAAAAAATTGTTTGTATCTCTAAGTACTAAAGGCAACAATTGGAAAATAACATAAAAACAATTCCATTTACAGTAACACCAAAAGAACAACAAAAAATTCATGGGAATAAATTTAACAAAAGGTACATTGCTACATTGAAAATTATAAAATATTGCTTAAAAATTTAAATAAGGCCTGATAAAAGAAGAAATGATGATGGTTTGGAATATTTTCGGGATGCCAATTCTTCCCAAGCAGATCTAAGATTGATCTCAAGTTCAACCAAAGTCCCAACAAGCTTTTTTTTTTTGGTAGAAATTGATAAGTTGATTTTAAAATGCGTATGGTAATGAGAAGGACCTAGAAGAGCCAAAGCTATTGTGAACATAAAGGACAAGTTAGAAGATTCACACTATCTGACTTCAATACTTATTATACTTGTTTTATACAAATACTGGTTTTATACAGTAATCAAGAGAATGTTATATTGGCATAAGGATAGATAAGTAAACGAGTGGAGCAGAATAGAAATCCAGAAGTATACCCACACTTTTTGGATGAATGGATTTTTTAAAACTGTGATTAAATATATATAACATCAAATTTACCATTTTAACTATTTTTAAGTGCACAACTCTATAGCATTAAGTACATTTACATTGTGTCACCATCTCCACCATTCATCTACAGAACTTTCTCATCTTCTAGACTGAAACCCTGTATCCATTAAACACTAACTCCCCATTACCCCCATTACATAACTCTTACATCTTATATAAAAGTTAGCACAATATAGATCACAGATTTAAATGTAGAACATAAAACTATAAAGACTTTTAAAAGGAAACAGAAGAAAATCATCAGGACCTAGGGCTACTTAAGAGTTCTTAGATGTGACACCAAAAGCAAGATCCATAAAAGAAAAAATGATAAACTGATATTCATCAAGATTAAAAATGTTTGCATGGTGAAAGACTCTGTTAAAAGGATGAAAATAAAAGCTACAAGCTGGGAGAAAAATGTTTGCAAATCATAAAGGATATACAAATGGCAAACAAGCAAATGAAAAGATGTTTAAGATCACTAGCCTCTAGGTATATTGGTCACTACGTATCTATTAGAACAGCTAAAATAAAAAATAGTGACAGTGTCAAATGGTGGGGATGTGAAGAAACTAGATTTCTCCCACATTGCTAGTGGGGATGTTAAATGGCTGCAATCACTTTGGAAATCAGTTTGGCTGTTTTCTTAAAAATTAAACGTATCATTTACCATTCAACCCAGCAATCACACTCTGGTTATTTATCCAGGAGGCATGACCACTTCTGTCCACACAAAAATCAGTACATGGATGTTGATAGTCGCTTTATCTGTACAGCCAAGACCTAGAAACAAGCCAAGCGTCCTTCTATAGGTTAAATTGTGGTACATCCATAGCATGTAATATTACTGAGGGTGACCTACTGATGCATGTAACAACCTGGATGGATTTCAAGTACGTTATGCTTAGTGAAAAAGCCAATTTCAAAGGGTCATACACTGTGTGATTTGATTTATACAATGTTCCAACATGAAAAATGTATCAAGCTGGAGAATAAATGGCTAAGGGTTAGGAATGGGGGCAGAGATGGGTATGACTATAAAAGGGTAGCATGAGGGGCATTTCTGCGGTGATGCAGTCATTCTCTATCTGGAATGTGATGGTGGCCTCAGCAATGTACACTTGTGGTAAAGTGATGTAAAACCCTACATGCACACTGTGGCAAAGTCCGTGTCCTGTTTTGATGTCACGCGATGGTTATACAAGATGCAAACTTTGGGAGAAATTGGGTGAAGAGTGCAGGGGATCTCTCTGTATTGTCTTTGCAACTTCTTGTGAGTTTCTATCTCAAGGAAAAAAAAACACTCTGCTTCTGGAAAGACAATAAGAAAATAAAAATTCAAGTCACAGATTGGAAGATAATATGTTCAATACGTTAATATTTCATAAGGAACCATAATCAAGAATATGTAAGACTTCTACATAGCCATAATAAAGACAATTCAATTAAAAAATGGGCAAAAGCTTAAATACATATTGGGTTTTTTTTTTTAAAGATTTATTTATTTATTTGGGGGGAGGGAAGAGGCAGAGGGAGAGAGAGTCCTAAGTGGATTCCTCACTGATCATGGAGGCTGACGCGGGGCTTGATCTCAGTAACCTGAGATCGTGACCTGAGCTGAAACCAAGAGTTGGACTCTCAACTGACTGCACCATTCAGACACCCCAAATACACATTGTTTAAAGAACATGGGTAAATGATCAATAAGCACATCATTAGTTATTAGGAAAATGCAAGTTAAAGCTGTAATGAGATGCTACTTCTCATACACGAGGATGACTAAAATTTAAAAACTGATCATGCCAAATATTGGCTAAGATGTGGAGCAACTGTAACTCCTATATTGCTGGTAAGTGTATAAAATGAGCCATTCATTTTGGAAAACTGACAGCTTCTAAAAAAGGTTAAACCTACATTTGCCCTGTGATCCAGGAATTCCACTCTAGGGTATATATCTGGGAGAAATAAAAGACATGCCTTCAAAAAGACTGTATAAGAATGTTTACAGCAGCTTTGTACATAACTTCCTCAAGCTGGAAACAACACACATGTCCATCCACAATGAAATATACTCAGTGATAAAAAAGAACGAACCCAACAGTATGGCTAAATCTCAAAAACATTATGTTGGGTGAAATAAGCCAAACATAAAAGAGGATAAGCTGTATGATTCCATTTATACGAAGCTCATTTTTATTCTAAGATATGGAAAAAGTAATCTGTGGTGATAGAGATCAGAGCAGCTGTTGCCCGTGTATGTATGTGGGGAAAGGTTCGGCCGGACCAGGGCATGAGGGAACTTTCTGGGATATAGAAATGTTCTGCATCTTGACTGGGTTGTGCTTACACAAATGGATACATTTGTTAAAACCTACCCAATTGGAACTTACGAGTTGTATTTTTACTGTATGCAAATTTTAACTTAAAAAAGATATGGGATCAACGCCTAGACCTGGGTGGTCCCAGAACTGAGATGTATGGTCCATCCCTAAGTCTGGAAGCTTCTGCAAAAGATTGGCAAAGTGACAAGGGAGTTCCTATTTTCTAGGAGAACCAAGGAAAAAATCAGCTGGTTATTGAGCAGAAACTAGCCTCCTTTCCAGATCCCCAGGGATCAAAGAGGAACAGTAATCGAAGGGCCATTCTGAAGCAGGACATGCTCATGACGCAGACCTGCATTTTGGGTCTGCCCTGGACGCTGTTTCCTCTGCTGTCATTGTAAAAACAAGAGCTCTGTGAATGCCTGAACCTCTGGGACCCTGCTTGTCACTGAGTGTGGGAAAGGGCTCTGGGAGGACAGTTTTTCCCTGCAATATTGGCACCGGGGCTCATTTTCTGGATCAGAGACTTTAGAGAGGGAGCTTATCTGTAATCTGAAGCATCCTGTATGCTACCCTTTTCTCTGCTGGGGCTCTTCCTTTAAGGATTCTATTTGCAAAGTTAGATCTCTGCCCCACAAATTTGTTTTTGTAAGAGCTTCTGAATCAATGACTTCTTTGACCTCCCCTGATTACCTAATCTGTAGGTTGCATTTCACCTCTGTCATCAATTAGATGATCCCTAGAACCAGGCTGAGAGAATTGAGTCTCCTGAGAGCCTCAAACCTGATTCATAGGTGGAAAGAGTGGAAACTACCATTTGCAAGTCCTCATTCCAGCTTCCGTCCCTATAAAGAAGGGACTGGAACTGGGAAGTGACCCATGCTTGAACACTGCACGGAAGGAAAAAGACAAAAGCAGTAGGATCCACTGCTTCAGAACTTGGTTCCTTGTAAGAGGTCTTCCTTGGCTTGCTTCATCAGGTTGTTTTTTATACTTTTAATAATCCAAAGAGGTGCTCCCTCCTGATTTCCTTTTCAGGGCAACAGCACCCTCTGAGCCTCTCAGGATGGACACCTTGGGGTTATTTGGACCCTTCACTCCTCCCTGCCCTCCCCGCACAGTGATGGTGTCTAGGTCATGCAGATCAGACACTACCTCTCCTGGGCTCTGAGCCCCACCCTCTCCCAGCAACACCTCCCTTGCTCAGACCTCAGATTTCTTTTCATCTAGATCCCTGCAGTTGACCTGGCTTCCTGCCTGTAGTCCCACTCTGGGCAACCTAGCCCTGAATTCATGTGCAGTTACTTTACCTAATGTACTGCTCAGATCAGTGTGCCCATGCTCAAAAATCTTCAGCAGTTTACATTTGCTTATGGAGTCAAGTTCAAAGTCTTGACTCAGAATCTGCTTTCCAGCTCCTTCTCTGATTAATCTCCCACATACTCAGTGGCCTGACTACTGTCAGGCTTTTCAACTCTGGGCCTTGCTTAATAATACTCCTCCTTTTGGGAGTGCCTTTCATTTCTGTTCACTTTATCCTTCAATACTCCTTCTCCTAAGAAGTACTCGCCAAGGGCGCCTGGGTGGCTCAGTTGGTTAAGTGTCTGACTCTTGGTTAAGGCTCAGGTCATGATCTCATGGGTTGTGAGATCGAGCCCCGCCTTGGGCTCCAAGCTCAGTGCGGAGTGTGCTTGAAGATTCTCTCCCTCTGCCCTTCCCCCCCCACCCCATGCTCTCTCTCTCTCTTTCAAACAAATAAATAAATCTTTAAAAAAAAAAAAAAACAGTAGCCTCCAACTCTCTATTTGAGAGAGAGAAAGAGAGAGAGAGTGAGCATGGAGGGGCAAAGGGAGAGGGAGAGAGAATCCTCAAGCAGGCTCCCCGCTGAGCAAGGAGCTCGATGTAGGGCTCCACCCCAGGACCCTGAGATCATGACCTGAGCCGAAATCAAGAGTCGGCTGCCCCGCCCACTAAGCCACCCAGGCGTCCCTCAATTCCCACTATTTAAAAACTGTTCATACTATTTGAGGTCAGAATTTGTTACTACAGTTTGGCCCAAATCAAGATTTTAAAAAGCTTCAACTGTCATCTTTCAAAAAGTTGAGCTCTCTCTTCAGCTTGCATAACACATTTAAAATAAGGAGAAAGGCCAGGAGGCAAGACGGGTGTTCTTGAATGCTCCTTGAACTATGACACGCTTGTCATGGCCTCAGTTAGAGAGATGCTGTATTTCCCCAGAGAACAGCAGGTGGAAACCAAGAGAACTGTGGGCCTTAGGAATTGTCAGGGAAGCAGAATGAGGAATGCTCTGAGATGGCTGAAGACCGCTGCCAGGGAGCAGGAGGAGGGAAGAAGTTTCTGTAAGATTGGGTCTGTCATCTGTGCTTTCATGGCTGCATTAAGCCACTTTGCAATCATGACGATTGTTTCTTCTGGTGAACTTTTTATAAAATATTATTCTTGTTCCGTGTTAACATTTCGTAAGTTGTTCTTGCCAATGTCAGGCTGTCTAGGCATTACTGAGGGAACGAAGGAAAGGACATTTTTATCTAAGCTTTTACCAGGGGCTGAAAGGAAGAAGAGGTGAGTTTTATAATAGTAAGAGTAACTGACGTTCTTATGGGAAAAATAAGCTTACAGCGGGAGGGGTAGGGCAGAATGAGGCTGGGTTTCTACCTCCCTCCGTTTACTTGGAGATTTCCTTCTGGAACTCTTCTCCGATGCAACTGTGGAGTGTTTCATTACTGTTTTAAACAAGAGAGCCAGCCCCTGTCCAAGATGCTCAATAAATATTCACTGATTGATTGCTGATAAATGCCCTTGACTATTCCAAATGGATTAGCTCTGCTCAAAGTGAGAGCCATATGGAACTTCCATCCAAGATAACTACTGGCCCTTCTGCAGCCCAGGAATGACCTGAAATCACGTTAATTCTCTTTGTTTTGCTAAACCATGGGCTTCCAACATCTTTGAAGCTCAAGCCCTGGTCTTCTTGACTACACATTAGACACTCTGACATGACAGGTCTCTAAATCTGAGGAGACAGCCTGCATGACTTTTCATGTGTCCACAGGCCTCCAAGGACACACCCTTAACTGTCCACAATCTTCATCCAGTTTTCCTTCTTGGCAGCTTCCTCTCCTTTCATTGTGAAGAACAGCTTCTGAGGGAGGAGGAGAGTACTTAAGCCAAGATGTTCATTGTAGATGCCAAAGACCCTGGAACTTAATGTGATCCTCAGTAAGGAACTCAGTCCCAGGAGAGAGCAGGAAGAACTTGGGCCCGAGAGGCCACCTCTCCTCACTCTATTTGGACAGTGTTGTAGGCTGTAGCTTTTTGGCTTCAGGAATCAGGTCTGGGTTCTAATGGGGACAGTGGTGCTGGGGCAACTTGTTTTTAACACAAGGTTATCCCTGCCTCCTTGGGAAGAAACCAGTTGAGGAGGCATCACCTTCGACTGGGTTTCTAGTCCCTGATTTTAGATCGTAATGAACTTTCTGAACTAAAAAGAAACATAGTAAAAAGGCTAGACTATATTGACAAGTATTTCATTTGCTTATTTATTAAATATATTTGATAAACTTTTTTAAAAAAGGATTTTATTTATTTGAGAGAGAGAGAGAGGGAGAGAGTGCACGGACAGCGGCGGGGATGGGGTGCACAGAGGGAGAAAGAGAGAGAGAATCCCAAGCAGACTTTGCGGAGCCCAACTCAGGGCTTGATCCCACAGCCTGAGATCATGACCTGAGCTGAAACCAAGAGTTGGATGCTTAACCAACTGAGCCACCCAGGCGCCCCTATTTGATAAACATTTTAAAAAATAAAACTTGAAATCCTGTCATGTGGAGATAGACATTATACATATATATTATGTAAATCCGTCTCAGTATTTTCCCTCAAGCAAATATATACACACATGTATTTGAAAAATAGATTTACGTGAATTGCTCTGCCATTTGGGTTTTGTTTTGGTTTGTTTTTCTTTTTGCAACATTACCTTGTGTAGTTCTTCTCTGTCAATAAATATAGGTACACACGAACAACTGTAACAACTTCATGTATTTGATTTTAGGGAGGTTTTACACTATGTATGTGTCATTGTTTCAGTACTGGATTTGAACAAAGTTGCAGTCATTAATAATAATTATTTTGCTTGACTTGATGTTTCAATTAGGACTCGAATTTCTGTAGGTGCAGCATATATTAATAGTTATTAATATTAACTGTTATTATTAAATATAAATATAAATTGAAATAATGATATTGTATATAATAATATAAATATATTAAATATTATAATTCATATTAATAATGGGACAAAGAGTTCTGGCCTTGGTCTAAACTATTTCTTCATCACATATCCCCTGGGGCTACCTTGCCACACATGAATTTAGGTACAGTGGGACTGTAACGCTTACTCTAGGGGTGGAGCAATTCTGAGACTCTGAACAACTTCTCCCTCTCGCTCTTGCTTTCCTCTTTCTATTTCTGAGCCCATGGAATCTTTGGTGTGCCACCTTAAGACAAGTGTGGACCTGAAGCTGAACATAGCTTGCCCTGTCTCTAGTTTCCAGAAGCAGTATACTCCCTCCGTGTTTTGTGATGTTTAATTGGAAATCTGAGGTGTTCCAGAAAAGCATCCCATCATGACTGCAGCATCTTCCCACAAGCCTCGTTGTCAACACTTCCCAAGGCCCATTTGCCAGATGGACAACCTTCTCCACTGCATGTTGACCCTGCCGTGGCCCAGCTCTCACACTTTCTCAACCTAGGGAGCAACTCCATGGTCAATCTGTCCCAGGGAGCCCCAGGGTTACAGTGGACAAAAATACCACCGACCTATAAATACATATACCTATTTTGGTTGATTTGAATGGAATTGGCTACATCTTGATATACCCTTCAATAGACTTATTCCCTTTACAAAGAGTTACAGACTTCAGGAGCAAGACACAGCTGCAAAAGGTGGTCAGCTTCCTCATTTTGCAGTGTGAGAAACTGGAGCCTAAATGGCCAATATTCGCACCCACATTCATCTCCTTAGGGCCAGAACCTTGCCCAGATTCTCAGGTTCTTGGCTTCTGATCTCACTGCTTCACACTGCTAGAAAAAAAAAAAAAAAATCAGGAGCCCCTTTTCCATTAGAGAGAGAGCGAGCAGGATGACCCCTCTATCTATTGCCCCAATCTGTCTGGGTCAGAAGGATCCAGGACTAGAAATGCAAATGGAAGAGAGACTTCAGGCTTCTTTAAAAGGCAGAAACAAAAGGAGATGAGTTTTTAAATATCAGAGAGAAGAGTGAACTCTTAGTGTTCAAACTAAGAAGTCTAACATCGTTGCTGTGACTTTTCTTCTGATTGTCTCATAAATCTGCCTACAGCTTTTGTGACCATAAGGATGACCTCAATTTGGGGGACCCTGGCCTGGGATCGAAGATTTTGAAGATTTGCTCCAGGAGTTGCCCTCTGACTTTGTTCAATCCTTGGGAATTACCTTAACCTTCTTGTGACCTGATCCCCTCTGGAAACGCAGATAATATTACTTGCCTTAGTACAATGTCTTTTTAAAAAAAATCTACGAGAGTCCCAGGCGGGAGTTGTGTTTTTGTCTAGAGGGAAAAATGATAGTTTGCCCCTTCCAGCAACATCTAGATGATTATCTGAGATCAACCATGTAATTAAGTTTATTTTTGCGTGTGTTTAGTACTTTTCAGTTGAACAAAATGTAATTACCCCAAGAATGTTTTACCTTTAACCTTGTTTTATCTTAAGACATTATAGATTGTGTCACACCGGAAAAACTGCCCTTCAAGAAGGAAATCTGAAATTATAGAGAAAGTTAGCCATTCCCTTTGCATACAGTTCTGACATGTTCTTGGAACATCTCTCTCCTCTGTGTGCATATAACAGAAGGTACAACACGTCTTTCTGGCCACTGCTCTATAGTCCCTCAGGCAAGTCAGGGTAACATTAGCTTATTTACAAGTCAGTATGCGGGGGCTGAGGCCTCCAGTTTCTACACCTCAGTTCTGGTCTCACCAGTGAGAGTTTTGCTTGAATTCTAACTGCCTGCTGGGTCTCCACTTGACTATTCCACAGCCAACGGCGTCTCAAAATGTCCTGAGCGGGGCTCATTATTCTCTTCCCTTTCCCTTATACCAAGTGGCCCTCTGCCCCCAGTTGTTCATCTAAGCTTGACATTCATTCTAGATCATTCCCTTTCTCTCACTGGTATTTTCCGTCGGTCAGAAAGTCTGATCAATGTATCTGAAGTTTTTCTGTCCTTCTTCCCATACCACTGTCCTCGCTCAGGCCCTAATCACCTCCCATTTGAACTACTCTTAATTATTGGTCCAACATATAGTTTGGTAAGGATATACTGTAGGTCAGGCACTGTTCTAGGAACCAGGGATACAATTAACAAACAAAATATATAAAGATCCCTGGTCTTGAAGAGTTTACCTGTTAGTGGAGGGAGGGAAAAGGCTGACAATAAGAACACAATAAATGGGTAAATTATATAGCCAATAAAAAAATAATAATTCCAATGAAAAAAAGTAGAGTTGGGAGGGAGGGAGTGGGGGAGGGAGGCTGTAGTTTGCCATTTTGAACAGGGTGATTGGAGTAAGACTCTTTGAGAAGGTAACATTTGAGCAAAGACATGAAGGGGGCAACCATGCAGTTACCTGGGGGGAAGCATCCCAAGACAAAAGGAAAGAGCCTAACATGGGACAGTGGCTGGCAAGCTCAAGAGGGAGCCAGAAAGTCAGCACAACCGGAGTGGAGGAAGGGAGGGGAGGCATTCAGAAATTAGGTCAGAGTCCATGACACGAACTTCAGCTTTTTCAGAGAGGGATCAGTTGTCAGAGAGGGATCAGTTGTCATCGCTAGGATTTGAGCAGAGGAATGATGGCATCAGATATATGATTTAGAAGGATCATTTTGGCTGCCGCATGGAGAGCAGACTTAGGGAAATCAGGAGAGAGCTGGAGACCAGGCAGGAAGCTATAGCAATGATGCAGGTGGGAGATGCTGGTGGCCAGGACAGGGTCATAGCGGGGGAGGTTGGTGAGAAAAGGCAGATTCTGGAAATATTTTGAAAGTCAAGCCAGTGGGAATTTCTGGAAGGACTACAAGGACTGCTTGGTTGTGGTGAGAGGAGTAGTGGGGTCAGGGATAGGGAGATAGTCTACCTGAGTAGTGGACCTGGTTCTCCCTGCCCAGAACCCCTCCTCAAAATCCATCCTCCCGCCAGAGCACGCTTTCCAAACTGCAAACGTGATCCTGTGCCTCCTCCCTGAAAACCTCTGGCAGCTCCCTTGACCTACAGCCCCTTCATTTAGTACAGGAGGCCTTTTGTGATATGGCCCTGTCTTAATTCTCCAACCTCATTTCCTGTGGCCCTACCTTATAACAATTCCAAACCTCCCACAGGAACCCACACGCAGCATGCTAAATCGTGATTCTGGGTCTTGGATAAGGTCTTTCGTGTTTTCTTGCTTTGCTCCTGAAACCCCCTTCTCCACTGATTTGCCTGATTGGTGGGAATTCCGTTTCTAGTCCTACCTCAGACATCATCTCTTCTAGAAGGTGGGATGAGTATACCCATGGTTTCTCGTGTACGCCTCCCCATAACGATCATCACATCATGCCGAACCGTCTGTCTCTTGTAACGGAACATAAGCTCCTCTCTCCTCCTCCGCAAATACTTAGCACATTACCAGGCACATAAAGTCATACCAGTCCCAGAAGCCTTTGCTGTTCTGATGGCAAAGCTCAGAGACTAGGTTCGCATAAATCTAAATTAAGCCAAATTTCTCCCCAGTCCCTCGGTCACCACTGGAAGCCAAGAGGTCAGATGAAGTGAGGACGTCATGTAGCCAATGACTCCTGCCTCATTTCAGGTTCTGTCTACCTCACCTCAGCCAACCTAGGCTCCAAGCACCCTGGATATTCCGCAGTGAGTCACACACATTTTACAGTACCCTCTCCTGAACGTAAGAAAGCAAAACCACAAAGGGCATTTTCTCTCGGCGGTCCTGGAGACTGGCCTGAGCTGGGTATGGCGGTGGTGATCCCAGCCCACGGGGGCAGCAAAGGGACACCCCATCCCAGCTGACGTAGGTCCAGGTTGCCTTTGTGGACAAGGCCTGGGTGAGGCAGATGGGGCCATTTCGAAGACAACTGGGAACAGAATAAAAAGAGGTTTTGGACGCAAATGCTAAATGGAGCAGAGCAGATGTAGGAAGCCTCAAGCTGGGACTTTCGGGAGGGGGAGAAAAATGAAATGAGAACCCAAACAAGGCACTCCCCCCACAGTGAAAACAAGACGCCAATGCAGCATCACACCGTGCAGCTCTCACGACAGGGGTTCTGGGATCCCAGCCAGGTGCACGGGGCCACGGCCTGGGCAGCTGAATGGTGCCAAGACCATTTGCCGGAAGACAATGGTGCCTCAGCCTGTTAGCCAGACAGCCCAGCAACGGTGCCTGGGAGAGCAGAGCCCCAGAGTGGCTACATCAGCCGCAGCCTGGCAACCTCACGTTCTTCTTCGGAAGGATAGAGGGCAGGGGGGAGAGGGAGGGGGATGTTGGCAAGGGCAGTGGGTTTGGGGCTTTCAAGAATCTCAAATGCCCCGTGACTCTCTAAGTCTTTGGTAAATTACCTTTTATTAGCTTTGTTAAGCCTCAGCAGCCTGGAATTGTCTCCTCAAAACTCAGCCATCTGTTCACCTCCTGTCTATAATTCTGACCACACGCACACACACACACACAAAAAAAAAAAGAGTTTGATTTCGGCAAAGGATTCTTCTTGCCTTAAAAAAAAGAAGAAAAATGGGATGGGAACTGGAGAGGGGGAAATGAATGATGAGGACTGGCTGATTTCAGACGGGGTGACAGGAAAAGGTGGGTATTTCTGAAACAGAACCCCACAACACCGCTGTTCCCTTCTTGGTGACTGGAGTCAGGACAATTAGCACCTTAGTTAGAACACTGTGGAACAATAAATAAACACGTATTAAGCCATATTTAAATGCAAGGGGCTGAGCTAGGCGCTGTGAAAGGGGAAAAACAAAAGAGTCCCTGCAGTAAAAAAAGACAGGAGAGAAAATTTAAATCACAACTTAAGGGAAAACTCAGCTCAGGGAATGTTGGGAGACAGACGGATGGTACAGGCTAGAAGTTCCATAGTCCTTGGGGAGAGGGTTCAAGTGCTGTGAGCTGAAACGTCTCAGCGAAGAGAAGAGGAATAAAGGGAGGTGGAAAATTCCAACAGAAGTATCAAGTTTATCTTCCTTCAGAAACAGACATCCTTTCCACAGCATACAACTTCTTTTCAAATCTTTTCCATAGCAAGTACCCATTACCTCACAAATTGACCCCTTGTATTTATTTATTCTCCTCCCCAACAGAGAGCTGAGATCTGGCTTTCTTTAATTTCCTTTTTGTTTTCCTTTCCAGACAAAAGAAAATTTTGTCCACCCCCTCTCCAGACTTGAAGACAACAGCCCTGGCACCCTCCCCTCCGCAGACCAACCGTCCATCCCTCTTCTCCGCACCGTCTGCTGGCCATTCTAATCAGGGAATGCTCCTGCCCAAAGGCGGTGCCCAGCCCTCAGCCCAGCACCCTAGGTGTATCCCAGTCAACCATCCTGTGACCTTAGGTTATCATTCTCTGAACATGCATGATTCACTACTGATACAGCCTATGATGCTTCAGGTTTCAGCCACCACATTGCATTGTAAGTAAGGAGCAAATGTGTGATCAACCAAAAACCCCTCTGTCTTTTCCACCTAAACCTGCTGCTAAGCCAGGGGTCCCCCGTCAAGGATGGGTGATTTGGAGAGGAGGTGCAGGATTCTGATGAGGGGAGAAGGTTGGGCCATAAGGCTGTTCTCGGAACACTGAATAAGCTACCCGCTATCAAAATGGACTTTGATGCTGTAGTAATTAAAACGGATTTATACCAGCACGAATACAGCCAAACAGAACAGAGAAACAGAGCCATGAAAATTAAGTATTTGTTAAAGATTTCCTTTAAATAAGTGGGGCAGGTATGGACTTTTCAATATGTGCTATTAGGAAACCATTTGTCAGAAACGATGATTCAATGCATTCCCATCTGTCATTATATATCCAAATTAATTTCAGATATATTAAATACCAAGATGTCATATTATATAAATATAAATACTATATGACAGTAATATTTTATATATATATTTATATGTGAAATATATATATAAAATATATATATTTTCATATACATATACAAAGATAGCTTTTTAAATAAAGGTGAAACCTCCCTAAAAAAAAAGACTTAAAATCCCAAAATGTCATTTACAGTGTTCTATACAGCATACGGCATTAGTTCACCTAGTTGTTCAATGATCCAGCCTCCCTGGTCCTCACCAAGACGGGTAACCAGTCTGGGGCCTGTGAGTGGGTTGGGCTATAAAAAGTCAGGATGACTTTCTTAGGAGATAAAACTAGGTATCCTTCTTAAAGTAATGTAAAGATACACAGTATTATTTTTATTGAAACTTTCCAGACTGCAAGTCTGTTTCTAAATGTGCTACTAAGAATATCTATACATACATGTAAATATAAATATATGCCGTGCATTTATATATATATATTAAAAATATATACATATGATGTTCTATCTAGGACAGAAAAGTATCAGACACCTCCAAGGCCCCTGTGCGATATCACATTTACATATACCACCCACTTTCTCAAAACCCTATCCAAATGTTTCTTACAGGAAGGCTGTCACCTGGCTCAGAGCAGCTGATGGACTCTGGAGAAGTCTCAGAGGTAGAGAAATGAACTGGATGCAGAAGATGGTGAGCCAGGGTTCCTGAGGAGTGGGAGGATGCTAGCCTGTGGTAGGAGCTCCGAGAAAGGTGAAATGAAGAGATGATGGAATAAACAGACGAATGGGCCTCGAAGCAGGTAAGGACCCACCACCAGGCCTTGAGAAACCACGGACATCACAGCCTCAATCCTACAGGCATGTGAGAAGTGGACATCGGGTTCCGTGTATTGTCTTAGTTCACTTTTCTCTCTGTTAAGCTGTCCCTTATGAACAATATGGTCTGTGCTAGCTGCAGCTCACCTAGTGAGAAGTCAGGAGCCTAATATTTAAAATGATCCTAATTTCAAACACAGAGGCAATTGGAAGTGAAACTTGTAAACTGAACAAGGAAAACATCGTGGGATATAATTATATAAATAACTCTGTGTTATCTCCTACTGTTCCATTATAACCCTGCATCTGGAAGAAAAACTTGACTACCCTTCTGACTTGTTTTGTCAGAGGAAGACACTGGAAGACACACAGCATAACAATAATTTAACGTGTCTAGTCTAGGTAATAAACGTTAAATTTGACTTAACATTAAACTCCCCAGCCGGGACCCACTGTGAGCTGCCTGGCTGTTGGAGCCTGGCATGCAGGGGTCTCCTCTTGTTTTCCTGCCTGCAGATGGTCTTCCCACCAGCCCCCTGCTCCAGCATGCCAACCAGGACCCGAGCAGGAAGAGGGTCAGGGGTACTGGAAAGTTCTTGCTCAAGTGGTGCTGCTCTTAGAGGGCTCACCCTCTCTGCACCTACAGATACTTGAAACTGACTCTCTCATGAGCCATTTTGCTCTCTGGCCACGGAGAACACATTTCACGCTCTCAAAACAATCCTATCGAAGCGACTCTCACTCATCTCCTTTAGATGGGACTCATAGCAATAAATTACTCTCTCCAGCAAACCCTCCTTACACGTTCCTTCTGATGTCCCTCTTGACCTTTAAATACCCCTGATCTGTGGGAATAGCTCTTGGGTGAGAAGCTCAAGACTTGTATAACCAGTTTTCAGATATTTCCTTTAAAAACAGATGCTTCTCTGTCTCACAACGAATTTTGGTGTTGGATATTTTTCTCAGAGCCTTGCCTAAATATTTCAAATTAATGTATTTCTATACTAGTTGGTCTAATGTAACTTTTTGTCTCAAATTGATGGCTCTGATTCTATGGCTAACTGGAGGCCCCACTGGGAAAATTGGTTTATTAATCTTAATAAGAACGTATAAAAAGTCACAGGGCAAGGATTTTGGAAAGAATCATCTGTTTAACTTGTTTTCGGTGACCTCCAAAATGGCCCCGAGTGATCCCTGCATCCTGGTATGTACACCTTTTGTATTGTGCCACTGTATCCACACAGTATCAGGATTGGTCTGTATGACCAAAGGAATATAGAGAGTGATGGAATGTTTACATCCGAGATTAGGTTATAAGATACTTTGCCTTCTGTCTTTCTTATTTTCTTCCTCATGTAGATATTCCCTCTGGGGGAAGTCATGTTGTGAGCAGTCCCATGGGGGCCCACATAGGAAGGGAACTGAAGCCTCTTGCCAACAGCTGTGGGAATGAACTTGGAAGTGGATTTTCCAGCCCCTATTAAGCCTTCAAAGACTGTAGCTCTAGTGTATAGCTTGACTGAAACTTAGTAAGAGATCCCAACCAGAACCACCCAGGTAAGAACCTTGACCTTCAGAAACTATGAAATACAATGTTTGTTGTTTTACACTGCGGATTTGTAAAAAGAACTCCTTTTACCCTTCCTGAGACGTTAGGCTGCTAGATTTTGGGGTAATTTGTTAGGCATCAAATCTTTAGATATTTTGATAACTAAATACTGTCTAAACAGTTGGACTAACAGTTTTTTACACTTGCAAAACATTTTCACACAGATATTACATTTACCAACATAACTAAATTCCTCTTTGTATTCTCAATCATAAAAATAAAATGCAACTTGGAGAATTCATTTTGTCAAAATATTTATTTTGGGATTTTATTTTTAAAACAAGCAAGCTAATTAGGTATAAATAAAATATTATTTAAGCTATAAAGTTCAATTTCTAAATTTTCAGAAATATTTGTATTGTATAAAAAAGATACAGCTATAAAATCAGAACTTAGAGATTCAGATAGGACTTGGAGAGGTTGTCTGAATTATCATGCTTGTTCTGGACAACTCTGCACCCTAACAGTCCCACACACATTACAGTATTTATTGTTTAACAATCTCTAGAGAAGGAAATGGGGACAGGGTGAGGAACTATGGGGAAAAGAAGCAACATTCTGCCATCTTTGCAGTAGTGAAATCCTTCATAAGTAACAAAATTGTTTCATGTTCAAATGCTCTTTGCTCTTCTTATTTTCATTATGTTCTGCAGGTAAGTGAGGTGAACAACCATTTAACACCTGGAGAACCGAGGCAGGGACCAGAGGAAGGGGCTTTCAGGAAATGGTGTAATGAATATGGGAAGGGGGAAAGATGGCTGACCTAGGTCTCACCTAATGGACAATGGGTTGGTTTTGTTCCGGGCACAGAGCCCTGAGAACTCGATAATGTATTTGACTCTCCATAGTTATAAACAAGTTTCATATTTTGTCAATACTAAAGCAGATGGAAATATCAGCCCTAAAAAAATGTGTGAGGGGGTGGGGGCTGAATTTAGAATATACTATTTCATCACTAGCAAAGAGTTAAATACTAGGTACTATGTAGGAAACCTAACATGGCTCATTAGACCAAAAATATGTTCCAGAAGCAATCCTTGGGGTAGATAGAAGGAAATATACAAGAGCTCCCCTTCCACTTTCTACCTCTGAGATTCTGCTCATTCTGTTTCTTCTACCTAGAACACTCTTCCGTACCCCATGCTGCTTATCTGCTCTTCTGGTCTCAGTATGAAGATCCTTCCTCCAGGAAGTGTTCTCCCACTGTTCTAGACTGGGTTGTATGCTCCTCCCAGGTGCTCTGTCATGTGGACATGTCCATTGTTAGGGAAGTTGTTACACTAAATTAGACACTGATTATTTTTCTTTTTGTGGAACTCTAATTACTAGGTCAGGGATCAAGTCTGCATTGCTCATCACTACACAGCAGGGGCCTAAGCCTGTGCCTGGCACATAGTGGGTCTTTAATAAATATTTGTTCAAAGGTAACTAGTTTCTAGGAAATACCACCAGGGAAATTGAGCCCCCTATGTGGTATGGGAAATTACCTTGTTGCCTCCATATATATCCATATATATCTGGCAAACTGCTCCAGAATTCACGGAACAGAAAGGCTCATGACCAAATTATAATGCTAAAATACATGGTGTATGGAATCGATTCAAAATGCAGTGGGAAGCAAGGGAAAAGAGAAGAGTTGGTTAACAGCTGGTAAAGCCCAAGGCTGGGCCACACTACCTGAACCCTGGGTCACACAATAGTTGAAGGGTCTCTCTCTTTCCCTCCGCTCCCCTCCTTTCCCCTCCCCGTCCATTCCCCACCTCCTCCTTTTCTGCCACAGAAGCTTTCCCTGCTGACCAGAGGTGAGGTTTGAGCCAAAGGGACACATAAGCAGGAGGTGCGTGGGGCCACCCCACACTTGTTATATCAGTTGCAGCACAATTACTCCTGGCCGCCAGTGGAACTCACCAAGGTCTCCTGAGCAGTCGCAGCTTTTGCCTGAATATTTGAATATCTATGGTAGATAGACACATGGAGCCAGAATGGGTGTCTCTGATGAGTGGGCACTTTGAGACCTCATGAGTTTTGATTGTCTACTGTGCCTCCTGTATATTCAGAGGTTCATGAATATTGGTGCCCCTTGGGCCTTCCATCCCTTACCATCCATGTGCAGCATGCACATGCTCAACTCTGTCTAACCCGTCTCACAGAAATTTATTCTCTCACATTTCTGAAGGCCAGAAGTCTGAAATCAAGGTCTCAGCAGGGCTGGTTCCTTTTGTCATCTCTGGTCCATGCCTGTCTCCTAGCTTCTGGTGGTTGCTGGCAATCCTGGGTGATCCTTGGCTTGTAGGCACATTAATCTCTTCCTCTGTCTTCACATGGCCTTATCTGGACACCAGCCATTGGATTTAGGGCCCACCCTAATCTAGTATGACCTTATCTTGACTAATTATATCTGCAGATACCCTATTTCCAAGAAAGGTCACATTCATAGGTACCGGGTGAACATGAATTTTGGGGGTGGGCCCTTTTCAATGCAGTCTAATACCTAACAGATCTTATGGGTTTCATCCATCCTGCGTGTATGCTTACCTTCCACAGCAGAATTGATTGTCCTTGAATACTATAAAATACACCTCCTACCTGGAAACAAATCTATTATACATGGTGGTTCTGCTTCCTTCACTTGAAGGCATCTCCTGGCTGCAACCAAACAGCTGCTGATTGCTGACAGCAAAGGAACAACCTCAGGGCTTTCTCCTTTCCATTTTTGAGGGCCAGCTCCCACAGCAGGGTGCTGATGTGAGGCTGTGGGCTCATTTTCATGCATGTAAGCCTGTGCTATCCCCGGGAGCTGCCCCTGGGCAGGGCCTATGCCTTATAGATCTCACTGCAGTGAGGGGCATGGGCTGCTGCTGGGGAGCCCAACTGCGTCTCAGCTTCCCAGAGCTCATGGCACCTCTTCAACAGGCCCGGTCCTCCAGGGCTGAGCTGCTCCTGGTCAAGACCCGTCTAGGGGCTTCAGATCTCTCAAGGGAAGCAGAGAAAATTTTCTCCATGTGGTATCTTGCCTGTGGAAAATAAATACTGCCCAACACTTGTCAGAGTCTACTAAAATTAGAATAGGGAAAAGAGCTTATTTCTAGATGTCTAAAAATAGGGCTATTTAACTATATATACAGAAGTAGATGTGAAATTACATAAGATAATCATAATTTTTAGAAGCTTCTCGTAGGATATCACTCCCTCCTATGACCCCACCATACTAGGTATATACCTCCAGAGTAGCATTTATTATGTTCACAGCAGAGACTATGTACTCCTTGGGGTTGGGTGTACTTTTTACTTCTCTTTACTTGGCACATTGCCTGGTATTTGCAGACTGTCAGTAAATGTTTGTTGAATAACTGACCAACTGAATTAATTGGCCAATTTTTCATACTTATAAATGAAGCTATCTGATCATCCACACGATTTACCCAAATGAGGGACTTCTGTTCTCATTTAGGTTCAGTAATGTTAAGCATTCGTTTTTGTTTTCTCCCATCTAGCGATGGATGTAGTCTTGCTTCACTGATTTTCTACATAACCTCTGGGTGACCCTAAATGAGACCTTACCTATCTGGTACTTTATCTGGTCAAAATTCCTTGCATAGTTATCATTCCTATCTCTCTTGACTCACGGCTGGGTTAACTGACAGAGTAGGTATTTAATCCCTGAAATCAATCTCTCCAAATTCTTAATCATTTGACTCTGCTGGGTCTGACTTCCTTCCAGTTCCAAGGTACAAGCCTTTGTAACAATACCTTGACCCCAGCAGCCCAGGGGAGAGTTTCACTGACTCCCCCCTGCGAGGTACAGGAGTCTTCAGCTCTGATGAGGACCTGTATATATTGATGGACGGGCTGTCCCGTGAAGCCCAGCAAAGGAGGGCTGTAAGCTAATGTAACCTCTGCTTCCACCTCAACGTATGGCCATAGTCTTTTCATCTGTACACAGTACCTACTCTTCCAGCCATGTTGAGAGATCATTATGGGGAGAAATGCAAAGCCCATTAATTCCCATTTGGCTGCCAGCATGTAATTTAAAACTGGGCCCAGCATATCAGCGAGAGGGTAATACCTGAATGGCAGAAATATCAAAAGAAAGGCAGGCCAACGATGGCATCATCTCCTAAGTATGAAATGTAGGCCATTGGCTTCAAAAGCCCTGCAGGCCCCCTGAATGCAGGGGCAAATGGGGTCAGGTTCTTCCTCCAGTGAAATTTCTACCTGGCCAAGATGAGATCCGCTGGGAAGGGAATTGACACTTTTGGTCAGTGGTGTCCCTACTGTCATGGGTACTGCCAGAGGTAAGGAGAGGGGGCGCTACAGCCAGCACTGCTCAGTCATCTGGGTCAAGTTTTTGATGAGTGTCCCCAGGTGTACATGCTTGATGTGCCTCTCTTGCTCAGTACCTCCAGTGATGCTGTGATGTAGATTATTATAATTCTTCTGATGAAGAAACTGAGACTTCCAGAAGATCTTCTCAAGATCATACAGCTACTAAGCAGCAGAGTAGAGATGTAAAGCCAGCCCGAGAACCAGGAACGGGGCTGCAGGAGGTGGTTCGTCCCCGCTCCAACCTATGTGGCCTCAGCGACAGTGACTGATCTGGCTTTACATCCATAACTTCTGAAGCAACCCTTCAACCTTACTTCTGGCTCTTCCAAGGGGGAAACTGGCATCCTCCCATCCTGTCTTTGCTTCCTCACAAATATTTATTATTGAATATGTGTAAGTATATTTTCAAAGAGTTAAAGGCATGACATTCATAGAAATATAGAATGAACGTGTGCCAAAAATGCATTCGACTGAGAGAGCTAGCGTGAAAGTAAAGTTGGTTCCAAAAGCATTTTGAAGAACTAGATATTTATAGGCATTCTGGAGGAAAAAAAAGGAATTAAAATTCCTAGATTAGATAGAAAACTGGCTAATGCCCCATGGAACCATAAGATCATGACCCCGAGGTTATTTTCTCTACTTATCTGTAAAGTAGATATTTACTAGGATCTATTTTCTATATATCGTAGAACCTCACAGTAGTGGCTGGTTCCGATCAAACAGTTAATGGCAGAGCCAAATGCAAATAAATTTCATTAGATCGGTGGGTGCCCAAAGTTTGCTGCACATTAGAATCACTTGGGGAGATTTTGTACATCTTGACCCCCGGGTCGTACCTGCATCAGTTTCTTATTGTACATGATTACCACAAACACAGTGGCTTAAGGCAACACGACTTTATTCTTTTACAATTCTGTAGGTCGGAAGTCTCATAGAGGTTTCCAGGGCTGTGCTAATTCTGGAGGCTCGAGGCAGAGTCCACTCTTTGCCTGCTCCAGGTTCTAGAGGCCACTTGTACTGCTTGTCTTGTGGCTCCTTCCTCCATCTTCGAAGCCAACAGCCGAGGATCTTCCATTTTCTCCAGTCTGATCCTCCTCTCTCCCCTTTGTCAGGGCATTGTGATGACATTGAGCTCACCTGGATAATACAGGATCCTCTCCCCATCTCAAGACCCTTAACTTAACCACACTTACAAAATCTCTTTTACCACGTAAGGTAACATATTCATAGGGTCTGAGGATTAGGTCGTGGACATCTTTGGGTGTGGGGCATTATTCAGCTCATCCCATCAGCCCCTTTCATTAAATCAGAATGCCAGGGAGTAGGAGCCAGGCAACTATAGTTTTGAAGATCCACAGGTATCTCCAATGTGAAACCAAGTTTAAAAACCACTGCCCTAAATAATTATATAATCTTTGGGTGACGCCGTTAAACAGTGCTCTGATATGACACCCAGAGGACATGGTCTCAGTGTTGCTTTATTCCTAAGTTTGCGGTCATTTTTCTTAGCAAACAAACATATCAAGTAATTCTCAAATGGAAAAGCTTCACTTTGATTAACATCTGCAATCACTTTGTTTTCCTCGACTTTGGACTAGATACGGCTCTCACTGGCTGTGTAAACTTGGCAAGCCCCTGTTGCCTTTCATTCTTTTGCAAAATGGAGCCAATGTAACTCATTTCTGTCAGAAGGGTGGTGACAGTGGAGGAAGGTGTAAGTTAAGTGATTGAAATGCCATCTGTAAATATGACTGCACACATGCCCGTGCTCGGCTGCTGCAGGACTAGCTGGTGTCAGGTTTCCACAGCCAAGAATCATGCTCAGTGGACCACAAAAGACTGAGGCTTGTAAATGCTGTTCAAATAACTAAAATGAAAATAACACACATGCTCCCACACCCACCTTCTATCCTTCAATTACGCCTAATGGCTGAAAGCAAACAGAGGGGAGCTGTGAAGGCAGTTAGAGACCGCATACCTGGGAACCTTGGTGAAGCTCCAAAAACATAAAATGTCTTGCAGTAAACCTATCATCGGTATGAGTTTACTGCACTTCGCCCAGTGCTGATCCCGGAGCCTCAGGGTAAACTTTTCACAAGAAGAAGGATCTGTTGCCGATTTTTAACATAAACACCGAAGTTCATTACAGTAGCTCTTGTCTTTTAATTGAAATGAGGATATACCTGAGGTTTGCAACAATCTGCAAGATACATCCGGAGGCCTTGGAAGGTCTGAAGAATGCTCCTCGGGCTTGCAGAATGGGAAGAGAAGACTCTTGAGGGCTGCCACATAGGCATTTTGGAAAAAAGAAATTCTAAGATAAGATTCCTAGATTAGATACAAAACCGGTTAGTGTCCTACAGACAATGAAATCATGACCTTGAGGTCATCTTCTCTACCGAATAGAAATCTATAAAATACCATGGGGACATCCCTACTTCATGTAACATTCCCAGGTGCCATCCCTATTTCTGGACTGTTCCGTTCATGTGGGCAAACCTTGCTCTCTTTCAATATGACTCAACCTAGCGGGCAAGCTTCACCCGTTTCCCTGCCCCTAGGCCAGACTGATAATCACCACTTGAATGAGCCATGGATCAAGTTTCCTAAGGCAGGCACTGGATTTTAGATCTCCTTCAGACAGTAGAACCAATTTTTCAAATGAAATCATATGCCAATATATATGCAACATAGTGGAGAAGCTATTACAGTAACAGTTGCCACCACTGTGCCTCTTAGAAAAGGATACACAGTTGATCCCAATTATCCACCCACTGCATATTTTTTAGTCCATCTGCTTGCGAAACTAGGTGCATAACTAGAACATCGATACTTGCAGTGCTTTTGCTGTCATCCACAAACATCTGCAGAGCAGTGAAAAAAAATTAAGTCATTGGACGAACTTGTGCCCAGCTGAGGCTGAACAAGGCGACGCTCCACCTTTTTTTGGGCTCTCAAACTGTTAACAAGTTGTCCTTTTAGAGATCTATTTAGTGCCACATTTTTTTTCATTTTTGTGCTTTTGTTGGTGATTTTTACACCAACTTTACACCAACTTTACAATAGCCCCCAAGCATAGTGCCAAAGTGCTGTCTATCGTCCTAAGCCCAAGAAGCCTGTGGTATGTCTCCCAGAGGAAATGCATGTGTTACATACCTTTCATTCAGGCTCCAGTTATGGTGCTATTGGCCATGGGTTCTTCAGTTCATGAATCACTAATGAATCAATGAAATCTCTCAAATAAGGTGTCTTTAAAGAAAACCACACGTGAAACAAAGTTACTCACTGACTTGTTGAAAAATGTGACCAGAAGCCTGTAAGAACCTAACCCTCTATTTCTCCGGGGAGGAGCAGCTCAGCACTCCCTAATGCAGAACGCACGGTGATTTTATAGAACATAACCAACTACTGTGGATAGCAAGAATCAACTGTGTCTTTGGAAAAAATATCTGGATGATGGCTTCAGTTAGGCTGTGACACTCCAGGGGCCTCGGCAGAAATGTGCTCATTCCCACGAGGATGGAGTAGATGAAGGAAAGAAGAGGTGAAGGGAGAGGAACCGTCAGGAGGGACATTTTGCAGCTGTTTCAGTAAAGGGCCAACAGAGCAGAGCCCAGAGACAGGGAGCCTGAAAGGAGGTTACAGAATAGGAGGAGCACATACTGTAGGCTTCTCAGACGTCTTGTGACATCTTGTCTGTAACTCTCTCCTTGTGACATCCAACTCTTTCTTAAACTCTACCGTGCTCACATGTGCCTCTCATGGCTGGGGTTTTTGGGTTTTGTTTTATTCTTTTCCTCCAAAGAAATCAGGTAGTTTCCTGTCTTCTGCAAAGTGATGCAGAACCTGGTAAGAAGGCAGGATGTCGCTCAGCAGAGAAGACCATGACACTGGAAGCCCTCCACGGGTCTGAAGACATCTTGGGGAGGACTTTGCAGAAGTGAAGTCTTGGGAATTGAATTGGCATTTTTAGCAGGGAGGGCCTGAGGGACCCCTGGGGACACCCATGGAGCTGCCGTATTGGGGGAAGGACAGGATGCAGAGCCTTGTCCAAATGCATTAGCCCCTGCCACCCAGATTAATTCTGCAGCACAAGCATGCAAAGGCTGGACCTGAAATCGAACAAATAAGCACAATTCTTTCTTGGACGTGTGCCGGGTACATTCCCTGACTGTGCCCCTAGGAAAGCATCACCCAGGATTGAGCTTAACCTGTCTGTCCTTAGTCGGTTTTGCACCGGGATCACAGGATTGTGCCTAGAGCACGGCCTGGGGCTGGAAAGGTTCAGAGCTCCCTCTGGATAAACCTGGCGGTGTTTGATCGCAGCAGAGCCCAAACACTCACTTGTCTTCATGCTTCCCCGTGGAATTCTGCTCATAATCAGGCTCCCCGCTGACCTGGCTTCTTTCCTGGGGGATGGAGCTTTTAATCAAATGAAACCAGCCTCTTGAACATTCCGGCAAACTTGAGCAGGCAGTGATCTCCCCTGACTCCACGCACGTGCCAGAAATGCTCTTGCCACTTAAACCCTTGAATTTCTCAGCGGTGGGCTGAGGGGAGGAAGCACTGAGGAAGAGAACTTGCCCCAGTAGACAGAGGGAGGACTCCTCTGGACCCTCCACAGCCGGGGGGCGGGGGGAGAGAAACAGGAAGAGGTGGATGCTTCTGTGGTACCTGCTTGTCCAAAGCTAAGGATTTGCTGAGCAGGCATGAGTCTTCCCTCTTGGCTCACCTGGTCTCTCTGCTTCTGCTCTGGGCTCTGGGATCCAATGACCCAGGACCTTCTTGTTCCAATTCCTGAGCCCAGAGCCTACGCTGGCTGTATATGCCTGCATCCCAAGCATTTTTGTACTCCTCTCATCTCATTTTTTCCCTTACCGATTTTGTCAAGGCTGAGACCTAGTTTCCCCTTTTGGGCTTATGGGTAGAAAATTAGAGATTATAAAGCTCCGTGAAAGGAAAACTTGCTACACCTAAATGTGTTGGATATAGGCAGCAACAGAAAAGAGGATTATTATTCTAAATGTGGTGGTAAGATGCCAGGGTCTGCGAGAAAGTCTTCCTACAGATTTTTAGGGAAGTGGATGGAGCATCTGTGTAACTGCACAGACAGTATGGTCCATGATTAGGTCAGTTCTGTACAATAGCCATTAGGCTACTTGTTCGACTCAGAGGCCTGTGTAATTCAGGCAAAATCATCTGACCAGTAGACCTGAATAAACATGGACTGGAAGTGACCCAGATTCTTTTTTTTATTATTATTTTATTTTATTATGTTATGTTAATCACCATACATCATTAGTTTTTGATGTGGTGTTCCATGATTCACTGTTTGCGTATAACACCCAGTGCTCCATGCAGTACATGCCCTCTTTAATACCCATCACGGGGCTAACCCATCCCCCCACCAATTCATCCCCTCTAGAGCCCTCAGTTTGTTTCTCAGAGTCCATAGTTCTCATGGTTCGTTTCCCCCTCTGATTCCCTCCCCTTCATTTTTCCCTTCCTACTATCTTTTTTTTTAAACATATAATGTATTATTTGTTTCAGAGATACAGGTCTGTAATTCAACAGTCTTACACAATTCACAGCGCTCACCATAGCACATACCCTCCCCAATGTCTATCACCCACCATCCCTCCCACCCCCCACACTCCAGCATCCCTCAGTTTGTTTCCTGAGATTAAGAATTCCTCATATCAGTGAGGTCATATGATACATGTCTTTCTCTGATTGACTTATTTCGCTTAGCATAATACCCTCTAGTTCCATCCACATCATTGCAAATGGCAAGGTTTCATTTTTTATGGCTGCATAATATTCCATATATATATATATATATATATATATATATATATATATATATATATATATATACACACACATCATATTTTCTTTATCCAATCATCTGTTGATGGACATCTTAGCTCTTTCCATAGTTTGGCTATTGTGGACATTGCTGCTATAAACATTGGGGTGCATGTACCCCTTCGGATCTCTACATTTCTATCTTTGGGGTAAATTCCCAGTAGTGCAATTGCTGGGTCGTATGGTAGCTCTATTTTCAACTTTTTGAGGAACCACTATACTGTTTTCCAGAGTGGCTGCACCAGCTTGCTTTCCCACCAACAGTGTAGGAGGGTTCCCCTTTCTCCGCATCCTCGCAAACATCTGTCGTTTCCTGACTTGTTAATTTTAGACATTCTGACTGGTGTGAGGTGGTATCTCATTGAGGTTTTGATTTGGATTTCCGTGATGCTGAGCGATGTTGAGCACTTTTTCATTTGTCTGTGGGCCATTTGGATGTTTTCTTTGGAAAAATATCTGTTCATGTCTTCTGCCCATTTTTTGATTGGATTATTTGTGCTTTGGGTGTTGAGTTTGATAAGTTCTTTATAGATTTTGGATACTAGCCCTTTATCTGATATGTCATTTGCAAATATCTTTTCCCATTCTGTCGGTTGTCTTTTGGTTTTGTGGACTGTTTCTTTTGCTGTGCAAAAGCTTTTTATCTTGATGAAGTCCCAATAGTTCATTTTTGCCCTTGCTTCCCTTGCCTTTGGCGATGTTTCTAGGAAGAAGTTGCTGCGGCTGAAGTTGAAGAGGTTGCTGTCTGTGTTCTCCTCTAGGATTTTGATGGACTCTCGTCTCACATTGAGGTCTTTCAACCATTTTGAGTCTATTTTTGTGTGTGGTTTAAGGAAATGGTCCAGTTTCATTCTTTTGCATGTGGCTGTCCAATTTTCCCAACACCATTTGTTGAAGAGACTGTCTTTTTTCCATTGGACATTGTTTCCTGCTTTGTCGAAGATTAGTTGACCATACAGTTAAGCGTCCATTTCTGGGCTCTCTATTCTGTTCCATTGATCTTTGTGTCTGTTTTTATGCCAGTACCATACTGTCTTGATGACGACAGCTTTGTAATAGAGCTTGAAGTCCAGAATTGTGATGCCGCCAGCTTTGCTTTTCTTTTTCAACATTCCTCTGGCTATTTGGGGCCTTTTCTGGTTCCATACAAATTTTAGGATTATTTGTTCCAAGTGACCCAGATTCTTAAGATTGATATGTAGTCTAGTTAAAAGATTGTACAATCAAATGTCAATGTCTCTCTCACGTCTCTCCCTTTCTACCCTAGCCCCATCCGATGGGGTGAGTGTGTGGGGGGTGGAAGTAGGGTCTCCTGCAGCCCTGGTGGCGCAGTGACTGGTACAATCACCTCCTCATCTGGAGGGAAACAGTAGGTTGGGAGGCTGGGCTCAGTGGGGCTAGGGGCAGGGAGCCCATCCCCTTGCTGCAAAGGAGACTCGGTTTTCATGGATGTCAGATCCTATCTGGTTGAGTGGGTCCTGGACAAGTTAGATGAAGGCACCTGTGGGATTCTTCACTGTTTTCTGTCAAACACATTGTTTTTCATCAAAGCCTCTCATCTAACAAAGACTCATTAAGTACAAACCATGACCAAGCACCGTGTGGTCCAGAGTGGCCGGTGTACTCCTGGATCAGGCTCGATCGCTCGCTCAGCTGCCTGTCTGTGTGGACAGCGTCAGGGTCACTGAATAGAGCAGTGGTCTTTGGTATCTTGGTCTGAGGCAAAAGCACGTCTTCTGGGACTTGGTCAGGACACCCAGAACTGCTTCCTGACAGAGAAAAGTAACTTCTCCTTCTCTGTCCATGCCTGTCAGGGAGGCAGACATCCCTTTCATGTTAGGTCACTTTTCATCACTTTTGCTTGAACTAATGCAATTTCTAGTCTCCCTGCTGCCCATTTCCAATGCAGCCTACACCCACTGTCAGATTCCTCTTCCTTAAATATGGCGAGGATCATCATTCCTCCCCTGCTCAAAAAGCTCCAAATAGTTCCCACTGTCTACAGAGAGAACAGCGCACTGCTTAGCCTGTCACTAGAGTTCCCTACAATATAGCCCTAGCCTACTGTTTTTCCAAACCCATCTCCTTCTCTCCTAAATGTACCTTCCTTGTCAGTCAGTTTTCTGTAGGATGCCTCACACACCCTTTTCTCTGTGCCTTGGCTTATAAATGGTTCCTCCAATACTGGGTTGCCTCCCACACTCCCCTCTCTCCATAAAAATCCTCCTTACTCTTCGAGAACCTGTTCTTTCTCCAAGTAATTCTTAATTAGTTCAGCCCAGAATGACATCTTTCATTGCTTTGAATTTACTAAGTGAATTACATGCATTCATTTGGTGTTCCTGGTTCTTTCCAAACTTAACCCACCAATAAGAGACTGGTGAGTGGGTGCTGGCAACTGTACGGCCATGGCAATGGAATATTCTCTGAACCGTCCCCCTTCTCCCTTTTAAAGGGCAGGCATGGGCTGGAGTAGGAAGCAGAAGAGGAATAGAAATGTTCTCAAGTAAAAGAATACCTAACATTTACCCTGAGATGGTGGGGGTTTCCTAAATGGGCTAAGCTGTTATACTTAGCAATGGAATTCTTTTTTTTTTATATATATATTTTTTTAAAAACTTTTTATTTATTTATTCATGAGAGACAGAGAGGGAGAGAGAGAGAGAGAGAGAGAGGCAGAGGGAGAAGCAGGCTCCCAAGGAGCAGGGAGCCCGATGCTGGACTTGATCCCAGGACCCTGGGATCATGACCTGAGCCGAAGGCAGATGCTTAACCATCTGAGCCACCCAGGTGCCCCTAGCAATGGAATTCTTCACTGTTTTCTGTTTGAAGCAAAGGTTTAGTGTTCTATCCTTTATCTGTAAAGTTGATGCATGTCTTTGTCTCAGCCCCCCTGGGAGCATGCTTCTGCCCTGTGTTCTGGTAATAAACTGAGACATTCACACACACTTACCCAGGTGCCCCCAGCAAGGTCTCATTTTTGTAGCATGGCCAGCCAACATCTGGACACCGTGCTGTGGAACATGAGCCAAACTGGCTCCTCACTCGAGACTCAAGCCTATGGCCTTGACTTCATCAATACATTAGCCAACATAAATGAGCAAGGCAGCCACAGAGCACTGTGTAATTGATACAGAATAAAGCCTTTATAGGTTGTGAAGGGAGATTCTGTCCTTCCTAGCACCATGGTGTGAGACTTTTTTTTTTTTTAAGATTTTGACAGAGACAGACACAGCAGGAGAGGGAACACAAGCAGGGGGAGTGGGAGAGGGAGAAGCAGGCTTCGCGCTGAGCAGGGAGCCCGATGCGGGGCTCAATCCCAGGACCCTGGGACCATGACCTGAGCCGAAGGCAAATGCTTAACCACTGAGCCACTCAGGCACCCCGAGAAAGACTCTTGAATTGAGTTCGGAGAATCTGCAAGAGTCCCTCGATTACAAGTCTTAATGCCTGCTGTCTGATCTTTCATTAACTCTTGATACGACTGGGAAAAGCACTTTGTTCTTGGGGATGGTTTCTTCATCATTAAATGAAAGGTTTTTCTTTCTTTTGTTTTGTTTTAATACTCTTTTGGGTCTCCTTCAGCTCTAGAATTCAATGCACCTGAATCAACTTTGTGTCCAAGGCTGAACTAAATGATCTCTTAAGACATCTTCCAACATTGTGACCCATGAGACTTGTTATAATTGCTCCTGCGGATAGAACATGCCTTTGTGGAAATCATTTTTCCACAGTTTTTCTGTGCTTAAAGTTTTATGCTTGTTTGACTGTTTAATCTGAAATTGCATGTAATAGTTTTTCAAAATTTCCGCTCTCTTGGTATCAGTGAAGATCCTTGATTATAAGCAACAGAAATTAAGTCTGGTTAACTTAATATGAAAAAGGATCCATTGGAAGATTCTTTGTGATTTCATAGATTCAGCTCTATGAGTGGAGAACCAGGATGACAAAAAGGTCATGTAATGAAGAAGGTGACTCCATTTTTGATGTTTGGCCACTGCCAGCTTTTAGGTGCCCCCCTTCTTCCCTACATCTGGGCAACCCACTTAAGAAGATCTGTGGATGTTCCATGTTGCTGTTGGCAGCCAAAAATCTCAATCAGTGCAGCCTCAGCCTCTGGCCCAGTGCATAGCCCCAACCCAGCTTTACCCCCTTCCCACCATCAAAGCTGCAAGCTCCATCCCCACCCCAATCCTCCTGGTCACCTTCTCATCAAACCCAGAGTAAGCTTTCCCTTCCTGGGAATCCCAGCTTATTGTGAATACTACATACATTTTATTCATATTCATTGGTGGGTGTGTTGTGTCATCTCTCTTGACATACAAAGAAATTCCTGGGTGGGAGATTATGCTCACCTCCCTGGAGATTGATTGAAACAGGGAAGCTGGACAAATTGACCAGAATCCGGGATAAGCCACAGGACTCCAGCTGAGCACAGGCAGCTGCCTCTGCCAACTCTTGATACTGCCATAGCTTCCAGGATTAATTTACAAAGTGACCCTGAATCTTTGTGTCATGTCCCTTACGTTCAAAATTCTGGGTGAGAGAATTATATTGTCTGAACCTAGGCATATGCCATCCTGGTTGCAAGGGGCATGAGGGCTCTTTTCCTTTCCTAGTTATGGGCAAACAGATTTAGAGCTTCTGGGTGGGAGGCATGGTGAGATGAAATGAAATAACTTCCCAATTCAAAATTCAAAGAGGGAAATTCTTTGGTTTTGAGACTGAACAGGTCTTTATAAATAAATTTTAAAAGCTTGCAGCATTCATGTTCTTATAAACCTTTTTTTTTAAAAAATTGAGATAAAACTTACATAACATAAAATTCACCATTTTAACTATTTGAAAGCAGTTAATTCAATGTTTTTTTCGTTTTGTTTTGTTTTTGTACATTCACAATGTTGTGCAACCATTGCCATTATCTAATTCCAGAACATTTTTTATCACTTGAAAAAGAAATCCTTTACTCATGAAGCAGTCACTCCCCTTTCCCCCTCCTCCCATCCCGTGGGAACCACTCATCTGCTTTCTGTCTGCTGGTCTGTCTATTCGGGATACTTCATATAAATGGGATCATGTAGTACGTGTTTTTTTGTGTCTGTCTTCTTTCACTTAGCACAATATTTTCCAAGGTTCATCCCTCGTGCAGCATGCACCAGTATTTCATTCTTTTTTATGGCTGAATAATATTCCATTGTATGAATGTGTCACACCTTGTTTATCCATTCATCTGTTGACGGGCATTTGGGTGGTTTCCATTTTTTTGGCTATTATAAATAATGTTGCTATGACTATTTCCGTGCAAGTTATGTGAACATATGTCTTCCGTTCTCTTGAGTATATATACCTAGGAGGGGAATTTCTTGGTTTTATGGCCACTTCATGTTTAATTTTTTGAGGAGCTGCCAAACTTATCTGCAGTGGCTGCACCACTTTACCTTTCAACCAACATTGTGGGAGGTTTCTGATTTCTCCACATCCTCACCGTTACCTGTTATTGTCCATGGTTTGATTATAGCCATCCTAGTGGGTATAAAGTGATACCTCATTGTGGCTTTGATTTGTGTTTCCCTCATGACGAAGGCTGTTGCGCATCTTTTCATGTGCTTATTGGCCATTTGTATATCTTCTTTGGAGAAATGACTATTCAAGTCCTTTGCCCATTTTTAAATTCTGTTGTTTTCGTTGTTGAGTGGTAGTAATTCTTTATATATTCTTATAAATATCCTTGTCAGACAAATGACTTGCAAATATAGTCTCCTTTTTTGTAGATTGTCTCTTCACATTCTTGATATCCTTTGAAGCCCAACAGTTTTTAATTTTGACAAAGCTCGATGTATCTATTGTTTCTTTTGCCATTTGTGCTTTCAGTGTCATATCTAACTGTCTAATCTTGATCATGAACATTTTCTCCTATGTTTTCCTCAGAATACAGATGCTACCAGGTTCTAACAGGCCAACCTACCCGACCTAGAATGCAAATAAAGAGGTGATTGCCCTGGTCCTGTCCCACATTGTCTACTATATTTTGAATAACTTCACGTTGTTGAAGTTGTTTATTAGAGCACTTTATCCAAAGAAATTTCCTTTATGAAATAAAATGTTAAACTTTTATTTTGAAAATTTCACCCATAATCATGATTCAAACAAAATTATTTTAATTTCTTTGTGTTTCCTTATAATCTTTTGCCAAAAGTATACATATTTTTATAAATTATAATCATCTCATACGTGTATTTTCCTTCTGTTTTTTAAACTTGGTGTTATGAGGGGTGCCTGGGTGGCTCAGTCAGTTAAGTTTCTGAGTTTAAACATTTTCCATGCTTAACACCTTTAGTTTTCTAATATGCTTTATTAAAAACAAAGAGTATTTAAAAATGTTTTCCTAACCATTAAAGCAATATTTGTTGAATGTAGGAAAGAATGAAAAAGAAAAGTCATCCATAATCCCACCAGTGAGACAGAACTAAGTTAAATATCTCAGAAAATTGGAGTCCTGTTCCAACTATACTTTGATTCCTTTTTCCCCTACAACATGATTTGCCTATATCTTAAATAAGGTATGTTAATTTCACAATGGTTTTTTAAATTTATCTCCAAAATTACTATGACAAAATGAGAGTAGGTGGGTACCCAAATCTGAATGTCCAGCAAGGACTGGGCCAGAGTTCACGGTACCATCCACAGCTTCTGAGAAGAGGTGTAAAGGTCTCTGAATTGTGACAGTCGATTGTCCCGATTGTGGGAAAGCTCAAACTGCTGAGAATCTTGATAATGACATGCTTCCATGATTTTCATATCTGTATTCTGAGCCTCTTAAGACAAACTGAAAGAGTGCTATCTGTAGTTTAGCAGAATGTCCAGTTTTTCTGTTGATCATTTACATTTTTTTAACATCAACTTATCCTTTCATCAATTGCAATTGTTAAGATTAAAAGTAGGTTAAAAGTGACTTAACAGTTGGAGTTTGCCATTAAGTGTTTTTCATTTGATGACTAAATATTTCCATAGATAAGAGTTGCATTGAATTCAAAAGATGATTAATACTTTAAAGATTTAATTAGTATTAACAGGGACTTGACTTATAGCTGGTGCATATGGTTGTGGTAAAATTTATAAACCCATGCCAGTCTTCATTTCATAATTGTTGAATCTAATTACATTTTTTCCCCAAATAATTTACAAGGGTCAGAGTTGCCTTGATATTTGAAGAAGTGTTTACCTTAAGGAACTATCCACGAACATCCCCTCTATCTCTTGGTGGAAGTGTCCCTCTTTCAGTGGCCACGGCATAAATTCAAGGTCTAAGGTCATATTCTATGAAATACTTCTCTAGTGTTTTGGGAAGTCCTTGCATTTGTGGATGCCTGTGTATTTTAGGGTTTTCTTTCACAATTATACTCATGCTCCTTTTTCTATTTATCCACAGCATTTTGACTCTAGTTGAAGACAAAATTCACCTTGGAGTCAGCATTTCTCACTTCTGGAGGTAAATGAGGTAGGTATCCATAATAGCCTTTTATAACCATAGAGCTAGTATTTCTTAGGCACCGCCCTGAAAAACTGCATAGAGATTTCAAGTTGCTTATTTAGTTTCCCAGTCATCTAAAGCTTTGAAATAATCAAAGATACTTAATAAGTACCATGTGCTGAAAACTCCCACAATCTTCTGCAGTGCAAAAGGGTCATTTTTAATTGGTGTCTTTACCAGCTATGTTTCTCTTTTGCAAACCCTGAAATAGTCTGGGCTGCTTTCATATCACCACTCAACACTTCCAATGGTAGAGGAGTTCACAGGTTTACCACTACAAATCTACCAGCTTGGGCGAGGCTCCAGCTACTCCATGCTAATGCTTAGTTTAGATAACCTTTGAAGTCCCATTATCCCTGGGAGGCTATGAATCAGTGTCGACTTCTAGTAATACAGAGGAAACTGCATGCCAATAACCTTTAGATACTATCTCAATCTTCATGATACTGACTCATAAACTTAATAATTGTTCTAATTTATAAGAGCAAAAATGTACACTGAAAAAATAATCATGCCAACCTAGTGAAGCCTAGCTTAGCCATCTCCAAGACCCAGCTTCCTCATCAGAAAATAAAGGCATCACTAACCTCTTCCCATGGTTGTTGGGAACATCAAATGAGACAAAGCATGTAAGGCTCTTGGGGTAGTGCTGGTTTCCCCTTTTCCCTCTCTCTAGCTGCAGAAGTGTTTGTTTTAAGAGAATTCAGTTACCAAAAGAATCCATTCACTTCTCCTTTGCCTAGCTGCATCTAACAACCTTGCCGTACTCCTCTGAGAGTTGGCAACCCTGCATTTCTCGTCTCACCCAGAGCTATAAGAAGAGGGCAGACACTATTTCACTTAGGGTACATTCTGAATGTGTGGCAGGGGGCCAGCCAAACTGTCACACAATGAAAGGAACAAGCCAAATAATTCTCAGTTGGGCTCATAGCAAATATGGTTGGAGTGGGAGTCTGCAAATAGAGACAGGAAATGGTAATGTAATGGAAAACACATTTGCATAGATCCTTGTGATTTCCCAAATCTCTATGTGAGTGGAGAAAATACACGTATTCTGTTGAGAAGATCCCTGGTACTATCTAGAACTCCTGTTCCCCTTCCCCTGCTCTTGAACAAACATAAAAAATCTCATTATGCCCTTGTCTCCAAAGGCCTCTGGAGAGAACTGGAAAGAGACACTGGTGCTTTTAGTCACATGCAGGAAAGAGCCTGGCTTAGCTTAGAAACTCCTATGGTGCCAACTGTGTGGGCAAGGCCTTGGAAGAACTCTGGGCCTCCTGAAAGAAGAGATGAAACCGCCAACGCCTTTGCTTGGCATGGGGTTTCCTTTCTGAGTTTCAGCAAGGACTACTAAGGCCATTTAGCCTTTGGC
Source organism: Eumetopias jubatus (assembly GCF_037043125.1). Taxonomy (NCBI): domain Eukaryota; kingdom Metazoa; phylum Chordata; class Mammalia; order Carnivora; family Otariidae; genus Eumetopias; species Eumetopias jubatus. Next base: position 26,177,844 of record NW_028274808.1, on the reverse strand, counting down.
TTCATAAGGGCAGCTGAGGCCTTAACTGCTTCTCCTTTCCCACAAATCCAACCCCCTTGACCTGGTGAAGGAGTCCCATCACAACAGGCCCTTGACCTTAAAATCACCACGCTTGCTCTGCCCTTCATGCAAGTGATGCTCTTCTCCAGGGACTGGCGAACTACGGCCCCTGGGTCAAATATCGCCAGCCACCTGGTTTGGAAATAAAACTTTATTGGAACACTGCCACACCCAACTGTGTACGGCTGCTTTCAGCTTACAGCAATAGTTGAGTACTCTCGGGATACAAAGCCTGAAGTAATTACTATCTGGCCCTTTAAAAAAATGTACTGACCGGAGCTCTGCTCACACAAACCTGCTTGCCCTTCCCTTTAGAGATGGAGCTTTCCAGACTCTGCCCATTTCTAGGTGTCTTTTGGAAAGGTTTCCCGGAGTCTGTCCATGTGGCTCTCCCTTCTGTTTTTCGGCTCCCTGAAGGCATTAGTTGCTCCAGGAAGGTTTCTCTGAAACTCAGATTGAGCTTAATGCTCTCAAGGGATGAGGATTGGGAATAATTAACTCTGTTCTCAGGCCGCACACGGCCTGAGGCAGACCAGGCACTCAAGAATGTTTGCTGGATTCGTGCAACTGGATGTGCACTGTTACATCACGCTGCCATCAAGAGCACGAGAGCAACTGCCAATGGGGTAGGACAGTTTGCTGAGAATCTTGACGGCAAATGCACAGGGGTTTTACTATTGCATAACCCTCTGCGAAGCAAAACTAACTGCCAGGCCTGCCTCACCTGCACGCAAGGGAACTGAGTCAGCTGCCCCACATAAGCCACGTTCTGATCCTCGTTCTAATTGTCACGACCTTTCAATAGGAACCTCATGGGTTCCATGATAGAAAAGCTCCAGGGCCAACTGAGAGAAGTGTGCCTTTGCCCGACGCCAAAGGCAAGTCCTCTCCTGGACTTCTCCAGAACAGCTTCTGATATGAGATCCTATTAGATGCCACCTGCCCTAACCTCTGTCTTCAGATTCTGCAAAGGGGTCTTCTATTTTGGGTTGGATTGACAGGAGTACAGCTAATGGGGAAAACTGACTTCATCAGGTAAATGTCTAGGTACGGATTTCTCAGTGTAAATGACTGAGCATTTGTATATAAATATGCATAAACACAATTTCCCAGAGCACTAAATGGTTAGAAAAATTGCCCTTAGCTGAATCGTACCTCACACTACAGTGTGCAATTGCAAAAGGTTAGTTTCATCTTTGTTTTAAAAAGCTAGTTAAATGTCTAAAAAGGGATAAAAATTCCTGGGTTAATATAGAAAATGATCTTGGAAGAAGTTAGATATAGTGATTCACTTTGTGACTGAATTGTGATCCAATCCTGATTATACCTTGGAATTCTTGCATTATGACTAATTCAAAGTTCGCTTTTGAAGGAACTGTATTATTTGATATGAAATAAGATCTTGTCCTAGCAAGAAGGCGAATGCTGTCACTCCAGGTTAAAATGACTCCAGCAGGCAGGGCTTGCTTTCTCTGGTGCTGCTAAGTGCCAACTGAACAGGCATTAAAGATCTGTAACATGGTTTAGCCCAGCCCTTTTGTTCCCTTCTGCTCTTTCTTTCTTTTTCTTCTTTCTTTCTTTTCTTGCCATTTCAGACACAGTGAGTGCTAAAACTAGAAGAAAATGTACATTTTGTTGGATCCAATGCTATCACTTCACTGATGAAGGAAACAAGGTAGAGAGGTAAAGTGACTGGTCAGAGGTGCCCAGTATATTTCAGGGTTCAGACTTGGACCCGAATGCCCTGACTTCTAAAATGGTACCCTCTTTATGTCATCATGGCCCTGCCAAAAGGCAGATAGGGGAGCTTAGGAACATGAAACAACATCAGTCAGAGAACTGATCTGAAGCAATGGCAAAATACGTGGTTGGCTAGGAGATAAATTAATTCCTTGACAGTACCTCCTGATTACCTTGAAGATGAAAGAGAGTCGGAAAAAATGTGGATTTCAATTATCCATGAAGACCAGCATATAGTGGGTTAGTGTAAATGTGTCCCTTAACATTTGCTAATGCTGAGTAAGCACCCACCATCTCTGAAATGAAAGGCATTCCATGAAAAAGCATGACCAATGATAATTAAGATAATGGAACTTTTTTATGTACTGACTTTAAGTCCAAGGATTTCTGAACCATTTCAAAAAATGAAAGAAGCCCAGCCTAATTTGCCCTATTGTATTTCTTAATACAGCACAGGATCAGAGGAATCCACAGACTTTCATCACTGCTCATGCTTTTATTTGTGTTTTTTTTTATTAGTAGAATCCTTTAATTTTAAAAATTGTTAGCAATAAACATTCTCATTAGGATTTCACAGAAAGAAGCACTACTGATAGGATTCTTCTCCAACATCTTGCATCTCTGCAAAATTACATGTCATTTTCTAAAAACTCTGATAGCCTGGTTCTTAATATATCATACTTGAACTTGACTAGTCATTGTCTTTGGTGGAAAATCCATTGAACCCAGCATGGCAGGAGGTAATGGGAACACACTAGCAGGAATACAAGTGGCTTGGGGTTTGAATATTTATCCATTGTTGAATAACCCTTTGGCTTATTCAACTAGCAAAACTCTATATATTCCACTGATAGTGGTCCTTTTTTCTTCTTGCAATGCTGTGGAGCATTTTCAGTGTAATTTATAACAAAGAGAGGTGCAGGTAATGGCTCACACAAGCTTCATAATGTTTAAATCATGGCAATAAAACTTGACAGACTGAAAGGTCAGAAGTTTGTCTTGACTATTACAACAGCTATCTAGGTGCTTTTGCCCCAGAATAAAGCTCCCTTAATTAATATTCCATTGGGTTTCAGCAGACTTAATGTTTTAGAGTGTACTTGAGCCTGGGGCAAATGTTCTCTTTTTCATCTCTGTTCTCGTCATTCCTAATTATCAGAGAGTTCTAACACCTTTTTTCGAAGTCACATCAGTTATTGGTCATTGATTGGCTGCAAGGGCCATGACCTACAGATAGTCCTACACAAAGCATTTGTACTAATTTCTAGTTTGGTTCCTAATTTTATGATTTGTCTGATTTTGGGTAGGTCATTTTACCCATCTGAGTCTCTTAATCAAAAAGTGAGAGGGTTGGATTAGGTTATCTCTAAATTTCCAACTAGTTGTCACAATCTCAAGGAGTACTCACTAATGTGCTCTATGTTTCTATTATAATTCTAGAATATGGGTAAATTATTAAGAGGATTTTTGTGTGTGTGTATAGATGTAGAGGGGAGATGTGGGGGGAATAAAATTCATTGCATAAATATAAAGCAAAATGAATGATACAATCCAACTTGGGAGGGAATAAGATAGAATTTTCTGTGTGGGTCAGTGGTTGGAGAAGGTATTTGGAGATGCCCGAGAAAGGCTTGAAGTTATAAGCAGCTGTCCTTCAGCTGAAGGCTGGTCCCAGACTCCATTTCCTCTTTTCCCTTTCTCTGTTTTTCTCCCAAGTTTGGATAGATGAAAGGGTGTGAGAGGAAGTAAAGGGGTGGTAACAAGTTGGGGGCCAGAGAGGCCACAGTGAAGCATGATGGGAGGTCACCCTCCTTTCCCCTATTGTATGCAACACAGAAAGGCAAAATACCATAGTGGAAAGGTCCTGGCCCTCAGAGCTATTTCAGGACCTTGGCAGCAGACCCATAGGAAGGGTGGTCGGGTTTCCACAAATTCCACACAACAGACAATCTTGCATAAATATTCCATGTGGTTCCTGTCTGTATAAGGGTCACAGACTTGATGACAGAGTTGGGTGCTTTTCCCAATACAGGCAGGTGAGGAAGAGAGAGCTTTAAAGATTCTTTGTCCTTTATCACACAGAAGCCTCACCTAATCCCTCTCACATCCCCACCTCAAACATCCAAACCAGCTGAACAAATACATCCTCTCTCCCACACAACCTACCCAAACAACACAAAACAGCACACCCAAGACCCTGTCCAAGAAGAGACTGTCTCATGACACCTCTTTGTCCCCACTTTGGGAATTCAACATACTTTCACAGCAAGATGCGAACTCTCTTTTCCCTTCTAGGTCCCATTGACTTTGAGTGGGACTCCTGGTAACATGCTCGTTTTAATAAATGTCATTAAGTAAACAATCTATTTTTTATCCATGTATTTTTACCCATAACCAGTTACGAAATGCAGGATGACGCCCACCTCTGATCTATCTCAAAAAAGAAGAAAACTAGAAAAATTTGCCTTAATTTGTGGCAGAATGACTTTGATTGGACAGGAAAAAGAACTTCCTGTATGAAAGATTAATTAGAAACTGAAATAGCTCACTGAAACTTGTCAGTCCTTTTTCTTTCCCTGGAGATGATTAAGCAAAGACTCATCCACCCACTTCTTTGCCTGGAAACAAGTCATTCTGCCGGAATCTATGGGTTAGCAGCCATGTTGCCGTGCCCACAGCCTTCCTCACAGTAGGAGCTGTGGTTGATCATCGCAGAACCACATAACCACACACGGGGGGCTGTCTTTCATAAAAAAGTAGGGAATAAAAGAGTGGGACATGAGAGAGAGTTTTTTTCCCCCTCTGGAGTCTTGTTTAGCTTGGAAAGAACTGAATCCACTGAGCAACACCACATTTGTTGGTATTAATTGATCAGTTGACAAAATATTCTGCAATAGATAAGGGACGGGAAACAAAGGCAACACAAAATATGACATGGTTCCTACCTGCCTTCAAGGATCTTGTAAAATGAAACCAATAGTAAAAAGCAGCATATGTATGCGTGGAGCAAAGGATTAGATCCAAACGGAAGGAAAGGGCCTTATAGATGCAAGGTGGAGAGGGGAGGGAGGTGGTGAGGAGGAAACACTCGGTCACACCTCCTAGGGCATGCTTCAGGAGTACCATACCATAGACAGGGTATGCCCCCCACATCTTTCTTCGCTTGCTTTTGGCTCTAGTGGGAGGAGAATGCTTAGTTTTCCATATAGGAAAAATATAGCTAAATTGTTTGCATCTTTGGGTTCAAAATATATGGTCAACTCTTTGTCTCTCTGTCTGTCTCCATCTGTCTCTCTTTCTCCAAATCAGAAGAATTGCAGCTGACAGTTTTGTGAATTTCCTGGGCTCTTAAAGTGCCATGGGCTAGCAAGAACTCCAGTGGAGGTGATGGTCAGAGTAGTAACAGTTGGTAGATGAGCCTCAACCAATCAGAACACTTTGGTCAGGGCACTATTTTTTTTAAGATTTTATTTATTCATTTGACAGAGAGAGACACACAGTGAGAGGGAACACAAGCAGGGGGAGTGGGAGAGGGAGAAGCAGGCTTCCCGCTGAGCAGGGAGCCCAATGCCCGGCGTGATCCCAGGACCCTGGGATCATGAGCTGAGCCAAAGGCAGACGCTTAATGACTGAGCCACCCAGGCGCCCCGAGGGCACTGTCTAATCAGGATGGAAGCCAGTCATGATCACACTTGGTTGTGAATAAACCTTGAACATCTGCTCCTGGGTCTTCACTGTGATGAGGATGCAACAGGTCCTGCTTTTCTCAAATACCTTGGTCTGCACTGCATATGTTATTGAACTGAAAGCTGATTTTTCCCCCATCAGAGAGATGCACGCCAATCAGAAAGTTGTTTGTGAATTTCCATTACCTTGATGCCCTCCTCCTAACCCTACCCCATCGTTGCAAGCTTCCAGGCTTCAGGAAAGTTGACTGAAGAGTTTCTTTAATAAGGCCTTCCATCTTATTTACCGTGAACAAAATAACCTGACTCCATCCAAGCCCATTTTGACAAACGCCCCCCATGGGAGAGTATAACCGAAGAACTCCAAGATGCTGTGGTCATTTGGTATATTCAGATTCTCTCTTGCAGAGAGGGCTTCAACCCTTTGAACTATCCCCTTCTCAGTGTAAGGACCCTGAATGAACTGCACAGAAGGGTAGAACTGGTCTGCCAAACGATTTCCATGGGGCCAGACAGGCTGTGTGAACACGGAGTGTAGTGGTCTGTTCTGTTCTGAGGTGATTCTCTGTCTGGACCTGGCTGACTGCATTAAGGAGAGCCAAGAAGGTAGCTTGTCTTTTTAATAACTATAACCAGTGGGGAAAGTTTGAGGCAGCCCTTGTCATTTGGTTGTCTTGAACAATGAACATCACACCATTGACTGATGGTCTTTGTCTCTCTCTTTCTGTAGAATAATTTCCAAGTGCAAGCTTAGCAGTAACCATGATGCATCTCGTCTCTTTATAGTACACTTGCCGAAAGAGAAAGGCAATTTGTGCCTTCCACATCACAGACATAAACAGCCTACAACTGATTTCATTTATGATCTGGGTTAAGTGGACTGTCTTACTATATTGTTTATTTAATAACCTTGCTGTACTTTGCAAACTCAGTCAACCACAGCTAATTCCTACCCAAGAGAACAGTTTCCCTAAAGTACCCATTGATATGCATACACTATACACATAATTTCACTCTATTCAATATAATACATGCATACATTCATTTGTGCTAATCTAATCTCCATGTGGCTTTTAAAGTCTGACCTTGCCATTCACTCTTTGTGTTAAATTATAGTCATATTTATTCTATTGGGTATTGGAGTTAAGGACTGTGACTTTTCTATTACGAGGCTGCAAGAAGGAGGTATTTGATAATAGAAAACAGAATCATACCCTTAAAGTTCACCGTGATAACGAAATCCAAAACAATACCCTAAAAGGTCAAAGCAATTTTTATTTTGCAGACTTAAAATAACAACCATTTAAGCTTCAGAAACATTTAGCTAACATACAAAGGCAGCCTTAAAACAACATAAAAGAAGTTATGTAAAATTTCCATTATATTTTACATATTGTCTTTAACTTTAAATGAAGTTAAAAGGGTCCACTTCTTTAATATTAGATACCTGGTAACAAGATGCAATTGTACTTACAAAAATGTTTATTATAATTTGTTTATAAATGCATTGATGAGAACTTTAAAATGTATCAGATGACTCCTGGTTTTAGCAGCTGAAACACTTGCTTCCTCTAGGATGTGTCCTTTCTTGTATCTCACTAGGACAAGGGGTCACAAAGAATGTTGTAACAATATCTGGTGGCAAATATGGCCTGTGTCTAATCTTCCATTGAGAAGGTAAATTAGTTACTTATCCAAAAAGGTAAATTAGTTACTTATCCAAAGGTACTTGGATGTCAGAGCTAGAAGGTATAAGATTTTTCACTACACAGTTTAAGTGCCTGGATGGGCTGACTGATTTCCAAACAGATTTGTTTCTATTGTTATGACAACTTTAGTACTATTTTTCTTAAAAAAAAAAATTTTAAAAAGAACAAAACCAAAGAGGCTCATTTCTATTTTGTGTCATCCACTCAATTCTATCACCATGTCTTTTTCTGACAAATGCTTAGTATGATGTGAACAGAAGGAGTAAGAAGCTTCTACTTTTTTCCATGTGTATGTAGGGTTGCCTCATTTGTCTCTAACACTTCATTCTATGTTCTTCCAAATCTGCTACTTAATTTGTAAAGCTAAAACAGATTTTACAAAGAAGATGCTACCTTAGAGTCCAAACTTATGATCTTTATATCATTTATGATAAATATTGCCAGACTCCAAGCAAGACTATGGTCATTTGGTTATGATGGACAATAGCAGCCTTTAACTGCAAACACATGTGAGTCTAGATCATGTGGAGAAACAGTGATGACCATCAGTCATCCTCACTTCCCACCTCCTCTTATGGCTCAGTTTGCTCAGGAAGACCGGCTGGGGTGATGAAGGGGATTTTTGAATGGGAGAAACTGGCCTTCCTAAATGTTTTATAATTTTCTTAAAATTTGTATAAATTGTTATTCCAACAATAGAATAGGACTGTACATGACACTTCACAATACAACGGAGAGAATAGTTTTATGTCACTTTTTGGTTCAAATTTTGTAAAAAAAATTACCATAATGATCTATTGGTTATAGTATGAATTTATAGATTTTTGCTAGTAAGTAGGTGTAAATGTTTATGCATTAAATAAAAAATATTTTACTAAAAAATAAGGCTAACTTAGAGCAGTCCAGTGTGAGATAATGAGCATCTGAACTAAGGAACAAGCAGGAGATAATGAAGAGATGTTGTAAAGGAATCTCCTGGACTTGGCAACTGAGAGGCCTTGGCAGGGAAGGAGGAATAAGGAGGGAATAATATAAAGTGAATACTGAGTTTTTAAGCCTGTGTGACTCAAAGAAAACCCCAGAGTTCATGTAGTTTTATGCAGAAAATCTATGAGTATGATTTAGACATACTGAATTTGACATAATGGGATGAAAGGAAAACCCTGACAGGCAGGGAACTGCACACCAAATCTGGCACCAGATATTTACTAGATATGAAGAACTGATAGGTCATTTCTTGATGGAACGGAACTCTGAGGACATCAGGGCATGGAGTGTACCTACATCAAGCCCTCAGTGGAGGGCAGACACCACAAGGCACCCCCTCCACACACACATAGACACAGACACACATACACACACTTCTGTTCCAAAGACTAAAGAACTATTATATTCACTATGCTTGGTTCTGCCTGTCCTCATTCATGAACAGCATGGTACAGTACTTGATGACATTCCTGGCAATTTAAGAATTCCTGATGGCTTCCATGAGGCCATTAGAAGTCATTCCACTGCCCTCTGTAACCTCTAGTTCCTTCCACCTTCTAGAAAGTCTTTGAAGCTTCCTCTGCCTGGTTTATTTTTAGGCTCCCATACTGGTATCCATTGATGCCTGGACTTGACCAAATTCAATTTTCAAAGGCCCTGCATTGTAGACATTGACCTGGTCATAGTGGGGAGTTGTGCATCTGTCTGCTCCAGGCCAGTCTTTCTGAATTCAGCATTGAGAGGGAAGGCCTGGGGAAGGGGCTCTGGGGGAAGGGGTGGTGCTTGCAGTGCTTGATGGGGATGACACATCTGCATGGGTAGCACTTAGAGTGATCTGTAATTAGCCTGACACATGCGAGAATGTCTTCCCCTGACCAGACTGTGCCTGTGAAATAATAGAGCTCTCTCTACTAAGGTCAAAGAGAGCCCAGGAAGCACATTCTAGCTGGTGCAGCCTTGGAAGGCAGAAGGAAGTGCCAGACGTCTGTGACCAGCAGATCTGAGGTGGAAAAGGGCCTTCAGAATAGCTCTGAGAACCCTTTAAAGCCCCCAAACAGGCTGCTGCTGCTTCTTTTTTTAAATCTAGTCAAATCGCAAAAGATTCTAAACAATGAGTCTTCTTTTGTAACATCGCAATAGTCAAATGAATATATCAGATATGCTATCCTTAAGGCTGGAGGACATTTGCCTCATGTTTTTAAAAATGCCATGTAGGCTGAACATTTCCTCTTCTTTGCTGTTATCAGCACATGGGAATTTAAACTCTCTCCCTGTCCCTCATTTAACAAATGATATTGTATATCAGGAGTAACAGAGATAAAATAAGTACAGAGTTTCAAAGAGTAGTTTTAAGGACTCTTATTGTATTTATCAACAAAGAAGGGCTTTTTTTTTTATACCTTGATGTGGGTAGTACATTTCCAGTGGGGTACAAAGGAACAGGGATTTTTTTTTAATATAAAATACAACTGGAGATATTCCTCTTCCCTTCCCCTTTCCTTCCATTCTTGAATGATTCGGTCCCAAAGCCACTAAATTAGGTGTCAATGCAGAGGGACAAGAGGGGCAAGTAGCTCAGAATGCTGTGTCAAAGCTCATATAGAGAACAGGGTCACCTGATATTGTGATGGAGATTAAGCAGTGTGAGGAGGGCAGTCAGGTGGGGATGGGGAGCCTGGCATCAGAAGTTAAAGCATAGGGCGCCCGGTTAACTGACTGCCTTCGGCTCAGGTCATGATTCTGGAGTCTCAGGATCGAGTCCCGCATCAGGTTCCCTGCTCAGTGGGGAGCGTGCTTCTTCCTCTGACCCTACCCCCCGCCCCCATGCTCTATCTCTCTCAGATAAATAAACAAATAAATAAAATCTTTAAAAAAAAAAAGAAGTTAAAGCATAAGCAGGGTGAGAAAGGAGTCCCCCAGGGGCAAGGAGAACCTGGGATAGTGTGTCAGAGCCCAAGTAGGGAGAGGAAGCCGTCTGCAGTGATGGGAAAGGATTTGGCAGCAATGATGGAAATCGTGTACATACAGGGAGGTTGATCATATTTACAAATATTAAGAATAATGGGAGCCCATTTTCTCACTGCTGGAGAAGGGTATTACAAATACAGAAAGAAAGAAAAACAAAACGAACCTTGGGGTATTGGATTTGAATGACGGTCATCAGGATGAACTTAGAGTTTTGTGTATATATGTCCACTGGGAGGACCTGAGAACATGACACCCCAATAGCAACAAGCACCCCTAGTACCCAAAACTTGGCTTCTAGATACCGTTTTTCACTAAAATAAGCAAGGGCTGATTCCAAGACTAAGACAGGGCAAATACAAATTTAGTCTGAAATATCTTGTGCCAGAAAGCAAGGAAATGTTCCAACAATGACTGGGCATTAGAAAGACACAGAAGCCAGCTTCAATTGACTCCAACAGGCCTCATCAGAGACAATTTGAGCATTAAAATAGTGATATAACAGGTTATAACAAATTGAATAAACAATGAATTCCTACTGATATAAACAGATGAATGAATACTTTGAGAATCTGAGGAGGAACAGAATATTTACATAGTTTCAAAGTATTACAGAGGGGAGGAGAGTTACTTTACAGTGGAGAAACCCGGCAGACCCAACAGAACGAATGCCGTTAGTAGTAGGACAAACTGAAATTGTGAAAGGATGAAATGAGAAAGCCATTGGATTACTTCCGTGTGATATTCCTGTCAAAGAGGCATAACTGGAATATAATCATGAGGAAATCTCACACAAACCCAAACTGAAGGAGATTCTAAATAACTGATATGTAATCAGTGTCAAGGTCATGAAAATCAAGGAGAGACTGAAGGAAACAAAAAGCAGCAGGACTACTAAACGCCCGGTGTGATTTGGACTGGACCCTTTCGCTGTAAAGGGCACTACTGGGGCAGCTGGAGAAACTTGGGGAGTCTGAAGATGAGATGGTAGTTCTGTATCAAGGTTAATTTCCTGAATTTGGTTATTGTATTTTAGTTACACAGGAGGATGTCTTTGTCTGCAGAGACACTAAGCTACCTAGCAATGATTTAGCACTAAGTCAGCAATTTTCCCTCAAATGGTTTAGGAGAAAAGATCTTTGTACTATATTTCTAACTTTTATATAAACAAGTTTTTCAAACAGCAACAAGAAGAGAGTGGAGAGTTAACTCAGCCAGAGGAAGTTGTCTTATGTTTATTTGTATCACACACACACACACACACACACACACACACACACACGGGGAGTGGGGAGGGACTGAGGGAGGGAGACAGATTCATTAATTAGAATCACTTCGATTGTTGTGTTACTGGGAACACTTAAAAGCCATTTAATTACAAAATTCAGCCTTGGATCTTAAGGGAGCCAGTGATTTCTATGCACCTGCTTTGTTAGATGTCTTTAGAGAAATCAAAGTCCATATTAACATCTTTATTTCATTCCTTTTTTCTTTGACTTTAACTCATTGAAATAAAGAACTAAGAAACTTTTATATAGTGAAAATTAACAACAAATGTCCAATAATAAGAGATTACTGAACTAAGTGGATATATCAATACAATGAAATACTATGCAGCCATTAAAAATCATGTGTGGAACAAAATTTATTTCCACGGGCAACTGTACACCATACCACTAATGCAATGCAGCTATTTAAGAACAGTAGTTTAGCATGGTCCTTTACTTGACGGGTACGTACTAAAATATTTAAGTAGCTATCTGGACTGGTAGATTCTGGGTGAGTTTTAATTCCTTCTTTTTGCTTATTTGAGTTTTAATAAACATACATTAAAGTCAGTTATAATGAAGCATTTTGTAGGGTAATTTTGATCAATAATCAGTTGGATAAAGTGTGTATGTCCAAAGAAGTCATTTGTTGAACAAGCATTAAATGCCTATGGGGATCGGAGTATGTATACAAGATACGGAAAATAAGGCTTGTTCCTTTTCTCGATAAAACATGGCTTTTTGTTTTTTGGGTTTTTTTTTTAAGATTTTATTTATTTGAGAGAGAGAGAATGAGAGAGAGAGCACATGAGAGGGGGGAGGGTCAGAGGGAGAAGCAGACTCCCTGCCGAGCAGGGAGCCCCACACAGGACTCAATCCAGGGACTCCAGGATCATGACCTGAGCCGAGGGCAGTCGCTTAACCAACTGAGCCACCCAGGCGCCCAAAACATCGCTTTTTGATTTGGGGATAGAATACATGTTACTTGCTCAAAAATGCTCAAAGTCTCCCACTGCCTGCAGCAGGATGTTCAAACTCCTTCTCTTAAAATTCATAGTACTCTAATTGCTAGAACAGCACTAATTGAATTACGATATGAGCCACATATGTAATACTAAATTTTTAAGTCAGATTGAAAGAGTGAATTAATTTTCTTAACTCAATATATTCAAAGTATCACTTCAAAATTTAACAAGCATAAAAGTTATTGAGACAGATTAGATTATTTTTTCACATGAAGGCTTTAAAATAAAAATGCTGTAAATTTTACATTTATAGCACATTTCAGTTGTTCAGTGACCACACACAGCTACTGCATTGGGCAATCATCTCTAGACTCAAACTCTTGTCTCTAGCCCAACTCATAATCCACTTTTCCTCAAATATAGCAATATATTTTTTGCCATTACACATGCTGTGTTGCTCAAATTGAAATGCTTTCCTTTACTTATTAACTTCTAAAAATATCAGTTATACTTCAAAGAAAAGCTCTCCTGTCAACTCCTCCGGAAGACTTTCTTGATCCACTGGGGCAAATGTATCATTTTCTCCTCTGAGCCATAATTTTCACCTCTCTTTGATACATGTTTAATTCTGCCTGTATTAGAGTTAATTGCTTACATATCTTTCTCTTCAACCAGATCAGAGCTCTTGGTAGCAAGCACTATCTTATTCATATTTACTTATCACTCAATAAATACTTTGCACTAACTAGTGCTCAATAAAAGTTCAACAAACAGAACATGAGCTAAATCACCACCACCACCATCACCAACAAAAAGCAGATTAGGAGAAGGAGAAGATGCTTATAATTGAGGAACCAATTAAACTAAGCCCCAGGGCTGAGGAGTTGGAGGTGAGCGTGCACTTGCTGGCCAGGAGGATTCACCTCAGGGAAGGCTTCCTGAGCTCTAGGTTCACACAACTCCCTCCTTTCTTAGTCTTTTGTAAGTTTACAGGGAGTCTTGCACCAGTGTTTCTTTCTTCAGGTACCAACTTCTTTCCTTAGGGCAGAAGTTTAAATGTGTTAACATTTAAACACTGTGTTTTCCTCTATTGTCTAACAGAACAATTGAGCCAAGTCTAATCCTAACAGAATGAATGTGCCAGATGGAGCAACCTTGGCTTATAAACAAGCACTACCTACAAAGTATAATTTGTGAAACAGGTGATTTCCATGTCTCTCTGACTGACTTTAGGGCTCCAGGAAGAACAACCCTGGATTACCCACTGATGCCTGAGACATCTTTAACAAGACCAATGAATGCCCTTTTATTCTACAGCTAAAATGCATCTACCAAGGGGGGACATACATTCGTAGAGTGAAATTCACACTAAAATAGCTTTAAGGGAGAATCCATGTCATTGTATAGAAAAGAGTGCTGGCCTTGAAGTCTGAAGAGTTTTTTTTTTTTTTAAGCTTTTATTTATTTGTGAGAGAGAGAGAGAGAAAGAGAGAGAGCGAGCAAGAGAGAGAGAGCACAGCAGGGAGGGTGGCGGGCAGAGGCAGAGGGAGAAGCAGACTCCCCGCTGAGCAAGGAGCCCGACATGGGGCTCCATCCCAGGACCCTGGGATCATGACTTGAGCTGAAGGCAGATGCTTAACCACTGAGCCACCCAGGCGTCCTGAAGTCTGAAGAGTTGTAAAAAGGATGTAAGAACACATTTTTCCTCATAGGTCAACATACCATACTTTAGAACATCAGAATCTTGAAAACAACCACCCCAACCATCCAACAATAGGAGAATGGCTAATATGGATATCATGGAGGATGGAGAATAATATATTTTGAGGCCAAGCTCCCTGGGACAGGACCTAAAGGGTTACAGGAGCAGCCATCTAAAAGAAAGCCCTGCCCAGATCCGGGGAGCTGCAGAAGGAAGGGCCCAGCAATGCAAGAAACCCTCTTCAGAACTTCTGGGGCCAGTGAGCATGAAGCTTCTGGCCTCTGACAGTCAAGTGGGAACTCTAGCTGCTTTCACCTCCCTGCTTCCCGTTCCAATCCCAAAGGAGTCACACAGGGCAGTGAGCTAACTTACAACCAGGGGAAGGAGGGTGAGGTTTTGAAATAAAGATTGAAGTGTTAAATAATATATTGTACTAGATACTCTAATGTCTGAATCTTGCTTAAATTGATTATAGGATTTTTTTCTTTTCTTTTTTCTTTCTTTCTTTCTTCTTTCCTTCCTTCCTTCCTCCCTCCCTTCCTCTCTCTTCTTTCTTTCTTTCTTTCTTTTCTTTCTTTCTTTCTTTCTCTTTCTTTCTTTCCTTTCTTTCTTCTTTCTTTCTTTCTCTTTCTCTTCCTTCCTTCCTTCCTTCCTTTTTCTTTCTTTCTTTCTCTTTCTTTCTTTTTCTTTCTTTCTTCCTTCCTTTCTTCCTTCCTTCCTTCCTTCCTTCCTTCCTTTCTTTCTTTCTTTCTTTCTTTTTTACATAGGAGTGACTAGAAGAGTCATAGAACTGCCCATGTGTGCCTCAGAGTCAGGAGAGGGACCCACAATAAATAGAATCCATGTTAAGATATGAGGAAAAAACATAATGAAGCTGTTTTTGTAATCACACTTTATGAATCCTACTTGTTCAATTACGGATTGACCATTAAAAAACAGAAGCAGTCAAAACCCCTGGCATACTGGTGCTAATAATACATGTTTGAATAATTTAATGAATGAATCAATGATTTATGCTTCTTGACTCATTGAAACTCATTGAAAAATTCATTACTGGGGAAGGAAAATAAACTAAAAGAATCCAAGGATGAGCTATGAATGCATGAGAAACTGGTTTATGATTCAGAGAAGGTTGAGCTGATTTTAAACTCTTTCCGGTAATTTTATACCCACAGGTCCTCTATTGGGTGAGTAATTGCAAAGGAATATAGTTCTTGAAAGAAAAGAAAAATGCCCAGGGAATTTTTGATGTTAAGCATCCTATTTTTGCAAGGCCAGGATTGGAAGGTGCAAGACAGAGGCGCAGGGAGTAAACTTTCAGGAGGCTTCGTTCTCAAGGCGATCTTGCACTTGCACCACCTGAGCGACAGAGAATCAGAGTCCTGACTCTGGGGGGCTCAGGGGTCGTGGAGACAGGATGAAGAGAGGCTTACCCCAGGTCATGAGAAGCAGAATCAGTAAAAACCAAAGGTCTGAAAGAAACCAAAACAACAAAACGAAATGAAGGTTGAGGCAAAGAGTAGAAGGTTCGGCCAGAGGAACCCAATCTGCCGTCACTTGTAAGAGGTGAGCAAGTGTTTGAGGAATGCAAGACACAGCCAGAAAGAGCAGAGCCCTGTGGAAACAGGAGGAAGGCAGAAAGAGAAAAGCAAAGAGGGAGTGAGATGTTCTGCTCTGGCCCAGGGCCGTGCCTTGAGCAGGACTGAGACACCAGGCACTTCTCTCTATGGGAGGTGGTGACATTGCAATGGGACAAAGGAAAGCAAACAGACTCTTTAAGCCTTAATTTCCTCATCTGTAGACTACAAATATCTTCCTCACAGGGCTGTTAGAATTACAAAGGGTTATTGTTTCCAGCTTCTCTTTTTCGGAGGAGGATCCTATCCTGGGTAGCATGTGGGTCACGCAGAGTTGGGAGCTGTTTCTGTCCTTCTAATACTCTCATCTAGTATAGTTGCAGGAGGTCTCAGATCTCAGACACAGAAATGAGCTGGGTGTGTGGGTGTGAACGCGTGCACACGTGCGCACACACACTCAGCCATTTTAAACTCACCTTCTGATGCTAGCGTTTCTTTGCCTCCAGAACGTCTCTTCCCTCTCTCTCTTTCTCCCCTCTAAAAACTGTGGGCTGCTTCAGCACAGGAACCGTCTCTACTCCCAGCACCTACCACAAAGCAGGACACAAAGGAAATGCTTACTAAACACCCACAGAGTAAGTGTCTAGAAAGAAACCCATTTGAAGGCCTAACAGTCAAAACCTGAGGATTTCCCTTGAAGCACACATTTTGGTGTTTTCAGAAGTCATTGTGCTTTTTCCCCCACTCCTTTTTTTGGAAAATTGTCATCTCATTTCCCTAAGTAGGTTTAGAACTCAAAAGCTGGGTCACTGACTTCGAAATGTTACTGTAGTGTCTGAGGCCTGTTAAGACCTGTGAGAATCATGTGCCGGTGGGGAGAGCCTGGCTTTAGACCTTGAATCCTATATCATCATTTACTCACTATGGGACATGGAACACTTCACTCAATCCAGCTGCAGCTCTATCTGCTCTTCTTTAAAATGGGAACAATATGGGGCACCTGGGTGGCTCAGTCGGTTAAGTGGCTGCCTTCGGCTCAGGTCATGACCCCAGGGTCCTGGGTTCGAACCCTGCATCGGGCTCCCTGCTCTGCGGGGAGCGTGCTTCTCCCCCTCCCTCTGCCTGCTTCTCTGCCTACTTGTGCTCTCTATCTCTCTGTCAAATAAATAAATAAAATCTTTTAAAAAAATAAATAAATAAAATGGGAACAATATTTGCCACATCAGATGACTGAGGCAAAACTGAGGTCTGAGGTTTCTTTTTTTTTTTTTCCATTTACTTACTCATAGTGTTCATTGTGCCACTAATACATAAATTCTGTGAGGACAGAAAAGGTTGTAAATTTGACAAGAGGAGGTATCTTAGGACCAGCCCAATGGGAATTCTGCTTCTATCCTGAGTTCTTGCTTCCAGCCTGCACACAGATGACTGGCTCATATTGGATTCGAGGCACTGAGGGAGAGGAAACCCTTCACAGACTCTGAGGGCTCATTCAGTTCTTCCAGAATGGGGGTTCTTGAGGTATAGTCCATAGACCCCCTTGTGGTACTGAAGACCCTTTCATGGGTTCACACCATCGAATCTGTTTTAATAATAATGCTCAGGCCCTATTTGCCTTTTACCATATTAGCATTTGTACTGATATAGGGCAAAAGCAATGGTGGGCAAAAAAAACTCCTAGTGCCTTAATACAAATCAAGACAGCAGAACAAACTACTCTTTTTCTTGACAGCCATACCTTCACAGCAAACATTTAAAAAATGAAATAAATTAGAAGTCCAGTATCACTGAAGAATGCCCTTTTTAATAAAGCCATAAAAATCATTAATTTTAGAGTTCTTGACTCTGAAGTATATATATTTTTAATATTCTGTGTGACACAAAAGGAAGTACCTAGAAGGCAGTGCTGTGGCACCCCTGAGGATGGAGGTTGTCCTGAGGGAAAGCACCTCTCTGATGGAGTTGTGAGCGGAACTGGTTGCTTTTTGGTGGAACACCATTTTTTGCTTGAAAAAAAAATGATAGGTAAACTATGGTTATTCAGACTTGGATATCTGGTAGACATGTTCTCAAAAATGAAAGAAGTGAAACGGTCACTTCAAGAAAAACTGATAGTGTTTGTTGTCAGTGAGAAAATTTGACCTTTCCGGTGAAAATGGAATTTTGGAAAATTTGAGTTGTCACCTTGAGTTTAACAGCATCCCAATTCTTAACACATTTTCTGAAGAGAGCAGAGTTGATATTGATAATTGTGACCTTTAGGTAGTGAATAATAAAATGTGCTACTATTAGGAATGCTACCATTGGCATAAGTCAGGAAACCAAGATTTTCAAATGACCAAAGCATTACAAAATCATGCATAAGAGATCCACTCAAAGTGTAAGACTTTTAAAAAGAGATTTATTTTTTTAAAAGATTTTATTTATTTATTTGAGAGAGAGAGAGCATGCATGAGCAGGGTTAGGGGACAGAGGGAGAGACAGAGAAGCATGCTCTCCGCTGAGCAGGAAGCCTGAGGAGGGTCTCGATTCCAGGACCCTGGGATCATGAACAGAATAGAAGGCAGACATTAACTGACTGAGCCACCCAGGCACCCTTAGAAAGAGATTTAAAATAAATGTAAAAGAGATTAAAAAGAGATTTTAATGCAACAGAGTATGGAAACTTCATCTATGTAGTTTCAGAGTCCACACTGCAACATTCTTCAAAGAATAGGACACAAAATTACCTGAAAAGTTTATTTAAATACTCCTCCCTTTTTAAACTACAGATCTGTGTGAGGCTGGATTTTCTTCATATACTTCAACCTCAACAACATACCATAACAGACTGAATGCAGAAGCAGATATGAGAATCCAGCTGTCTTCCCTTAAACCAAACATTAAAAAGACCTGCAAAAATGCATGATGCTACTCTTCTTTTTTTTTTTTTGCTTAGAGAATATACTCATTTTTCATAAAATGTTAACATGTAATGGATTGATTATTTTAACTGAATATTTTTAAAATTCTCTGTTTTAATTTCTAATGTGACAAATACTGATATATATAACTCATATAAACAAAATGATTTTTGGGTCCTCAATAATTTTTAAGAATGTACAGGGATACTGAGAACATAATGTTCACAAACTGCTATTCCAGAAGATGGGGTAATATGGTTGGGAAGAGAGAGCATGATCTTTGGAACATATTGCTGTTTTCTCGCTCTCTTGTTTAAGATTTTATTTATTTAGAAAGAGCTCCCGCATGAGCTGGGGGAGGGACAGAAGGCGAGGAAGAGGAAGAGAATCTCAAGCAGGCTCTGCATCACGTGTGGAGCCTGACTTGGGGCTTGATCTCGGGATCCTGAGATCATGACCTGAGCCGAATTCAAGAGTCAGACGCTCAACCAACTGAGCCACCCAGGCGCCCCATATGTTTTTGTTTTTTAATTCTGGATTTTCCATTTAATAGCTGTTGGTTTTAGGCTAGTTATTGAACTTTTCTAACCCTTAGTTTCATCATGTCTTGAAATGGGGATAATTTTACTTACTTTCCATTTTCTTGAGATAAAGATTTACGAAAAAATTCTGAAGAAACCTAAAATTTACAAAGGCTGATTTCCTTTCTCCTTTTTCTTCCTTAGGCCTAAAGGTCAAAGTCCCTCAGTGAGTCCTTACTGCATATTCCAACAGACCTGGATCTTTAAGAACAGTCGACTCCATTAAGAGTGAGCCAAAGGCAAAGAAAACAAAAACCTCCATGGAGGAGCCCAAACCACGGAAGCATCTGCTCCCGAGAGCACTCACGGATGGTCTCTGAAGTCAATTTGGGAAATTGACCCCACCAGTCTTACCAGCTTCAGCCTGCCTTCTGATTGGGATGACTTATTGTCCTCGAATCTCTGTCCCATTTTGATCTGGTCCCTGACTTGCCCCCACTTGCCTTCTGGAAATGATGGGATCACTCCCACCCGCAGCAGCTTCGCCCACCCGTCCCACAATATGCCTGACCTATCAGTAATGAACATCCCATCCCTGCTGGAACCAGGGCTAGCCTACTCCAAATAGTACCCTCTGCTGAAAGTCATCCAGGTTGAGAGCTCTCTCTCTTCCTGTCTTTTGTTTCAAAATTGTATTTTAGTGCTGAGGAAGCAGGGCTTGTGCTGAATCTTTGCAGCTGTTCATTCATAGGAACAAAAGCAAAAGGCTTCCAGGCAAGGCTTCAGCCTCCATTCAGAAAATCCAACAAGATCCTATTAATGATGGGCTCTTGTGCGTAATTGTGAGTGTATCTTGCGGAAAGCTTGATGATTTAGTGAAGATGTTTTGAATGCTCTTTGATTCCTGGGGAATAGGATTATTTTAATTTTCATAGTCCAGAGAAATGCTCAGATGCATTAACTTTTAAACTTTGGGTCAGGGTTTCCTGGAAATTGCTTTCCATAGCTGCAAAGCTAATCCGGATTCCAGACATTTTACATCTGATCAAATGAAGTGAATAGCTGTCTTGGGAATATTTTAATGTGTCTGCTTATTCACCATGGAAGTAAATGAGCTTTTGATCTGTAAAATGTGGAGGGCATGAGCATAGGAAGAGAAGTAGTGATGAAGAAGAATGGGAAGTTGTGGAAGAGGGAGGGAGAGACGCGTCCAGAGGGATGTCTATCAAACAAGCATAACGAATATAGTTAAGACTGTACCAGGCTTTTAAAATTTCACTCTGTTGGTGAAGTTCTGGCTAGCTCACATTTGCTACTATATTAGAAGCTCTTAGTAATACAAATACACAAGACCATGGTAGCCTGTGATGTGACAAGTGCCAGGGCAAAGTTGTCTAAAAGGGTGTCTCTGAAACGCAAACTCTCTAGTCACAGGCTCTTACCATGGTCGGCCATCAACCTCCATGACCGCCTGACTTCTCATGCTTTGGTTGTCTCATCTATGAAACTGCAGTCAAGTTTAATCTCCCCTCTGCAGTCAACATTGATAGTCATGGTCATCAACAATCACCAGTTGCCACTTGGGGAGTGAGAGCTTCCAGAGTGATAGTTCAAAAAACTTTGTTGTTCAGTCCCAGCACAAGAAATTGTCAGGGCCAGTCAGGATGCCAAGTCCCATCCCTGCCTCCTGAGTGCCTTCCTCTGCCTCCTACACTGGCTGGTCACTGTCAAATCTCAGAGAATTTCCTCACTTTAAAAAAAATGTACATATTCTTTACTCTTGGCAGCTGAAGAATCACCCCCACATTTCCTCTTAACTAGAGCTGCCTCTGGAAACTGCTTCCCAAGACTGCCCAACATAATGGATGACATTTTAATCCAAACCCTTTGCCATGTCAGAAACCTGGGCATCACTGTGGACTCACCAAATTCTCTCATTTCCCAGCACCTAGCATTGTGCCTTGTTCTCTCTCTCTTTCTTCATACATACACACAACTTAAATTCTATCTTCCTTAAGACTTTTTGCTGAACCTTACTGTCTTCCTCCCCACTTTGTTTCATGTTCCCACTCTTTCTGTCCTAACTGCAAAATAAAACTGTATTTTCATATCCAATCCCATTTTTCTCTGAATGTGTTGTTCTTTTTCCAAAGCCGCCTATCTCCTGAGTCATGGTTCTGGCTTCAGGAGCAGTTGCTGGAGATGTTTTAGCCACGGAAAACAGACGCTTCTGCTTTTGAGCAAACCTAATTCTCAGAAACGTGGTGTCCCATGGATATGATTTTTAAAAATTCCTTGTTAGCTCTTGGAATTTCGCTAATTCCATGAATTTTTCCTTAACGTCCACCTAAGAAAATGCTTAATTCCCTATTTAAAAGAAGACATTCATTTTAAATATCTGTTCATTGATTAAATGCTTCAAGTATTTATGGTAAATACTCTGATTCCACCGCTTTGAGCAGGACTGACTTAAGTTTCACAGAGAATCCTAAACCAGGAGGAACCTTTCCCTGGGGGAGAAGAAGGCGCATCTGACCATCTAACACTAGCAGTGAAGACCACAATGGATCACTTTTGCATATTTGCCCAGGATATTTCTACCCTTTCAGTCCAGTATAAGAAATTGGCTTATCTCAGGGCGCCTGGGTGGCTAAATTGGTTAAGTGTCTGCCTTCAGCTCAGGTCATGACCCTGGGGTCCTGGGATCGAGCCCCGTGTCTGGTTCCCTCCTCAGTGGGGAGACTGCTTCTCTTCCTCTCTGCTCTCCCCCTCTGCTTGTGATCTCTCGCTCTTTCTCTCTCTGTCAAATAAATAAGTAAAATCTTAAAAAAAAAAAAAAGAAATTGCCTTATCTCAGGTTCTCAGTAGGTAAAGCTCATGGTCAGGTGCCTTTAACAATCTGTGGATAAACCTCAGGAATTCTAAAAAGCCACTGTTGTTGGCTTCTCCTTTGTTGATTCCAGATGTATAGCTAACTTGTCAGCTTGCCCTTAACAGAAAGAGTGCGAGTAAGTTCCTTAAATAGCACATTGATTCCTGCATACTAGCTAAGAAATATGGAAATAGGAAAAGAGAACCAAGGTTGGTGACTTCAAATAATTTGGATTAAAAAGCTGGTTCTAGAGGCGCCTGGGTGGCTCAGTTGGTTAAGTGACTGCCTTCGGCTCAGGTCATGATCCTGGAGTCCTGGGATCGAGTCCCACATCAGGCTCCCTGCTCAGCAGGGAGTCTGCTTCTCCCTCGGACCCTCTTCCCTCTCGTGCTCTCTATCTCTCATTCTCTCTCTCTCAAATAAATAAATAAATAAATAAATAAAAAGATTTTATTTAAAAAAAAAAGCTGGTTCTGATACTTACTTGCTGTGTGACTTTGGGCAAAATGCTTAATTTCTGTGTCTCAGTTTTTCCAGATGTACAGTGGCATAAGAATATTTTTCTCATAGAAAAAGTAAGCATGTAATAAGTACACAATAAATCATGCCTCTTGTTAATATTAGTATCAATAGTAATAACAGTAATAATAGCAGCAACACCTTGAAGTAGCTAATATAACTGTATGATATTAGCAATCCCAAACCTGCCTTAAGTTAGAATTAAATCTACACCAAAATCAAGAGCCTCTGCTAATGCAGCGGCATCACTCTCTCCATATAGTACAAAGTCCAAGGAAAATGTAACTCCTCTTGCCTTTATCATTGGAGGCTCTCTAGCAAAACTGCACACCACCTCCAGCCCTGAGTACTACCTACCCAGATGTTATCAAGCATGCCAGATGGCAGGGTTTGCAATTAATGTGCCCATATTCAATCAGTATTAGATCCCTGAGAGATGTAATGCAGGGCACAGTCAATCAAATATCTGCATTTTATTCCTGGCTAAGGTTTTGTCCTCAAACTTGCTAGTTTTCCTAAACTGCTGAGTTGGCCTGGACATGATGAAACCTCTAGGTCCTTTCCCCCTCCTCCCCTGTGGTCTAGGTCCAAACTCTAGGAGGAAACTTGCTTCCTCAACTGGAAATAGAGTTTGGTAAGAGTCTGGGACCAGAAAGTTTCTTTCCCTTCTCCATTTTGATGACTATGAATGTATTTTTTTTTTTTTTTTGCAGTTTGCAGGGTATGTTGGAATACTATGAAAATTTAAAGAGGTCATAAACAGCATTTATTTAAAAAAAACCTACAAAAAAATGAATCCAGACATGGACCTTATACGAACCCTTCATAAAAATTAACATGAAATGGATTACAGATCAAAATGTAAAACACAAAACTATTAAACTCCTAGAAGATGACATAGGAGAAAACCTAGAGGACCTTAGGTTTGGCAATGAATTTTTAAATATGACACTCAAGGCACAATTTATGAAAGAAATAATTGATAAATTCAATTATTTATCAATAAACTCAAACTTTATTAAAATTAAAAACCTGCTCTATAACAGACAGTGTCAGGAGAATAAGAAGACAAACCACTGACCAGGAGAAAAAAACTACAGAAGACACATCTGCTTTTAGACTGCTGTTCAAAATATTCAAAGGAACTCTTGAAATTCAATGATATGAAAACCTGATTAAAAAATGGGCCAAAGACTTTAGTGGACACCCCACCAAGAAGATATACAGATGGCAAATAAGCATATGAAAAGCTACTCTACAACATATGTCATCAGGGAAATGCAAATTAAAACAACAGTGATAGACTGTTTGAATGGCCAAAACCTGAAACACTGTCACTGGAACACTGACAATATCAAATGATGGTGAGGAGCAACAGGACCTCTCATTCATTGCTGGTGGGCATGCAAGATGGTACAGCCACAGTGGAAGATAGTTTGACAATTTCTGACAAAACTAAATGCTCTCTGATTTTTGTTTTGTTTTGTTTTTTGAGAGAGAGTGAGAGCATGCGGGGGAGGGGGAAGGGGAGAGGCAGAGGGAGAGAAAATCTTAAGCAGACTCCATGCCCAGTGCAGAGCCCGACACAGGGCTCCATCTCACGACACTGAGATCATGACCTAAGCCGAAACCAAGAGTCCCACCTTAACCAACTGAGCCACCCAGGTACCCCAAAACTAAACTCTTACCATACAATTCAACAATGACACTCTTTGGTTTTTCCTAAAGGTTGAAAATATATGTTCACACAAAAACCTGCACATGGATGTTTGTAACAACTTTATTCATAACTCCCCAAACTCGGAAGCAACCAAAATGTCCTTCAGTAGGTGAATGGATAAACTGTGGTACGACCAGACAGTGGCGTATTATTCATCACAAAAAAAGAAATGAGCTATCAAGTCATGAAAAAACATGAAGAAATCTTAAATGCATATCACCAAGTTAAAGAAACCAATCTGAAAAGGCTATGCATTGTGTGTTTCCAACTATATAATATTCTGGAAAAGGCAATAAAAAGATCAGTGGCTGTCAAGGATTGGTGGGGGGCGGGAGCAGGGGGTGAGAGTTGAATAGGCAGAGGACAGATTTTTAGGGCAGTGCAAATACTCTGTATGATATCCTAACAATGTAAGCATATCATCATACATTTGCCCAAACCCACAGAATGCACAATACCCAGAATGAACCATAATGTAAACTATAGACTTTGGGTGATCATGATGTGTCAGTGTAGGTTCATCAGTTGTAACAAATGTACCACTCTGACAGAAATGTTCATAATCAGAGGGGCTGTGCAAGTGCAGGGCAGGGGCTATAAGGGACATATCTGTATCTTCCTCTCAATTTTGCTGTGAATCTTAAACTGCTCTAAAAAAAAGTCTCAAAAAATTTAGGTTAATAAAGAATAAATAAGTAAAATAGCTGCATGGACTTACTTTCCCATTATAGGAATGCTAAATAATTGTTAAACTTTTTCAAATATTTCAGTATAAAAAATAGTAAAAATGCGTTGAAATCTTACAGATATGAACACTATCAATTTAAGTTTTCCTATTGAAAAGGAACAAAGGCAGCTGAGTTGTCAAGTCATTCTTCTTTTCCAAGCTTAGCTTCTGGATCTCATAGAATTGGGGGAGGAAGAGATGCTTGTAACATGCAATGAAAATGATTTGATGTCCAGTGAATTCTAGAATAGTCTGAAAAAGTATACATTAGCCTTCTTCAATGGCAGCTTTATTTGGTTGGAGTTTTCCATAGGAGGATATTTTTGTTTTGTTTTGTTTTGTTTTGTTGGGAGGGAAGAGCTGACATTTCATTCACTCAAGAGAAAAAAAAGGGGAGGAACACTATTATATTTTCTATCAATCTGAATAAAAACCAGGGCACTGTACATAAGTCATAGTTATGAGAAGAGGAATAAGCATTTGGCATCTTAAAAGTCCAACCTCAAAAATCTCCTGAAACGCTCAGAAAAGTTTAGCACAAGTAAGGTACTGACATCAGGAGTCTGTTACGTTAAGCCCTGAGAATTAGCAAATGTTTAATTAGTTACTGAAGAGCCTCAAATTTCTTCCTAACCTGTAACACAAACAAAAGTGAGGACTAGTTCAAGGAAAACAGAGATTTCAATTATTATTACATTACACAATCCTGGGTAAATTAACTTCTTTAATTTCATGTTCTTTACGTGAGTAGAAACAAAGACTACTTTGATTAGAGGATGGAATGGCTTTTGACGGGGTACAGAGAGACATATGCTAGAAGCATATTGACTTCTTATCATCTGTCTTCCCTTGTTTTAAAATTTGATCACTGATCACTATGCCTATAAAATAAGCCCATTATCCTTTGTACTTTCCACTAAAGTAAAATGGAGGACTGAGATTTTTGCTCTTCCCTCTTCTTCATTCTTTGCCCATTCCCCCCACCCACCTCCTTTGACCCAATGGCTTAGTCCTTTCTTGATAATTAGATAACAGAATATTTTTATTAAGGAATTTTAAAGCATACTTCCTATCCATGTTAGGGAGATATTTATGTATCTTCCCCCCCACCCCGCCATTTTGAGCTAGCTAGACACAGGCTCTGAACCTCTACCTTAATAAGAATTGTTAGAAAAAAATTCAGAAAAAATTATCTGAACTTGAAAATAGATAAAAGAATAGTGAGCAGGGTTTTGGGTTTTGTTTGTTTTTCCAGTGCAATGATAAGCTTTGCTTTCTATTTACTGATCTAATTTATATCTTTGTAGGAACAGAGATCAAGTTGTAAATTTTTGTCTAGTAGAGATGTAAATAATTTCTTTCTGGTGGAATAGATAACCCCAAAGTTTACATTTTAAGCTGAATTGGACATTAACCAGCTTTATATCTAATGCAACAGTGTAGTAAATTGCCTGTGTATATGCAACTTCCAAATGCCCTTTGGACCAGTTTTAACATCTTACTGGTTCCCTCACTAGTTAATAAGTTGAATAAAATCTTTTGCATATCTTCATTTTGTAGTTGTATGAGAATCATGTTTTTTTAACCCTTTGAAAACTATAGTTTGACAGGATGATTGTGTTCTCCAAACAAAAGTTTGGCAACTGTTTTACCTTATTTTTCCCCCTCTCAAAATTTAACATCGATTTTCGATGACCATCCAAAGGCATTCAAAATGTTCTACAGATATGCCACCAGTTGACATTTTGTTTCTTACATGTTAGTATGTCACATTCAGTCCTGCCATCTAGGTGAGGGTGGTAATCCCTAGGTAGTCTACTAGTAACTGCAGTATTTTTACCTAGTTATGTTACCCTTCAAATACACATATAGGAGGATAATAATATTTGCTATTATGATCATTGCAAATAATATGGTACAGTGATTAAGAGCATAGGTTCCTTAGTCCAGGCCAGCTATACCATTTTTTAGCCATAGGACCCTAAACAAAAATTACTTCACGTCTCTGGACCTCATTTACCTCATCAATAAAATGCAGCCAGTAATAGTACCATCTACAATAACCAGGGTCATTGCAAATAATAGGGGAGGTCATCATCTAAAATGCCAAGAACAGTGCTTAGCATGTAATAAGCACTCAATAAATGTTAGCTATTATTATTATACCCGCTAGTAGAGTTGTCTTAAAGCTAGCTTCTAGTTACTAGAAATTATTTTGACTTACACTAGGCTCTGTGGGAGAACTCCGTCACCACCCAGAAAGAAGACGCTTATTGTTCACATTGCCTGGAGAAAGAGCCTCCGCCGTCACAGACTTTGGCCAGAAACAGGCCTCCTGTCTGTTTCATGGGTTGGCTTTGACTCATTGCCAAGACTTTCAGGAAAACGGAAAACAGATTTGTAGCATTTATGAAGCTAAGGCCTTATCTGAGTTCCCAGGGCTGGTTTGTCGCATGGAAATGAGCTGTTCCATTGCTTTATTCGCTTGATTTAGCCTCCAAGGATCTGGTTCAGTGCATTGCTGTCTCCACATGTTAAAACTTGGTGAGGATTCTCTGGTGTCTTTGTTTTCTTTGTAACTTGGGATGACATACTTGTTTTTGTCAGCCTTTCCCAGCACTGCATTGTCATTCCATCTTAATGCAAAGAACAGTGAACTTGGCAAAATATTTTGAAAGCTAAACTTTGAAAATCATTTGTTTGTCAGGTAAATGGGTGGTTTTTCTGGGTTTTTGTTGTTGTTGTTTTTTAGGCTTGTTTTTTTGTTTTGTTTGCTTTGGTAGCCAGATAAGCTCTAAGATGGGAACAAAAAATCGGAAACATTCTACATTTGTTAGGATTGTGGGATTCAAGAGTGAGAATAAAAAGCAACTTCCCCAAAAAAGTATTTCTGTGATTCATACCATGACCAGAAAAGAGAAATCTCACTGTTCCTCAATGTTTACTGCTCTTTAAGTTGATGTTTATCACTCTTCCCATCATGGCTCCCCCAGCAATGTCTCTAAGGAAGGAATGAGACACCTTGAGCTCCTCCTCAGGAACACATGTGGATTGTAAATATGAGATAATGAGACTGTTGAAAACACAAGAGCAAGCTACTCCCCAGGGCACCTGGGTGGTTCAGTCGATTAAGTGTCCAACTTCTTGATTTCGGTTCAGGTCATGATCTCAGGGTCCTGGGATCAAGCCCTGAGTTAGGCTCTACACTCAGTGGGAAGTCAGCTTGAGGATTCTCTCTCTCTCTCTCTCCCTCTGTCTCTCCCCTTGCTCTCTCTCTCTCAAATAAATAAATCTTTAAAAAAAAAAAAAGAAGAAGGAACCCCCTGCTCCACCTCATATCTGAAGTATCACTTTGAGGAAGAAACAAGTTCACCAAATGAGTTGAGAGCCCGCTGTGTGAAAGTCTGATTTCTCCTGTGATGACAACATCCCCAGCAATGACAAGCATCCCTGCATGCTCAGTAAAGCCAAGCCAGAGTAGTTTAGCTTATACTGTTGCAAACTTTAGTTCTGTAGCTATTGCATTTACAGATTCTAGCCTTGGTTTCCAGTCACCCCCACCCAAGCAGCATCAGTAGCTTCTCTTTGGGGCAGAATGATCAACGTACTTTCCATCTGGACAATTAGAAAGGCTTTGTAATTTTTTTTCAACCTATTTTCATTTCAAAGTAATATCTAGAGTTACCTGGTTTTTATCAGACCTGAAATAATTCATTTCAACAGCATTTGTTTCACACCCAAATAATCACAGACTTTAAAACTGTTATGCATTAGTCATCTAGATGATTTTTTTTAATGCCAGTCTCACCTTGGGAGCTAAACTCACAATTTTATTATTCTATCCCTGTTGAAATATATGACAATCTGAGGAAAAAGGAGAGGCAATTTTTACTTGGTTTGTGTTATGAAGGACACACCTGTATAACTAAAATTCATGGCAATTTCTCTGAATACAGTCTAGAATGGAAGTCAAGAAAACCAGTGCTGGGGTAGTGGATCAACCTCCAAATTGTGAAACAATATGCCTTTTTTTTAAAAAAGGGGTAAAATATTTTGAAATATGAACTGGTTTTTGCTCCCTTGGCATTTCCTTCTTCCTCTTGGCCCGTCTCTGTCCTGTCGGCTTGGCATTTCTGCACATGCTGCCTCGGGGCGGGTGTGACATAGCAGAGAGCAGAGCAAAGAGGAGTCCATTCAGGCCTTTTGAATCACAGAAGCCAAGGCCTTCAGGGCAGCCAGAAAGGACAGATGTGCACAAGCCATGAATTTGGAAGACTCTTTGTTGATGGAGCTCCTTAGCCTGGAAACTTGGCAGGCACTCCCGAGGCTGCAGCAGGGAGGAAAGGTGGGGTGGAGGCAATGGGAGCTTAGGTGCTGGTGGCATCTACACCCCTTGTGCCTGTCTCTGTGAAGTGGGGCCTCCCACAGGTGGGGGGTGAGGGGTGAAGGTGAAAACCCCAGATAGCTATGGGGGGTTACTGAGAATTAGACAAGACCTGTGCCCTCACCTGGGTAGAATCGCAGAAAGGAGGCAAGACCAAGAGACTGGGGTGTACCTAGGCCTATGGGGCTAGAGCATCTCACCAAGTTCCCAGCATGGAGGTAGAGTAAACCTGCAGGGCCTGGCAGGGTGACTTGGTGTTGATCTGCATGACCAAGCCCAGATGACAGATGACACTGAAGACCTGTCACAGCATGACCCACCATCACCCATGCCCTGACTCTACATGGAACTCATGCCCAGTTCTGGGAAATGGACAGACCCTGAATTGGTCATGATTTTTTTTTTTTTTTTTTTGCGGGGGAGGGGGTAACTTCAGCAGAATGAAATCTTTAAAAAGTCAAATAGAGTTCTAGAAAATAAATATATTTCTTAACATTGAGACTGTAGATGGAACTCTGTAATTGGCGCCATCATATTTTTTGACCTTTCCTTTGGTATACCCCTTTCCCCAAGTGTGCCCTCTTCCCGCCCTCACGTACCAAATACCCTCATAGTCTCTTCTGCTCCTAGTTAAACTGATGTTAGAAAAGGAATTGATAGATTCTTATGCCATGATATAAGTGGATGATAAAATTAAAAGTATTACCTCACTCAGAGATAGTCACACTTTGGCAAGGATTCAAAATTTAGGTCACAAGAGAAAATCCATAATTGTGGAATGCCAGGTTTCCATTAAATGACAGTGATGGGTCCCTGGGAAGACCTGTTTCTTACCAGGCTTCTGTGATCCCCCTAAGCTTGCTCCCCACGTAATGGAGAAACTGAATATCTATTATCAGTTAAACTCTTCTTAGAGAGCAAGAGCAGTGTTTCTCAACCTTTTTTGTCATTTTTCACTCCCCGAGACTTCTTAGATATTTATTTCTGAATTTTCCTCCCCCATGAATTTTAATACCACACAAACATTATTAAGAGCTATTCTTAATGTACTATACAAATACCTGTGCTTTACATACAAAAAAGCTAAGAATTTTTTGCTCTACGAAATCAGTTTTTGCCTACTTGGAGGACATGTTGGCTTTATTGAAAATTCATGTTGAGTCAATGAAAGATGGGTCCATAGATGTATAAGAAATGAGAAGGGCCTGTTTCCCCACCCCTCCATGCTCCCACTGCCTCCACCTCCACCCCCATTCCCTAGCTTTGAATGACTCAGGCTACCCATAACGATAGAGAGCTTTCTCATGCTATGAGTGCTCACTGCCTCAGGAGGTGCAATGAATATCCTCCTGGGAAGTTTAGGAGGAGCTGTGTTTTACTCTTTGAACGTATTAAAAATTAATTGATGTTCAAGGCTGGGCCAGTGGAATTTGAAGCTCCTGAATCACACCAAAGTGTTCCCATGAGCCAACATAACTCCTTTAAAAATGGTATCCTCTGGCCTTGCTGAACCCTTCCAACCACTGCCTTTTGTAGCAGGAGCTTCATGGGGTACTTTGTTTGATGGGTGCTCACAATGAACTGTTGTATATACATACTATAATTATAATAAACATAATAATATCCCACATTTAAATTGCTCACTTTCATCTTCGTGAATCCCAAGGCATTTTACACATTATATCATTAATAATAAAATAGATATGTTAATTAAAGCATTCCTCCTTCTAAATGTATACACTACATAATAGGCTATAGAAGTCTATTATTATGCAAAAATGGGAGCATGCTAGTTAGCACTTGTAGAAAGTTGTGCTTTCTCATAGTCAATATAGTACCGCACGGGAGCAATCCAACTTGCTTTTGACAGACATTTTCATCTGTTTCCATCTGGTGGTGGCCAAGCCCAGCAGCAGTGAGTTCATTAATTTGTTTGTTCATTCATTCATTCACCCATTCAGCAAACATCTGTCACAGGTCTGCTTCTGTCATGTACCAACAACTATGGAAGGTGCTGGCTTTCTTTGGCAAGTACAGAGACGGCGAGTAGGGGACGATGTTGAGGCAAAGAAGCTGCAGGGCATGGAAAATGTGAAGTTTCTTTCCTGGCGTTCACTTTTGGGTGTGACAGTAACTTTAAACACATACCCACACATGCCTGAAGCATAAAGCTCGTATGTCTCTGTTAAACTAAGCCGAAGCCACAGCATATGCCCTCATCCTGCTTGACACCCCAAAGAAACCTGCAGCCCTCGCAAAACAACATGCATCTAACTGCTCTGAGTCATGGCAGCCATGTTAGTGGCTGCTTTCATTTTTGTTTTTGTTTTGGAGAGACTTATGTTGTTGCCAAAGAGGAAAGGATGGCCTAATTTACCTAGCAGAACATTGTCAAGCTCTAGCCCAGCATGTGCCCTGGCTTGTTGTGTTCACACCAGCTGGTCTTATTCAGCCGACACTGGGCATGGTCACAAGTCCCAGGCCAGTCTTCCAAGGAGACAGACTGGTGTTCTCTCTGCAGGCAGGGTACAGCTACAGACGCAGGCCATGCGTGGCCGCCTCTGTAGCAGGACTGGGCACTGGAGGGCTTCTAGCGCCATGAACGTGTCTCCCACCACCAACCTGCAGATACCGGAAGTCCACCATGAAGGACTCCTTTGATATTTAAAAGACTCAGAGGGCCAGAGAGGATCAATGCAAGGGAGAGAGGACATTAAGTGAGCAAAAGCGAATGCTGCTGACACTTTTGTTGGAGGCAAATTCGGCCAGCCTCACTAGTCCCTGGGGAAATCCTCCTCGCTGCTACCATTTCTGCAGTGCCTAGCCAGAGGCTCATCTGGACGGCCCTTGCAGAGAGGTCAGGCTGCTTCAGTACGCACTGGCTTAGCTTCACTTCCTCCCCTACTTGCCCAGTTCACCCAAGAAACAGAGAGAAAGAATACCACGTGTCCTTTCCTTGAGAACTATTTTTGCCCTGGTGGAAACATGCCTCTAATACCCTAATGGTACTGACTTTTTCTGAGATGGGGGGAATTTCACTCCTCTGAGCTTCAGAAAACTCCTTTAAAGAGAGAAGATAATATATTACCTCTTTCATACAAGATGCTGGACAAATGAGGGTCTTTCTCATTTTCAAATCTTAGGTTGTGTTGATAAGAATCATGCTTATCCACACTCTCTTATCCAAGTCCTAAGGGACTCTGACAGCGGGCCCGCCTTCACAGGCATTTGAAAGATGCGGTCACACAGGGTCCTGTGCTCAGAAGGTCCTCCTACTTGGTTTAATATTTTGTCACCATCTTGAAATTCTTAATAATTTCTGAACAAGGGGACACAAATTTTTATTTGCCCTGGGCCCTGCAAAATCTGTAACCGATCCTGCCTGACAGCATGCATCTTGGATAGGCCTTCCTCTGGGAAGCCTCTTCTTGAGCCCCCTGCTGTTGGTAGGGGTGTGTATGTGCAGGGGGCACCAGAGAATGTGGCATTTGCAGAGTCCCCATGCGTAGTCGGCTTTCTGAGAAGGCGAAGAGCTGAAGGGCATGTTCAACAATGTGGTTGAAGATATTGTGGGGTTTCTGGGACTTTAGGGGACACATGGAAGGGATTGGAGGGTGAGGTCTAGGTGGAGTTTGGTTCAGAATGGGGAAACGTGTGGGGATGAGATGAGCTGATGATCGCAGGGATGCCATACTTGAACTTACAGCAGTGATTTCATTAAACAGGAATGAGAAGCGAGACGTCCTTGAGGAGATGGATGAGCAATCAGTGCCAATGCTGTGGCCCAAACACGTCACCGAGTGGTATGGAGACTACAGAATCTCTACTCCTTCAGGAACTGGCAGAGCTGGAACACAGAACTAACAGTCCTGTGTTGGGCTGATCTCAAATTGTGGACTTAAGCCCGTGTGAACTTACTTAGGGGAATTTGGATGCATCTGGATGTCTATTTCTAATGTCAGGAAACCATGGAAGGAATGGTATTCTGGGATTAGCTGGGCTTGTAGTGTGATGTTTTATTTATGTCACTTGATAACCTCTGCCGCCAGTCTCCCATATAAACTAGAAACTCATGGCAATGCCTTGGATGAGAGCTATAGTCTCCACCCTGGGTGGACACCGCGGCTGTCTGTCTTGTGTTCTTATAAGCTGTTGTTGGCAGGACAGTGATCCTATCGTGCATCTTTTTAAATGACTTTTCTGTAGTGAAGGCTGTGTGAAGAGTGTGCAGTGTGGTCTTACAAAGTAATAACTTCTGCTTAGTGCTTGTGATTGCAAAGAGAACAGAACGTATTCTAATCTTCACTTCCAAGTAGATGAAAATGCTTCCTCCTTTGCTACTTTTCTTTTTCCTTCTTTTATTCCTTCCAATGGCCAAATGTCCTCTGATGAGATTTGGTGGTCTGGATGAGAGATTCATTCACATATCCCCGATTTTATATCTCGATCATACAATTTAGTCTCCTGGGACTGTGCATTGGGTAATGTGGAAACTGTGAATTCTCTTGTTCTTCTTATGAAACCATAAAAGATGGGGAGGAGGAGGCTAACATCAAAAGAGGACCCACTTTTATTGTTCAACATGGAATGGTTTCCACTTACATCTGACATATCTATTATATACCAGGCACTGGAATCACAATGATAAGCCAGACAAACCTGCCCTCCAAGGGTTTACAGCACACTAGGGTAAACAGGGAGTTCCGTGCATTATGATTGCTCCTTATGGTGGGAAGCATTGGTGGCTCCGAGAACACGTGGGGAGGCCCGCTGGCTCAGTCTTTGGGGTCCAAGCCAATAATATGTAAACTGAACTCTAAAGGTTGCATAGAAATTAACCACCTTAGGTTGGAAAGAAGAGAACGTCCCAGGAAAAAGAACAGTGTGGGTAAAGGCCTGGGAAGGACCACCTACACAGGGGTCTGGGGCACAGGATTGGTCCCAAATGGCTGGACTGTGGAGTAGAGTGAGGCTGCTGGAGAGCAGAGAGGCTGGAAGGAGGGCTGCATGCAATGTGCCTTTCCTGAGGGTGAGGAGCCACTGAGGCATGTGACGTGACAAACAGGAGGAATAAGGATGAGAGACGCACCACAGGGGCAGACCACTTGGAGGTTGCTCCAGTGATCTAGGTCCGTGGCTTTCAAAATTTTAGTCATGTTCCCCTGTGTAAAACTTTTCAAGCATGAACCCCAAAATATGAATATCCACTTACTTATACATGAAATAGGCAAGTATACACTGTAAACATACAAAATAAGTGATATTATGTATACTTTAAATATATTATATATTTAAACATACATTACATACATTTTGAACATAAATATTATTATTATTATTTTTAGATTGTATTTATTTATTTGTCAGACAGAGAGAGGGAGAGCACAAACAGGGGAAGTGGCAGAGGAAGAGGGAGAAGGAGACTCTCCACTGAGCAGGGAGCCCGATGCGGGGCTCGATCCCCGGGATCATGACCTGAGCTGAAGGCAGATACTTGACTGACTGAGCCACCCAGGTGCCCCGATAAATATTATTTTTAAAGATGAGATGAAATATATAAAAATAGAAGTTCTCATCTTTTCCTCTTGCCCCACAGTGGGTTCTCTAGTACACCCCCTGTGTCCCTGTACCCACTCTGAAGACCCCTGGCTGAGGCCAGTCTGAGCCTGAGACTCTAATTCTTGGGCTGCTCCAATATACACCCAGGTGGTGTGGGAGCCTTGGGCCTAGCCCATAGTTTCAAACATTTGAATTCTATGCCCAACAGATTCTAATGCAAATGTTTCCATTCCTTGGGAACGATCAACTCAGGCTACTTGAACATTTAGAAAGATGAAAACAGCACCATCTCTTACCAGAGCAAAGATAAATTTCACAAAATATCCCTTAGTTTTCTTCCTTTTAAAAAAATAACATTTTTCTGTTACTGATTCAAAGTATTTTTGCAGAGAACCATGGGACTTGCTCGTTGGCTTAGCTGAATTTTGAATTTCTGACATCTCTTGCTAATGTGGACCTCTTGGCCCTACTTGATTACTGGCCAAAAAAGGCCTGTGTTCATCTGACTTCAATCTTTCAATTATGAAGGTGGCAGCAGACGGTGCTCTCACCCGCCGATGCCAGCACTGTGACATGGACTCTATGAAGGGTCTAGCAATATCAAGGGGGATCCATGTGCAAAGAAACCAAGTTAAGACACAGATACTGATGTTGCCATTGTCCCCAGAACACCTCCAAGAAGTCAGCAAATACATGTGAAGCGCCTCACACTGGCCCTGGGTGTGCAGAGTTGCTCTCTCCCTGGACTTGACCTTCTCCGTCTTTGTCGCAGTGGCCTCTCCCAGCTCCCACCACATCTCCTCATGCACTTAGACACCAAGACTAAAGTCAGCTCCACGAGCAGCTCTGCGGGGCAGGAGCTCCAGGTGACAAAAAGTTCATCATGACTTTTGCTCTTTCGGGGAAGTTATTTGAAGATTTTTTTTCTTCCCTGACCAAATTCCCAAGCTAATAAATGTATATTTATAAGTAAATGTAACTAGGGCTTCTGTGAGGGCACATTCCCAAACCTAAAGATTTATTGGGACAGAGGGGAGGGGCAGAAGGAGCAGAGTGAGAGGAGGAGTTACATATTTCAGGAATTTTATAATTTTCAAAAACTATAAAATTATATACAAATTCTCAACTTTCAGGTCTTATAGATCCAGATTTTTACATAGCCATGTGGGAATGTCTCCACGTTTGGTGCGCACACACCAGAAACTGTAAAAGGACACAGGTGGTCTTGCCCAGGGTATGGGGACACTAAAGTCATCATCTACAGAGAGCAACAGGAGATTAAACTGTACAAAATCTCAGCAAACAAAACTGAGGAAATAAAATAATGAGAAGGTTTTAAAACCTAGTCATAAAGTAAAAATATCTTGAAAATAAAATAGAGGTTTCTCTGGGTGAATACTGCATTGCTTTCATCTACTTCAGTCTGGCATATTTCTATTCTATTTACTCAGAAAAATATATTTCAAAAGTGCTTTCCCCAGACCATATACTCCCTCTTTTTTACTATTTGTTTTTTTTTCTTCTTAAAAAAATTAGAAACGATAGCAGATACTAGGAATCAAAGTTTGCCTGTCTCTCTCTCTCTCTCTCTCTCTCTCTCTCTCTCTAGTCCAGAGAGGTAAAGGAGAAATTGAAGGGGCTCCTCATCACTAGGGGAGATGAGGGGAGGGTGGGGATGAAGGAGAGAGATTTGGTCCAGCAGGAGGTTCCAGAGCACTGGCATCTAGATAAGTCTGGGCAAGACTGATGCACTGGTGGGGAATGCCTTGCACGGAATGAATTTATTTAATAGGGACTGAGAAATCACCTCGGAAACTCATTTTAAGGGAAGAGAAGGTCAGACACTTGTGATTAGTCCACTTCATTCTCTCACACATTAATTCATTTGACAGAGATTTATTTATCCAGCACCCGTAGGATGCCAGGTACTCTTCTCAGAGCTGGGGACACAACAGACAAAACACAGTCCCTGTCTCACGGAGCTCAGGCCCTAGGTGGGCAAGACAGACAGTAGGCAGGTAAATGGGTAGAACGTCAGGGGTAAGGGGAAAAATGAAGTCAGTGGGAGGGCAAAGGAGAGACGCCTGCAGGAAGTAAGGGAGAATCCTCCCACTCAAGGAGGAGCCCAGCAGCACTCACAGCTCCTGAGGCAAAGGACCCTGATCCCGGCAGGAGGCTGTAGTCTGACACTGCCCCATGGAGCAGCGAGGTGTCCTCTTATTGCTTCTCCCTTAAATAAGACCGCGATGGAAGGTAGAGGCTGAGCGAGACCCTGAGAAGCTATAGGTCATGGCGTTTCAAACTGAAATAAAGTCTTTTTCATTAGCTTGGCTAAGTCTGAATGCACAAGGCATTTTCACTTGTTTGTTTGCTTATTTATTCACTATAAATATTTACTCAACAGCTACCATGTGCCAGTGTAAGAAATGAATTCTTTTCTAAATGAACTAAGCATGGACATAAAAATTTTATATTTACAAACTGATTGCCATTAGAGCAAATGCTAAAGAAATACAAGCACCTAGGCACTATTTCCTACCCTTAGCAACAATTCTTAACCTGCTAAAAATCATCATTTAATCCAATCATGGTCACACTCAGGCCCAAGGTAAAACTGGCTTACTAATTGTCTTTGACTTCTCTTCAGCTCAAAAATCTTCCTTGGGAGGAATCTAGATTTGGGCCTTCTTGTCAGAGAACTTGCTTTTAGCGACAATATCATCATCAGGGAACTTGTTAGGAATGCAGACTCTCGGGCCTGCCTCAGAGCTACGGAATCAGGATGCACATTTTCACAAGATCCCGGAGTGACTCCTGCACACCTTAAAGCTTAAGAAGCACTGCTGTGGACCATAGCTGGTCCTTTTCTAACAGGAAAGCCTCTCTTCGAGTCTTGCACAGAAGGCTGCTTTGTCCTTTTGAACTCCCAGCTAAAAGACCACACCCTCTCGATTACCTGCAGGCCCAAGCTCTGCTAGAGTCCGTCTCTCTGCTCTGTGCCAGTGGCTCCGAGGTCTTCCCAGCAAGCCTGGACTCTCTGTGCGTGTCATCACACACCTGCTCCCTCTCGATTCCCCATACCCAGCAAGTAGTGGCTAACCTCCACACTCAGATGGTGATGGTGGCCCTGTTGTGACAATGGAGTGAACTCCTTATGTCATAGAGTCCCACCTCCTGCCTCTTCCTTCCCATTTGATTCAAATCCCTCGAAGCTCATTTATTCCATGCATCTCTCCCCCTGCCTAGTTGGGGACTCCTTGGCAAGCCCATTTGGACGTCACTACTGATCTGCCTCCCTGAGTTGCTGCAGAACAAAAGCCTACGGCCTTTGGCCCATTTACAGATTCAATCATGGCAGAGAAACTGGCAGGAGGGAGGCTGTCAGGTTGCCTGGACTGTTACTGCAGATCCCTTCCGGAAATTTGCTAATCTCCTGATCTCAAGTCCTTGCCAGGCAGCTCCCAGCCAGCTCCCTCCTCCAAGCGCCTAGCCTTTCTACCCAAGGCTCTCTTATGCTCTGCACTGACTGTCCCTTGCATGGACAAACTAGCAAAGCACTTAAGAAGAGTACAGACCTAGGATCACACACCTTATCTGGCACATACCAACTCCATTTGCCTGGTCAGCTGAGATCATTTTTTCCTCTCAGGTGTTCCACCTCACTGTTTTTGCACATTAATGATCTTTTTGTGCATTGAAATTGCTTTTCTACCTAACAACCTGATTAGGCTTCTAAAATTGTTCATATGCTTAAAAGGGGAGAGAAAAAAAGAAACTAAGCTCTCTAATCCAAAAACGGAGATTAAAAAAAAAATTTAAAGGAACTACCTCCCTCTGCCACTAAATATTATAAAGGACTTAAACAGATACAAAATTATTTCCTCAGTGTCTCTGATAGGACCCTGGCTGAGGTACGGGATATAGCTTGAGTAGTGAACCCATCACGCTGACAGTGATTCTACTGGGCACGGCTCCATGAGAAAAGATAATCATGGGTCTTTCAGATTGGTTATCTCAACATGGCTATGTACTTAGGTGGTATAAACTCAGCATGGGAACTAGTCCTTCACCTGAGGAAGCCATGTCGGTTGGAAGCCATGTTGGTTTGCAGCCTTGGAGTTGAAGTTCCTGCCACATGGCGTTTAAACAATGAGTAGTGAATGGCAAGGGCATCTGGGGTCTGGTTGGCTGTTTCTGTGCAAATGTAACTATAAATTCTATAGTACGTTTTTCAGATCATGTTACTCATGAAAAATGGCAACATCTGTGTGGTACACTGATGTCCCCTGGAGGTAACCTGGAAACCAGACAAGACAACTTTCAGTGAAAATGACCATCCACGGGTCTCCAGTCACCCAGGCAGAGCCTGGTGCCCTGACGATGGGGGGGATCACTATCCCAAGGCACACGGCTGGGAAGCATTTGTATCTACGGCCCAAATTCTCCCAAGTTCCACCTGAGGGCAATTTCTGACAGTCTGCCACAACTTAACCCTATTCAGTGCTTCCTCTCTGCCCAGCTTTCTCATACTGTGCAATTGTTCTACCTGTCTTCCTTCTTCCTCTCCCTGTGACTATAAATTATGCCCAGTTATGGGAAGCTCTTGGCGGAACAAGCTTTTTTCTGCCCTTGACGGCCGGTACACACATAGAAATGATGACCAGGCATGTGCTTGGAAGGCAGCCAGTGGTAATGCTGCTGTCCAAGGAGCAGGACACATTTCTTTAAGCGAGCTCTGCAGCAGTATCCTTGTCTGAGGCTACACACAAGTCAGGGCCCATTGCAGTCACCATCACTTGGCCCAACATTTTTGAGTCATGAGGCCATTTCCCAGTCCTGCTATTCTAGCTCAGTAGATAGTTCCAGCACAAACATATTGTATAAAACTAAGAGCAGTCTTGGAATTTCCTCCGTCATATGTTAGAGGTGTGTGCCGCTATCTGGTTGCATAGTCTGGAAGTTTTGCCACCCACCCACACAGTGAAAATTCTAAAAAAAAAAAAAAGCACTTATCCATTTTAACTTCAAAGAAATAGAGTTCCAATAGCCTTAAAATCCTGGAAGTGTTTCTGTTGCATTTACATATATTTAACAATAAAGTGGCATTCGGGATTTCTCAAATTTGAAAA
The DNA here is from genome assembly GCF_037043125.1 of Eumetopias jubatus. Classification (NCBI taxonomy): domain Eukaryota; kingdom Metazoa; phylum Chordata; class Mammalia; order Carnivora; family Otariidae; genus Eumetopias; species Eumetopias jubatus. The sequence goes on along the minus strand of NW_028274808.1, from coordinate 26,137,851 downwards.
TTATATACACTTATTTCAAAGAAAATACAATTCTCAGGAATCCCAAAGAATGCTTGGACTTTGGTTTAATAAATGCTGATGTGAGAAACTAGTCTATTTCATGAAATATCTTTTAGTTGCAATTGTTGCTGGAAAAGGGGTCTAATTTTTGTTCATATTATGTAAATTTTCAAATAGACTTTTGTGTCTACTTTTGTGTACAGAGATAGAGGTGGTATAAGGAGCCCAGATGTATCCACCACCCAGCTCCATGGCCAGTCTTCTTTTCTTTTTTTTTTTAAAGATTTATTTATTTATTTGAGAGAGAGAGAGAACATGAGCACACGGAGGGGAGAGGCAGGAAAAAAAAAAGAAGAAGAAAGCAAGAGGGAGAATCTTTTTTTTTTTTTTTAAGATTTTATTTATTTGACAGAGAGAGACACAGCGAGAGAGGGAACACAAGCAGGGGGAGCAGGAGAGGGAGAAGCAGGCTTCCCGCGGAGCGGGGAGCCCGACACGGGGCTCGATCCCAGGACCCTAGGATCACGACCTGAGCCGAAGGCAGGCAGACGCTTAACGACTGAGCCACCCAGGCGCCCCAGGGAGAGAGAATCTTAAGCAGACTCTGTGCTGAGTGCCGCTGAGCACGGAGCCTGACGCAGGGCTCGATCTTACAACGCTGAGATCGGGACCTGAGCCAAAACCAAGAGTCGGATGCTCAACCGACTGTGCCACCCAGACACCCCAGTCAGTCTTGTTTCTATTCTTCATTTATCTCATAATGTATTATTCTGAAGCCAACCCCAGACATCCTATCATTTGTAAATACTTCAACATGCATTTCTAAAAGATAAGCACTATTTTTCAGCAAAAACTAAGTCACAGTTCCTTCATTACATTTAATCTCTCAATGTAATTAAGTATCTAGTCTGTGTTCAAATTTTCCAGAATTTCTTACAAATGTTTTATTATAATTGGCCTATTCAAATCAGGATTCTACTTTTTATCTGTTTAACAAGTAATTAGCAAGGGTTTAAGACTGTCATCAACTTAAAAAAAAATTAGTTTGGGGATTATTCCCTAATCCCTGGACCCATGATATCAGTGAACCAAGGTTTGAGAAAGAAACACTAATGTGGAGGTTAAGGGTGGGCTTAGGAAATGAACTGGTCTGGGTTTGAATCCTGACTCCAACATTCATGTTAGGTAACTTCTGGCAACTCACAAGTGATGAGCCTCTTTTGCAAAATGAGATAAAGATGGTACTTCACTCCCACGTAGAGCCACCAGATGAAACACAGGATGTCCAGTTAAATTGCAATTTCGGAAAAAGAAATTTTCGGTATAAGTGTATCCCATGCAAAAATCCAAATTTAATGGAGTCTTGTGTTTTTATGTGCTATATCTTGCAATCCCACTTTCATGGATCTTGTGAGGATTCGTGCAATAACACATGTAAAGGGCTTGCTGCAGGGCCTGACACACTATAACTGGTGTTAGGTCCAAGAGTCAGTCCTGTGATAGAAAGTGGGGGGGCATCCAGGCCTCCTGTGGGACTCCCATCTGCTCTCTGCTTTGTTTGAGCACCACTCCCCAGGTGGGAGATAGCAATCTTCAACAAGCTATAAGTTTGAGCTACAGCCAGTCATTCCCTCCCACAAGTTTGCAGGACTAGCCAAAGAACTGTATAGTGTTTGGGCCCTGAGATATTTCTGATAACAAAGACATTTCTGGCTTCTTCAAAATTGAGCATTCTGGCAGCTCCAGGCCCGCGCGCCCACCTGGCACTAATCAGGGAAGCCGAGTAGCAGCTGTTCCCTCTTGTTGGGCATGCGCATGCCAGTGTGCCATCTGGCCCATTCACAAACCAGGATCACCTGCCTGGACCCTGGGGCGGGGGGGAGGGGGACTTGAGTTTGCAACCGCAGTGCCTCCTGTCCAGGCCTCTCCCTGTGCTGACTCTTTGGCCTCAGAAAGTGCTGAGCCTGAAGCGGGGCAGGAGGCTGGAGAGAAGGCTTAGCGGGGAGGAAAGCAGAATGGATGAGCCAAAGACAACATCTTTATTGGCTCCAACTCAAGAATCTGTGAATTGAGTTAGACCACAGTGCCGGAAAAAGGGAGGGGGTGGGGAAGGGTAAGTACAAATAAAAATGAACACAAACAAAAACCAGGAAGGGCAGTGTGGGTGTAAGACTGGCTGAAGCAGCTCAGGAAGTGGGAAGCAGGTAAGAGAGAGGAGGAACTGAAAAGTTGGAGGAACGAGGGTCGGTTAGTGGGTGAGGAAAGGGAAAAGGGCAGCTGCATAGTGACTGTGATAGTGACTACTAGTGACTAGTACAAGCTTTTCCCCCCGTGGATTACAGTCTCCGTAAAGTATACCCCCAGCCCATCTATGACTTCTGAGGAATTCTTATCTGAATGCAGACAGGCTGGGGCTCCTCTTCTTGCAGCTCCAGGTGACATCCCTCTCACTGACGGGCAGGCCAGTGCCAGAATGGGGTTTGGGACCTGAAGGCTAGCAAATGGGACACCAGGCCAAGAGCGGAGCTGGTGCTTGTTGCCTTTGCAACTAGGTGTGCCCTTCCACTGAGCGTGCTCGGCACCTGTGGGTGGGGGGCTGGTGACGGAGCGGCCCAGAAGCAACCTCGACGACCTCAAAGTTCCCCAGAGTAACTGAGTTCCTCAGGCCTCCTCGCACCCCCACTCTTCATTGATCTGCAGAAATAGCTGAAGGACGAAGGGGTGACCAGGGAACGGAGTGGAGAATCATTTTGTCCCTGAAAGCAGCTTCTGAAACTGGCGAAACTTGTTGGAAAGCAGAAAATCTGAGAATGAGAAATGGGTCATAGAGCTGCCCTTGAGAAAAGGAAAAGAGCAGGGGAACCGGGGAGCCGGGGGCGGCATTGCTTTCCAGGGGAGAACAAAGCAACTTGATGTGGAGAAGATATAATATACTTAAGGAGAACTTGCCAGAAGAACCTGTCCCAGTGGTCTTACACAGAGTCCCCAGCAAGCAGGCCCCCTAGTCCTTGAAATATGTGGGCTGAGACCCTCCCTCTGGGTGAGGAGGTGTCTTCCTCATCTGCAGGCAGCCAGTTTTAGAAGCACAGAAGTTAAAGCGGGAGCTGATGAGCCTTCCTCTTCTTGTACAGGAACTTGGACGATCTCTGTTTACTCCGTTCTCAGTACATGCCTTTCTGGAAATGTTATAGATTTTTCCATTTGGGTCTTGCATATTTCTTATTATTTCTTATTCTTAGGACATTCCTAAGCATTTTATTGTTTCTATTAAAAATATGAGTCCTTCATTGGAACTTTCAATTGGTTATTAGCAGTGAATACAATGTTAGCTCCATTTACATGTGTATCTTGAATCTGTGTATCTTGCTGAGCTTTCTTATTAGTTGCAGGAGTCAATTTGTAGATATTTTATATAGAATTTTTTGCACCTTTGTTCATATGTGACATTTGCATATCATCTCTCATGCTGTCTTTGCCTGGTCTTGCCATCAGAGTCATGCCAAAATTATGAAATGAACTAAGAGGGCTCTTATACTTTTCTAAGCTCTGGAACAATTTATGCATTATTGGTGGTATACGTTTGTGTGTGGTAGAATGTACTTGTCAAAATTCCAAATGTAGTGGCACTTATTAGGTATATATCTGCTCTTTTTAGGATGTATGTGTGCATTATCTGTGTGTTTTCATGTAAGGTCTTAGAGGACAAATTTTGACTAATTTTTTATCTTCACCAAAGATCATCTCTTTCACTTGTAGTTTTGTTTTTATTTAAAACAAAGACCCCAAAAGTATTCTTTTATAATCCATTTCTTGAGTTCTGTTCTTTCTTGACCCTAATTTTGCTCATATATTGTGTTTTTACCCTTGTTCTTGATCAGACTTGCCAAGGATCCATGTTGTAAAGCTTTCAGTAAGTTTTTGTTTTTTGCTCATCCATCCTGCTACTTTTTCATATTTCATAACATTTTGCTTAATTAGTTGACTTTTTTACTTCTTAGGGTTTGTTTTGTTATCTTTTTTATTCTTTAAGTAAAAGCTTAGTTTATTTTCAGTCTTTTCTATTGCATTAGGTGTTTTTCCTACCCACCCCCTACTTAGTATTTGTTTTGAGTGGGACAGACCCACTCCTCATTCAAAGTGGTCACACTGTAGTTAGTCCCGGGAGTGCTGAGCTAAGAATGAACATGCCCATGCACTGCAGGTGACCATGGTTTTGTGGTCTCACTGGGGGGAGCTTACCTGAGAATGACAGCAACCCAAATAAAACAGAAATTGATGATATTCATTGAGCACCTGGATCTTCCCCAGTCTGAAGTCTACCCTGGATTCTTTAATTACATAAGCAAATAAGTTTTTCCATTTGCTTAAGCCAGTTTGAGTTGGGTTTCAGACCCTCATAAAGGAATCTTGCCCTGTCTTCCAATAAGGCCACTGGGGTCTATATGTTTTCCTCTGAGCATTGCCTATATGCTGCAGGTTTGGATGTGTTCTTCTTACCGTAGTTCATTTCTAAATAGCTAGTAATTTCTATTTTGATTTCTCCTTTAACTTGAAAGGTTTTAGAGCTTTTAAGATTCCAGGTGGATTGTTCTGGGATTGTTTTTTGTTGTTGTTGTTGTTTCTATTTCTTTGATGTTGGTTTTATTGCATTATAGTCGAGTATGGTCTAATTTTTGCTTGATTAGAAATTTCAAAATCTGTTAAGATTTTCTTTTTGTTAATACATAGACGGTTTGGGGAATGTTCCATGTTCGGTATGTTTACAAAGTCTGTGTATATGTTTTATATCCACACACATAATGTTTGTGTGAGTGTAAATATTTTGTAATAAGTAATATATGAATCTAGATTAAGTTTATTAATTATGCCATTTGAATCCTCTGCATCTGTGACTGTTCATCTATTTTAGTGGAAAATATTTTAAAATCTCCCTTTAGGGTTGTGAATTTTATTATTATTATTTTGTTTTTTGTACTTGTACCAGTTCTTGCTTTATGTAGCTCAGGCAATTTGTTGGTTACATTAGGATTCATGTTATAATTTCCCGGATAATTACACCTTTTCAGGCTCTGAAATATATCCTCTTTGTTTCTTTTGATGCCTTTTTCTTTTTGCTTTGAATTCTATTTTGTCTGAAATAATGTTGTCACACTTGAGGTTTTTTGTTACCATCTGTTTTGTAAATCTTTTCAAAGATTTTTTTTTTCCCAAAGATTTCTTTCTGTGTCACGTTTATATCTCTTATAAGCAGCATGTTGTCGAATTACCTTGTTTTTATTTTTTGCCTAGTCTGACAGGATTTAGCAGGTAAATGTTATCCACTTACTTTATGGTAATTGCGGATATAGTTAATTTCTGAGAGTAGAAAAAAAAATCTAACCAACTGGTATTATAGTTCCACTCCAGGAAATAGTCCCATACCATTTTTTAGGTTATACTTTTCTTTGTTCTATTCTCTTCCTTGGGATAGATGTTACAGTTTTTGGAATGCTCTCTAATAGTTTTAATTTCATTTTTTTCATTTTTCCTCTTTTTGTTTTTTGAACTGTCTTCTCAGACAATTTCTTAGCTCCATACTCTGGCATGTTGTTTTTAAGCTTTGTCTCTGTTACCGTTAGTCTATCTATTGAAATTATTATTTCAATCATCATGGTTCTCATTTTTAGATTCTTTGATAATTATTCATACAACCTGACTTTGTTTTAGGGCTGTATGATCTCCTTTGCCCCTATAAAGATATCATAATGACATTTTTTTTTTTAGTGCCTTCATCTTTTTCCTCTATCAACTCTGTTTTATTTTAGTTCTTTTGTTTTTAAGTTTTGGTGTCTCCCTCAGAGTATTTAATTTACCCAATGTTTTAGGTAATTCCCATGTGGGTTCACATTTGTAGTGAGACTCTCTCTTGCCTATTTGTGAATAGGATGCCTTTTTGACAAGGCTTCTCTGGCGACGTGGGGAGCGGCAGAGTGTGCCCTCAAGGTGCCGTACTGGTATTCTGGGCCTGGGCATCCCGTGTTCCCCCTTGCTGTGAACTGCTTTTTAGAGCCAAAGTGACCATGTTCACTGCTCCTTTATTGGACTGAAAGAAAGCAATCCCACCAGCCATTCTGTGGTACCCCACCTTCTCATTCTGTTGTTTCCTGCCCCCCCCGGGAGCCAGGAACACTCCAGAGCCACACAAGCCATGAACAATATAGACAGACCTCTTCTCTCTGGACATGGGCTGCTTTTATTTTATTTTATTATAGATAACAAAATTTTACTCTGCTGCATCAGAACCATTCACAACCTTCCATTCATTCCTAGAATCATCTAACAGAATCAAGTCCCCTCATAACCAAAGCTTCAGAAAGCGTCAAATTTTTATTGCATACATTAAAATATTTAAACCCTGTTTTTGCCTAAGACTGTCCCCTTAAAAGGTAAGGAAACATTTCCAATTTAAAATGAGATGTTTCTCAGAATTACACTGCATATTTCAATGTGTTCCACAGGGTTTATAATTAATAGTCAGAGCAGCACCTGCTCTAAATCTTAATTGCTTTCTTCCCCATGAAAACTGATGCTGGAGGTGTGGGTGAATTGATTTGTACTACATAATAAAGCTGCAGACTCAGTTTTGGCACACACAATACAGAAAAGTGAACACCTTATTGAAATTTTTTCCCAAGAAAAAGCTTAATTATCGTTGTCTCAGGTATTCCAGTCAAGTACCTGCTAATGAACATGATGATGATAGTCCTGCTATTTACCATTTGATGTCACACATGTCTGAATAGCCAAAGACACGAAAGATAATCTATAGAAACATTCTAGAATCCAGTAACTCCATTTAGCATTAACTGTCTTTTACATTCAACCTCACTGTCCCTTTCATTTAAGTGTGTCAACTCTTGGTGAAGGAGTCCGAGGTTCTGAGTCTACCTGTTCTCATCGTGGCTGGCCCTGTGGATCCATTGCTCACCTGCCCTGGACTTCAGCTTTCTCATCCCACAAACAGACCACCCAGCTGGGCATGGACAAGGCCCAGCTGTTCCACAAGTGAAGTTGGCTCCAGCTCTAAGGCTCTATGAACAAAATTTACTTCACAAAATGAATGTGGAAATGCCACTTTGGTAAATTAAATTGTTTTTCTGAAACTACTTCTATTGTTTTTCCTTTTCAACAAGTAATATGTGTTTATTTCTGGGAAAAAGATATGAAAAACACAGGGAAGCAAAGGAAGAAACTTTTCTGCACTGCTTGATCAGTTGCATTTTAAATGTCCTGAGAGGGTCATAAAACCTTAAAAAAGCACACAATGAACCTTTTTGTGGTATGGAGGTTTGAGTTGTTAGCTTGATTTTTCATGCAGTAAATGTACTTTACAACAGGATTTAGGGGTGTTGCCGGATGTGTCCTCATCCATTCAAGCGGCCAGTATTTCTGGGGTGCTCTACTCAGGCCATGCTTCACCCCTGCAGCTGTCCGTGCTGCACTCTGCATCAGATCTACACCTTCCTGTGCCTGCCTGCAGACGTTTTTGCTTCGGTTTCACGTCATGGGGCAGGAGGCTCACGACCCGTGGCTGACTCACCATCCACCTGGACTACGGAAGCTCTAATGACTCAGGGTGGGCCACGAGATGCCACTGAAATGCCAAACCGAGCTGTACTGCTCTCGCAGTTACACCTCCTCCACTCTCCACAAGAAACATTTTAAAAACACAGTGGACTTTTGGAAGTGACTCCATCACTCTTCCCGCCAGTCCCGTGGGTGGTGGTGGGAGGGATGGCGGGCAAGGGTGCAGGACCAGTAGCTCTCCTGCAGAAGTGGCAAGGCTCCCTCGGACCATGGATTCCATGAAATGCTTTGGTTGAGTAACCAGATTCAAACATACACCAAAGAGCTTACTGTAAAACTTAAAAGTCCATAGGCCATTTCACATCTTAGGTCTTATTATAACTGTTGTTCTGACACTCTCTATCTGAAGTAGAACAAGGAGGCCCATTATTAGCATGCCCTAAAGGAACACTCATCATAAAAGGAAGCCAGGCTTATTAATTCAGTCACAGGCTTGCGGATTCCCAGCTCAGCTTCTTGTGTTAATGAAACATGCGCAGCAGTTGACAGTAGCTGTTGAAACTAGCTGTCATATTTACGGTTTACCAGAGCCTTATCTTCAGAGATTTCTAACAAAGTGACAGGGATTTCCCAGTAGTCTAGTACTTTATTTCTCTGGGTTTATTTGAGATGTCACTAAGTGTAAGATGGGAGTAAAAAAATGAGTATTTTTACAAAGAACATTTATTTGATGCTCCAAAAACGTCTTTTCTTGCATAAAAAAGTAGTTATTCATTGCATTGTCTTCTTGTTATTCAGAAGTAGATCATTTCCACACATATTGATTGGAGCAAATGAATGGTGCTCAAACACAAATTACCCTCACAAGTTATGCAAAATAGTCACAGTATACATGTAGGCACATGTATCACAAATATATACGTATTTTATACACATATATACATATAAAATTATACATAATTATTTTAGGTTTGCACAGAGATACAGTTGAGAAGCCATTTTACTTGTTTTGTGCACATTTGCAAAATATATATGGAAGAAAATAAGCTATCTGCATTTATAATTCCCAACATATTTTCAACAACATCAGCTGTGGAGTAGTGATTTACTATGGAAGTAATTTTATAAAACATTAGAAACTCTGTGGCCATTTGAATTCAGCTATGGTGAGTTTGTAAGGGCTTAATCAATTATTTATTAAAGTCCTACTAGGCATTGTGTTAGTAAAATAAGACACAATCTCTGGGTCTGGAGATCAGGCTTCAGTGGAGGGTCAGGGAGAGGCAATAAACAACCTTGTGGATAATAGACATCTGAGCCAAACACCATGGGGCCACAAAGGTGAGAGTGGCCTAGTCTATGTGAAGGTAAAAGAGGGAGGTTAATTCTCCTGCTGTGTCCACGGTGGAATCTCCCATTTGGTCTCACAAGGTGACATTCTGACCCACAATTGTAGGGGCGACACACAGATATGTCCCCAGGAGTCAAGTGAGTGAAGTGGGTTCTGGCTACTACCTTCTCGTCATGGAACTGTGTGTCTCCCTAAAAATTACCAGCTGTGACTGACTCGTTTTCACTTATTCCACACCAAAAGGCACAAATACAGTTTACAGTATTTCTTACGAGCTAAGCTCTGCCTTATCATCATTCTGGGATTTGAATGGAAGGAATTATCTTTTTCTGGTTAGAAATTAAAGGTAATTTTCCTTCCTTGGGTGGGAAAAAAAAAGGATAGCAATGATTTTTATCTGCCTGTTAGGATTTCTCAGCAATTTATGTTTTGCTCAGCAGTTTGTGGTCCTATGTATTAGGGCAGTGGTTCTGAACCAGGGTTATTCTGTCTCTTAAAGGGTACTTAGTAATGTCTGGAGACATTTTTGGTTGTCATTGTGTGTGTGTGTGTGTGTGTGTGTGTGTGTGTGTGTGTCGGGCGGGGGGGGTGGATGGAGAGGGTGCTCCTGGTGTGAGAGAGGACAGGGATGCTGATGAGCACCCTGCAGTGCACAGCACAGTCCCCTTCCCCAAAGAGTTATCCAGCCCCAAATGTCAAGAGTGTCAAGGTTGAGGAACTCTGGGTTGGAAGATAACATGACCTTTTTAAAGCAGTCGCTGGAGGGAAAAGTTGAAACCGTGGTCTGAGTGTGAGGGGTTAATATTCTTCTGGAAGCTGGTCTCTTGGTTGAGAAAGCTTAAGGGCACATCCACTTCTAGACACCTAGAGCAACATCTTCAGCTTGCTGAACTGTCTGCAATGGGAATCACTGAATTGCTGCTCTGTGGGCAATTCCTCTCCCTTTCCACCCTGCCCGCCATCGACACCCTCTCCTCTCCCAGTGCAGCATGCCTTCTACTCTTCATTGTCTGCATTTTTGCCAACCTGAGTTGCATATTAGTTCTTACAAGCTGTTTTATTTCACCAAGAAATACCACCCACAAGATACTCAACCCTACCGTCTGCAACCTAATTTCAGACAGCTGAATATTTCTTTAAATTAAAGAATTTCGATGGCAGGAGTGATAAGAACTGTGCACATTTTTTCCCCCTGGCATTTACAAAGAGATGTGCATTTCAAAAAGCTGCCTCTTCTTTCCAGGATACCACTACAGGAAAAATAAAACAATTTACCCTTTGAAGTCTTTTTATTCAAAAAAAAGGGGGGGTGAGGAAAAAAGTTTTTAAAGGGAACTTTCCTCAAAGGAAATATTCTAGACAGATGACTTGATTTAGGGCTCTTACATGCCCTTAGCTTTTTAACAGTCTGAATAACTCAGCAAATCTGAAACAAAGAAGGTTCTAAAAAAGCAACTCATGGCTAGGACTGTGGGTAATGAAATTTGCTTTGAACAATATGATCACTGTGTGTATTTCAGATGATGACCAGAACATATACACAAAAATCTTTGTTCTGTTAGTACTGTTCTAATCTTAGAACCATATTAGACCTCGTGTTCTTGCCACTGTGGAATTTTACTTCCCATGGAAATAGCCACTCCTTCCCTAGGAGTGGGCAGAAGACAGTACTCCAAAGAGTTAGAGATGTCCCAAGGCAGAAGTGGCAAAGATGCAGCACGTGCATGGCACAACTGCTGGTCCGCATTCCCCCTTCCTTCCTCATGACCAGCACTGTTGAATAACCAATGCCTCTTTCTGGTTGAGCCCAAACAAGGTCCTGGAGCCCTCTCATGGCCTTCCCTTCTGTCTACCACACCTGAAGGGGGTCTCCCTGGAGAACAGAAGATCTTCTGGTCAGAGGTTTCACAGTGTCCTCTTTCACCTATGACGCTGAGCCCAACATCCTGCTGCTTGTGAAACACAACAGGAAAACACACTACTCTCACACATCAAAAGTACCTATAAATCCTCAATTATCACATGGTCTTCTCGGTTTTAATAACTGTAGTAGATCAATAGCTCCGTTAGCTCCCTATATCCACACTCTCTGCAGTGTGACTTTGCAGCCACTCATATCATGAGATGAAGAAGCCATTTTGCTCCTGGAATTTGGCTTGGTCTAGTGACTATTGGTTTCGCCAGTAGAATGCACTGGAAGGGACAATGTGACAGTTGCTAACCTGAGACTCAAATGACTTTGAACTCTTCTCCTCTGTCTCTAGTTCCTCTACCCTCACCATGATCCTGTGAGAACATATCCTATTGGCCTGCTGGAGATTGAGACAACGGAACATAGTCAGCCCAGTGGGCGAAGCCACGGCCCCAGACTGGGGAGAGAGCCCAACCAAGATCACCCAAACTGCCTAGACTGCCACAGCTGGCCACAGATTCATAAATGAGCCCTGCTGAGCCTGCTCACATCAGATCCAGAGTAGTGAGCAAAATGAAGTGTTTATCATATTATATACCCAAGATTTGGGAGTGGTTTATGACTAGTAATAGCTGACTGATATAATAGCAAATCACAGTCCAATTTCCACCTCTCCCACAAAGCCTTCTTAACCGCTTCAGCCAACACCACTTCTCACTTTCCTGTGCACCACTAAGCATTTACTAAGCCAATGGTTCCCAGACTTTGTCCCACAAAAATTCTATGTACACCTTAGTCATGTACCTTTAATGTCTGTTATTTGAGAAAATGAATCATCACAATCACCTAAATTTAGTAACTTTTAAATGAATATTTATTTTCAGTCATATATTTTGCATACATTTAAAAAAGTTGTACATATATGATTGAGACCTTATTTATTCAGCAAGGGACAATGATTGGTACAGCTAAAGATTCAAAACCCCCTTATGAAACGTTAGCACTGTTCTGGAATCCTGGACTACAAGGTTGGAAATCTTTGGTCCATGCTTTTTGGCATTTAATCATACAACGTCTAAGGGTGTGACTTAAATGTTCTCTCAGATATCCATGGCATTGTTCATGTTTTGAGAAGAGGGACTATGTCTGGTCCTCCCCTTGCCCTGCTTAGTGCCCCTCCTACCAGCACTTATAACCATGCTGTGTACACAACTATGGCAGTGTGGGTAAGACTGGGGTCAACTACAAAGGCCTTATGTTGTTTGGAGGAAAGCAGATTCTGGAGTCAGGGTGCCTAAGTTCAAAGCCTGGCTCTGACACTCACTAGCTCTGTGACCTTGAGCAAGTCAATTAACCCCGCTGGACCTCAATTTCCTCGTCTATAAAATGGACATATTAATAGTACCTACCTTATAAGATTGTTATGAGGGCTAAATATATTCATACATGAAAATATTCAGATCACTGGATGGCACTTACTATCTTATGTTAACCTATATTATTATTATTAATATAATATAAATATCAATTTATAGTATTATTAATAACGAAGTCCTTACAAAGAGTACCTGGCACAGTGCTTATTAAAAGTTAGATATTATTGTCGCTAATGTTGTTATTTCTATTGTTGTTATTATTATTATTACTAGATTCTCAATATCCCTGAACAGTGTTGATTTGTTAAAAGAGGAGTTTGCTAATATTATTGCTGAATATATGATTCACAATATAACTAAACTTGGCTCCTTGATTAGGCTAATTTTGAGGGTATTTTGGGCTTATTTTGGTACTGGATTTCATGATGGCAGATGAGAGTTCTGAGGAAACAGCCTGTTCCTTTTCTGTTCAAAGGAATATACGTGACAGGTCCTTGCTGAATGTCTTCCTGTTAATCATTCTCTTCAGATTCATGGAGATGGCTAAGCTCAGCTTCTATACCGTGAGCCCCTTCACATTCAGGAGAAAGAGCAGTAAAAGCTGGGAGGCCTAACTTTTATTACTTTTTCTTTTCCACAGCATTTACTTCTACAAAATATACTCAATCTTTCCATTTATTTTTAAATGTCCTCTGTGTTGCCATAATGTAATTACTCCAGCTATGGGGAAGCTAATTGTGCCCATAGTTTGAATGATTATACCTAAAAACCTTCTTGGCATGTTCATATACTTGTCAACTATAACCAAGGATGTCCGGGCAAACTGTCACTTAGGTTGTACCCCTCTGAGTCCGTTCACCTTTCTCAGTGTGGCCACCCTTGTTCCTGTACCCATGGCTGTTGACCTGCAAGGACCTGCTGCACCATCCCAAGAAGGAACACAGGTCCTATAAGAGAAGAGGTTCTGCCTTTCAGAGTGCTTGCCTGGATTATTTGTGACAAGTGTTTTCATATTTGGGACATTTGGGACAGGTCTCTATGTAGGCAGTTACACATGGGTATTACATTTGGGGGATGCTCAGAAAACTTGTTTGGCTTATTAAAAATGGCTCTGCAAGAGGAAAGCTTAAAACAGTTAAAAACTAAATGATTCTGGCAATGTCAATGTGTAAATTCTTACTGTCACTTATTCTCCTATCTTTCCATGGCCAGTTGAGTCTATTCTTCATCAGGAATTCCACAGCAATGAGAGAAGGGCCCAGACCCCTCATTTAACCCTTCCAGGAATGTTTATTGAGCTACTACTATGGTCACTGAAGAAGGCAGAGCGTGGCCTTCTTCTCTCACAGGGTTGATATTTTACTGGGCAAAATAGAGTACAAACAAGTAAGAAACTAAGCAAAAGAATACGTGATGCACATGCTGAGAATTTTTGTAAAGGGGACTTGATAAAGAGTACCAGAGGGGTTACATCAAATTTGCTGGTCAGAAGGGATTTCCCAGAGGAGATAACATCTAAGCTGAGATCTAAAAAAAAAGCAGCCTGCCATCAAAGGTTAACAGGAAGAACATTCCAGGCAGAAGGACCAGGCAGTACAAAGGCCCTATGGCAGGGCAAACACAGTGGTGTTTGTAAACCAGAAAGACGACTGTTATGATGGCATATGGTGGGCAAAGGGGACTGAGGTTCAAGATGAGAGAGTGAGAGAGAGAGAGAGAGAGAGAGAGAAAGGCAGATGTGAATTCAAGACAGACTTTGAAATCCAGGGTAGGATGCTTGACTTTTATACCAAGTGTGTTAGGAAAGCATTAGGAGAGTTTACAGCAGGAAAGTGACATGACCTGGCTCAAGATTTGAAAAGAACACTCTGCCGCCATGGGATAATGATTATGCACAGGAGTAAAGGCAGACAGACCAGTTTGGGAGCCGCTGTGGAAGTCTTGTCCAGAGAAGGTGGAGATTTAGGCCAGGGCTGCTAGCCTAGATGGGGGTGGGGGACTGGCAAGGAAAGGAGAACAACTTTTGGGTTTGGAACTTGAACAGCAGGGTGGATGGAGATGCTGTTTTCAGAAATGGGGAAGACTGAAAGAAAACCAGGCTTTTTTGGCATTTGTGTGGGCCGAGCGGGTGGGAGTGGGAATCATCTGGGTGCTCTAAGCAGTTAATGCCAAGTAACTAAACACAGTCTTGTCATAAACGTGGGTGGCAGCTTCTTTCATTGACGTTATATTTAGATATGTAAAGAAAACAATCACCTTTGCAACTGCCTTTTTGAACGTGACCAAGACTAAAACTGCTTCTTAAATAAGTTAGTAGAACCAAACATTTGATTGGGCTTTCTTTTCTTTGTACATCTTTATGTGCAACAAGGCCCTAAATGAATGTTTTCCCATGAGACCCATGAGGATAACTCACAGGTAAGCTGACCTTTATCTTCCAGGCCACATCAGAATACTTGTGTAGTTACTGGTTTAATGGCTGTCTCCATCACTAGAATGTATGCTCCACAGAGGCAGGGGCCTTGTCTGTCTTATTCAGTGCTTGGGATATCATGGATGGTCAATGTGTTTGTTAAGTAAACAAATGGATGAAAGCTTACAGTTTAGAGAATCTTTGGGAGGTTATTCAGGCTTTGACTATTAAAAAAAGCTTGTTTGTTTTTTTATATATGGTAAGTCAGAGAATTCCACTTCCTGGAATATGAAATAGATGTCTATGAAATAGATTTATTCCTCCTGCTAAGTACAACTAAAATAAATATAAGAGGACTCTGATGGTAGAGAAAGGAAGGCAGAGAAGCTAGGGATCTAGGGACCTGAGGAATACCACAGAATTCTCTGGGTTTTCTTTGGTCTCATATATCCCAGACTAGGAGCTGAAAAGCCAGAAAAGGCGTCTTCAACCCAATGGTGCAAACAAAAGAAATCCCCAACAAAAGCTTGCTCTCTTTAGCCAGAGGACCAAAGAAGGGATAACCTTGCAAGTCAGAAAACTTGCATACAATAACCTCTGTACTCCAAACACCTCAGAAAAAAACACCACAGCCTCATCCGCATCCATGCCAATGCCGCTGTCTGGGGAGACTGGACTTCCACCCACACAGGCTATCACAAGGTGGAGGTAGTGTCAGAAAAAGTCAAACAGAGAACCAATAATAAGGTTCCCTTGTTGCAACATGGGGAGCCTGGCCCTTCTTTCTCACCAGCAGGAATGAGGTATCCATCCTCTATTGTCTGCGGTGGTGTCAGGGGAAGCCTAGTGGGGATCAGAACTTCCAAGATCTACCAGCAGTAATGAGGCCTCCCCTCCCTCAGTGTCAGTGAAGACCCACAATCCCAACCAGTACCAAAGATCCTCCCACCACCACCTCCTCAGACATCAACAGAGGATGTGGGAAACCTGGACTTCCACCTACAACTCTCAGTAAAGACGTTCCTGTTCCCCTACTGGGGTGAGTGGTGTCAGCAAAAAAATGCTAAAGCAGAAAGTTCAAATAAGATTTAGGGTTACATAACAAAATGCAAAAATGTTCAGTTTTCAATAGCAAGTCTTTCATCAATATGATCAATAGAAAATCATATAACCAGGAAGATCCTAAAAAGAAGGAAAAAGGAAAAATAAATAGATTGCCAACGCTGAGGTGACAGAGATGTTAGAATTATTTGACAAAGATTTTACTGCAGCCATCATAAAAATGTTTCAAAAAGAAATTAAGAACACACTTGAAGCAAATGGAAAAAAAGGAAGCCTCACCGAAGAAATAGCAAGTCTTGGGAAAGATGTAGAAAATATAAAAAAGGACCAAATGGAAGTTTTAGAACTGAAATATAATAACTGAAATAAAAAAGCTCACCAGCAGCACAGAGAGGGTAGAGGGATACAGGCAGAGAACCAGAAGAGAGAACAATAGAAATCACTCTGTCTGAACGGGAGACAGAACATAAGCTAAAATTAAGTTAACAGAGCTTCAGGAACCTGCGGACTCTAACAAAAGATCTAACATTCATGTCATTATTGTCCAGAAAGGAGAGAAGGAAGAGGGCAGGGCTGAAAATGTACTTGAAGAAATGATGGCAAAAATCTCTCTAAATTTGGCAGGAGATATAAACCTATAGATTGAAGAACCTGAGTGCAACTCAAACACAATAAACCCAAATAAATGTATGCAATGACACATCATGATTAAATTTCCGAAAACTAAATAAGTAGAAAAAACCTTGAAAGCAGCAAGAGAGAGGTGACATTTTATCCATAGAAAAACAATTAGAATGACAGTACACTTCTCATCAGAAACCAAAGACCCAGAAATGGCCCAATGTATTTCAATCACTGAAAGAAAAGAACTGCCAATCTAGAATCCTATATCCAGCAAATATATCCTTGAGGAATGAAGAGGAAATGAATACATTCTCAGAAAAAGGAAAACTAATAGAACTTGTTGTCAGGAGCCTACCCTAAAAAAATGGGCTAAAGGAAGTTCCCTAAACAGATAAGGTATAATAAAAGAAGAAACTTTAGGAAATTGGCTCAAAGAGGAAATCTCACAGGAAATTGCAAAATACATTAAACTGAATAAAAATGAAAATACAGAATGTCAGAACTTGGGGCATACAGTTAAAGCAGCACTGGAAGGGAAATTTATAGCACTAAAATGTATACATCAGAAAAGAGGAACCCCATCTAAAGAATCTAGAAAGAGAGGAGCAAAATGGACTCAAGGCAAGCAGAAAAATGAAATAATGAAGAGTGTAAATCAATTAAACTAAAAACAGAACAAAAAAAGAGAGAATCAATAA
Organism: Eumetopias jubatus; assembly: GCF_037043125.1. Taxonomy (NCBI): domain Eukaryota; kingdom Metazoa; phylum Chordata; class Mammalia; order Carnivora; family Otariidae; genus Eumetopias; species Eumetopias jubatus. Next base: position 26,120,849 of record NW_028274808.1, on the reverse strand, counting down.
AACAAAGATGTGGTTCTTTGAAAAGATCAATACAATTGGCAAAACTCTAACAAGTCTGACAATGAAGAAATAAGAGAAAACACAGACTACCAATATCAGGAATGCAGCAGGGGATATCACTATAGACTTTGCAGATATCACAAGGACAGGACGGGAACACTGCTGACAACTGTACACACGTAAATTTAATAACTTAGAAGAAATGAACTGATTCTTAAAAAAACACACAAACTACCACAATTTACCCACCATAAAATATATAATTTGAACAGCCCTATAACTATTAAGTAAAATGAATTTTTTTTTAAAAAATTTATTTATTTGAGAGAGAGGGAGAGAGTGTGAGGGCATAAGGGGTGAGGGGTGGGGTGGGGGGAGGGGCAGAAGAAGGGGAAACAGACACCCCTATAAGCAGGGAACCTGAAGTGGGGCTAGATCTCAGGACCCTGAGATCATGACCTGAGCAAAAGGCAGATGCTTAACTGAGGCACCCCAGTGCCCCAGTAAATTGAATTTAAAAAAAAACTTCCAAAAAAGAAATGTCAAGGCTCTGAAACGTTCACCTGGAAAAAACTTCAAATGTTTAAAGAATTAACATCAATTCTATACAATCTCTTCCATAAAACAGATGAGGAATGAATATGTCCCAATTCATTGTATGAAGTTAATATTACCCTAATACCAAAATCTTACAAAGACAGTATAATTAAAAAAAAAAAACTATAAGTCAATATCCCTAGTAATTAAAGATACAGAAATTCTTAACAAAACATTAAGAAATAAAATTCAGCAACACATAAGAAGAAATATGTCCTCTGACCAAGTGGGATTTATTCCAAGGATGCAAGGCTGGTTCAATATTTGAAAATCAACCAATATGATATACTATATTAAAAGGCTAAAGAAAAAGTACATTATATTAATCAATGTAAAAAAGTATTTCACATAATTCAATATCCATTTATGATTAAAAAAACTCAGAAAAATAACAATAGAAGAGAACTTTTCCAACTTGATAAAGATTATCTACAAAGAGGCTATAGCTAACATACTTAATGATGAAAGATGAATGTTTTCCTCCTAAGATCAGAAACAAGGCAAAGATGTCTGCTCACCACTCTAGTTCAACATAGTGCTAGAAGAAATAAAAGTATTCCTTTTTGCAAATAACATTATTGTCTTTGTAGAAAATCCCAAAGAATCTCCAAAATCTCCTAGATTAAATGAGTTTGGTAAGGACACAGGATACAAAATAAACATACACAAACTAATTGTATTTCCATATACTAGCAATGAACACATGGACACTGAAATTAGAAATATAATAACATTTGTATTCTCTCAAAAAAAGAATTAAATGCTAGTGTACATCTAACAAAACTTACTCAAGACTGGTATTCTGAACAGTACACAACACTGGTAAAAGAAATCAAAGATAAGTAAATATAGAGATATACTATGTTTATGGATTGGAAGTCTCAGCAAATTGATTTGCTTCAAATTGATCAAAACCCTGGCAAGATTTTCTTTGTAGATATAAACAAAATTATACAAATTCATATGAATTTATATGAAAAGACAAAGGAACTAGATAGAATAGCTAAAACACTTTTGAAAAAGAAAAACAAGATGGGATGAAACAATCTACCAAGTTTCAAGACTTATTATATAGCTATAGTGGTCAAGTCTACAAGGTACTGGCAGAAAGACAGATACAAGATCAATGCAATGGATTAAATGTTATGGGCAGAACTGAATCCCTCCCAAAATTCATATGTTAAGGTTTTGTATTAGGGTTTTTCAGAGAAACAAAAGCAAGAGGCTGCAAATATATATATTTATTTTAGGAAATGGCTCACATGATTACAGAAGCTGAGAACTCCCACAATCTGCTGTCTGCAAGCTAGAGAATTAAAGCCAATGGCATAATTCAGTATGAGTTCAAAGGCCTGGGTGTGTAGTATTTATATATATATGCATATATATAAATATAAATATTCTCTCTCTATAGAGAGAGACAGAGCCAGAGAGAGAGACAGAGACAGAAATTATAAGCAATTGACTCACGGGGATATGAAGTTTGAGAAGGCTCAAGATCTTCATTTAGCAACCTGGATGCCCATGAGAGCTGAGGGTGTACTCTGAGTCCTAAGGCCTAAGAACCAGGACAGCCAATGGTACATTTCTAGTCCGAATGCCCGCCGACCCAAGAACTAGAAGGAGCCAAAGAGCTGATGTCTTGGTTGTAGGCATTCAGGCAGGAAGTGTTCCCTTCTACTCACAGGAGGAGGGTCAGCTTTTTTTCTATTCAGACCAACTGATTGGATGGAACCTGCCTGTATCAGGGAGAGCAATCTGCTTTACTTAGTCTAGCCATTCCAGTATGAATCTCATCCAAAAAACACTTGCAGATCCACCCAGAGTAATGCTTGATTCTGCAGATGTCTGGGCCCAGTAGCCCGGTCACATTGACACCTAGAATTAACCATCTCGAAGTCCTCACCCCAGTAGCTCAGAATGTGACTGTATTTGGTGAACTTTAAAGAGGTAATTAATTTAAAATGAGATCATTAGTGTGGGTCCTAATTCAATATAACTGGTGTCCTCATAAGAAAGGAAATTTGGGCACAAACACATCCAGAGGGAAGATCATGTGAAGACACATGTCAAGTCAAGGGGAGGGTCCTCAGAAGAAACCAACCCTGCTGACATCTTGATCTCAGACTTCTTGCCTCCAGGACTGTGAAACAATAGATTTCTGTTGTGGTGCTCTCAAGTCTGTGATACTTTGTTATGGCAGTCCAAACAAATGAATACCATAGAGAATCCAGAAATAGACATATGTAATTAAGTCCAACTGATATTTGACACAGAGGTGCAAAAGCAATTCACACAGTGCTAAAGCAATTGGACATCCATAGGCAAAATGTAGGCCTCGATGTCTGACACCTTATGTAAAAATGAACTCAGATCATGGACTCACATGTAAGACATAAAAGCATAAATCTTTTAGGGAAAAAAAACAGGAAAAAAATCATTGGTTTCTAGAGCTAAGTAAAAGATTCTTAGACTTGATACCAAAACACAATTTCTACAAAGAAAAATTGATAAACTGGGCCTTATCAAAATTAAAAACTTCGTTCTGTGAAAGGCCCTGGTAAAAGGATGTAAAGATAAACTACAGACTGGGAGAAAATATCTGCAAGCCACATATCTGACAAAGGACTGGTGTCTAGACTGTATAAAATACTCTTAAAACTCATCATAAAAACAACAACAACAAATCTAATTTCCCAATTAGAAAATGGGCAGAAGACACGAACAGATATTTCACCAAAGAGAATATACAGAGAGTCAATAACCACGTGAAAAGATATTTAACAGCATTAGCCAATAGGGAAATGCAAATGATAACCACAATGAGCTATCACTTCACATCTATCAGAATGGTTAAGATAAAAAATAGTCACAACATCAAATACTGGCAAGGCAGTGAAGACACTGGATCACTCAGATGTTGCTGATGGGAGTGGAAAATGGTCCAGCTACTCTGGAAAACAGCCTGGCAGTTTCTCAAAAAGCTGACTGTGCAGTTACCATCGATGACCCAGCAATTACACTCCCGGAGAAATAAAGATTTATGTCCACATAAAGGTCTATCCATGGATTTTTTTTTTTTAATAAAAAACTATCCTTCAGCAGGTGAATGTCCTTCAACAGGTGAATGGCTAAATACACCATGGTACATCCATACTGTACCGTACTATGGAATTCTGTTCTATGGTATATGCCACAACAGTGAAAAGGACTGAAATACTGATACACACAAAAACCTGGGTGAAGCTCCAGAGAATAATGCTGACTGAAAAGTAACCAAAAGGTTACTTACTGTATGATTCCACTTACATAATTCTTGAAGGAACAGAATTATAAAAGTGAAAAACAGATTAGTGGTTACCAGGGATCAAACAGGTGATGGGTGGGAGGAAAGTGGGGATGGCCATGAGGGAGCCTTATGAGGATGGAAGTGTTCTGTATCTTGACTGTATCAATATCAGTATCTGGGTTGTGACATTGTACCAGTTTGCAAGATATTATCACTGCAGGAAACTGGGTAAAGGGTATATGGGATTTCTCTGTATTATTTATTACAACTTCCCATGAATCTATAATTAGCCCAAAATAACAAGTTTAATTTAAAAAATGGGTTATAAATATATTTAAATAACAACACACAGGATGGAAGTATAGAACCTGAGGGCTAGAAGGGCTTTTGGTGATTTTCTTCCAATCCAAAATACCCTATACCAGACAAAATTCATTTTATTGTTTTGGTTCAAATTAATAATTTCACCTAAAAATGTTAGGATATGTGATTACATAAAGCAACTTTTTTTAAAACAAGATTTATTTATTTGTGATAGAGGGGGGAGGAGCAGTGGGAGAGGGAGAGAGAGAATCTCAAGCAGACTCCCTGTTAAGTGTGGAGCCCAATGCAGGGCTTGATCTCATGACCCTGAGATCATGACCTGAGCCAAAACCAAGAGTTGGACACTTAATCAGCTGAGCCAGCAAGGCACCCCTATACAAAGAAACTTTATTCAGATGCTGTTTAGTCTAGGCTTAATTTATTAATGACTTGCAAAATATAATCATCATAGAACATCTTGTCTTTAAGGGAATGGGTTAAAATAATCCTCTATGGTTATGAAGGAACTCTCAGTATGAGCTGAGGTCCAGTTGCATTTAACAAAGAAGTGCTCTGGCCCCTTCTTTCATGAAGCCTTCCTATATTTCATGAGAAATTTACCTTGAAAAGAATCCTAGTTTACTTCTTTGGGAATGTGGACAAATATCCTTCTAAGTTTCTAGCTCAAGGACTGACACATGGTAGATCTTTAATAAATTTTTGTTGATTTGGCCCTGACATTTCTTGCTCTACCTACTATGCTTGTCTATAGCTTTTTCAAGTGCAGAAATTTGTGGCAGATCACTGAAGTGCAGAGATGAAGGACAAGGGACATATCAAACAAATATTGGTGATAAAATTCCTTAGTACCCAATCAAAAGGGTAAGAGACACCTTACAACTCCTTCCTGTATTCCTTTGCCTATTGGTGCAAACGTGAAAAAATCTACCAGCTGTATAATTACGGAGTTTTATTTTTTTTTCTAACATAATGTGCTAGATTCTGCTACCAGGCACTGTCCTCCTCTGATGCAATGGATGGCTTTGATGGCAGTGACTTAACCATCTCATAGAATGTTCTTTGTTCACATTTCTCCTGAATTCTGTTGCCAGCAGAGGAAATCAGAGGCAAAAGAATAAGAGTGCCAGAAGCTGCAAGGGAAATTTAGAGGGCACATCATTACCCTCCTCACTCTCTAGGTAGATCATTGACATGTAGAGCTCTCTGGTACCTTAACAGTGACAGGATGCAAATCTCCACATTCCAAACCTCTGTTTCCCTCACTGACATTTTCCCCCTCAACATGTGATGTCTAATCTCAGGAGAAGAAGGACTGTACTATATTTTCATCTTTTGCTTGTATGAGAAATATTAGATTCTAAGTCCCTGGAGGGTAAAAATTTTGCTCTTTTTATACATTGTGTATAGGATCTAGCTTTGGTACTGTGTGAAGTCATATAGTGTGCTCAATTCTTGAATTGATAATTTGAGCATTTGTCCAACCTTCTTTCTTAAAGTGAATGCTGCTAATTTTTCTTAAGGCTGAGGACTCGCATGGCATTTGCATTGCTCAGAAGGGAGTGGCTACCCGGAGAGAACTCTGTGTCAGGATTGCCAAGTCTTGTCAGACGAGCCCTGGCCTGCGCTCTCTGCAGCTTTGCTTTCTCACAGGCTGCTAATCCAGCGGCCATTTGATCTCTCTGGCATGGTCCTCAAAACTGAGGAGTGGCCCCAAACTGCAGCAGAAAGGCATTCTTCTTCTTGCTGCCTACTTGTTCTTAACAGACTGATTTAGGGCCCAACGAACTTGCAATGCTACCAGTAACAAGCAAGAAAAAAAAATTAAAAATATACAGTCAAACACACATCCATATTTTACAAATGTGCTAAAGAAAAAATATAATAATTTGTATCAGATTTCTACTTGGGCATCCAAAGCCAACTGAGAACCTTTCAGGTATTTTGACATCTACTAGTGTAATTGCTAATCATCTACTTTTATTTGAGTCCTTTTAATTCCCTCAAAGCTATCAGATCATGCAACTTCTCTGATAATCTAAAACTAATCGTACAGGTGTACAGAGCATGTGAGTTCAAAAGGAGGTCATCAAACGCATGAAAATGAGCATGTAAATAGTTCCTGAGGCCAAATCTTGTACTGCTTTCCAGGTATCAGGAATGAAAAGATAAGGAACCTTAAGGTTATTCATAAGTAATTAGTGTTAGATACTGAAAGGCTGGCCATGTCCATGACTATCAGAGGGCTGAGCCTCTTAACCCTCTCTAACTGGGAGCATAAACTGACAGAAATATGGGGTAACACAAATTCAAAATGATAATTTTGCTTATGATTTCCATATTGCAATCCTGGTTATGCCATGTAGCCAAGAGTCCCAGGGAACAAATCCCTTAGCTGGAGAAAAGCATTGCAATCAGGTACAGTTCATTGCTTGGGGAATTTGGTCCTCCATCACAAAACCCACAGTGCTGTTCTATCTCTGAACCCCGGTCGGTGATCCAACTATGTGTGCTTCTTCCTTGGGAAGCAGATCAAGGAGGAAGAGGTCAGCATCAATTATTCTGTTGCCTCATGAGCAAGCCAGGGTCAGTGGCCTTCCTTTTGTACGGGAAAAGCAACCTCTCCCATTTTCTAATCTCTAAACCTATGTTGCTAAAAAGACAAGTGTCTGAAAAATAGCTCCATCCAGGCCCATAGTTCAGAGCCCTCACGTTCAGTTCGTGATCACAGATGACTACATAGTACTCCTTCACCCATTCATCTTACAAGCTCCCGGATGATAGAAGAGCTGCTGTAGCAGGAAAAGATGACGTTAGCAGATTGCTGCCCAGACAAAGTCTCACCAGTCGCCAAGGCTCTGCAACAGTTGAGATGCCTGGAACCTTGATGCCTGGAACCTTGGATGGGAGCTGGTTTTACAGTTAGGTCCTTTGACGCGGTACCTGTTTCTTTGAAAAATTCACAGTGCATTCCATTTTTAAAGAGGAACACAGTAGAAGACATGGCAAGTCCATACCCATCCCTTCTTCCCAGAGGTAACATTAAGCTGGTGACTATTTCTGCAGCTTCTCTAGCCTATGACTCCTCTGACTTCTGCACAGGACTAAACAAGTGAGAACAAAATCGGAGAATGAGTTGGTGCACACACGGATCTTGGCTTCTATGATAAGTCAGGACAAAAATCAAGGAGACTTTATGTAAAAGCACTAATTTTGTTGTGTATTTTTATTGAAGTATAATTTCTTAACAGTGTAGTATACAAATCACAAGAATATAGTGGATTTTGACAAGTGCACATGTTGGTGTCACAATCATTCAGTCAGTCATTATTGTTAAGTGCTCAGATTTCTAAAAGCACATTAACAGGCTAATCTAGTGTCTCCATTATTTTCAGGTAAAGCTGTAATATTTTTTTTCTTTTAAAGGCCAGAACAGATTTTGGAAAAGTTGATAAATAGAGAAGGGATAACAACTTGCTTCTTTCCAGGCCAAAGCGTCTTATTTTGAGCTAGATCTGGACCCACTCTTCAGAAAGAAATAGATCTTGGGGTAAACCAAATTTCCTTTAACTTTTGGTATCTTGAAGCAACTCATTTTTAAAAAATACTTTCAAATTTTTAATTGAGTTTCTAATAATCTTTATTGGACCCACTCCCCCCCCACTATCCTATTAAGAAAAAAAAAAGCTGTGGCCTTTTGATAAAAGGTCTGAAGAACTCTGAATGTTACAAATTTCATGAATGTTATTTCTGATGTACAATTTTTATTCAAGAGGGTACTAAATTTTTTATTTTATTTTATTTTATTTTAAGATTTTATTTATTTATTTGACAGAGAGAAAGAGAGCACAAGCAAGGGAAACAGGAGAGGTTAGAAGCAGACTCCCTGCTGAGCAGGGAGCCTGATGTGGGACTCGGTCCCGGGACCCTGAGGATCATGACCTGAGCTGAAGGCAGATGCCTAACCGACTGAGCCACCCAGGTACCCTGGTACTGAATTTTAGATAGTACTTTCAAAATCCTAAAACCTCAGACTAATTTGAGGTACTTGCTAAAAATGTAGTCCCCACCCCACTCCATCTAGTTAAATGAGATCTCAGAGAATCTGCATTACACCAAATGGCTCTGAAGCTGGGAGAGCTGGAAGACTCTTTGACAAACCCAGACTTAAGGGGACTCAGGCAACAGCCCTAATGAATATCCAATAATGCCAACAACCATGCAAAATTATTCATTTTTTTCCCTTTTTAATTCTATCGGCATCCTTCTGATGGACAGGCTCTGAAGTCCACAGAGATAAGCCTGCGAGCTTGCAATCTGGCAGCATAGTTGTGTGCTTAGCTGTGGAGTCAAATGGGCTTAAAGCTGGACTTCGCCACTTACCAGCTATGCTACTTGCCCTCTCTGTGACTTGGTTTTTCATCTGTTAAGATGGGAGTGGCATTTTTGAATTTTGCTGATAAATTTTTCTAAAGGTTATCAGGATTGAGGAGGGGCAATGACAGTGCCTACTTCATACTGTGGGGAGGATTAAACAAGTTAATACAGGCCACGAGTTTATTTGTAACCCCCAAATCAATACCTATGGTACTTTCATGGTCAGTCTCAGACACATGCAATGCTGAAGAATGTGTGTTGTGATGTGCACAGTCTCAGTTGAGATTGAACAAGACTGACACTCTGCCTTCTTGTTTCCGCTTACAGACTGTAAACAGTGTCAGTTTTGAAGTCTATTTAGTGCCACGTTTTTGCATTTTTGTGTCTTTTGTTAGGGATTCTGCTGTTTAAAATGGCCCCCAAGCATAGCCCTAAAGTGCTGTGTAGTGTTTGTAAGCACGGAAGGCTCTGATGGGCCATATAGGGAAAATACATGCATTAGATAAGCTTTGTTCAGGCACAAGTTTTAGTGTTGTTGGCCATGAGTTCAATGTTAATGAGTCAACAATAACTACTAAACAAGGTGTCTTTAAACAGAAACACACATAAAGCAAGTTATGTGTTCATTGGATGAGTACGTTGTGACTGTAGGCTTGTAGGAACCTACCCTTGAATCTCCTCTAGGAGCAATGGTTCAGTATTCGCTGATTCAGTATTCACTGCGACTTTATAGAACATAATTACCACAAATTAAGAGAACTGGTTGCCTACTAAGTAAAGCACTTAAAGTGTTGCCAGGCTACTACTACAGAAGTGTTTGTTACATGAAGAAATCCCTGAGTTTATGGAGTTCAGATGCCATCTTTAAGAGGGCTGTAAAACAGATCCAGTAGGAAGCAGGAGACTAGGTGTCTCTGCAGTCCTTCTAAGGAAAGTCAGGGATCCAGGGAAAGAGAATTATAATGGGCTATGGCAGATTTGGCAGGTGGAATTCCCTCAGGTTTTAAGGCCCTTTATAAGCACTAGGGCAGCTTTAAGCAGCAATCAGAGATGCTGCTGGGAAGGCAGTGTGGTTCAGAGGTCTGGTGTCTGATCATCAGAATCTGATGCTGAGCATCCAAATCACCAAGTGGGCTTTAGAAACATCTGCTAGGCAAATTTTCCCAGCCTCACCTCAGAAGTTCTGATTCAGAGTCTCTAGAGGTGGGTCTACACATAGGTAGCCTTGAGCAGCTCCCCACCACCAGTCCAAAAACAGCACTGGGAGCCACTTGGGTGAGAGAAAGAACTCCTTTGGAGTAGGACAGGCTTGGTTTGAATCCAGCTATATGGTCTTGGGCAGGTGACTGAAATCAGTGAGCCTGGCTTTCAAGTGAAAATGATAACCCCAACCTTGAAGCATCATTGCTAAGAAAAACCAGAGAACGTATGTAAATTTCTAGATCTGATGTCTGGGGTGTTGTAGATATCCAATGTTAACCTTCCTTCCTATTAGTTCATCCCTAACTGCTGTTCCCACGTCTCACTTTATATATGGAAGTGACACTCCCCAGGAAGCACAGGGTTATTTCCCAGCAGGGTGGAGAATTTGCAGCACCCCTTCCCTCTGGCAGGGCTCACACATCTGGCTTGGAACAAATGGATATGAGGGCACCTGGGCAGGAACTGGGGACTCAGCCCAGTCTCATTTTCCTTGCAATTTTGGCAACCCAGGGAAGCCTGCCACAGGCTGCATTGTTGGTTTGAGTATGAACCGGAAAGAAAGCACTCCTTCCTTGGGTCTGATGTCAGCCTTCCTTAGGAACTTGATCTGGAGCCCCAGGGGCTTTGCAGATGTAATTGGTGGATTGAATAAATGCAGACGGGCCAGGTGGGTAGCGTGGGTGCTGGAGCACAGGTGGCCACCGCCCTGAGCTGCATCTGGCACCAGCTGAAGCTTCCCCAGAGTCATCTGCAGGCCCTCTGGGCCCCATCTGTTTGCCACTGTCCAGGATGCAGGCCCCCGAGGCCCTGAACAACAGCTCTGTGCTAGAGGATGAGCTGTCCTTACTGAGAAGACCTATGTAGCCTCCTCTGTTTCCTCCCCTTCCACCGCTAACATCTTGTCCAAGCCTGTCTCCCTCCCTGTTTCCTCCACCTTCCCCCACCCCCTAACTCCTACCCAATCTCTGAAGTTTCACATTTCTTCACGTCACTCCCAGGCTTTGTCATTCATGTTTTTGCTGGATCTTGGCTAAGGGCTCTGCAAGTTTTCTTCCTCCTCTCTAGTGGCAAAGCCATAACTGCCAATAAAAGCAATTTCCTTCTGACTCTTTGGCAGAGTGAGATTAGGCCCCACATGGTTTCCCTTACATTCCCCTTGACTGGGTTTTGTTCCAACCAATGTCCAGGGTTTGGTGAAGTTCAGTTCTGCCCAGTAGAAGGCAGGAATTATATGATCATTCATCAAAGTGCTTTAAGTGGAGTGGAATTTTCCTAAACTTTCCAGTATGTTCTGTTGGCATCTTTCACCCTGACTAAAGAATAAGGACAGCTATATAGGACAGTGGAGGGTTGAAAAATCACAAACGCATACATTATATTACCTGACCTTTCTTCAGGGCTAACTCTGTGTCAGGCCTGGTATGAATAGAATAAACTAACTCATTCAATCATTTCAACACCCAAGGAGTTAGGAACTATTAGGTACTTTCTTGATTTTACTGATGAAGATATTGACACATAGGGAGATTAAGTAACTTGAACAAGAGCCCAAAGCGTGGAAGCAGCAGTGTCAGGATTCGAAACAGAGCAGAATGTCTCCAGAGTCAGGACTTGTGACCCCTTCACTAAGTGGGGCTCTGAAATAGCACTTTTCAACCTAAAAGACCACTGAGCCTCAGGGTTCCTAGATACCCTGGGGACTGTCAGGGGTAGGAAGTACCAAATTTGGGGGGCACCTAGTTACTCAGTCCCCTCTCTTCCCAGCCCATCTCCCCTGGTGTCTGCTGCAACCACAACTCTTCTGCTTTTCCCTCCTATATAGGGTGGACTTCCATGTAAGTCTTAGCTTGAAAGGGGGGTCTGAGGGAAGTGTGTAGCTCACCTGATGGAGTACCATTAGTCCGGGACAGTTTGGTTGGTATTGATAACTCTGGCACCTAGTAGGAGATCTGGTATTTGGTGGCTGCCTAACAACTGTCTGTTGCATGAGCAAATGATTCTGCCCACCCCTGCCTTCCCTTCCTCCATAGCAACAAGGAAATGAGCACAGGAAGGAGAAGAGTGTGACAGAGCAGCAGAATGCAGCAAGTATGGCCCTGGGAGTGCCCTTTCAGGCCTCTGCCCCTCCTCCAGTGAACTCAGCAGGCCTCAAGGGCCTCACCCGTGAACTCTGGGTGTTGGACTAAAAACCTCGAGTTCTAGTAGCATCTTACATTTCTGTGAGTCAACATCAAGGACGCCAGAACTGGGGGCCAGTTGAGCATCAAAGGTGTCAATCACATCTCATCTCTAGCAAGGGAATCCTCCTTCCTCCAGTGAGTACACAGGGCACACCGTTTGATGTTCTCTCTCAGAGCTCCCCTGGGGGAAAATTCATGTTAAACCTCCCAAGGGAGGAAACAGACATGTATATACAGTTATTTTTAAGTATAACTGGCTCAAGGATGCTACATGAGAATGACACCATTAAGAAGGTCCTGTCTAGGGGCGCCTGGGTGGCTCAGTTGGTTAAGTGACTGCCTTCGGCTCAGGTCATGATCCTGGAGTCCCGGGATCAAGCCCCACATCAGGCTCCCTGCTCAGCAGGGAGTCTGCTTCTCCCTCTGACCCTCCCCCCTCTCGTGTTCTCTCTCTTTCTCTCAAATAAATAAATAAAATCTTAAAAAAAAAAGAAGGTTCTGTCTACAGAGACAACACTGAAGAAAGAATGACACAGGCTGAAAAGTGATGCACCTTCAGGAAGGCCCCACTGCCACTTCGTCAGAAGCAGTAACAAATACAGAGACACTGCCAGTCAAATCACATTCCCCAGACTCCTCGATACACACTAAAAGTCAAATAGATCAACACTGACCTGAAGGAGGGAGAAGTAGTCCTTGTCAGAAGCATTAAGACAATTTTTAAAATCATTTCATTTACAACAGATTTAGAATGGGATTCTTTCTGCTTTACTTTGAGGTGAGGCACCCGTATTAGTTTCCCATGGCCACTGGAACAAATGAGCCCAGACCAGGCGGCTTAAAACAACAGAAATGCATTTTCTCACAGCCCTGGATGCCAGAAGTCTCAAGTAAGTACCACGGAGCCGAAGTCAAGGCCTCAGCAGGGCTGTGCTCCCTCAGAAGGCTCTAGGACGGGGCAGGTGCGCCGTTGCCTCCCTTAGCTTCCGGCGTCTGCCGGCACCCCTTGCCTTGTGGCCCAGCTCTCTCAGCTCTACCTTCCTGGTTACATTACCCCCTCATTGTCTCTCTGTCAAGACTCTTTCTGCCTTCCTCTTATAAAGATACTTATGATTGCATGAAGAGCTCACCTGAATAATCCAGGATAATCTCGAGATCCTCAACTGAACCACATCTTTTGGTATATAAGGTAATATTCATCTGATATCTTTGGGGGACATTTTTCAGCTGACTACAGCTCCTGAAGCCACTGCAGGACTCAAAAACCATCCAAAGAGGGAAAAAGAAGAGTCAAACACCAAACAACATCACCCACCTGGAATCACCCACCTATATAAACAGAAGTGGATACTGAAGAGGCCAGAGAGGGTCATCAGGATGCTGCTCATTTCCCACCCCCTCAACCCCCATGGAGGAAGACAGAGAACTGTCCCCTTTTCTAGGCCATGGGAAGTGCTGCCAGGAATAGAGTGGAGCTCGGTGACAGAGTTTTAGCTTGACTGCATCCCCCTTGAGTGTGCAGTTGCACTGGCCCGAGCAGGAGGAGCCAATGGATAGAACAGACCGATTGCGGGAAGTGTGAAGTGCTGCTCATGGCCCCCTCGGGCTCTGGAAGACCCATGTGGCCTCCAAAAGGGGCACTGTGATCCAGCAGAGGGACCTACATACAGAGGCCCCCAAGACAGAGGGAGGAATTATCATAGGGACCTGCCCGGAGGAACAGCACTGCCCCTACCGTTAGGTTTACAACCCAAAAGTGCCCCAAACAGAGAGAAGCAAAACCTGTCATCTGCCATGCCCCATGTGTGATCCACTGTCTGATGACATCTGTGCCCCTCCAGAAAGACTTCTAGCCCCTTCTCACACTTCCTTGCCCCAGCTTCAGCCTCAGAGAAACCAGAAGCAGTTCTGTGCAGCAAGAATAGGAGGGAGAATCCTAATGTCAGACCTTAAACCCAAGGCAGGCACAAAATGGGAGGAGAAAAGTTTTAGCTTTGGATGAAGTTTTCAGTTTTGAGGTCTATGCTGGCCTGGCCATTTTAATTATTGAAATGCTTCATTTTCAAACTGAGACTCATTTTGGAACTTAAAGAACCCAGAGGACCCTTTATTACTAACAGGGACAAAGTCATTGGACCTGCCTGAGTTTCTCCCCAGCAATGTGGAATAAGCCAGCCCACAGAATTACCAAATGGATTTGAACACACCAGGGAGAATATACAGTGGTTTTCTGCATGCACCTCACTAAGTCTAGCCCATTCACTGTGATGTTTGGATTTCTTTTTATCCTTTGGTCTCTTTTTATTATTTAGGGCAAAGAGCTAGATTTTGCCCATATTCCTAAGCCTCAAGGGAAGGCCACAAAGGACACGTGTACCAACCAGAGCTGCCCAGGTCTTTCTATTTTCAAAATGAACCGCACGAATCACCTTCACAATGTACGTCCTTAAGCCATGAATTGCAAGGATTTCTGGGTCAGTGGGGAGTGCCTGTATTTCCACAATTAGATGAACCACTAATCCCACTAACTTAAAGAGCTGCAATTCATCTGGTTTCCAAATGCCATCCTGTGGGCCCATTTTGGTTTCAATATAGCATCTTTCTCCAGCCTGGGGACAAAGTTCCCTGTTTTACTCATTCTTCCAGTGCTTGGGAATCCCCGTGCCTTTCATCATCCTTTGTACCACAAATGTGGTCATCTCTGCATTTATCTGCTCCTAATGTTAAGCAGCCTTAATAGTTGGAGCAGATAAAGAAGGGCCAGGATGCAATTAAAGCGTTTTAAACCAGGCTTCCCTCTTCTATTTCTCTTCTTTGTAGATTCAGGCAGTGAACTTGAAATTTGAATCAAGGTGATAAACAGAATTGTGGTTTCCCATAACCTCTGGAAGACCCGAGAGCATCCTCCTTCCTAGTGGCAGATGGTGTCCTGAGCACAGGCCAAGACACAATATGGAAACATGCAAATGGCACCAGGTTAGAAGTCGGGAGACCTGTGAAGTGCTCCTGGACCAGAAACTCACTGTTTTCATGCCCTTCTTCATCTGTGCTATGGGCATATGACAGCCTCATGATCTGTCTAACCAGGCTGAGAAAAGCCAATGGATCAAGGACTTGGAAAGTGCTGATACCGACATTCAGTAGTGTGAAAGAAGCTGACTGTCCTTCTGATGGAGGTGGTGATGAAGAGCTCCAACTTCTCTGTGAGGATGATGATTGATCACACTTATTTAACTCCAATCATATCTGTATCCTCGGGAGAATGAGGGGAGGGCATTAAGTTACTAGGATAAAGAAACTGGACAGAAGATAATTAACAAATACATGTCCACACATATGGGAATGGATATGTGCACGTATGTGTAATATTTTTAAAAAGCAGAAGCACAAATGATAACCCACTCGGCATATTCTAGCAGGTGCACTCTAAGCCAGCAGCAGGGGAAGCTGGGAGACAACTAAGTTTGCACCCAGAACCTTGAGAAGCCTCAGGAATTGGCAGCACAGTTACCCTTGGGAAGTGAGGGTGAATGCGGGGCCAAAAAGGGAAGAGTTTGTTAAAAGTCTATTTATAAAGCAGTGAGGTGCACAGTCCTCTTTCCAACACAGGATGCCCTGTGCCCACCCCTGCCCCCAGGAGATTAAAGTCTTGTTCTCCAGGGAGGACGAAACAGAATCTATAGACCAGTGACCACCACCAGCTGCGGGCAAGAAAACTTGGTTGAAAACAGGAGGATTAACTGAAATATGCCCAACCTTCCTCCCTACTTCAGAAGTCCTAGAATCCTGGGTAACCCTCTTCAGAGAGAAGACTGGAAGATCCTTCTCTGGGGAATACAATCAGCCTGAGAGAAAAGACCCAAAGACACTGAGCTTGGTTTCCTATGGAGATGCACCCTGAAGCCAGCTAGCCGCCCCCAGGTACACGGTTCCCAGTCTGATGCTTAGGCTTCCTCTAACACCTAGGAGCAGGCATCCAAGGACCACAGGACATCTGAGGCAGGTCTCAGATATGAAAAGCAGATTCCAGGAAAGATAAACAGAAAAGAGCAACTTGGAGTAAACAGAGACTATGCAAGGACGTGAGAATTACTCCCCCACCCTTGTCAAAAACAAACAACAAAGAAATTGATTGTTATCATTCCCAGAGAGATAACAACAGATATTACAACTTCGAAACAAGCATGGAGTTGTTTAAGAAAGGAAAGCATAACCATGTAGTGAGCGTACTACACAGCTCAGCCGAAAACAGTGTTTACATAATCTACATAATGTAATCTGGTATGATATAATCAAAAGCATGGTGCAACTATATAGAAATGAGCAGGGATGGGCGGTAAAATCTCTGCCGTCATCTTCCATGTGGGAAGAGCTGAGCTAATGCTTGAAACTGAAAAAAGCAAAAGTCCCATTATAAACAATCATGGTGAGAGACATACACATACATATGAAAAGAAAAAGTAAAACCACTGAAAGTGATAGCCTTGAGAAGAGGAAATAGGACAGCTGGGGCTGGCACTGGGGGACTGACAGAATGGCATTTTTGGTAATGAGCTCAGAGAACTATTTGATTCTCGAAACCACGTGTATTTTATTTTATTTTTTTTATAAAAAATGAAAGCCAAATTCTAAGAGCTTGGGTTCTGGCATCAGGCTGCCTGGATTAGTCACTGGTCCTCATCCCTGAATCCTGTAGGATGCTGGGCAATCTTCTTAACTTCTGTGGGCCTGAACTGCCCCCCTCACATGTCTGGGAGCCATCACAATGGCACTGCCTTATGGAATTGTTGGGGGATAAAATCGGATCATGTGTGTAAGGCATGTAGCATGAGCACATAGTATGGGCTCAATAAATGCTGCCTAGTGTTTTCCCACCCCCGGGGATCTGATTTCATTGGGCTGTGGTGAGGCATAGATATAGGGGTTTGAAAAGCTACCCAGGGGATTCTGACACATGAAGGAAAACCAGTGGTCTCCAGCCTAGAGAAAGTGACGGGGGAATATAACTACTGCTAAAAAATAAGTGATTACTGGATGTTTCATCGTCTATCCTCCCACTTGGACCCTGCAGCATCCAGATGATAAAGAAATGGAATGCTAGCATCCCAGTGATTCTCATTTTTCGAAACAGTAGAAGTTGACAGAAATGTTGACTATACATAGAAGTTTTCTAAATTAAATCCCACTGGCTCACTGAATGCGGTTTGATTTCAGTCATAAATTTTCAAAGGAAAATGCTGACCCTAGGACATACTAAGACAGGTTTCAGAATACAGCAAAAATTTTAAGGGTACACAATTTAAGCATAAAAAACTATTATGAAAGATATTAATAAGCTCTAAGCTTCTGGGGGCTCAACTACTGGCATCTTTAGAACACTTAGATTGAACCAACATCAAAAGCTTGGGAAAAAAATCAGTTTATCTTTAGAGATGTATGGGCCCGCCTCAAATTTCCAGGTTTAAAAATGGCATCACTCCAACACAACTCAAAGTAGTTTAAGCAAAAGAGGGAATGTGTAGGCTCAGGTAGCTGGGGAGGCTTCTAGGATAGTCAACAGAATGAGGGGAAGAGCAGAGGGGAGCAGCACCCTAGAGGCCAGCACTGGAATTCACTGTGCTCTCCACGTTCCGGGGTCCCCTGGATGTGTGCGATACAGCAGTGAAAACAGCAATACAAAACTGAAAGATAAATACATGCAAAAATAAAAAGATATCCACCTCAGAGGATAAAGATTTGTTCAAGAGCAGCGAGGAGGCCGTGAGCTCCAAAGAGGAGGGGACAGCAGATTGCAGGGTAAACCGCTCTAAGACTTTGGCTGTACTCTGAGTGAGATGAGAATCCTTTGAAGGATTCATAGTGACAGGATGTAATTAATGTTTCAAAACTTTGTGCAAGCAAACAACCAAATGACCTCTTTGCTGTATACAAAACTGAATATGGAGAGGCAAAGCAGCAGCAGGCGGACACGTAAGAGGATACTATTTTCCAGGGGAGACACTGTGCTGGTTGGACTTAGGTTGTCATGGAGGAAATGATGAGATGTTATCATGTCATCCGGGTCTAGTTCTACTTCAAAGGTGGGGATGAAAGGACCCGCTGATGGATTCCACTGGGCTGCAAGGAGAGCGAGACGTGGTTGATGCCCTGCTACCAGGACCCTCTCCCTCCCCATGCATCCTCTGAATGCATCGATCCATCTTTCATCTCTGCCTGTCTTTGGCTTCATTCTAATTCTCCACATGGCAGGAAATAACACAGTGCCCAAGAGCTCCAAATTCATACCCTGCCATTTACAACCATGGGAGTATATCTGTACATCAGACCTTAATAAGGTCCTGTTTTGGTCACGGGCCCAACCCTTGGATCACTCACTGTTGTCAGGAAGATGCATTTCATGACTGTCCAGACCTAGAATACACACTTATCCCCATGAGTGCTTACTCCCCCAGGGCAGTAGGGCATGTTTCTGGGATTGCACAGTTAGGAGAAGCTTTCCAGGTATGCAAACAGTCTAACCCATGCCCCCCACCCCAACAAAAACCAACTTGCTTCCCCTTTGAGTTTTCTCCTCTTCCTCAGACCCTGAAGGCTCTTCCTTTCCCCGAAAGTCAGAATAGCTTCCAACATGGGGCACTCACCTCAAAAGGGATATTGTACTTTCATTATCTAACAGTACAAAATCAAATTAAAAGTCACAGTAATTTTAAATCTGGCCTCAGGATCCAGCTTAGTCTGTCATTCAAAAGCAGGTGGAATAGGAAAGGGGGCAGAGAGAGAATTTTGAATTCCCCCTCCCCAGCTTAATTGTTGAAAGAGTCTCTCTCAACTGCTTTCACAAAAAGCTGCATAGAGAAGCATTTCCAGTCAGTTTTCTGAGAGTCCTGATATATTTTAGAGCAAGATGTGCCTGGTTTTTTGTTTTTGTTTTCTTGTTTTTTTGTTTTTATCTTACCTAGGGCTTTCTGCACTCTTTGTCAGTTAAGAATTCTTGGCCCCAAACCAGCTCTACCAGTAGCATTTGTGAGTTTTGGGAAAACTCTGCTGAAGAATTGAGGACATAGGCCACAGTCTGAAAGTATGTAAATGTGGCAATTTAGGATCTTGGAATGTTTGTTTAAAAAGTGGCAGGGGGCCCTGTGCGGCACTGGCTGTCTGTCCACATGAACGTTCAGTGATTCTGCTGCCATCACTCTGATCACTGGTCCCATCAAGGCTGCCCTCTTTACCCTTCCTTCTGGAACACCTGCTCCCACAGTCACTGAGAGAGAACTGATCTCTGTTGACGATTTTCCCTACCCCAAACAACCCTGGGCTGTTTATGGTAGGTATTACACACGAGTGAGGTTTTATTGATCTCTTTTTCCCAGACATCCCTCCGTCTCCTCCCACCCCAGCCTCATTTTTGTTCGTCTGCCACCTGGAAGCAGCAAACGCTGCTCCTCTTGCTTTTCTGCATACCAGAGGCAGTGATAATATTTACAGTGGCAGCGAAAGGCCCTTCCTGCTGTCTTCACAGCCCTGGCACTCAAT
This sequence comes from Eumetopias jubatus, assembly GCF_037043125.1. Lineage (NCBI taxonomy): Eukaryota > Metazoa > Chordata > Mammalia > Carnivora > Otariidae > Eumetopias > Eumetopias jubatus. Next base: position 26,101,349 of record NW_028274808.1, on the reverse strand, counting down.
GGTGCTGGGACCCAGGGAGAGCCGAATGCAGAGCAAGGGCTCCTTCCCTCTGCATGCCCAGAGAGGTGTTCAGCTGTGACTCAAATGCCAGGTGTGAGCCTGTATAGAAGGCCCTCCTTTGGCCATCTGGGACATGGTAACCAGGGAACTCCCAGAAGTTTCCAAAAATGGAATGGTGTCCCTCTAGGTGTTCAAGGAAAGGTTAGATTTCCTTTTGGAAGAGAGTTATAGAGGAGATGAACACATCTGGTGGAATTTGATGAGTTGCCTTCAAAATAGACTTCATGTACCCCAGAGGGAACAAAGATAATCCATTAGGGTATAGGAAGAAAATATTATAAATTTGTTTATTTTTAAATATAATTTTTGTATATATTTCTAAATAAATATACCAGTATAGAAATATAAATACAGCATTTAAAAATGAATAAGTGTACATGAATTGAGGCTATATGCTGAAATTATTATTATTATTTTGGGTAAATGATCAAAACAGTTTGAAAACCATTAAATTAAGGGATACTCATGTTCTTTTCTTACACTAAAATTCTGTGGTTCTGTGATTTTATGTCCCAGGACAAAGTCAGCCACGACAGACCTGATAAAGGAGAGATGAACACAGACAACTGGTCTCTGGGCGGCACCCAGATTCTAGTAGCATTTCTGCCACCTGGGACTTTTGGCCCCGTCCCCACTCCTCTCCTCTATCCCCAGAGAAGAAGGTGAGGGAGGTTACAGGCACAGGGCAGAGGATGGCCCTCATTACTGCCCATCCAGGGCCCCCTCCCTCATGGGGTTGCAGCTCTACCAGTAATTGGGACCAGGTTGGATGTGACAAAAAGAAAATTATGGCTTCTGGTCTTTTCGAGACTGTACCACCTAGGTAGTACTATCTTATTCTAGTTCTGTTTAGGTTTTTGGCTGGATGCGGGCCACATCATCCCTACCTTGAAACTGGAAAGTCCTGTCTATTGATCTTCTGGCTCAACTCTGACCACTTTGTAGTACTTCATTTGGGGTTTCAGATAGGCTTTTTTCTCAACCTTCCACTTGTCTTTACTCTTTTGCCATTCAACTTTTCTCATTTACTTTTTCTTTTTATCATTTTCCTTCTTTCCATTACTTACTTTCACTTTCCTCCTTCCTTCGGAGAATCTGAGGCCTGCTCATGGCCAGCTCCCTTCCAGCAGTACAAACCCCATTCTGTCCGATAATCCTCTTGTAAAGATCGTGTAGGGAGTCTGAACCTTCACTTCAGTTGCTCTACATTCCCTTTGGTGCTTCTAACCTGTCCTCCCAAACACTTCCAGCCTTGAAAACTATGATTTTTTTTTAAGATTTTATTTATTTATTTGACAGAGATACAGAGAGAGAGGAAACACAAGCAAGGGAGTGGGAGAGGGAGAAGCAGGCTTCCCGTGCAGCAGGGAGCCCGATGCAGGGCTCAATCCCAGGACCCTGGGATCATGACCCGAGCCGAAGGCAGACACCTAACAACTGAGCCACCCAGGTGCCCCCAACTATGATTTATTTAAAAACACACACACACACACACACACACACACAACTTAGATGTTATCTCTTCCAAGAGCCCTCCCTCGTTCCTTGTACACCATGCATGCAAGCTAATCAATCCCATCTGTGTACTTTCTGCACACTCTTTGTTTTTTTATTCATACAACTGACCTATAACATTATATTAGTTTCAGGTGTACAGATGTGATTCAGTATTTGTATGTATTACAGAATGACCACCACAATACGTCTAGTTAACATCTGTTACCATACAAAGTAGAAAATTTTTTTCTTGAAATGAGACCTTTTAAGATCTACTCTCTTAGCAACTTTCAAATGCACAATACATATTATTAACAGTAGTCACCATGCTGTATGTTGTATCTCCAGGACTTAATTGTTTTATAACTGGAAAGTTGTACCTTTTGACCCCTTCTTCACACTCTTCTTTCACAACACCAATGACACTTGGTTTCAACTATATAGTTACATGTCTGTCTCACCCTGCTGGTTTGTAAACTTACCCAAGGCCCAGGCTGAAACCCTATGCACAGCTCCCAGCACAGTGCCTGGTACAAAGCAGATTCCGAATAAATGTAGTGAAGGAAAGAAGAATATCTGAAGACAACTACTCTTGGCCTCCCCATTGATCCACTAGAATGTGGCCAACTGCAAAAGTCACAATAAGAAAGCTAATATTTATTGTGTGCTTTCGGTGAGAAACCAATTCAATATATAAGTGGTTGAGTGGAGACCGCCAGACCAATTAATTATACACTCTGTGAACTCAGAAGCAGACTCCTTCTCCCTATAAACTTTGAAAAAGTATGTTCCAGGCTAAATGACAGTATCCTTCTTGTTTGGCTCTAATTGCCAGGTTGTTTCTTGGGTTCGTTTCTGTCTTTTAATCATGGTTTACACATGATTGTTCCTGGACTGTACAGATTTAAAGTTTGCACCTGGAACAGTGACATTTTTCTTGTTCCTGGAAATTCACTGGAAATTTTCCAGTCACCAAAAGCCTGAATCTAACTGAAATACAACTTTACATGAATACAGTTTTTTTCTTTTTCCTTCTCCAACAGGGACTATCATTTTTTTTTTAATAAAAGGATCAGCAAACTGAAAAAAAAAAAAATGCGAGGTACTAATTTTGATTATTAACTTCTCCATCTGATCCCGCATCCACAGCCAGGACAAATCCCATACTTTCTCTTGTATACTTTTTACATCTGGCGCTTGTTCACGTTTTCTCTTTCTTGCTCACTCACACACACACACACACACACACACACAGGCATGCACACACATGCACACACAACCTGAAGCCATGCAGCTTTAATTCCCAGACCATGGAAACTTTTGCACACGTGAGTGCTCCCCTCTTGGTCTCATAACCAAGTCGGCCCTTACTACCCAAAGCTCACTGTTAGCAGCTGCTCAGAGACCAACAGAACCTGAAAGAGTAATGCACCCCCCAGGGCTTCTGCCAAAGCATGCTTGTCCCCCAGTCCTCACTCCCAGACTGACACACCTATCCCAGCAATGTGCTGTGAAGAAAAATCCTCTCACAAGGGATGGCAACGCCACACTGTCCTGTAACTTCAAAAATATATCCTTCCCTCTCTGGTCAACGCTACAATCACAGTCTCAGGAAACTGAAAATTGAACTGATACTTGATCTGAGTTCTAAGATTGTCAGCTACCTGAAAACTGAGACCCTGGGTGATTCAGAGCCTCTTTGGATCATGGTGAAATGGAGCAAAATTGCATTTCCCCCTCTTTTTCGTTTTCTCTCTGATCTGCCCACTCTCCTATTCCCGCTGCTTCTATATAAGGTCATTGTGAGGACAGACGTGATAATGTTTGTGAAATGCCTTGAATTCCTACAAAGGAGGTTTATAAACTCAAAACACTATTGCTTTTTGAGGCGCTATTTTTAGTGCTCTGCAAACACTGTTAACATATCTTTAGAGATAAAAAGAGTCCTGTGGCTGGATGGTGGTGATGGTTACTAGCAATGTGAATGTACTTAATCCACTGTCCTGTTCACGTCACAGCGGTTTGGGTGGTCAATTTTATGTTATGGGTATTTTACTACAATAAAAAAATATGTAAATAAAGAGTCAACAACAAAAACAGAGAACCTTTATATTACCTGACTGCTTAGAAAGCAGGTTTCCTGGCATCCACCCCCTCAGCACCCCGTGTTTTGTCTATTGGCGTCTGCTTGCCCTCTGATCTGTTCTCAAAACCTCACAGAGGCTGAGAGAGGACTAAAGCTGATGGCCCTCCTCACCCCTTCCTCCCACATTACAGATGAGCAATGAGGCTCATTGGAACTAAATGGTCCACTACCGCTTAAGGTCCCTAATTTCAGGTCCAAGTTCGTTTTCTTGGGGGAACGTAGTACCTCATTCTGCGTATCATTTGTAGCAATAACCCACGCTATTGATAACTATCACAATATAAATCTATAACCTCCTTCACCACACCACTCCTGGCTGGCCCTGGGAGAAGGGTGACAGAGACCGGAGCCCGGCATGCTGGCCTCCTCCAGGGAGCACACCTCCGAGGCTGGTGTTCTAGGGCTGACAGCCAGAGGGGCCACGCACTGGAGGGTGCCTGATTTCTGGCCACCTGTCCCTTGGGTATTTTTGTTTTTGTTTTTTAATTTTTTATTTGACAGAGAGAACACAGCGAGAGAGCGAACGCAAGCAGGGGGAGTGGGAGAGAAGAAGGGCAGGAAGCCTGATGCGGGGCTCAACCCCAGGACCCTGGGATCATGACCTGAGCCGAAGGCAGACGCTTAACGACTGAGCCACCCAGGTGCCCCTGTCCCTTGGGTTTTAGGTGACCAGCTTTCAATCCTGTACCGTCCCAGAAAAATGAATACCAGGTGTCACCAGAAAATGGACGTTTTACACCTGGGGTATAAACTGTCATCAAGGGGCTTTCAGAGAGGTTGACACAACCTCGTGCTACCCTGGCTGAGTGGCGCCACGGTAACTCCACCTGGACCTTTGGGAAGAGCTCTCCCTGGAAACGGGTCTGCTGCACACATGGTGTGATCCCCAGGCAGGGCAGAGTCCCGAGAGAGGGTGTAACACGGCTGCACTAGCGGCAGAGAGACTTTTAGAAGTACGAGTGGGAAGGAACCTTAGCGATCCGGTCCAACCCCCTCATTTCATAGATAAGGAGCCGCGGACCGTGGCAGGCAGGGTGCACCCAGCAAGCTGTCCAAGGCTGCCGGCCAGTCGGCTGCGGCTGGGAATTCCCAGCCAGGCATTCAGTAGTCCGGGGCCAGCGCTCCTCCCGCCACACGCTTCCACCCGGGGTGAGGGAGGCAGAAAGGTATGCTGGGGAGACATGGGCTTTGGAGCCAGGCCAGCCACCCATCCCCACTCCCCTGTCTCCCTCAACCGCTAAGGTTTGGGCAAGTGACCCTGCCTGAGCCCCAGTTACCTCTATAAAATGGGCATGCGTAATAGTTCTCGTCTTTCAAGAAGGACCTAAGTGTTAAAATTAAATGATGTGAGGGAAGTGCCACCTTAGGTTTTGACACAGTAAATGCCCCACAATGTAGGGAGGATTTATTCCGTGACAGTAATCCCCCGATCCACGGGGGGATGGATCCCAAGGAAACCGTGGTGAGGTTTCCCAAGACCCCCAGTGGATGCCTGAAACCAGGCATAATTAAAAAAAAACCCTCTAGATACGATTTTTCCCCATACATACACACCCAGGCAAAAGTTCAATTTATAAACTAGACACAGTAAGAAATTAACAATAACAAATAATAAAATTGTACAACAAATTCTTGTACTGTACTCACCCCTCTTCTTGAGACGCCGTGAGGCGACGATGCCGAGGTGAAGAGAGGAAGTGAGGTGACTGACGTAGGCGTCGTGACGTAACGTTAGCGGCTCCTGTCGTTATGACGCTGCGGCGTCAGAGGAGGCGAATTCGCTTCTAGCCAGCCGTTGACTGCGGGTGACTGAGACCCACCTGGAAAGCAAAGCCGGAAACCGCGGGCTGCAGGACTTGGGCCACCCGGCTTTCTGAGCATCATGGGCCTTATCCAGGGCAGGATTCTAAATGCACTGCGGGCCCAGCTTGTTGGACTGGGGCACCTGACACCCGTGATGGCAATTAGATGATTTCCAAGAAATCGACGAGAGCAGTAAAGAATAAAGCCCTCACACTTCCAGGTTGGAAAAAGAGAGGCTAGGCCCCATCAGTTGGCTTGAGGGACCCGGGCATATTAATGTGGGATGTGCCCTCCAAGCACATGTCGAGGAAGATCCACAGAGCTCTAATTTCTTGGCTCTGGGGGGCACGCAAGGAATGCTGAATGGCTTAGCTATCTCAGGACATAATAACATAGGATCCACCCAGGCCAGTGGTCCTCCAAGTGTGGTCCTCCAACTAGCAGTACCTGGGAGCTTGTTAGATGCAGATTCTTCAGCCCCATCTTGAACCCAGTGAATCAGAAAAGTCTGAGGATGGGCTCCTGCAAACTATTTACCAAACCTTCTAGGTGATTCTTAGACATACACAATTTGAGAACCTCTGACCTCGGCCATTTATCCTGATTTCCTGATTGACAGCACTGTGGCTATCCATCTTAGCTGTACAGAAGTAGTCTGGTGCCAAGTCTACAACTCAGATCAATTAAATCAGAATCTCTGGGATTGGACCCAGGGGCCAGCTATTTAAAGACTCCTCCGGTAATTTCAATGTGCAGCCAAGCTTGAGACCCACTGATTTGGAGCAAGAATTTTGAATGAAGCCGTAAGTCATTCATACCATTTGTGTGAATGCGATAGTGTGTGAGAGAATCAATTCAGAGTGCTAGGAGTCACCACCATTTCCTTTGCTCAGAGTTTTCGTGTTTGTTTTTCCCACCACTACTTCCTCAATTGTCCACTGTGGGTTCCGTATCCCCAAGAGAAGTTCTGAGTACGCTTGATCCTCCTACCCATTCACCCACCTCTACTACCATCGAATTGTTCATGTTCCTGAATTCACTGACTAGTGTTAAGGAAGATCCAGGAGGAGGCTCTATTTATTCTCTTGGAATCCACTGTGATTTTCTAAATTAAAGACAATTATGTTTCCATCATATATGTGTCTCTTCTCTGTCAGATTTCATCTACAGTGCTTGTTATGTTGATGCATTTTATTCAGCTTTTGGTTCAGATAAGCACCAAAGTAGGCTAATAAAACCTATCTGGTTTATGTTTTGTTTGGCCTTATGAAACACCCAAGTGTTTCATCTGGTAGAAGACTTAACATTCGAGACAATAGTTGGTCCTCACCACGATTTCCTTAGCTGGAAGAGGGTGGGCAGGAAAAGAGATTCAGTTATTTCCCCCAGTAGTCTGTAGACTGGACTGCAAGAAAGTTGGTGAATAGACTCAGGGCCAACACCTTCAGGTTCTAATAAAAATACTGTGTTTAAAGATGGGGCAATAGGGGGCGCCTGGGTGGCTCAGTCCATTAAGTGTCTGCCTTCCCCTCAGGTCATGATCCCAGGGCCCTGGGATTGAGCCCTTCATCTGGCTCCCTGCTCAGTGGGAAGCCTGCTTCTCCCTCTCCCACTGCCCCTCCCCACCCCTGCTTATGCTCTCTCTCTCTCAAATAAATAAATAAAATCTTTTTAAAAAAATAAAAGAATAAAGATGGGGCAATAGAATAGTATATCTAAGATGTCATCATAAATGCTAGCTTTACAGTTTTAGCTTCAGATCAATTATTTGCAAGTTTTGGAAATCTTCCAAGAAGCTCAATTTAGAAATGTATATACTTTGTAGAGTTAACAATTTTTAATCTGCCGATAAAAATCAAATATTCCTTCTCAGAGGATTTCCTAGGGTACCACCTTCCACAAAGTCTCCAGGAGTTCTGAAACTCCCTAAATTCTATTTAGGGAGAAATGGATATTAAATGTACTTGTCCATGTTTCTCTGCACAGGTTAGAATAACCAATCACCCTGATCTCTCTGGAACTTTCCCATCTGAGCACTGTAAGTCCCATGTCCACTGTCCATCCTGAGCAAACTGGGACAGTTGGTCGCACTACATAGTAGCCAGAGATGCTTGTTTACCATCTATCTCTTTAAAAATCTTCCCTTCTGTTTGACTCATGCACTGCTTCATCTCAAACCATCAGCACTGTGCCTAGAACACACACATACACACACACACACACACACGTGCGCGCGCGCGTGCCAAACACCCCCAGTTCCTTCCTCATAATGCTACTGCAAATACATTCTTTTCTTTTTCCTGAATTTCTACTTCACATTTTTCCCACTGCCGTCACCACCCTATCTCTCCACAGGGATGATTCCAAAAACATCTTGTTCTTTTTAATCAAACTGCCAGAACAAATGTAGGGAAGAAAAGAAAGTGATTCCTGTGTTTCAGAGCTGAAACTAGATGAAAGAGTACATCATAAAAGTTAGAGTGCCTTTTTATTCAATGAGATAAATCTTTATTGCTTATCCCTAAAGTGCCAGATACTGTGTTACACTGTCTTCGCAGTAAGACAAGTCCCTGATATCAAGCTAATACATGAGACGAATGTGTCCCCTTAGCTCAATAAGACTCACTGGCATCCTTGATGTCCTTGTTCCTTGATTTTCCGCTAGAGTGGGCACACACGGCTTTGGTTTTTGCCATCCTTTATCTCGGGCTGCTCATAGCAATGGACTGAATCCACTGCCAATTTGTTCTTTCTAATCTCAGTGCTGCTCTAGAATTATTATAATAAATCCAATTAATTTCTCAGAATGATTCCAAATTCTGTCCACACTGATGCTCTTTCACGCATCCATCATGCAGTGCAGGCCTTTGTCCTCTGTCTTGCTGAGATCAACAGCATTTGGTGGACTTCCAGCTAGCGTTCACTTTCCTACATTAAATTTTCCCAGTCTCACCAGGGTCATTTTCCCTCACCCTGTGGCCTTATGTAAGGAAACATATTTTCTCCTCTCTGAGGCTCCTCCTTTCTCCTCTATCACTTCTTTAGCTTCCTTCCTCAATCATTACCCATCTGATATATTTTTTTCTGCCCTTTGCCTTCTCTTCAACATGCAAATATGCTTATATCACAATTACTCTTAAGAAGATTTTAAAAAAAAGAGAGGATCTGATTCCACTGAAACTATGGAATTATCACACCTTTCTTGCTTTTCATTAACCCCCACCCTCCTCCCGCCCTCACCTTTCTGTCCTGTCATTGCTCCTGTCCATGTCAACCCCGTGCAGCCTGGGATTGGCTCAAGCTACACTGAAATTTTCTCTCCAGGTGTCCCAACAAACGACTTGGAAAATGCGATGCCTCTTCTAGGCTCTCATCCAGCCCAGCCTCTTGGCCTCATTTGAGAGCATTGTTAATGTTGACCTCTCTCACGTTCTAGATCCTGACTCTCCTTGACCTTCTCTCCCTGGGCACATCACTCCTGTTGCCTGTTTCTCCTCCATGCCTCCGGCCTCCTCCCAGTCTCAGGCTTGACCTCAACTGGGGCCATGGGCTGTAGCTCCAGCTCTGTTCTCTTGACTCTCATCTGCATTCCCCTCTCTAAACTCTCCCCTTCACTGTCTATGCATGTTTCCAAACACCTAAAAGGCAGTTCCACATGGAAAAAATCCCAAGATCCCAAGATCCTCAAACTCAATGTGCCAAAAATTAAGTTTATGACTATTATGTCTAAAACCTGTCTCCCAGGCTTTTCTGTCTTGGTCCTGGCATCCACTCTACTAACTCAGACTCCTGCCTTATTTACTTTTTCTATTCCTAACTTCTAGGTGTTTGGCAAATAACATCATGTTACTTTTATTGTTGGAATTTCTCATTACAAATGGCAGAATGTCAACTCAGATTAACAAAGAACAGGGGAAGTACCCCAGACCATAGAAAGGGGGGTTTCACGTGAATGCTACCAGACTTCTTTCTTCACCTCTCATCTGAGCTTTTGTTTGCATTTGCCCCATTCATTCAGGCACCTTTATGGGAAAGGGGCCATGGTCATCGGCAGCTCTGAAGGCACATCCTGTTAACAAGAATAGGAAGAGACACTTTATATGTGCCAGGCACCATTTCTAGGCACTTCAGAGCCCTCAAGGCAAGAAGAAAGAGAAAAGCTATTCTCCACTTCAAATTTAGAGAATTCATAGACAAAGCCTAAAGTGGGCCAATGTAGGTTATGTCCGCACCGCTGCAGCAATCACCAGGTCAAAGATCATGAAGTAGAGTAACTGGCCAGATGTGGACATCTTCCTCCCTGTCAGCTTGGTGTTTCACATAGGAAGGGTCCAATGAACGACAACAGGTAGAAAACATGCAGGGTTAGATTTGCGGGTAAGAAACTGAAATGCAGAAACTTGACCGTGCTTATGAAGGTCCATAGGGCTTTGCAATATCTTACGAAAATTAAGGGACAACAAGGAACTGTATCTGAATAGGTGCCCCATCCACCAAGAAAAAAAAAAATCCATACAGAAGAGAACCAAGACTTCCCTCAGAACACAGTTTTGGGAATACACTAAAACACAAATAAATGGGTCACCGAAGCTCCAAATTTTATGCCAATAGTTCCTAGCCTCTCAAGTATAGAATACCTTTTTTAAAATTAAAAAAACTTTCAAATGTATAAATAAAAGTGATTATAATGATAAAATGCACAATGATGTGACAAGATGGCACACCTTTGTACAACACTATTGTTCGGCCTGTAGGTGATAGGTCATCTTCTGCACAGAGTCCAAGGGCCTGCGGAGTCTACAGTCATGAGCTCTCCTTTCTTGTAGAATTTTGGAAGGATTTCTGCCTGGAAAACTTTGGGAGAAGGTATTGAAATTGCCCACTGAAGCCATAAAAATCTCAATAATGCACCTATGGGATGTCTGTTTTTAAGCAATTTAAATTCCGGTGTCCCTTTTTAAGGTAAATAGTTGCCAATTTCATCCATAGGTTAACGTGATGCTGGTCATTATCTTAGACTCCATAATGCCGCATACATGGGCTGGTATTTATTGTCATGCATGGTGTCCTCTATCTTTCATCTGTTTCTGCATCTATCGTTCTTCTGATTATTGACTTCTCATTTGTTAGAAGATTTGTAAACATAATGAGGCCTAAATGGGGCGCACATGAATACGAATTCCATGGTATGTAAATTAAGCCTCCGGCTGTATCATTTGGAGGAGGTATTTCTCTCAGGAGTGAACACTGCCACCTGACAGGTGTGTTATGAGAGGCTGTTTTCATCTTCCATGGTCTAAGGTTTAAGATGTACCTGGAAACATTCTGGGGGGTTTACCCCACATCACTGTTGTGAAAAACATTATTCTACACCTTGCTCAGTTGGATTTAAACATGAATGAAACAAATATTCAAGAATGTTGTTTCCATGCTAAGCTATTTCATCTGTTATCTTTTCCTTTTGCCCTCAGAGGTGACCAAAAGAGCTTCCAGAATGGAATGCAGCCTTGTATGAAATCAAATTAATCTCTTATTTATAATTTATCACAGGATAATTGTCCTGAGTCTTATTAGGCTGCAAAGCTATTCTATTTATATTGTAAAAAAATATTTTTAAAGGAAAAGGAAAAGCCATTTGAAGTTTGTCATTAAAAAGAGAATGCTATGGGTGCCTGGGTGGCTCAGATGGTTGGGCGTATGCCTTCGGCTCAGGTCATGATCCCAGAGTCCTGGGATTGAGTCCCACATCGGGCTCCCTGCTCCTTGGGAGCCTGCTTCTCCCTCTGCCTCTCTCTCTCTCTCTCTCTCTCTCTCTGTCTCTCATGAATAAATAAATGAAATCTTTAAAAAAAAAAGAGAGAGAGAATGCTATACAGTGTGGAATTTGAGATTCCACACACTGTCAATAATCTGGGTGTTTCCTATAAAGAAAGATGTGCATCCCTTTGCCTGATTTCTCCACTTTAGAGTTCACTTTTACCATTCCCAGGTCCCCTTGTTCAGTCAAATGTGTATGAAGTCTGAAGCTTTCTAAGAAATGCCCTGCCCCAGCCAGGATCAAAGGGAATGCTTCTGGAATGGGATATCAGCAGTACGGCTCCCTTGATTCACTTTTTTCACTCCGCATTGTTTTATCGTCAGCCACGAATACCTTTCAGAAACAAAGCCACCTGCCCTCAAATACAAGGGAAACAATGCTGACTCTCTGTGTGCCTGGGTGTGTGCTTGTGTGGTGGGCTGGGGGACACTCAGTGTGTGTGGTGCCCTGTAGGAGGGATTTACATGTCTGACCTCTCTTCAGGCTATTGCAAAATGTTCAGCAAGCTGGAGTTAACCTCCCTGGAGGGCGTGAAGCTCCAAATGGCCATGTTAGGGAGTGACCACTCAGTCCCCTCTTCATGGGAAGGGTCAGAAGTCCTGCCTGAAGGCACTCATACTGAGAGGCATCTAGCTTAGCAGAGTGAGCTCTGGCCTGGGGGATCAAGAGACCCTTGCCTTTCTTAGCTGTCAAAATAGGGGCGTGCAACAGTATCTCTGGGAGCCTCAGTTTTCTTCTGGGTAAAATGAAAAGTTTGGGCTAAATCTGGGGTCTCCATATTGGGGGCACAGTAAACTCACTTCATTTTCTTTTCCTAATAGTGATGCAAGGATCTGACCCCAGACCAGTTAAATTAAACCTCGAGGGGTGGAACCCGGATGTGGGCATTCCCCCTCACCCCCAATCTCCCAGGTGAGTCTTGGCTCGGTACAGCCAGGGTGCAGGACTGCTGGGTTTGCTGCTGTCACCTCAGGGCCCCTCCTTGGTCAGCTGAGTCTCCTCAGCGGTGCACCCTGCCCAGCCCCCCCTTCCATGTGCAGAAGTCAGTAGGGCCACAGTTCCAACAGGATCTGCTGAAACTGTCAATGTAATTAACTGGAATCCGCAATCTAAGGAGTGAGGAATTTGATGGAGGGGAGCGGAGGATCTATTGTTTAAAGAGAATCATCATGGCTCCTAAGAAAACTGCAGGCCAGCAGCAAAGCCCCCTCTTGCCTCTCTCAGAAGCCTGCACAGCGAGCTCATTTGCTTGTTCCTGCCCAGCTCCGACTTCTGTTTTGCCGCGCAGCGCTGTGCTGCAGAGATAAACGAATTTAATTGAGAGCAAGCACTGCAGTTTGATCTTGGAATCATGTCACATAATTCCCTTTTCCAGGGCAGGGCCACACTTCTCTTTGCCCTGTTCTCTTGTCTCTCGGAGCCTTTTTTCCTCCTCTTACTCCTTCTTAACCTATCTGTCTCCCTGTCATCGTCTACAGATAGGCCCCACTGCCGTGTGCCCCCAAGCCCCTTGGCCAGGTCTTCCTCCGTAATGTCCCATTTCCCCCACTTTTTCCCACTCCCTTCTTTCCAGCCAATATTGCTGGGCCACCGGTGGCTGTGAGGATGTGAAAATCTGAGACACAGGCATAAATAATGAACTGGGAGAGCCAGACTGAAGTCAGTCAGAACGGAGAACAGTATTTCAGAAATGCAGCCCAATGACTTAGCGAGAGGCGGTATCAAGTTACTGCAACCCCCAGAAACCCCAGACATACTGTTAATTATGAGAACGCAGTTCAGAGTAAGTAAGGATCTGCAATCACCCAAAAGCAGGCTAAAGCTTCATACTCTGCTTTGGGGCTACAGCTGGGAGGTCTAGAAGGTGCCGAGATGCTTGCCCCACCTACTGCACTGGCCGGCCAGTGCGATGACCGGCTAGATGGCCGGCTTGCTCATTCCAAGAATATCACTGCCCCACCGGGCCAGATACAGCTGGACAGGGATGGTTAGAGCGGGGGGAACTCCACATAGCAGCCAGGCCAGGAAGCTGGGGAGTGGGGGGAATCTAGATCTTGTTGCCAGAGGGGAGACAGGTTGGAGAGTGGTCTGCTGCTCTTCTCAGTCATTAGAAGCCAGGCTAAGTCCCTGCCCTCAGCTCAGATGGGCCTGATCCTTTTTAGTTGGAATAGGATTCCCATTCAGTCGGAAACCTCCTCTGGGCCTCCTTTTACAAGCAAGACTTGGTGGACGGGTCTGCAAAGCCCGTGGTCCAACCTGGGGACCTGCTCCGGCTGGCTGGTGAGCAAGAGGCCTGCAGGGCAATCCCAAGTGGCATTCTTGCTGTCCCTCACATCCCCTCCCGTCTGTCCTCCAAATGCAGCCAGACATGTCGCTGTAAAATATAAACCTGGCTATCCCACTCTGTTGCCAGAAACCCGTCAGTAGCCTGTCAGCTCCAGAATAGAGGCTAAATTCCTAACCATGGCGTTCAAGGCGTCTATGACCCGGCCCAAGCTCCCATCTCTAACTCCACCTTTCCAATCAGTGACTTGACCCGGCAGCTCAGAGACTCTGGCTGCTTTGTTTTCTGTGTGCTCTTTGTGGTCCCTCTCCTGCATGCCTTTGCCTAGGCTGTGTCGTCTGCAGAAACTTCTGTCCCACCCACCTCTGCTGCATGAACACCCATTTATCCTCCAAGACCCAGCTTAGGAGCCCTCTTGTTTTTCCAGAGCCCCGAAATTGGATGAACGCTCCTCCTCTTGGACTCCCATTGCACCTACTGCCCCCTTGACATTGAAGGATCTCTTTGTGAGACTAGAGTGGGCCCTCTGAGGCAGGACCTCGTCCTATTCACCCAGGAATGTTCCTAGCATCCAACACAATGCCTGGAAGACAGCAGAAAGTAATACTTGTCTAGAGAATCCTGACTGGAAAAGAGTTGGAACGTAGGTAACCTCCATGTTACCATGTTCCAGTCTGACAGGCATGGATATTCCCTAGGTGCTGCCTTGCCCAGAGGTCCAGAGGTCTGCGCCGCACTCCTTTTCCTCACCCTTCATGATGGCGAGCTCCCCAGCACATGCTTACAATCCCCTCTTCCCCAGCCTCATGAGCCATAACTGTGATCTCATGCTATCAGCTGCTCCCAAGTTCCCAGGCTCTTCTCATCTTTGTGTGGCCTTCACAGGCAGTGGAGACATGCCCTGGTGACTCACACCTTGCCAGTGGTGAGTTAAATCTTCCCAGCCAAAACTTACTTCATTTTCCCAGTGTCTGAGTCATGGAGGAAACAGGTAGAGCAGGTAGGAATCTCTGTCTGCAAATCTGAATGGGCAAAAAAAAAAAAAAAAAAAAAAAGTGTCTTGATTTTTTTCATAATTCAATTTAATTTCTATTTCAAGTCTCATTTTTTTTCCATTAGGGTGGCAGAGTCTGTTTTCTGTCCTCTCCCATTTCCCCAGTGAAGCATCATAAGCACCCGGGGCTTCTGCGGTGTCTGAGTGAGGGCGTACCTGGTCTTTATCCTCAGTGTCATCTGTTCATTCTGGTTCCCACTGGGAAGCCCCATCTCATCTAACATTACCGCCCGCCCATGTGGTTGCTGAAGGGGCCTCATTGACATCCTCTGTGCTGCTCTTGTTGGGGCCCAAAAAACCATGTTGGGGCCAGGATGGGGCCCGGGGACTCTAGGCTGGCTGAGGCCACATCTGCCAAATTACACTCCAGAGTCATTGCCAATTCCCTGGAACCTGAAAGAGATAGGACATGGGTCCGCTCTATTCTCAGATTCTATGAACTTACGTGTGAAGGTTTTTTTGCTGGTTGGTTGGTTTTTGTTTTTGTTTGGTTTTAGGTTCCAGCATCCCTAGCATTTGACATGGGGACCAGGGCTCATGGCCTCCTTCCTCAGAGACCCACCAGCTCTATGCTTTCATGCCTACCCCGGTCCAACTGGTTCTCCTCTCAGTCTCTGACACCCTTTCACAACCAGTGTGTATGTGGGGGTAAAGGGGGGCGCCTTCCTCCTTCTCATCTGATATCTGCCTATTTACCTCTGTCTTGTTTCTGTTTCCTCAGAATTTCCTGAGGAAATCCATAGGCCACAGAGACTTTTTTTCCTCTGATCTTTCCTGTCACATCCCTTCCCTTGGTCAGTGATCACCTGCTCAGTCTAATTACTGAATGAAGAGAAGGGGTAAGCTATAAGAGGGAACTGGTGGGGAAAGTATGTAAGAATGTTAGCAAACACAAAAGTAGGGGTGCCGGGTGGCTCAGTCCGTTAAGGGTCCGACTCTTGATTTTGGCTCAGGTCATGAACTCAGGGTTGTGGGAACAAGCCCCGTGATGGGCTCCTCACTCAGTGCGGAGTCTGCTGGAGATTCTCTCTCTCCCTCTGCCCCTCCCCCGGCCTGTGTTCTCTCTCTCTCTCGCTCAAATAAATAAATACATCTTAAAAAAAAAAAAAAGAATGTTAGCAAACACAAATGTAGCATTTTGCAATGAACCAGGCACTGCTCTCAGGACTTTACATATATTAGCTCATTAAATCACAGCAACCCAATGAGGCCGACACAATTTCGATTCCCATTTTACAGATGAGGAAACTGAGGTGAAGTAGTGTCAGATTGTAGGAGCTGGGGCTTGAACCCGGGCCATCGGGCTCCAGAGTCTGTGCCCTTAACCGCTACAATGACAGGCTCTCACAAATCAGTGCCCTGCCACACATGTTACCCTTAGCGTAGAGTTGTCTTCCTTGAAGATGTGTAGGAGAAGAAAAGTTTTAAAATATTATGATAGAGACTTCTCTCTCTATTCAAAGTGCTTACGCTGGGATTTAACAAATTTAGATTTTCATGAGAAATCTATCAGTCATCCAAGTGAATATCAAAAAGAAAAAGCTTAAAAGTCTTTAAAAATAGAATCTCCCAATACCACTGATGTCGTTGCCTTCATCTGCCTGGGAGCTTTTGAGCAGTGGGGTAAGAGAGGGCTTGACCTCTAAAAAGGTGTGCCAATTCCTTCTATTTCACTCTGCATGTCTTTGACCATTCTATCTAAGAACTAACACTCTTTTTGAATGAAAAGTTACCCAAGAAAAAGCACGTGTGGGCTTCTAATTCCTCTAGGACAAACATTCTTAACATTTTGGGGGATCACAGACCTTTTTGCAAGTAAGCAATACCTCCCCAGGAAAACCAAGTGCATATATCCAAGTGCATATATAATTTAGGGTCCTGGGATCGGATCGAACCCCGCATTGGGTTCCCTGCTCAGCGGGGACTCTGCTTCTTCCTCCCCCTCTGCCACTCCCCCTGCTTGTTCTCTCTCTCTCTCTCAAATAAATAAATTTAAAAAAAAAAAAGAAAGAAAGAAAACTGTAGGGAAATTACTGAGTCTTTTACTGTGTGTGCATTTTTCCTAGAAGTGTTGTTGCTTTACTCGTTTCTGTACCTTCAACACCTACCAGAGAATAAAATAATTGATTTAGGCTCATTCTGCTCCCATCCAGCCCCCGTATCCATGATGCCTCTCTATGGTACCATAAGAGACAGAACATCTTCCCCTCCCTCTAATACACCCCAGATTCTCTGCAAATGTTGGCGCTAACAAGGACTTTGTTCCTTGTGTATTGTGTCTCTGTGCATTTGCCTCTGAGAGACAGGGACCATCTGCAGGGACGGATTAGAAGTGGCCGTTTTGATTTTCGGACAATTTGGAGGCTACACATAAAACTCTACGTGCCTCATGGGGGCCAGTTAGGGAAGGACTGAGGCTCTTGGCCTCTTTATAAGCCCAGAGAGGACTCCCTCCCAGCCCATTACTTCGGGGTAGCCAATCCCCTGACTGGTTTTTCCCTTTTCAGAAGTGAATTCAACACATTAAGTTTTAAAATACCTTCTCAAAAAAAAAAAAGTTAATGGGTTTCCCAGGACCTCAAGAGTATCATGGAGGTGCAGTTAACTCTGCTTCTCAATCCTCTAATCAAGCAACAGAAAGAATGTTTGAGTCAAGGCCAAACATTATTCTTTCATTGAGAGAAACACATAGATGGTTCCGGATAAACTCTGTGAGCAACTCAGAGCCCTCTGCAAAATATTATTGTACCCTACAAGTGCAAACACTTACATGATTATCATTTGAGGTTAGTTGCAGTCATGCCAGCAGGGTGATTATTAAGAATATGTTGGGCACACAAAGCAGACAGCTAGAAGATATTGGGATATAAAAACAGTATTTCCTTCATTCTCATTTCCCATTTCCTTTCCTCTAGTGCTGGGGTGGCATAGTGTACCCTTTTCATTCCTTCCTATCAAACTTCCTTATTTCTTTGATGATTCTTTTTTCTCGTGACCTATTCTCAAGTTTTAATATCTTCACTGTGCCCATGGGTGCTTACACCATGAAAAAGGCTATCTTGTTTCTCTGAGCCTTTGTGATGCATCCCACCCGTAACTCTTCTAGACACGTTCCTTGTCATAAGTATGCTTATGATTTATGTAAATTGCATGCAAGTAAAACTGTACCAATACATTCCATGTATTATGAAACACCACAAAATAAATTATAAAAGGATGAGATGAAATAATTATAAATAGGGCGCTAACATTTTATTCTCTCTCCTGATAGGTTATCCATTTCCATATCCACACACAGATATAGTGTTTCAAAGCAATTACACATAGAGCGAAGCCCTCCAAAAGGTCTTAAATTGTCTGTCACTGCCTCAAATTATAACCTGTAATACTCCCTTAAGCCTCTCCATTCATATAAGTGAATTCAGAAGAAACTCTCTGTTGTAAATTGAATGTTTGTATCCCCCCAAATTCATATGTTATAACTCTAACCCCCAGTGTGGCTATATTTGGAGATGGGGCCTCTAAGGAAGAAATTAAGGTTGAGTTAAGGTGGTGCTCTGATCCAACTGGATTAGATAGGTTTAGTGTCCTTACAAGCCGAAACACAAGAGAGATCATGATCTCTCTTTCTGCGTGTATGTGTGGTGTGTGTGCATGTGTGTGTGTGCTCACACTGAAGAAAGACCATATGAGCACAAGCAGGATGGTAGCCATCTGCAAGCCCAAGAGAGTACTCACCAGATACCAACCCTGTCAGGCCTTGATCTGGGACTTTCTGCCTCCAGAGCTGTGAGAAAATAAATTTGTATTGTTTAAGCCACCCAGTCTGTGGTATTGTGTTATGGCAGCCCCAGCTGACTAAGACACTCTCAGAACACTCACCAGATTATTCCTGTAACCTGAACTCTATAAACACACTCACACACACACACACACACACACACACACACACACACAGTCATTCAACATAAAGTTAATACTTTCTTCAAAGCTGGTCATAAAGTTTGTATTAGGTAACAAATTTTAGTAGTGTCAGATATATTTGGTGGTAGGAGAAACTCACGCAACATCCCTCTAACTTGGGCAAGCGAGAAACTCAGGGCCAGTGTAGCCCGGCTGCTGCAGCAGGAGCAGGAGTATAGACCCTTCCTTTTCCCTCAGATAGGCACCCGCTTCCCCAGCGTACTGTAGTGTAACCGCCGCCATGATCGTGGTTTTAGGATGTGCCGCAGAAAGGCAAGAATTGGAGTGTCTGTGGGAAGTAATTAGAAACTGAAGCTCAGCTCTTGAGAATTTTAGAGCCTGCTGTTTCTTGACATAATTTTGAAGAGACAGCATAATCTTCTTTTCCACTGAACACAACAAAGATAGATGCTATTTTTGTTTATTTTTTAAAGATAAACCTCTTTCTAAATGCATTCAAGAGCAAGTTAGAAAGGAAAAAAAATCATTAGAGGGTAAAAGTTAATTAACAGGAGAAATACATAGAGGTATAATTAAACACTGAATCTGGCTTTTGCTCTGGGGTAATGTATCAAACCCTGATTACTTTGAAATCCTGTTTTTAACAAATATGCAATGTGTAAGACATGAGACAAATCCTTGAGCCCAACTGAAGGCAAGAATCTGAAAGGAAAACTTACAAGCAATCTAGGAACATCAGACAAATCAGACACCACAGAAAGGACTGCTAAAAAGTACTTGTTTCTTTCAGCCTTGAAGCTGGGTTGAAGGAAAAAATATTTCTCCTGAGAATTCATAACTATAATCCAGTTTTCACGAGAATTTTCAGCCCAAAATCACAGTACTTCAAATCTACAATTGATTTTAAAGTAGCCCTTAGTTGGGAATGCCCAGGTAGAAGTAAATGCATATTCTTTTTGAAGGAACTTACCTTCAACCAAGGCCTCAAAAATTACTGCAGGTAAAATTCTAGGGAACATAAGTCCATAGTCAATATAACAAGAAACACATAAATGAAAGGATCATGAATGACAGACTGTAAAATCAATCAAGAAGATTCAAAGACTCCAAAAGAATGTCTTAAAAAAAAAATAGAGAAATTTAAAGTCAAGCCCAATATTCATAGTAGACATAGTTTAAGACTAATTTAGTGAAATGGAAAATAGTTTAGCAGAAATTACCCAGAATGCAGCACAGAAAGAAATGAGGTGGAAAAAATTAAAAAGTCATTAAGAATCTTATAATATAGAGTGAGTTGTAGAATCATAAAATCACAGTTGGAATTTTGGAGGGACATAATAAAGAAAATGGAGATGAGGCAATATTCAAATTGAAAATGGCTCATAATTTTCTGTTACTGTTGAAAGATTCCAATACTCGTACTAAAAAGATGAATACATGTGTATATACAATGGGATATTACTCAGCCCTAAAAAAGAATGAGATCTTGCCATTTGCAACAACATGGATTAACCTAGAGGGTATTATGCTAAGTGAAACAAGTTGGTCAGAGAAAGACAAATACCATATGATATCACTCATATGTGGAATTTAAGAAATAAAACAACAAAACAAAGGGAAAGAAAGAGAAACAAACAAAAAACAGTTCCTTAAATACAGAGAACAAACTGGTCATTGCCAGAGGTGAGGTTGGGGGAGGTGAATAGATAAAGGGGATCGAGAATACACTTACCTTGATGAGTAACGTATAGAATTGTTGAATCATTATATTGTACACCTGAAACTAATATAACACTGGATGTAAATTATACTTCAATAAAAAAAGAAAAGAAAAATTTAAAAAGAAAGACATTTTCAAAGAAAGTTAAGTTTTTAAAAATCTACAACTATACCCATCATAATCAAACTGCAGAAGGGAAGTAATGAGATAATCTTAAACCAGCCAGAAATAAAAGATGAGCAAAGAAGTGTCCCCCAACAGCTACATTGGCAACTGACTTCTTAACAGCAACAATGAAAATCAGAAGATGGTGGAATAATATTTTCACTATTCCCAGAAAAAGTTAACTCAAAAACTAAAATTTTATATCTACATACTATCAGTCAAATATGAGGATGAAATAAAGCTATTTTTAAGACAAATAAAACCAGGGTGCCTGGGTGGCTCAGTCGGTTAAGCGACTGCCTTCAGCTCAGGTCATGATCCTGGAGTCCCTGGATCGAGTCCCTCATCGGGCTCCCTGCTCGGCAGGGAGTCTGCTTCTCCCTCTGACCCTCCCCCCTCTCATGTGCTCTCTCTCCGTCTCTCATTGTCACGCTCTCAAATAAATAAATAAATAAATAAAAATCTTTAAAAAAAAAAAGACAAATAAAACCTAATGGAGTTTCCAAGAGACAGACCTTTGCTACAACTTATAAATAAGCATTTTGTATAGAAAGAAAGTAATCCCAGATAAGCAGTCTAGGATGAAAAAAAAAGTGGTAAAGAAATTAGGAAAAATGTCCATATATGCAAACTTATAATGTGGGAAACAATCATAATAATATATTCTTTCAGAGTTAAAAAAAGACAGAACTAAAATACAACAATGGTATAGAAGAAAGGAGGAGGTGTTTGGAGTTGAAGTGTTTATAGATCGGATAGTTTGTGAGGATGGTAAAGATGCTGACTGATTTTAGACTTTAAGTTTGCATTCATTTAAAAAATTCCCAAGGTAACCATTAAAGGAATACAATGCATATACTCAATTTTACTTCTAGGAATTTACAAGAATAGCAACAAATTGGAAACATTATAAATGGCTATCAATAGAGAGTTGGTTAAAACCATTATGGAGAGTAAAATACTATGAATAGAATTCAGATACTTGAATGCTATGCAGCCATTTAAAAATGCAGTAGCTATGTATGTATTTCTTTGAAATAATCTCCAAGGTAAAAGCAAAAGTGGTGTGGATCACATGTACTATTTACTGTTTTTTTTTTAAAAAGAAGGGACAAAAAATATGTGCATACATTATGCTTGTATTTTTATAGTATATCTCTGAAAGATACACCAGAAATTCACAACAGTCATTGCTTCTGGGTTAGTTTTAAAATTTTCTAGTGCATATACATTCAAAAGCAAGATTTCTTTTAAAGACTATAAAAGCAGGAGAAAAGCTATATACAGAACCAAATACCCAGAGAAAGATGCATGTGCATGTGTGTGCAAAAGCGCGCGCGCACACACACACACACACAAATTCAGAAAGGAACCCATGGCAAAATGTACCATCTTTAACATCTAAAAAAGCACTCACACTTTCCCTTTACTCATATATAATAACAGGGCTCTCTAATTCTTGCATTTGCTACAGAGTGTAGTATGAGCATTCCCTCCTTTACTCTTACATCCTGTTTGATTACACACTTCTTAAAGGCCTGACTGAAGTATATTATTTCCTTTGTAGTCCTTGAAATATTTTTAGTATAAGCTTTGCATATAGTAGGTGCTTAATAAATCAATATGTGATAGACTATGTATCATATTTTATGGGTTTGAAGTTTTTATGCTACCCAATTGACCTGAATCACATTAATGAGTTTTTATAACATCTGAAACTCATTGGAATGTTAGATGAATTTTGGACGGTTTTAAAATTTGAAAGTCCACTAGTTCCTTTCACCATCTAGATTGCTTGCTAAATTTGACACAGTAGGAAAGACTTACTTCAGGCATTTAGGAAACCAAAAACCACAATACAAAATTGTCTTGCAAGCAGCTGTATTAACACGTTCTTAATGTCTTCATTCTGGGTGACCTAAAAACCAGCATGTGGAAGGCATTCCAAAATCACGTTTGTATATGGCACATTCTGAGACTTTGTCTGAATTGAGGAACTCTTGAGCTGGAGGCCAGATTTGAGGACTGGAAGGGGGCGGGTATAGTCCTGGGTGTGCAACTGAGGGTAAAGCATTAATCTCAGCTACCCAAGCTAACATTCACGGGGGTCTTCAGGAACTCCTGAGTTATACAAATCCGTTGCTAGAGGTACAGAGCTGTGTCCTTTAGTAGATGAAAAGTGGCTTTCTCTGTCCTGAAGTTATCTGGACAAAATCACTTTCTTATGCATTCATTTGCATTTTCACCAGAAAGAAATCATCGGTGAAGATAAGCACAAGAAGGTGTCTTTCAGGTATTTATTTATGCCAGAGTAATCATTTCTAAAGATTTTTAGGGTTTTGTTTTGGTTTTGGTTTTAGTCATGGAAGTGCTTCTTCAAATGAAAGCATAGAGGAGATTCCAGGGTGTAAAATAGATGAGTTCAAAATGGGGGTGGGGACAGCCCAGACACAATTTCCACCTCCTAGATCTATGGACCCCAAGTCAGCAGTGTTCCTCAAGCTTTATTTAGTGTGTGTGAGAATCACCTGGGAGTGGATAAAACATGGGCTGATCAGAACATCTGGGAGTCGAAGGCTTAACGAGCACCCTAGGGAATTGTGTAGGCTGTGCCCTCCCCCCCCACCCCGCCCACAGTCAAGCCTCGCAGTGACGCTCAGCCGAGCCCAGCGTGAAAACCACCCTGCAAGAGGATCCAAAGTGAGGCTCACTCTCTGACTCACTCATAAAGCGATAGCCGTACAAGATTCTCCAGCACTTTGGTTGATTTTTCCCATAATTTCCTCAGGCCCCCCAAACCAGAGACAGCAACTACATTTTATCAGGCCGGTAGAAAGAAGTCTAAGAACTTGTTTATTTTAAAGCAGCTATAGTGCTCTAAAAAAAGACTAAAATTCCATCTAATACCCGTTGCCCAAATTATCTCAATAGAAGGAAGGAGAGCGACGTCTAGATCCTATGGAACTGGTTAGGACAGCAGCTGAAACCCTAAAAAGAGCTGAATCAAGTTCCGAGCCCCATCAGGGAATTCCTTTGCAACATTTGACTTCAATGGATCGCCATGAATGCGCAGCTGCCTGGAGACACAAACGTGCCGCACAGGGCTGAAACAAAGGGTCTTAGATTTAGAGACAGTGGTCTGTGGAGACCCTGCACTGGACTGGCTACTTCCTTGTCTAAGAAAATGGACATTGGGAAAACCTGTATGTCCAGAACAGGGGACTTGGGCGGGGCAGGCAATACATTTCTGTCTCCATTTTGGAGGTAGTAAGGTATCACGTCTGATGCCCACCCTGCCTCTCCGATTAGACAGAGCAGAAGCAACTTAACACAGTGTTGTTGTTTTTCTTTTTTTTTAATGGTGCTTGATAATTCCAAGTGATTCTGTCTGGGCAGGAAAAAGCCTGGGGGTGCTAGTTAAGATTTGCAAGAGCCATTTTCCTTCAGAAGAAAGCATGAGGCACGTAGGTATGTCAACCAAAGTTGCAGGAGCTCAGTTTTACAAACATAACACCTAGGGACTAAGTTTGGCCCCAAACACCCCCAACCAAAACAAAACAAAACAAAACAAAACAAAAAAAACACCCAAACTATGGTAAATTACAATTGGTATTTCTCTAGGACCTGAAATTTTCAGAGAACCTGAGAACCCTTATGAAGAGATACTATATGGCTTGCTCTTTTCTCACAAGGATTGTGGAAAATTTATTTTAAAGTCTGCAAAGCCTTAATAAAAAAAAAGAAAAAGAAAAAATAAAGTCTGCAAAGCCCTTCAATTCTTGGAGGAAGCATCTGGATAAGCAATATGATTATCAAGTATTAATGTAATTTTTAAGCGAGAATACTAGAACCTTAATATTAAAATGAAGGGAGCATGGGTGGCTCAGTCGGTTAAGTGTCTGACTTCTACTCGGGTCATGATCTCAGGGTCCTGGGTTGGAGCCCGAGTCCGGAAGCCTGGGTCCACACTCATCAGGGAGTCTCCTCACTCTCCTTTTCCCTCTGCCCCCCACTCCCCACTCCTGCTCTCTTTCTCTCTCTCTCTCTCCAATAAATAAATAAAAAATCTTTAAAAAAGTATCAAAATGAGCATTAACCTTCAAAATAGTTACTCCAGAAGACTCTAGCTGTATTTCAATGAAGTTGCCATTTCTCAAAATATCTCCGGACTCCTATTTTGTGAATTGTCTTTAAAGTCAGCATAGGAGCCACACAAGAAACACAATCTTAGCACAATATTTTTTTTTAACCTTTTAAAACGTATACATCTTTTGAAATGTGAAAAAAAAAAGACCGTCAACTATTCTCTATCTTGAAGCCCATATCATTGATATATCACTCAAGAAAGTTGAAATTTATTTTTTGTTGTTTATTTAATGCAATCAGGATTTTCTTTTCCTATTTTCCATCTGTGGATGCGTTTTCAAAATACATCACCAATACGCCATCCCCAGAATTTTTATTTCCCACTGAGAATCACTGCATTATATTTTAGAGAAAGCTTATTTCTAACCAAAACTCAGCTTGATTATTCCCTTTACTCAACAGCTTGCCTCTGAATGAGGCCTTTTTTGAAAATCAAATCCATTTTGAAAGGCGAGAGTTTGCCACCCTAAGATAAGAGATGTCACAGACTTTGAAGGCAGTGTCAGATGGATTCTTAGAGACTTTTCATATTGATATTCAGAAAAGGACAATATCTGTTTGTGTGCTCAAAATCTAATAGGTTAAGGAATTAATCTTAATAGTTATTATTGATTAGCTATGGTTTTTAAGCATAGGGATAGTTTTATATTACAGGTCATTATAGATGAAAAGCTACTATGTAGAGAGCCAGGCTGATCACTGGTTTATTAGACATACAGCATATTAATCGTGAACCTTGAAAACCAGGCATTGAAAGAGACATTCGTGTGTGTGTAACATAAATCCGTACGCAAGAGCTAAATGTTACTATAGCAACAAGTGTGTGTATATATGTTTTGAGCAGTGGGAAGGGGATGAGTCGGGAAAAAGATAGATTCAAACTTACTTCAAAGACATTTTTGAAGCTGACCACTTCCAAATAAACAATGAGAAGAATGTGATCAAAGAGAGAAATTTGTAAACTACCTCTGCCATTAATGTGGCTTGGATATTTGCTTTTATTTACCAAAAGTCTGTGCCCTGTCTAAGTCATGTTTAAAATATCTGAAGTTTGAAAGGCACCGGTAATTATGGAATACAACTTTTTAGTGAAAGGAAAAACATAGATGTGATACTCACTTATGGAAGAGAAAGCTACCACATCCGCCTTCGTCTAAGAGAACTGGTTGGGGGTGGTGATGTCACCGAAGGTGCTGGGGGTGGTTGTGGTGGTGGAAGTTCTGTTAGTGGGAGTGATCCTTCAACTCTTTCTCATACCTTTCTCCCAACCCGTCCCACTGGAGCAAACAATGTGATCTCCAGAAGCTTCCTGTTATCTCAGAAGCAAACACACAAATAATGAGTTGCTTATGTTTTGACAGGGTAGAAGAAAATGAGACAAAGTGAAAGACCATGTATCTTGTGAGAAGTAATATTGTTAGTCCATAGGGAACTCGGGATCAGGCCTTAAATTCCAGATACAGCACTCCAGTCATATAAACTCAATGTGACATCAAGGGTGTCTTTAGGCTGGCTTTGCTCTGGTAAAGGTTACAAAAATGTTCATTTTGAGGTGCTACTCTGTGGGTTTCTTGTAAAATACGTGTTTTATCAGCGCTAGCATTAATATGAATGCTCCAGTAGTTAAACAGATAAAACAGGGGACATCATGGTATTTGGTTCAAATCCCAGCTCTCTCATTCTCAGGTTGTGTGAAGTTAAATAAGCTCACCACTCTGAGCCTCCATAAGCCATTTTTACTCATAACACATATGACACTAAATGTGGGTTTTCCACACCAAGCAATTCTCCAACTTTCCAGACACCAAGTGAGTGTCCTACAGTTCAATTCATTTCTGACACTAGCTACCCAGAGGCAGTGTCAAACCCCACAGATTATTAAGGGTTCAGTCCCACAAATCTGCCCCCTGCTTTAGATGCAAGTACAGGTCATGGGGGCCTCCCATACTTCTAACTGATTAGCTATAAATTGAGGATTTCCACAACCCCCTCCTTGGGTTCTATAATTTGCTAGAGTGGCTCACAGAACTTGGGAAGGCACATTACTTGCCATTACTGGTTTGCTATAAAGAATACAACTCAGGAATAGCCAAACTGAAGAGATGCAGAGGGCAAGATATATGAGTAAGAGGCCTGGAGCTTCTATGCCCTTGCTGGGTTCACCACCCTCCCAGCACTCTGAGGTGTCTGCCAACCGGGAGGCTCTCTGACCATCCCCCATCCCCCAAAACATAGTTTCAGGATATTTTTTTTTAATTTTATTTATTTATTTAAGACAAAAAGAGAGAGACAACATGAACAGGGGAGAGGGGCAGAAGCCAGCTCCCCCGCTGAGCAAAGAGCCTGATGTAGGACTCGATCCTGTGACCCTGGGATCATGACCCGAACCAAAGGCAGATGCTTAACTGACTGAGCCACCCAGGCACCACCCAGCTTCCATATCTTTATGGAGACTTCTTTACATAGGCATGATTGATTAAAGCATAGCCCCTGGGGATTACCTCCATCTCCAGCTTTTCCCCTCCCCCGGAAGTCAGGGGGTATGGATGAAAGTTCCAACCCTCTGATCCTGTCTTGGTCTTTCTGGTGACCCGCCCCCCTCCTGGAGCTATCTAGGGGTCCCCAACCACCAGGCATCTCATTAGCATACAAAACACATTTCCTATCACTCCAGAGATCCCAACAGCTTAAAACTCTTGTGTCAGGAGTCAGGGACTAAGACCAAATGTTGTAACCTTAACACCTCTCTGGCTCAGGAAATTGCAAGAGTTTTAGAGTTCTGTGCCAGGAACTGAGGACAAAGACCAAATGTGTATTTCTCAGTATATCACAGCCTCAGTTTCTCCAGGTGTGAGTAGGGTGATGATTAGTACCTCGCCTAGTAGTTAAGAGGATTCAATCTGTCACTTGTTAGCAAACACCTGGGACTGACAGGGTTCCCCTTTGGTGACAATTACCTTATTTTTCCCTGTTCAGCAAAGACACAGTAACCACTCCCTTTGTGCCGATCTCTGAGCTGGGAACCCTGAGGGACGCCAAAAAAGGAGGAGACAGGTTGCAGGCCGCCAAACACCTCAACAGAGCTGTGTGGGCCCCTTAAAGGGATGATTCTTCACCACGGGAGAAACTCAAGTTTGTAGAGTGGCTGGACATTTATTGTGAAAGTGTGTCAAGGAGCAGAGTGTCTCGAATGTCAGTGATTAGCTTACTTCCACTCAGAGTTTAGAGACCCACTTCAAGTATTTGTTTAGAGATCAAGGCCTGTGATACCAAAAAAGGAAATAGAACATAGTTCTCCTTGTGTGCTAAATCCAGAATGCTAGTCAGAGCTAACATCTGCCTCGTCTTTTTAAATGAGCTGTTATACATACCTTAGGTTAAAAACAAAATAAAAAAGAAAGAAACCTCTCCCGGTACAGTGGCAGAAAAGTATTATTCAAATGAGATCAAATATTTTTAAAGTGCTTTATGAACGGTACAGTACTCTGTAAATGTTTGGTAAGCTTACACCTACACATTTTATAACCTTTGTTACTGTAGCGTGAGTTATCATTGAACATTTTAAGATTGTAAGAACATAAATCCTCCACCTGCACCGGGGATGTTTGAGAGAGAACAGGGACTGTGTGTGCCCATGAATACAGATACGCGAGGGGCTCTGTGGAGACTGCCATCATCTTAAAATATTTAATATATTGGTCTATTTTTTTAAAGATTTTATTTATTTGACAGAGAGAGAGAGAGAGAGTGAGCACAAGCAGGGGGCATGGGAGAGGGAGAAGCAGACTTCTTGCTGAGCAGGGAGCCCAACGCGGGACTTGATTCCAGGACCCCGGGATCATGACCTGAGCAGAAGGCAGACGCTTTATGGACTGAACCACCCAGGCGCCCCTATATTGTTCTATTTTTAAAGGCTAGTGTTTTCAAATTAAGTATGGAAGTTGTTTCTGATGAGCAATAGCATACCTTCCAGGGTAGAAATTTTATAGAAAAGTGTTAAGGGCGACTGCCTTTGGCTCAGGTCATGATCATGGAGTCCCGGGATCGAGTCCCACGTCGGGCTCCCTGCTCAGCGGGGAGTCTGCTTCTCCCTCTGACCCTCCCCCCTCTCATGCTCTCTCTCTCATTCTCTCTCTCAAATAAATGAAATCTTTAAAAAAAAAAAGAAAAGTGTTAAGAAGCTGATGAAAATGAAGTGTGACCTCTGTGTCCCTGGCATCCCAAACTATGACCTTGAACTGAAAACAGATTACTATCTTTGCACTCCCAAGATGTTTATGCATGAGCCCCTCCAGGTTTAGTTACTTGAACGCGGTCCCCACTCCCCGGCACACACATACATCCTCGTCGCACGCCTCGCAGCTAGTGTGAGGCTTCTCGGGGTGCCAAAATGTAGGTTCTCAGGAGTAAGTTTTTAGTTTTGCTGATTTCTCGTTTCTTGGCCTGCGGTCTTTACTGCTGCTGCCCCTCTTAAGAGCGCGGCTCTGATAGAGCCTTCATGAAGAGCGCCATGGAAAAGGGGAGGAGCTACCCTGTGAAGACTGACACCTTCTCTCAGCGACCCAGGAGGATGTGGTGGGGGCGCGGCGGAGCGCTGCCTGCAGGGGCCTTGCTCAGAGAAGCAAGGAGGAGGGCTACAAAGAGAAGGGCCCGGAGATGGAAGAGTTCTGGGAGAAGGTGGCGACTGGGAGAAGGTGTGCAACACTGCTGGACACCACCTCACTGAGGACACCGGTGATGCTAAAAGCTGGGTCTTCCGCCTGAAATCGAAGGGTGACTACACCACTACCTGGCTGAGGTAGCCCCCAGTGAGGACCAAATCATATCATCAACCCTGCCCAGTCGGCCTACCGGGAAGCCAGAGACATCAGCAAGGAAACGTTTGCCCAGCAACCGCACCTGCCTGGGCCTGGCTCTGAGGAGCTTTTTGGTCTTCTTCTACGAGGTCACCAACAGCCCAGAGCAGGCTGTCTCACTGGCCAACACCACCTTCGACGAGGCCATGGCTGACCTGCACACGCTTGCCAAGGACTCCTACAAAGACTGCACCTTCATCATGCAGCGACTGCAAGACAGCCTGATGCTGGGGATGGCCAACAGCACTGGGGAAGAGGGGGTGCGGCTCCTGAGGAGCCCCAAAACTGAGCGTCTCCTGCCACCTGCCCTGCCCTGCCCCCACCCCCACAGAGAGGACTAGTATGGGGTGGGAGTCCCCACCACTGCTCTCTGCACCCTGTTCCCGAGAGCCCCTCCTGTGAACCAGGTTACTGTGCACCCCCTTGACCCTCTCCTACCCCCACTGCCTCTGGGTCTTAGGAATTGAGGAGAGTCCTACCCTTGTGGCTGAGAACTGGACTATGAGGGTGTGTGTGTGTGTGTGTGTGTGTGTGTGTGTAAGACCAAGAATGAGAGGGAAAACATGCCTGCTGTGTGTGACCATGTTTCCTCCCAATAAAATTCCCCTGTGACCAAAAAAAAAAAACAGTACAGCTCTTCTAGGCCAGTCATCTCTGTCATCCTAAGCATCTCTTTCTGCAGGCTACAGGAAGGCCGTGGTTCTCCCTAATTCCCTATAGTACACCTACACATGGTACATGGTACACTGGAGATCAGAAGACTTGGTCACAAGCTAAGTGAAACTCACAACTGCTTCTAGAACTGTATACTGTTGGCATTTTAGGCTCAGACCCAAAGTCTGCACCCTAGCTTAGGTTCCATGAGCCTTCCCACACCTCAGTGTCCAAGCCCAACTCAGTTCCCAGAAAAAAAAGAACCTTACCTTGCCAGTCCAAAACTCACTCTTCCCCTCTGCCGGGAGGAGTGATCGTTGCTTCTTCTCTTTAGGGGAAATCCCACCCTTCTTCTAAGCAGGCATCTCCCGCCCCTCAGAGTGTGGGCACAGCGATCCCTGGAGCCATGGGACCTATCCCAGTGTCTGGCACAGGTCACCTCAAATCATGGCTCTTACGGGCGATGACACAGACCAGGCTGCAGGATCCCGGCCCAGTCATCCCTTGTCTTACTCCTTCCTTCCAGCCCCAAGTGGACAGAAGTTCAAGTGAGCTCGGTTTTACTGACAAAGCTGGTTCTCACTCCTAATTTTTTAAAAGCAAATGTGTGGACAACAAAGTCAACGACAGTAATATTCTGGAAAGTTTGGGGGGAAGCCATTTTCTATCTCTTCATAACAGAGTTCGGTTGTTACATCTCCTCAGCATTGTTAAGCACCTGGTAGCATCTCACGCTGAGGCATCTACTCCAGGACTCCTTCCTTCTCTGGGTTCCAGTTTCCCTTTGCACAGAGGCAGTCATCTGGTCTGTCATTAATGTGCTGAAAGATCCTGCCAAAGAGTCCTCCTGCTACAGGGGAGGCTCCACCCCCAAAGACTGGCAGAGTTTTGCACATCAAAAGATCTAGCCCAGTGTCTTAGTAGGTAAATGTTAAGCTTGTCATCTTTCCTACTTTTTCACTCAATCATACAATGCCGGGGCGTTGCTCCTACCAAGTCCTCAACCCATTGTGGCAGTGGTAGAAGTAAGCCTCCCCCACTGGGGACAAGCCATGAGGTAGAGGGTCACCCTAGGAGTTAGGCAAGGTGACGCTGGAAAGCTTCACAAAACATTAATGTTCTCAAGAAAGCTAGTCCATTGGTGAGTTTGCTAATGGGAGCAAGTCCTCTTCCCCACCCCCAAAGATAAGAGCCACAAACAATGATTGCCTTTCCTTCCTTTATTGGCATAATTTTACACTCGCGATTTCATTAGCTGTTTGGATAATGTGGTGGGTGCAACCAATAAAGCCCATAAAACAATATAGTAGATCACTTGCAAGTGCAGAGCAACTTAATTGTTGTTTTCAGCACACCCAGAACGACAAAGGGGATTATCACTGAAGTTGTGCGGCTGGTATTTGTGTTAGGCAAAAGCCAGTGGTTGACTTCCGTAGTTATTATTCTCTCCTGGCATTTAAATTACTTTCTTACTAAGAGCAAAGGAGCAGTAAGAAAAACAACAAAAAACAAAACAAAAACAATTCTAACCTTATATAAATGCAATTCTCCAAATAGATTATTTTTTGCAGATTCTGGAACCACTGAGGGAGATAGGGTTCCACGAATCTAAAGAATCCTAGAATTTCAGAGATGTGGCCATAAATAGTACAATCCAGTTTCCTTAGTCCGTGCTTCTGCCTAAGCCCTGGTTACGCAGGGATACACCGGGGGTGCTCCAAGGGAACCACAAGGTAAAGCCCCGCAGAGAGACACTGTTATAAGGCCTAACATAAGGGAGGCACTTGGAAAATATTTGTTGGATTAACACATCTCTGTGGTTTGTCAGTTTCGCTGGTTGTTACATAATTTAAAACATTTTTTTAATTTTATTTTTATTTCTTATTTTATTTTATCTTTTTAAGTAGGCTCCACACTCACTGTGGAGCCCAATGAGGGGCTTGAACTCACAACCCTGAGGTCAAGACCTGAGCTAAGATTAAGAGTCGGCTGTTTAACCGACTGAGCCACCCAGGCGCCCCAAACATTATTTTAATATTAAAATAAATCTGTGCTAAGCATGAACCTGAATGTATGCAAATTTTAAAAAATCATCTGGGAGATCCCATCCCAGGGATGGGATGCAGAATGTAAATGCATGAAACGACTTCATCGAGGGGATGTGTGCTGGGGGGGGGGGGGCGCCGGAGGAAGGGGGAGGTCCTGAGCTTAGTAACTTCCGAAATGAGCGGAGTCTCTAAGACCAAAGGCAAAAGAAACTGTACATAAGCTTTGTGCTTAGTTGTTCAAGTTGTTTTCCATAGGGGTACAGATTAACAATAGTTCCTGCTACACGTGTACACCGGGAATGAGCAAATCAGTAAAAGGATAACTGTGATGGGAATCAGCTTTCTCACTGTCGGAATGAGAGTTGACAGATAAGCAAAGGGAGAAGGCTAGAATGATCCGTGTGTTAATGGATTCACATTGGGAACACCGTATGAGCTTACATTTAGCTGAATATGGGTATAGATGTATCTGTATGTACTTCGGATACAGATAGATGTGCAAATATTTATAGACGTGTATATAGGAGTTAGTACACACACATCTATTTCCTTGCTCTGTCAGCTGAGAGGAAGTTGACACAGAAGCCAGCACACCTAGAATCTTGGTCTCTTAGAGCATTCTCCAGTGAAAGGAACCAGGCAGGACTCCTTAGAGAAATGGCTGATCCTAGGAGCAGGGCAGGAAACACACACACGGTGAGCCTGGAGGATCCTCAAGTGCCAGAAAGGTTAAAAAAAAAAAAAAAGCTGGAGGAAAAAAAAAACCCAAAACAAAACCCCACAACCACAGGGATAGGAACCAACTGAAAGAGGTCCTAATGAGAGCCCAAATGGGAACAACTTGAGCACCAAAATTAAGTAGAATTGGATTATAATCTAAAGGAAAAAATAAATAACCATAAGCCTATTGCTACTATAAATACATGACTAAATAAATAAATTGCAAAAAAGAGACAAATCTCAATAATTCCAAGTAATTTCTGTACTCTGCCTTCCAGGAGGTGGAGCTTGACAGTCCACTTCTTAAATATGGGTTGTGCTTAGTAACTTCCTAACTTCCTTGCAGAGAGGACAGTATGCAAAGGAGGGGAGAAAAATAACTTTGAAGTGGAGAAAACTGATAAACACCACTTCAGCTAGGAGGTCAAGGTCAACAGCAACAGTGATGTCATATTGATTAGTATGTTCTCTCCATATGATGTGATGGGAGGTGCCCTTTATCTGTGGTCTTCCCACAACCCCTGTCTAACCAAGAGGAAAACATCAGACAGACCCCAATTGAGGGAAGATCTGAGTCAAAATCAACCAAAGAAGATCTGAGGAACTGTTATAGCCAATGGGAGTCTGAGAAAATTTGACAACGGAATGTCATGTGATATCCTGGACAGATCCTGAAACAGAAAAGAATATTAGATAAAACTTAAGGAAATCTTAGTAAACTAGGACTTTAGCTAATCATAATGTATCCATATTGGTTCCATAATTATAACAAATGAACTTACTAATATAATGTAAGGGGCTCATAATAGGGGAAACTGGGTACAGGGTGTATGGAAACTCTGTACCATAGCTTTAAGTGTTCTAATCTAAAACTGTTCTGAAATAAAAAATACATATATGTTTTAAAAATCTAGATAGGTCATGGGGTAAAGGGCCAAGATGACGAATCTTTGAAGAAATAGGTTCAAGGCAGGCTGAGTAAAGAATATTCCACAATGTCAAGGTGTCCTTTGACTCCTTGCCGTTAGGGGAACTTCGGTAGCACGGTTTATGGTGTAGAACACTACCTTAAACTTTGGACTTTACCTAAGATAACGCCAAGGAAACTTCAAGGATTTACAATCTCCTTGTTTAAGGAGTGGAACAAAGATGAAGACTGAGCGTCTCTAATGATTAACCGACATATTTACATTATCCGTGTTGAGAAAAAAAAAAGACTTCATTGACAAAGAATTGAATCAACCACTCATCGGTAAGACTTACTAAATATTTTGTTTTCATAATATATAAGGATGATAAATAAAGCAGCTTTATTTTAGAAATATTTCTTTGTTCACTTTTAAAATCCTTTGGAAGTTTGTAGTGACTAATATTTATGCAAATAATCCACCTGGCCTCATTTCAGCAATCTCCCTTTTTTATCTTTCACTCTTTGCAAAGCTCATATCCCGGGTAATTCTTGAGGATGAAAAATCTCATCAGCTTAGTTTCTATTTAGTACTCGAAAGCCTTTCAAAATGTATTGCGTTTATTTCTCATTACATAAGGCCCATAGTACCTGTTAAATTATAACTTGTGTTTTAATTCTGAGCAAATCATAACTGGTTCTTAATAAAATGGCTCCTCAAACTAAACACATGCTCTACTTTGTCCAATACCTTTTTAGACATTATAAGTGAACTTTTTTCTCCTTCTTCCTCCCTCCATTCATTCCCTCCCTCATTTCCCTCCTTTCTTTCCTTCCTTCCTTCCTTCCTTCCTTCCTTCCTTCCTTCCTTCCTTCCCTCTTCCAAAATGTTTACTGAGCATCTACTCCGGCTAGGATTTGGGAAAACATTTTATTTTATTTACTTAATTTTTTAAAGATTTTATTTATTTCTTTGAGAGAGAGAGAGCACGAGCGGTGGGGAGGGGCAGAGGGAAGGGAGAAGCAGACTCCCCACTGAGTAGGGAGCCCAAAGTGGGGCTCGGTCCCAGAACCCTAGGATCATGACTGAGCCAAAGGCAGATGCTTAACCGACTGAGCCACCCAGGCGCCCCTGAGGAAAACATTTTAAGTAACATATGGTAGGTATCAAGGAGCTCACAGTCCAGTAAGAGAAGCAGATGATGGGCAGATAATTAATCCTCATTAAATGAGTATTAGGCTAGAGGTGTGCAAAGGATGCTTATGAGGGTAACGCAGGACAGAAGCCTATTCCTCAGGGTGGGGGAAGTCCTGTTACTGTTAACTCTGTTACTGTTACTCAGGATCGGGGATGGGGGGGAAGCCATCCCCTCCCTCACCTGACACTTGGCTAAATCACTTTCAGGGGATTGCTTCCTTTGCCCTGAGGTACATCTGAAATCCGATCATTTCAATCAATTGACAAATGCATCAAATGTAATGGAATCAGCCAAACCTTCCCTCTTATCCTGTCCCGACTTTTCTTTGTAAAACCTCCTAGAAGTAAAATATGACAACAACAGCAAGATGTTTGTGATAAATCCTGGAAGGAACAGTGACATTCTTTCTGTCCTCTGGTCCTCCCCAAATTAAATATGTAAAACATAAGGCGTTTAGAAAAGTGATCACATTTTAAAGAAGGTGCAGTATATATATACAGTGGAATATATGCAGCCATCAAAAGGAATGAAATCTTGCCATTTGCAACGACATGGATAGAACTGGAGGGTGTTACGCTGAGCAAAATAAGTCAATCAGAGAAAGACGTGTATCATATGACCTCACTGATATGAGGAATTCTTAATCTCAGGAAACAAACTGAGGTTTGCTGGAGTGGGGGTGGGGTGGGAGGGATGGGGTGGCTGGGTGATAGACATTGGGGAGGGTATGTGCTATGGTGAGCGCTGTGAATTGTGTAAGACTATTGAATCACAGACCTGTACCTCTGAAATAAATCATGCATTATATGTTAAAAAAAAAAAGAAGATAGTAGGAAGGGAAAAATGAAGAGGGGGAAATCGGAGGGGGAGACGAACCATGAGAGACTATGGACTCTGAGAAACAAACTGAGGGTTCTAGAGGGGAGGGGGTGGGGGGATGGGTTAGCCTGGTGACGGGTATTAAAGAGGGCACGTACTGCATGGAGCACTGCGTGTTATATGCAAACAATGAATCATAGAACACTACATCAAAAACTACCGATGTACTGTATGATAATTAACATAACACAATAAAATAAAAAGTGGCAATGGAAAAAAAAAAGTGATCACATTTAACTGCTTCGTGTATTAGTTGGCCAAATATTTGAGTGGAAAGCCAGATTTCTTTAAGGGTTTAAAAAGTTTGTGAAATAATTTTTTCAATATTTCTTTTAAAACTAGCATTGTGGCCTTTCTAAGCTGTGAGTGATTAGAGAAATGCCTGGTTTTTTACGTCAACTCAAAGTGATAAATAGTTATCAAGCCATAATCTGATAGTGCTGGTCTCATGACCATCTTGGAAAAACAATGTCCCCATTGTAATGCCACCAGGGGCAAAATGGGAGCCTGTCAGAAGGGTCTTAATGTCATGCTTCTGCTCCAAAATGTGCTGAATATCATGGACCCATGTCACATTGCTGTGTAAGGCAGTGCCCATGTCACTACACAAAACCATATTATGTAGGCTTGACAAGGGCCACCAGCGAATCTGAACACTGACATGTGATCTCTGAGACTCTGAATCAGCCCCCTCTTCCAAAGATCAAAGTTAGCTGTCGACTTTCTAAAAGTTTTTCTTCAGGAGGTGTTTTATTAAAATTCTTGTCTATTATTTAATTCAGCAAAGGGAAGTTTCGAAGTGTGTGAACACGAGAGGGAAAAAGTATTTACACGTGAATCATACATGCCCCACTGGGCGCTGTCTCACGTTTAAATCAGATCCCACAGAAACTCTGCCCACATGAATCTTGATCCAAGATGTTTATGAAACAAGCAGGCCGGCATCTGAACTCTCTTTTCCGGAGCCAACGATTTCAGGAAAGAAAGACGCTGTTACTTACACAACGTGCTTAGTATATTACCCGGCTTGGGTAAACAGTGGGTGTTCAGTCTGCGCGCAGTTTTGGTTTGTCAACAGTAGTTTCACTAAGTAAGGAAAGTCCAGAGGGCAGTTCTTTGATTCAGGGGCGGATCTTGCCCCTCGTCTAGTCCAGATACAGGGAATTCGGCATCACGCAGGGTGAGCGCAGCCCGCATGTGGAGGGAAAGGCTGACACAGGTCTCCCACCATAAGGCACTGTTAGCAGAAGAAGACACAGAAAGCAGGGTGAACTTAACAGAGGCCAGAAGGCCCTGGCTTCCAAAGTCAGAAGGCCCTTTCTCAGTCTCAGGGATGGCTTCCTTGATCTTCCCATGCCAGCGTCCGCACCTGTAGCAGGGGGCAGTAGGGCGAGCCAGGCACTCAGTCGGAGCTAAGGCTCTCCGAAACACGTGACCCCACGCATCCCTCTGTCCGGACTCTAACCTGCCCTTCCATATGGTTCCTCTTCACTTTCTTGGGAACAGCTATTACTCATTCTTGAAGATCCTAATCAGATACCACGTCTGCCAGGAAATATCCCTTGTGCCAGGATAACTAGCTCTTCCCACCCCCACCCCTCCTCCCCAAGTTCCTATCAGGTCTTTACAGCAGGCACCACCCTGGGGGCGGATGGGCACCCCCTGAAGCTTCCTTATGGTGTCATTACTCGAGCGGTGTGTGACTGTCCTTGTCACTGCCTGGACGTTTGTCCAGAAACCAATCTAAAGAGCTGTGAGAATGGGGATGAGGAGGGGTGATGGGAAATTGTTGGGGAGGAGAACGGGCAAGACTGAATGTAATGCGCTCTGAGATCATCAGTGTGGATTCAGCACAAGAGGAAAAGGCCATGGCAGATATAGTCAGTCTCGGAGTGGAACAGAAAAGCCATAGAATGAAGATGGGGCTAACTCTGGTCTCTTGGAAGCAACGGAGAAATGAAAACAACAACAACAACAAAACTCAACTGGTGTGCCTGAAATGTGTGTGTTTGTGTGTGTGTGTGTGTGTACATATGTGTGGAGACACATCTCTGCATGTGGCATAAACACTGTTTCGTAAATGAGGGTAACAGACACCCTAGACACGCTTCCTTTGCTTTTGAGAGTAATTTTCTTGGCACGCCATGACCCGTGCTAATTCAAAAGAGATAATCCCGGTAGAATCACTCACTTTGTCGCTCCCAAACCCAGATAATGTTCCAAGTTTTAAAGTAATTATTTTTGTCCTTCTCTCAAAGGTGGTTGGGCCATATTACTAATTCCCAAACTAATCAAAAATGAGATCCTTGAAGTCGATCCCATTTACAATTGCACCCAAAACCATTAGATACCTAGGAATAAATTTAACCAAAGAGGCAAAGGATCTGTACTCAGAAAACTATAAAATACTCATGAAAGAAATTGAAGAAGACACAAAGAAATGGAAAAACGTTCCATGCTCATGGATTGGAAGAACAAACATTGTCAAGATGTCAATGCTACCTAGAGCAATCTACACATTCAATGCAATCCCCATCAAAATACCATCCACTTTTTTCAAAGAAATGGAACAAATAATCCTAAAATTTGTATGGAACCAGAAGAGACCCCGAATAGCCAGAGGAATATTGAAAAAGAAAAGCAAAGCTGGCGGCATCACAATTCCGGACTTCCAGCTCTATTACAAAGCTGTCATCATCAAGACAGTATGGTACTGGCACAAAAACAGACACATAGATCAATGGAACAGAATCGAGAGCCCAGAAATGGACCCTCAACTCTATGGTCAACTTATCTTTGACAAAGCAGGAAAGAATGTCCAATGGAAAAAAGACAGTCTCTTCAACAAATGGTGTTGGGAAAATTGGACAGCCACATGCAGAAGAATGAAACTGGACCATTTCCTTACACCACACACAAAAATAGACTCCAAATGGTTGAAAGACCTAAACGTGAGACAGGAGTCCATCAAAATCCTAAAGGAGAACACAGGTAGCAACCTCTTCGACCTCACCTGCAGCAACTTCTTCCTAGACACATCGCCAAAGGCACGGGAAGCCAGGGCAAAAATGAACTATTGGGATTTCATCAAGATAAAAAGCTTTTGCACAGCAAAAGAAACAGTCCACAAAACCAAAAGACAACCGACAGAATGGGAGAAGATATTTGCAAATGACCTATCAGATAAAGGGCTAGTATCCAAAATCTATAAAGAACTTATCAAACTCAACACCCAAAGAACCAATAATCCAATCAAGAAATGGGCAGAAGACATGAACAGACATTTTTCCAAAGAAGACATCCAAATGGCCAACAGGCACATGAAAAAGTGCTCAACATCGCTCGGCATCAGGGAAATCCAAATCAAAACCTCAATGAGATACCACCTCACACCCGTCAGAATGGCTAAAATTAACAAGTCAGGGAACGACAGATGTTGGCGGGGATGTGGAGAAAGGGGAACCCTCCTACACTGTTGGTGGGAATGCAAGCTGGTGCAACCACTCTGGAAAACAGTATGGAGGTTCCTCAAACAGTTGAAATTAGAGCTACCATTCGATCCAGCAATTGCACTACTGGGTATTTACCCCAAAGATACAAATGTAGGGACCCGAAGGGGTACGTGCACCCCAATGTTTATAGCAGCAATGTCCACAATAGCCAAACTGTGGAAAGAGCCAAGATGTCCATCAACAGATGAATGGAGAAAGAAGATGTGGTATATATACACAATGGAATATTATGCAGCCATCAAAAGGAATGAGATCTTGCCATTTGCAACGACGTGGATGGAACTGGAGGGTGTTATGCTTAGTGAAATAAGTCAATCAGAGAAAGACATGTATCATATGACCTCACTGATATGAGGAATTCTTAATCTCAGGAAACAAACTGAGTGTTACTGGAGTGGTGGGGGGTGGGAGGGATGGGGTGGCTGGGTGATAGACCTTGGGGAGGGTATGTGCTACGGTGAGCGCTGTGAATTGTGCAAGACTGTTGAATCACAGATCTGTACTTCTGAAACAAATAATGCAACATATTTTAAGAAAAAAGAAAAAGAAGAAGATAACAGGAGAGGAAGAATGAAGGGGAGTAAGTCGGAGGGGGAGACGAACCATGAGAGATGATGGACTCTGAAAAACAAACTGAGGGTTCTAGAGGGGAGGAGGGTAGGGGGATGGGTTAGCCTGGTGATGGGTATTAAAGAGGGCACATTCTGCGTGGAGCACTGGGTGTTATGAACAAACAATGAATCATGGAACACTACATCAAAAACTAATAATGTAATATATGGTGATTAACATAACAATAAAAAATTTAAAAAAAAATGAGATCCTTGAGAAGTCTGTTACTCATGATATTGGCACTCATAATAGATCCAGAAGGATACTACACAGGAAGACTAACTTCTGCTCAAATATGGTACGCTGGGTTACAGAGACCTAGCAAAACTGTCTGATGCCCCTGAAACCCTTTAAATCTAATACAAGGAGGCCAACTTCAAGATGGATGTGGAAGACAGGGCTTCCTGATTAAAGAGAACATGACCTGGTCAAAGTACATGTGATATTACTGTCATATTTCTCTGTATCATAGGTCAGCAAACGGTTTCCAGAATGAGCCAGATGGTAAATATTTTCAGGACCAAAGGCAATCCTGACTCTTGCACAACTATTCAACTCTGCCACTGTAGCATGAAAGTAGCCATAGGACATATGTAAACAAATGGGCATACGTTCATGCTCATGGCTGTGTTTCAATAAAACTTTATTTACAAAAACAGGTACAGGGTTTGCTGATTCCTATTAGAGTTGATGATACGGCTGAAATATAGAAAATATTTTTAACTCTTTGGCTTTTAAAATGCCTCTTATGCATTTTTTTTAAGGTGCAGTAATATATAGTAGGTTAATGATTTTGTTCTGGATCAGAACTGGATTTGAATTTTTGCCCTGCCCCTAATTACCTGTGTGACACTAGGCATGTTACTTTACCTTCTAAGCCTTTATTTCCTTATCAGTAATACCAGTTATGATATTATGATACTTATTTCATTGTTTGCTGTGAGGATTAAATAAAAAAATATGTGTCAAGCCCCGAGTACCACTGCTCGATAATGGTACCTATCTCAAGCATTTACATTGTCCTGGAAAAGGCCACAGTCATCAGCAGGAAAGCCTAGCACTACCTTGCCTGCCTGCCTATGAACTATGAGGAGAGTTACACTCCACAGGGTGATTCTGACCATTATAAAGTTCAGCTCCTTAGAATTTCTACCCCTAACTGACTTTCTCAGGGTCTCACAAGCTTCAAGAGATAGATTCAGTAGCACCTTGGTTACCTAATAGTCACTTTTAAGGATAAAAATTCAGGTAATTGCTTTATGCAGGTCTGCAGAGGAAGGGAAACTGAGACCTTCTTACATGTTTTTAAACCAATGTAATATTGTCATTCAGTTGTGCTTGCTCACAGTTTAGTTTTCCTCCTGGTAACAAGGGCTCCCTTGTCTTTGATTTTCCAATGATTAGCATATTGGGTAGCATGCACCAAGCACTTACTAAATACTTTTTGAAGGAATGTTGGCAACTGGAAAGAATGAGTTGAGTTGAGGAACCAATAGAAGATAAAATATATGCCTGTGACTCTCGGGGTATTTCCTTGGGACCATGATTTCCCACCCTTATATCCAGACCCTTCCAGGGATAGGACTAGTCTCAAAGCAAAGAATCATTTTCTCTAGTTTCTTTTCAGTGCTGGATAAAAGCCAATGTAGATCTCATTCTATACACTCAGTTGAGCAAGGAATGTAACAAGATTTTTCTATAACCCAACTAAAATTTTGTTTCATACCTTTACTCAGTGGTAGGAACTTTAATCCAGTCAACAGCAGTTGCCCTTTTGTGCCCAATCATCGTGTCTAGGGCATGGTGGAGTCTGGGATTCATCTAGTCCTTGGACATTGCCCATCTCGGGAGGCATCCCGGAGAGGCCCGTCATTGTCCTGCCTGGCCCTGGTCATCAGGCACGCCAGTGTCCCATTCCTCCTTGCTACAGGGGCCGTTCTTCCAACACTGTGCTCTTTCGGCCGTGTTCCAGAATTGACTCTGTCCTTGGTGTTCTGTTGTTTTCCTTCCTTAAGGCAGTAGGCAGGAATGTCCTAGGTGATTTATGAAAGAAGGGCAAGGCAGGTATATAGAAATGTGCTGGAAGCAAACACACCAACAAAACTAGTTAATATTGCAAAAGTGCTCTGCCACATAGCTCGTTCAAATTAAGATGAATTGGACAAGGGAAATACATACCTGTGTGCAAATAGTCTGCTTGGCTCCCAGGTGCAGGACTGGACCAAAGGGGAGAAGACATTGGTAAATAGATTGGGCTTGTATAGGAAACAAACAAAGCAACAGAACATGATGCATTTAGAGCTATCCATAAATATAAAGAGCTGCCTTAGTAGCCATTGGGTTCCTGGGCAGAAAATATTCAGCGGAGGCTCAGTGATGGTTTAAGTGATGCTAGATAAGAGATTTACAGCTTGGGGGAGGGTTGGAATAAATTGTCTTTAAAATTTTCCCAGCTGTGCAAGTTTTGTGATTCTTTAGGAGCTTATGTGTATGTGTGTGCATGTGTACGTGTGTGTGTGTGTGTGTGTGTGTGTGTCTGCTTTTGGTTTGATGTTGTGGCTACAAGTCCCCTAAGAGCTGCGCTATTATCTTGTGTGACCTCAGATAAAGTTCTTCACCAACCTGCTTGTTTCCTCACCAATAAAATTGGGATAACAATGCTTATTATGTATTTGGAGGATGACATTAGGCAAAATTCTTTGCAGGGTGACTGAGGCGTTTTGAATACTCGATAACAAGTAGATAAATCTTGATAGCAATGCTTAACTAGATGCAATTGTTCAGTCCTCCCAAAACTTTTGAACACTGCTATTTTCAGGGTTTCTAGAAGCAATACACGTCTTGGATAATGTGGGCCAATTTTGAGAGAAGTGCCACTTGGACTCAGATATTAATTATAATGATAATTGCAGCTAGGTTCCCAGAGCCCTTGCTCCTTCACGTTTCCATAAGGTAGGTAGAATTGTCACCCAGATAAGGAGACTGAGCACACAGCTGATGACTGGCAGAGTTTTCATTTGAAGACAGATAATTGGCTCTGTCATCAGGCACTGCACTCCATCTGCTACGGACTTGCGGTGTATATTAGTCAAGGTTCTCCAGAGAGCCAAGAGGACACGTGTATATATATGTGTGTATGTGTGTGTGACAGGTCGGGAGAGAGAGAGAGATTTTAAGGAATTGGCTCATGTAATTGTGGAGGGGTGATAAATTCAATATCGGCAGGGCCAGCTGGAAACCCAGGGGAAAGTTGCAGTTCAAGTCCAAAGGCAGTCGGCTGACAGAATTTCTTCTTATTCCCGAGGTCAAGGTTTTGCTCCCTTCAGGCCTTCAACTGACTGGACGAGGCCCACCCACGTTATGGAAGTAACCCACTTTATTTGAAGTTCACCGATTTAAATATTAATCTCATCCCAAAAATATTTTCACAGAAACATCCAGAATAATGTTTGACCAAATATCTGGGCAACCCATGGCCCAGCCAAGCTGACACATAAAACTAACCACCATGTTGTGGTTCTCCACAAAAATCCACTCTAGTTCCTCCCTAGCTCTCCATGTCCTGGCAATCAGGTAACACAGCAAGTGAGTTGATTCTAAAAAGAATTTCTGAGATTCTAAGATAAAAAGTGCTATATAATTACTCAAGTTTTCTACTTCCTTCTCCACTCCCTACCCCCTTTTCTTTGCTTCCCTGCCCCCCTTCCTCTGGGTTTTAAAGGAGGTTGGAGAGAGACAGAAGTTTCAACAGGGATAGTTTTGCAACCCGATACCACAGCATGTTGCAACACTATGATGCTTGAGGCAAATGTATCTAAAAGACAAATTCCATTTTAAGTGCATACACTACATAATAATTCAGCACTTAACATATCTTGGTACTTTGATGTCTTTATGGGTGCTTTTCTCCCTGCTTCTCAGGTTTACACTTTCTAATATGTAGCAGAGTTTGAAGAATTAAAGTTGAGTCCCTAGTTTTCTCTGGGTGAAGTTGCAAACCTGTTCACATATGATTATTCACATCATAGCTTCATTGCAAAAGGGACTAGGGGATCTGTGGCAACTGCAGCCACCACCTTCTCAGTCCCTTTGGCCAGCAGTACATTTGCCTATTCAGATATAGAGAAGAAGCCATGTTCTGCTCTCCCCGTGGAGAGTCGTGGGCCTGGAGTGACAAGTACAGAGAGAGGGCTGCCTATTGGAACGTCTGGGGCAGGTTCCCATGGCCAGCCTGCGGTGGTTCTGATCATATTTCAGATCGCATGCTTCTGCTGAAAAGGCAAAAGATGATTTCTCAATATCAAATCAGACTAAAAGGACACTTGCTAATTGCTATATGAGTAAGTTATGGTAAGTTACTAATAAAAAATATTGACTTAACTTGCAAAAAGAAAAACCCTTTTGAAATCAATTTTTATTCAAAACCATGAAAACACGCAAATAAATCAAATATCCATCCACGAGCGAATGGATAAACAAATTGTAGTATATCTATGTAATGGAATACTGCTGAGAAGTGAACAAAGAACAAATCGTTACTACATGGGGCAACATGGATAAATCTCAAAAGCCTTATACTAAGTGAAAGGAGCCAGGTACAAAGTACTACATAAGGTATGATTTTCCCAATATGATATTCTGGAAAAGGCAAAACTCTAGGGACAGAAATCAGATGAGTGACTGCCAGGAGCCAGAAATGGTAGGAATGGGCTGACCCCAAAGGGGCATGAATGACCTTTTTGGGGTGATGAAACCATTCCGTATCTTGATTGTAGCGGTGGTCACAGGACTGTGTATGTTTGTCAACATTTGTGGAACTGCAACACCTCAAAAGCATGAATTTACTATATATAAATTATGCCTCAATAAATGTGATGTCGAAGAAAAAGATGCAGGATGATGCAAACATCTGGAGAGAGCCAAAGACAAGGATTCCCAGCAAATTGTG
The DNA here is from genome assembly GCF_037043125.1 of Eumetopias jubatus. Lineage (NCBI taxonomy): Eukaryota > Metazoa > Chordata > Mammalia > Carnivora > Otariidae > Eumetopias > Eumetopias jubatus. Next base: position 26,056,397 of record NW_028274808.1, on the reverse strand, counting down.
AAAGAATGGCAATTGCTAACCCCTCGTGCTCTCCCAGACCTGGAGTGGGGGGAGGGGGGAGGAAGAAGGAGGAGGAAGGGAGCAGTGAGGGCCAACCCTATTCTCCACCCAGTTCTAAATGCTTCTGCCAAGATTCGCCAGTGCATTGATTTATTTATCAAACACTCTCACTATCTCTTCGAAGGTGGAAAACATCAAGTCGGTGTTAACATTCTCGGTGCACGAAGAGACTGTAGGCATGATCCCCCCCGGAAGATGAGCCTCCTTCCCACTCCGGCTTCATAAGGGCACTAAAAGGACACCAGCCCAGTGAGTTTGGTTTCCCCCTTTCTGTGTCTGGACTGCAGCTCAGGAAGGTATAGCAGGGAGGCAAAAAAAAAAAAAAAAAAAGACCTGTTTTTCATTTGCCTTGAAGGGCTACAAAAGCGGGGTGGGTGGGGTGCCAGCTAAGTTAGCAAAGGGGCTTCAGGGACAGGGACATGTCACTTTAAGTGCCAGCCAAAGTTGCGATTGGATGAAAAGGCGGGCACTGTTAGCAGAAACAGTATGATTAAATCCCAGTCGCTGTCAGACAGTGAGGGGAAGTAAAATCAGAGGCTTGACAGGGGCGGGAAGGGGGAGTTGGAGGAAAGACAAGAGCGGCTAGGTCTTTAGAGGTGGAATGGAACACCTCCCACTGATTGAGCAGTGGCTCCAGCCACTGAGCAACCTCTGAAATATAATTTAAAGATTTCCTTTCCTGGTGCCAAGCATAGCCCTCATTTGCTGGGGTTTTGTTTCTGTTTCCTTCTCCGCAAAATGGGGTCTTCCCACGGGGGGAATGTGTCTAAGTCCTTTGTTCCTGCTGCCGTGCTTTGGGATTGCAGTCGGCACCTTGCTCTGAGGTCCTCGGAACAATACAAGATCACCACGGCTCTTGGTGCCTAAGATTGCCGCCTTTCTAAGCTGTGTGCTCTTTCCTTCCCCCAGGTGAGACCATTCACCTGGGCAAGTCAGGCGGTGATGCACGGTGGCCGGCACTGAGGGAGAGTTGGGAAGACTCTCTCAGAACCATCGACAGAAGATTACTTTTTACAGAGAGAATCCATTAGAGCCAATAAGAGCGCTACAGTTATCAGTAAGTCTAACTTCTAAGGAACAACCTACCTGTCCTGTCTCTCTCTGCTATGGTGTTTCCCTATAACCTAGTTCTTCACTGATGTCTTTTGACCCCTGCCTGCTCCCTTCCAAGTAGAGAGATAGAAGGTGAAAAGAATATATATTCTTCACAGTGTCTGGAACTTACTTTCTGTGTTCACACTGTGCTCGGTGCTTTCCATGTATTATTTCATTGACTATTAAAAACAGCCCTGTGAGCACTCCCATTTTTCAAACAAGGATACGGAGACCTAGAGAAATTAATGAACTTGTGGAAGGGCCCTCAGCTATTTAGAGGATAGAGCTGATAGTCAAGCCCACACCAGTGCCAAAGCCAGAGATTCCCGCCACCGCCCCCGCCCCCCCCCCCCCCCAGCGAAGACTGCTGTATCCTTGTAAAGCCAAGCCATTCCTTTCAGAAGGAATGGGCATCTCTAAACATTGCCTTCTATATTTCAAAAATATGCAGGATATATGACTGGGGCTGGCTGAGATTCAAATACAAGCTCCACAACTTAATGGTTGTGTGAACTTGTGTCAATTGCTTGCTTTCCCCAACGCTGTCAACTGTAAAATCGGAATGATGATGCTTATCTTATAGAATTATTTTAGAGAATGAATGTGATAGTATGTATGAAAATAACTCAACAAATGATACTTTTTCTCCAAAGAATAATCCCCCCAATGTTTAATTATTTGCTACTCCTACCCATGGCAAATTGACATGGAAAGAAGGCAGGACACATTTAAAGCAAGTGATCTGTGTTTTTCAAACTTTTAGAGGTTTTAGGATGCCTAAAATCTGGTGAATGTATTGAGTGGTATATTGGATGTGAAGGAGGGAACAGAATTAGTATTGCCTTCTGCATAACCACCATGTTCTCAAGAAAGACCTACTCCAGGGAAGATATCATGACTGATACTGGACAAACCTTCCCATACACCCCCCTTTCCAAATCCGGCCCTTGCATGAAATCTTGATTCATCTGTACATCTGAAGTTGCAATCTTGTTTGTTTATAGGTGCTATATCCCATGAAAGACATAAGTGAACTGAAAACCATAATAGACTCAAAGAAGTTTGGAGTTAGAGTAATTTGTATATAGCATTAGGGAACACCTACATTTTAGTTCCATACAATGCAGGAATCTCTTCCATAATATCTTGATTACTTATCTGAACTCAAGTCCTTACATCCTACCCATGTGGGGAGCTTGCTGTCAGTGTCCGTAAACTTACGGAGCCTCCCTATGATTTACCCTCACTAGTCCTAGCTTTCATATAAACAAAGGCCCACTTCCATATTACCTTCTATCATGTATAGATGAAATATAATCCTGCTGCTCCATCTTTGCATCAAATTCTCTTTTCTGGGGGATACAGCTTCCAGACTCCTACTGTTTCTTATCAACAGTGTTCAGACTCTTGGCTCTGCTAGGCCTTAGCTCTGCCCAGTACCCCATCGCCCACCATTGCAATGGGGCTAAGATTGTCTTGACTTTTCGGCAGCCCATCACTTTGTGGCTGGCTTAACACTGAGCCTGTACTGTGAGAGACTGCACAAGGAAAATGTGGGGCCCCTGGCTCAGAAAAGTGGTGATGAGAACCAGGTGTCGTGGACTTGACCAAGGGAGAGAACCCAGGCTCTTCTCAGCACCCTGAATGTCGGCCCTGCTGTATGAGGCAGGACAAGCCTATGAAACTGATACACTATATAAAATCCAGAAGACCAGTGGATTAACTTAGAATGAGTGATAACTGCTTCAGGATCCAGAAATGACTTGGATTCAACACAATTTATTTTTCCCTCTTTCACACAAAGATATCATGGAATTCTTCGTCAAATGCCTCCATGAAGTCTGTAGATGCTCTATAGACTGCATGGTCTTCATCTACCAGCACGATAATCCACTGAATTCCTCTTCGGCTTCTTTATATAGAAATAATGAGCTTCTGCCTTTCTCTCAGGTATTCTGTTTGCATAGATAGCAAGAGAACGATCCTGGTGGAGAACAAACTTGGAAAGAGGACAGACTTGGACTAAATATTTTCTTGACAAAGATTGGCAGGGAAACCATCAAAGACTCTTAGACACACATATGGCTCTTCTTCTATGCCAGGCTCACTCTTACAGGTGAAGAGGGATGTGAAATGAGTGTAAATCAAGGTTTCTGACCTTTAGGCTGTGACGGCCAAGGCAACGGCAAGAAAGAAACTTGTAAAGCGGTTAAGAACAATAGAAGGAGGCATGGAAGTGATGAAAGGGGACCAACGTAAATGGTATTGGAGGTCACAGTAGATTGTGCTGAGAGCCAAAGGACATGGTGGAGGTGTGGAGGGCAATGACCCCAAGATGAACTTTGCAAGATGAATGGAATTTAGATGGGCCGGCAGGGTGAGAAAAGAGCTTTATAGGTAGAACTGATTAAAATAAAAAATACAGAAGGAAAAGCTCATCAGTAGGGTGAATGCATCTATCACTGAGGACAGATTTAAGGAGGCACGTCGATGGTGAACTAGGTACGGAAGCTGAGGGGAAGACCCAGAGAGATTTGAGGGAATCAGTGGGGTGCTTCCCTGGAGCCCAAAGGGGGAGTCGAATTACCCTTTGGAGGTAGAAACTGACAACTTTTGGAGGAAGTACAATAAGTATTACTTTGCAAAGTAGTTGGAAACCTTATAGAACTTGTTAACCTTAAAAGATACAGACTAATATATATATATATATTATATAATACATATATAATATATATATATTTCAAAAGTGTAAACACGACCTCGCAGTTTATACACAGTTGATAGGTTGTTAAGAGAAACTAGGGATGTGTCAGTATCCTGATCTGGTATTAGCATCACAAAGGGCAACGATATTTTTTCTTTTCTGAAGTCCATGAGATTACTCTCTAATGATAAAACCCAATGCAGCCAGTCTTGACTTAGATCTTTGACTGGGGATCTCATGACACACAGATGACATTTTTGAACACAAATGTTTTCTAACGGCCTCATCCCCCAGATAGGGTCATTTGCTGCTTACAAAGGGTCCAGTTTTCTTTGAAATAACAAGAACTGGCCTTATATTCTTTCTTCATGGTCTTGGGAAGCCACTGCACTTTCTGGTCTGTACATTTCTAGATACTCCTTTTGAAAAGTCTTGGATGATGGAATTTGGGATAAATGTTGAGAAGATCTTTCTGCTTTACTGTAACATTGGTTAAAAATAAGTGTACTATTAAACATGCTGTTTTCATAGATGATTTATATTTGTATGGAGCGTCACCTTAGAGTATCTCAATTTTAGTTACTTTCTCCTTCTACACCACAGAGAGCCCAGGAGCTGTTGCTGCATAATACTAATAACAAGTTCCAAAGTCACTCCCGAGTCCCTACTCCACACACACACACACAAAAAGCAAATTCTGCTTTTTAATTTTTTAAAGTTTATTTATTTATTTATTTAATCTCTACACCCAATATGGGGCTCGAACTCATAACTCTGAGATCAAGAGTCCTATCCACTACCGACCAAGCCACCGAGCACCCCAGATTCTACTTTTTTAAACATTCGTTTTATAAAATTAAGGTGTTTTGGTTTTTTTGTGGTTTTGTGTGTGTGTGTGTGTGTGTGTGTGTGTGTGTGTGAGCGGGAGATACACGTCTCTTACTAATATTTTATTTTTGAAATATTTAAATGCCATGAGAACCACAAAGCACAATTTTTATCACGCTTCTTTTCTTCTAATAGAGAAACAAAATAAACACCTTGGAGGCTTTGATATTATGTTTAAAGGACAACACATTTACATTTTTCACAAAAGTGTAAACAGGAAAACAGTGTGCCTGGCAGGGGAGGGCGGCTGAAGCAGACACTGGCACGAAGAACAGCGTCTTCAGTCACTGTGGCTAAGGGAATAGGAAATGCCAAAAAGGCCTTTGGGAGAAGCGTATTTGCTCTACACTTGCAGCAGCCAAAAGAAGCTTTGTTGCAAGCAATGGAAGGATAAGGAATTGCCTAGACTCCAGAAGCTAATGTCAACTTGGTGATTGAACTTGCTGTCTACCCTGAGGGCAAAGGAAACCGTTTCTTTGCCCTGTGTATTGTCTTCAGGTTCTTAACCTCTAGGCTCAGAACAAGAGCAGGGAAGAGGTTAAGGGAATGAGGTTCAGCAGAGACCTCCAGCTTGGCTGCTTTGGGAGCTGCGAGTTTATTGGAGCTAATGACTCAGAACGGTTTTGAACTCTCTGCGGGGTTCATGTCTCCACGGCTTGCCCTGCATTTGGCACAGATACCCAAGCATTGGCTGGAACAACCATTATGATAATACGGTGGAGGAGTCCGTTTCTTTCCTAGTGATTGCCCTTAGGATGAGATGGAGACAAAACCCCCAATTGGTGATCGCTCTGATGTGGATTTTAATGGTTCTATAAATGATTAAGTTGGACATATTCCAAAGTGGAAAAGTCATGAATAAAATTTAAGATTTTTTCCTTTCTTTTCTTTTATCCTTTCTTTCTCTCTGCCTTTCTTTTTTTCCCCCTTGCCTCTCCTTGCTTACCTTACCTTACCCTTCCTCTCCACCTTCTTCTTCTTTTCTGTTACGCTGTTAAGGAAACACCTTGGGGTTCTCTCATAATATTGAGCTTTATCAAGGAAAGACCTGGAATAAAAAGGCCTGAATTGTAGTCTAAGCGTTCCACCACCTGCTAGGTGTATATCCTGGGTGCCCACACAGTCTTTTTGAATCCCAGTTTTCTCATCTGTAAACTAGAACTCCGAGCCAGGAACAGGATTCAGCTCTCCTGACTCTCAGCCCAGTGCTCTGTGAGTTTACCCCAGGATCCTCCTGGTGCTTTGCTCCTTGCCTCCATAACCCTCTTCCAGGTGTCTTTCCTGCAGACCCCTTAACCTCCGTCCTTTGCTTTGTCTGCATTCCCTGTGATGCCGGAGGGAACAGCTCACACGCCAGAAAAAGGGCTGGAACTTAGTTCTTCCAAATCCATACCAATAAATACCCTGATCCTGCAAGAGTATGACATTAAACCACAACAGAACAGATACCCTTACCCACATCCTGCTTCCGTGTCCCGCTTCACCCTTGCAACCTCAGCCACAGTATCAATCATAGGGAAGACCCCGTTAACTCCCTGGGCAGTGGAGTTCCCCTGCTCTGTGACCTTACAGAGTATTGTTCCTTCCAACACCGGTCACAATCTGCCATCAAAAACGCACGATCCTTACACCTGAAACTAATATAATTATTATTTGGTAATTATACTACAATAAGAAAAATTGTAAAGAAGGGAATATAATTAAAAAGAACGCATGGTCCTGTTTGGTCGTGTAATTGCCCATACCCCCATGCCCCCCACTCCCCACTATACTGTCCAATTCAGAAAGTCAGGAAACCTATCTGTTTAGCTCATCACTAAACAGATCATCAGGGCCTTGCTTAGAGCCTGGCACAGGGGGTGTCCTCAATAAGAATGTTCTGAATGAGTGAATGAATGGATTTAACTTTCTGATACATGCTCTAACAACACCCATCATTTATGGAGTGTAGTATATTCCAGGTCCTGTAGATTAATTGTTTGGTTCACTCCAAAATTCATATATTGAAACCTAACCTGCAAGGGGATGGTATTAGGAGGTGGGGTCTTTGGGAGGTGATTAGGTCATGAGAGTGGAACCCTCCTGAATGGGAGTGTTGTCCTTATAAAGTAGACCCCAGAGGATTTCCTCATTCCTTCCACCATATGAGGACACAGCAAAAAGACAGCCTTCTGTGAATCAGGAAGGGGGCTCTCACCAGACATTGAAGCCGTCTTGATCTTAGACTTCCCAGCCTCCAGAACTGTGAGAAATAAAGGTTCGTTGTCTATGGCACTTTGTTATACTAGCCCAAGTATACTAAGACACCGGATTCTGAGCTAAGCATTTGACATAGCTTGCTTAATTCTCCAAACAACCTCTTGAGGAAGGTACCACTTACTGTGTTTTACAGACAAGGAAATTGAGGCTAGGGAAAGCACCAAGAGGGAACATCCAGTCCTGCTTCCAGAGTCAGCAAAGGCTTTCCAAAGGTGGCGATGATCATGCTTATGATAATTTAATTCCTTCCAAGTCTGGCTGAAACCAAATTTAAGTGGCTGACCTTCTCTGGCAAGGTAGCATCTCAATAGGGAGAGATAGATAGACAATAGATAGATAGACAGATAGATAGATAGATAGGTATCTAATGTATATGATCACACAATTGATATTTATCATGGGAGGCTCTATTAACTGTAGGAAATATCAGTTAATATGAGACATAACCACCTGGTATAGATCTGGGCAAAGCTGGTTAACTATGGAAGGTATGGGGGTTTTGTGCTTTTGCTCCCACCCCCACCTGCCACCACACTCAGGATAACCCCTTGGAGATCAGGAACTGTCCCCTTCTGGCTTTCTCAAGATACCGATGCCAATTGGTCAAGCAGAGGTTTGGCTGTATTACAGCCCAAAAGATGTGGATCTCTGTATTATCTCCTCTGTCATACAATAACATTGTAATGCCTGTTCTTTCATTGAATTACAAACAAAGCAACACTATGCCCAGATTTGAAAAGTCACATTTATTTTCTTTCTGGACACTGGCTCTGTGGGATCATGCAAGTGAATGCTGCGGTCAGCCCCACTAGGACTCAGTCAGCTGAGTTGGAAGAGATTGTGTGTTTGTGGTTTTCTTTTTCTTTTCTTTTCTTTCAAGAAAAGAGATTAGTGAATGCATGTCTGTTTGAAAGCAAATTCCTTTTGGAGCAAAACACCAGAAACGTGCCCTGGTGATGAGTCCGCATCTTGTGAGCCTTGACCTACGGATGAGAATATTAGATAATAAAAGGTTTCTTTTGAGAAGAATCAGAGGTAAAAACTCTACAATTCCCTCATCTCACAAATGCACATTTTTCTTTTTCCCTTTTATGCTCTCGTGCTACATCTTTTTGGAAGCTGTTTTCTCATTCAAACAGCAAGTCTGGAAGAGCTGCAGGTGTCCCCTGGCCACTGCTTAAAAAGCCTACTTGTTAATCAGCCCCATCACGTGTCTTTTGACCCCTTTCCTGCCCCTCTCTTTACATGTCTCTCCCTGCCAGCCACCACTGCCACTTCTAAAAGGGGAAAAAATACTGAACAGACAGTCAAAAGAGCTATTATCCTAAAGCCTCCTTAACAAAGCGTGGGGCTTTCCAGTAAATTAGTTGAAGGTTTTGCTCCCCTCCCCCTTTCTAGATATGGTGGTCCCCTCCCCTCATTCACTGGTCACTGACAAAGATTGGTGGCTCTGCTACCTTCTGTGACCACTGCACATTCCACCAAGCATCCCTCCCGGAGCCTCTCAGCCACCCTCTCGATAGGTCAGAACCAGTTAGGGATGTAAATCCACAAGCAGATCGGCCTGACGCCACACAAAGTACAGCAAGGGAATATTGTGGGCAATGCTGTCTGAGAGTTTAAACAAATAAAGAAACCACTTTTTCCCCCCTCCAGTCTTCTATACTTGGTTATTGACTGTCTGGCCATGCAAGTCCTCCCCACATGAGAATGCTAATTCTAGGACATTCTGACTTGGGGAGAAGTAATTTGCTAGTAAGGGCCAGTGTTTGGAGAAGGCTCTGGGGGTGGACAGATAGGTTCTAGACAATCTATGTCAGTTACATAGTGTGGGCCTGAAATGGAAGGAAGGTGGCATGAATCTACAGGTCCTAGAAAGGAAGGTTTATTTGCTTCCCCCATGTCACCCTACCCCACCCAGCACAGAAACCAGGTACCATCTGTCCCTTCACTCAGTTCATGCTCTCAGAAACATGAAAAGGAGGAAGCAGGTAAAAGTATTTTTGGTTTCACCATGTGGTGGACCATGGAGAGAAGTAAGATGTCCCCAGAGTCACTTGTGCTGTACCAAAACGGGATTTTACTCCTAGAAAGGGCCAAAGCTAGTTATTAGTAAAATGCTCTAAGTGTCCAGAAGATTGTCTTTCAATCCTTTTGTGGTATATTTCCTATGGGAACCATAAGGAGAAAAGAAGGGAAAGAGAAAAGATCACCTCACTTTAAGGGTGAATAAGCAAACAGTTTGCATTTCAACAGGCTTATAAAATGAAGGCGGGGAAATCGGAGGGGGAGACGAACCATGAGAGAGAAGACGGACAATGAGAAACAAACTGAGGGTTCTAGAGGGGAGGGGGGTGGGGGGAGGGGTTAGCCCGGTGATGGGTATTAAGGAGGGCACGTTCTGCGTGGAGCACTGGGTGTTATGCGCAAACAATGAATCATGGACCCCTACATCACAAACCGATGATGTAATGTATGGTGATTAACATAACAATAAAAAATTAAAAAAAAAACTTTACAGCAGATGGCAAAAGATGTGTTCTTTTTTAGATAAATAAAACAGGAAGGTGTCTTTTCTTCTACCACTGAACATTCCTTGGGAAAACTTGATTCAGAACATTGGCTTGCCTTTGTAAGTAAAAACCCCTTAGATACAGTCCATATAATGACATTCACATGGCTGGGTTTTGGCAAATGATGGCTAGGTCTCAGAGGTAATGTTACACAGAAGCCTTCCGGTAGAAGTCAACAAAAACAACGCAGAGGTCAAGACATTCAGAAGCCTACAGACCTAACAAAATGCAAAACCGAAGCTGCCTTGGGGGAGACAAGGGGAGACAAGGGGAGACAAACGTTCAGCAGTGGGATGGTTGACGGTGAAGCATGTGATGTTTTCTCATCCATGATTTATCAGGCGGCAAATAGGCCTGGAGTTTCTGTGACCTTATAGAATTATGGATCAAGGTGTTTCCTACAGGAGTTTAAAAACTGATGGTCTTTTGAATGACTAAGGCTCACTGACTTGGAGATAACATGAGATTTGGGGCACCTGGGTGACTCAGTCAGTTGGGCATCTGACTCTTGATCTCAGTTCAGGTCTTGATCTCGGGGTTGTGAGTTTGAGCCCTGTGTTGGGCTCCACGCTGGGTGTGGGAGCCTACTAAAAAAAAAAAAAAAAAGAAAGAAAGAAAAAGAAAACACGAGACTTCTCAGACCTGTTTCATCTTTCAGACATAGGCAGTTCACTTACAGAAATAGAGGTGTTTCTCTCAATCTCTCTCTCAATTATATGAAATATACACAACATAAAATATGCCAGTTTTACTTTTTAAAATGTAGAGTCCTATGGCATTAAGCACATTGAAATTTGCTGTCTATCATCACCATCTGTCTCCAGAACTTTTTCGTCTTCACAAAAGAAACTGCACCCATTAAACAGTAATTCCCCACTCACGCTCCCCCCACGCTCCCCCCATCCCCAGCAACCATCATTCTGTTTGCTTTCTCCACGAGCTTGACTACTCTAGGGACCTCACATAAAATGGAATCATACAGCAATTTTCCTTTTGTGACTGGCTTATCCCACTTGGCGTAACGTCCTCAAGGTTCATCCGTGGTGTAGCAGGGGTCCGTTTCCATCGTTTTTAAGGTCGCATCATATTCTGTTCTTTCTCTTTTCATAAACAACTTCATTGAGGTATAATTTACATCCCATCAAGTTCGACCCTTTTAAGTGTACAATTCAACAATTTTAGTCAGTTTTTCAAGTTGTGCAATCACAATTCACAATCCAGTTGTAGAACACTTTCATCATCAGAGTAAGATCCCCCATGCCTACTGACACTTAGTTTCCGCTCCCAGACCCCATTCCCACTCCCCGCCCCAGGCAGCCGCTCATCAACTTTCTGTCTCTATCAAGTTATTTCTCCTGGATATTTCCTATAAATGGAATCACACGTGGGTGCGTGGGTGGCTCAGTTGGTTAAGCAACTTTCTTCGGCTCAGGTGATGATCCCAGGGTCCTGGGATCGAGCCCCGCCTCGGGCTCCCTGCTCGGCGGGAAGCCTGCTTCTCTCTCTCCTACTCCCCCTGCTTGTGGTCCCTCTCTCGCTGTCTCCCTCTCTCTGTCAATTAAATAAATAAATAAAATCTTTAAAAAATAAAATAAATAAATAAATAAATGGAATCACACATTAAGTAATCTTCTGTGCCTGGCTTCTCTCAGGTAGCTTAACCTTCTTGAGGTTCATCCGTGTTGTCACGGGTATCAGGGTTTTATTGTTTTATAACTGAATAGTATTTCACTGTATGGACAGACCATGTACTTATTCATTCACCAGTGGATGGACATTTGGGCTGTTTGTATTCTTTAGCTCTTACGAATATGCTGTGCGAACATTTGTGTGCCCGTTTTTGGTGTACCTAGTTTCATTTCTCTTAGGTAGATGTCTAGGAGGGGAATTGCTGGGCTATAAGACAAAGTTTTGGTTAATTTTTTAGGAAACCATTTAGGAAAACTGTTTTCCGAACTGGCTGTACCATTAAGAGGTTTTCTTTAGGGTAACGAAGCAGATCTTTCAAATGGGTTTGTTTTTCCTTTGTGACTCTTCCTAAAGTCAAATATTCTGCTTCTTTCCAAGCCTAGCTCCGGCTCAGTCAGAAAGCCAAGCAGTGGGAGTCATGAATTAATTCCTCAAATAGTTCTCATTTTCACACCCTTAACTCACAGTGAGTCCACATTAAAACCAAACAACCTTGAAAGCTCAGAAGGACAAGGTTATGAAATGGCTCAGAAGACCCTGGGCAAGTCATGTCAGTCATTGAGGACCTCAGCATCTCCATTTGTCCCTGAAGGATTAGACCTGGATGATCTCTCCTGTCCATTAACGACAACTCTGGAATGTATGTGAACCCAGAACAATCCTTTGATGGGCTTTGAGGTACATCTTAATTCATACTGTCTGGGTGCGGAGGTAAAGAGTTTCTCGACCATGCAAATGCCAGCACAGGTAAGGAACCAGGAATTCTAACCGTGAGCCCTGAAACCAGAGAAAGAGGGAGCTAACAATGAAAGAATGACCATTGTCTTCCTAGGGCAGGTTGAACAAAGGGACATGCTGACCTTATTATAGAAAACTGGCCTTATATTCTTAGTGGACATTAATTAACATGTCTCCTGTATGTCATGCTCTTTGGAGCTGATTTCTGAAAAATCTTTATCTTCCATCTAGAAGCAATAGTATATATCACTCAGTGGCACATTTTCGTTTTAGTAACCGTATTATTTTCCTAGGGCTGTTGTAACAAAGTACCAAACACTGGGTGGCTTAAAACAACAGAAATGTATTGTTTCAAGGTTCTGGAAGCTAGAAGTCTGAGATCAAGATGGAGGCAAGAGCCAGGCTCTCTCTGACAGCTCTGGGGTAAAACCCTCTCTTGTCTCATCTAGCTTCTGGTGTATGCTGGCAATTGTTGGCCTTCCTGGGCTTCTAGAAGCATCGATTTAGTCCCATGGCCTCTTCTCCCATTGTGTTTTCAAATAGTCTTCTTTTTTTGGGTGTCTGTCTCTTTCCTCCTTTTTATAAGGACACCAGTCACATTGGGTTAGAGACCACCCTAATGACCTTATTTTAACTTGATTACCTCTTTGTAGACCCTACTTCCAAATAAGGTCACATTCTGAGAAGCTGGGGTTAGGACGTCCATCTATTTTTGGGGGGGGGGAGTGCGAGAACACAATTCAACCTATAATAGTAACATTTTTTTTAAAAAATTGGGTTTGCAATAAGGTATCTATCACCAAATGCACATCTAACTGTGTTTATGCTATAAAAGGAAAAGAAGAAAGTGTTTTCCTTCTTCAACGCTTGACATCTGAGCTCTGTGGCACTTGGGCACAAAGGAAGATCATAACAATCTTGAACCCTTGGCTCTCGGTCCCATGTGGTTTGAGATTCTGACATCCAGCAGTTATTTAAATAATAGCTTTCAGTTTGGGGGAAAAATCTATTCAGTGCTTGGAATATGATACTGTAAATTATTTAGAATGTTTTATCCTGTGGAGAACTGCCTAGGACTAAAGTCGGGGGAGAGGATGGGACATTGGGAAAGGTTTTTTAAAAAGTTGGGACACAAGAATGTGGTGCCATAATCACAGGACAGGGTTAACCGATAAGATTACTTGAATTTCCACAGCTCAGAGAAGAAAGAGATAAGTTGGGCTGGCAACCGAAAGAGCCGATTATCACTTAGGGAGAAAGAAGGAGGGGAGTGGGGCTGTGTCTGCTCGCCAGACCAACCTTTGGCTGGCTCGCTGAGAAGACCAGCCTCCAGCAGCACCGAGAGAACTCAGATGAGCTCCTCACGGCAAATTTTCAGAAGACCTTTTTCCTTCCCTTCTTCCCTGTCCAATCCCCTCTGGGGTGGTTTTGGGCACCTGCCCGTGGCTTCCAGAGATTCCATCCTATCTCATCTGTGGCCCGTCCTCCTCGCCCTGTTAAATGCCCTTTTCTGGACTGACAGCCCTATGGAGGAGCCCACCTTTCCCATCCCATTTCCCACCCCCCCCCGATTTCCTTCTTCCATGGGGTCCATTGGAACTTCCTGCCGGTGTACGCAGAGTGACTAAGAGTTTAAGCTGGTCTCGGACACTCCCCGCCTCACACAATGCACTGCAGCCTGAATTCCCTTCATGTCACCTGCTCCCTAGCTCTTCTCCCTCTTCACACAGCTCTGGGTTTCAGAAAGTCTCACAGAGAGGGTCCACGCTCCTTTCCTCCACGGCCTCTTCTAGATTACCGTGTTTGCCAATGCTTCACCTCTTCATATCATCTCTTCTCCAACGTCCTTCATTTCCTCTATGGTTCCACATGCCACGGCTGGCAGGATACCTTCCTTCCCCGGTTGGCTGCCAAACACACCAGACTCAAGAGACCCACAGAGTGAAGTGCCCTGACTTCCCTGGTTGTACCAGCGAAACCATTAGTCTACAAGTCTCTGGAGGCTAAAATTCTGCTGGTTATCTTTGATTCCTTCCTCTCCCCCATGGCAGCACCTACCTGGAAATTTCTGTGAGCCTCATATGAGAAAAGGCATGCAAACCCTTTAGCACACGGGGCCTGACACAGAGCGAAGGCTCCACAATGTAAGCTATTATTTGTAAATATCTTATTGCCCTCAGTGAATTCCTAAGTAGCCAGTCCCCAGAACTCCCTCTTCATGTCTTTCCAAACCATCCATCCCACATCCCTGTTTTCCATTCCCACTGCCACCTCCTTTATCACAGCCCCCTTACCTCCCATCTGGACCAGAGATAGAAACTCCACGCCAGTCTCCTCGTCTCCGACCTCCTCTCCCACTTCCTAATCTATCTGGGATAGAAGATCCAGGTAGGGCTGATGAAAAGCTAACTTCAATGACATCATTCAGTTGCTCAGAAAAGTCAATGCTCCCCCGTGGGCAGGTTCCCTCCTTCCTGCCAGTCCCACACTGCAGTTTCAGCCTTGTCTCCTATAGCCACACTCCAGCCAGACCAGATGGGAAATCTCTGCAAAGTCTCCCGCCTCTCCCATGACCATTCCTCTGTGGATACCATTCTCTCAGTCTGGAAAGTCCCCATTGTCCACAAATCAAAAATCCTTCTTATCCTCCTAAGCCCCCCTGGCTCTGTGAAACCACTTTTTGGGTTTCCGGCTTTTCCTTCTTTGAGCCCCCACTGCCCCTGCATCATCTCCAGCTCACAGACCTATTTTCCCCACAGGACCTCATCCAGCGCTTCGTAAGTAGAAGGCGCTCAATAAATGTTTGTTGACTCAAACTGAACCCCTTTCTCCCTTTAAGGGGAGAGACACCTCTCTGTTGTTTGGGGTCTATTCTCCGACCAGGGAGAGATCAGGCATGGGATTACTTTGGTCCAATCCTCCCACTGTCCAACACCTCCAATACCCCATCTAGCCTCTTCTCAGTATATTTTAATGTGGACACTTCCTCATTCTGCCTTTTTGCCTTTCTAATTTCAAACAACTCTAGCTTACCTACCCCCAAAGCACTACCTGTCCCGGCCTTTGTCCTAATTTCCCCCCAATTTCACTGCTCTCTTAAACAGACTGGTGCTCACGGACTAAAACCCTGAAGTGACTCACTCTTCTTCAAGGTCTGATCTGTATCAGGGAACCCGAGCGCCGCAGTTAAAAGTGTCATGAAATGGACTGGTAAGTAGCTAGAAGCAGAATGCTGTGTACACACAAATGACATTGCATGGCAGGATGCAGTTTGCAAGTTCAAGCAAGAATTGTTTATTTAAAATGCATAAGCTTACCGCAGCTTTACTGAGGAGATAACACACTTAACAGTCACTGGTGGAGAACTGCATAAGAGAATGGGTATTTTACGTGGATCTAAGTGGGTCTTTTGAAGTATTTTTTGATTCTTTTCATTAGGCAAGATGAAGCCATCTTTAAGGCCATGTCGCTGGCATAAAAAGATGCACGTGACATGCCAGCAACTACAGTATAATGCATTTATTTTGTGTGAGCACAGCAAAACACTTGGGAACATGGTTTATTTTGCAGAAAGACTAAATTAACCCTTCAATTGTCGTCCCATGCCACAGAACTGCCAATCCCGTCATACTGTTGCCTTGGCTTCTGATCATTACTTCCTCAGCCTGTCTGTGTCTTCAGGATACAGTAAGTAAAGAGAGGAAGATCAAGTGGGAACAAGAATGCCTTCTGTATGCTCGATCCTGTGAGGTGGGTGTCCCCACTCAGGCCTTACAGAGGAAGAACGGTCGCATCCAGCCTGAATCATGGGAACCAGGAACTTCTCTGATCCCGGGCGTGCGCCATCTCCCACTGTAACTAAACCGCACGCACATCCTTATGCCATTTTTGTATTTGTCCAGGGCAGACCACTTTGTACCTGTCTGCTTATCAACACCCTCCTCCCCACCCGGTCTTAGTAAAGAGAGGCCTGGCCCCTCCCGTTTTGTTGGATGCTGATGGAGGTCAGCCAGAGTTTTCCCTCCACGTTCGTTCACGTGGTTTCCTCTCACTTTAAGAAGAAAGAAAAATTGGGCTGGACTGCCAGAACTTGGGAGAGGGCAGCATGGCAGACTGGGATTGTCCACCAGTGGACCCATGCGGTTGTTGCCTCTGATCCCAGTGTTGCCACTGTTCAGCTGATGGGCCTTGGCAAATTATGTGGTCCTCTGCATGTCGGCTTTCTTCCCTATAAAATGGGGATGATGTCCCTCTCATGGGGTGGCTTGGCACAGGGTAGGTACTTAACCAATGTCAGCCCCCCTCCCCCAAATTCTATTCATAGTAAGGAGAAATCCAGACATTGGAGCATGAGGAAGTATTCCTTATATCCCTCTACCTTTGCCCTTTTCTTACACCCAAGCCAAACCTCAAAAAAAGGTCTTCTCCCTGTCTCCCCTCCACCTACCTCCTCACCCGCTCAGGCCTGTTGTCACTGCCAGAGCTCATGGAAAGCACAGGAATCTCAAGGGAAACCAGTCTTCCTCCTCTCCAGCTGGGTGGAGACTCAGCGGCTCATCCCTGTGGACTGAAAGGCAGAGGACCTAATTGGAGTTACCTCTCTGGGGAGCAGGAGGGGCAGAGAGGAGGTGTTTTTCCAGGGTCTTCTTCCTAGACCCTTTCGCCACATTGCCCCCACCCAGGCAGGCTCAAGGTGGTGACTCTGGCGCTCGCTAACTCTCTGAGGAAACACCCAGGTCAAGGTGCGAGCCTGTCACAAGGCAGCTGGAGGAAGGGAGGGGACTGACTAGGTGGTATGCTGTCATACTCTCCGTGACAAGAGTTTTTAGCCCGGAGACTATCTCGAACTCAGTCTATCTCTGTGAGTGAGTCACTAACGGGAAACTGTAAACACAGGTGTAATATTGGCCCGCGGAGGACCGGGATGTCGGTCCGAGCGAGGTGGAAGACCAGCTCTCTCCAGTCCAACCCTTCATTCTATATCCATAAAACTAAAGTTCCCGGGGGTGAAGCAATTTGCCTGACGCTCAGTCCCAGGATTGAGCGGGACCTGGAATCCGCCGTCGGGATTCCCAGTCCGGCTCCCTCGCGCCCCACGCTCCTCCCCCGCCACCGTAATGGACAATATCGGTGCCCACGCAGCTTTGGCGACCGGCTTGGCTCCCGACCTCACTATTTCACTCCCGACCTCTCGCTTTCTCGCTCCCCCGCCCCAGCTCTCGGGCTTTACACGCCCCGGGGTCTCGCAGAGCCGTCTGGACGAAGGGAGGCAGGACACCTATCATACCTCTATAGACATTGTGGTCAGAGGAAGCCTGCGAGCACCGATCACCGCCCCTGGGGCGGGGGCAGGTGCGGGCTCGGCTCGCGGGTCGGAAGGCGCCCAGTCCCGGGCGAGGGGCGGGGCCTCCCCGCCGCGAGAGGCCGGGCGGGTGGGCGAGGGAGGGGAGGGGCGGGGCGGGGAGAGTTTGGAGCGCTCGGGGCGGGAGAGCCGCAGCCCGCCGGCAGGCAGCCGGAGGCGCGCGGGCCTGGGCGGGGGGACGGGGGGGGCGGGGTCGCGGGGCGGCGGCGGCGGCGGCGGCGGCGGCGGGGACTGCGGAGGTGCGGCGGGGGCCTGGGCGCGCGGCGTAACCGGAGGCGGAGGGGGAGGAGCCGCGCTCGCAGCTGCCACCCGGCCTCCCGGCCCCGGCAGAGGACACCCGCCCGCCGCCGGGCACGCACCGCGCGCACTCACTCTCCAAACAATGCTCCGAGGCGCCCGGCGGGGTGGCTGGCGGCTAGGCGGCCGACGGCGAGGCTGGGGGAGCGCGGCCCCGAGGTGAGCCCGCGCGACGCTTTCTCCAAACCCAGTCCCTTTTTGTCTTGGCGAACGTGGCCGCGGAGGGGAGCTCCGGGGGAGCGCCGCGGTCGCCGAGAGGGCGACCCCCCTGTCGGCGTCCCCCGTGGTGACAGGCGGCCACTGGCGGAGGGTGGAGCGTCCGGACCGCGTGCGCCCGGGGTTGTGCTCCAGGGTGGAGGCGCTGAGCCGGGAGCACACGGGAGCCGGAGGGGTGTTTTCGATTCCTTTGGAGAATCGCGCTTTTTTAAAACGGGGGAAACTTTCCTTCGAGTTCGGGGAGGGGAAACCGATTGTTCAGCTGGGCTTTCTGGGCTTGCTGTTCTGTTTGGGGCAGGAGACTGAAGCGCTTTGCGAGTTGCTAATGGGGAAGACTTCATTCCTGCGGCAGGAGTACTGTCAAAGGAGCAGAGAGGGAGAGGCCCGCCGGGCTACTGGGACCGGGATCCGGGGGGCGAGATGGTTTGGGGCCCCAGGGTGGCCGCCTCCTGTGTTGCCCCGAGTTAGATGGCAGCCTCTGAGCTCCCAGAGGGAACAAGATGATGCCTTTCTCGAGCCCTGGCTGAGCCCTCCGAAAGGCGTACTGTGGACACGTTCTTAACCTTTGCTTGTGCTGCTTGTGTCCCCAGCCGGACAGACGGACACACACACACACACACACACACACACACTGAGAAAATAGAACCTCTCCACCTGTCCACTTTCAGGTCCTGTAAATGGGAATGGAGGCAGGGCCGGCTAAATGTGTTTATTTTTCTCAGGTAAAGCTCAGCCAGCGAGGGCATGGCTTTGCAGAGCTGTAAAGGGAAGCCCAAAGGTCTACGGGCCAGGAGTTTTGCAATGAGATCAGGGCAGAGTCAGGTTCCACGGACCTTATTGATCACTGGCCCAAATTATGGTAGCGGCGTTTTTTCCTTTTTCAGAGGGAAATTTGACAGGAAGCCCTGGGGAATTCTGCAGCTACTTTGTTATCAGGGGATCCTGTGGAATTCGGCTATCCTCCTTACAGGTTTAGGCTGTAGGAGGTCTAACCCATGAAAATCACATTCCTACTGCTGAGATTAGATTACATTGCATTGGAGAAGGAAAAAATAAAATGAAAAGTTGGGCGAATATCATGACACCCTCTGGGTGTGTGTGTGTTGGGCGGGTGTTGGGGAGGTGTGTTGAGGTTGTCACTTTGTTCTTTCTGCCTGGGCAACCCCTACCAGTGGAGTATTGAAATCCAGACATTTTCCATATGTACTTTTCTTTTTCAGTGTTGCATTAATTTAATTTATATATATATATAAAACAATGCATACATATATATTTATTTATTAGATGAGTGTTTTCTGGGATTCCATCCCTTCAGGGTAAGGCATTAACAACCTTTGATGCAAGTGTGAGGGGCATTTTGAGCCAAAAGGTTTAGTTTTTTGTTGTTGTTGTTGTTCAAAAGGTTTAGTTTTATGGATCTGGCCACCATTCTTCAGATTCTTTTTAAATGGGATGGGAGTGTGTCTGACAACTTCAGTCTTGCAAATTGTAGCCACAATTCTAGTGAAGTTTGCAGAGGCAAAGCTATTTTTCATGACTTGAATCAGAAAGAATGCTGGGATCTTTTTCTAATCTTACACTGCTGCCTCCCACTGAAATGGGGGAATTTGCATAATTCTGGGGGCTGCCTCCCCTCTGAGGTAAAGGATGTGGGCAGGAAGGTACCATTCCCAGGCTGTGGAGAGTTGGCACTGGTAGGCGAAGCACTGTTGCTGCTTTGTGTGTGCCACTTGAGTTTTTCACCATCTCTCACTGAAAACAAATAGGAGATAATTCCAGGCATAGAGCTCTCTAGACAGAACTGGAAAAGCATCTTTTCTGGCTTGACGTGGTGGTAAATTCTGTTTGCTGTGACTGAGAAACCAGTTTTAACAGGGTGCAGTGAGTCAATGATGGTGGAAGGATAGCGCTTCATTCTGTTCTCTTATTCAAAGCCTTCCCCTAAAAACTTTTGCCCCTCTGAACCATCGTGTGGAGAGCTGTGCCTGCGTCAGAGAATTTCAGAGCTGGGCATGGGAGCAGAGAGAGTGTGCGTAAGCTGGTGAGGGTTCTGGAGGAGGCTTCCCATACCTCAGTCATCCAGAGCCGACCCAAAGTCCTGGGGCTGTTGTGGGCCATTGGGGACAAAGAATGGGGAGCTCTGGCACCAAGCAGACATGACAAGTTTGTGCTCTCGGTTGCCTGTTGGGGGAGGCAATGAAGGGTGGCCACCCCAGACTGCCTCTTTGTCTGTGGTAGCCGTGAGGAAGTGGTTGGACACCCACCTCCACAGAGAGCTCAGCCTTATAAGGAGCTGCAGGAACGTGAAAGGCCCACACAGAACGGGTTTCTGAGTTTTCTTTCCCCGTCCCATCAAGGGAGCTTGGGAGCCTTTGCCTGCAGTAAAGGGGAGCCTCTCTTTCCAACAGCTCTCTAGGAAAGGACCAACTCCCCACCTTGGGGCAGGGATGTGGACACCTGCTTTCTGAATACCAGTGTGCTTCTTCCACTCCCCCTCCCCCCCAAATTTAGCAGCAGAGCCTAAAGCTCTCTGTGGCTCAGGACTGTGGGAGGAAGAAAAATCCTTGCTATCCTCCTCTGCTTGTTGAAGCTTAGTGACCTCTTCTGGGGAACTTGGTGAGGCATGAACCTGCTACTTGGGTGTATTTAGGGGAGGAGAAGAACCTAACCCACAATCATCTTAAAGAGAGGGATGCATAAAGCCCCTACCGACAGTTGCGGAAAGACAAACACTTGTCTTTTTCTCAAGAGTGTTTATTTAGCTTCAGGATGCAGTGGCTTCACGGTGAACTTTGGAGCGAGAGGAGGTAAATTTAGCTCCGGTGCTTGTTGAATAAGCACCCCTGTCTGTGAGTGTGGGACACCGGAAAGAGAGCACTCGCCACAAAGATGCTGGAATGGGCTCCTGGCTCACTCCACCCGGTTAGCCCTGTTGATAGTTTAGAGGGCATCAGCCGCAAAGCAAGTTCTCACTGGAGGAGAGTGGAGAGCAAACCCCAGGGCAAAGCTCCCTTTTTGATGAGAATCTGATCGCCTGAGGTTTGTAGAGATGATTTTCTCATGAACATTTTCCTTATGAGGAGGTCAGTTCATTTAAATGAGGAAAGAAGAACGAGGAGCAGCAAACAGGTGATGGGCAGCCACTCTGTATAATGAATGACGTGATGAGTTGAGGGGCTGCCAGCACAGTTGGCCTTGCCTTCTACAACCACCAAACTCCCTGTGTCTGTTGGACAGGTCTTAGTTATGTCATTGCCATTGTTTCTCCATCTCTAAAATGGGGATAACAGCTACCTGCCGGGGTGTTATTCAGGCTAATTGGTTCATATCTGCAACCCTTTGAGTTCATCTTCAACAGGTGAATTTAGTAGGTTCTCTGGGCAAACTCTCTGCTCCCTATTGGACTGTCAGAGGCAACTCTTGCAACAAGCAGACTGCCTTACCCCCAGGGCTATCGTAGGGAAAATAATTGCGTGATGATCTCTTCCCTTTGTTGTATTTTACCCAGCCACCCTTAGACCAGAGGGTTGTGGTAACAAGGCATTTCTCTTTCTGTTTCCCTCCTTGGCCTACAGCCTTGGCTCTGGTGACCTGACTGAGCATCCGGTTGAATGGTCTATGAAGGAAGGGGAGGAGGGTGGATTCTCAAGATGCCAGACCTCCTGACACAGTTCCCCTGAGGGGCAGGCTGGCCCCACACCTCTCCCCTTTCTCATCCATCGAGTGTCCCCCTGGCCAGAAGTATGGCTTCTAGCGCTGGGCTCAGGGCCCAGGCCTACCTGCCCGCTCACACAGTCCTTGGTGAAAAGTTGTGGCTTGTCCTCTGGAAACCACCATTTTTTATTTGCTCTACTACTTTGTAGTTCTTGTCCCAAGCTCTAGATCCCTTCAGCCCTGGGGACTGAAATGCCTACTCTGCTTGGTACTCCCGTCACAGAGTTGTGTTTAGTTTTCACAGCTTCTGATAAGGCCGCACCACCGGAGAGTGACTTAAGAGCCTTAAGACAAATAGGTGAGGGCCTCCGAATGTATGGAATGCTAATCTCTACCTTTTTCTTCTTCTTTCCTCCTTCCCCCACCTACTACTCCCCCTTGAAATACTCAGCCTCTCGCTGGTAATGCGGCCATCCTCAGGTCGGGCAGCTCTCTGATGGGCCCAGTGTTCTGCTGTCCCGGGAAGCCGCTCTGCGACCCGCATCTGCCTCCCAGAAGACCACGCCGGAGAGCCGAGCGCAAGATGAACCAGCACGCCGTGGGCTCAAGATGCACCAGACCGTCCGACTGAACCCCGAGAGCCCGAAGATGTCTGCGTGCAGTGACTTTGTGGAGCACATCTGGAAGCCTGGGTCCTGCAAGAACTGCTTCTGCTTGAGGAGTGACCACCAGCTGGCGCCCGGCCACCTGCCCCCTCCGCCTCGCCTGCCCCCCAGGCCTGACAACTGCCGCCTGGAAGATGAAGGTGTGAACGGTTCGCCCTACTCCAAGCCCACCATCGCCGTGAAGCCCACCATGATGAGCCCCGACGCCTCCGATGTGTGGACAGAGGCGAACCTGAGCGCCGACGTCTCGCAGGTGAGGCTGACTAACCCCGGTGGTATTTTTACAGGGGCTGCTCTTTGTTGTAACACTGGGTGGCTGGCCGGCAGCCAGGGAGGGCTGTTAGAGCATGGCTCCCCCGGGACAGCCTCCCATCAGCCTGCCCCACGACTGCTCCTTCCTGACTCCTGCCCTTCTTTCCTATCTGCCCTCCCTTCCATCTGTCCCTTCAGGCTGAGAACCATCAGTCCAGTCCCTCCAGTGGCATCAGAGATTGTCTTAATTATATATCTGGAGGCACGCAAAAATGCAGCTTTTTTTTTTTTAAAAAGGTTTTTAAAGTTTTCTCATCGATCGTTTAAAATGCACACACGAGTAGCAATGATTGCATAACAAATGCCGTGTCCACAGATCAACGCACGACCCCGTCTTGCTTCCTTTTTGCCCCCAGCCCCCCCTCCCCCCCCGTGATTTTAAAGCAAACCCCAGACGCCGTGTTATTTCCGCCCATGTCTTTAAAAAAGTAAAGTCTTCCTAAAAAAGAGAACCACGATGTCATGATCCCACTTAACGTGTTAGCAATAATTTCTTCATATCCAGTTCCCAGCCGGGGTTCATGTTTCCAATGGTGAAGCTTGGATTTTAGCAGCTTTGGCCTGGGATCACCGGAGACAGTTAGATCCCTACAGATGAGACTGTCCCGCTCATTGCACAGGTCCCCCTTACAAAGGTATCGTTATTTGGAGGGCACGTAGAGCCTGCTGCCTCTGGACGGGGGCTAGGAAGCTGGAAGTCTAGGACATCTAAGAACTGCTTAGGACTTGTTTGACCCTTTTGCCTCTTCTAGTTTTCCTAAACCGTCATGTTGAGTGAATCAGGAAGGCTGTTTGAGCCTATGTGAAATCAGAGGTCAGTTTTAAATTAGAGGAGGCTTCACTGAGGAGAGGCATTTCCTGTGGTTCCGCTTAGCTCCATGTTCTTCTGGAACTGCTCCATTGGTCATAAGCTGGTTACACCTATGCAACAGGCTGTGCTCAGTACCTTCGGTCTTTACAGACATGAGCTAGGGACTCCCTCAGCTCGGAATCATCTTGGAAAGGAGGCAAATGCTGGCCCAACTTTGAGGCTGCTTCTAAAAGTTTTGGGGTAGGGGGAGATTCTTGAAGGGAAGGACAAGGGGACCATGACTTCAGTGATGGGAATGACCAGTCCACATCTTTTTTTTTTTTTTGACCAGTCCACATCTTAAGATTTTACTGATTTTAGAGAGAGAGAGAGAGAGAGAGAGAGTGTGTGCACCAGTGGGGGGAAGGGGCAGAGGAAGAAAGAGAAGACTCTGTGCTTAGCATGGAGCCCAATATGGGGCTTGATCTCAAGAAATCAAGAATTGGATGCTTAACCAACTGAGCCACCCAGGCGTCCCATGACCAACCCACATCTTTGTCTCGGGGCTCAACTAGTCCAGCCACTTCTGCAGGCTCGGGCTGAGGTCACTGCCTGTAACTTGGAGAGGGAGTAGCTCTTTGGTACAGTTCAGGGAGCGCCAAGGGAGCTGGGGACCCAGCTCAGAAACCACCCCCCGCTCTCCTGCCCCAGCACCCACCCGAG
The DNA here is from genome assembly GCF_037043125.1 of Eumetopias jubatus. NCBI lineage: Eukaryota > Metazoa > Chordata > Mammalia > Carnivora > Otariidae > Eumetopias > Eumetopias jubatus. The sequence continues at coordinate 26,032,372 of NW_028274808.1, read as the reverse complement.
CTGTTTTAAAAAGCCCCATGAGTTTGGTTTCTTCAGGATTGTACTGTGACATGGTTATCAAGACAACTAACAAACATAAAACAAAAATGCATCCAAACTCAACACTCTGTTTTCAAAGCTCTTAGGAGAATTTATCTCATTGGGCCATTTTGAGGGAGAAGGCAGAATATTCTTTTTTTAGATGTTTGGGTTTTTTTCCTCCCCCCCTCCCCCCGCCCCCACCTCACAGACCTTAAGCCAGCCAGACCCCGGGTGGGAAACGCAGCTCAGTGTCTGGGAAGACCGCTGGCTCTGGGGGGAGGCGGGGTCCCAGCAATGAAGAGAGTCTGTGGGGAGATCAGAAGGTAGGCGTGCTGCAGGGCTCCCTCCCTGCAGCATGGAAGACCGTTGACAATGTCGTGGCACTCTCCTCTCACGGTTTCTCTCTTCCTTTTTTCTCTGACAAGGTCTAATGTAAGTCTTTTAACCTTGGGGCTGTGTAGGTCATCTGGAGACGAGCCCCCGGCAAGCTCCCCCTCCCGAAGCAGGACGACGTGCCGCTAGTTTACCTGGGCAGCTTCCGTGGTGCCCAGAAGCCGGCCGGGCCCTCTGCCTCCACAGATGGCCTCGCTCGCTGCCCCCCGGCCTATGCCGTGGTGGGCCTGCACAGCCTAGAGGCCCGGGGGCAGCGGAACACTGCCTTCCACCCAGTGAGTTTCTCCAGTGAGAAGGTTGGGCGAGAAGATAAACCCATGTTTCCCTACCAAGAGCTGACCTCCGCTCAGGAGAGCTTCCGCCAGAAGGTAGCTGCCTTTGCTGGCATGACGTCCGGTTGTCACAAGGGCCCCGGGCCCTGCCCCTCTCCACAGCCCCTGCGGGAGTCCCTGCCTTCGGAGGACGACAGCGATCAGAGGTGCTCACCTTCGGGGGACAGCGAAGGGGGAGAATATTGCTCCATCCTGGACTGTTGCCCCGGGAGCCCTGTTGCCACGGCCACCTCACAGGCTGAGAGTTCTCGGGGCAGACCTGGCAGAGGGGACCGCTCACCACTGTGCTGGGAGCAGGGGGTGTGTGGGGGCCCCCCTGAGGAGGAGAAGCAGGTTCTGAGCTTCCCGAGGGAGTGCTGTAGCCAGGGCCCGGCCGAGAACCCGCCCCGCCTGGGTCCCAAGAAGCTGTCCCTTACCTCAGAGGCCGCCAGTTCTTCGGATGGCCTCTCCTGTGGGAGTGCCAGCAGTGGGGCCAGCAGCCCCTTCACCCCCCATCTTGAGAGTGATTACTGCTCCCTCGTGAAGGAGCCTGTGCCAGGGAAGCAGCAGGACTCAGGCTGCCACGTGCTGACCTCTAACAAGCGCCTTGGACTGACAGGGGAGCCCCAGCCTCCAGCCCACCCCAGGGAGGCGGTACAGCCTGAACCCATCTATGCTGAGAGCACCAAGAGGAAGAAGGCAGTTCCAGCACCTTCCAAGCCACAGGCCACAGCAGAACAGGCCGCAGCTGCTCGGGGCCAGGGCCAGGTACGGACAGCTAACGCCCGGGCTCAGAAGGCAGCGTCTGGCTGGGGCCGGGACAGGGAAGGCCCAGATATGGCTCCCCAGGTGGCAGCCACCATCACAGTCCTGGCAGCCCATCCAGAAGAGGACCACCGGACAATCTACCTGAGCAGCCCCGACTCCGCCGTGGGGGTCCAGTGGCCACACGGGCCTGTGAGCCAGGACTCTGAGGCAGGTGAAGAGGAGGCTTCAGCTGGGCAGGGGCCGAGCTCCAGAGAAAGCCACCGTCCCGACGCGAGTGAGAACACGCCCAAGGGGAAGCCTGCCATTCCCCCCAAGCTGTCCAAGAGTAGCCCCGGAGGGTCCCCGGTGTCACCCTCTGCCTCCCCACTGTCTGACCTCAGCGAGGGGAGCTCCGCTGGTGGTACGGGGCCCCAGACTTCCTCCAGGGGCCCCAATGACTCTGCTTCTTCCTGCCGGGCGAACAGCGTCGCCGCCAGTGACTCTGTCCGGTGCCACCCCCCAGCTGCCACCGCCTCAGCCTTGGACCAGAGGCGGCCCCGGTACCAGACGGGGGCCTGGAGCCGTCAGTGCCGGATAGAGGAAGAGGAGGAGGTGGAACAGGAGTTGTTGAGTCAAAGCTGGGGAAGAGAGATGGAAAACAGCACCGCAGACCCCTCCAACTCCTCCGCCTGGCACTGTCTCCGCCCCACCGACGGCTGCTCTGGGCAAAGCAGCAAAGTTGGGACCGGGATGAGCAAATCTGCCTCTTTTGCCTTTGAGTTCCCCAAGGACAGAAGTGGGGTTGAGGCATTCTCACCTCCGCCGCCGCCTCCGAAGTCGCGGTGAGTATGATGGTCTGTGTGTAACTCGGGGCCCTTCCAGAAACCTTTGCTGTTGCCCTCTACCGAAAGCCCTCAGGCCCAAGCCCTGAGTCCTGCGCTCTGGGCACCAGCGTCTGCCCAAAGGCCCTTGTGCCTTTATGTAAGTTCTGGGTTGTTCGTGTTCGTGCTCAGCAAATAAGCCCACAAGCGGTGCCCTGCCCGGGATTGGCTTTTTGAAGTGACTCTTTCCAAGAAGCACTGCCAAGCTGTTCCTCTCTCCTGGTGCTCAGAGTTGTTGAAGCTGGTACTCTTTTCCTCCCTGTCTCTCTGAAGTCTACCTAGCAGGCTTTTTTGGGCAAACGCTGAGATTCGCCATTTATTTAGACACGCAAAAGAAGGCCAGGGAAGGCTGTGCTGCGGCATTTGGAGAGGCAAAGAGACGGGGAGGCCCACGGGCACCGCCAAATGTGTGCTCCAGAAACAGTTAGGCCTTGGAGCCAAGAGCAGGGTAGTAGGAGGCTCTGCACGTGGTTAGTAACCTTCAGTTGTGGGTTTTTACCGGGGGGGGGGGGGGTGTAGAAAGGAGTTCATTTTAGCGTATGCTGAAATCAACAGCTTTCTCCATTGCTTCACTGCTGTCTCCTGCCAGTTTAAAGTACCTTTCAAAGGCCCAAGAAAAACAAGTGCCTTTTTAAAGGTATTGCGTTGTGCCTGGAATTTAAATTCTGGGGGGTGGGGGGAGAAATTTCTCTCCCGTTCCAGCAAAGTGGATTCCTATCAGGGAAAGGAGAAACCTGCTGTGTGTTTTGTTTTTGTTTTTGTTTTTTAAGTGACAGCCTTTCCAACAGACTTTTTCTAGTTGTGTCGTTTCCAGGGATTCTGTTTTAGCTCATGTGCCTCCGGGCTGTTGTCAGAAGCAGGAGCTGACCCCAGAGACATGCAGCTGTGACACTTGACTTTGAACATCAAGGCATCTCAGGCTGTGATGCTCTCTAACATGGGCTTTTTCCGTGACCACTGCTTTGTTCTGGTATTGCACTGGCCACCTGCCATGTGGCGTAGACATCCTCCAGATCCTCAGGTGATTTGCAGACTCCTTTTGGCTACAGTTTTTAACTTCCCAAGTGAATGAGGGATCCAGCAGCTAAGAATAGCTCCCATTTATATGGCGCTCACTATGGGCCCGTTGTGGATCTAAGGGAATTCGACCTATTAATTCATTTGATCCTCAGAACAGCCCCAGGAGGTAGGAATTACCATCCCCAATTTACAGAAGACAAAACGGAGATAGGAGGAGCTGAAGTCACCTGCCAAGGTCACATAGTTTTATCTGGCCGACTCTGCTCCTAAACACATAGGGCACTTCAGCAGGTGGTATAGGAAGTGAACAAGGCATGAGAGTAAAACTTGGGCATTGGCTCTATTCTGCTTCAGGCCTGGGTAGATTAGTGGGAAGCATGGGCTTTGAACTTGATCAGAAAATCAAGTTTATACTGCATCTGTTTTAGCTATGGGCTAAGTGATCTTGAGGAAGCCACTTACCATGACTGAGTCTCCCTAAAACTGGGTGGGAATAACAATGCTTTTATAACACCCTGTTGTTGAAAGACTCAAGTGAGAGGAACAGACTGCAGTAGAGGGGTTAATTATTATGCAGGCAAGGGCCCCCTGGAGCTATTGTCTGTACAGGGACACCTGCACCCTATGGGAACCTCCTGGACCACTCCTAGGCCTACCACCTGAACACTGCCTAGTTCCTTGGGGAAGAAACTAAACCTTTCTCATGGAAGAATTAAGGGCTTGGAGGAACCCCAGTCACCACAGCAACCTGACTCAGGTAGGGTTTGCATTAGCGTCTGGGTTGAGATCAGAGTTTTTTGGCCCAGTTTGTTATGATAAAACCATTGGATTATATATATAGCTCAAACCAGGTGGGAACCTCAGAGGTTCTGGGTTCCAACTCTTAAAAACAAACAAACAAAAAACCAAGCAAACCAAAAAAGGTCTTATTTTCAGGACTTTTGGGGAAAAAAATCTGGGAAATAAAATTAGCTTAAGGGAACCCAGAAAAGAGCAAAGAGCACCTAGCACTATTTAAAATAAAACAAACTCATATATATTTTCATTTGGGGAAGATGTTTTAAGCATTACTGACATCTCTTGAATCATCACATCTGCCCCGTGAGGAGATGAGGGTGGGCTTGGGACCATAAGCTGACCTTTAATTTTGGAACTCAGTACTTACTGAATCCCCCTGAGGAAGGTGCCAGAAACCCACAGCCTTCGAATCCAGCAGGCCAGGGTGATGGCAAATTGGACTATTCATGGGAATGCAGCCCACAGTTGATCCAGGACCAGTACCAGTACCACACTGGTAACTATGGCAGGCTGATGTCAATTTTCCAAGATGGAAAATATTAGAAGGTCTTTGAATGACATTGAAGATTAACTCAGTTTCTTTGCACGGCCCATCTGTGTGTCCTATTTCAAAGAATCAGCCTCACCCGCAAACAAAAATAGCGACTCTCATGACGCGTATTAGGTACACTCAACGGTCTGGAGAAAGGGGTTGTGTCATGCAGGACAGTGTTACTTTTCACTTACATGCACTTAAATCCTTCTGCTTTCTTGGGCTCTTAGGGGAGAACAAAGAATCATTTTCTGGTTTGCCTAATGGGCCTGCTTTACAAAACTGACTGTGGCTTGGAGTTAAAAAAAAAAAAATGATGTTGAGAATGACGTGGCTTTCCTATGGTGTTGTTTTGGATATTTGGCAGTAGCTTCTCTGTCTGAGATACTGTCCTCTGTAAGCTCCCATTAGGGTTCTGGAGAAGACTTCTGCTGTAATGCCATGAAGGACAGAGGCTCTCAATGCCCATTTCATACCCTTCAGAGGTGTTTAAGCGCACCCAGTGTACCTCCTGGCAGATGAGGCACGGTCTGGGGCCACCAAGGATCCGCCTACACGTTTGGGCTCACCAGCTTAGACTGACGGACCTCACCGAGTCTCTGGGTCAATTTAGTGCCCCAACTTAGGGCAGAGTTCGGAGGTGAGGGTTGACAAGTCCTGCTGGCTAGGAGGCTAAAACCTACAGGGAAACAAGTGTGGACTTCTTAGTTTCAATGTCACGTTCAAGACTTAAAGGCAGTTTCTTGAGAGCGGCAGTGCCTGGGGAAATAATTAAGATGCAGAAGAATCAAATTTATTTCTGCCTTTTATTTCATTGCAGATGCAAACCCTTTTTTAAAAGACTTCGGCTTTTGAATGACAAGGTCGGTTGAGGGAGACTCCTCTGATTAGTGTGGACAGGAATTTCACAGAAAAACCCCAAATTAGGATGAGAGGCCTGAACTCAGAGGCGGAGTGAGAGCACTCAGGTGATAAGAACTAAGACCGTTTTGTATGGTTTCAGTGGCCAAAGGTCTGGCCCCAGGTGAGGCTAACCAAAAGAGAAGAGTTTCCCCAAGAAAGTGAGAGAGTTTTACTTTTGAAGTCGTCACTCATGCTCATCGTAATTTTAACCCACTACTTAGTTCCATTCTCCCGATCCTCTGCAGGGATTCTGGGGAGCAGAGACTGCGTCTCTCTTTGGGCTCTTGCTCATTCTTGATTCCCCGCTCACCCTCCCCCGTCACTTCTTGGCAGACAGGTGCTGACAGGGTCACAGGTGGAGCTGTTCTGTCCACAGAAGTGGCCACTGGGCCGTTGGAATCAAGATCAAAATGACTTCATTATGTGGTCTCTTGGTAACATGGTCTCTCAGCATGAGCCCCAAGGATGGGAGTAGAATGATCGGGATTGCTATTTATCTCCAGACTCCATATCCGACCTGAGTAAAGCTCCGGACGCTTTATTCTTGAGGCATTTTCTGCTACAGTGGATTCTGGTAGAATGGTAATTTACTAGGAAATCCTATAGTCTTGATGTGTAATGGGGCTTTTCTGTGTGGCATTTTGAAAATCACAGTTTGTATTAGAAAGCACTCTATGTGCTTTGAGAATCTTCTCTATGTTTAGCCTCTTTGACAAAGCTGAAATAAGTTGGCTGTTGGTCAGATCGATCCAGGGAAGAATGAACACTGGGGATACTTCAGGCAGAGAGATTGCTCCCGCATGTACACACAGAGTTTGGCAAACAGAACAAAGCACATCAGCAATGCACGTTTATATTCTGCTCCCTGCCAGGGGCAAATTAACAGTTGGCCTCTTCCCCTGAGTTTGTGGATAGAACCTGAAAACACTGGACAGCGAATGATGCTGTCTGGACCAGGGAGAATTAAAATTGATTTCTATGTTTCTAGTCTGTAATTTAAAAAAAAATCACTGAGTTGAACAGTAGTCTATATCAAATATGTTGGATCTTCTCTCCATTTTGGAGCATACATCCACGGCGAAGGCTAGGGATTAGATTTTCTTTCTGTAATTCATCAAGCAGGCACTTTGCCTGCTTTCCATTATGCTCTGTATAAGGTGCTAAAACGTCAGTGACTGGGTTCTGCCCCTTAAGGCCCCTGAGGGTTGAGTGGGTATAAATTAAATCAGCAGATGTGTCGTATGACCACCGTGGGCTCTCCCCCTGTTTTGATTCCCTTTGATGAGATTGGTGATCATAGCAACTGGATTCTCAGCACATTCTCATTCTGTTGGGTAACACAGAGGTAAGTTCGGCTCGGTGTCCAGGAGGAACGCCAGGAATGGTCCTTCCTTGAAGTGTCTTGTGACCTGATTCAAGACCAAGGTTAGTGTAGGTATATAGATAACCATTTATTTTTAGAAAGGCAGGGTGGGGTGGGGAGGCAGATGCTCCTTGAAGGTCAAGAGCACGCTTAGCCATCTGTAATAACACAGTATCCTGTTTGGTGCCTGGTACGTAATAGATGATCAAGAAATACTTGTTGAATTGTAGGCAGAGACCATGCTCGGCTTATCTCACTTTCTCCAAAAGCACTATGCTTTGCACATCAGGAAATGTTGAGAAAGGAACAAGTAGCTTTAAATTCTTGTATCCAAGTATCTTTCTGAAACCCAGGTTTCTGGATTGCCCCAGTACTCTGTTTTGGCAGTGAACACAGTATGTCTTGCACCCTGTTAAATTGGATCCATATTTGTATCTCCTCAAGAAATTGTAAATTCCTGGGAGAACAGGAACCATGTTTCATGTATTTTTCTTTGACTTTCCCATAGGCTACCTTAGCATAGTACCTGGGACACAGGAGGTATCAGTAAAGGATTATTTTTTTTTTTAAAGATTTTATTTATTTATTTGACAGAGAGAGACACAGCGAGAGAGGGAACACAAGCAGAGGGAGTGTGAGAGGGAGAGGCAGGCTGCCTGCGGAGCAGGGAGCCCGATGCGGGGCTCGATCCCAGGACCCCGGGATCATGACCTGAGCTGAAGGCAGACGCTTAATGGCTGAGCCACCCAGGCGCCCCTCAGTAAAGGATTATTGAACTAGGCGGGGGATAAAAGCCCAGAGAGAACTACAGATCTTGGCCTGATTTTTCACTGGACATCCCATTATAATTCTGAGCCTAGCCTTGCTCAATAGAACATTATATCACCTTGAGTAAAAGAAGCCGAAGTTAATAATTATTAATGTTTCAGGGTGGGCAAACACCCTATAGGCACAATGTATCCTTTCATGGATTAATTTCTTTCCAGTGGTTATACATTTCAGTTTTGCAGCTGGGCTCATACTCTGCTCTCTCTCTCTCTCTTTTTTTTTTTTTCCCCAAGCTGAGCAGCTGTGTGGAGCCAGCCCTCTCTTGCCACAAGAATGTTCCTTTCAGGTAGTCATCACCTAAGGACCTTTCTCCCCACCAGTGAGTCTCAAGGAATTCTAGGTGTGGTTTCACTTCTCTTGGGAAGAGATTTTTCATGCTTTCTGAGGTGGGTTGAAAAACACAAGTGCGGGCCATTTGCTCGAGCCCCCGTTGTCCATTAAGTGATCAAAGGGACTTTTTCCTAAAATGGCCAGCCTACTTTTTGGGTGTAGAACTCACCAGTTGGTGAGAAATTATCTATGTGTGGTGTGAGTCATTTGTTACTGTGTTAGGATGGTCGATGTGCTCACGAAAGGACTTCCTTTTATCAGGGTGGATAGACCAACTGCAGAGAACACTTGGCGGCCCTTTCTGCAGCTGATAACCTTCAGAGTTTAAGATCGGTCTTCATCCCCTGCACTAGAATTGCTCAGTTTCTTTATATCGACTCTTGGGCACATCCCTAAAACTGTCAGTCGTTAAAGGGTGTTTGTGCTTTTTCCGTACAAGTTGGTAAAACTCCCTGCTTCGATGAGCTTTTGTCTAATGCCTTGGATGGCTTATTCTCTGTGCTTCTCTAACGGGCTGACTCACAGAAGCAACTGTCCTTCACTGGGGGTGGAAAGGGGAACTGACAGCTTTAAGAAGTCCTTCCCTTTTTACTCATCTTACTGTCCAGTACCTGTCACTGTCAGATGATCCCCTGACTTCCTGGTAGTTTGGTTTTTGGCCACTTCGTGCTCATTTATGCTTGTGCTATAAAAACTTAATCTGAAGTCTAAAACCTAGGCAAATAATGGGCGGCGTTACCATGTATGTTCCTGGGTTGTAGAACACCCTTCGGAATGGCTCCTGCTCTTCAGGGAGCTCCATATAGCAGTCAAAATGGATGCAAAAATACACCGACACTGGATAAACACAAGAATAGTTGGGCTAACTGGACATATTAGTAAGTAATATGACCTTGAAGATCAGGAAAAAAGGGAGGAAGTTTTGGAATTTTAAAACTAGTCATAGAGGGGATGTCACTTAAAATAATGCTTATTGATATGTATAGCTCAAAAGGAAGATTTTGTGACAACTTTTTCTTGAACCCTGAGGGCAATTCGGTTGCATTCTCCACACCAGTTCCAATCAATGGGAGTAGCAGCCTGAAGCTCCACGTGGAAAACGGGGAGACCATGTGCCCTCCCTGCGGGAAAGTTCACCATGATTTTTTTTTTTTTTAAAGATTTTATTTATTTATTTATTTGAGAGAGAGAGAATGAGAGATAGAGAGCACGAGAGGGGGGAGGGTCAGAGGGAGAAGCAGACTCCCTGCTGAGCAGGGAGCCTGATGTGGGACTCGATCCCGGGACTCCAGGATCATGACCTGAGCCGAAGGCAGTCGCTTAACCAACTGAGCCACCCAGGCGCCCCTCACCATGATTAATTAGTACTGTCTGCAGGTCATGCCAGCAGAGAGTGTGGACTCGTGTGCCAGATATTTATCAATCTAGGTTTCGAATCTAAAATTTACAGTCTATAATGCAAAATCGTTGATCGTCAGTAACTATTCCCTATACTAATCCAAGGGCTTTATTTTTGTTTGTTTGCTTTTTAAGATTTTATTTATTTATTTGAGAGAGAGCATGAGTGGGGAGGAGAGGGAGAAGCAGATTCTTAACCTGAGCAGGGAGCCCGTTGCGGGACTCGATCCTGGGACTCCAGTATCATGACCTGAGCTGAAGGCAAACGCTCAGTCGACTGAGCCATCCAGGCGCCCAATTCAAGGGTTTTATACCTGGGAGAGGATCTGTGTTCTGTCCAGCCCAGGCCATCCTAAGCAAACTTTGGCAGACTGTGGTCCTCTCTTTGATTATAACCTCAAAGTTCAGACTGTAAGGCCAAACGTTTTGTTTTCTCTTAATGAGTGATTATGAATATCCCATGAATTGTAACCTTTTTGGAGCTCTGTATTTGAGTAAGTAAGAGTTAACCGTTAACGTCTGTTACCCAGTAAATAATGTATGTTCACTTAGCCTTACCCTCTCTGGTTTGTAGCACTGGCTTTCAGTGCTTCCCGATGGGAGAGACGGGGAGTAGGGGCAAGAAATATGTCTCATCTTTTAGAGGGATAGTTTGAAAATGAAAATTCCATATTATAACTATATAAAGATTATAATAAAAGTTTATCATATACATTTAATATGAATATAATATAAGTATATGTTTTCATAATACATAGTACCTATAATTCTTCTGCATCTTCTGGACTGGTGCTGAGCCAGGGTGTCTGTTTCAGAGATGTTCAACTTGGGGACAGAGCATGTCGCCCGAGGAGCAAGTACAAGAAAAGCCAGGGCAAGAATACTCACTGATCTGTCACATTTACTTTGTGACCTCCCTTCAAATCTCTCAAAATGCCTTCCATATCTTCATGTCCTCTCCAAAACTTGAAACAGAAATTGTCTCTACCAGTGAATCCTAAATCCAGCCCCTTGATTCCACTTCTTATCCTACCTTCAGTGCTTGTCCATGCCTCTTATAAAAGCAGAGAAACATAATGAAAGAGACTCTTACAGTTCGGAGTCTGAAGTTTTCTTGGTCTTAACAGTCGTTTAATCACTAAATATTGAGGACTCAGTGTAGGTGGAGCTAAGGTGAGTTATTGAGTAAAATTCAGTATAAGAATACATTATGCCCCTGCAGTCTCCATTCCTCGGTGTTTGCCTCGGAGAAACACTTGGGTCAATAAGGGAACGCATACGATGAAGATCATCACAACAGTGTTCACGGTAGAGGGTAGTTGGTGCAACCCCAGGTATTCGTGTCTAGGAAAACAGAAAAGTAAAATGTCATGAGTATGAAATGAAGTACTTAATAGCAGTCAGACATTATGGACTGGATATATATACAGAAACATGGATGACCCTTAAACTAGCTTTGAGTGAAATAACTAAGAAACAGAACACGATCTGTAACACAATGTAATTCTGTAAATGGAAGACACATAAAGTGACAGCATTTTTTAAAAGATAAATCCAAAGATATATATCCAAGGAAATACCCGCAAGTGGGAAATCGGGAAATGGAGAATTAGTGTAGAGATGGGGATGAAGGGAAAAGCTAAAACAATGCAGATCAGCGTGAAGGTGTATCATTAATCGAGGCAGAAGGTGATCTCACCTCTCTGCACTTGAAGTAAATAAGAACATAAAGAAAGACTGAATCATGGAGAAAGAGGACTTACGTGCAAGAAATAAGAATGGCAACTAAGAGTATCAAGAAAAATGGTGAATGTTTGAAATAGCTGCTTTGGAGAGTTGGGAGGTCAAGTGCAAGGATTGCCAGGGAGCCCCAAGGGCTAGCTCAAGGCAGGAAGCACGTATTAATTGTGGCCCCACGCTGCATGGGTTATTCACTTTCCTAGAGAAGGAGTAGGCTGCCTGGTGCAGGAGTGAGGATAGAAAGTGTTTGAACTTACCTAGTACGATATTGTGATTTATAATAAATAAACCTTTGGTCTCCATCCCTGTTTCTGGCACAGAGCTCCTAAAACCCATGGAGTTTGCTAAGTGATGAATTTCCTAGGAGCCATAAAAGCGTGTTTTATTATGTTAATGAGGTGACTTTTGAACCCACCTAAGGATGGGGGCTGGTTGCCAGGAAATCAGCCCTGTGATTAGAGGGTTGGAACTTTCAGCCCCGCCCCCGCAGCCACTGGGGAGGAGTGAGGGGCTGGAGGTTGAATCAGTCTTCTGTGGCCAGTGCTTTAGTCAGTTTTGTGCCTCTGTAATGAAGCGAACATAAAACCCCCAAAGGATGGCGTTTGGAGAGCTAAGAGGTTGGTGAACCTGGGGAGATGTGCGTGGAGTGGTGTGGTGCACCTTCCAAGGTCATGGAGGTTCTGCGCCCTTTCCCCACACCTTGCCCTGTGCGTCTCTTCCATCTGGCTGCTCCTGGGTTATATTCTGTAAGTGAAATGTTTCCGTGAATTCCGTGAGCTGCTCTAGCAAATGAATCGGACCCAAGGAAGAGGTCATTGGAACCTCCGATCTGATGCTGTCTCCGGGTCCTTAGTGTCAGAATTGAGTTGTAGAGTATGACACACCCAGCCGGTGAGAATTAGTGATGTAGGGAGCCTCCCCCGCCCCGCCCCTCTGTTGCCCACTGCCACGTTGGAATTGGGTGACCAGAACCCTTACCCAGGTTGGGGGAGGTTTCAGCCAGGACTAAAGGAGATGGGAGAGAGCAGCTAACAGAGGGCTGAAGAAGTGACCTGGGAGTGGGAAAGAAACCTCATCCTTTTTGGGCAACAGACTGGGCCAGAGAGGGGAGTAGAGAAGATCATCTAGTGGCTGTGTTACAAATAGCCTGACTCTCCCAAGCCAGGAGGGTAGGAACAACATCTCATATAGATGTTAAGCCAATAGTTGGGCTCAGAAACTGGGTCAACAAAGTGGACTTGGAGCATTTGCTGAATCAAGAGAAAGAGGGGAAGATAATTCTGAAAGCGTCGTTGCCAAAACCAGTAGTCTAGAAACAAAATGATTCTGGTCAGGCACAGACTGTATTGGTGGATGGGTTCCAAGAGGGATAGGTCAGGAGTAGAAGAGCAGTGATTCCCAAGTCGGTGAGTAAGAATTTGCTACTGCTTTGGTTTACTTAATCACCAGAGCCCTCCGTTGGGGGTGGAGAGGTGGTGTGAAGGGGGTAGGAATCATGGGAGGTTCTTTTTTGCAGAGGAGAGGCAAGCGAATACCGTAAAAGAGGTTCTTCCGTTTCTTAATTTGTGTGTAATGGAGCTAAGCAATCTGGTCAGCTGTGGAGTACGTCAGCCCTGAGCCTGGGGCTACATTACAAATGAGCAATGTCTTGAATCCTAGATTTCACACTGAGGTGTGGCTGATGGACCCATCAGTGCTTCCTGGTTACTTTAGAATAATGCGTATCTTCAAAGCATCATCCTGATGAACTTTCTTCTTTGATCTCTTTATTTTTTTATTTAAAGATTGTATTTATTTATTAGAGAGAGAGAAAGTGCACATGCGCGTGAGAGAGCACAAATGGGAAGGGGCAAAGGGAGAGGGGGAGGGAGAAGCAGACTCCCCACTGAGCACAGAGCCCAAGTCCGGGCTCCATCCCAGGACCCCAAGATCATGACCTGAGCCGAAGTCAAACACCCAGCCAGCTGAACCACCCAGGCGCCCCCTTTGAGTCCCCTTCAAGTATCATAATAAAAGTAAAATTATCAGAGTGAAATCTGTAACCCATGTGCTCTTTTCTGCTCCTATCCAGGTAGCAGAATTACTCAGTTTACTGGAGGCTGCTGAAGTCTCCCCTCTGTCTCTGTCCGTCTGTCCATCCCTCCATCCCTCCCTCCCTCCATCCATCCATCCATCCATCCATCTTTCTGTATAAGTAACACTTTCTGTGCACCTGGTGCTGTTTCTGGCACGTAGTAAACATTAACTCATTGCATCTTGCCCACAGCCCCATGAGATAAGTGTGATTGTTATCCACATTAGGAGAAATGGGCTGGATGGGCACTGAAGCACAGATCGCTGAAGCGCCTTTTGTCAGGCACCCAGCCAGAGACCAGGGGGGCCAGGACCCAAGCCAGGCAGCAGAGCCCCCGGGTTCATGGTCTTAACCACCCCATCAAGAAGCCCTTCCTAGAGGACTCGGAAATCCATCTGGGAAGTTCTGGAAACGCTTGCATGGCTGCTCTTCCCAGAGGCTCCTGCAGGTCCTCCCACACTGTGCTGGCTTGGAGTTGGGCCGGCAGTCAGGGTACCCCTCTGTGGATTGCAGCTGCTTGGTTGTCCATTTGTTTCTCATCTTGCCATCTTTTCCTTTCCACTGGCGTGTGAACACCTGTAAGAGCTTCCTCCTTGACTTTCCAGGCCAGGACTCAGGGCCTCTTTACCTCTATTGGAGATAAAGTGTAGTAGTACATTGGTGACGGGGTCTCCCTTACCTGCTCCCAGACCCTCCTGGCCTGTCGTCAGCCTCAGCTCAAACCTCCCCAGGCCAGGTAACTCCAAACCTCTGCCTGCCTTCCTCCGGCACCAGGCAGCCCAGAACTTCTCCAGGAACGTACACAAAAGAGTACCATGCTGCCTGGGGCCACAGATTAAGGAACTTTAATTTTCTGAGGCCTGAAAGGTGATCTTTAAAAAACATTCATAATTTCTCAATGCGAAAGTAGATCTGTATATAGTCAGGGCAAATGCCTTCAGATTTCCATTTGCCCAATTCAAGCACTTTTATCCTTCCCTACAACTAACGACCGACCTAAATGTTTGCGTGTACACGTCCCTGTCTTTAAAAATAAGTTTGGCTTTATTCCTATCTTTAAGTGGTTTCCACTGAATGCAAACTGCATTCATCGTCAGGTTGAACCAAAGGGTTTTTCAGCTTGCAGAGCTATGGAAGTTACTAGCGCATTAACTGCAAATGCAAATTAATAGGCCTGCACAGTGGGGAACATTGAGGTCATCTGACTGAAAATGAAACTGATTTCCTATCTTTATACATGCTAATAAATCAGGGGGGAAATATGCCCCCAGAGTAGACTGGACTTATTAACCCTTTCAGGTGACACTAAGATACTTGGAAAATAAGTCCCTTAGCATTTTCATCAAAGAGAATCAAAGATAAAAGCAATAAAAACCTTTCAGCGTAGTTATCTGTCTTTCTCATCCCATCTCTTGAAAAAAAATTTTTTTAACTACAAGATTTGTAGAAATTCAGGATATTTTGGAACAGCTGTGTTTTGTAAATATGAAACAGGTTCAGCTATTGAATCCAGCTTTTTTGAGGGGTGTTTGCTCAGGGTTCCTGCCTTTTGCAAGTTTTGCTGGACAAGTGTAATTCTTTACCGAAAGGAAACATTTGTGCTCCCAGATGCCACCGAGTTATTGAAACAGAGGCAGATAAACTTAGTCAAGAAGTATTTAGTAATTACTGTGTGTTCCAGTATATTCTGAGTGTGACACAGCTCCTCAAACAGTTTATAATTTGGGCATGGTAACAAGCCTGTTTCACATGAAACAATTAGAATAATCTAACCAGGATTATAACCGAGTGCCCAGTGATGTGAATCAGACTCAGTTCGGTGTGCGTTCCAGAGAAGACGGGTCAGTCAGAAAAGACTGCAGTGGTTTGGGAGGGATTTGTAGGTAAGTGATATTGACCCTGGGTTTTGAGGGTGTAAAGGTTTGAAAGGGAGAGACAGTTGTTTCTTCAGAGCTAGGATGGGGAGGGGACAGTAATGCAGAGTGATTTGGGGACAATGAGAGATTAGCCCAATTGGAGCAAAGGATTTATGAGGAAAAGTAGTAATATAAAAACAAAATGGTGATACTTTTTCTTCCCAAATGAGAAGTCTAGCTATATGTTCTAGTATATAAACAGTGGGGGAAGATGTTTGAAATTGAGATTGGCAAAGAATATCTGGGGTATGTATTTCAGTCACCACAGAGAACCCAAGATCCAGTATGGTGGCCGAGGTTAAGAATACTTACAAGAGCTCTGCACGGGGCTCATCAGGGTCAACCATCATTATGAGAGCAATGTTTTAGAAAGATCTGGAGTCAGGATGCTCAACCCCCAAGGCTGCAAATCGATTCTGAAGGTATAGATTGACCCCTCCATATACTTTTTTTAGAGGAGCTTGACAAGTATTTATCTTCTGGGTCGTAGGTCTGTGGAAGCAAGGATGGCATCATCTCTATGCACTCTTGTATCCCCAACACCTAACACGGTGCTCACCACAGAGCAGGCAGTCAAAATTTATTTCTTAAAAAACCTGGGAATGCTCTTCAGGACAGACAGGATGGGGGACACACTGCAGGTAATAGAGGCATAGGATAAGTAAAAAATGAGGTGCTTTTATTCACCCAGCAAGCTCAGTGTTTCAACTTGAATCATTTAATGATTTTGACCTTAGGATGTGGCTACCTAGTAGAGAATGAGTGGGGTGAGGCTGACTGTGTCTCAGAGTGTATCTGAATTGCTGCGAGCATTGGCGCCCAGCAAGACAATCGGAGATTGAAAGCTGCAGGTCAGAGGCAGAGCCGTCCCTATTTTCCTGTGCTTTGGCAGGAAGTGCATTTTATAGAAAAGTCAGAGAGGAACTTAGGGGAAAGGAGAGCTCTGAGCAGTGAATTCACAGCTGGCTGACCAGGCACTGCCGCCACCATCACCGAAGCTGGCCCTCCTCCTCAGGGCTGCTCCATGGGACCCCGCAGTCACTGGTCCAGCCCGTCCCCGGGCTCTGGGGGGCCCTGCCGATGAGGATGGCGTGACAGGCCAGCGTCAAGGATGGTAAGGGGTTCTTATTCTTTGATTTAGGCATGACTTGACTTATTTGCATCTAAAACTAGTCTGTTTTCACTTCTCGGCAATTTAAAAAATGGGTGTAGCATCTTCTAACCTGTGTGTGCTTTCAGAGCTAGCTCAGAGGTCTTCTCCGAGTCATCACCCAACTTAGCAGTGAATTTGATCAATGTGAAGGCTTGGTGTGCAGCTGTACCCGGGTCTAGAGTCCCGAGACTGAAATTGCGCACTAGTGTTCTTTGGGTTTTCATAAGCTTCTGCTCCGGAGGCAAAAGGCTCTCAACCGAATGCGTGTGAACTAAACACAAGTCAGGGCAGTGAGAAAGAACCTTGGTCCCCGTCACACTTTACAAACTGTGCCATCTGATGAGGATCCTGGCAGCCATGCGAAGCTTGAGATGCAGTCCCCGTCACATGCTGGGGCCGGGCATCCATTAAGAATTTCGGACATTCTAAAAGCTTGGGGGTATTTTTAGATGAGGCTTGTTCCTATGAATGAGGAAGTCTGGCAGATGGCTCTTCCGCCTGGATTTTTTTTTTTTTTCCCCCAGCTTTCTACCAATATAGTACGGAGAAAACTGGCAGGGCTTCTTTCTCTAAGGACAATGGGGGGAAAAGCCATTCTGAAAACACTGGGCGGCAGCTGCAGAGCTCAGTCTCTAAGGACACCGGGCCTCTGGCTGCGTATTTCATCGTACTCTCCTGTGACTCTGGCTAATCAACGGGAGGCAGGGAAGGAAGTCTGAGTAAGAACAAGTCGTTTAACACGCTGCGTGAGCAAAGACATCTGTGCAGGTCCTGCTCTCCCTGCAGCTGATAAGAATGTTATTCACCACCCAGAGAGGAAAGACCGGAGTATGTGGTTTCAGCCCGTTGAAGCCACTTCCTTAAATGACATGACATCAGATTGCATCTTCTAGATGGTTGGCACCAGTTTTATGAACAGCAGATCAAACTATCATTAATGAGGGGAAAGCGCCTTTAGAAGCAATCAGTAGAGTCTTGCTGTGCATCGTTGGGTGCCCTTGGATGGTCATCTGGCCTTAGGTTTGACAGAACAATCCAGTAGGGCTCAGAAAAGTCACCTTTGGAATAGTGAGCCTTGCCCGGGGACTCTTAAGAAATCTATTGCATGCATAGATGGAACACACAAAAGCAACTTGTCAGTCTCTGCTCTGATGATAAGCTTTCCCTTTCATTATGAAATCTGAGGTAGTTTCGCTCATTCCCTACTTAAGATGGCAATTCTCTAAGAGTGCAGATAACACGGGCTTCCAAGAAAGACGATTTTTGATGCAATTTATATGAAAGAGTCATCACTCCCAAGATTTTGCTATTATGAGAAAGGGTTACCCCTTTCTTCCCCATTTACACCAGAGAATTCCGAATGTTTACTGGGCTTTTGTTACCTGGTGGGAGCCTGGGCTTCTTGAGCCCTTTTAGTAGAGAAAGAGTAATATTCCCAGAGCCGTGGAAACATGAAAATTCCCCCTGTGCTTAAATACTGAGATTTACCAAGGTCTACTTTTGGAGGCTTCCCACTCCCCTACCCATACACACATGTTCAAGCTGCTGAAGATTTATGCTGCAACCCCAAGAATAAGCTAATTTTGTCTGCATTCACTTGGTGAGTTCAAAACTGTGACTTCTCCCTCATAGTGACTAGATTCGGAAGAACTAATTTCTGAAGTCTCAGAAGAGTGGTTAGGTCTGAGAAATAACTTTTTCCGTCTATAAGGCTCTTTTGTGGTTATTACTAACCTTCACTGAATCTGCCTGTCCCATGGTGTGGCCTGGTGGAAGTCCTGCTGGGTCATCCTTTCTGTCCCTTGCCTTTCAGAGGCTCTGTAGCAGGTCAAGAAGAGTGGCCATCCCTGGGCTCTTGCAGGCCCTAGTGACTTTCTGTCCTTCTAGAAATGTTTGTTTTCGATTTATCAAATATGTCAAGCCTACAGTGAAGTTCAAAGAATAATTTAACTGTCATGTGTCCTCCAAAGATTTTTCAAGTATTATTAACCTTTTGCCATTTTAGATTTTGAAAAATAAAACATTACCGGTCCAGTGGAAGATCACTTCGTATTTAGTTTGTTTCCTTTTCCCATTGTTACCCAGAGTATTCAGTATCTTGAAGGTGATGAGTATTATTTCCATTTTACTACATATATATGATAAACAAAAAAATTATAGCATCGTTGTGTATTTTTAAAAGATATTTAAACGGCATCACAGTGTACTTGAGACCTTTTCCAAGTTACTCTTTTTTTTTTTTAATTGAAGTATAGTTGGCATACAATTTTATATTAGTTTCAGGTGTACCAACATAGTGATTCAACAATTATGTACATTATGAAATGCTCGCCATGCTGTGTAGTTACCATCTGTCACCATACAAAGTTATTATAATACAATTGACTGTATTCCCTATGCTGTACTTTTCATCCCCGTGATTTATTTATTTATTTTATAACTGGAAGTTTGTACCTCTTAATCCCCTTCACATATTTCAACTCTCCCCTCACTTTCTTTCCCTCTGGCAACCACTAGTTTATTCCTTGTTTTTATGTGTCTCTTTTTCTGTTTTTTGTTTGTTTGCTCGTTTTGTTTTTTAGATTCCACATGTAAGTGGGATCATTGGGTATTTTTGTCTTTCTCTGTCTGACGAATTTCACTTAGCCTGATGCCCTCTAGGTGCATCCATGTTTTTACAAATGGCAAGTTCTCATTCTTTTTTATGACAGAGTAATATTCCATTGTATATATGTACCATCTCTTCTTTATCTGTTCATCTATCGGTGGACACTTTGGTTGCTTCCATATCTTGGCCATTGTAAATAATGCTGCAATAAACATAGGGGTGCATATTATCTTTTCAAATTAGTGGGTTTTTTTTTCAGGTAAATACCCAGAAGTAAAATTACTGGATCATATGGTAGTTCTATTTTTAATTTTTTTGAGGACCCTCCATACTGTTTTCCACAATGGCTGCACCAGTTGGCATTCCCATCTACAGTGCATGAGGGTTCCTTTTTCTCCACATCCTCACTAACATTTGTTATTTCATATCTTGATATTAGCTATTCTGACTGGTGTGAGGTGATTATCTCATTGCAGTTTTGATTTGCAGCAACCTACTTTTAACATCAACATTTAAGAGTCATTTCAATATTAGTATATTAAAATCAAGTTCATTTATTTTGAATTCTATATCATATTCCATTATAAGACTATACCACAATGTATCCATTATTTTCTTGATGGACCCTGGACTGTTTATGATTCTGTTTTTGCTATTAGTAACACCATGAAGAGCCTTGTTCATGTATGAGAGTTTCTTTAGATCTCCACTGAATAGTACAATAGCCAGTAGCTTAAAATGTGGCTAGTCTAAATTGCATTGTGCTGTAAGTATAAAATACACACCAGACTTTGAAGACTTAGAATGAAAAAAAAATGTAAAATATCTCATTAATGATTTTGTACTCATTGCCTATTAAGATGACAATATTTGTATATATTTTATTAAATAAAAGATACTATTAAAATAATTTCACCTATAATTTGGCTACTGAAATGTTTAAAATTATATATATGACTTGCACCATAATTTTGTTGGACAAGGCTCGTCTAGATCAGGGATCAGTAATCTACCATCTACAGTGTGGTCATCTGTGTTTGTAAATAAAGTTTTATCGGAAAACATGTCCGTTCATTTACATAGAGTCTATGACTGCTTTCCTGCTCCAACAGCAGAATTGAGTAGTTGTAACAGAGACCATATGATCCATAAGCCTAAAATATCACTCATCTGGCCCTTTAAGGAAATGTTTGTTGAGTACCTATTCTAGAGCAATGATTTTTAGCCTTTTTTAAACAACGACCCACAATAAGAAATATATTTACTATCATGATCTGACAAGCACACACCTGAAACAAAAGTTTCACAAAACAGTGTTTCAAAAATCCTTACTATAATATTTCATGTGTTCTGGTCCCATAGCAGCATATTTTGTTAAAATAAACTGCTGGTAAACTGCCATGACTCACTAAATTGACTTAGCCTTTCATTCACTACTAGTGATTTGAATAACATTGCTCAAGGAATATATCCAAGGGATGTGTGTGTGTGTGTGTGTGTGTGTGTGTGTGTGTGTGTGTGTGTGTATTCACACGTACACTTATTTACGTGTTTTTTAGCCTTATCTGTTTATATACATTTCATTCAGTGTTTCTCTAGGTTTACGGAATGGGGAGCTTTGTCCGCTCAGCAACTCTGGTGCTGGAACTTGTCCCTTGGCAATTTTCTGGACCTGAGGAGCAAGAGATTCCAGGGGCCACTTTGGAGGGGGCTGGGTCATTGCATTGCCACAGAGCTGGCTTCTCTCCTAGACCGAGGAGTTGTCATTGCTCACAACTGCATATCTAGGCTTTATCTGCAAAAGCCGATTGATGGATCTGATGAGAATAAACATATTTTACAAAACTTTCTATGATTTTATTTTGCCAGAGGGTAAAATAAAGATAATCAACTGCCACAGCACTTCCTAAGGATCTGATATTTCCCAGAGCCCTACAATGACATTAAAATGTAAGAAATGGTATTAGTCATAACCTTGTCATCACTGTCACAACTTACATTTGACAGCTGAAAATATTTTCTAATGTGGTTCTAAGAATTGGGGGTGAGAAGGACGTGTTCCTAAAGAGTATTTCATGGTAGCTAACAAACTTTCTCTAAACTTTTCTGGTAATCAGCACAGGATGCCCAGGACTGTAAAGACCAGTGCAGGGCCTGGCAATGTTGAACACAAAGAACAATCGATAAATTCTTGACTATAAGGTCATGTGCATTAAATAAGGCAGTTCTGATGCCAAATCAATACTGCATTGTATATTTCCTACAGCAGATATTGAGATATAGATCTGCTGTAGTGGGAACAGGAATGTCATCAGGAAATATCAGTTCAGACAAATCTGGGTTACCACCAACAGGGAGAGAGAGAGCTAGATTGATTGTGGTCTGCCTCATTTTGTGGTGAAAATGTCAGGTCAGAGTGAATATTCATGTAGTCCTTGGAAAAAGGGAAGGAGAAATCAATAAGCTAACTGCTCTACCTGATAATGGCAGTGTTTTCTCCAAGGCAAGTTATTTTTCTCTTGAACTTGGTATTCTGGTCCTTGATGTATTGGTAATGATGTCTTAGAGATGCAGCGAAAGATTTCATAGAAAGCCTAAGGGCAGATTCTGTACTTCAGGAAGAAGGGTTATGTTAACATCTTTCTGAGCATTGCACTAGAAGTCTGGTTAAATTGATATAAAGTTTTCCTTAATTCCAGGGAACAACCTAGACCCTTTGAAGTTCTGTCAAGAGAATGCCAGGCAAAAAGAAATCCCACCTTTTTAGTCCTAATTTGCAATTCACTTGCCCTGTGATCTTGCAAAAGCTACCCAATCTCTGTATATCTCTATACATTGACTCTTATGATAATGTTCATGTTTTTCTTCATAGAGATGTTATATAGTAGGTGTTGTAAATGTTTTAGCCAACAGGGTCAGCATACGAAGGCGTATTTCCTCCCAAACCATGATTTTGGCATTTGTCTAAATTTTGTAGACTCACTCCTCCTAACCACACTTGAGAAATCTCCTACCATTCATGTGCATAAGGTTTCAAAAGAGGGCCCGTTCTCTCTTCTCGAAAGCGTTTTTTCAAAACTTGCTGGTACTGTTCAGGCTCCGGGAGCATAGTAGGTTCATGACCCATCACCTGGTTTTTTAACAGAAACCAAATTAATTGCTTTTATTGTTTGTTCTTACATTTTCCAGGCACCTTTTAAAGATGAACAAGAGCAGCTCTGATTTGGAGAAAGTGAGCCAGGGCTCTGCAGAGAGCCTCAGCCCTCCCTGCAGGGGTGTCCCCGTCAGCTTCACCACGGGTTCCACAGACAGCCTGGCCTCAGACTCCAGGACCTGCAGCGATGGAGGTAACAGACTTCACCTTGACGGGGAGGCTTAGATTCTCCCGGGTCTGGAAGGCGAGCCCTGGGCTCGCTGTCACGATTGGGAATGGCTGAGCTAGACCTACCGTCTTGGTCCTGCTTTGCCCATGAGGTAGACTCCACCCAGGAAGAGTTGGCATTAATCCCCTGTTGGATACATGATGAGGTGCCTCATTCTGCTCTCTTTCCACTGACACACAGTGCATCCACTGATTCCTGGGGTGATGAGCCATTTATGTATAGGTCTGTTCTCCATTTCTGTCCTCAGGATTGGTTCTCAGGGGATTAGGTACTGCCAACCACAAGTTTCTACCCTCCATGTTACTCTCTCTCTCGCTGTCCGCCATCTTGTTCGCTCCTTCATGTGTACGAGTGCACACCCATGTGCATACATGCACACACACACTTGGACACAGCAGGTGCTTATATAAATGTTTGTTGAATTAAAGCATGGAGGCTTCATGAGGCTACCATCCATCCCACTCCCTGGAGAAAGCTCTAAGGCGTACTATGTGGGTATGTCCTGATTGGGCACATTCCTGAGAAGGAACTCTTGTGTTTCTGTAGTTGTGGTGGGTAGTATTAAAATCTCTCACCGTTTCAACATTCTTTGTGCGCGTGTGTGTCTTCTCCTGCATTTCTCTTAAACTCGCTTTAACATGTTAGTTTTCAACATGTGCTAACATGACGACCTTTCTCACTTCTGTGGAAATATTTCTTCCCAGTAGGCAATTTTGGAGTCAAGGCTTCCATCGTAAAATCACAATCACCAACATATTTCGATTGGAAAGATGAGTACTGCTAAGTCTAGAGCATATGTTGTGTCAGTCTGCGGAGTGTTCTTATGGGAAACTTCTGATAGCTCAGACTTCAAAACAGGAAATCTCTTAGTCTTGTTTGGGGTGGGATGTAGCAAAAGAGGGCTTGCTTTCTCTGCAGATTTTCCTGGGCTTCCATTTTTTTTCCCTTTTCCCATCAAATTGTGCAAAAATTCTGTGAGGTGGATTATTCCACAGAGAGCTGGGCTGGGCTCACAGACCTTTGGACCCTGTGCCCTGATGTGCTCTCTCAGGGATTGTGACCAATTCTGAGGGAGCAATGTACAGTGGAGCCTCACTGGCCACCAGCCAGCTCATGTTGATGAGAACTCTACCTAACTGTCTGGGCACTGGGCTAGTCAGAACCAGCAAATCATGTTTGCTTTCAGGACTCTTCAGGTCTAGCTAGGAAGACAAGCCTAAAACACGTGACACACAGGTGGCTGGTCTAAGCTAGGAGATTGGGCTTCCCAGAACATGAATGTTTATCAAGGCTTCCAGAAGAAAGAGGAATCAATGAGGGCTGAGGAAGGGTTCAGGGAAGGCGTTTGGAAAAGATGGCACTTCAGCTCATGTTTCAAGTGTGGTTACAGTTGAGGAGGTAGAGGGAGGAAAGGGCTGGGCAGGTTACGGAAACAACAAAGGAGGAGCCAAGGCACAGGGTTAGCAGGGCATGCTGGGAAAAGGGTAGGACCACCTGACACACTTCAGTGGAAGCAGGCAAGGGGAAAAGGGGACCAGAGGTTGGTGGGAAGGTAGAGGCTGGATTGTACAAAACTCTCAAAACCAATGTGCAGAAGTGGGAAATAATGGAGCCCCTGGGATTTAGGAGTACGATGGTGACACCTAACTCAGACATTTTCTAATTAAAATGAATGTATTTTCATGGTTCTGCCTTTATCACGAGCCAGTGATTCAATGGGAATGCACTTCAAAATTTGAATTCCTAGATCAACAAAAAGTGTATACCTTGTTACTAGACTTTGGGTCCTTAGAGTGAACCACTTCTACCTGCTGTTCCTGCTTATGGCTCTGTACCCCAGACCATGCTTTCTTTCTCCACCCTCCCTTTGTCACGTCTATTAGACGTTAGTCTGGAGACTATCTAGAACCACACTGGTCATGAAATGTGAGGAACCCTTCAGTCCGCTTCTCATCATTAACCAAGGTGGCTTGCTTTCGATCTATTCCTAAACAGTTATCTTTCAGTCCCATGAATTCTTACTCGCTTTTACCTCATAAAAATATTGTTGAAGTATTTATCCATCACGCCTTTTGTGACTATTTGTATCTAGTACTGAAGCTGAGACAGAGGATCTGAATAAGAGAGGTAGAATTAGTTCAAGCTAAAGCTCCTGGAGACCAGAATGTAGGGTCTACTTCTCTAATATTAAATATAAAGATATCATTAGACTATTTGGTCAGTAAGAATTCACTAATGAAAAGAAACACATTTTGCCGACTTTTTGTATCTGCCGTAGAGGCTGACCTGAGTGAGTTGAGGACAAAGTCATTCCAGAGGGTATCATAATAGTAGTTTGTGTAAATTTCTTGGAAGCTTATCAGGGTTAGTGGTTAAAGTTAGTTTTCTACTATTTGGGTTTTGTGGCAAAAAAAAAAAAAGAGTTTTACATTTTATAAGAAAAGGGGCGCCTGGGTGGCGTAGTCCGTTAAGCGTCCAACTCTTGGTTTCGGCTCAGGTCCTGATCTCAGGGTCCGGAGATGGAGCCCCACATCGGGCTCTGTGCTCAGTGCAGAGTCTGCTAAAGTTTCTCTCTCCCTCTTCCTCTCCCCCTCTCCACCAGGGACGTGTGCACCCTCGTTCTCTTTCTCTCTCTCAAATAATTAAATAAATCTTTAAAAAAAATTTATAAGAAAAACAAACATAATTGAAATGTATAACTTTAAATTTTGTTTACAAAGTATCATTTTTATATCAATATTAACTTCACTTCTTTATGCTTGTATTGCATGTCATACCCCTCAAAGCACATCTGTTATCCCATTTGTCCATGTGGGCAATTCAATTGAACAGTGAGTCAACTCAGTGGAAGGAAAAATCCATGTAAGCAGTTGTTTGGTTTATGCTTGGTTTGGGAGGGACAAACTGCATGTGTCAGGACAGATCCATGAATGCTGCCAAGAGGTGATCTGTAGTGAATAGCTGTGAGGCACAGTGGTCAGCTAAATGACCCCCACAGATCGTCAGCAGAAGACTCTCGTGCTTTAAATGGTTCCTTTTATTTTTTTTTAAGATTTTATTTATTTATTTGGCAGAGAGTCGGCGAGATAGGGAATACAAGCAGGGGGAGTGGGAGAGGGAGAAGCAGGCTTCCCGCCGAGCAGGGAGCCCGATGCGGGGCTTGATCCCAGGGCCCTGGGATCATGACCCGAGCCGAAGGCAGATGCTTAAGGACTGAGCCACCCAGGCACCCCTAAATGGTTCCTTTTAAATAGGTGAACCTGATGTCACATGAAGATCATTTTCCTCTTTGATTTAGGATAACGTTAAAATTTAGTGCCACAGTTTAACATACATCCTGGATGCCAGGTTCCCACAGTACAGGAGATTAGAAAGAGCTCTGTTAAACCGAAGCTGTTGGCACCAGCGATAGATAAGAGGTCTGGCCACACAGTGAATGTAGGTATGAATTCACATGAAGGTATGTACCAGGTCAGTGTTCGTATTTTTATGGCTAGCAGACCAGAGATATGGCCAAGTTAATGAAATATCTTGATAGTAGTCAGCTTCTTTTCCTCAGTAATTATGCCAAGAGGATTTTTTTTTTTAATATTTTATTTATTAGAGAGAGAGAGAACATGCACAGGAGAGAGCACTAGTGGGGAAGGGGCAGAGGGAGAGGGAGAAGCAGACTCTCTGCTGAGCAGAGAGCCCAATGCCATGCGATGCGGGGCTCCATCCCAGGACCCTGAGATCCTGACCTGAGCTGAAGGCAGCCACTTAACCCAGTGAGCCACACAGGTGCCCTCCCTGCAAGAGGATTTTTAAAATATATACATTAGTTCAGTCATTGACTTGATAGGTATTTGTTGAATCCAAACCTTGTGCTGAGTACAATTTTAGATGTTGAACATACAACAGTGACAAGAAAAATGCCCAGTTCCTTCTTCCACATTCCAGTGGGGAGAGATGGACAAGGAGAAGGATAAAGGGCTAAAGCAGCCAGTGCGTCAGATGGCAGTGAGTACTACGGGGAAAAATCAAGCCAGGAAGTGGGCAGGGAGGGGTGGGTGGATCTGTCGAGAGAGACGGTAAGTCCACGAAGATCAGAGGTCGGTCAGGAGTGACAACCTAACCTTCACTGAGCGTTCGTTCCTCTACTCAGGCTGTTACCTGAGACTCTGTAAGAAGAAAAGGTGGCCCTTAAAAAGGCATCTAAAGCTCCCTAGCTGAACATAGTGTGTTCTATCAAACAGGCTGTCCGAGCACTTGATCCTAAATTGGTGGGGTTGGTCTAATATATTCCATTTGGTGTTCTGCTCTAACATGGTTAGGCCCACCTCATCCCCCGCCCCAATGGAGACAGACTGAGTCATGGGTTCTATTCTGGGAGATGGATTAGTGAAGGATGAAGGAGCTATCCTGAAGGAAAAGATACTCATTTTTCAGAATGTCTGTGGTCTGAGCCCTTATGATATCACAAAAGTGAAGCTTTACCTTAGTTTAAACTATTCCCTTTAAGCTGAATTTTAAAATATATATTATTACTTCAATAAAGTCAGTACATGTCTCTGATGACAATTCACATGATGGGGAAAGACATGAAATGAAAAGACACAGTCATCAGATACCCTTTAAACAATCTCCTGCCTTTGACATATTTTGAGCATATCTTTCTATATCTTCTCAGAAATTTTTATCCATATTTATTTTTTTTTTATTTTTTTTAAGATTTTATTTATTTATTTCACAGAGAGAGGGTGAGCACAAGCAGGGGGAGTGGCAGGCAGAGGGAGAGGGAGAAGCAGGCTCCCCGCCGAGTGGAGAGCCCGACGTGGGGCTGGATCCCAGGACCCTGGGGTCATGACCTGAGCCATAGACAGATGCTTAACCAACCGGGCCACCCAGGCGCCCCTTTTATCTGTATTTAAAATGTCATAATCCTCAATTTGACACATTTTTATACTTAATATATCTTGAAGTCTTTCAAATCAGAACCTCTGAATTGATCTCATTTTAATGCTGCGTATTTTGTCATTGTGCGAAGTGGTTAAACCCCTCTCTTAACAATGCATGGTTAGGTGATTTTCATTACCAGTCTCCAGTAAGATCCCGTGACACACTTGAAGATAATTTGGTGAACATATCTGTAAGATAAATTCTTAGGAGTGGAATTGATATGTCAAAACATATGCATTTTAAATAGTTGTTCCGAAATTATCCTGTAAAATGTCAATTTACGCTTCCATCAACAGCATGAGAAAGTGCTTTGAACTAACTGTTAATTTTACTGTTAATTTGGAAGAAAACCCCTACATGATCCCGTGTTCTTACAGGACATGGAGAGTGCACGATTCCAGAGCCACACTGGGGTGGTGGGCATGGAATGTTTGCCATGAGCCAGTTTCCAAACTGAGACAGGGCTTCTTGTCTTTTGCATGTAAATTGCATTCACATCTTGATTATTGTTTCTTGGGATGATTAAGTGTTCCGGGGAGACTCCTCACAAATGCCACATTTTCCTGCCAGTTGTAAAATGTAATAATATGCTTCCATTTTCAGACCACGTTTACCTTCTTGAGAAAGCAAGGGTTCTTTTTGAAGGGATACTTGGCTGCTTTTTTTTTTTTTTAAACACTTCGAGTTGAGCCTTTCTGATTGTGTGACCAAACAAGAGTTTGCACAGTTTTTCCTTGGAGGAAAAAGCTACACGTGAGGCTAGACCATCCCCTCCACCACCCACTTCACTGGGTCTCACGGGGTGGGAAGAGGGGGTTTGGCAGAAACCTGCCAGAGTACCATTTCTGTGTGCCATTGGCAAGGTGCCCGCATAGATGGCTTTCTTTGAATGAGGTCACAGGCCGTAGGAGAGGTTTGATCCATTTGCTTTGTTCCCTATGTCTTGCATTTAATAGGTGCTCAGGAAACATTAACTGAATGAATGGATAAATCTATTAAGCCATTTCCAGCTCTACAGTCTATATCCTCAGTAAAAAAAAAAAGAAAATGATCCATGGAACACTCCCAAGTTTTTCAAACAAAAGAAAATCCAGCTTGCTTTACCTTATCTGCAGTTGGAGAATAGCCAGACCCAAAAGCTGCAAATTTGGAGCTTGGGTACTCCTGGCCCTGACCTCTGCCCTTGGCCTCCACATCTGTTCTGGCCGTCTGCTGTCAGAAGGCAGAGCTGTGTGCTGAGGGAGCCAGACGGGCTCATTCACAGAGCTCAAAACTGGACTGACCACTTCCTCCTTAGGCCTACCTCTCATCTTGGCCAAAGAGAACAATGAAGGTACCTATTAAAACCCCGCAAGAAGAGAGGACTCTGTAATAAAGAAAACATCACAGTACTACGTCTGAACTTCAGGCCTGCATTTTTGTCTTGGCTTTAAGCTGTTTATCCCAACCACTGAAATCCTGATTTCTTCTCTGCTTTCTAAATATAATGGCACCAGGGTGCCTGGGTGGCTTAGTTGGTTAAGCGACTGCCTTCGGCTCAGGTCATGATCCTGGAGTCCCAGGATCGAGTCCCGCATCGGGCTCCCTGCTCGGCAGGGAGTCTGCTTCTCCCTCTGGCCCTCCCCCATCTCACGCTCTCTCTCTCGTTCTCACTCTCTCAAATAAACAAAATCGTAAAATAAAGAAAATTAAAAAAAATAAATAAATAAATATCATGGCACCAAGCTAGTATACCTTCCCCTTGGTCTTTTTAAGATCCCACCTGGTGCCCCATATGTGATATGTAGCTTTTCCACCAGAAACACTTTCTCTTCCCTGAAACGGACACACTGTAGAGTTGCAGAGCTGTTCTAACTCTGTAGTTGGCTACTGGCTTTATATGCCGGATTAGAAGTTGGAAGAAAAACTTAGGAACAGGGGTTTGGAGCTCTCTGGACCAATTAGTATGAAAAGTCATTTAAAAACCTACCGATGATATAACTTTGATGGAGGCAAACTTCCCAGAAAACTATTTTCCATTCTCACCTTTTTTTTACACTCTTAGCTGTAAGCCAGAATTTGGAAACGGGGTGATGTAACACCAACATAAAACCAGGATATATTTGAATTCTTCTCATTGCTGTTGAATCTGAGTCCTGAGAAGACAGGCTGTTGGCCAGAGTTTTTTCAGGACTTTTTTTTTTAGGCATATTTTCCTGAACCAGTGGTTTGCCTGTGATTTCTGCAACTATTTTAGGTGTCAAGGCATATTTGTCCCCTCTCCTTTCTGGCTCTTCTAAATGCAGAGTGTGGTAGTTCTTGCAAATACAGTTGACCCTGGAAAAACATAGGGGTTGTGGCACCAACCCCCCTGCACAGTCAAAAATCCACATATAATTTTTGACTTCCCAGAAACGTTAACTACTAATAGCGTACTGTTGACCAGAAGCCTGATAACATTAAGAGTCAGCTAACACATACTTTGTATGTTGTAGGTATTATATACTGCATTCTTATAATAAAATAAGCTAGAGAAGGGAAAATCATAAGAGAAAATACATTTATAGTACTGTACTGTATTTATTTAAAAAAAATACATATAAGTGGACCCATTCATTCTGACCCCATGTTGTTCAAGGGTCAACTGTGGTAAGAATCTAGCTGCTATGTTGCCTACAGCCACATTCATGAGGAGGTTCCCCTGTGAAAGAGTGAAGAAACTGGTGGAATCAGAGTGGGTTTTTAGGGGTGCACTCTGGTCCCATAGCAAATAGGTACTGCTTGTTTCATGGTGGAGGAAGCACAGTTTCATCGAGAAGGGCCACACGTTGACATGTCTTTCGGAGTAGCCCCGGGAATGCTACCAGCTGAGCTGTTATGTGGTCCTGAGGTGCCTGGGGGCTCTCAGGGTGAAGTATGGTCTTCTCACTAGCTGTGGTTCCAAATCTGGAGAAAAACTTTAA
Organism: Eumetopias jubatus; assembly: GCF_037043125.1. Taxonomy (NCBI): domain Eukaryota; kingdom Metazoa; phylum Chordata; class Mammalia; order Carnivora; family Otariidae; genus Eumetopias; species Eumetopias jubatus. The sequence goes on along the minus strand of NW_028274808.1, from coordinate 26,002,093 downwards.
GAAACTGTAAGGAAAGAAATTAATGAAGAAGTTAAGGAATTGAAAGAAATGGAAAGAAAGGAAGAAAGAAAGAAAAAAAAAGGAAGGAAGGAAGGAAGAAAGAACGAGAAAGAAAGAAAAAAAGGAAGGAAGGAAGAAAGAAAAAGAAAGGAAGAAACCTTAAGAAGGATGCCTCATGTTGGAAGGTGGTTGTGCCTGTTACAGAATTAGGCTTTTTTTTTTTTTACCTCAAAATCACCATCTGTGTACATAATACCCAATTATATGGGTAAGGTGCACATTTTGGGGGAGCCTCCTTCCCTGGATGAGGTTTGGGTAGCTATAGCCCTGCCCTGCTGGGGATGAGTGTGGTCGGGGAGCATTTGGAGCCAGTGCCGTCCTCTGATTAGGACACACTTTGTTGGGTGACAGATCCATAGCATCTCAGAAACAAAGAAAAATGAACCATTTTCCACTGAATACCCGGTACTCCTTGCCAGATTTACCTATAGATCTGATCAAAGCCGCTAACACAGTTCCCACAGGAGAGTAAGGGAACACCCAGAGGGTAAGGGAGAAAATCACTTCCTTCCAACTGCCTGAACACACAAGCTATTTTTGGTGTGAAAGCAGAACCTTTTGATTCTCCGGGGTAATCTAGGGAATAAGAAGTGTTACAGGATTTTTTTTTTTTTTTTTTTTTTTTTTAAGATTCCTGCTATCCTTACAGATTGAAAAGTTAAGGGAACTAGAGGTAGAGGAACCGTGGAAGGAAGAGAGCCCTCTGTCTAGAGGTATTTTATTTCAGGGGCAGCTTTGAGACAAAATGCATGTTGGGAGGGGTTGAAAATGGAGCGAGTGGTCAAAATTATAGACTATTCCTGCCGGAAGGGACCTTCACCGTGATGCCATCTGGTCAGTTTTTAAAGGAGGGAACTCAGCCGGGTGAGGGCAACAGCGAGCTCGGGGCTGGTCCTGCTCTCTGCCCTCAGACCACCGTCGAGGCAGAAAAGGCCATCACAGGGTGTCACTGTGACGGAGAGCAAGGAAGGCAAACCCCTAAGGATGGGGAACTAGCACAAGGCTTAGCGCAGCGGCTAGCCCAGAAACTGACTTGTCAGACACACCCCGGCCAGCGGAACTGGGGACCAGAAGGATCCTCACCATAGGCTGGCTGTCCCTGTCACTGGAGACACTGATTAAAGCATTGGCCAGAGACTCTGATCACACTCCCCTGCCCCCCCCCTTCGTCCCCCCTCCTGTCTGTTGATAACAAGTGGAGAATCAGACCCTTCGACACATTCCGCCGTGCCGAATGCAGAAAGGCCAGGAGATGGACCTGTTTCCCCCTGGCTGCCCTCTTGCTCATCCCCTGGGTACTTGGTGGCTGAGATTTAGTGTCCTTTGAGAGCCCCAGGTATAAGGGGTCTTGCTTTTCCGTTTTTCAGCCCAGGAGCTGGTGAGGGATGCTCCCCCTGCTCTCTCAGCCTCTGCTAGAGGGAGGCACAGAGAGGAAGTGAATGTACAGCCCTAGCCTTCAGCTGCCCCCATTGCTGACTATACACCTGAAAGGAGAAAAGGTTCCTCCCGGAGAGTGTGATCCCTGGGGGACCCATGGACCCCAGGGTTCCAGAACCTGCTGAGATCAGCTGCGATCAGCATCTCCCATCTTCTGGCTGCCTGGCTCTTGCTCGCCCCCCTTCTGACTGGGAGGGGAGAATACACGGGTGTGTAGAGTTGGCTGGCCTGACCGTGCTACTGCTGCTTGGTTTATAATCAGCCTGGCCTCCCGGAAGGGTATAAATCACTCATTCAGCCTTGCTGGCAGGCGCCCCACCTGTCATTAGCAACGCAGGGTGAGGTGGGAAGGATAACTGTGATCTTGAGAAGCCACTGGGCAGCAAGAGTGCTTGCCTAGTGCAGACGTGGGAATGTGAGAGGCACTGTGCTTTCTCCGGGGTCTGGGAAGAGAGATAGTAGAACCAGGGAAGGCGTTGGTGTGGGGCCCGACCTCCTCGCTGTGCCACACAGGCTTCTCCCTGCACGATCATGTTGGTTCCCGGCTCCTGTGTTCATCAAGCTGCATGCATCTACCTTACCGTGCTGTGAGCTTTGCGTTTGGGGTTGTCCTGGACAGGAGGCCTCTGCTGTCAGCTCCCTGACTCTGCTCCCATCAGTGAAGCTGAGGCACAGACGTCCGTGCCCGCTCTGCCCCAGACAAGGGGAGCCCTGATGATGTGCACATGCCCCTTGCTCCCCGAGAGGGACCCTCCTCCCTATGGGGTATCCCAAGTAAGGAGACCCAGTGTTGATCCGAGGGGCCTGGTACCCATGCTTGTCCCTCGGGGGGCCCCTTCTGTCCCCACTTTGGTTAAAGAAAGCAGAGGGGGCCTCAGTGTGGGCAGAGAAAGTTGTTAACTCTGCGGGAGCAGCCCTAGAAAGATGTGCATTGACACAGAACTCACAGTTTGCTTCCTTGGGGGTCTTTTGCTGCGTGCCTGGGGCCCATGTTGGCTGTAGCTCTTGCCTTCCGGTCATTCTGCTGAGGTGGGGAGAGGTGTAGAGACACTGCATGCCCCGCCCTTAGGATGACACAGCTTGGGGAACTCCATGAGGGGCGCATGTCCCCATGCCTCTGTCCTTGAATGTAAGACCCATATTTCTCTCACTTTTTAACCTTCGGGATACTGGGAGGCATTTTACGACCTATGAATACTTCAGTTATTGCCCTCAAAGCTGCTAGCAAAAGAGTGGGGACATCCCCCAGTCAGTTCTGAGAGTGAAGGAAATTAGAGGACTATTTCAGTTTGCCCTTTCCCGTGCCCAGTGGCTCTGCCTTTTTTCCTGCCTATTTTTACCTGAACTCCTGTTTCATTGTGAAACCTCCATTTTCTATGCTGATATAAAGCGTGAAGTCCAGTCTTCATCCTGTCTAGACTGGCCCTCCAGCTCACCGTCTGTGATGCTTCTGAACATCCCCATGCTCTGGGGGTGGGGAAGGGGGCTGAGGCCGTGATGGAGTCTCCCCCACCCTGCCCCGCATCAGGGTCAGCATCCATGTGCCCCATTCTGGGAACTGGGGTCTAGGAAAGACTCGCTTTCCCTTGAGATCTGTTTCTTCATTTACAAAGTCACGTACCTCCGCCTTCTAAGTAATTTCTGGGTCTGCCCTGCCCCCCAAGGCACCAGGGTGTTTGTCAAAACTCATAGCAGTACACACTGAAAAGGGGGAGTTTTGCTCTAGGTAAATTGTATCCTCTATTAACCTGACTTTTAAAAAATCCATTCAAAGCACACATTCAGGTTTGCCGTTGCCGTTGCAGGCATTGCTTGCAAAATGTTGGAAACAACCTAAGTGCCCATCACGAGAGGATTGGTTAAATAAATTATACTTGCATGGATAGTATATTATGGGATCGCTGTTAAAAAGAATTGGATAGATCTGTACGTCTGATGTGAAATATCATCTTTGTGTAAATGTATGCTATGCATTTGTTTGGGTTGTTTGGCAAATCTCCAGAAGGATCCCTGGAAATTGCCAGCCGCAGTTTCCTCCGATGAAGGGGAGTTTGCTAAGGGACAGGGGAAGAGGAAGACTTCATTGGCACCGTATACCTTTCTTGCATTGTGAATTTTGTTCGTTGTGCATCTGTTGTCTCTAGAAAATGGATACAAATAAAATGAATTGCTTTGACCGCGGGCCCCCCGGAACTGATTGGCATTGGCCTCTAGTCTGATTGTTGCTATTTCTCAATTTCAGGCCCTCCATCTGAGCCAGCGCACTCACCCACAAGCAGTGGGAAGAAGCTCTTTGCTCCTGTTCCGTTCCCTTCGGGCTCCACTGAGGATGTGTCCCCCAGCGGCTCCCCACAGCCCCCGCCTCTCCCCCAGAAGAAGTTAGTTAGCCGGGCAGCCTCTTCACCCGACGGCTTCTTCTGGACCCAGGGCTCCCCCAAGCCGAGAACAGCAAGTCCCAAGCTGAACCTCAGCCACTCGGAAACCAATGTCTGTGCCCACGAAGAGCCCCACTTCAGCTACTCCTCGAGCCCCAGGAGCCGCCATCATCATATCTTCTCCTCTTCTGAACCCCTGGAGAAAGCTTTCAAAGGCAACAGCCACTGGGTGCCAGTGCCAGGGCTGGCGGGCAGCAAGAGTGGGTGCGGGAGCCCCAGCCTCCAGTGCAAAGGGGTCCCCTCGGCCTCGTCCTCCCAGCTGAGCGTGTCCAGCCAGGCATCCACCAGCAGCACCCAGCTTCAGCTCCACAGCCTGCTGAGCAGCATCAGCAGCAAGGAGGGCACCTATGCCAAGCTCGGGGGGCTCTATGCCCAGTCCCTGGTCCGCCTCGTGGCCAAGTGCGAGGACCTCTTCATGGGCGGCCAAAAAAAGGAGCTGCACTTCAATGAGAATAACTGGTCGCTCTTCAAACTGACCTGTAACAAGCCCTGTTGTGACTCGGGGGATGCCATCTATTACTGTGCCACCTGCTCCGAGGACCCCGGCAGCACCTACGCTGTGAAAGTAGGTACCTCCCCGCCCTTCCCCCACCCCCTCCCCCGCCCCCCGCTTCCATTCTGCACTGCAGCCAGCTGGCCCCAGCTGTGACCGGGCTGTAGGCACAGGCTTGAAGCCTGAGCTTCCTGCTAACACTTAGTGCTCACCAATTTCTCCCTCAGCCCGGCCCGGGACACATTGCGGTTAGATCTGTAGTGTGAATGTGACATTCATCCTCTGCGTTCAGGAGTGAACCTATGTCATCGAGTTGGAAAACAAGTTGACTTAAATTTAAGGCAGCAGAGAGTTCATTCATTTATTCATCACATTTTTACAGAGGGCCTACTGCATGCCAGGTATTTTGTAAAGATCTGAGTTGATAAGAGGTGAACATAAGGTTCCTATGGAGCTTATAATCTAGGAAGGGAGATAGCCAATGAAGATACTGTTCTGCACATGTTAGAGCTGGAGAGAGCTAGGCCTAAGCATCATCTTGAGCAATGAGAGTAATTGCATCGATTAAGCATTTGCTATGCAATAGGCCTCTCGGGTGTATTTACTCCATGACCTCACAGTGTCACAGTGCAGATAGGTTTTACAGATGGGGAATCAGAAGCGCAAAATGATTAAGTAATCTGCCTACAGCCAGCTGGTGGCTGAGATGGCTGCGAATGCTGCTTTGTTTTGCCTGCAACACCTCTGCTACCATCCTGTCAGTTAAGAAAAAGGAAGTTCTGAGAAGTTAAGTGACTAGCCCAAGGTAACACAGCTCCTGAATCTTTGCCACCAGATCAGGGCTGTTGCTACCACCCCCCACTCCCCATTGCTCTCTCAAGATGTGGCTCTCAGCAAGCTGGCCAAGCCGTCTGCACCCATCTGGCCACTCTGGTCTCTGACACACACTGTGGTCCTTCCAGGCGGCCCCTTCTCTCATCTTCTTTGGCATCCCTTGAATACCTGGTGGTTCAGTAGCTCTTCTATAAATGCAAGCTTTTGTGGGGAGCGAGGAAGCAAATGCTGAACTCTCCAGATATTCTTTTATTTCCAGTTAGAAAGAAATGCAAATAGTGAACTAACATGAAATGGTTTGGGGAGGAAGGTAGCTTCCTGCCTGCCAGTGGAGGTGTTTTTTTTTTTAAATATTACGATTATTGGCCAAGGGAAATGGCAGTAACTTTTACTTTGAGCTTTTTCTCTAAAGAACTTGGTGACACCACCATAAAAGATGGGTAACCGCTGATTTATACATTCAGGGGCTATGTATAATTATTTGCTGCCTTCCTAGGAAAAGACAGGATGGTGGGGGCTGTGCAGCTACAAGGAGGATCCAGCCGGTGGTCCAGAAATCAAGGCCCCCAAAGGCAAGGCGGGTATGGCTGAGATGGCAGGCGCTAGACGGAGGCAAATGCCAAGGTCCTTTGGGAGAGTCTGTGCCTTTCTTGAGTGTCATCATCTCTCTATCTAAACCCAGGAGCTACATTCTTGATGAGCGATCCTGCCCTGCAACACTCCCCAACCCCAGTTAAAAGCAAAAGAGAAACAATCCCAGTGTTTCTCTTCCTGTTAGGATGGTGCCGTATCCAGTCGAGGGGAAGTGAGTGCACACTCCAGTGAGCCGAACAGGAGAAGCCTGGGTATCACGGTCAGCCCAGATCCCAGCCAGTGAAAGGGCCATACATGTGAGCTCCTGGAAGGCTGAGGCCAGGAGGTGCCTGGAGGGGGTGCTTCACTCCTGCTAGCCCCAGGGAACCTGAGGAGGTGATCTGTGAGCCACCTCTCCATCCCCTCCCTGGGGTCAAAGGGCATCACCCCCTGTCACCCGGCTCCTGAGGCTGAGCACTTGGGCTCAGTCACTGCCTCTCCATTTTGAGGAGGGAAGAACCTGGCGGAAGAGGCTTACTCCCTCTTGCCACGGGCTGGAACGTGACGTGACCCTGCTGCCAGAACCCAGGGGCTGCCTGGCACAACTTCTGTCACTGGATCAGAACCTCGGGGCAAAGGGGTCTGGCTTTTATATATTTTTTTTAATAAGTTCATTTTCATTTTATTTTTTTTAAGACTTTATTTATTTGACAGAGAGTGAGAGAGAGCACAAGCAGGGGCAGTGGCAGGCAGAGGGAGAGGGAGAAGCAGGCTTCCCGCTGAGCAGAGAGCCTGATGCGGGGCTCGATCCCAGGACCCTGGGATCATGACCAGAGCTGAAGGCAGATGCTTAACCAACTGAGCCACCCAGGCTCCCCACGGTTTTTATATTTCTAAGTGCTTGTCATGTGCAGCTCAGATCTGGGACCTCCTAAAATAATGCGGAGTTAGCCACGTTCTCTGCAGAACATCCACCTTTCCCAGAGGAGGTAAAAAACAAGCGTCCCTCCTCATTTCATTAGGAATGTGAACCAGAAGGAGATGGGAAGATAGGCCCTGGCCCTCTAAGGAAGACAGTCCCTGGGTGTCCTTATTTGACTTTGCCAGAGACTTGGCAGCTCAAGGACTATCTCTGTCATGTACAGAAAGGAAATTCGGAGAAGAGCTTCAAATATTCAGAGTCTAGGGAACAAGGGTATCAATCTGCAAGTGCGCCTGGCCTGGTAATTGTGGGGTGGGGGCTTTTGGAACATCCTTTCCCACGTGCAGCTGGTCCACTTCATTAGCGCTGCAGTCTAGACGGAATACAGTCATCTGGAAGCCGAGGGATGGAGCGGTCCCCCCCCTCCCGTGCTGCCGCCCTGTCGCGGGCCTCGCTTCATCTGTGCCTGGGAAGAGGGAGCCTTGCTGGCGAGTCCCCATTAGCCAAAGCAGGCTCGCACCTGCTCCCACTAAACACTGGGCCCTCCTGTTTATGGGCTCAGTGCCCTGCAGCCGCCAGGAGATTAGAGCCAGCTCTTGAAGCCCTGCTCCGGGCATACGTGGAAGGGGGAAAAAGAAAAAAATCATCAGCTATGTGCGCGTTTTCAGAGCTGCTTTATTCCTCAGTCAGCTCCAACCCTAGTTGGGTAATTAGGGACCTGTGTTAAGCCAGCTGGGCCTTCTTTATTTAACAAACGTGAACTCGCCCAGATTTTTAACCACGAATGAGGCTGTGGCTCCGAAGTTTAAAGAGAGACTTGGCTCAGCCAAACGTTTGAAATTTGAGCTGAACCAAAGGTTTGTGTGGTCTTGCACCAAAACCCGAGCACAAACTCCCTGATAATGAGGTAGAGGGGGTGAGGGTGGAGAAGAAGCCTCCCCGCCCCTGTGCCCCTTCCTCTACCCACCCCCACCATGCAGCACCCTAAAAACGATCTCAGCGGGAGCCAGCCCAGGCCCCGCCCACCTTTGCTGACTCTCAGATGCAGGGCACGAGGAAGCTGTGACTGCTAGCAGAGGACCAGCTCACTGATTTTGAAATGCATCCAGCCCAGTTGCCATTTACTCTGCTCCTTCATTTACATGTCTGTGCAAACTGTCAGTGGCGTTTGCTGGGCCCAGGTTTTTTTTTTTTTTTTTCTTTTTTTTTAAAGATTTTTTATTTATTTATTTGAGAGACAGAGAGAATGAGAGAGAAAGCACATGAGATGGGGGGAGGGTCAGAGGGAGAAGCAGACTCCCCGCCGAGCAGGGAGCCCGATGCGGGACTCGATCCAGGGACTCCAGGATCATGACCTGAGCCGAAGGCAGTTGCTTAACCAACTGAGCCACCCAGGCGCCCTGGGCCCAGGTTTTTGATAGCCTTGAGAAAAAGGATCCTCGGAAGCACTTCCCAGGCCCTGGCCAGCTGTACCATCCAGGTCGGTACAGTAACCGCCAGCCGGCTCTGGATGGCCTCACCACAGGGCTCCAGCCAGACCTGCAGAACAATCACCATAGCAGCCTTGTCCAGTGAGTGCTCACCGTGGGCTGGTCACAGGGCTGAGAGCCACACCTGCCTTGTGTCATGGACTGCTCACGGTGACCCCAGGGGGAGAGGGCACCTATCACTGCCCCGATTGCAGAGGAGAAACCAGACTGAGACACGTCAGGTCGATCCTCATTCTTTGTGGACTCTGTATTTTGGAATTCACTCACTAAAATTTATTTGTAACCCCAAATCATTTTCTGTGGTCACTGCCCGCACAGAGTAGGGGGAGATTTGAGTCACCTGAGGTACGACTTCCCAGCCCAGGTGCGACGAGATGAGTCTCTGGCTTCCTGTCTCAGCACTCATCTGTGAACATGTGTCCTTGTTGTGGTCTCTTGATTGCTTCATTCTTCCCACGTTTGTGTTTGTGTGGGTGATTTCACCGTTGAAAATGACCAGGCTGAGCGCTCTCTGGTATTCCTGGGTGCCAGAAGGTTGCGATGTCCCTCTGGGTGGGTGTTAGGAAAGCTTCATTCGGGCCTGAGTTACAGTGCTGTCGGCCGTGAGTTCTGGGTTAGCGAATCAACAGTATCTGCTGCGAAGGTGTCTTCACAAAACGAGGTTCTGTACTGGCCCCGTTGGTAAAAATGTCATGACCAGATGCTGGTAAGAACTCTGCCTTCTATTTCCCTTCGAAGCAGTGGGTCAGTATTCACTCGTAATGGGTTCGTGGCTACTTAATAGAACATAACTACTGCAAATCACAATCGATTGTAACTTGCCAGTGTTTGCAGAGTTCGGAGTTAAGCCAAGGTCTTTTTCACTCCCAAGCCCATACTTTTGACCCCCGGAACACATCTCACTGGTACAATCTTGGACAAATAATTTAACCCCTCGGAGCCTCTGTTTCCTCTTCTGTAGCAGCCTCTACCTCCCCCTTCCTCATCGGGTTGTCTGAGATGTACTGAGACACTGTGTGAAAAATGCTTGGTAGGCACAGTGCCTCACGCATGCAAGTTAGGCAGGTGTCTGTGGTGGCCAAGCAGCTCTCACGGGAGGAGAGTGACCTTGACCTCAGCAGCACTTTGCCCTCATAGCCCCAGATGGCACGGCAGACAGGTCTGTACACAGTGGCTGGGATCGAGATGCAAGACCACTTTTCGAGGACTGCAGATTCCTTTTTTTTTTAAGATTTTTAAAATTTATTTGAGAGAGAGAGAGAGAAAGGGTGCAGGTGCCCCTCCCTTCCTTTAATACTGTTTCAGAAGACTGCCATTTAAAAACCAAATACAGGGCGCCTGGATGGCTCAGTTGGTTAAGCAACTGCCTTCGGCTCAGGTCATGATCCTGGAGTCCCGGGATGGAGTCCCGCATCGGGCTCCCTGCTCGGCGGGGAGTCTGCTTCTCTCTCTGACCCTCCCCCCTCTCATGTGCTTTCTCTCTCTCTCACTCTTTCTCTCAAATAAATAAATAAAATCTTTAAAAAAAGATAAAATAAAATAAAAACCAAATACAGGGGTGCCTGGGTGGCTCAAATGGTTAAGCATCTGTGCCTTCAGCTCAGGTTATGATCCCGGGGTCCTGGGATCGAGCCCCACATCAAGCTCCTGGCTCAGCGGGGAGCCTGCTTCTCCCTCTCCCTCTGCCTCTCCCCCTGCTCATGTTCTCTCTCTCTGTATCTCTGTGTCTCAAATGAATAAATAAAATCTTTAAAAAAAATTAAAAAACCAAATACAGTTGGATGGGCTAGAAAGAGGAGTCTGCAACAATGCCCCTCAGATATGTGTTCCATAATCATTTCTGTTAGTGTAATAGGGAGCAGTGTCTGGGAGAAAATGTGCTGCCATTTTATTTCTGTTTTACTTCTGTAATAGAGAGATGACTAAATTAATGTGTAACCTCCCTCCTTACCCCCCTCCCCATGATCGTTTTTAAAAGTTTCCTCAGAGGCTGGACTCTCCTGCTGAGAAGGCTTGTATTGCAGCAATCTAAATAAATCTCCGTGAAAAGATGCTTGCAATAGAACTCCTGAAAATGTCTCCTGTTAGCAGGTGGCGCCTCACAAACACTGCTGTAATCCCTCACGGGTAGCAATGCAGCAGTCCAAAGGCTTATTCTGGGTTGTTTGCAGGATGATATGTTATAGGTAGAGGCGAGGGGCCCTTCTCTGCAGGATTGCACACCGACCCTTACCTTTCTGTAAAGCGTGGCCAAGGCTGCACTGTATCCTTTGGAGAGAGGAGACCACAGACCATCTTCTGTCCCTTTCATGTAATTACTGGGAAATCGAGGCCTGACCGAGGGCCATTATGTCTGGCTCAAGACTCTCCAGTTGTGGCAGCCAGAAGAGGGTTAGCGTTGCTCGAGATGCTTGGAGCGGGGAGGGGGCTGCTGGTGCTGTCATTAGTACAAGGGGATGTTCGAGAGGCAGGAAGGAGGTGGTCATTGGGGATTCCCCAGAGGAGTTTGAGATCACCTGCTTGTTTATTCCTACCTTCAGTTTCGAGGGTGCCTTGGGCTCTTTGGCATCCCTAACACTGGAGACCTTTCTGTTTTCTTTCGGCTCTGTGACTCACCCTCGGAGGATATCGCGTGTGGCTTCCCTCTAGCAGTGCCAATTAATTGGCTGGCCCTGCAGGCCATGGCATCTAGAAACTGGGGCAGCCTGAGGGAACTTGGCCATATCCTCAAGGGGCCTGCCTCTGTCTCTCAGATTCCCTAAGAAGGGAGCACCCCCATGGTCAGAAGGGATGGGGAGTCAGGCTGACAGCCTGTGTAAACTCCTGTCTGGCTTCCTGAGAATTTGTCCAGCCCACACTGTGGGCAGACGGATGTCTTCCTACTGATCTCCAGGTGCCACCCTGCATGTCGTTCTGCAGGAACCCCACTCCTGCTGGGTTATGTAGTAATTTTATGTCTAACTTTTTAAAAAAAGATTCATTTAATAATTTTAGAGAGTGAGCAAGTGGGGGTGAGAGGTAGGGAGAGGGTGGGCAGAGGGAGAGAAAGAATTGCAAGCAGACTCCCTGCTGAGCATGGAGCCCAACTTGAGGCTCCATCCCAGGACTCTGAGATCACATCCTGAGCTGAAATCAAGAGTCAGCCGCTTTAACCAATTGAGCCACTCAGGCACTCCCTATGTTTAACTTTTAAAGAAATTGCCAAACTGTGTTCCAAAGTGATGGCACCATTTTCCACTCCATCAGCAATGTGTGAGGGTTCCCATATCTCTACATTCTTCCAGACACTTGTTATTGTCTGTCATTCTTATTATAGATGTTCTAGTGGGCGTCAACTAGAACCTCACTGTGGTTTTGATTTGCATCTCCCTAATGGCTACTGATACGGAGCATCTCTTCAGGTGCCTATGGCCATTTATATATGTCTTTGGTAAAATGCCTATTAATATCTTTTGCTCACTTTTGATTGGGTAGCTTATCACCTAATTATTGAGTTATAAGAGTTTTCTGTTCAATTTTATTAAAAAAAACATTTATCAGCTATGTACTTTGAGTTTTCTCCAGCCTATGACTTGTCTTTTCCTTTTCTTAATGGTATCTTTAGAAGCATAAAAGCAGAATTTTGACCATTATCTACTTTTTTCTTCTGCGGACTATGCTTCTGGTATGGTATCTGGCAGCTCTTTGCCCAACCCAGAGTCTCAAAGATTCCTGTGTTTTCTTTGAAAGTGTGCATTTTTGGCTTATACACCTAAGTCAGTGTGATCCATTTTGAGGTAATTTGTGTGTATGGTGTAAGGGTTTCAGTTCACCTTTTTGCAAATGGATACCCAAATGTCCCAACACCATTGGTTGAACAGGATGATGGAGTCCACTCTTGACCTGACTTTGCCTTTTCCCCACAGATCTGCAAAACCCCTGAGCCCAAGACAGCCTCCTACTGCAGCCCTTCTGTGCCCGTGCATTTCAACATCCAGCAGGACTGTGGCCACTTTGTTGCCTCGGTGCCCTCCAGCATGCTCACCTCTCCGGACGCACCCAAGGACCCTCTGCCTGCACTGCCCTCACACCCCCCTGCCCAGGAGCAGGACTGCGTGGTGGTCATCACCCCGGAGGTGCCCCACCAGACCGCCTCTGACTTTGTGCGGGACTCAGCCACCAGCCATCAGTCCGAACCGGAGGCTTACGAGCGGCGCGTGTGCTTCCTGCTTCTGCAGCTCTGCAACGGGCTAGAGCATCTGAAGGAGCACGGGATCATCCACCGGGACCTGTGCCTGGAGAACCTGCTGCTGGTGCATTGCTCCCCGCAGGCCTCCCCCGGCCCCGCCTCTGCCACCCCCACGCCCCCTGTCTCCTCTGCCACCTCCAGTGCCCCCGCCCCTGCTGCATCCCCTTCCCCTGCTGCCGCTCCCCCCGCCAGTGTCACTCCCAGTCCCTCAGCTGCCCCCGCCTGCCAGGAAGGGCCCAGGGAGAAGTACCTGCCCCGGCTCATCATCAGCAACTTCCTGAAGGCCAAGCAGAAGCCAGGCGGCACCGCCAACCTGCAGCAGAAAAAGAGCCAGGCCCGGCTGGCCCCCGAGATCGTGTCTGCCTCCCAGTACCGCAAGTTCGATGAGTTCCAAACGGGCATCCTCATTTACGAGCTGCTCCACCAGCCCAACCCCTTCGAGGTGCGTGCGCAGCTGCGGGAACGGGACTACAGGCAGGAAGACCTGCCCCCGCTGCCCGCCCTGTCCCTCTATTCGCCAGGCCTGCAGCAGCTCGCCCACCTGCTGCTGGAGGCCGACCCCATCAAGCGCATCCGCATCGGCGAGGCCAAGCGGGTGCTGCAGTGCCTGCTGTGGGGGCCGCGGCGGGAGCTGGTGGAGCCGCCGGGAACGTCGGAGGAGGTGCTGTGCGGTACACTGCACAACTGGATCGACATGAAGCGCGCCCTGATGATGATGAAGTTTGCCGAGAGGGCGGTGGACCGCAGGCGCGGCGTGGAGCTGGAGGACTGGCTGTGCTGCCAGTATCTGGCGTCCGCGGAGCCGGGGGCCCTCTTACAATCGCTGAAGCTCCTGCAGCTTCTGTGAACCCAGCCCCCGGCCCCGCCCTGGAGCGGCCTGCTTCCCTGCCTGACCCCAGATTCCCCTCCCCCGCCCCCCCCCCCCGCGCGCCCAACCTTGCCTAGGACACGCCCGCCTCCCCCTGGGAAATGGTACAAACGACTGTCATATTTGGATGTAATATATATAAAAAATATCTAAATATGAAAGACTGCGGCTGTCATTGCCCACTCCGACCTCCCCTCGTCTCCAGGTCCCCCCAGTTTCCTCCTGCAATCATGTCGACTTCTGGCTCGTCGCCAGGGCCTGGGGACAGTTCTGCCAACAGAGCGAAGCCTGCATTCTGGCTTCGCTGCCTCCTCATGGGATCACTTCACCATCTGGTCAAATGGCTATTTAAAAAAAAAAACAAAACCTAAATTTAAAAAAAAAATTGGGGGTTGAGTCATTAGCAAAACTCTTTTATCGCCAAGTGCCCGGGTGTGTTAATATCTTGGTGGGTTAAATTGCACCTAAGCTTCTGAGCCATGGCTTCAAGACCACTTGAGGGGTCCGTATCTCACATTTGTGAGACAGAGCAGCAAGCGACTCAGCCCTGGGCGTGTGGCCACCAGTTAACCTTCCCTGCTCCCTTCCCCACCCAGCAGCCTCTTAGAACCGGACCCAACTGTGAGCCCAGCAGAGGTTCCGAATTCAACCCCACTGCTCCAGATCCGTTTCCAGTGTGCTAAAGCTGGTTGCCGTTTGTATGGGTCAGAGTCCTGGCGGAAGCGGAATCCACCCCAGATGGTTCAGATGAAGAAAATTTAACGGGGTCACTTAGAAAGGCGTGGGCAGGGTTAAGAGCAAAAAGGTTAGATGATGAGGCAAAAGTGTGGAGCTGAGGTGGGAGAACTAGTTATTCACCCTCCATTTCCCACTTGTCATCCCCAGGCCAAGCCCAAGGGGGGCTGCGGGGATGGAGTCCGCAGGAATGGCCTCCTTGGGGCAGGGAATGGGGAAGGATGGGCGGGGCAGGCAGCATGCTGCCTCTTGCCTGGACTGTGCTAGAGAACAGCAATACCAGAATAAAACAGAGGTGTTCCCGCTCCCAGACCAGTAGTTTCCCTGCTGTCCTAAGCTTCCGGTTTCCATTTGTAAAACATGTATTCAACACGCTTACTGGCACCTACTACCCACTGCAGTCAGTATTTGTCACTATGCCTTTAAAGCACATGGAGAGACTTAGGAAGCACCGGATCTTTTCTCTACAAACTAGACACAAAAAATGTTACTAATTACTCATTTGAAGGAGGACAGCCCCCGAGACCCTCGGATTTCTACCTAAATGGTAATCTTCCACCTTGCGAGCTAATTAATTTCTAAAACCTTGTTAATAACTATGGACAATTGTAAAACAAATGCAAAGATCTTAACGGATGTCCTAGAAATCTGGGAATGTGGTGAGCAACCAGGACAGGGAAATCTCGCGGGTCCCCTTCTGCATATTAATTTCACTCCTTTCGGACTACAGGTAAATATGCCCCCATTTCCCTGCGACAGCTGTGAAGAGAGAGCCCGCGCAGCACACTTGCCTTGTCAATTGCTGTTTGAGCATTGAGGAAAGAACTGAATAAGCCCGCTTCCAACTCTATTTGGACAAGAGAAAAGAGCCTTCGAACATGGAAATCATAGTTCTTCATAGGACCTGTCTGTTTCGGGGGCGATATTTTGTCAGTGGTTTATTCCTGGGAATTTTCCGGCCACACCCTCCGCCCTCGATTTGCTGTCCTTTGCTTTCTGGTCTTTTCTCACTTCAAGTAAACAAGCAAACAATGGGGAGGGAGGAAACATTCTGCCAAGGGAATGCAGCGCCAGTTGGAAACGCATGTCTCAAGGCACATTTTAAATCTCTGAATGAATGACACCTTTTATATATGCCACCCACTTCAGGGGAAAAAAAATAATTGAGATTGTAGAAAAGGTTTTAAAACCAAATTATTCCAAAAGTAAAGGTGAGAAGAAATGATCGCAAAATAGTCCAATTGAGAAGAATGATAACAAACATCAAACTTACTTCTGAGTTGTCCACCAACGTAGAAAAAGCAGAAAACAGGGGCTTGCAGAATTCTTTGTGGAATTTCAGGGGACAGTTCAGTTCGTCATGAGGACCAGGCCTTTTCCCAGTGTGCGCTTCTGAAGGGAATTTGTCAAGGATTTCCTTGTTTAAAGACACTGGATAATGTCCCCAGGAGCAGTGTTTGTTTTTTGGTGGTGGTTTTTTTTTTTTAAAGACATTTTCCTAGATAGGGCAATTTCTCATATTCACTACTGGTGAAATCCAAGTGGGTAACATTCAAGCCTATTTCCACCGAGGTGATTATACAGGGTGCTTGCCACCCATTCATCTCCGTGGGTTGTTGGCCTTTTCCATAAATGGTAAATCATGTGACTACATATTTTCGGTTGGGCAAATAGCTTTAGCCACTCTAAACTCAGGGGCTCAATATAATTGGGTGGTTTTTTTGGTTTTGTTTTGTTTTTTGTTTTTTGCCTCAAAATACACCTGCAATGCACAGCTTTATCTCCCAGAAAGCTCAAGCACTAAGTAGATAACATCCAGAAACATTATTTTGTTCCACAGGGCTGAGGTTCAGAACAAGCAGGGACTTTGGTATAATGCCGGGCTCCTAACCCTTGGCTATTCAATACTCCTGGCATCTGTGGACTTACCGTCTCCTATTTACTTGGCTTGAGACCCAACTACTGGCATTTAAATCTCCAAATTTGTTTTTCTCTCCAGCTCTGAGTCAGGTCGCCCCCAAATCCTTTTCACATTTGTAATCTTTGTTGTTAATGGGGCCTTTCCCGTTTTCATGCCAAGATGTGGAATCTTTTTTCTTCTCAGTTCTTTCCTGTAGGCGTTATGAAGCCGTACTTCTAAATTGTTATATCCTTGCCAGAAGCAAGATATGCACTTCAGGGGATTATTTATTTATCATAACACATGGCTCAGATCTAAAAAGACAGGGCTCTGGGGAGCTGTAGTTACCAGTCTGTGTAACACTTTCTGGTTTTCAAGAGCTCGGGGCTGGAGAAAATTCTTTTGTGATACGCACTTGCACACAAACAATTATAATAATTTTGAAGAGGGAAGACACATGTTACTTTAATGACTGCTCTGAAATCCATTCTTTAAATATACAGCTAATAAATGAGGCAGGCCTTTCCCACTCCACTGACTATCTATAAATCTTTGAAGATCTCAGGATAAGCTTATTAATCTCATTAAAAGTAGTAGATTTGTCACGTAAAATCTGCTTGGCATATTTAATAGAGGGCAATGTGAATGGAATTGATTCATCAGAAACCAAAACTTAACCTGACTGATGTAATCGCTAAAAATAGAAAACAAGAATAAAATCATTGGGGCAAGTTCCATGGGGTGAATATCTTAACAAATTACTCTTCTCTTTTCCAGTACTAATTAATTCGGGTTAAGGGACAGCCAAGGAGACCTACTCCAGACTAAAGATGTTTTGGAAGGACTTGCACTCTAGAAGATTATTCAGGAGGTAGCCAGATGGGTTCCAGAGCCTCAAGAAAGGAGTCCAAATTAACCCCAAAATGATGTCATTTATTTAGAGAGAACTGGGGTCCAGCCAGAACTTCCATGATCGATTTGGAACCTTCCTGAGTCCTGGATGCTCAGTCTTCTCTGATCCATATCTTTCCTCCCAGAGCTTGACGACACCTGTTCCAGCTTTCTGGAGTGGGGAAGGCAAAGTCAAGCTTACTCAGGAGCTTTCTGCAGGCCAACAAACCAGCTTGGTACTGAATTATACCAGTGGGAATTTGAACATACAGTTTTATCATACGTTATAAAATGCTGGGTTCTAATCTTTATAGATCCTTTACCAGAAATAAGTATAGCTATTTCAAAAACAAACAAAAAACAACAACAAAAACCACTGTCCTGAACACTGGATGTGCTTAGACCATGAAAACATTTATGTTTCATATTGGGACTTCTTAAAGGTTATTCTTCAGACTTCTGACTTACTGCCTTATCAGGGATAATCAGGTATGAAAATAGATTGACAGAACGAAGCATGGAGATGTAAGGAGGGAAGGGAAGACAGGAAATGAGAAAGCAAGATTCAGAGACAAACCACCTGCTTTACTACTTTCCTGGCACGATCCCCAATAATTTCCCACAACCCCAGAAGGGGATTCATGAGTCTTAGCCTGCTCAAGCTGCCACAAAAAAGTACCAAAAACGGGGTGGCTTATAAACAACAGAAATTTATTTGTCATAGTTCTGGAAACTAAGAAGATCAAGATCAAGGTGCCAATAGATCTGGATCTGGTGAGGATCCACTTCCCAGTCAGTGAGGGGGACACAGAAGGTCCCTGCTGTGTCCTCACTTGGTGGAAAGGGCAAAGGAGCTCACAGGGCACTAATCCCACTGATGGGGAGGTTTTCACCCTCATGACCTAAGCACCTCCCAAAGGCCCCACCACCTAATCCATCACCTTGAGAATTAGATTTCAATGTATGAATTTTGGGGGAACGAACATTCAGTCTAGGGTATCACTCTTTTTTTTTTAAGATTTTATTTATTTATTTGAGAGAGAGAATGAGAGAGAGAGAGAGCACATGAGAGGGGAGAGGGCCAGAGGGAGAAGCAGACTCCCCGCTGAGCAGGGAGCCCGATGCGGGACTTGATCCCGGGACTCCAGGATCATGACCTGAGCCGAAGGCAGTCGCCTAACCAACTGAGCCACCCAGGCGCCCTGGGGTATCACTCTTATCAGCCCTTTCCTGGAATCATCCAGACATGATCTATTCTATTCTAGTCCTAAAGATCTCCAGGGATGTGGAGGCTCTATAGAACTCTAGGTGGTATAGAGTTCAGTTTCAGTTTGTAACAGATTCCTTAAAAAGTCAGAAAGACTTTAAGAACTGTACCTTTTATTCATGTCCTTTCTTTACTGACCAATCCCATCACCATTATGATGGAGACAATTTTCTATTTTCCTAAAGAAGTAACAGAGATTTCCTCTCCCCTACCCCTCC
This sequence comes from Eumetopias jubatus, assembly GCF_037043125.1. Taxonomy (NCBI): domain Eukaryota; kingdom Metazoa; phylum Chordata; class Mammalia; order Carnivora; family Otariidae; genus Eumetopias; species Eumetopias jubatus. The sequence goes on along the minus strand of NW_028274808.1, from coordinate 25,983,742 downwards.
CTCTTACTGGTTTCATTTCTTTTGAGTACCTAAAACATCACAGGCACTAAAACCCAAACTACTCAAAAAAATATACTCAGAGAAATATCCCTCCCCCAAACCCAGTCCCCTTCTCCCAACCTTTCCCCTGGCTTCTGCCTATCAGCTATAGTAACCAAAGTCACTAATTTCTTCTCTATCTTTCTTGTGTTTCTTTTGCACAAATGAGTAGATATAAGACTATTTCTTCTTTCTTACACAAATGTTAGTATACCAGAGAGAAGAACACTTTGCTTTTCTCTCCTAGCAGTGTGTCAACAAAAACTTTCATCTTTTTTTTAAAGATTTATTAATTTATTTTAGAGGGTGGGGGCAGGGGCAGAGGGAGTTGGAGAGAGATACGGAGAATCCTCAAGCAGACTCCGTGCTGAGTGTGGAGCCCAACATAGGGCTCCATCCCAGGACTCTGAGATCACGACCTGAGCCGAAATCAAGAGCCGGCCGCTTCACCAACTGAGCCACCCAGGCACCCCTCAACAAAAACTTTCTTAAAGCAAGGAAGTGACTTGATCGATCTCTTGATTGACTCAGAGAATTAACACAGTTTTATCACACCCCAAGGTGGTAAAAGCATCATTTGCACTGCTTGGAGAGCATTAATTCGCCAACCTTTTAATGATCCCTTACTGGTATTGCCCCGTGTCTTAGGACAACTCATTTTATTTTCCTTGGTAGATTATGGACTACTTTTCCTCCCAGATGGAAACCCTGAGACTTGGCCCAAACTGCAGTCAGCTTACGCCTCTGTGGAGTGACTCTGCTAGTCCTTGCCCTTGGAACCTAACGCTTCTTTGATAAACTCTGCGTTGATCCCTTAGGCCAAACCCAACCTAGAGACGATGGCCAGGTCTTCGAGGAAAATACTTCCGGGATAATCTCCCAGAAAGTGTTTAAAAAAGGAAGAGATTATGTGACTCTCCGAGGCTTGGCTTTTCGGGGACTCCAGTGTGGTCCTCCCTTTCCCTGACTGCAGAGCACTGCAATGTAAGCAACATGGACTCCACTCATAGAAATCGGTTCTGGAACTTGGAGTTAACTCTTGCACAAAAGAAGCCTGATGCTGTTGGTCTTGGCAGAGTCCAATATGAGTCATGCGCTGTTTCAAGTACCTGATTAAATATGGGTAGAATGAAGGAACTTGCTGGGCGTTTTGTCCCGTGGAAAGGTTTCTTGGGATGGCGAGGGTTGGGGGAGGGGCGTGGGGGTGTGGAAGGCACACAAGGGTGCAGAGCAGAGAGGGCCTTCCTCGGCCAGTGCCGACTGCACCCCTGCAGCTGGGTTTGGCAGCCTCCTCCAGCCATGAATCACACGTTTGATAGCAGCCCCCATGCTGCAGACAGGCTGGGCGTGTGCCCGCTGCTGCGCCCTGGCTCATCACCAAACAGGCCCCTTTGTTTCAACTCTGAAAAGGCAGTGGCCCACTGAAGAAAGCACTGGAATGAAGAAAACCAAGGGCGTTGTTACATGGGGACTGCAGCTCTTGTAGGATAACCATTTCTAAACAACACCCAACCCATGAGTGTTCCTGAAAAGGACTTTCACAGGGGTGCATGCAAGCATCCAGGATCAGGTTGCCAGGAGGCTGGGATTATCACCTTCCAGGGGACAAGCTTTGTAAGGTCTGGAATGTCTCCTTGGTGGTACCTCTAAAGTTACCTTGAAGGGAAAGAAAGGATGTAGGAGAGAGACACTTGATATTCCTGGAGTGATGTTATTAAGAGCATGCCACAAGCCCTGAGAACCCTATGGCTTGGCTCTGCTGTGTGTCTGTAAATGGACACCACGTTGTGTAGCGAACAAAAATTGGCCACGTAATCCAGGTGCTTTGTCTAGTTTTGACTCTCTGCCCCTGAAGTCTGAGCACCAAGAAAGGAAAGCCTTAATGGGCAAACTTTTTTTTTTTTTTGTAGTTTCAGGTATAGAATTTAGTGATTAATCACTCAAATATAACACCCAATGCTCATCACAACAGGTACCCTCCTTAATACCCATCCCCCATCCAGTCCCTCTCCCCCCTCTCAGCCCACCTCCCCTCCAGCAATCCTCAATTTGTTCTCTATCGTTAAGAGTCCGTTTTCTGGTTTGCCTCTCTTCTTTCCCCCATGTTCATCTGTTTTGTTTCTTAAATTCCGCATATGCGTGAAATCATATGGTATTTGTGTTTTGCTACCTGACTTATTTTGCTTAGCATAATACTCTCTAACTCCATCCACATCATTGCAAATGGCAAGATTTCCTTCTTTTTTATGGCTGAGTAATATTCCATTACACACACACACACACACACACACACACACACGCACACACACGTATATACCACATCTTCTTTATCCATTCATCAGTCAATGGACATTTGGGCTCTTTCCATAATTTGACTATTGTTGATAATGCTGCTGTAAACATCTGGGTGCATGTATCCCTTCAAATCAGTGTTTTTGTATCCTTGGGGTAAATACATAGTGGTGCAATTGCTGGATCATAGGGTAGTTCTACTTTTAACTTTTTGAGGACCCTCCATACTGTTTTCCAGAGTGGCTGCACCAGCTTGCATTCCCACCGACAGTTCTCGCCAACACCTGTTGTTTCCTGTGTTGTTGATTTTAGCCATTCTGACAGGTGTGAGGTGATGTCTCATTGTAGTTTTGATTTGCATTTCTGGGATGATGAATGATATTGAGCATCTTTTCATGTGTCTGTTAGCCATCTGTATGTGTTCTTTGGAAAAATGTCTATTTGTGTCTTCTGCCCATTTCTTAACTGGATTATTCGATTTTTGGGTATGAGTTTTATAAGTTCTCTATATGTTTTGGATACTAACCCTTTATCAGATATGTCATTTGAAAAATATCTTTTCCCATTCCATTGGTTGCCTTTTAGTTTTGTTGATTGTTTCCTTCACTGTGTAGAAGCTTTTTATCTTGATGAAGTCCCAATAGTTTATTTTTGTTTATTTCCCTTGCCTCAGGAGACCTAGCCAGTAAGAAGTTGCTATGGGCTGATGTCAGAGGTTTCTGCCTGTGTTCTCCTTTAGGATTTTGATGGTTTTCTGTCTCACCTTTAGGTCTTTCATCCATTTTGAATTTATTTTTGTGTATGGTGTAAGAAAGTGGTCCAGTTTGATTCTTTTGCATGTTGCTGTCCAGTTTTCCCAACAACATTTGTTGAAGAGACTGTCTTTTCTCCATTGGATATTATTTCCTGCCTTCTTGAAGATTAGTTGACCATAGGATTGTGGGTTCATTTCTAGGTTTTCCGTTCTGTTACATTGATCTATGTATATATTTTTGTGCCAGTACCATACTGTTTTGATCATTACAGCTTTGCAATATAACTTGAAGTCTGGAATTGTGATGCCTTCAGCTTTGCTTTTCTTTTTCAAGATTGCTTTGGCTACTTGGTGTCTTTTGTGGTTCTAAACAAATTTTAAGATTGTTTGTTCTAGCTCTGTGAAAATTGCTGGTGGCATTTTGATAGGGACTGCATTAAATTTGTAGATTGCTTTGGGTAGTATAGACAATTTAACAATATTTGTTCTTCTAATCCATGAACATGGAATGTTTTTCCATTTCTTTGTGTCATCTTCAATTTCTTTCATCAGTGTTTTATAGTTTTCAGAGTACAGATCCTTTACCTCTTTGGTTAGGTATATTCCTAGGTATCTTATGGTTTTTGGTGCAATTGTAAATGGGATTGATTCCTTGATTTCTCTTTCTGCTGCTTCAATATGGATATATAGAAATGCAACAGATTTCTGTATGTTGATTTTGTATTCTGTGAATTTACTGAATTCATGTATTAGTTCCAGCAATTTCGTGGTGGACTCTGTTGGAGTAAATAGAGTATACTAGAGTATACTAGAGTACAGAGTATCATGTCATCTGCAAAGAGTGAAAGTTTGACTTCTTTCTTGCCAATTTGGATGTCTTTTATTTCTTTCCGTTGTCTGATTGCTGTGGCTAGGACATCCAGTACTGTGTTAAATAATAGTGCTGAGAGTGACATTCCTGTCTTGTTCCTGACTGTAGAGGAAAAGTTCTCAGTTTTTCCCTATTGGGGATGATATTAGCTGTGGATCTTTCATATATGGCCTTTATGATGTTGAGGTAGTTTCCCTCGATCCCTACTTTGTTGAAGGCTTTCATCAAGAATGGAGGTTGTACTTTGTTAAATACTTTCTTTTTTCATCAATTGAGAGGATCATATGGTTCTTATTCTTTCTTTTATTAATGTGATGTATCACGTTGATTGATTTGTGAATATTGAAGCGCCCTTGCAGCTCAGGAATCAATCCCACTTGATCATGGTGAATGATTCTTTTAATGTGCTTTTGGATTTGGTTTGTTAGTATTTTGTTGAGAATTTTTGCATCCATGTTCATCAGGGTTTTGGCCTGTAGTTCTCTTTTTTAAGTGGAGTCTTTGTCTGGTTTTGGAATCAGGGTAATGCTGGGCTCATAGAATGAGTTTGGAAGTTTTCTTTCCATTTATATTTTTGAATAGTTTAAGAAGAATAGATATTAACATTTCTTTAAATGTTTGGTAGAATTCTCCTGGGAAGCCATCTGGCCCTGGACTTTTGTTTGTTGGGAGATTTTTGATTACTGATTCAATTTCTTTGCTGGTTATTGGTCTGTTCAAGTTTTCTATTTCTTCCTGTTTTAGTTTTGGTAGGTCATATGTTTCTAGGAATTTATCCATTTCTTCCAGATTGTCCAGTTTGTTGGCATATGGTTTTTCACAATATTCTCTTATAATTGTTTGTATTTCTGTAGTGTTGGTTGTTATTTCTCCTCTCTCATTTGTGATTTTATTTATTTGGGTCCTTTCTTTCTTTTTGATAAGTCTAGTGATGGGGTTTATCAATTTCATTAATTTTTTTCAAAGAACCAGCTTCTGTTTTCATTGATCTGTTCTACTGTTTTTTTTTTAATTTCTATATCATTTATTTCTGCTCTAATCTTTATTATTTCCCATTTTCAGCTGTCTTGAGGCTTCAGTTGTTGTTCTTTTTCTAACTCCTTTAGGTGTAAGGTTGGGTTGTGTATTTGAGATTTTTCTTGCTTCCTGAGCTAGGCCTGTGTTGCTATATACTCCCCTCTTAGGACTGCTTTTGCTGCATCCCAAAGGTTTTAGACCACTGTGTTTCATTTTCATTTATTTACTTGTATTTTTTAATTTCTTCTTTAATTTCCTGGTTGACCCATTCATTTTTTGTAGTATGTTCCTTAACCTCCATGTATTTGTGGTCTTTCCAAATTTTTTCTTGTGGTCAACTTTGAAGTTTCACAGCATTGTGGTCATAAAAGATGCGTGGTGTGATCTCAATTTTTTGTACTTGTTGAGGTCTGATTTGTGACCTAGCGTGTGATCTCTTCTGGAGAACGTTTCATGTGCACTTGAAAAGAATGTGTATTCTGCTCCTTTAGGGTGGAATGTTCTGAAAAATTCTGTTAAGTCCTGGTCTCGTGTGTCATTCAAAGCCATTGGTTCCTTGTATATTTTCTGCTTAGAAGATCTCTCCATTGATGTGAGTGGGGTATGTTAAAGTACCCTACTATTATTGCATTACTATTGATTAGTTCCTTTAAGTTTGTTATTAATTGTTTTATATATTTGGGTGCTCCCAAGTAGAGGGCATAAATATTTACAATTGTTAGATCTTCTTGTTGGACAGTCCCCTTTATAACAATATAGTACCCTTCATTTCTTGTTACGGTCTTTGGGGTTTAAAATCTAGTTTGTCTGATACAAGAATTGCTACTCTGGCTTTCTTTTGACATAATGGGCAACCTTTCTTTTATATACTCCCTGGTTTGGCAGCTAATGAAAATATCAGAAAACAACAAATGACATAATAATAGTCTTTTTGTTTGCCTGACTTCTCTGTTCCAAAGGACTTAAAGTCCTGGTATTTGAAATAGTACTTTACCTTCCTTCACAACATTTCTCTGATATACGTAGGAATCCAGAGAGGTGACCAATATTTTAAGAGAATATTGAGGTCTGGAAAGATGAATTAATAGATGAAGTGTAAACCCAGGACTAGTGTCTAGGCTGCATGCCTTCCATTCTCCACCAAGTGTCACTCTACCATGTGTGTGGTCAGGTGTCCCCTGATAATCAATATCCTGGCTGTCCTTCAGTGTTCAACTCAAGTCTTAGCCTGCCCATGAAAGTTAGTGTCCCTTTCTCCTCTGTGCTCACTCACTTCTAGGTCATTCTCGATCCAGTACTCTTGACCCACTACTGATCAGTTTTGGGGAGATGAGTACTGTATATTTATCTTGTTATAATAAGAGTGGCAGTGTAGTGTATTCTTCCTCACTAAGTAGACTGTGAGCCCCATGAGGGCAGTGACCATGTCTGAAACCACTTTGTTTCCCCATTCCTTATCTCCTTATGTTGTATACATTAGGTCCTTAATAACTGTGTCAATAACATTTATGATGATGCATGGTTTACAGTTGATGACTATGACCACCACTTTGGAAAGATGGCGCCTCACAAATCACACAGGGCTCTACAGTTGATAAAGCACTTTAACACAGCTTACACCTTACACCACCCCTCCAGGGTCATAAATATCCCCAAGCACAGAGCATGACAATGAGCTTCAGAGAGACTAAGTGATTTGCTAGAGAGTCCTTATAACTGGTGAGTGGTGGGACTCAGACTGGAACCAGGTCATCTGTCTTCAAGCCCAGAGGTCTCCCCCTCCACAACACAGCCACCCCATGGTTTCTGAAGGACCGTGCTCTTGCCTTTGCACGGGGACCCCCACAGTCTCTGTCTTCCACATCAAAGCTTCTCTGTTTGTCCTATGTTGGGCAGCTTCCACTGCAATAGTGACTGCGTAGTGCTCCATTATTAATTTAAAAAGTTAAATTCAAAGGAACATTTTATATATTTTAGGCATGTCATGCAAACACCATCCATCTCTCTGAAATGTGTGGTGATGAGGTGGGTAGTAACAGATGCACACACGTTTTATTAGAACCATTTTCCACTTAATTACCCTAGATGCACTCCCAAAGTAATGATGCCTCCTGCAGAACCCCCCACCCCCACCCCAAGGGAGCACATTCTCTCTTGGACCATCTGCTCTTCCCCAAGCCACTGGCTCTGCAAAACCACCAGCTCCCAGTTCGCGGAAGCTTCATGGGGCCTGTCAGTTGGGCACATGGGGGTTGTCCTAGGTGACTGCCCAGTTGAGCCCCTCCCAGGCCCTGCACCAGGCCCTGCTTCTGGGCCCCGAGGCAGCATGCCTGCGTTGAAATAGCTGTGACTCCATGGTCACCTTCCTGAGCTCTCTCCCTCCCTCAGGCTTGTCAGCCTGGTGCCAACCTCAAGCAGGACAGCTGGACAAAGGAAGTAGTACAAATTTTTTGTTTGGTTGGTTGGTTTGGTTTTTTGTTTATTTTTGGTTTTGTTTTGTTTTGTTTTGTTTTTTTGCCAGACCATTATAAGACACCAAATTCCATTTTCTGCACCAAACTGAGGCTACACAGGCAGAAAAGGAGCAAGAATCTTCAAATTTCCCAAGCTGCTGATTTTTCACTCTGTACTGTTTGTTTGTTTGTTTTTTGTCTTAAGGCTAAGTCTGAATATTAGTATGATGCCAGCTGGGTGGGACATCTCTGGTTTGTAATGAGGCTGTCCCAACATTTCCAGCAATTCAACCTCTTCAGTGGGGCTCTGGATAGTGGGGCTCAGTGCTGAAAGGCATGGTGAACACACTGTGATCTTAGGTCTCTGTGCAGCACATTTACTAAGTGACTTGCAGTAGAGAACTCCCTACACCAGAAGTCCCTGTACATGGGACTCCCTCTATGAGAAGCACATTTTCCTTTAATGGTTAGGCAAAAATTTGGATGAAATTTTATGAGAACCACCTAAATCCATAAGTGGACATAAGTTTACGAATCACTGCAATGTTTGTCAGTGATTTTACAGGAACGTTGTTGAGAGAAAAATTTCGTTATACGGGGCCCTGCACTCTAAGTTTCCCCAGATTTGGATGAGCTTTAAGACACACTCTTATTTCTCGGCAATGGCCCGAGGGTGCCTTTGTTTTTGAGCTGCTTCTCAGTGTTCTGTTTTTATGACAGGAATTCAGTTTTCCAAAATAATGTACCTTTATCCTAGGATAAAGGGATCCACAAACCTCATGAACCTATCCCAGGGTCCCTGACAGCTACCCCAGGTGGAGTTCAGACCTCTGTCTGATTTCTCTCCATTCCGGGTCAGAAGGGTCTGTGAAAGTGAACTAAATCCTCAGCAGATTATTTCATCAGCCCTAATAAAGGCATGTCAGGACGCTGCCAAGAAGAATCTGGTTTCAGAAGCAACTTTCCTTTTAAAGTGCCAGGGTAATCGCTTCCGCCCAAACTCATGAGGATCGCATTGCAGGAAGCAAAAATATGCTAGCAGGACGTCTTAGCAGACAAACATCTTCCCTCCCCCACCCCTGCCTCCAAACAAATAGTTCTGGGTGGGGGGGTGGGGGGGGTGATGTCTATGTCAAAGCTGCCTGTCACTCAGTGGGCCTCCCAGATGGGGAAGTGTTTACTTTGGCTGCGAACAACTATATTCTCTGCATCCCGAGCCAGGGGCTGACTGCAATGGACTCTTTCTGGCGGCAGCAGCATGGATTTGCATGGGCCGTGCCTTTCTCCCGGATCCCATCATCCAGAAAGGTCAGAGGAAGTTAAGACACTACGGGGGTCTTGACAGGGACTGAAGATCTTCAAAGTGTGCAGAGGCTGCTGGGTGTGCCATGGAGTTCATAAAACTCTTTTAAAGCTTCTGAGTTGGTGCTATTCAGTTCTTGGTAAAACCTGGGATCTTGAGAGATGCTAAAATTAGATTTTTTTTAACAATACATAAGATGTAGAAATATATAAATCTTCCTATTTAACTCATTCTTGCATCCATGGACATCCTCAGGAAATTTGTTTGCACTCAGAAGTCAATGAAACTTGTGACGTGCCACAATCCTGGGGTGAGAAGTTTCTCTCTGTCAATCACTGAGCTGTAATGTGATCACTGTTTGATGTCCGGAGCCCTAAGCAATTTCCTTAATCACTGATTGATTGATAGACATTTGTAGCAATGTTCACTTACTAAGAGCTATGAAAATCTTAGGTTTCCCTAAGTCACTTTTACACCCAGGTAAGACTTACTAACTCTCCTTTGTGAACCGCCTGTCCAGCAACCTTATATAAGGAACAGGGTGGCCCTATGGGAAAAAACTGGAGATCAAAGGAATGCCCACATCCTGTGACTTTTATACATGAGATTGATCGAAGCAAGGAAAAGATTATTGGCTTAAGACAGGGATAGTCAGGAAACAATGGCCAAAATAAGTCAGTACTGAGTCAGGGCTTGAAAGAAGTGATGGTCATTTTCTCAGCGTCCTAACCAGTGGAACTTGGACAAGCCTCACAAAATTGTATAGCACTTGTGTTACAGAACCTGGGCTAGATCGCCCGACAGAAGAACCAAGCGGCACCCGGAGATCTTGGAGGACAGGAGGTTTATTTAATGCCGGCGGGCTCAGAGGAGAGTGATCTCCAAAGGTCTGAGCCCCAAGCACAAACCAAGAGGGCAAGTTATACACGTCTACTTCTGCATACCTGGCACTTTGGGCGCGTGCGCGAAGTGGGGCAGGGAGAAGGATCCGGATTGCTGCGTGCAGGAAACAGGGCAGGGAGAAGAACCCAGAAGAGCCCCGGGGCAAGGACTGGGACTCTCTCGCTGGCTCCGTAGGTCATCTTAGGACACAGATTTTCCTTATCATTCTCCCCTTTGATGCCCCTTTAAACACCTAGTTTAGAGGGCATCATTTTTATCTTTTAAGGGGCAATAGTAAGTAAGGAATAACTGGAGTCTGATTTTAGCAATTTGAGTAGTGATAAACCTAGTAAGGGCAGTAAGAATATAAGGACCAAATGCTACTATGAGGAGGAGCATTAGGAGGGGGCTGACGAGGGGGTGGAACCAAGGGAACCATTGTGAGAGGGTATCCCACCAAAGTTGTCTGCTGGAGGGATTCCCATGAGCCATGTACTCATTCCTGTAATTGGGTCAGAGTTTCTTGGACCACCCCCGACTCATTAGCATAGAAACAACATTTCTCCTATAAGAAGAGGCAGAGCCCCCCTTGCACGGCCATGAGTAAGTCGAGCCAGCGCCTGCTTTGGAGGACCACTGAGGCCGGTGAATCAAGTTGGCGCTGTAGGGCCAGGGCCGACTGAGTGAGGGTGGAAAAATCCACCGTGAGTTGTTGAGTTAGCTCCTGGTACTGACCCTGAGACATCCTGACGCCAGTGGCGCTGAGGGCAACACCTGACCTGGCCAGCAGGCTCACGATAAGAGGGATGGCCACGGGAGAGTGTTGAGGGCAGCTAGGAGGTCTCCATATGAGTGCGGCATCGCTCCCGGGGAGGACTGATAGATCAGGTAAGAGACTGACAAGCGTGCATGATTGATCGCGCGGGGTGATGCAGATGTATACACCTTGATCACAAGCCAGAAAAGTGTTGTTAGGCTCACAGACTTGACTGTGGCCTGTGATGGCAGAGGAAGAGTTGCCATACAGTGGTACCAGAGCCAGAAAGGGATAATCTGAGGTCCCCGGTGCCAAGGTGGGAGGTGACACGGTAGATTGGTTGACAATGACACCTAGGTATTGGATGGCACTGAGCTTCATACAGATCCAGCAGTCAGATGCTAGGGGTGGATTCGAGTGGTTAAGCGCTTGGTGGGATGCATTAGTCATACCTAACAGTTGCGCTATAGATGCTTGCTGCGTGTGGATGGGGGACCCAGGGATGCGCCAGGGTGAGTTATTTTCTGTCTGACTCTGGGGGCTGACTGTAAGGCTTGGAGTGAACATGGACTTAATCATAAATTTGGCCATGGGGTCGGTTCTCAGAATGATTCCTGTAGCACATGATGAGGCATTGGGTTCTAAGCCTGAGAGGGGGAGCGGTATACAGTGATTGTTAGAGCAAGAGGATGGGGTGGCATTGCGTGACAAGGAAATCCATATGTCACTGCGCTGTTTGAGGTGCCACCACCTGGTGGACCATCGTTCCATTCCTGGCCAAGTCGCCACCCATGACTCACATCCCCAGCCTTGCAAGCAGAACTGAGGGCAGGTGTTTGGCTGTTGAGGTATAGGGCCCCCACAGATGTAGATATCTACCAGCCAGTAACCTGAGTGAGGGCCATGGTAGCAACACCATCTAGGCATCAAGAATGGAAGTTAACCTTTGGTGTGTGCCCATCCCAGGTGGAAGAAGTCAGTGGGGGCTGGTGCAGGATTGAGGGGGATAAGCTGGAAAGTCCATTTGCTGGTAACGGTGATACGAGAGTTTGCTCCCCTTGCCGGGCCGGGCACGCCAGAGGCAGTGAGGAGAACGGCACACCAGGCAGCAGAAGACCGGGACTGACTGGGGCCAGGAAAACCATGGTGAAATGTGCTCAGGAGTAGACAGGAGAGGGCCAATAAAAGTGGGGTCTACGACCTTAGGTAGAGGGAGCCATCGTGGCTAATCCGTCAGCAGATGAAACCCGTGGACAAGTAAGTGCAGTAATACACCCTAGGGACACCCAATAAGCAATGACAATAGTAAGCCTCTGGGGGAAAGTCCAGTCAGGAGGGGCAACAGTGTAGAATCCGACTCCCAAGATGAGGGAAATCACATCAATGAGAGCCAGGGACCAGGGTGAGCAGGTGTCCATCAGTCGGTAGGGTCTCATCGGAGGTGAAGCCGGAGTGGGTTTGTGAAGTCTGGCTGGACTCTCCACTGGCGCGGCTCCTCGTCTGAATGATGAGCTTTCTTCACTCTGGAGTGGTGGTCCCACGGGGTGACACCTGAGACCTCGAGGGCAGTAGGGGCGGTTAGAACAACTGTGAGGCCCTGTCCACTGTGGTTTGAGGGGGTCTTTTTTTCAATCTTTGACTCAAACTGCGTCCCCTGTCTGGAAGGAGTGTACCTGAGACCCTAAGGAGACTGGGGCCCTCTCAATGGTGTACTTTTGTAATTTATTTAAGGTGGCCCCAGGGCCGGAAGCTGCTCCTTTATCCCTTTATCTCTAACCCGATGCAAGTTTCCTGAAAGGCTTCCCACGCACGGGGGAGGTGGTCCATATATTAATTCAAATGGGGAGAACCCTGATGTCCTGGGTGCGCAGCGAGCACGCAGGAGACCTAGGGGTAGCAGATCCGGCCATGGGAGGTTAGTCTCCTGACAAAACTTTGCTAAGGTTCCCTTGAGGGTGCGATTCATTCGCTCTACTTTCCCTGAACTTTTGGGCCGGTAAGTGGTGTGGAGTCTCCAGGTGATGTTGAGAGATTTGGTCAAGACCCGCACAATGTCTGCCACAAATGCAGGTCCATTGTCACTATGGATTGTTAATGACAGGCCAAACCGGGGAACGATCCCCAGCAAGAGAAGACTTTAGCTACTTCCCGGCTTTGCTCCGTCCTGGTTGGGAAGGTTTCGACCCACCCAGAGTATGTGCATACTATTACTTGGAGATATCTGAACCCCCTGCTCGGCTGCACATCTGTGAAGTCTACCTCTAGATCTTCCAAGGGGTTTGCTCCCATCCTCTGGACACCTGGCAGGGGCCGGGGTGCAGACCGAGCATTATTGTTAGCACATGTTATGCTTCGTTCACTCGTTGCTTGGCACAGTGCTGGCAGCTGACTGATGTAGTAGTGCTTCTTGAGAAGGGCCTCTAATGCAGTTTTCCCCAGATGAGTGAGTCGGTGGTGTTCCTTGACTAGACACCCTCCAGTTGCTGTTGGAACAAAGATGCACCCATCTGGCATCATCCACCATCCCTTTTCAGTCAGGGTGGCTCCCTCAGCCATGGCCCATTCCTTTTCCTTTTTAGTGTAACTGAGCAGAGGGACGACTTCTGGAGGTGTCAGGGCCATGGTGAGGGAAGGGACTCTGTCCATGTCCTCACTGGCTGTGGTCTTGGCTGCCTCATCTGCCAGACGATTTCCCCGTACTATGGGGTCGTCTCCTTTCTGGTGTCCCTTACAGTGCAGAATTGCTACTTCCTTTGGAAGCCAGATGGCTTCGAGGAGTCTCAGTATCTCCTCTTTGTTCTTGATAGCTTTTCCTGCAGTGGTTAGGAGGCCCCTTTCCTTGTAGATGGCTCCATGTATATGTACAGTAGCAAAGACGTACTGAGAGTTAGTATAGATGTTGACTTGCTTGCCTTCACCGAGGGTGAGGGCTCAGACTAAGGCATATAATTCAGCCCGTTGAGCTTACCATCCAGCTGGTAATGCCTCAGCTTCTAGGACTTCAGTGGTTGTGGTTACTGCATAACCCGCTTTCTGGGCTCCCTCTTGTAGGTAACTGCTGCCATCGCTGAACAGCATGAGCTCTTTATGGCTTTATCCCGCAGATCTGGACGGCTCGTGTAGACTTCATCAGTCACCTCGGAGCGGTCATGGTCTGGTTCCCCCTTTCCGTGGGGAGAAAGGTTGCTGGATTTAATGTCCTTACTGTTTCGAGGGTGACCCATGGGTTTTTGCAGAGGACCCCTTGGTATTGTGCTAGCCAAGAGTTGGAAAGGAAGCAATGCCCCTGTGTGTTCATGAGGGACACAACTGCATGAGGGACATTGACGTTAAGTTTTTGCCCCAGGGTAAGTTTGTCCGATTCCTTGATGAGTAGGACTGTGGCTGCCAGTGCCCTGAGGCATGGTGGCCATCCCGCTGCCACGGGGTCCAGCTTCTTTGACAGGTAAGCAACTGGCCATTGCCAGGGTCCAACAGTCTGGGTGAGTACCCCAAGCGCTATTTTTTCCTTTTCATGCACAAAGAGATTGAAGGGTTTTTCTACATCTGGTAGGCCCAGGGCTGGAGCCTGCCCCAGGGCGGTCTTTATCTCTGTGAAAGCGGCTTCTGCTTCATCAGTCCAGGCAGGGAGTTCTCGATCGGTCCCCCTAAGAGATCATAGAGGGGTCTTGCTATTGCTGAGAACCCGGGGATCCAGATGCGGCAGAATCCTGCAGCCCCCAGGAATTCTCGTAGGCCCCTTTGTGTCTGGGGCTGTGGCAGGGAGACAATGACTTTCTTTCTCTCTGGCCCTAGTTCTCTCTTCCCTTGGGTGAGGAGGAAACCAAGGTTTCAGACCTGTTGTTGGCAGAGTGTGCCTTCTTCCATGAGGCTCGGTATCCCGAGTCTGACAGGAGCTGTAGGAGGGCTTTGGTGTCTTTTGTGCGGTCTTCTTGTGTGTCACTGGTGAGGAGGAGGTCATCCACATCCTGGAGGAGGGTGCATCGTGTGGCCTCTCTTGGGAAGCTGGCAAAGTCCTCGGCCAGCGCTTCCCCAAAGAGGGTTGGTGAGTTTTTAAATCCCTGCAGGAGGTGTGTCCAAGTCAGTTGCATCTGGCGCCCTGTATCAGGTTCAGACCATTCAAAGGCAAAGAGTGGCTGGCTCTGGGGAGCTAAGCGGAGGCAGAAGAAGGCATCCTTCAAATCCAGGCAAGTGAACCATCTGGCTGACCCTGGGATTTGGCTGAGGAGGGTGTATGGATTCGGGACCACTGGGTGCAGAGAGATGGTCACCTTGTTGATGGCCCGCAGGTCTTGAACTGGTCGGTATCCCCCTCTTGGCTTCTTGACTGGCAGGAGTGGGGTATTCCAGGCTGACTTGCACTCGACTAGAATACCTGCTTCTTTGAGTTTGGTCACATGTTCTTGGATGCCGATCTTAGCGTCTTGTGGAAGGGGATATTGCCTTTGCCTCTGAGGTTGGGCTCCTGGGATCAGTTCAACAGTGAGAGGGGCCCAATTCCGGGCTAGTCCAGGTGGGTTATTCTCAGCCCATACTGAAGGGAAGACGAGTCTGAACTCCAGCGGGCTGCTTGGTTGGGCCTGGGCACAGAATAGCCTCCATTTTTCTTCCCCTGGTGTGGTAATTGCTAGTATTAGAGACCCCCATCTCCTCTTGCCTTGGGTTCAGTTGGAGGCTGGTGTGTCCAGTGGGCTCAAAGGTTATCTGAGCCCCAAGCTTAGACAGTACGTCCCGGCCCAGGAGAGGGACGGGGCAATCAGGCAGATAAAGGAATTCATGTCGGACCTTGTGGTCCCCGAGTTCGCACTGACGAGCCTGGCAAAAAGGCTGTTGTATCACCAGCATCCCGGTGGCCCTGAGGATGGTCGCAGTCCTTTTGCTGAAAGGTCCCACTGGGGAGGTGACAACAGAATGCTCTGCCCCAGTATCAACCATAAAAGTCACTGGTTGGCCCCCAACCTTCATTCTGACCGTGGGCTCATGGGGGCCAAGGAGGAAAGAGCCCAGTCCCCCTCAGTCTGAGTCCATTCCCACAAGGCCTATGAGGTCCTCCTTTCCGGGTTCTTCCTTGTAGCAGCTGGGCTTTTGAGCCCTTCCCCGGTTGGGACATTTGTTTCTCCAATGCCCTTTTTCTTTACAGTAGGCACATTGATCCCTTGCCAAGGGGGTTCTGGGCTTCCCCCCTTTCGGTGGTTGGGGTCTCCCCATCTTTGTGTTGTCCTTTTCTTTCAGGGTGGCAGCGAGGAGGCTGACTTTGTTTTTCATCTTTTTGTTGGCTTCCCGTTTGGCTGCTACCTCCCTGTTCACGTAGACCTTATTGGCAATCTCTATTAGTTGGGTGATGTTCATCCCGGCAAAACACTCTAGTTTCTGAAGGTTTTTTCTGATGTCTGGGGCGGCCTGAGCCGTGGAGGAGGTGTTTACCATCTGTTGGCTTTCCTGTGCCTCGGGGTCAAATGGAGTGTATATCCTGTAGGCTTCACATAGTCTTTCCTAGTAGTCCCTGGGGGACCTCCCTGGTTGTTGAGTGACTGAAGATACCTTAGTCATGTTCATGGGTTTCTTAGCTCCTGCCTGGATTCCCCAGAGGAGGGCCTCCTGGTACCAGTGGATGTGGGCCTGTCCCTCGGTTGTGGTGAAGTCCCATGCTGGGTGATCTTCGAGTGCGGCTGTGTTAGCCCAGGCAGCAGGGTTGATGACTCCCACTGGTGCGTGCTCTTCCAGGTACTGCCATTGTACCTTTCATTATTCTCCTTTCCTCTGTGTTAAACAGCGTGTGGAGTAACTGTTGGCAGTCTTCCCAGGTTGGCCGATGAGTCCAGAAGAGGGATTCTATGAGGTCTACCATAGCCTGTGGTTTCTCGGAGTAGGATGGGGCGTTATGTTACCAGTTGAGGCAGCTGGTGGTGGAGAAGGGCTGATAATACATCATGGAACAGCCGGGTTGCACCGTCCCATCTTCATCGTGACTCTGGGTTTCCTGCGTCTCTCGTACTGGCATTTGGAGGGCATTTGCACCTGGCCTGGGGCACAGCCTGGCTGCTGGTCCTGGAGAAAGTGGATCTTTTGGGCCTGGGGGCACCAGTGGATCCTCTAGGCCTGGGGGCACCAGTGAAACCTTTGGCGGCGGAGTGTCTGGAGCTGAAGGGCCAGGTGTAGGCGGTCCTGGGGCTATGCACGGTGGGGGCAGGGTCGGTTCATCCTTGGGATCTCTGGCTAGGATTTGTGGAGACTGGGGCTTTTGCTGATTTTCTTTAGGTCGCTTGGATGATGCGATTAAGACCCTGGCCTGTCCCTGCCTATTGGAAGTGAATCACACCCAGGGGAGAAGGGTCTGAGCCGTTCCTAGCCAAGAGTCAATGTACGGAAACTGGTCAGGGTGTCTTGGTTCTCCTGTTAAGACTTGCCATACTCGACGAATCGTTGGGACATCCAATGTCCCTTCTGAAGGCCACCCAACATCAAATGTGGGCCATTCCAATTCACATAGGGTTCTCAACTTGCCAGGGTTCATCCTGACTCCATAGTCTCCTGAAAACCCCTTCTTGAAATTTTTGATCATAGTCTCTAGAACCATAGGTTTACTCTGCCCTGACCCCATGGTGATGTCTCCATGTGCAGTGGTGCAGAGATGGACAAAGCAGGGCGGGTGCCTCCTGAGATGAGGAGACCAATATGGATGCCCGTCTGGCCGTGTCCTGAAGGAGCTTAGGTGAGGCTTAGCCGTAGCGGTCTCAACGTTGTGACTTATGATTGGAAACTATTCCGATGCCACTTAGACTCTATGCCGTTCACCACGGAATTGCAGACAGGCCCACTCAGACTCTGTAGGCTTCTGGGGACCTTAAGGGTGCCAGCTGGTGGAGTCACAGAATCAGTCCGCTTGAGCAAGCCAGGTCGGACTGCACATTCACTCACACATTCACACTCCAGAAGTTATTACATTCCCTCCCTGGGAATCCCTACCTGTGAGACCTCTAACAGGTCTCTGGGAGGTGATCAGGCTCCCCTTCCACCCCAACAGGGGTGGGCCTTTCTGGGTCCTGGGGCCCCAGGCCTTACCAGAATCTGACATCGGGACCAGGTCCTCACCTGCCAAGTCTTCTAGAGTCTGGCGGGAACAGCGGAGCGGGGCCAGCCCAAGGCGACCGGGGCGGGAGACTGCTGAAAATCAGGCAGGGTGCACCTTCTGCATTAGGATCCCTCATTCCATCACCGCCCCGCCGTTGCCCCAAACCGGTGGCAACAATGGGCCGGCGTGGTTGGGTTTCCCGGTCAGGGAACCAAATGTTATGGAACCTGGACTGGATGCCCAACGGAAGAACCAAGCGGCACCTGGAGATCTTGGAGGACAGGAGGTTTATTTATCACCAGCAGGCTCAGAGGAGAGTGGTCTCCAAAAGTCTGAGCCCCAAGCACAAATAAAGGGGGCAATTTATACACTTCTACTTCCGCATATTTGGCACTTTTGGCACATACGTTAAGTGGGGCAGGGAGAAGAACCCAAATTGGTGCACGAGGGAAGCAGAGCAGGGAGAAGAACCCAGAAGAGCCCCGGGGCAAGGACTGGGACTCTCTCCCTGGCTCGGTCAGCCATCCTAGGACACAGATTTTCCTTATCACTTAAAGTTTACACACACACACACCTCTCAAACGTATCTTCTTCTCTCTCTCTCTTTTTTAAAGATTTCATTTATTCATTGGAGAGAGACAGAGAGAGAGAGATAGAGAGAGCACAAGCGGGGGCGGGGGGGGGGAGAGGCAGAGAGAGAAGAAAACTCCCCACTGAGCGGGGAGACCGGATGTAGGGCTCGATCCCAGGACCTGGAGATCACGACCTGAGCCAAAGACAGACGCTTAGCCATCTGAGCCACCCAGGTGCCCCTCAAACATATCTTAATATTTTCTGGGTGACATCTCACCAATTCTTGTTCAAATTCTTTAAAAAAAAGAAATAAAAGACTATTCTCTACGTCTTTTGTATCCTTCAAAATGTGATCCTCTGCTTCCCTGGGAACTTGCTAAAACTGCCGAATCTCAGGTCCCACCCAGAGCTTAGTGAATCAGAATCTGCCTTTTAACGAGATCCCCAGGTGAGGTGTGTGCGTATTCAAGTGTAGGGAGTGCTGCTGTGTGCCTTTTGTTATTTCTAGATCGCCAACCTTTAAGCCTAACAATTATCATATAAATGCCTTCCTTTTAAAAAACTTTACTGAGATACGATTCACATGCCATACAATCACCCATTTATAGTTTGCAATTCAATTTTAGTTGATTCAGAGTTTTACACCCATCACCACAGTTTTATTTTATTTTTTATTATATTATTTTATTTTTCATTTTATTATTTATTTTATTTTATTTCTTTACCACAATCGATTTTAGAACATTTGTATTACTCCCAAAAGAACCCCCCACATGTTAGCTACCATGACCCAAGCTCCATCTCCCCCAGGCCTGCGTGATTCCTAATCTACTTTCCGTCTTCATAGTTTTGCCTATTCTGGATTTCCCATAAATGTGACCATACAATATAAGCTCTTTTGTGACTGTCTTCTTTCATGCAGCATATTTTTGGGTTTCATCCCTGCCGTCACATGTATCAGTACTTCATTTCTTTTTATTGCAAATAATATTCCGTTGTGTGGCTATACCACACTTGATTTGTCTGGGGGCACTGTGGATGGTTGTTTGGATTGTTTCCACTCTTTGGCCATCAGGAATAAAGCTTCTGTGGACATCACGTACAAGTGTTTGTGTGAACAGATGTCTTCATCTCTTTGGGGCATATACCTAGGGGTGGAATTGCTGGGTCATACTTTGTGTTATTAAGTGTTTTCACGTTGTGATTCAGAGAGTACAAGTTCTGCTGTTCCCATGTAAAAGATGAGGAAATGGAAGTCCAAGAACCTTGTCTTGCTTGTGGAGGGGGATGTTGTCTAATTCTGTCTTGTGACTTTCAGGTCGGTGGGTTGGTAAATGGTCTAATTAAAGAAGAGTAGGTTAATTGGTTTTTCCAAGCTCACCCAAAAGATTTAGTTTAATAAAGAAAATTGTGATCTTGAATTTATAATTTTACCCCTCCAAATCCTAGATAGTGACTGGGAGCCTAAGACAGTGTCTCTAGCTTTTAGACTGTACTCAGATTTTATTTTTTAAAAAGATTTTATTTATTTGACAGAGAGAGAGAGCACAAGCAGGGGGAGCAGCAGAGGGAGAGGGAGAAGCAGGCTCCCCACTGAGCAGGGAGCCCGACGTGCGGCTCGATCCCAGGACCCTGGGATTATGACCTGAGCTGAAGGCAGACGCTTAACTGACTGAGCCACCCAAGTGCCCTGTACTCAGATTTTTTAAAAAATAGAGTGTTCTCTAACTTTTAAAGGAATTAATCAATGAATGAAAACATTGATTAGAAATTGAAGGCAGTCTAAAGGGGAGACATTTTTAAAGCTAATGACGCAAAACCCAAGTCCATGACAGGTTCTCTATCCCCAACTTTTCCTTCACTATTATGCTAAGTCACCTGCATTGTTCCCTCTGCTTCCACCAGGCATTATGAATTTATGTCCTGAGGAGTTGCTTGTCTTTACTTAAACAACAGCTTGATGCATTTATTTATGATTTATTTGTTAGGTTTCTGTAGTACCTTTCCACTTAAGAGCCCACGGCACAGGTCATCTAATCTCTAGGATATTATTTTTATCATGAACAGTTCTAAGTATCCTTATGTGACTAGACAATCAACAGGCATGGTTCCCAGTATAGTTAAAGAGAAGAGGCAACAAAGAAATTATTAGAGTGATATAAATATGAACTAGAAACATAAAAATGAACTATCATGGAGATGTGAGCTAAGATGCAAGGGGGCTGCAGAGGAAGAAAAGCCAATTTTGCCTTCCGAGGTGAGGGATGGGAGGAACTGGAAAAGATCCCAAAGGAAGACATACAGAGGTGAATTTTGAAGGATAATTAAAACAATGTAAGACAGACAAGGGTGAAACGAACATATTTTTAACTGCTATTTTGTATATTTATTTGATATACAATTAAGCTGTGCCTACCTAAATTTCAGATTTAGTAATTTTTTAAAAGATTTTATTTATTTATTTATTTACTTATTTATTTATTTATTTAGAGAGCAACACAAGCAGGGGGAAAGGGAGAGAATCTCAAGCAGACTCTGCACTGAGGAGGGAGCCTGATGCAGGGCTCGATCCCACAACCCTGAGATCATGACCTGAGCCGAAATCAAGAGTCGGATGTTCAACCAACTGAGCCACCCAGGCGTCCCCAGATTTGTTAAGTTTTGACATGTATATGCACCCATGAAATCACACCACAATCAAGATATTGAACATAATCATCACTCCCAAAAGTTTCCTTGTGGCCCATGTAATCCTTCCCTCCTGCCTTGCCCCACCCAGCCCACACTCAAAGTAGCCATTGATAGGCTTTCTCTCACTCTACATTAACTTGCATTTTGCTAGAATTGTGTATACATGGAATCATAAAACCTGTACCCTTTTCATTCAGCATTAACCGTTTTGAGACTAACCTCTGTTATGTGTATCAGTAGTTCGTTCCTTTTTATTGTTGAATAGCTCTCAATTGTCTGGATTTACCACATGGTGTTCATCACCTTTTGATGAATATTTGAGTTTCCTTCTAGTTTTATCAAATTACTGCCGAGAACACACTATGTACAAGTCTTTGTTTCTTTTCTCTTGGGTAAATACCTAGTCGTGGAATGACCGCGTCATAGGGCACATGTTCGTTTAACATTTTAGAACCTGCCAGTTTTCCAGAGTGGGTATACCATTCTATATACTCATCTGCAATGTATGAGAGGTCCAGTTCCTCCACATGACTGGGCCTGGCCAGCCTTTTTGATTTTAATTTTAAAATTAAAATGTTGTTTTGTGGTGGGAGGGAGCATTTCTCCCATCCAAGTACTAACCAGGCCCGACCCTGCTTAGCTTCCGAGATCAGATGAGACCAGGCGTGTTCAGGTGGGATGGCCGTAGACGGGAGGGAGCATTTCTGATGATTCTCTTGGGAGAGAATCACTGAAGCAATATGAACATTTTAAATCTCTTGCTTCACATGGGAAATTGTTTTGTGTAAAATTCTTCATTCATTTACCCTCCTAATAAAGACTTCATCTTACTGGGCTTCACTTTTTTTTTTTTTTTTTTTTTTTTGAGAGAGAGCGTGAGCAGGGGAAGAGGCAGAGGGAGAGGGAGAGACCTCCAGGCAGCCTCCGTGCTGAGCACAGAGCCTGACGAGGGGCTTGATCTCACAACCCTGAGGTCATGACCTGAGCTGAAATCAAGAGTCAGATACCTATACAACTGAGCCACCCAGGCGCCCTGGCCTTCACATTTTAAAATCCTTCCTCATCTCCCTGAGAATTCCTGTACTGAAAGTCCCCATATACTATCCTTCCTGGGACATGTGTGTAAAGGGTCTTTGAGGGGTTCCTAATATTATCATCAGCATTCCTTATAGCCTGATTAAAACTATAGCTTTTATCTTTCTCTCTCTCAAGCACCGCCTCATTATTAGTAACACTTACAAATAGGTTTAACTTGTTATAATCAGTCCATCTAAAATTTTTTTGGGAATAATTTAGCCCAGGGTTTACATTAGAAGAAAATCTGTAATGTCCTTTCCAGTTTTGAGGCTCTCTGGATGCTATTTGCCTTAAAAAAACAAATGACTGCTGCTTCTGTCACATCAGCAATGAACACGTCTGCCTTTCGCAGATGTTAGGGAACTTAATTTATGGCTAAAGTTATTTAAATATCAGAATAATTAAGATCCTCTACAGTCACTATTAGCAATAGGGCCCTAAAGAAGAGTCTCGATCCTGTTCTCTCTCACCACCGTTCCTCTCCAGATGGCCGAATGGCTTACTGTAGGAGAGACTGCCTCAAATGCTAACATTAGTTTCTCCTGACAAGTCCCCCTACACGGGACACTGGCTTTTTCTTCTCTCCTCTTCTCACATGATCTTTCTCTCTCACCTTCTTTGGCTTTCTCCTGATTTCCACTTTCCATTCGTGGGGAGACATTTCTACCTGTTAAAATACTGCCCTGGACGTTCCCCGACCCATAGGAATTTGCCAGCTGACCCATCCGCCCTGTCTAGGGGGCCAGGCCTCAGGGGACAGAGCGCATTTTTTTCTGAATCTGCCCACCTTCCCAGGCAGAGCTGCAGACCTGAAATCCTGACCCAGCCGCAAAAACCCGCCCAGGAGTTTCTCCACCGCACGTCTTCTTTCCTGGTCATATATCAGGTCAACGCAGCTCCCACTTTGGCATAATGAAACTCTAGTGGTTTTTGACTATAATGCCAGCATCGTCTAAGTGCTTGTGTTCCTTCTGTCTCCTTTTAGGTGATGGCAGGAGATGTCACCAGCTCCATTTAAATAAAGAAGGAAACAGGAGGACATCAAAGTCCCTGCATCATCTGGTCACACAATGACTCAGGAGTCAAGTTTTCATTTGATTTTCAGCTTTCTTTTAACATTTCATCTGAGTCAGTAGACCTATTATGTCCTTTGAACCAATCTAACCTTTTCCATTTCCCCTCAGAGGGCTCTGTTTTCATACCTACACTGAGATTCTCCACATGGACTCATGGAGACGGGGAAGAATCCTCCCAGATCCACCCCTCTCCCTGGGCCCCTCTGCCTTCCTGGTGCCCCCCACCCCCAGCTTGGCTGAAGGGGAGGGTCCCTCAGCAGCCTCTTTCACCACACAGGTGCCTGTGACCAAGAACATGTCCCACTGTTCCACAAGTGACCCCAACTGTGGAACAGAACCCCCAAGGCACTGCTCCGGTGAGCTCCCCATCCTGGTCTGCTCTGCACAGGTCTCCCTTGGGGGGAAAGTGTCTGAGAAGGTGGGACTGGCCGAATTCACAGCAAGGTTGCCGACTCTCAGGGAGAGGGTTTGAGGGGAGGCAGGAAGCGGCAGTGGTCATGAACTCTGCCCCAAGCAGAGTGCCCTCACAGAGGGGGGTGAGATCAGGGCCGGCTGCTGAGGTCAGCCTGATGGAATGCTTCTAGGTGACACACCCTCCCTTGTCAAGGGTGTGAGTCAGAGGGTGTGAGAGCAGCCCTGCCTAGCTGGGAGCAAAATGGCACCCCAAGAAGCCAGGAAAGGAGGAAAGCCGGGCTACACCTCCCCCAGGACAGCGCGCAGGTCAGTCACTCTTCCCTGCTCCAGGGCGCAGGGCGCGACTCTACGACGTCTCACTCACTGAGTCTGCGACGTCTCTCTTTCCAAACCAGTCACAATTGCGTTTGCGCCTTGGATGAGTTTGGTCTTCGGGGCTTCTTGGGAGCGGACAGGGGGAAGCTACTTGTCTCCAGGAGCAACTCCTGTGAGGAAGGGAGAGTCTGCTCAGTGGAGGTCAAGTGGAGGTCAAGGTCAGGGGGTGCCTTGCTCCTGGCACATGGTAGGCAATTGGCAAATACGGTCTCACTGAGCCGAGGAATGGGAGGTCTGCACTCGCTCCCCTTTCCACAGGTCTCTCCCTCTTATCCCTGTAGTCACATTTTCTCAACAGGATGGACTGCAACTCAAAACAATTCACGGACTCAGAAGTGGCACTGATGAGCTCAGCACTCTCACAGATGAGCTCCAGCAGCTGGGGGCCGACTACAGTGGCCTAATTGTGGGGCACGGCCTATGACTTTAAAAAAAAAAAAAAAGGAGTGTGGAAAAGAAAACCACAGGCCCAAAATGGCATCACTGAGGCCAAATCACCAAACCAGGACTGAACATCTAACCGATCTGCAATTTCAACCTCCCCCAGAAATGTAGTCTTAACTGGTGAGTTAGGACATTTCTGATCGGCACCAATGAGGTGATCTGTCACAGGGGCCCTCTCCATCCCCCAACAGAAGATGAGGTCCTCCTCCTAATAGGACGCTCTGCCCTTCCCTCGAAGGAAAGGAGACCTCACCTGGAATAGTCCTTTATCTTCTTTAGCTAATAACTTCCTTGCTCCACCGCCTTCCTAGAAAAACCTTCCATTTTATACAACTCCTCAGAGCTCCCTTCTACTTGCTAGATGGGATATTGCCCATTGATAAATCGTTTTTACATAGAGCAAATTAGACCTTCAGTTACTCGGTGGAATGTTTGTTCTTCCACAGTGGTTTCCCCAGAGGTGCCACAGGCCTTACTGAGATGGGACCAATGCCTGGGCTTGGTGAGGCTGAGGGGCCCGGAGCCCAGACCCGGGGCAGGTAGGCTGCTTGGAGCACGGAGTGTGGGGCCCCAGGTTCTGAGGGGCTCCTAAGGCCACTGCTGCGAGCAGGGCGGGCCTGAAGGACGTGCCCGAGATGCGAAGGGAAGCCCTGGGGCAGGTGGGGAAGCCCATTGGCTTTGCTGGCCCTGGACGCTCACAGAGCCTGCTTCAGAAGCATGCCCCCCCCCCCCCCCCCGCCCCGCTCTGCTCTCAGAGTCCCTCCCCCTCCTGGGAGGGGCCGGTTGCCTAGTCGGGAAGGGGTGGAGAGCCGTGAACCGGACCTCAGCCACCGGGAGCCATGGGGGTTAGGTGGAGGGGCCCCAGCTGCAGCAGCCAGGGAGATGTAGGTTCTCAGGACGAGGCCCCCCCAAGGGCCTCACTCCCAGGAGGGAGGGCACTGACTTCTTCCTTAAAATGTTCTCCGCCCACTCTTCTCATTTGCTTCCTCCCACCTGGAGATATCCTACTGTCCTAGATTGACGGGGAGTTTTGCTTCCGACACTCAGTCCTGCAACCTTTCCACAAGGACAGTCTCACCTATTACCCCTCGGCTCTTTCGTCATCCTCCCTCTTCCATCGTTCAGTCTCTCACGCCACCACCAGACTGAGCGGGCACTGCACGCCAAACCCTTTCGCAGGCCTGGGGACACAAAGTCCCAGCCTGCCAGGGGCTCCCACTGGCCTTCGGGGAAAAGCCCCGGTGCCATCACGAGGACCCCCGGTCGATTTTGTGACCGTGGCAAGAGGGAAGGATAGCAGAACAAACGGCGTGCCACCAGGGAGGTGGGGCGGGGAGGCCTCTCTGCCAAGAGTCGGGACCTGAAAGGTCGAGCCCGGTTTCCCCAAAGACAGATGGCCCTCATTCCGGGAAGAAGGGAAGAATGCGCAGGGCCCGGGCTTCGAGGAGCACGCTGACTTGGAGAAGGAGCGCGGCTGGGGGGCCCTGGGTTTGCCGAGGGCACAGGGCTCAAGGTGAGCAGGGCGGGGCTGGTGCCTGGACCTGCTGACCCTCCATCGGTCGTGAAAGGCTCATCCCGACCCTGAACTTGGAGAAGCCTGGAACACTTTCCTCTCGGTCGCCTCCTGCCTCCTCCTCTGGGATAAGTAATTAATGTGCCCCTCCCTCCTAGATCCGGCCTCACCGGCACCAGTCCTGCGGGTCCTTGCTTGACTCTTGAGCACTTCCGGCCTTGCCGTTTTGCCTGGGGCGGGAAGGGAAACCGGGGCTGAGATCCGCACTTGGGGAATGAGAAAGCAACCCTATCAGGAATCCTAGCAAACAAGTTAAACAAAAGCAGGAAGGACGTTGGAAAATCCTCACACAGGAAGTAGGGAGACAAAAATTAAAAAAGAGAAAGGGAAAAGCAAACAAACTTAGGTCACCTGTGAAAACCACTAAGTTAGCTAATGAAATACAGGATGTGACAAAATGGATCAGAAAAAGCTAGGGAAATAATCATAGCTAACACTTAAATAGCAGTCACAGTCTAAGCCCTTTTCTAAGCACAGAACGTATTAACTCATTTAAGCCTCACGGAAACCCTATGCGTTGAGTACTTTTATTATCTCCACTTTACAGATGGGGAGACTGAGGCACAGAGAAGCAAGGGAAGTAAAGAAGTGAAGAATGGCTGTATGCAGTGGTTAGGAATTAGTGGCCTGCGTGCGTTATGACAGAAGTTCACAAAGAATACGTTTCCTTGAGGGGGTTGGTAGAATTCTTGCCTCCTTGTTCTTCCCACTCTCACCAGAGAGGGTTGCATTATATGGAGAGTCATGCCAGCTCGAGTCCAAGCTTGGGACTCAGACATGGCCTGGGTAAATAGAAGTGTTTTTTACATGAAAGTCAAAATGAGTCCTGGGAAAGAAAAACTTACACATGCATTAAAACTGGTCCTAAGAGAGAAGAGGGCAAGCAGACCTCCTTCTTCTAAGACTAGAGATTGAGTGAATGGCTGTGTTTAGCTTCTAGATCCGTCTCCTGCTGCAGCCCTGTGGACTCATTCAGGCCTGAATCTCATTTTGAACAGATTATCGTAGAGTAATGGTAAGTAAATATAGAGCTGTTTCACAAAACACTTGGTGTGTATTTCTGGACCAGTTTATAGTTGTATAGCACTAAAAGGAAGTTAAGGATTCTTTCCCACTTTTCCAAGGAACATTCTACAACTCAGAAACCCTCCAACCAACCCCTCAACCCCGAGGTTTCAATATCTCAGTGCCTTGTGTGTGGGATCAGGGTGTCTGGGGGAAAGGGAACAGGGCAAGCAATGGCCCCCACAGGAGGGCAGAGACTAGCAGCCAGCAGCCTGGTGGTGCCCAGCAGGAGTGTGGCTTAGCCCCAGTGCACACAGCATGGTGTCCGCAAGAGGCAGCAAGTCCCCACCAGAACCCTGGTACCGAAGAAAGGTGCTGTAGTATCTGGAAGCAACAATGGGGCCTGGTAGTTACTGAAGCATGTAGCAAAGCTATATCCACACAGAAGAAATGTACACAAGAGAAATAATCTTATTCACAAATAAATGTAGGAACAAACCCCAAAGAATCCTTGGGAAAAATCTGTGGCAAGAGCAATAAATACAAGTGATTACTGTACATGTGACCTTAAAAAAAAAAATCAAATAGCCTTATGGAGAAGTATTTGAGTTGCTTTCTTTTTTTTTTTTTTCTGAGTTGCTTTCATGACAACTTAGACTTTAGGCAGAATCTGTGTTTTAAAAGAAAAACGTGTTCACAAATAATTTTTCTGAGACGAGAAAAAATATTTTAAGTTATAACAATGTCAACAATTTAAACAATGTTTAAAAAATTAGTTTCTTAGAAATTCATGTTCATTTTTGTTTCCTTAAAGCTTTGCCAATTACTGACGAATCTTTTCTATTTTCTATTGTTTGGATAACATTAGTGTTTCTGTGGACAAAATCCAAGACTCGAGAGTACAAAAAGAAAGCTCATAGCATTTAGGTCAAGATTTGTGGCTCACGGGCGCCTGGGTGGCTCAGTCATTAAGCATCTGCCTTCGGCTCAGGTCATGATCCCAGGGTCCTGGGATCGAGTCCCACATCAGGCTCCCTGCTCAGAGGGAAGCCTGCTTCTCCCTCTCCCACTCCCCCTGCTTGTGTTCCTTCTCTGGCTGTGTCTCTCTCTGTCAAATAAATAAATAAATTCTTTAAAAAAAAAAAAAGATTTGCGGCTCACCTCTCCCCTCCCTACCTCCCCCCTCTCCCCCCCCCAACCCCGCGCACCCCCGGTTTTGATTCATTGTGGTCTTGGAGGCGTGACCTTATCTATTAATCTCAGTGACATTCTGGGCTGAAAGGGCAATACTCTGAATGGCAAATAGTAAGATGAAAGTATTGAATCTCTTTAGTCCGTCTGGATCCCAGAGCACTTTATTTTCAAGGGTAGATAGTATATGCAACTAACCCTCAGGGCGATCACTCCAGTTATAGCTAATGCAACAAATACTATTCAACTTTAACAAAGTAAGAATTTTATACTGTCTGGCTTGTTCTTAATTCTTCCCTAAGGGCCTATTTGGTTTAGCATCAAATATAAGATTAAGAGACTCTATATTTTAGCTCAACAGCCACTCAAGGGATTTAGATGATCTCTTTACACAACAGACTTAGCATGCGGCTGACATCTCCCACTCTGGGAGCATAGGCTTCTAACTACGCAACACCTCAATTTCCTAATGTTGGTTGTTTATTTGAAAGCAAAATGAAGAATACTATTACTCCACCCTCAAAAACTCAACTCTGTTAGTTGTGGAAAATTTGGGGCAAAACAAAGCTCTGTCATTTTCTTTTTAAAGATTTTATTTATTTATTTGTCAGAGAGAGAGAGAGAATGAGCAGAAGGCAGAGGGAGAAGCAGACTCCCCGCCGAGCAGGCAGCCCGATGAGGGGCTGGATCCCAGGACCCCAGGATCATGACCTGACCCGAAGGCAGACGTTTAACCGACTGAGCCACCCCGACGTCCCAAATCTCTGTCAATTTATACCGAATAAAGCAAAAGAAGAGAATGAAGTTTATACTGACTATATAATCACATAAAAATATGTGTGTGTATCTACATCTGTGTGTATTTGCAAAAATCTTAAATCTGCATGGCAGAAATGAAATGGGGAATTAATAGCTCGACAGGAATTCAGACTTTGGTCTTCCAAGGCTGAATCTGGCGCTCCTTGCATTACCCAAACGGGGAGAGCAATTTGCAGGCCAGAGGAGAAAAAAATATGCAGGGTAGTAGCTCTCAGTCCCACCAGCTGGCTAATAAATAAATATTTTTGCGTAAGTAGTGAATCATAATATGTGCTTTTCTTGTGTATTTAGACTTAGGATTGTTGAAATAATTTTAAAGAGATAGCAAGGGTAGAGAAACAGGGAAGGCAAAAGATAAAAGATAAAAGGAATGAAAAGAAATCTCCCTCCCTCCCTCTTTTCTCTCTCTCTCTTTTTAGAACAGCTTTTCTCCAAAGACATTATAGAACCATATAAAGAGCTGCAAAATTCCAAAAAGCCCCACTGTGAAGTTACAAACTGGAGGAGAGCTTTGGAAATGGGGCTGGGAATGGAGGAATGGAATGGGGAAGGTTCAGGAAGGCAGAGGAGCACCAGGTGGCCAGACCTGGCTCAGCTGCAAATGTTTTCATGCCACTGTGCCCCAGCAGAGCAGAGTCACTCTCCTAGATTATTTGCAGGTGAGAGGAAATATATTTTAATATCTGACTGTATTGTCTTTGTGGCATAAGTGCAAATGTTTGTATGCATAAACACATTGGAATGACGGCCGTTGATGGTTACATTTTCTAGAATTAATTATTTCCGTGTTCATAACGCTTGAGTGCCTATCAAATTGCCGTGTGGAAGGAGAGCACCAGGGTTGTATGCAGCATCTTCATTCACAGAGGAGCCAACAGGTTTGGATATTGCATATGGGCTGCATACGCCCCGCTTATGTAAGGTTATATTTTTAAATGTGAGGGTGTGACTAAGCCTTCAAAAGCTATTTAGACTGCCTTGGATGTCTTCGAATCTCCGAAGTCATGCATTTGCTGCAAATGGAAGTCAAGTAGTAACCTTTGCTGCACCTTCATTTCCTCACACAGGTGCCAGTTCTTCCGCTCAGTGAACCTCTTGCCCTGGTAAGAAATGCTAATGATATGGCAACGGCAACCAAATAAAAGATTAGGTGCTGCTAGGGAAAGACTATTACTCATAACTCGGTCTACATCCTGTCAATTATCCTGCCCTGATGAATAGTATGTGACGGGAAACTGGGAAGTGATAAAAGACGTCCCAGCCCCATCTCCTTGAAGGGAAGGTGGAGCGTTGAGGGATTGCATATACCAGGCACCACGCCACACACACACACCACAGAGCAGGGGCTGGGCTCATCCATCACCGAGACCACTTGCAGACAGCCTCTGTGCTGTTAGGAAGTATAGGTATAAAACGGTTTGACGTTCAGGTCTAAGGAGATAAGAGTATAAAGTGTCCAAAATGAATGTCTCATCCCAAACCAAAATATTAATTAAGAATGAGGAGAGAAGCTTAATCATGCAAGCAAAAGGGTGGTTTGCCTAGAAAATGCATCTTTTGTCCATTTTCTTTTTCCAGTTTATAAATCACATGATCTAATCAATGCACCATGATTGAAACCAAACTTATCACATCTCTGAGTATGTCTGTGGATAGTCAGTAGCTTAATTTTAGAATAGCAGACCCAGAAATGCAGGTATCCTGGTGGCCTTGACATTGAAGTTCTCACCCAGTGAAGGGATTCTTTTGATAATACTCTGGAGAATGACCCAGATCCAGGTAGTCCTTGAAAATTGCCGGTATTGTGGACAAATCATGACCTAACCAGATATGCCATTCTATTTTCAAACAGTTCTAATTATTAGAAAAGCTCTGATGTGATAGGATGTGGTGAGGTATTGGACACTTTTCCAGGTTCGCATGTCCCTCACCAAGCATCCGTGTGCTTGAAGTGATATGGTTGAGAGCTTGTTTTGACCAAGGGGAGGGGAGAGGAGAGAATAAAGACTACACAGAGCTTCCTACGTAGCCCTTCAGCCTGGTTGGAGCTCCAGTGGAAATAAGGATTAAGAGCCAGAAAATGAAGGACCCCCTGCATGAGCTCGCTGCTGTGAAAGCCAGTGACCAACTGCGGCCAGCAGAGAGCCTTTCCCTGCACTTTTCTGTGGAGCCCGGCTCTGCAGCAGCCCCGCAGGATGGACAGCCAGGGGAGCAGTGGAGGAAGGAGGGAGGCACCTTGGTACAGACAGAGAGCCTTATGTGTGACTCAATCAGCTATAGCAAGAATGTGGCTCCTTCAAGTACCCGGGTAGGCAGCTCACCCGGACCGGGGAGAGGCAGAGTACAAAATGAAGAACGTGGCAAATGTCTCTGGGGCTATGAAGTATTGTGGTTTCAAGGAAGCAGGAGGGAGGTCTTCGTGCAGGGAGCTAGCATAGTGTGGGCAGGATCAGTTGCCTGTGTTACTGACGCTGAAGCGTCTCCAGGCTGGTGAGCCACAGCTACATTTGGGCCACATTTATGCCGAATCACAATCCCTTCCATTGCAACAGGGCTGATTAAATTACTCCTCATTTCCCCAGACTGTGAGGATCAAATGTGTGACCAACTCTCCAAAAAGTTTTTTTTTTAAGTCACAAAATGCTCTTGTCAGTAGAAATAATTGATGACTCCTATTTTTTCAGAATAGAAAACATATTTGAATCTTTGGTGCTATGATCGGTGAGAAGCACCGCAATAGGGTTAAAGCTGTCCCGTAGAGGAAGAGTGGCCATATCATGTGTCAGCCAAACCAGGACACTTTCAAGATTGAAAGCTGGTATTATTAGTTGTGCTGGATCAAGAGACAGTATCAGGGACTTTTAGGATCAATTGGGCCACATGGATACCCTACCTAAAGGTGATTGGTAAGACATACATTGGCACTAAAATCTAGTGGCCATGCTTGTATTTCTCAAACAGCTCAGAACGTGGCCTGAGTAGTGCTGAGCCACCTTGAAGCCTACTTCTGCTGACACCAACCCTCCCTGACAATAACACGATGGGGGGAGCAGTGCAGACTCTTCCAGAAACCTCAAAGAGTAATACAGATATTTCTTAAGGTTGTCTTGAAAGGGGAGTTCAGTGGTTTCAAGGAGTGTGTCACGCACACCACCAAGCATCCAAAAATGCCTCTTCCCCTTTCCGGCTCCCCAGAGCCTCCACTGCGGCAGCCTCCCTGTCACCCCCACCATGTCCTTCCTCCCGCCACACAATTGCCTCACAGCTATTCTCCACCGTGTCTTTCTCCTCTCTCCCCTCAAAGCTGTCCCCTCCCGTTCTGCCCACTCCTCCCCACCCCTGAACCCGTGCAGTGGAGGAAAGTGGAAGATTGTGAACACGCATGCATTAATTTGTTGTGTGTGTTCGACACATGTTTTAGAGCCTCGTTATGATAAAAATAAACATCTGTGTTAGGGAAAGAGGTGACCCCAGTGTGGGACATGTTGGGGGACTGGAATTCAGACGGAAGGAAGAGAAATAGAGGAACTGATGCTTGCTGAGCACCAGCCTGGGATGGGGGCTTGATTCGCAGAGTGTGAAAATGGGCACTTCCTGCCTTGGTTTGTCTGACACAAGAAGACAGTAGAGGCCATGTGCCAGGTGAGTCGTGAGATATAGAATCCCATGGAAATTTTAAGCGATGTCAGACAATTCACCTATGCCAAGGACCGAAAGAGTTGTGTGGTTGGAGATTGAAGGGATTTGTGGAGATTATTTATTTGGAGATTGCTGCCAGTGTGTTGTAAGTTCTGCTCATGCCTCTTACCTCAAGCAGCACAGGGGCTGGGAAGGACCACTTAGAAACCTTGTGTCCCAACATTAGAGAGAGTGGATTTGGGTTTGACTCATGACCGAGGAACGTAAGGTCCAGAAGTGCCCAGCTATCTGTTCTGATGGCAGAGTGAAGGAGATTGCTGGGTTGGTCGACTCAGCTTTTTGAGTAGGCAAATAATTCGGGAACATTTCCCATTGACCTGATCTGCTGGGCCCATGCTGAAGAGAAGGAATCAGGTCTTGCCTTTGTATCTGTTCAGGGGGCCTCTAGAAAAGCACCAGCCTTCAGGAGAGGAGAAGCTGGTGGTGCTCTCCTCTTTCCACAGGCTTGAGAGGAGAGTGAGCAACCCCAAAATAAATTCCATTTGCCCAGGGCAAGGGAACCCTATATGGCAGCTACCCCAGGTGGGAGAGCTCGGGGGTTGGCAGCCTGCCTGCTTTTGTAAAGACATGTTTACTGGGACGCAGCCACACCCTCTCTTTTATGTCTTGTCCGTGGCAGAACTGAGTAGCCACGACAGACTGTATGACCCATGAAGCCTAAGAAATTTACTACCGGGCCTTCTGCTGAAAACGTTTGCTGATGGCTGGGAAAGATCCTCAGAAAGCTCTCAGAAATGCTCCCAGTAAGGAAAAGAGTCAGACTTCAACCGTTTTGGCGCTCAGAGAGCAAATAACTCTCTTAAAACTGCCCACTGCCTCTTCTTGCTTTCCCTGCATCAACCTAATGGGGTCAGAAATGTCTGTGACAGGAGGAGAAGTGGCCCGGACCCAACCCCTCCTTCTCATTGCCAGGGGTCAGGCCTTAGTGTATGGGTGTTTGCACAGGAGGATCGGACAGCACGAGATTTTTACTCTGAGTCAAATTTGAAGTTTTGCTTATTACAGAGGCCTGGGAACCATAAATCGCTAAACTTGAGAACATGCTGATGAAAAGTAAATGTATTTTTCATTCAGAGGTAAGGAAGGAACTTCCACCACTGAGCAAATATACAGGGACAGTGCGAGACCAAAAAATAAACTTAGCTTTAAGCTAACACCCCAAGAGTCTGGCCTGTTTAATCAATTTGCTGGTTGTACATACATGTCTTCAGAGAGGAAAGCCAGACTCTAGATGGAACTCTCCCACTATTTATATGACACAGGGCATTGCTCATCCTTTCTAGAATTCAGTTTTCTCATCTGCAAAGTGAGGGGGGTTGGACCAGCCCTTGATGACTCCTTCCCATACTGCTAATCTGTGATCCCAGAGGTTGGGGGACATCCTTCAAGATGGATGATGTCTCTTTGGGACTTTTTTTTGCAATGGTTCATGTAGCCTGTAGGTAACTGGCATCCAAATGCTGGGGAAATGGTGCACGGTGTGTCCCCACCCTCACCTCTAAGATAGTCCTTGAGTGCTTCCTGACTACCCGAGCCTCTCCTATTACATGGGAAAGGGGTATAGAATCCTTCACGTAAGGCCTTATGTTTATCTGGCCAGGAGTTAGGCCATGTTTGCTATTTGCTATAGCTGTGGTGTCTGAGGCTAAAATTCCCTGAGTGTCCTTGCTTTTGTGCCCCTTGTTGTCTTTCAGTTTTCCTAAAAACTCTTAAATAGGGTTTGTGCCCCTTGTTGTCTTTCAGTTTTCCTAAAAACTCTTAAATAGGGTCTGAGGCTTGCAGTCCTTTAGCAGTATTCCCCTGTCACAATACGGGAGCCCTGCTGGTGTGGTGGTGAGGTGTGGGGGCAGGGGAGGCATTTTTAATACTGTGATTAGGTCTCAGTCTGTCAGTGAGGGAGCTTGACTGGGTGAGGCTGGTGGGTGAGGCTTTGATAAAATAGTTTCCCTTCGGGCAGTCTTTGTTAAGGAGAACAAAATGCTTTGAGTATATTTCAAAATACCCTGCCAGACACACAGGGGATTTTTCTTCAATCTTCACAGGAGAACCTGGCAGAGCTCCTGGAGGTCAAATTCATGAAAGTGTGGGGGCCCAGTCTTAGGGGGAGTTTCTAACTTTCAAAGTAAACTGTGACTCTCTCTACCTACCTGTCTGTCTCTCCAGTGTTAGGGGCAGCTGTTGGCTTAGGACCTCAATTCTCTGATGGATCTAAGAAGAGTTGTTGATTTTTACTTTGCTCAGCTTTTCTTCTTGTAAAGGCAGGAGTGATGAGTTGCAAGCTCTTCCCATGTCTGACCAGAAACCAGAAGTCTTCTCACTAATATAGGAAAACTATATGAAATTATGGAGAGTCTACAGTTTTTGTCCAACAAAATGGCCGTTTCATAGGCTCAACCACACTCAAGCAGATGAAGAAAATTGATAGAGTGTAGGGAGATTGACAAATGTGAGATTCAGAGTGCGCTGTTAAGGGTCCCCCTGAAATTGTTTTAAAGATCTATTATGATGTTTTGGGTTACAATTCCGTTTTGGAAATTCAGTTATGTAAATCTCTAAAGCAATTTTCTGAGTACTGTTTCATAGGGAATTCTTACTCCAAGTCCTTCAAGCAATACCTGACACATATTTTATTTTAAAATTATAATCACTTTTAGCACTTTATACTTTACACAGATTTTTACATACATTTTCTCAAAGGTGGGTAGAATCTCCAAGGCGGGTATCTTGGTCTCAAGAACTTCAAAACTTCCTCGTGGCTGTAGGGTCAGGAGAGTGCTGCTCTTCTATGACAGATACTTGTGGAGGACAAGAATTTGCAAACCTAAATTCATGGACACCAGAATGTAACCATTTCCTTAACTTAAAGTATTCTGATTTGGGATTCCCTGTCTGAAGGGAGCAGCAGAAAATTCTGTTTCTATGGTTACCAATGTCCCTCTCTCCTCTCTAAGACGCCAAGAGCCCAGAAGGCCTGAATGGTACTCAAAAGGGAGAAGGACCCACCTGTGTTTTGAGCCCATCCTGGCTGCCCCTGATCACACAATTCTTCAAGCCTGTGACCCGCAGACAGGAGCTCACTCTCAGCTCAAGCAGAGCTTCTTGTTGCTTTCCCACAAAGCACAGGTATCTCATTCTACCACATGGATTCCCCCAGAGGGACTGCCAAAGTGAACCTGTGGGTCTCCAACGCATCTGTACTTTATGATCTCACTACAGAAAGAAGGAAGAAAGGAAGGTAGGAAGGAAGGAAGAAAGAAAACACAGAAAGAATTTCTTCCCTCCCTGGGACACAGAATACATCGAATCCAGTGAGTTCCAACTTTTGTAAAAGGCCAGGGGAGATGTTGCCCTCTAGTAGCTTCCGCTTTCTGCCCTCCAGTAGCTTCCGCTTTCTGCCCTCCAGTAGCTTCTGCTTTCTGCCCTCCAGTAGCTTCTGCTTTCTGCCCTGCCAGAAGTCCCTGCAGCAAGGGCCAGCGTCCAGGAGCTAGGAACACTAGAGGGAAACAGGAAGAAGAAACACATTTTAATCTTTTAGTGAATTATCCTGCCATGCATCCGTCGGTTAAAAAACCAAAACCTTACCTACAATAATTTCTTAATTTGATTCGAAAGAGTTTAACTCCTGAAAATGCTTTCCTTCATTTCCTAGATTTGCATATTAATGACAGAAGGCATGTGATGGAATGACACAATACAAGTGAGTCTGTGCGGTGACACCAAGTAACACTCAGAAAGATCAGTTTCCTCCGAGCAAAATCATCTCAAGGACAAGCACATTCCAACAATGTGGATTCAAGACAGTGGTAAGAATGTAATATATATTGCCTTGACATTAAGACAGAGCTGCACACGTAGAGTTTTAATAAGTAGGTGACACAGTTAGCTTGATTAAAAAGAAGACTCTGAGGTAGCTTCTGACAGAAAGATAGAATGCCAAGAACAAAGAAGAAGGAAATGGAATAAGGAATGAGGAGGAAGCAAGGAAGCCTTACATGTAACTCAAACAATTACTCTATTAAAGAAATTATTGATATTATGCTTTGTCATTGCGTGTTTGTTTATAGAAGTTGAAAAATGTTTCCTTAGTCAAGAGAGTTGCATGCCTAGATGGAGGATACTTCTCCTTACTTAAAGTATACTTCAAATACCTGGAGTGTCATTTCAAAGTTATGTAATACCGATCACAATCAGTTTTTAATGGTCAATATCCCAGTGTCCTCTAAGACATAGGGATGTCTATGTTTTTAGGTTATTGACATGTACCTACCTTTTCTTTTCATGCCTTCATTTCTGTATTTGGCAGGCATTTGTTAATATAATTATTAAATTATTCGGTAGCCCAGAAATTCACCGAAGTATGTGATTCTCATTTTATATTTCCACTGGAGAACAGCCTCTGAATTCTTGCCACTGGATATGACAGAAATTCAGGCAAAGCAAAAATCTATCTTAGAATGCTTTCAGGGTATCAGGAGAGGGTAGAAGAGGCATATGAGGATGAGGCAATTCACTTAAACACTGAAATCATTCAAGCGGGAGAGTAAGGTCCTGTGAAGTGTTAGATTTTCTTGAGCAAGCCAATAAGCGCACACACACACACACACACACACACACACACACATGCTCACAGAAGACCAGTTCCATTTCTAGAAGTAAGGCAGACAAGATATTCAGAGAAATCTCTTTAAGTATAACTCATCTAAAAATCCTAGAGGTGTATTTATATAAACATATGGGTATGGGTAGATAGATGATAGATAGATAGATAGATAGATAGATAGATAGATAAATAGATATCACGTGACTTAGCTGGTAGAGGTAAGGAAATTCTCTAGTGTCCAGAAATGACAAGAAATCTTGAATCCACAGGTCAGGCACTGACTTGGAGTTTTCTCTGGAGGTATCTTGGTGGCCCGGTGACAGAGAGGCCTGAAATTTAACAGTCCACACATGGGGATTAGGAGACAAAGCCTAGAGCCTGAATATTGCAAGAAATCACGCATGAGACCCCCTTCATAAAACTGTACCTCCATGAATGGCATGCTCAGTTTGAACTGAGAACTTGCTTTGGAGAGTAAGATAGTGAGCAGACCTACCTAAATATTGGTCTTCGTGCAATATGACTAGAGGAAGGTAGGAAAAAACTCTTTGTGAAAATTTCTAACCTCAAGACCATACTAATAAGTACTTAAAGCCAGAATTTCTACTCTCTGTGTGGTCTGAAAAACCGTAAGTTTACATTTAACATGGTCCTGAGCTGGTAGGACCCTTAAGGAAAAAGTATTCCCAGACCACTGGAAGAATATTCACCCTCTAAAACCAGACCTCCCTCCCACAGATGAGGAAGGAGGATGCCGGCTGTTACAAGGAAGATTCAGCAGAAACAGGAAGCTGCAGAGTCAGATATGCAAAAGGGATTGGAATTGTCGAAGAATATAAAATAAATATGTTTAGTATGCTTAAAGGAGAAAAAGGCAAATTGAAAGAATGACAGTGTAACAAGAGATTATGAAAATGGACCAGATTGATGTGAAAAAGAACCAAATGAATACATTAAGATGAAAACATGGAAATTGGAAACTTAATGGCTGGATACGTAGTCGATTATGGGGAAATAGAGCTGGTGACATTTCCCAGATGACAGCAGAGACAAACATGGAAATGGAAAACCTGAGCGACTAGGGGAGGTGGACAGTGGAGCAAAATTGGCCAATGTTAAAATACATCTAATGCTTCCAGAAAGAGGAGGAAACAAGAATTTGGAAAGATAGTAATTGGGAATTTTCTAGGACTGATGGAAAAGCCATGTCTTAGGGATCTGGAAACCCAACCAATCCCAAGCAGAGTATATAAAAAAAAAATTCAACACTAAGATGTATAATAAAATTGCAGAACACTACAGATAAAGAAAGACTATCTTAAAAGTAGCCAGAGGGAAAGGATAGATTTCCCCATTAATTGGCTAACTATATAAATTATCATCCAAACCAGGATACTTTTGAAAAGGAAAGGGGATGCTAACCAAACAGGAGACCAGGGCAACAGGCATAATCTGGATCTGCAACAGGCAGAGGAAAGTGCCAGGTCACCAAATCTATAAAAGAATAATAATTTAATTGACAGCAAGGACAAGGAGAGTCAGGAAGATATTGGATACTATCTTCAAAGTGCTGAAAAAATTATTCAATTAGAATTACATTATCAGTAAAATCTCTTTTAATAATAAGGGTCAGGGGGCGCCTGGGTGACTCAGTTCGTCAAGCATCTGCCTTTGGCTCAGGTCATCATCCCAGGGTCCTGGGACTGAGCCCCACATCGAGCTCCTGGCTCAGCGGGGAGCCTGCTTCTCCCTCTCCTTCTGCCCCTCCACCCTGCTCGTATGCTCTCTCTCTCTCTCTTAAATAAATAAATAAAATCTTTAAAAAATAATAAAAGTCAAAAAAAGACATGTTTAGATAAGCAAAAACAGAAAAGTCACAATCAACAGACCCTCTTGAAAATAAATTCTTTGTAAAAGAAGGAAAATGAGCCCAGAAAGAGTCTGAGACACAAAAAAGCCAACAAAGAACATTGAAATTAATATTGACTGATGAGGTAATGATAATAATGCCTACTAAAAATAGAAACAAAGTATTACTTAGAAAATACTAGAAAGACGATATTAAGGTATGGAACAAAAACGTAATCCAAAGGAGGTTAAGAAAAGCATAAAAGGAAGATAAACCTAGAAGGGTCAGGGTCGGGGGGGAGAACAATTAGAAAGCACAAACTAATAGGCACATTAATTATAAGTGGACTAATATCTCCAGTCCAAAGATAAAGATAGACCAGATTTTTTTAGAAATCCAGCTACAGGGGTGCCTGTCTGGCTATTGATTTCAGCTCAGGTCATGATCTCAGGGTCATGAGATCGAGCCTTATGTCCAGCTCCATGCTTAGCAGGAGTCTCCTTAAGATTCTCTCTCTCCCTCTGCCCCTCCCCCTGCTTGTGAGCTCTTTCTCTCAAATACATAATTTTTTTTTTTAAAGACAGAAATACAGCTACATTCTGTTTACAAGAAACAACACTTCAGAGCACAGTCAGGTTGAATAAAAAAGATAGGGAAAGGTAATATGAGGCAAATTCTACAACGACAAAAGTAGGATGGCCATTTTAATCTTAGATGAAAGAAACTTTAAAGCAAAAAGCATTAATGACAACGAAGAAGATCACTACATATTGATAAAAATTTCAACTCGCCATGAAATTACAGCAATTCTAAATTTGTACAGATTCAATAAAATAGCCTCAAAATATATAAAGCAAAATTTGGAAGAATTACAAGAAGAAATTTACAGATCAAGCAGGCAAGAAAAAGTAAGCTTGATCAAAAGGTCATTATATTTAAAAACCATATTTGGGGCCATAAAGCTACTATC
Organism: Eumetopias jubatus; assembly: GCF_037043125.1. Lineage (NCBI taxonomy): Eukaryota > Metazoa > Chordata > Mammalia > Carnivora > Otariidae > Eumetopias > Eumetopias jubatus. The sequence continues at coordinate 25,943,946 of NW_028274808.1, read as the reverse complement.
AACAAATAATTTTTAAAATCTACTTCATATGGGGCACCCGGGTAGCTCGGTCTGTTAAGTGTCCGACTCCTGGTTTCAGCTCAAGTCATGATCTCAGGGTGGTGAGATTGAGCCCCATCTCAGGCTCTGTTCTCCATGCAGAGTCAGCTTGAGATTCTCTCTCCCTCTCCCTCTCCCCCTCCTGCTCGTGCTCACTCTCTTTCTCTCTCTAAAATAAATAAATAAATCTTAAAAAAAAATCAAATCTTCGCATAGACGACAATCTCTGACCACAGCACTATTAAATTAGACACCAATACCAAAAAAGTACTACTCCCTCACTGCATCCCTCAAAGAACCTGGTTTGGGGAAATAAGAATAAATAATCAGCGGGTCAAAAGAAGTCTCCTCTTTCTAGAAAATAGAATTACAAAGAAAGGTAAATGCTACATATCATTGCAGTTAAAGTGTACTTAGGAAAAGAAAAAAAGCCTTAAATGCTTACATTTTCAAAAAGAAGGAAATATATGAGCTCACCTCCAGTTTAAGAAGGTAGAGGAGTGCCAGAAAAAAGTCAAATAATGCAGAAGAAAGGAAACACTATCCCTTTTCTGTTACTTTACAGTTTTCACTTAACGTTGTTGTTCCTCATTTTCGTTCCTTACTTTTATTGGTCTGGTCATAGAGCTATGCATTCCATTTTCATCTTGTTAATTTAGAAGTTTTACCATCATGTACCACCCCACTAGTGACCTGGTTTTCCCCTCCCTAGAAAGCAGACTGAGTGCGTCTATTGCCCCATTATTTCAAAGCTATTGCTCCCACCCAGACCCACTCTTTCCCTGCTGATTTCCTCCTTCTGATTTCATCAAGTTTTGCTCACAGTCTAGGAATGAAATCCTTAGAATTCTTTCATTCTTCCCTTTTCTCCTCCTTCCAGGCATCTCTCGACCCCTAATGACACCCTGGAATGTTTTCACTTTCTCTTGCACTCTTAATTCTGAGGCTTTGCTGAAATAGTTGGACATAGAATTTTACTTAACAGTTGTTTGTGTGTTTGTTTGTCTTTGGCGTCCACGTGCAGGATTTACATTACACATTATATTCTTATCCATTAATATTTAATGATATATTTCTAAAACCAATGCATTACTCATCTCTGATTATTTCCTACTTTCCCTTTCCTCATCTTGAAGTCTCTGTTCCAGTTCACTGGCTTCTGGAAAGGGCTTTTTCTTAAGTATGTACCTCAGATGGGGGGCATTCTGTGATTTATTCTCTGAGTTAGTGCATGTCCTTGAATATCTTCCACTCACCTTAACAGGTAAACCACTGCAAAAGCCTAGTATAGGATTCTGGGGGGTTCTTTCAATCTCTTCTAGCTTTCAGTGTTGCAGATAAGAAGTTCAGTAACAGTCAAAAAAGGAAAAGCCTGGAAACTTGTTTTACCCAGATATCCCTAAGCATGTGTTTGTTTCATCAATCTAACCAAAAACTCTGAATGTTTTTTACTCTGCAAACTTGTCTTTCTTTGGCTTAGGAAAATTTTCTCCTAAGTGATTTAAAATTATTTCTTCTACCTCAGGTATTCTTTCTTCTTCTAGAATATCTGTTATTCAAACGGTTGGTATTCTGCATCCATTTCCCAAATTCTCTCCTTGTAACCTTGTGATTTCCAGCTCCATGGCATGTTTTATTCTGTGATTTGTGGATGTTCCCCGATCTTGCAGGTCACTAACACAAATCTCGTCAGTCACCATCAACCCTCTGCATTCATGCACTGAATCAGTGAGGTTTTCATTTGTTATTACATAGTTTTGTTTCTAAGTGCTTCTTTTTAATTTTTTCTTTTTAATTTAGGAACCTATTTGTCTGATCCAGCTAGTCACTTCCATTGGGTGTGCAATGTGATTGTTGAATCTGTTTGTCCTCTTTGGCTTCTGGACATCTTTAGGTCCTTGATTTTTTTTCCTCCATTGGCCAACTGGAGTTCAAGCCTATTTTTTTAGAGCTACTCAAAAAATCAGGAAACTCTCAGGCCAAGGGGCCTCATCCCCACAAGCCTAGTACAGAGGGAGACGGTCCTCTCTGAGGCCCCTGTTCTCAGGTCACCCTGGGCTCTCCCAGCACGCATGGCAGGGAAGACTTGCCCAAACTTTTATGTCCCTGGGGAATCTTGACACACTCAAGTAGGATCGGGTGGACACCCTACCCCTGGGGTCTACATCTTGATTGATGAGCCCAGTCCCTATCTCCGAGCTCACCCAGCTCAGCACTACTTGCTTATCAAGGGAAATTTCGGGGAAAGGGAGTCCCCACTGAGAGTCCAAGGCCTCATTTACACCCATGGTAGATCCTGGCTCTTGAGAGGCAAATCTTTTGGATTTGGAAATAGAAGGAAGGGGAATCTCATTTAGATTGCCATAGTCCGAAAATCCTCTGCCCAGAGCTTTCTTCGTAAAATGAAGAAAATTTAAGAGCTCTTTCAGCTCCAAAAATCTATGAATCAGAGCTTAAATAAGAAGCATTCATGACTATGATAATTTATGGGAATAGAGTTTGCATAAAACAAACACTTTAAGGCAAATATTTTTTAAAAGATTTATTTATTTGTTTTAGAGAAAGAGAGAGCACGTGAGCAGGCGGAGGGGCAGAGGGAAAGAGAGGGGGTCCTCAAGCAGACTCCCTGCTGGGCACGAAGCCCTATTTGGGGCTCGATCCCAGGACCCTAGGATCACTTCCTGAGCCGAAATCAAGGCTAGGATGCTCAACCGACTGAGCCACCCAGGCACCCCTCAGGGTAAGTGTTTTAAGAAAAGAGTAGGTTTTGAGTTATAATGCTTTTATGAAAACCCAGCTAATCTGGTGACAGGAAATCTAGCTTGGAATTAAGTGGCAGGATCCTCTGAATTTTCACATCTGCTAATTCTGATCATTTATAGAACATAAAGTGTTTTCTTTCTGTAACCTAGAGCAGTGCTTCTCAAACTTTCCTGCACCCACAAATTGCCTGGTGACGTGGCAATGTAGGTTCTGATTCGGTAGGTCTGGAGGATGGCCGGAGAGCCTGTGTTTCTTACCAGTGGGTTTGCCCACACTGCTTGTCCGTGGCTCACGTTTCAGCAGCAAGGCCTGAAATATTTGTAGTGGTGAGTAGACCTCTGGCGGTCATAGGAGAAATGTGCCATCATTTTGTCAGGCAGCTATAAATTCTTTTTCTGAGAATGTTAAAAAAAACATCCCCCCCAAAGCCAGCAATTGATGTATCTCTGACCTGATACAAGCAAAGCCAACAGAGTTTATTAATTTGGGCTCCGTTGATCTGAAATTTGGTGTCATTCCAGGCAGATTATATTGCCAATTATAAGCAAAGAAGAGATGTGTGTTATTAAATGCTAAAGCAAATGCATTAAAAAAAAATGGAAACCAACTTGGTGGTAGCCTTTGTAAACAAATAATGAATGAACTCCAAGTGATTAGTCTTTATTTCATTAAAATTTTAAAAAATTCTTTAAGGCTTTTAATTTAATTCTCCTATCCCTGTCAAGGGTGGCCATAAATTACATTTCTTATGAAACATTCACTGATTCAGGCCCGTTTCTGAATCAGAATAGCCTACTCTTTAATTAAGAAAAATGAGGGCAGTTTTATAGCAGTTTTAAATTTCTCAATCTTTTGGCTCCTTTCAGTCTGTGCTTCTCAAACAGAAAATAGAAATTGCTATGCCATTTGACTATTGTCAGTGTTTCAAATTAAACAAAGAATCCATAAACGTTTGAAAGGTATTCAATTCTGGAAACTATTTTTTCCTATTGTTTTTTTTTTTCCCCTAGCTACAAATATGTTTCTTATTTTGAATATTTCCTGGCTTTGCCATGGTAAACAGATAAATGTTCCAGAAATCATCCATTTTTTTTTTTAGTTAATAAAATTAGTATCACTTTAGGAAGGAAGATAAATACCCTACACCAAGAATGTGCTTATTCTCAAACTTGAAGCCCAGCTCATTGAAACAAACTTGCATATTGGTGTCAGTATCAGCTTGAGAGGGGCAGAAACTTCTGCCCTCCTGAGCTGTTCCTGGAAAATGGTTTGTTGGCTCATGGAAATTTTCTTGACTTTAGTCATGTCCCTGTGTCCTTGCATCTGGACACTAAATCAGACCCCAAAGCAGATCTGTTTCCTTTGTTGGCTTCCACAGCATTGTCCTATCCATTTATGTTATGAGAGTTACACAGATCTTATGTATTGTGAGAAGTTATATAAGTTTATTCAAACCTCTAATTAGTCATCTTTCTAACAACATCTGGAGTCATTACTACCACTGACCCAGACTTGGCAGTTATCAAAAGAAGGATCTGTGTAGATCATTTCAGAGGCTCCCGTTCCGGTGTTCACATAAAGGTTTGGTGAGAAGTGCAGGTAAATGGTTAATTATGGATATTTTTTTCTATTTTTAGAGTCCTCCAAATCACACAAAATTTCATATGCATCTCTGGCTCAGGGATCGACCTGTGGTTCCTATGTACAACCAGACATCATCTGGTAATGGCCCTGATAACCATTCATTACTAAATGAAAGGAAAAACCTCATTCCTCTGCTCTGCACTCACACCACTTCTGACACTGGATGTGTGGGGTTTTTCTCACATTGACCAATCCTTTGACACCCGCTGGGTGTCCTACAATTCAGCTCAGCTCTGAGACTGTCTATCTGGGGTTAGCAGAAGACCCCACGGGTTAAGGACTCAGTTTCACAAGACAACCCCACTCCAGACGCCGATTGTAGGTAGTGGTTCCCCAGGTCACTCACACTTCTTTCTTTCTGATTTGGCCACAACAAATTGGGGGTTCCAGTGACCCCCCTCCTCAGGTTCAATAATTTGCTATTATGTCTCACAGAGCTCAGGGAAACATTTACTTACATGTACCAGTTTGTTATATAATAAAGAATATGATAAAGGACGCAAATTAAAAGATACAGAGGATGGTCCGAAAGGGTCCCAAGCACAGGAGTTTCTGTCCCCGTAGAGTTAGGATGTGCCACCCCCTCAGCACGTGAATGTGTTTACCAACTCAGGAGCTCTGGAACACTTTGAGGATTTTTATGGCGGCTTCATCATGTAGATAGGATTAATTATTAACTTGTTTTCTGGCCCCTCTTCCCTCCCTTGAGAATGGGGAGTGGAGATGAAAGTTCCAAGCTTCTAATCACGGCGTGATCGTTCTGGTGTCCAGCCCCCATCCTGAAGCTGTCTGGGATCCCCCAGGCTCTCCTCATTTGAACCAGAGGCACTCCCGTCACCCAGGAAGTTCCAAGTGCCAGGAATTGGGGTCAAAGGCCACTTCCCATGGTTTCAGTTATAGCTGGTCAACCAAGATCAGGAAGCAGATAGTCCTCCTTCTGATGTATCCTTGGAAGGTCAAGATAGCTTAACACTACATCACAACGCCTATGTCACTCTCCTCACTTCTAGTCATCACACAGGCATTTTATTGTCTCATATCATCACAAGAAGAAGGGTGAGTGCGGTGCAATAAGATACTGAAGAGAGACCACATTCACATAACTTTTATTATAGTGTATTGTAATAATTGTATATTGTAAATATTGTATAATTTTTTTATTGCTTGCTGTTGTTAATCTCTTACTGTGCCTAACTGATAAATTAAACTTTATTATAGGCATGTGTGTATAGGAAAAAGCATAGTATATATAGGGCTTGGTACCAGCCGTCGTTGGGGACATCCACTGGGGGCCTCAGAATGTATCCTCCACAGACAAGGCGGGGAATGCCTACTGTACTAAAATTCAAGACACAGTTCAAGTACTTATTTTACACTTTAAAACCCAACTTATCCCTTTCTTAAGATAAGTTTAATTTATTCCCCTTCTTGCATTTCTTTCTGTGGTGCTCTTCTATTATGTGAGACAGAAAAACACAAAGGTAATAATCAGAGCGACTGTTCAAGCTAGAATGGGAAGCAAGTAGCTCCATACGCCAAGTCACACACAAAAAACGGAGCATATTTTCCCTTCTCTGTGTACCCACTGTGACAACCATAGAAGTCATTTGAAAAACTGAAACGTTTATGGGTTCCGTGATTTCAGAAGTAGAGTAAGAGATGTGAACATAGGGGCAGCTGAGACTAGACCTAGGGAGATTCTACCTCTCAGATAGGAGTGACTTCTACCAGCTGGAAACGTCTTCTATCCCCAATACTTTTGCTTTGTGTTGTTACCTTTGTTTACTTCTAAAAACCAGAAATAGGGGCACCTGGGTGGCTCAGTCGGTGAAGCATCCCACTCTTGGTTTCGGCTCACATCATGATCTCTGGGTTGTGAGATCGAGTCCTGAGGGCGGGCTCACGCTGGGCATGGAACCTGCTTAAGAGTCTCTCTCTCCTGCTGCACCCCCCAAAATAAATAAATAAATAATAAAAATTGAAAAATAAAAACCAGAAATATACTTAAAATATAGGCTTAAGTGTGCAACAGGTATTAGTAATTCACACAGAAGATGGAATTGATTCAGTCAGATTGCTTTCCTCCTACATGTGCAGAGCCCTGAGGAAGCAGAGTTCACGGGGTGGAGGGGAAGTAGAGATGAGTCTCCAGCCCAGAATTTTCTCCTGTAGTTGCCTTCCTGGGGCAGGCGAGACTGGCCTTGGTCTACGGGTCGGGATGGGGCCGAAGAATGAGGCATCTATTGCTGGCAGTTGGACAGACAGGTAAATACTGAAAGTCACGTCCCCAGAGGAATGCAAGGTCAGAGCCAAAACAAACATTCTACCCTGGGTCAGCAATCCCAGGGGCCAAATTACAAGTAGAAACTAAGGTAGGCGCCAAATGGGTTAGAAAAACAAACTAAAAGAGGCAAACTGCTGAGTGAGAGTATCAGGAGTCAGGTATTTGAGGCCATGCTGACTGCATTTAGAAGAACTAAAATGGTTAGAAACTAACACCAACCCCACCATCACCAGCAGGCTTTCTCCTGTAGGGTTTCCCTAGATTTGCCTGGTAGAAGGCTCTGAAAATGTCTGAAGCTTGCATTTCAAGATGGAAGGGGGGGTCCCCATTGTCACAGTGGATAGGTTACCAGAGCTCTTGTTGGGATCCAGTGTTCAGGGTGAGTTGTTGTGGAGGGTGGGCCAGACGGAGCAGAGATCTGTGGGGCATGGTGGGGATGTTTGCAGAAGGAAGCTGGAGACAGAAAGCTTGAAGGACCCAAGTGGGCTTCTGGTTTCTCAAGTGTTGGGTCTGTAAGATTCCAGAGGAAACCCAGGCACCTTGCATTGAGATGCCCTTCTCCCTTCTCTGGGGATGGACAGCTATCACCTTATGACTTTTGAGCCTCCACATACTACAAGGTTTTCTAGAGATCTTTCTAGGTGTCACAGCTCCTCCTGCTCCCAGGTACCTGTCAACTGTCAGGCCCATTGGTACAGAATGGATATTCTTAGAGAAGGAGCAGGGGGTTGTTTTAGCAAATGCCACTGAGCTGAGGTGGATGTACTTGTTGTTTGGTTTCTGTAGAACTGTAGGAGCTTCCCCCATCGCCCTAAGTTAATGTTGACTAGCTATTTATATAAGTCAAACACAGTAATAAGAGCTTTAAGTGCGACTCTCACTGAATGCTTCCCACACACTCCCCAGCATCCATGACCCCTTTCCTCCTTCCCAGAGAGCCCTAATTCTATTCAGTTAACCACCCTCAACCCCACCAAGCCATGTGCCCCAGAAGTCACCCCATCCTCAGCATGAGGCTGCTTCTGGTTTGCCTGAGGCTCCTTCCATTCCTTTTGACAGTTTCTGTTTCAGGAAGGAGCATATGACCAAATTTTGGCCAACAGAGCTTGACGGGGAGGGGTGCCCAGAGGTTCTGGGAATGTATCCTCACTCTTGAGAGAGAGCCATGGAAAGAAATTTCTCTTCTTTAGTCCATGATGAACTTTAGTCTCATTCCTGGAATCTTGCTACTTGCCCGAGGTTGGAGCTTACACAAGGAGCGGGGTGGACGGAGAGAATCTCAGAGAAATGCAACCAGGCTTCTGATCTACTGCCCCTCCTGTGAGATGATACATCTCCTTATTGTTTAAGCTGGTTTAAACAGGGGTTTCTGCTTATTGAAGTCCAATCATCCTACTGATACAACAAAAGGCAGCCCTGTTTTCCCCCTGTACTACCGAGGAGGAAATTAGAGCTTGAAGAGTTGTTAAGTAATGCTTCCAAAGTTGTACGGCTCCTTAGGTAGGCTCAGGATTTGAGGCCAGTGTGGCTCAACCCCTAAGCCTGTTTTCTTAACACACACAGTTTAGAGTCCCTGGGTCACACACTTAATCGGAGTCAGAAGGGTATAGGCCGAGGACATGCCTGCAGAGGGCTTTGATTCCCCGCCGCCGCCCCCCGGGGCTCCCGATCCACGGTAGCTGACACCTTGTCAATGTACTTGTCCTGGGCTTGACCTGGTAAGGATGGTGCTCTTGGAGACCAAGACATTTATGGGAGAACCGGGGATATAGGTGAGAACAAAAGAGGAGCTCGAAGAATAGGACTTCTCTACGTTACACAGACTCCTATTCATGCTTAATGAGTCACCTTAAATGCCATTTTCTCAGTGAGGGTTTCCTCATCCCAGGCTTGGCTGATCATTGTCCTATATGCTTTCATAGCACCTTAAATTTCTTATCCTTATCCCAATTATAATTAGGTAGTTGTTTGACCGTCTGTCTTCCCTGCACACTGTAAATCCCTTAGTCCTCTGCGCTCCCTTTTCTCTAAGCCCACCTCCACCCGGCCATGTATTTGGTTTTCACACCAGTTGACATGAGGGCATATGTCCAAACAGACAGGACATCTCCAGGGGATAGGCTGGGCCTGAGTGCAGAGCTGCCCGTAGGCAGGGGGCTAGTCCAAGGCCAGGCTGCCGGAGAAGGTGGGAGGCCTGCGGGTCTATAGGGAAACTGCCACTGTGACAGAGTGTAGAAGGGAAATGGAAGGAAACCAGAGGTGAACCTCATCTATTTCAGAATTTTAGCTAGAAATTCATATGTAGAAAAGAAGCATTGTGCAACTTTACCATCAAGACAGACAGACAAACACACATACACACATACACACACACAGAGAAGGGACTTGAGCTCATTCTTTTGTTACTACCAGGAAGTTACATAAGATTTTCTGGACTGGTTTGAAAACTTAACTGTCATTTGTAATTTATTTCTTACTAAGAGTACCCCCCAAATAACTACTCCATGTGAACTTTTGATAAAATATAACCATCCCTTGGTATTGAAGTGATTTGGTTTTTGGTGGTGGTGATCTAGACTCCTTATAAAGGCAAGTACAGTGCCTAGAACCTAGCAGGTGCTCGATAAATGATTGTTCAACAGAGGAAGGAAGCTGATCATTGAGTCTATTTGATTTCTATGCAGACCATGAACAGAAAGAAATGAGTTTATTTTAACAAAGTGCAGATGATGAAGCATATTTCTACAGATGGAATTCCCTTCAACCAATATTGGCTGAAGAAGAAAAGTGCTTAAGGAACTTTAAGGCTGTTAGGAACACAGAGGAAGTGTAGGAACGTTGTCTGCCCAAGGCCAGTTTGGGGCCTGCTGTTTCTCCACTCCTTCATCATCATCATGTGTCTATTCAGCACATACTCATAGTCTATGATAGGTACCCTGAGGTGTTCAGAAAGAGGGAGAACATACAGCTTCTGTGGGAAAGAAACACCACAACCACACTAACCTTTTAAAGTCGGAATATGATGACGTTATTCTCCTGCTTGAAGACGTCCCACTTGCGGCCCTCTGCTCTGCCCTGTAGCTCCCCACAGCTTTCCCTCCCCTCCCCCCCCCCCGCCCCCCCCCGCCGCCCGCCACTGTCCTGCCGCATCCTGGTCGAATCCCGCCCGGGGTCGCTGCCACCTTCCACCCAGACCTTGCTGTTGTGGCTTCTGCCAGAGCCAGCTCCTGGTGGACCCATGTGGAGATGGGGCCCCAGATCCCATCCCAGGAGCCCCAGAAGCCTTTAAGAGAAACACCAATGGCAAAAAGAGGCATCTGGGAGTTGGTGCCTACTGGGATGATAATGAAAAGCTTTATGTGCTCCTCGTGTCCAGAAGGCAGAGGCCCAGATCGCTGCAAAAAATTTGGACAAAGAATACCTGCCCATTGCAGGACTTGCTGAATTTTTTGAAGGCACCTGCAGAACTAGCCCCGGGTGAGAACAACCAAGTGTTGAACGCAGCCGGTATGTCACCCTGCACACCTTTCTGGAACCAGGGCCTTGAGGATTGGAGTCGATTTTCTGCAAAGATTTTGAGAGTCCAGCCGAGATGTCTTTCTGCCCAAAACACCCTGCAGAAAGCACACACCCATCTTCAGGGATGCCGGTATGCAGCTACACGGTTATGGATACTATGACCCCAGGATGTGCGGCTTTGACTTCACAGGCGCTATAGAGGACATTTCCAAAATGCCACAGCAAAGCGTTCTCCTCTTGCATACCTGTGCCCACAGTTCCACGGGAGCGGGCCCTCGCCCTAGGCGGGGGAAAGAAATAGCAACAGTGGTGAAGACAAACAAGCTCTTCGCATTCTCTGACACGGTCACCCAAGGCTTTGCCTGTGGTGATGGTAACAAGGATGGTGGGCTGTACGCCAGTTCATCGACCAGCGCATTCATGTTGCTCTCTGCCAATCCTGTGCCAAGAACATGGGTGGGCATGTGGGAGCCCTCCCTGTGCTCTGCAGAGACGCTGAAGCCAAAAGGGTGGAGTCACAGTTGAAGGTCTTGATCCGTCCTGTGTATTCTAACCCTCTAATTAATGGGGCATGGATCGCCTCGACCATCCTGACCGGCCCTGACCTGAGAATCAATGGCGGCAGGCCGTACAAGGTGTGGCCGGCTGCATCGTGGGCATGCGGACTCAGCTGGTCTCCGGCCTCAAGAAGGAGGGCTCTTCCCACGGCTGACAGCACATGACTGACCAGATGGCATGTTCTGTTTCACAGCACTAACGCCCGAGCAGGTGGAGAGGCTGACCAAGGAGTTCTCCATCGGCATGACAAAGGAGGGCTGCCTCTCTGTGGCAGGGGTCACCTCGGGCAACATGGGCCACCTTGTCCGTGCCATTCACCAGGTCCCCCAGGAATTGCCCTGCGGAGAGGAAACAGACACAACCTTCCTGCCTCCAGACCCCACGGCTGTGAGGGTCATATGGAGGAAGGAGGGCTGATGGTGGCGAGCAGGTCATTTCTTTCAACCACAGGACTTAACGCTCGACCACTGAATGTGTTTCTCAGAAAAGAACATGTCATGAAACAGGGCAGAGGCATCTGTGGCGGGTGTCTGAAACTTTGTGGCTCAAAACCCAAATTCCTGCTCATCCTTACCTCTAGCTGTTCCAAAAGAGTGTACATGTACAAGAAAGACAGTTACTGTAGGGGCGCCTAGTGGCTCAGTACGTTGGGCATCTGCCTTCGGCTCAGGTCATGATCTCAGAGTCCTGGGATTGAGTCCCACATCGGGCTCCCTGCTCAGCAGGGAGTCTGCTTCTCCCTCTCCCTCTGCCTCCCCCCTCATGGTCTCTCTCTCTCAAATATGTAAATAAAATCTTTAAATAAATAAATAAATAAATAAATAAATAAATAAATGAATGAATGAATAAATAAATAAAGTTACTGTAGACATGGGGCGGGGGGGAGGGGAAGACATCCCACTTCCTGTAGGATAAAGAGAACAATCCCCTAGCCTGTGTGCTCTAAGTCACTCAGGCTTTTATCAAGGCTCTGTCCCCCCATAGCTCTGCCTTTCAACCATACCAGTCTTTCTATCCTTTGAATGTTTGATTCTCTCTTGTCCTGTCCACACATAGTTTCGTCTGCCTGAGGTGACCTCACTGTCCCTTTACCTAGCTAATGCCCACTCAGCCTTCAGAAGTCAGGTCAAACTTCACCTATTGGGAAGAACCTTCCCGAATCCCCTGGAATGGGTCCAGTTGCCCTGCCATCTTCTCTCATGCAAGCTCTATGCCCCTTTATAATACTTATCCAAAGAGTAATTGAGTCAATGGGCAATTATATGTTTAACGTTCATCTCTCCTCTAGAATTCAAACTTGAGGAAAACAGGCATGTTTCTCTTATCCTTGCTGAATTCCCAGGTCCTAAAATAGTGTGCTGCATGTTTTCATTGAGGAAATGAATGAATGAATGAATGCTGAATACAGTTATGCCCTTTTACTCTCCTAGTCAGGTTTCTGTTGTGGGCTTCTCATACTCTGTCCATCCTATAAAAGTCAGAGGTGTTTAGGGTTCTGTTCTGAATCTTTGTCTCTTTTTACCTAGCCTTCCAGTGAGATCCCATGGTAACAGCTACCATCCTTATGTTCATGATTCTTCCAGGATGTCTCTGTAGAATCCTCCACCCTCAGAACAACGCCTCCCAGACATCCTCATGTTGACCTTGTACAGGTACCTACACTTCAATGTTGATGCAAGCCCCTTTGTAAAAGTGCCTTTTCTGCTTACTGCCATAATTTCACATCTTACTGCCTTCCCCACCTTTCTCAACAACCAGCAACTCCTGAATGCAGGCCTCTCTCCTTGACCATTGGGCCTTTGCACAGCTGCTGGGATGAAACATATGAAGAAGAGTTCAGGGGAAGATGGAAGGTAGGCTTTTCATGGGCGAGTGACATGAGGAAACTATTTTCAGGAAGCTTTATTTCACTTATTCTGTTACTGTATTAGATTTTCACCAGTGACTCAGATGATGAATCGGAGTGAAATATTCATGAAGTTTGTGGAAGATATATTCACAAGCTTTTGATTCAAGGGAAATTTAGCACTTCGGGAAGGTAGCAGAAACAGAATTCAGTTAAACCAGAGGCCAAGCAGAGTACTGCGGAAAGAGGAGAAACGTAAGATGGAAAAAGGAACATTGGCTATAAGCAAGCACGGCTATCAAACATCAAGAAAAAGAGAATGGAATCCTAGTAGAAAGTGCCTTTAAGTTAACACTCTAGCACCAGGCTTTCCAAGCTAATTTCCTTCTAATTGGAAGAGGCTCCAGAAAGCTCGGAAGAAGGAGAAACTAACTGGGGCCATGGGAAGATCCCTGGACCAGGAGTCCGAAGACAGAGAAAGACTCAAGTCACGGCTCTTCCATATGATAAAACCTCAGTAGAATCAGAGGTCCTTAGACTTGGCTGAAAGCTGAGAAGTCATCCCATCCAGATTCTCACCGAAAGGCAAGGAAGTGGAGCCCACGTGTGAAGGACCTCCAGAGCCACACAGCAGGAAGAGGCGGAGACAGCGCGTCTGACCCCGCGGTCACCCCTCTCCCCCCCGGCTACCTCCCTGGCTTCTCGCTGGAAACATGGGAGGTGCTATTTCTCCACCAGCCTTTAAAAGTTGCCGTTTCAGTGGAAAGAGAGTTAAAAGGAGCAGCCACGGGCCACCCTCATTTGGGAAGTGACACTGATCAAATTAAAAATAGCAATCCTCATCAAAATAAACAATTTGACTTCCTCTACTTTCACAGAGTTGTTGGAGAGCCCAGAAAAGACCTGAACCGGAGCCAGGAAATGGAGGTGCAGGTGGTGGTGAACCAGGCTCTGAGGAATAGTCAGGGACACTTAATTTTCTCCAAGGACTATTTATTAAGCACGTACTAAGCCACTCAGACAGGTGCAATGATGATTCAGAAAAGACAGACCTTGGTGGAGCCTCCCTGTGAGCAAGATGAGGCGCCAGGACACTCACTAGGGTGACTTCCATGCAGCAGAAATAGGTGCCGGGCCCAGCGGGTCCCCAAGGGAGAAAGGGCAATGTCTCCCATGGGAGCTGCGAGCCCAGCAGCCGTGTTAGACCAGAACTACGTGGAAAGGCTCTTTTAGAGCCAATACCGGCTGAGTGGTACTCGAAATGAGGAGAGAGAATGAGCTCACTTTGTAGTAGCATCAAAATAGAAATAAATAGAACTAGGGAAAGTGTCTTCACATTGAAACTTAATCCAAAAATTATTTGCTGTAACTGCTGGAGAATCTTTTTTCTCAAAAAAAAAAAAAAGGATAGATTATCATTCGACTGGGATGGCTTAACTATGTTAACTAAGGTTTTTCAAGACTCATTCAACTCATAAAATGCTATTTTTACAAAAACACAATTACTTTAAAAATTAACTGTGTGAGCACTTAAGCCTGTAAAAGCAGACAATTAGCGCTTGTAAAACAGTGAATCATACTCCACGGAGTCTCCCAAAGACTGACTGTTCTTTCTAGTTACATTCGGAAACTCTGATACTTTAACTTGGAACTTGCAAGCTGTCCCAGATGGGAGCAAATCTATTTTTAGAGCAAAAACATGAACCAGCAGAGGGCGGTAACAGTTATGCCCTGTCATTTTAGTCTGAATATAGCAAAACTGTATGGTTTTGCCCCTGGCATTAGCCGTTAGTCTAGTGTGTGTTTATTATATTTACATTTAGTACGTAGGTCCTTTTATGAGCATTCTTTATTCCATTACCTCCAATAAAAGCAAAAACAATAAGGTTGTTAAAACGCTCATTTGAAGAAACACACGATCACAATGGAAACAACAGAAAACATGTAAGAAAATCACATGCACAGAAGACATTGTTCATGGGCCCAGAGGAACAATTCAGTATCACAAAGAATGTGTTGAAAGAGCTACTCTAATCAATCAATAACATTTAGCAAAAGATTGGAGAGAAAAACTACCAAATTGAAAAAAAAGGCAGGGGGGTTGGGGGTTGGCAGGTTTAAGAAAAAGGCTAGTAGGTCATCCAGCGTTTCAACATGGTGAAAGTAGCAAGCCACTATGGCTTGCTGACGAGTCCTGGTGACAAGCCCCAGATGCTCAGGCCTCTTGGGATGGGCACACTGTGGTGCTGTGTCCAAGGCAGATGGAAGACTCAGTCCCACACAGGGGTACATGGCTTAGTGAGGGGAACAAGGGCGGAATTCAGTTCCCTTTTGCCACCTCAGCTGGGGGACCAACCTGCATAAACAAACTGATTGCTAAGTAACTCCAACGCATGTGCCAGTCATCCTGGAGAGGGGGTGGTCTGCCCAACAGTTGAAACTGATCTGATTTGGAAACAGGTGTCAAGTAGAAATTATACTACTGAAAGGAAGCAGACTATGTCACCCCTAAATATACCACTTTGGTGTAAGGATTATTTGGAGCTGAAGGCACTGAAAAGCAGCAGGACCAAGAAAGGTGCCTTGATGGATCCTTTCCTCCTGAAAGCAAGATAAACCCTCCGCTATGAGAGATGTCCTCTCTCTACCAGGAGGAAAGAAACATTCTTGTCTCCAGGGACAAGGGAGTAGAGGCTGAGAGGATTCTGTACGCACAGATTGTGTTAAATAATTCTCATCTCCCTTTAGCTTCCCCATGTGACTTAGTTACTTTTTCATAATTGCCTGTCTTTGTTCAACTTGGTATAAAAGCATTTATATTTTGCCACTTCTTTGAGTCCTCATTTTTGTTGTTATTGTTGTTTGTGTGTGTGTGTGTGTGGAGACTTCCAGGTACATATAAAAAGAAATGCGTATGCTTTTCTCCTGTTAACCATTCTTAAGTCTATTTAACTCTTGGGTCCAGCTGGAGACCCCAAAAAGATGGAGGTTAAGTTTGGCCTCCCTTACCGTAGCAGGGAGGAAAAGACCCTGTCTGGTTTTAAAGGTCTTAAAAGAATGAAGTGTTCACCTCTACGATGACAACACGTTGGAGGACCACAGCCGTAAACTTCTCTCGGCCATTAGAACCTACACAAGAAAGAAAAAATGCTTTTCAGGCTGTGGTTGGTCGTATGCAAATATGGCCACCAACATTCTCACCTTGGATGCTTCGAAGCAAGTGCAACAGTGGAATGGGTTTCCTTTCCCCTTGAATCGGGCCTGGCCTTGCAACTTGTTTTACTTGCTTTAACTTCTGTCCCTGTCAGAATGTAATAGCAATGACATTCTGGGAGGTGTGAACCCAGATTTTAAGAGGTTGGCAGCGTCAGCTCTCTCGGGAGCCAGCTGCCGTGTAAAAAGTCCAACTACACTGAGATCGACAAGCTGTAAAGTGTGGAAAGATTACAGGGAGCAGAACTGAGACACCTGGCTGGTGCCCCAGCCCATCAGCTGACTGAATGCAGACCCGAGAACAGGTCCAGGTACGGCCGGGGAAATCACCAGTCAACCCACAGAATCATGAAATGATACTGAACTGCTTTTGTTTTAAGCCTGGATTCGGGGGGGGGGGTCATTCATTTCGCAAAGCCTAACTAGATCATAAAAGTAGAGGAGTTTCTTCTGTAATAACAGGTGTGAAAACAAAACAGAAACAGATGCCTCCATGAGATTTCATGGAAAGCAAAGTGAGTGGCCAGTCAGCAAAAAATCCACGTGTCAGGTAACAAGGTAACAAGAAAAAATTTCCAGTAGAACTTCTGAAAATGGCATGGGCTACATTGACCCTGGAGCGACAAGACAGATGAGCACGGATCCAGGCTGTTGGAAGGGATTCCTATCAGGTATAGGACACTAGCGTAGATCCCTGGTTTTCAAACTATTTCAGTGATGGAACTCCAAAATACAAAACTGATAAAATACTATGTTACTAGTAAATTATTTTAAAGTTTAAAGCATCACTTTCACTTATCAAAAAGGCCATCCATGAGACCAATAAATGCATTTTAATTAAAACAAACTGTAATGGCAGCTATATTTATATCCTCACTGTCTACTTCCTTTCTATATTTTGTTTTGAATGCATCGTATCTAGAAAATTCTAGTTAACCCAGGAGTATGCTGAGAGGAACTCAAGTTCAGGGATTTTGCCCCAAAGCAAAGGAAAATATCCAGGACATGGTAGGTGCTCAATTAATACTTCCTGAATGTGTAAAAAAGGAGCAGGCTTCAGGAGTGGAGTTCCTGGTCCGGTGCCTTTTTCCAGAAATGACCATTTCCAGGGCTGGCAGTGATGAAGATTTCTCCAGCTGGAAATGGGCTCAATCTGACCTTCCTCACTCATTGCTTCGTTCTGGAGCCATCTAAGGGAGTAGGCATGCGCCTCTTTTATCTATTCAAGGTGTGAGGAACTCTCAGCCTCTCTCTCCCGCTTCTTCCCCAGGAAGTCTGGCTTCCAGGCCGCGGAGACCAGCACCTTAATTAGCCTGTTGTTCCTCCTCTCATTTTCATTCAACTGAGAGAGCTGTTTTTGTTATCTTTGGAATTTTATCCCCTAACCTACCGTTTGTGTTTCTTCCCGAAAAGAGATGACTTCGTTACTTTCATTTTCATTAATTCAAATTGAATTTCATTCATTTCCATCGTAGGTGGTCAGGTGTTAAACACAAATCCACGGCCTTACTTTACAGTCTCTGGTGCTAATAAGCTCTGAATAGCTGACAATACTAATTCCAAGCAGCAAATGATTATTGGGCACCTGTTTCGTGGAAAGATGGCACTGGTCTTCACAAGCAGAGGCTATGGATTCCATATGCTGTACTTGGTTTCAGCCTTTGACTGAAACAAGTATGGATACAGAATTGCTTTGGGGTCACTCTAGCTCACTTGGTATTTTTAGCTGAAGCTACTCTTTTTACCAAGGCTCTTCTAATCTGCATCCGCAGATGGAGCATCTTGTGATGTAAAATGCCTCCACTCATGAAATGGTTTTCTCCTCTTCCGCCACCCCTTGCCAAGACCCAGGTGGCTGAAGGAGACATGGGTACAGGGAGGACGAAAATGCAAGAGACAGCAGCAACTGCGAGCAGAGTGACCTCGAGGGCATTGCTAAGAGGAGGTCCTTCTGGGCCAAGTCAAAGTTCAATGATCCTGGAGGAGGTTTTCTGGAATCTTTCGCTTTGTCAGTCCTTTTGCTCCTTCTCGGTCCTCGATGGCAGTGTATAGGTTATCTCTTTTAAATGGCACTTGTCACTTCGCATGGCAACTGTGAGTTTGTGTCTGCATTGTCACATGGGCCGTGAGCTCCTCGAGGGAGGGAACTCTGTTGTGGGCATCCCCCATCCCTAGCTTAGTGGGTATAAAAGAAATGCTTACCAAAGGTATTCCCAATAGTTTTTTCTTTCTCTTGCACTCAATCCATGGTTTTCTTTTTTCTTTTTTTTTTAATTTTTTAAAATTTTTATTTTTTTATTATGTTATGTTCGTCACCGTACAGTGTATCATTCATTTTTGAGGTAGTGTTCCATGATTCATTGTTTGTGTATAACACCCAGTGCTCCGTGCAATGCATGCCCTCCTTAATACCCATCACCAGGCTAATCCTTCCCCCTACCCCCCTCCCCTCTAGAACCCTCAGTTTGTTTCTTGGAGTCCAAAGTCTCTCATGGTTCATCTCTCCCTCCGATTCCCCCCTTCATTTTTCCCTTCCTTCTCCTAATGTCCTCCATGCTATTCGTTATGTTCCACAAATAAGTGAAACTATATGATAATTGACTTTCTCTACTTGACTTCTTTCACTTAGCATAATCTCCCCCAGTCCCATCCATGTTGATGCAAAAATTGGGTATTCATCCTTTCTGATGGCTGAGTAATATTCCATTGTATATATGGACCACATCTTCTTTATCCATTCGTCTGTTGAAGGGCATCTCGGCTCCTTCCACAGTTTGGCTATTGTGGACATTGCTGCTGTGAACATTGGGGTGCATATGGCCCTTCTTTTCCCTACATTTTTGTCTTTGGGGTAAATACCCAGTAGCGCAACTGTTGGGTCATAGGGTAGTTCTATTTTTAATTTTATGAGGCACCTCCACACTGTTTTCCAAAGTGGCTGTACCAACTTGCATTCCCACCAACAGTGTAAGAGGGTTCCCCTTTCTCCACAACCTCTCCAACATTTGTTGTTTCTTGCCTTGTCAATTTTTGCCATTCTAACTGGTGTAAGGTGGTATCTCAGTGTGATTTTGATTTGAATTTCCCTGATGGCTAATGGTGATGAACATTTTTTCATGTGTCTGTTAGCCATTTGTATGTCTTCTTTGGAGAAGTGTCTGTTCATGTCTTCTGCCCATTTTTTGACTTGATTGTTTTTTGGGTGTTGAGTTTGGGAAGTTCTTTATAGATCTTGGATATCGGCCCTTTATCTGTAGTGTCATTTGCAAATATCTTCTCTCATTCTGTGGGTTGCCTCTTTGTTTTGTTGACTGTTTCCTTTGCTGTGCAGAAGCTTTTTATCTTGATGAAGTCCCAAAAGTTCATTTTCGCTTTTGTTTCCCTTGCCTTTGGAGACAAACTTCTTGAAAGAAGTTGCTATGGCCGATGTCAAAGAGGTTACTGCCCATGTTCCCCTCTAGGATTTTGATAGATTCGTGGTTTTCAAAAGGAATCCTATTTTGGGTAGCACCTTAATACCAAAGCATTTTAAACTGAAAGGTAACAGCGGGGCTCCTAAAATTTGCATAAATATTTATCTGTGATTCATTAAGTGCCTTTTCTTTTGAAGGTTTGTCCTTTACCTTGCTGATTTTTGGCCTCTGGAAACATGTAAAGCTATGTGCAAGTGTTGTTTGATTGATACAGTTTTTAAAAACTAAATATTCATACAATACTAGGTCCTCTCTCTTTGGATGATAAGCATGTGATCTTCACCTGCCCCACTGGGGTCCCTCTCTGAAGGTTCCTCACTGCCCCATGCAAGGCTGCAGGTGCCACCGTGGTCCCTGTCCTCTGCCAACGCCCTGGAGACCGACTCGGTTATACCCTTCCTTCTTCCCCTTCTCTTCAGAAGATCACATGCCCTAGTTTTCCTGCCACCGCTCTGTCGATACTCTGTAAGACGCTTCTTTCTCTCATTGTTCTTTTCTACCTTCTGTATTCCACCCTGGCAGACAAGAGAGTATCTCTCTATTGGCCACCCCTTTCCCCGCTACCTTTCTCAGGAAAAGGAAAAAAGAAACAAAAAACCAAACCAAAACAAAACAAAACAAAATAAAATAAAGAAAACCTAACTCATAGATAAAGAGTGAAAGAAGAGCAACTGTGGTAAGAACATCCATGTATTTTCACCAGCAATTACATGATGATAAGTAGTGCCACCAATCTTTAAAACGAGAAATGTCCTGCAGAATGGGATCAGTCTTTATCCACCTCCTCACCCACATGACAGGAAAGTGACTCCTCTTTGGCTGCCCACAGAGTTTACACATTTAAAAGAAGTACTCAATAGTTTCTTTCATGTTCATTTTTTTTTTAATTCCTGGTAATAAGGTGGTATTTTTCTTACCATTTTTGTTTATCAATATCCAGTGCTTTAGCTACACATAGCGGATAAAGGAACCACTGGTCTCAAAGACCAACCTGCAAATTGTTAAAACATTGTTTCCATGAAGAACTGTGTCTTGAGGTCCAGAAAACCAATTGAAAGCATACTCCTGGAACACAGTGTTTGCGGTATGGGTAGCAGTCCATAGTTACTAGTTTTTGTATACGGAAAAATTGGTTGTGCTGCTAATTCCTAACTTTCTTCTTGTGTGGCCATTTCTCTGGGTAATGTACTCTATCTGGCTTAGCCTCTTTGCTTTACATACACATGCATACAAAAATGATATCAAAAAAGTCAGGAATCTGGAATATTGAACCTTATTAGAGATCCATTTTATTCTGCCGTGTTGTCACACATTATTTAGAAAAAGGAAACCATAGACATAAAGCAAATTCCTTTCTATTCTACTCTACACTGGATTTTTAATATTCAACATTTCAAAGTAATGTGTATATTTACATTAGTTTACTTTATGCTTAATTTATGTAATCTATAACATATTAATGTGTATATTTGTAGATGTAATCATATATGTACTTGACTATATATCTTATCTTTATAATTTTCTCTTCTGTGTTATAAATGGGAGAGCTAATAAAATTACTCTACAGGTGAATTGTAAATTTATGAAATTGTATGCCACACTGCTGAGAGAGGCTGGAGTGGGAGGGGCAACCTATTTGGTCCCACAAAGCCTGAGGTGGGTGCCTTTGGCCCAAATTCTAGAAGTGTTGTCCTGAAAGGTAAGCTGAGCTGAAAGCTGGGACAGTCGATGTAAGCCACATTGCTCATGAAGAAGACCAGGAGAAAATCAGGAGCTGAGGTTTCAAGTTGGAAAGGATGGTTGGGGAGACAGGAATGAAGTTAGTTCCTGCAGATAGAGTGCCAATGCCTGCATCCTGGAGCCATTGAAAGGGGCCAGAGACCTTGAATTTTTCCCAAGAACTCAAACTTGGTTTAACATTTTTAAATTGGCCAATATAAGTAAATATATCAACAATCTAAATAAGAAAAAATATATGATCATCGCAATAGATGCAAAAAGCATTGACAAATCCACCATCCATTCCTATAAAAGCTTCCAGCAAACTCAGAATAGAAGGGCATTGGGTCAACCAGATACGGTGTATCTATGAGAAACCTACATCTAAGCTCACACTTAATGAATGGTAAGGGACAAAGCAGAAATCTATGTTTGAACCACCTGTATTCAACACCATACAGGAAGTTCTAGCCAGTGCAATAAGGAAAAAAGAGAAGTAAACGGCATTCAGATTTGAAAGGAAGAAGTGAAATTCACTAATGACACGATGCTGTTGAAAATCCTAGGAAATCCACCAAAAACATGTTTAGAACTAATATGTGCATTTAGTAAGGTTTCAGGATACAAGGTCAATATACAGAAATCAGATTCAACTCCATATACTAGCAACAGACAATTAGAGATTGAAACCATTGACAATAGTAACAAAAATATGAAATACTTTGGCATTCATCTTTGAGAAGAAGTGTAAGATCAGTTCATTGAAAATGTCAAAATATTGCGGAGAGAAAGTAAACATCTAAATAAATGGAGATATATACCATGTTCATGGGTCAGAAGACTCAATAGTCTTGTCTATTAGGATAGTAGTGGATGTATAGCAATAGTCCAGGATGTCAATTATCCCCAAATTGCTCCATAGATTCAGTGCAGCCCCAGTGTACTTTTTTAGTAGAAATTTATAAGCTGATTATATGCTTTATAAGGAAGTACAAAATATCTGGAATAATTTTTTAAAAAAACTTTGAAAAGGGACAAAGTTGGGTGACTTAACACTATTTGACTTCAAGGCATACTCTAAAGCTAGAGCATTCCAAACAGTGCAGGTACATGACAATAAACAAATAGATCAATGGAAAAGAATAGAATCTAGAAATAGACCCACACAAATATGGTCATTTGTTTCTTCAAATTTTCAAATTGAAAAGGCAATTTAGTGGAGAAAGGATAGTCTTTTCAACCAATGGTGCCAGAAAAGTGTATATCCTTATGAAAGAAAAATTAACCTTGATTTGTATCTCACTATATATAAACATTAACTCAAAATTGATGATATGTCCAAATATAATGTAATATAAAATGAAAACTATAAAACTCCTAGAAGGAAAAACATGGGAGAAAATAGTTGTGACCATGGGTTAGGCAAAGATTTTTTTTAGATACACAACCAATAAATGAAAAATTGATAAAGTGTACATCATCAAAGATGATTTCTACTCCCGAAGAAAGCTAAGATCATGAAAAGACAAGCCATAGCATCCAGATTATGTAAAGAATCTCAAAGACACAATTTTAAGAAAAATAACCCAATTTAAAATTGGGTAAAAGATTTGAACGGACCAGAGAAGATATACAAATGGCAGATGAACATGTGAAATGATACTCAGGATAATCGGTCATCAGGAAGACGCAAAATAAAGCTAGAATGAGTTTGTGCACACACTTAACAGAATGTCCAAAATTTAAAAGTCTGAGAGTTGATGAGGATGTAGAGGAAGTGGAACTCTCATTCACTGCTGCTGGGAAGGTAAATGATACAGTCAATTTGGAAACACATTTTGACAGTTTCTTAAAAAGATGAAAATACACCTACCATATGATCTAACCATTCTGTTTCTTGCTTATTTAGCTAAGAGAAATGAAAGCATATGTATGTTTGGACACAAATGTACATTTCAGTTTTATACATAATAGGCAAAAACTGGAAACAAGCCAAATATTTATCACCAGGTGAATGGATAAGCAAATTAAGGTGCATCCATATAATAGAATAGTACTCAGCAAAATATTGAAACAAACTACTGATACATGAAACAACATGGCTGATTCCCAAAATGAGTACGCCAAGTGAAAGAAGTTGGACACACACACACACACACACACACACACAAAGAGCACTTAGCGTATGAGTCCATTTACAGAAAATGCTAGAAATTGCAAATTAATCTATAATGACAGCAAGCAGATCAGAGATTGACTGGTGTGTGGGGTGGAGCTGGAGGGAAGGCACGAGAAAACACTTGGAGGCGGTGAAAATGTTCATTATCTTGATTGTGTGATAGCTTCATGAGTGTACACATGTGTCAAAATTTATGAAATTCTACCATTTAAATATATGCAAGTTTTGAGTATCAATAAAAGGGTTTATGTCACATGGAAAAATTTCCAAAATATGTTTTTATGTGGAAAAATTGGAAGGTTTATGGGAGTATTTATGGTACACCACATTAGTACAGGCTTGTTTGATGAGATCAGTCGATGGATAGTATGGTCATTGAATGAAATTTCTGGAGAATTCACAAGATACAGATAACAGTAGTTCCCTCTGAGTAAAGAGAACTGAGGTTTGGGTGGTGAAGAGGACACAGATTTCTTCATTTTGCACTGTTCGACACCACTTGAAGGTTTTATGTGGTTTATATTTATATATATTTATATATATATGGTTTTATGTGAGATATATGTGAGAGATATATATGTGTATATATATACATACATATGTATATATCACATATATATATATATACATATATATATATAAAACCTTTGTTAAATATTTTCATCAGAAAAGGTCTGGAAAGAATTGGGCACAAGAAGTATTTCAAGAGTACTTTCTGTCCAAGGTAAATGGAGGAGTGGTCAGCGTTCAAAATCTATATAGATATCTGTAAAGCCTGATAATCCTGCATCTTCTGGGATTCAAATTTGTGTGTTGCCAAATTGCAAGAAATTCTAAACATTTATAAAAAACTGCTGAGCTGCTATATCGTGGCAGAGACTGCGATTTGTCCCCAAATATTTGTTCTCCTGTTTCGGAGCAGCAATGGAATTTTAACGGCTCAGAATAGTCAAATAAGCTGCCTTCCCCAGCTTCTCTCTCCTTCCCTTCCAGCCTCTGTCCCTCTCCCCTCCGCTTCTCTCCCCATCCACTCCTCTCTCTTCCTTCCCCATGGGCACCTCCCGAGAGTCAGATGGCCTGCCCGATAGCTGCAGGCCACCAGGACGAATGTCCCAAGAGAAACTGACAGAGGTTTCCTGTCCGCTTCTACCCACCTGGGAGATCGCTTCGCATCACTTTTGCCACCTTCTAAAGGCCTGGCCAGGTTCAAGGGGAGGGAATGTATCTATGCCAGTTCTGGTTTTATTTTTTAAAGATTTTATTTATTTGACAAGAGAGCGAGCGAGCACAAGCAGGGGGAGCGGCAGGCAGAGGGAGAGGGAGAAGCAGGCTCCCCACTGAGCAAGAAGCCTAACACGGGACTCGATCCCAGGACCCTGGCTGGGACCATGACCTGAGCTGACGGCAGATGCTATCCCGACTGAGCCACCCAGGCGCCGCTCTATGCCAGTTCTTGATGGCAGTGTCAAGGGATTTGTGGATAAGTTTTCGAACCACCATGAAGACCCTTCCTCTAAAGGCAGTGTGTGCACATAGCCTTTCCTTCCCTCCATCCTGCTGCCTGGATTGTGGCTTTTACCATCTTGGTCCTTGAGGTGAGGCAGGACCTGCAGAGCAACAAGGTGGAGGGGCTCTGGCTCATGGCGAACCATCACACCAGCCCTTTCCAACCTACTTGGACTCTTCTATCCTGTTTCAGAAAAATGTTATTTTGAGTTTCCCATCACTCACAGTCCACCCTAACCTGTGCTGATTAGCAAGGTCAGCAGGACTAGGGAGTGAAAACTTAAAAAACAAGAGGAATCCCATGAGAATGCAGGAAAAATGACATTCTACTAACCTACCACTCTTGAAAATTGTAATTGTCTTTATGGCTTTGTAGGGGGGAAATCTTACATTTTACTTCCTAGAGGTAGTCAAGGGGCCAGCCTTAAAGAACCAGGGTACCTTTGCTGGATTTGAATGGTATTGGGCGTGGTAGGTGTGTGGGGGGTGTGTGTACTTCGAGGGGTGTGAAGCTGGGTGCCAGGTAACGCATGCTCCTCTGGCTTATCTCATTAGATTCTTCGATGAAAACTCTCATAAATTCTCAAATTAGAATACTTCCATCGAAGCCAAAAATCATCTCTTAACCCAAAGCAATGTTTAACATCCATAGATGAGATTTTGGGCAGTTCCAAGGGCTGCTTAATGGGAAGTGATTATTTAAGCAAAGGAATTATATGACGACTAGCTATATACAATACATATATGAGTAACACAGTACCACCCACTCGCACCAGGATTGCGTTTTCCTACATAAAATATTCCTGCAGTCACTTTTTTGGAGAAAAACTTTTCAAAGCACCTGTGAAATTATTTCATGAATTGTCTATCCTTTGACCATTCATCAATTGGGGGTTTCCTGTGTTTTATATCCTTTTGTGTGAGCTTTTTCTAAATCAAGAATCCTAGTAGAATTAATTCTGATGCATTTTAATGCCATTCTTCATTGTTAGTCATTCTCAGAAAATTATAAATATTTCATGTTGGGTATTGCCAAATGTTACACATCATGGTTCTACATGAATAATCTTTTGCTGATAATTGCTAGTGAGGCTTATGGTCTTCTGACTTGCTAGAGATCATGGAGATTTATTGACTTAGAGCTAATTAAATCGTTTCCTGCTGCATTTGAAACTCTGCCACAGAAACATGCCTGTCAGCACAGCCTTTGTGTGGGAAGCCTGAGTTGGATTGAGAGACAGACATTTTTCCTAAGTGCTTGCTGGGGATGGGGGCGGGGAAATGAGATGGCTTCACAGAGATTAAGGTTCTGTACACAAAAACTTAACCATGGGCATTGTTTTGCTGTTTCTTGTTTGTGTGTATATTTTTGGTTTTCTGAGATTTTGGAACTGTATGTTTAAACTTGCTACATTTCCCTTCCAGAATTTCTCTATGAATAGGAATTCTATTTGGTGGTCATCCTGATTTCTTTTAACGTATGAGCTTCAGGAAAAGTTTTAAAACCAATGTATTTTGCTGCAACATTGTGAATACATGAATCATTTGGGATAATTTTACCAAAAACGAAACATATAGGTTTTTTTAATTTAGAGTATGACTGAAGAAGATTTAGGAGTAGAACTAACCATCCTTTGAGGTCACATTAAACCTTTGATGTCCCTGGGTACCTGGGTGGCACAGTTGGTTAAATATCCAACTCTTGGTTTCGAGTAAGGTCACGATCTCAGGGTTGTGAGATTGAGCCCCATGTTAGGCTCCACACTCTGCATGAAGTCTGCAGCCTATGATGTCCCTTCACATCAAGTTTCTCAGATCAGAATTGATGGAGAAGCCAAGCTGTGGCCTGGAGCACAACCACCTTCTGCCACCACCCAGTTGTGTGGCCTCTTTGTTGGTGGTGTGTCATTTAAATGCCTCTGCCTCAGTTTCCCCCTCCAGGAAATGGTGATAGTAACTGTACTATCCTGTAGGGTTGTCATGAAGATTAAGGGACTCCCTATTCACAGGCTTTAAGATGATCAGTAAGTGTTGGCTGGTATTGTTTGTTTTTACTTTCATCATCATAATTACAGAAATAAAACTCACGTATATGCTGAGCTTTGGGGTTTACAAAGTTTTCCCATCCGCCATTGCATTTGACCTCAACCAGATGTAATTAAGTTTTGTATTATTTTGATGATTCTGGTTTAGAAACGAGGAAACTGAGATTAAAAAGGTGAAGAGTTTTTTTTTGAGAGTCCAACAATGACTGAGTGTTAAAACTCACATCGAGGTCTGCTAACTCCCATCTTCCCCAATCATTTACTACATCGCTGGGTTTTCCCATAGTATCACTGAATTTAGAACTGGAGGAAATGCCAGAAAACACTTATTCTGAGTCTTTAATTATGGAGATGTGGGAAATGAGTCCCCCCCTAAGAATAAAGATTTGCCCAAGATCACGTGCTTTGGAGAAGACCCAGGTTTCTTGCTTATCATCTAAAAGCCTTTGCCACAACCATGATCAGATCGTAGAAATTCCAGGAAAGCCCCGAGAACATGGTGATAACGATCCCACATGAAAAATAAGATTTCCTTTCCGTAAGTTGAGAATTTTAATATCATGACTTTTCTGCAACCCGACTGCTGTGGGATTGCTGTAAAAGGCAAATAACACCCTGCCCATCTGTGAGTTATCGTCCCACCCAGACGATTCCTTTCACTTCCACTTTGTAGCACTTTGGCTTTGTCTTCTAGTAATTTCTCCCTTTTCCATGGCAATTGAAGGATCCCCTGGGAGCTGTCCTGCCTCGTGGTGCTGATGCTCGTGTTTAGCCCTTTCATGGGCTCTGATGGGTGGCTCCAACACAATGAGGTCAGTCTTCACATGCAGCTTCTGGAAGCAAAGAGGAATGAGGACGTATTGTAGCACCTGTCATCTTGTAGCCTCAGTGGGTCAGTGCACACAGCTTAGTGGTGGCAGCTTTCTTACACACTTCACAACAAAGGGGAGGTATCACATTTTGTGTGAAGTCAGCTGTCCTGGCCTGGCCCTGTATTCTGGGAGATGGAGGGAGGAAGTGATTTAAAGATAGGAAATATGTCTAACATCATGCCCGAAGGGGTGATTGAATTGCTCACTGGAATGGAAAAATTTCTGGAAAGGGCTCTCTCGCCCAAGTCCTCTGATGCAGGGGTGCAATTCTGAAACACTGCTCCTGCTTTTCGAACATGACCCATCTTTCTCACCTCAGAGCCAGCACACACGCTCTCTTTTCACCTGTAACCCTCCTTTCATGCCGGGTCGCTTT
Organism: Eumetopias jubatus; assembly: GCF_037043125.1. Classification (NCBI taxonomy): domain Eukaryota; kingdom Metazoa; phylum Chordata; class Mammalia; order Carnivora; family Otariidae; genus Eumetopias; species Eumetopias jubatus. Next base: position 25,915,910 of record NW_028274808.1, on the reverse strand, counting down.
TCATGCTCAACAAAAATGTTTTCCTTGACCACGGTATCTAAAATAAGTCACCCAGCCCTGTTCTTTATATCCAATTTGTTTCTTTTATAGTGCAGGTGATAATTTTACATCACTTGTTTATTGATGCAATAAATCTTCTCTCCCTCCAGCTAGACTTTAAGATCCATGAATCTAGGTGACATTCAATTCGCAAATTCAGTGCCTAGAAGATGCTTAATAAACATGTGCTGAATGAATATATGTGGTTTGGCCAATTGGGTGCATAACTGAGATCACTGCTAAGGGTTAAACGGATGTAGAACATTTAGGGAAAATGAATTTATGATGATATTAAGGTGTGATAGTAACATAACAATTGATGGTTTCAGAACCAGAAAATCTGTTTATTCACGTTTGTTCTAGTAAGTGTGATTCCAGTGTCAGAAGTAGCCTAACCTTTGAAATCAAAGTAAAAGTGGCATAAAGGTACTTCATGGGCTGTGATTTCTCAGAGTCCCACCAATTCACTTGGGATTTGAGCAGAGGAGCCTGATTTGGGTCACCTCTGGATCATCTTCCGTTTTTGCTGAATTAACTCGCGGAGATCTGGACTGCATGTACTCTCCTTGCCTTTACCCCCAGCGGCCACACACACACAAGGCTCTGCTCTCCTCTGACGTCAAAGTCCTGCTGGATCCTTCTGTAACAGTTCAACTCTGTCCTGCCAAGTAACAGCTTAGGGATTGTACCGTAAATTCTAAGCTGCTTGGCAAGATATTTTTCTCAGGCAAAAACAGTTCCAGCCCTAAGAGAAATGTGTTGTCTCACCTTGCTGCGTTATGCAAACTTCATTTGGTTATGAGGAACAGAATCCAAATGAAACGAAGATAAGCAGATTAAGGAATTTGTTGTAAGGAGTGTGTTTTCTAATGGAAATCAAGAAAGACCTCAAGAAAGAACTCAAGAACCAGGACTTGGGAAAGTGTCTCCTAATAAAAACAACTAGTTTCTAAGGATCATAGGCAATTCCCACAGAAAGGAAAGTCCACGTGAGCTGGCCAGACACCCCCAAAAATGTCCATGATGTGACCCGCTGAGTGCACAAGATCTGTGCCCATGTCAGGTGGGTCACTGACTAGAGAACACTTCATGGGATCCATAGCACTTTTACACATAACCATCTGCAGATTTTTAAAAGACACAATCATTGTTTCACTTGGGAACAGAAATGAAAAAAAAATCCTTTACCATTCAAATGAGATATGGATGAGAGAAGAAATAATTCATTTTTAAACTAATGATGCCAGAAATTATATTGACCTTTGAAGTAATCATCTTAAAAGCCTAATTAATATTTATTCTGTGTTGCCAATCTCAGCATTTCTTGTGTACCCACTACATGCCCCTGTGAGATACATAATAAATATTTAACTCCTACAAAACATGGGATATAGTGTAGGAGTGATGACAACAGTTGACTCCAGCTGTGGTCCTCCATCTCGTTCTCCCCTCTGGCCCATAGGTGGCGCCACTTTGATAACTAGTAGAGATCCTCTGGTGCACAGGTGGCCTGCCTTTCTTCCTTATCTTTCTTTCTTTCTTCCTTTGTCTTTCTTTTTCTTTCCTTCCTCTATCATTTTTAATTTATTTCATTTTACTTTTCTTGTATAAAATATATAGTGGCCACCACTGGAGCCGGGGTCCTCTGCATAGAGACTGTGGTGTGGTCTTTATAAGATGGTCAGTGAATTCCTGATAGGAAAACTTGGCGAACACTCTCTTTCCCCAGAGATTAGGGGTGAGAGAACTGTAGGTCTTGAAAATGGCGTCAAAAGTGGCCTTGGTAAAGTTGCCCACGATGGTAGGACCTCTGAGGTGTAGCAGCCGTCAATACGGGCCATCACCAGGAGCTTCTTGGGCACAGGGCTGAGATGCTGTCGGTGCCTCTGGGGATGGGGATGAGGCGCACCAGCACAGAGCCATAGCATTTGGTCACCTTGCATGGCACAGTGTGGGGCTTGCCGATCTTGTTCCCCTGGTAGCCTCACCGCACAGCAGATGATGGAGAGGTGCGCAGGGTGATGGCCCCATGGAAGGCAGTGGCGACCTCTTGGAGCACTCAACACCTGGACCAATGTGTCCATTGGAATCTCTGATGGTAACAAACACCTGGAACCTGGTCCTCTGGCCCGCTGGGGTCTGCTTTTGCACAGGTAGAATCTTTAAAACCTCATCTTCGAGGGAGGCCCCCAGGAAAATGTCAATGATTCAGATTCCTTGGTGGGCAGGGAGAAGAGATAGATCTCCAGGGATTTCATCATGTCCTTAACCGGGTGGCCCAGCTTGGTGAAGGAGACCCCCTCCTTGTCCTCAGCTTTGCCTCCAGGATCTCCATGGCCTTGGCTGGCCCCCACCAGGGCAGGGACCCCAGGTAGGGATGCTGCTGCCCCAACCTCCGCAGGGAGCCCCCGCTGCCTCCCATTGCAGGGCCCCGCGGCAGCACCTGTCATCCACCATTTGGTGTTTTCTCAGAAAGAAAGCCAGGTGTGCCCCTTTTAGGTAACTACCATGTGACCCTACCCCCCTGCCCCTCCCCCATAAAAGCTGTGGGCGGAGATTGGGGCTGGGTGGAGACTGGCTTGGCGAGTGGCTGCCTTCTGTCTGGATCCCCCGGCTGTGGGATCTGCCTGTCGGTAAATTATCCTGAATAACTGTGTGATCAGTACCGAGTGGCTTGCTTCCTTTTTCGGTCTCAAAGTGCCTTCTCAGTCTGGAGGATACATTGCTGTCCCTCCCCCACCTTCTAACAACTGGCTTGGTCAGCAGGGTACCGAAAACGGAGCAGGCACAGTAAAGGGGCCGTGCTGGGGGAAAGCCCGAGGTCCGCGAGGGGCCAGCGCAGGTTGTCCCTGCCAGGGGAGAGCCCCTTGTTCGGGCTCTGGGGGGCAGGGCACCTGTTGTCCCTGCAGTTGGTGGAGCTACTGAGCTGCTCTAAGCCAACGGGCTGAGAATGGCAGCTGGGGTGTTTCAACAGTGGGATCCTGGGGGCAATGGTATTATTATGTTAAATGGGTCTGAGATCTCAAAAATCGTCTATCACTGCTCAACTTGACTTGCAAAAAAAGATGATATACCATAAGCATGGATGAGAATCTGTAGACGCTTAGCTATTTGGTTGATTGGATAAATGCCAGCATTAAGATGACCTGGCAAAGCACAGGGCGGGTAGGCTGGACCTCTCTGGAAGAACTGCAAGAAATTATAGGTGAACTGGGAATGAAACGTGGTATCTCCGCTCAGCGTTTTAGAGGCCCAGACACAGACTTATTTTCCTCTGGTATGAAAGGTCATATCTTACAGTCAGCCCTGGGGACGCGGTCTGGGGTTTGAGTATCTGTCCTTGCCCCTAGGGTTAATCGGCCCATTGCTACAGTAGTCACTATGGTGGTTGACCTAAGTAAGACCAAAGGAATCGTCATAGGGGGAAATAGGTGGGTTGAAAAACAGGGAAAACATGATCTTGCCAATGATAAAATGGTGGAAAGGGGGCCCAGCAAGGCCTCTCGTAAACAACTGTGGTAAGATTTAATATCCGGGACCCCTCCGGGACCCTGCCCTGAGAGAAAATCTGAAACAACCTGATTCAGGGCTGTTAAGCCTGTTGAAAGCGTTGCCTAAGGGAAAGCAGTTTTCTCCCTTGGAGGAAGCCTCAAAAAAGTGAGGTGGGTCACCAAGTACCCCTCCACTGAGGAATTTAGGGGGTGTGTACCCCCTACTACTAGAGACAAGGGGTTAGGCCAGCATTGCCCTCTAGTGTGAGCAACAGGGGGCAATCAGAAGGGCCCCCCCATGTGGAATTAGCCATTTATTGGTCTCCCACTAACAGCCTGTACTAGCTCTGCTAGACAGTGGAACTGAAGGCACACTTCTCTATGGAAACTCCTCAAAATTTGGGGGAGAAACAAAAGCTGTTGATGGTTGTGGCAGACAAATTATCCAGATCAGATCAGACAAACTAGTCGTTGCCTACAGGTTGGTGGGCTTCCTCTCCACTGTGTTCTAGCATATATTTGGGGTGTAGATGTTCTTCAGGATCTGGCTCTACCTACAACAGGTGAATTTGGGTTGTGTAACTTGTGATGATTTACCTTCCCTCTCTCAAGCAGTCCCATCGTTCTAAGTGTACTTAAAGCCACGAGGATGGGAGATTAATACCTACAGAATCCAAAGGCTGGGTCAATCCATAAATCTCCCGGGTGTCCTCCTGGGGAAGACCAAGGTGATGCTGGCGGTGGTCACTGATAAAATGCAAGCCTTCCCAGTCCCGAAAACAGTAAAGGAATTACAGGCTTTTGTTGGTTTATTGGGTTTCTGGAGACTTTTTATTCCCATTCTAGGACAGTTATTAAGACCTTTATATGCCTTGGTTAAGAAGGGAAGCCAAGGGGGTTGGGGTGCTAAATTGGAGGCTTTCTTAACGGCAAAAATGGTAATAAGACAAATAAAGGCCCTGGGGGTATTAATGCCAGACGTGAGTTATGAACAGAAGTTCATACCCAGAGGGTTTGGCCAGGGCTTGTGGCAAGGACAAAATGGGAAATCCATTATTATTTGCATAAGTTCAATAGGAATCTGGCCTCCTTTTACGATGACACCATTGGAAACATTGGTTATATTCCTGAAGCTTTGACTGAAATGCTATTATTGAGAGAGACATGCCTAGATTCCAATATGACCAGACAGCTTTGAGGAACTAAGGTTGACTTTATGGAGCCAGTGAAGCCCCTTGGGGAAAAAAATTGGCCTGGTATCTTGCTTACAGGGTTCCTGGGAGCCTTACCAGGTGAGTAAGAGAGGTCCCTTCCTGGTAGGCTCAGGAACCTCGGGAGATTTGGGGGGACCTTGAGAAGAGGGGAAGTAATCCAAACCTATAGATATTGCCGGCAAGTCTGATGGTGAGTATTTGGCTTGGTTCTTAGTCTTGAATGGCTGTTAAAGGTTCACTCTGAAATTCCTTATGAAAAGTTCTAGCAAAGCCGATTTAAAAGAATCTAAATGGCAGACACTGTTCTTACTGACTTTATGTAAATAGGCCAAGTTTGTTAAAACTGGACTCGTTTTACAATTTAGTCTCAATTTCAACCTTTTGCTAGAAGCGGGGGTGACTTTGGAGAAGAAAAAATAGTTTCTGTCACATACCTCTATAGGTGTTAGATTCTAGTTCTGGTTAATTGTACTTGAATGTTTATAAAACCAGGCTGGATCCTGCATTCTGGTTTCTTTGCATATATGGCTAATTTTCTGCCTGATCGCTTGCACACTATAGGCCTGACTTTGAAAACCCAGCTGCAGGCCCATCTCCTGAAATGAGACCACTGCTTAACGGACCTGACCTAATTTACCTGGTTATAAAATGTGGAACAGGTGTTGTCTCAGACGATCCATGAGCGGTCCAACAATGGCTCTAGGAAGGATGGGCCTCAACTCAGCACTAGGGAACATCTGCAATTGGGTGCAAGACCATTTCATTGCTCAAATCATGATCTGTGCCCCTTTCCAGCAGGGAGGAGCTAGAGACGTCATCACCCCAATACCTCAAGAATAAGGAATGGCGACAGCCAGGGGTGGTGGTGGCTCATGGAGACCAAACAGCTACTGTGCTAAATAAAATGAGATTTGTCCGATCTGTTGCCTGTAAAACATCTGTCTTACGGCCCCTAGCCTCACATAGCTGATGTTCCTTTCTGTTGCCTCGGGAACGGTCTTCCTGTCACGGACCCCTACCTACACTGAAGCTCCCAGTTGCTACAACCATGAAGCCTGAGGAAAGGACCACTTTACCAGATCATTCATGCTACTCTTTATACTGCTGCTGTGGGGTAGGGATGCACTCCCGATATTTGGCTCTAGGGTCCTCAAGGATGATTGGCATACAAAGATTATGTAGGCGGTAAAGACGTTGGGGGTGGAGGGTGGGAGTGCTGACAACACTGCCGCCATTTTGGGCCCTCCATCTTGTTCTCCCCTCTGGCGCACAGATGGTGCCCTTTAGATAATCAGCAGAGAGTCCCCGCCGCACAGATGAAAAGACTTTAGATAACTACCTTGTGACCCATCATTGCCCCTCACTTCATAAAAGCTGTGGGTTGAGGTCCAGGTGGGCAGACCCTGGCTCTGGGGCAGATCTCTGCCGGATCCCACCTGTCAGTAAATTATTCTGAGCAACTCTGTAAACTGTAGGGAGTGGCTTGCTTGGTTTTTTGGTTTTGGTTTTGGTTTGTTTGTTTTTTGTATAAAAATGTCTTCTCAGGATTGAGGATACACTGCTGACCCTCTTCCCCCTTCTGACCTAGTTATTTTGCCACTTCCTACATGAGATAACTGAGCTTGGGCGTTAAGAACCCCTCTAAGATTTCACATCTAGCAGCGATTAGTTACACTCTTCACTTATCTTTCAGGCTTCAAAGACTAAGATTAAAAAGCGTTCCCTTTGCAATATAGAGGTTATTTTTAATAGAAAAATTCTTTAAAAACACTTTGGCCTTATCTAATAACTTTTTCTTTTTCTTTTTTTTTTTTTCCCAAATGAGAGTAGTCTTTGAGAACACAGCTCCTTCCGGCTTCTTCCGAAGCTGGGGTCACGGGGGCGCTGTGTCTCATCTTTAGATGTGGCAGCACCATCTAGTGGTAAAAAGAGGCATAGACCTAGTGAGTTGATTTTCTTCATTGGACAACTATCCCCCTTTTTAAGGGTGACCAAGATTAATTTGGGGCCTCCAATTAAAAATGACTAAATAGGGCGCCTGGGTGGCTCAGTTGGTTAAGCGGCTGCCTTCGGTTCAGGTCATGATCCTGGAGTCCCAGGATCGAGTCCCACATCGGGCTCCCTGCTCAGCAGGGAGTCTGCTTCTCTCCCTCTGACCCTCTTACCTCTCGTGCTCTCTATCTCTCATTCTCTCTCTCTCAAATAAAATCTTTAAAAAAGGCCAGATATGTTTATCTCCCTTACTTGGGAAAAATTCTTCAAGTAATAATACCGAAAGAGAACAAAAGGCGGTGACTGAACAGAGGAAGGACAGAGCCATAGCCCGCTGGAGGGCATGACGGATGGGAGCCAGGGCTCAGTGCTGAGGCATTATGATCTATGAATGCAGGCATGAGGCCAGAGGCTGGAAAGGGGGATGAATTAAAACAGACTTCACCCTGCTACCCTATAGGAGTCAGGAGGTTTATACCCAGGGGGATGAGAAGTCAAGGACAGCAGGTCCTGCTTAGATCAGGAGGATAAAGAAGGAAAATCCACACCATGAATGGTGTGTCTCCCACCTCCTTCCCACACTCAGTTTCCACGTTCTTTTCTGGAGGAACCGAAGGGTGCTGGAGGAGACCCTGGCCGTCCAGGAGTCCCTCAGGGAGAAGGCTGCTGTCTTCCCTGAGGCCAGCATTCAACAGCCCATCCCCGCTTGTTTGAGTCTCTAACATGAGTGGATGGCCCAAAGTCATCACAAATTTGGGGAAAACAGCAATATAAAAAATGAAGATCAAAACCAACAAAAAGTGAGTGGAAACAATATACAAGGAGGGGGACAAAAGTTCCACTTAATAGTGTTGTTGACCTTAAAGGTAGAATTGGCCAGTTATTTTACCAGCAGAAGACGGGTTTATCTGGGGATAAAAGAGAATTGCAGTCCAGGACAAACAAGCTACCACAAACCTAGAGTCAAGTCTGGGGAACAAAGGAGAGGCACCCTTTTTTAAGGAGGAGAGGGGTCAGTTGGGAAGGCTGTTATGAACTCAAAGTCCACTGGAGTAACCTGGGAGCTCCAAGTGTGGTGGCTTCTCATTGGCTGAGCTGTTGCCTGGGGGATGAGGAAAGGTCTGTCTGGCTGGAGTAGTAGAGTCCTATGCACGTGCAAGGTCAAGTGCATTTAAGGTCAAGTGCGTCTCCTCCTGTTGGGTCTGCAATTGACTACAAGTGATAGAGTATGAAAGCTCCTTGCTGAAACCTCCTGACTCCATTTTAGTGAGGTATCCCATTACTAATGTTCACATTTCCTCTTTGGATCAAGATCTTTCCTTGAAAACATTGCTGATCAACAGTCAAGTTCTTCATATTTCGCAGCTGTGTCTCTCTGTGTCTGTAAGGACCTTTCCTGGCTGTCTTGTCTCAGGTGGGAGGGAAAGTACATACCAGTTGGAAACCACTTAAGCCACATTTGGGTAACAGGGAGGGTTGAAGTGAGAACTGCTCGGGCACTTCCTCTCTGAAGCCTGTATCTTCCTCAGATTGTGAGCACTGAGCAGCATCACTTTCTTGGGCACATCCTTTCTGCAAAAGATAACACAGAATCAAAAGCAACATGGAAATTCCAAACTGTATGATGGTCCCAAACCAGGACCCTAGGTCTCAAAGTAACCAACTGAGAATCTTTATTGGCACTTAAAGAGAAAAGGCTTTTCCCTATGAAGGCAAACTTGGAGTCACCTATGCCTCCTGGAGTCTCCTCTTGAAGTGGCTGTGAGGCAGAAGCATTGAACAGAATAACCAAGCACGTTTGGAAAGATACAGCACACCTACAAACACAAAGCAACAGTTAATGAACTTTTTGCAAGAATAGCAAAACTTCAAAGACATTTTAAAACAGTATTGCCATTTCAAAAGAGCTGCTTAGAACCTGATGTGTGCTCAATAATTGTAAAGTTGTAAATTCAGAAATGATGCATTTGGGTAAGGATCCAGAGTCTGTTAATAGTTCAAGTAAAAGAAATAATTTTGTGAATTCTGAACCTTCTAACCCTTCAGAAGTGCTCACAGGATCATAATGAGGCTGTTTTTTAAAATGTTATGATCAAAAGAGGTCCCCCTCCCGTTTTTTTTTTTTTTTTAAGATTTTATTCATTGGACAGTGAGAAGGAGCAGGGGGAGGGGGAGAGGGAGAAGCAGACTCCCCGCTGAGTGGGGAGCCCGATGCAGGGCTCCATTCCAGGACCCCAAGATCATGACCTGACCTTAACTGACTGAGCCACCTAGGCTCCCCTGAAGTTTCCCCCTTTTGCAAGAGATTGGGAGATGCAGATAAAGGGCATTTTCTTTCCACAAAAGAGATAGAAGAATCAATAGATAAAGGTATACAGGCTGGTCTGGACATCTTGGGAAAGCTGTCTTCAGATCTTGTCTGTTTCAATTCTAGAAAACCTTTACTTTTAGGTCACCAGATGGTGTGTGGGTCCCATCAGGGTTTGGTGCTTTCCTTAGGTGTATCCCATGGATCCAAGAGGCTATTCTCTGGAGTTTGGTGGCCAGGGGTTGGTTAGTGGTACCTGATGAGGGTCTCTCCCGAGAAGTTGAAGAGAGTCTTTCTGGAGGTGTCTTTTCCAATAGACAAAATCAAGTCGCAAGGTGTGATGCTTTTAAGATCATTGTCTCCTGGGAGTGCACTGTGAAAAGATTGCTCTACCAAAGCATGGTTATTTTTAATAAAAGCAACCAGACCTTTAGAGTATTGAAGTATATCTCCTTTATCAATTCTGGGTCAAAAGAGGCAGGGGCCAAGTGCCATGGGCGTCCTGTGACTATCTCAAAGGGTGAGCGTTTATAAGTTCCAAAGGGGGTGGATCAGAGATATAGAAGGACTAATGGCAATGCCTTTGGCCAAAGTCTTGGGAGAGTCTCTGCGAATATTGCCAATTGAGTGTTAATGGGGCAGTTATTGTGTTCAACCAACCCTGAGAATTGAGGATGATATGCACAATGGAAGTGTTGTAGGACTGGCCAAACAGTGCAGACTTGTTGAAGCACCTGGCCAGTGAAATGGGTTCCCCAATCTCTATGCAGTTCAAAAGGGGTTCCCCAGGTAGGGATAATTTTTTTTCTAACAGAATTGGCCTGTCTACAAGGGAAAGCCTTGGTCCAGTGAAGAAAACATGCAAACCATGACTGAAACATACTTCTGTCCATGAGACGGGGGAAGTTCCTTGAAATCCATTTGCCAAAACTCAAATGGTCCACTGGGCAATTTAAAATGCCCAAAGGCAGTATGGACAGTTTTCCCAGGATTGTATTTTGGACAAGTGGGACAAAGTAGACACTTTTGTAGTTTTCTTAATATTTATCGACCAATATTGGCTCATGAATGCTATCATTTTGTCAGGAGACCATTGATTTAATGCATGTACAATTGTAAGTGGTGGGGATTTTAGAATTCTGGTGGGACTGGATTGTCATTTGGTCCAAATCAAACTTCTCTCTTTTTATCGAAGCAACGGTTATTAGATTTCTGATATTGTTTCTCCTTTTCTGGGGCCAATTGTTGGGCATCTCTGGTCAATTTTTCCAAATTATCATTTGGAAGAATTCTGTTTGGAGGATGACAGAGGTTTGGCCATCGGTCTCCTTGAGAGCAGCATTTTTGGCAGAAATATCAGCAGGGTGGTTTCCTTTGGCCTCCAGGGAGTTGAGTCTCAAATGCCCAGGAACCTTAGAAATAGCTACAGCTGCCGGCAAAAGTATGACAACTGATACATTTTGGCCATAGGAGCCATTTTGAATCTTATCCCCGTTGGAGGTAAGGAGACCTCCTTGCTTCGGTAACGTTCCAAAATCATGAGCCTACCCCAAAGGCATACCGATTATCAGTATAAGTGTTTGTGGTTCTACCCTTGGCTAAAAAGAAGGTTGAGTAAGGGTATAGACATATAACTCAGCCTCTTGGGCTGAAGTGGCCAAGGGTACAGGTGCTGCCCCAGTGACTTCAAAGGGAGTTGCAGCGACATGCCCAGCATGATGTTTACCGTTTTTATCCTTTAAATAAGAAGGATCAGTAAATCATGAAGAGTCTGAATTGGTAGGGCTTTCTAAAAGTTATCACAGGGAGTCAAGAGGTGATCTGTGAACGTTGAGCAGTTAGGAGGGGTTTCATCCATGAAGGAGTAGGGAAGGGCTGCAGGGTTAGGGTTATTGCAATAAGAAAAAGTTACAGGAGGAACAGTTAATGGGAGAATGTCCTGGGAGATGAGGCAGTAGGCTGGAAAGGATTGAGTGGGACAAGTCTTCAAAAAGGCTTTTGTTGCACAAGAATGCTAAAAGGAAACCCTTGACGGTTTCTTCAGTGGCCTTAATCAAAAGGGCGGAGGCAGGAATGGCTCTGAGGCAAGGGGGATGTCACCAAGCCACAGAGCCTACTTGTTCGCTACAAGACCCCATGGGATAATGATGGTCCCTGCGTTCTCAGCGAGCGCTCCGAGAACATTCCACTCCCTCTCACATCACCAAGTTGATAATTAGGATGTCTGAGGGCCGGGGGCTTTGCTAGACTTTTCTTTAAAGTCTGAAAGGCTGTGTCACCTCCGTTTTCTAAATAGTAGGGTTAGGCTTGTCCCTTTTTACCAAAGTATTCCGAGGCTGAGCCTAAAGAGAGAAGTTTGGAATCCAATTTTTTAAAAAATTCCAGTATAGTTAGCACACACTGTTATGTTATTTTCAGGTGTATAATACAGTGATTCCACAATTATATACTCCGTGCTCATCATTATTTTTAATCGCCTTCACCTATTTCACCCACCTCCCCTCTGGTAACCATCAGTTTGTTTTCTCTACTTAAGAATTATGTACTATACAGTGGCTAACTGAACATAATAAAAAAAAAAGAGTCTGGCTTTTTGTTAGGCTCTTTTCTCCTCTGTTTTTTTTTCTTAAATCCCACATCTGAGTAAAATCATATGGTATTTGTCTTTCTTTGCCTTATTTCACTTAGCATTATTCCCTGTAGATCCATCCACGTTGTTCTAAATGGCAAGATCTCGTTGTTGTTGTTTTTATGGCTAATATTCCATTGTGTATATCCAGCATCTTTTTTATCCATTCACCTATCAATGGACAAGGGTTGCTTCCATAATTTGGCTATTGTAAATAATGCTTCAATAAACATAAGAGTGCATATATATTTTTGAATTCATGTTTTCATAGTCTTTGGGTAAACACCCAGTAGTGGAATTACTGGATAATATAGTAGTTGTATTTTTAATTTTTTTAGGACCCCCCACAGTGGCTGCACCAGTTTGCACTCCCACCAACAGTGCACGAGGGATCCTTCTGCTCCACATCCTCGCCAACACTTGTTGTTTCTTGTGGTTTTGATTTTAGCCATTCTGACTGGTGTAAGGTGATATCTCATTGTAGTTTTGATTTGCATTTCCCTGATGATGACTGAGGTTGAGCATCTTTTCATGTGTCTGTTGGCCATCTGTATGTCCTTGGAAAAATACCTGTTTATGTCTTCTGCCTGCTTTTTAATTAGATTATTTGGTTTTGGGGTGTTGAGTTTTATAAATTCTTTATACATTTTGGACACTAACTCGTTATTGGATATGTCATTAGCAAATATCTTCTCCCATTCAGGAGGTTGTCTTTTTGTTTCGTTGATTGTTTCCTTTGCTGTGCAAAAACTTTTTATTTTGATGTAGTCCCAACAGTTTATATTTGCCTTTCTTTCCTTTGCCTCAGGAGATGTAACTAGAGATACATTGCTATTGGTGATGTCAGAGAAATTACTGCTTGCGCTCTCTTCTAGGATTTTTATGATTGCAGGTCTCACATTTAAGTCCTGAATCCATTTGGAGTTTATTTTTGTGTATGATGTAAGAGAGTGGTCCTGTTTCATTCTTTTGCAAATAGCTGTCTGGTTTTCCCAGCACCTTGTGTTGAAGAGACTTTTTCCTATTGCATATTCTTATCCCCTTTGTCATAGATCAGTTGACCATAAGAGCATGTGTTTATTCATTCCTGTGCTATCTATTCTGTTCCATTAATCTATGTGTCTATTTTTGCACCAGTACCATATCGTTTGATTACTACAACTTTGTAATATAACTTGAAATATGGGATTGTGATAGCTCCAGTTTTATTGTTCTTCTTCAAGATTGTTTTGGCTATTCAGGGTTTTTGTTTTGTTTTTTTGTGGTTCCATACAAATTTTAGAATTGTGTGCTCTAGTTCTGTGAAAAATGCTTTTGGTATTTTGGTAGGGATCTGCATTAAATCTGTAGATTGCTTTAGGTAGTATAGACATTTTAACAGTATTGGTTTTCTCAATCCATGAGCCTGGAATCTCTTTCCGTTTGTTTTCAGTTTCTTTCATCAGTGTTTTATAGTTTTCAGAGCACAAGTCTTTCACCATCTCGGTTGAGTTTATTCCTAGGTATTTTATTCTTTTTGGTGCAATTGTAAATGGGGTTGTTTTCTTAATTTCTCTTTCTGCTACTTTATTATTAGAATATAGAAATGCAACAGATTTCTGCACATTGATTTTGTATCCTGTGACTTTACTAAATTCATTGGTCCGTTCTAATAAGGTTTTTTTTGGTGGAGTCTTTAAGGTTTTCTATATAGAGTATCACGTCCTATAAATAGTGAAAGTTTTAATTCCTCCTTACCAGTTTGGATGCCTTTATACCTTTTTCTTATCTGATTGCTGTAGCCAAGACTTTCAGTACTATGTTGAATAAAAGTGGTGAGAATAGACATCCTTTAAGGGGAAAACTATCAGTTTTTGCCCATTGAGTATGATTTTCACTGTGGGTTTTTCATATATGACCTTTATTATGTTAAAATATGTTCCCTCTAGACCTACTTTGTTGAGGGCTTTTATAATGAATGGATGTTGTACTTTGTCAAGTGTGTCTATTGAAAATAGAAGATTTTTACCCTTTCTCTTGTTGATGTGATGTATCATGTTGATTGATTTGTGAACATTGAACCACCCTTGCATCCCAGGAATAAATCCTACTTGATTGTGGTAAATGATTGTTTTTAATGTATTGTTGGGTTGGGTTTGCTAATATTTTGTTGAGGATTTTTGTATCTATGTTCGTCAGAAATATTGGCCTGTTCTTTTTTTGTGGTATCTTTTATCTGGTTTTGGTATGAGGGTGATACTGGCCTCATAGAATGAATTTGGAAGTTTCCCTCCTTCTATTTTTTGGAATCATTTAGGAAGAATAGGTATTACCTCTTCATTAAATGTTTGGTGGAATTTACCTGTGAAGCCATCTGGTTCTGGGCTTTTGTTTTGGGGGAGTTTTTTTGTTGTTGTTGTTGTTGTTACTGATTCAATGTCCTTGCTGGTAATCAATCTGTTCAGTTTTCTATTTCTTCCTGTTTCAGTTTTGGGAGGTTATATGTTTCTAGGAATTTATCCATTTCTCCTAGGTTGCCTAATTTATTGGCATATAGTTTTTCATATTCTCTCTTACAAGTGTATTTCTGTGGTGGTGTCATTTCTCTCATTTCTGATTTTGTTTGAGTCTTTTTTTTTTATGAGTCTGACTAGAGGTTTATCAATTTTGTTAATCTTTTCGAACAAAGCTCTTGGTCTCAATTATCTGTTCTATTTTTTTAGTTTCTGTCATTTATTTCTGTTCTAATCTTCATTATTTCCTTCTACTGGTTTAGGTTTTCATTTGTTGTTCTTTTTCTAGCTCCTTTAGATGTTAGGTTGAGACTTTTCTTGCTTTTTGAGATAGGCTTGTAGTGTTATAAACTTCCCTCTAAGAACCACTTTTGCTGCATCCCAAAGGTTTTGAGCTGTGTTTTCATTTTTGTTTCCATGTACTTTTTGATTTCTTTCTTTTTTTTAAAAAAAAAGATTTTACTTATTTATTTGAGAGAGAATGCCAGAAGAGCAAGAGCAGGGGGAGGGGTAAAGGAAGAGGGAAACGCAGACTCTCTGTTGAGCAGGGAGCCTGATGCGGGATGTGATCCCTGGGACACTGGGAGGCATGGGATGCGATCCCGGGGACCCTGGGATCATGACCTGAGCTGAAGGCAGACGCTTAGCCGACTGAGCCACCCAGGTGCCCTCTTCTTTGATTTCTTGGTTGACCCTTTCATTGTTTAGTGGCATGTTATTTAACCTCCATGTATTTGTGGTCTTTCCAGACTTTTTCTTATGGTTAATTTCTAGTTTCATAGTGTTGTGGTCAGAAAAGATGCATAGTATAACTTTGATCCTTTTGAATTTGAGGCTTGTTTTGTGACCTATCATGTGATGTATTCTAGAGAATGTTCCATGTACACTTGAAAAGTGTGTGTATTCTGAACAGAGCTCATATTTAAATGCTTCATGATATTCTATTATCCAGAACAAAATAGCATATTTAACTATCCCTTTTTCTGGTAAGCATTTAAGTGTTTTCTATTTCTTGGCATTGCATATAATGCTGCCATAAACATCCTATAATCCTTGTCCTTGGAGATGTTCTACTATTTCTCCAAGAAATATACCTCAAAACAAAATTTCTGGGACGCCTGGGTGGCTCAGTTGGTTAAGCGACTGCCTTTGGCTCGGGTCATGATCCTGGAGTCCCGGGATCAAGTCCTGCGTCGGGCTCCCTGCTCGGCAGGGAGTCTGCTTCTCCTTCTGACCCTCTTCCCTCTCGTGCTCTCTATCTCTCATTCTCTCTCTCTCTCAAATAAATAAATAAATAAAAATCTTAAAGAAAATTTCTGGATGGCAGAATATGAACATTTTTAATTTAAAATTCAAAGGTTGCCTCTTCCTCCCAACACACAAATGTACACTGTCACCAGCAGAGTTCAAGGGTGCCATTTTCCCCATACATTATGGTATGCTAATGATCTTTTAAATTGTTTTCTGGCCTAATAGGTTATAAAAATGAGATCTCATTATTATCTTAATTTGTATTTTCTTGAAAATTATTGAGGTTGAACAGTTTATCATTTGTATTTCTTATCCTGTATCCTGTGAATTGGCCATTCGTATCCTTTGAATATTTCTTTTGGATTATTTTTTTCTTACTGATTTATAGGAGGTATTTATGTGTTCTGCATAGAGGCTTTTATCTTACAAGTTACCAATATTTTATTCGAATCTTGTCTTTTAGCTTTAGGATGTCTTGATTATACAGAAGTGTATAATAAGTATGTAGTCAAAATTATCTAGGTTTTGTGTCTTACCTTCAAGGTTAAAATATACTTTTATATATTTTCCTGCAATCTCATTTCTTTTTTATGTTTAGCACTTTATCTTCATGAATTAGCTATGGGTACAGTAACAATCTTACTTTACTATGTTTTCCTAAATGAATTCACTGGCAGCAACACTAATTTATTGAATAGCTTAAACTTTTCTCATTGAGGTGAAATGACTATATCATGAATGGTATGTGGTGGTCTGGTCCACTGATCTACTTGTCTATTCTAGGCCAATACCACGTTTTCCTTATTATTCATTATAGTTTTATGTTATATTTTAATATTGGCTTAAGAATATGCTTCTTCTTTTTTAAAGGACTAATAAATGAACCTAATTTGTGTTTTTATACTTTTTTTTCGTGGGGTGTTGAAAACCATTTCCATGAGTTTGAACACTCCCTCCTGTGCCTTTCTCTAGAATTGCTGTAGATGCAAGGGGATGGATGGGCACAGGGCACCATCTCAGGGACCTGTGTGTATGACTGGGGTATATTCCCTGCAATGCACTGTGCTTCCTCCCTAGAAAGCCCAGAGTTTTACTTTTTTTCTTTTTCAAATTTTGCTGAGCCATTTCTTCCATTAGGGCTACTGTCTAATGGAGAAGGTCACAGCACAACAGAAATAACTAAAAATAAAGTGGCTATATATTGAACTGTTAATTTACCTGTTATCACAAAAGAAGGAAATCCATGTTCTTTACCGGGAGTTCAGATGGGCTTTTCCAAGACTGTGGATCCTTCACATTTAGTAAATCTTATATCTTGTCTGCTTTATATTTTTCTTCCAAATGTTACACAGTCCAGTCTACTCAGTGAATGCCTATATTTTCTATTAGCCTGACATTGACCAGATTCCTTGTAAACTATAATCCTGGTCTTACTGTGTCAGAGTCTTTGGCCTTTTTCCTGAATTGGCTTTCATTATAAAGAGTTCTTTACTTAAAATACCTTTTGATGAGTCATCAAGATTAAATAGCACCACTCTGAAAATTCCTCTTGCCACCAAACGCATGCTCCTTTAACGAAATCATCCTATCTGAATTTGGTAAACAAGTTGTTCTCTTAGGCTACTAGAGATGAAATCTTCATGACTTGCCACTTAGGTTTTCCCTAAAATCAAAGGCATTAACACCAGGCATTCTACAAAGAAGATAAATTAATTACGAGTTTCTTGTTCTCGTCATCTTAAACCCCTAGCATTGATTTTATCAATACATAAACTAATATCCCCTAATAAGTTTCAAGCAGAGATAAATGTATGCATTTCTTTGCATTTATGGGGTAATCAAACATTATATGTGCTTATTGATGCAGGGAAGTTTATGAAATTTCAGATAGTATCTGAGTTATTTCTATCTAGGAAGTTGGCAGAACCATCCAGGGCTAACAGTGGGCTTTTGTGCCCAAGTGTACCTGTCTTCCTTAGTAATTACTGTAGTTCCTAGAGAATTCTAGGTTTTTGCTCATGGCTGCTCCGTCTAGAGTTCATTCATCTTTACCCAGTTAAACAAATTTCATCTTTAAGACAGCCTGGAGTCCCTAATTCCTGGAACCTTGTGCAACACCATAGCCACCCAACCCAACACTCTTACCAATGAAGTGACTATCTTTAGAATTTACATAATGCCCCAGGTATTTCTCCATTCATTGTTTCCACTATAATGAGCTCTCCCTGAGGGCAGGGATTCAGTGTTACTTTTGTTGCTAAGCACTTAGTGGGACATTCTAGATGTCCTTTGTGTGAATGAATACAAAAATCACAACTGCCCTGAAAGAACATTTAAAGGTGGTTCTATAGCCAAAGCTCTCCTAGCCCTCAGTGATTTCTCAGATTGTGGGATCAAGGACTGGCTTGAATTTAAGATGTGGCAGAAGTCAGAGTGGACCACAGCAATGACAGTGTCAAGCACAGTCATTAAGAGGCATAAAGAACAATAACATGGTGGGGCACCAGGGTGGCTCAGTCAATTCAGCATCTGACTTCAGCTCAGGTCATGATCCCAGGGTAAGTCTCCCTGCTTAGTGGGCAGTCTGCTGCTGCTTCTCCCTCTGCCCCTCCGCCTGCTCATGTTCTCTTTCTTGCTCGCTCTTTCTCTCTCAAATAAAATCTTAAAAAAAAAAAAAAAAACATGGTCACAGATCATTGGAGAATCCTCTGGTTGATTTTCTGAGCCTAAAAGCAGGGTCTTGTCAATGGAATCAATGTAGTATCAATCAAAGGAGAGAACCTGCCAGTTCAGCTAGCTCACAGAGATGCAGATGTCTTTAGAACTAGAATACTATTAAAAAGTTCAGTTTGAGAGGTGCCCAGGTATCTCAGTTGGTTAAGCATCTGCCTTGATCACAGGGTCCTGTGATCAAGCCCCACATTGGGCTCCCTGCTTGGTGGGAGCTCCCTGCTCAGCCTGCTTCTCCCTCTCCCTCTGCCTGCCACTCCCCTTGCTTGTGCGCTCTCTCTCTCTCTTTCTCAAATCTTTAAAAAGTTCAACTTGACAACTCACTACAGTATTTCATACTTTACCATCAACAGCAAGAAAATATCAACCAAATGGAGTACAAACTAGTAAGATTGGGTTGAAGATGAAAATGTGCCACATCTTGTCCTTAAATGGTATCATTTTAAAAATTAACATATAATGTATTTGTTTCAGGGGTACAGGTCTGTGATTCATCAGTCTTATATAATACCCAGGGTTCATTATAACACATACCCTCCCCAGTGTCCATCACCCCTACCCCACTCCTCTCCAGCAACCCTCAGTTTGTTTCCTAAGATTAAAAGTCTCTTATGGTTTGTTTCCCTCTCTGGTTTCATCTTGTTTCATTTTTTTCCTCTCTCCCTCTATGAATCTCTGCCTTGTTTCTTAAATTCCACATATCAGTGAGATCATACGATAATTGTCTTTCTCTGATTAACTTATTTCGCTTAGCATAATACCCTCTAGTTCCATCCATGTCGTTGTAAATGGCAAGATTTCTTTTTTTTATTATGTTCAATTAACCAACAGATAGTACATCATTAGTTTTTGATGTAGTGTTCAATGAATCATCAGTTGCATATAACACCCAGTGCTCATCACCCCATGTGCCCTCCTTAATACCCATCACCCAGTTACCCCATCTCCCACCCCCTCCCTTCTGCAACCTTCAGTTTGTTTCCCAGAGACCAGAGTCTCTCATGGTTTGTCTCCCTTTCTGATTTTTTTCCCATTCAGTTTTCCCTGCCCCTGTGGTCTTCCACACTCTTCCTTATGTTCCACATATGAGTGAAACGATATGATAATTGTCTATTTCTGCTTGACTTATTTCACTTAGCATAATCCCCTCCAGTTCCATCCATGTCATGCAAATGGTGGATGTTTATCCTTTCTGATGACTGAGTAATATTCCATTGTGTGTGTGTGTGTGTGTGTGTGTGTGTGTGTGTGTGTGTGTGTGTGTATATATATATACCACATCTTCTTTATCCATTCATCTGTTGAAGGACATCTCAGTATCTTCCACAGTTTGGCTATTGTGGACATTGCTGCTATGAACATTGGGGTGCATGTGACCCTCCTTTTCACTACATCTGTATCTTTGGGTAAACGCCTAGTTGTGCAATTGCTGGGGCATAGGGTAGCTCTATTTTTAACGTCTTGAGGAACCTCCATACCGTTTTCCAGAGTGGCTGTACCAGCTTGCACACCCACCAAGAGTGTAAGAGGGTTCTCCTTTCTCCACATCCTCTCCAACATTTGTTGTTTCCTGTATTGTTAATTTGTGCCATTCTAACTGGTATAAGGTGGTATCTCATTGTGGTTTTGATTTGTAATTATCCTTTGTGATGGGGTCTTTGTCTGGTTTTGGGATCAGGGTAATGCTGGCCTCATAGAACAAATTTGGAAGTTTTCCGGCCATTTCTATTTTTTGGAACAGCTTCAGTAGAATAGGTATGGTTTCTTTTTTAAATCTTTGATAGAATCCCCTGGGAAGCCATCTGGCCCTGGACTCTTGTTTTTGGGGAAGTTTTTGATTACTGTTTCAATTTCCTTGCTGGTTATTGGTCTGTTCAGATTGTCTATCTCTTCCTGTTTCAGTCTTGGTAGTTTGTAAGTATCCAGGAATGCACCCATTTCTTCCAGATTGCCTAGTTTGTTGGCATATAGCTGCCGGTAATAAGTTCTAATAATAGTGTTTATTCCCTTGGTACTGGTCATGTTTTCTCCCCTTTCATTCATGATTTTATTAATTTGGATCCTTTCTCTTTTCTTTTGGATAAGTCTGGCCAGAGGTTTGTCGATCTTATTCTTTCAAAGAATCAGCTTCTAGTTTCATTGATCTGTTCTACTGTTCTTCTAGTTTCTAGTTCATTGATTTCTGCTCTAATCTTTATTATTTCTCTTCTCCTGCTTGGTTTAGTCTTTATTTGCTGTTCTTTTTCCAGGTCCTTTAGGTGTAAGGTTAGCTTGTACATTTGGGATTTTTCTAATTTTTTGAGAGAGGCTTGGATGACTATGTACTTCCCTCTAAGGACCGCCTTTGCAGTATCCCATAGGTTTTGAACCAATGTGTTTTCCTTTTTGCTGGTTTGCATGAATTGTTTAAGTTCCTCTTCAATTTCCTGGTTGACCCATTCATTCTTTAGCAGGATGCTTTTTAACTTCCAAGTGTTTGTGTTCCTTCCAAATTTTTCCTTGTGGTTGAGTTCCAGTTTCAAAGCATTGTGGTCTGAAAATATGCAGGAATGATCTCAATCTTTTGGTATCAGTTGAGACCTGATTTGTGACCCAGTATGTGATCTATTCTGAAGAAAGTTCCATTTGCACTTAAGAAGAATGAGTTCTGTTGTTTTAGGATGGAATGTTCTGTATATATCTACAAAGTCCATCTGGTCCAATGTGTCCTTCAAAGCTCTTGTTTCTTTGTTGATCTTCTGCTTAGATGATCTGTATATTGCTGTGAGAGGAGTGTTGAAGTCTCCTACTATTAATGTATTATTATCAATATGATTCTTTATTTTGGTTATTAGTTGGTTTATGTAGTTGACTATTCCCATGTTAGGTGCATAGATATTTACAACTGTTAGATTTTCTTGTTGGATAGACCCTTTAAGTATGATATATATAGTGTCCCTCTACATCTCTTACTACAGTCTTTGGTTTAAAATCTAATTTGTCTGGGGTGCCTGGGTGGCTCAGTTGGTTAAAGCGACTGCCTTCGGCTCAGGTCGTGATCCTGGAGTCCCCAGATCGAGTCCCACATCGGGCTCCCTGCTCAGCAGGGAGTCTGCTTCTCCCTCTGACCCTCTTCCCTCTCGTGCTCTCTATCTCTCTCATTCTCTGTCTCTCAAATAAATAAATAAAATCTTAAAAAAAATAAAATAAAATCTAATTTGTCTGATATGAGAATTGCTACCCCAGCTTTCTTTTGAGGTCCATTGGCATGGTAAATTGTTCTCCATCCCCTCACTTTCAATCTGGAGGTGTCTCTTGTAGAAAGCATATGGATGGGTCCTGCTTTTTTATCCAATCTGAAACCCTGTGTTTTTTGATGGGAGCATTCAGCCTGTTCACATTGAGAGTAACTATTGAAAGATATGAATTTAGCGCCATTGTATTGCATGTAAAGTCCCTGTGTCTATAGATTGTTAATTTCTGGTCTATATTTCTCTTGGGGTCTTTCTTCCTTTGTAGAATCGCCCTTAATATTTCTTGGAGGGCTGGCTTGATGGTCACATATTCTTTCAGTTTCTGCTGGTCCTGGAAGCTCTTTATCTCTCCATCCATTCTGAATGACAGCCTTGCTGGATAAAGTATTCTTGGCTTTATGTTGTTCTCATTTAGTACCCTGAATATGTCTTGCCGGCCCTTTCTGGCTTGCCTGGTCTCTGTGGATAGGTCTTATGTTATTCTGATGTTCTTCCCTCCATACATAGGAAATCTCTTCCCTCTAGCTGCTCTCAGGATAGCTTTCTTGGCTCTAAGATTTGCAAGCTTCACTATTATATGTTGGGCTCTTAGTCTATTTTTATTGATTTTGGGAGGGGTCCTTTCTGCTTCTTGGACATGAATGCTTGTCTCCTTCCCCAGATTAGGGAAGTTCTCAGCTATGATTTGCTCAAATATAGCTTCTAGTCCTCTCTCTCTCTCCCCACCCCCTCGGGGATCCCACTAATTCTGACATTGGAATGTTTCATGGCATCACTGATCTCTCTACATCTATTTCAGTGGGCTACTAGCTGCCTATCCCTATCTTCCTCAGCTTCCTTCCTTTCTATCAGCTTATCTTCTGGATCACTGATTCATTCACTCTGGCTGTTAGAGTATCCAGTTTAGACTGCATCTTATTCATAGCATTTTTAAGTTCAGCCTGATTAGATCTCATTTCTGCCTGTAGAGATTCTGTATTGTCACTAATGACTTCATGATTGCTATCCTGAAGTCTATCTCTGACATCTTGCTTATATCCATATCCATTAGATCTCTGGCAGAGGACATTGTCTCTGAGTCTTTGTTGGGAGTTCCTCCTCCTAGTCATTCTGTCAAGGGATGGTTGAGCTAATGAACAGAGTCTAAAATATCAACCACGACCCAAGCAAAATGCACCTTAGAAAAAATCCAAAGTGGTCAAAAGCTATCACAGATACACAACCAAAGCCAAGATGATCCAAAACAATAAAAAAAGAAAAAAAAGGGGGGGGGGCAGGGAGAGAGATTATAATCTCTCAGGGTGAACAAAGCAGGGTGATCTGCCTGTCCCTGAATGATTTTTAGTCTGTGTGTTAGAAGAC
Source organism: Eumetopias jubatus (assembly GCF_037043125.1). Lineage (NCBI taxonomy): Eukaryota > Metazoa > Chordata > Mammalia > Carnivora > Otariidae > Eumetopias > Eumetopias jubatus. The sequence continues at coordinate 25,893,169 of NW_028274808.1, read as the reverse complement.
ACTACACCTCAAAATTGCAAAGAAATCAGAAATATATATACCAAGATAAAATCGAATAGAGTGAAAAATGGGCAGTATGGGGCATAAATCTTTAAAACATAGATGTAAAAAAAATAAAACTTACAAAGTGACTTAAAAACATTGGTTAGGAAATAAGAATCTATTTGAAATGGGAACAGGGTGAAAAAAAGAAAATAATAAAGAAATGTAAAATTTTAGCCTGAAATATAAGAGAGTTGTGAAGGAACACCTGGAGCTCCCTGTATTTTCCCCTGGCGCTGGAGTTTTACCGTCCTGTGAGAAATAAGCTTATCATTCACCTGTTCTTCCAGTCTGTTTTCTAGGGGAGGGGCCTGCTGCTCAGCTGCTCAGGGGTCTTTGCCTGGATGGAGTTGCACCACCCCTTGTCAGGGGGATGGGCTTAATGTGAGCTGGTTGGCCATGTGGCTTTTGTTCCCTGGTGTCTTTTCACTTCTCTTTAGAGGGTCAGAGCATATATGACCCAGCAGGAATCTCCAGCCCAGAGCCACAAGATTGCAGTTCCCCCCACCCTTCAACAAATCCTCTAGGTCAAACTGTCTCCACCTCTGTGCCTACCAAACTCTACAGACTCATGCAATTTGTGCCAGCTGCACCTCTCCTGGGGGAGTCATGGGGACCTGTGAGTGTCTCTGTGCTTTGTGACTTTGCAATTACTAGCAGCTGTGGGCTCGTGGGGGCACCCTCTTCCACAGTTCCCAGGTCACGCTGGGTGCTGGCCCAGTGTCCCTTCAGGGGTCATACCGCCCTGAGAGCTGTCGCCCAGTCATGGGCGTGGGTTCTTTGTGTGCCAAACCGCCAAATCCCGCGGCTCCTGACAGCTGTACCTCTCCCAGGGGAGTTATTGGGACCCGCAAGCGTCTCTGCACTTTGTGACCTTGCAATCGCTAGCAGCCAGGGCTCACACATGCACCCTCTTCCAGAGCTCCCTGGTCATGCTGGGTGCTGCCCCAGTGTCCTTTTGTGGGCCAGACCACCCTGAGAGCTGTTGCCCTGTTGTGGGTGCAAGCCATTTTATAACTCCCCTAGGATGTTAAACAGCCCACACCTTCTAGTCCTTTTCAGGGTGGTCAGGCAGAGGGCAGTCTCCACCGGCTTGGCTCGTGGTTTATGGTGACCAAAGTTGAGAGTCCCTTCTGGGCTTGCTGACCATAACCAGTCTCCCTGCTCCACTGCTTGGGCACTCCATCAATTCAGGCTCCCCTATTCTTTCTGAGACTCCTGGAATCCTGAGACCACAATAATCCACCTAGAATTCTTCCCTGTTCATCCCCTGTGCCCTTTTCAAAAGGGAGTGCCTCTCACTAGAGCAGATTTCCAAGGGTCCCGATTTTTTGCTCCAGTGTTATATCACTTTCTGGTGGCCGGCTCATGGAGGCTTCCTCCCCACCTCTGTTTATCTTCCAGTATTTTCCCCAAAGATTCAAGGTTCCGCACCTCCTACCTTGCAAAAAGTAGTCGTTTTTTCTGCTTGTGGAGATCCAGATAAATCTTCTTACATCTCAGGTTGAACTCATGTGTGTTCAGAATGGTTTGATAGATATCCAGCTAAATTTGAGGGACCAAATGAAACGAGGCTCCCTACTCTTTTGCCATTTTGCCCCCAGCCAAGATTTTTCTGATGGCTGTGTAATATTCCATTGTGTGTGTGTGTGTGTGTGTGTGTGTGTGTGTGTGTGTACACACACATATATATGTATCTTCTTTATCCATCTGTCAGTAGACATCTGGGCTCTTTCCATAGTTCAAATATTGTAGACATTGTTGCCATAAACATGGGGGTGCAGGTGCCCCTTCTTAACACTACATTTGTATCTTTGGGGTAAATACCCAGTAGTGAAATTGCTGGGCATAGGGTAGCTCTATTTTCAACTTTTTGAGGAACCTCCATACTGTTTTCCAGAGTGGCTACACCAGCTCGCCTTCCCACCAAGAGTGTAAGAGGGCTCCCCTTCCTCCACATCCTCGCTAACATTTGTTGTTTCCTGTCTTGTTAATTTTAGCCATTTTGACTGGTGTGAGGTGGTATCTCATTGTGGTTTTGATTTGTACTTCCCTGATGCCAAATGATATTGAGCACTTTTTCATGCCCATTTCTTGATTGGATTATTCTTTGGGTGTTGAGTTTGATAAGTTCTTTATAGATCTTGGATACCAGTCCTTTATCTTTATCTGTAATGTCATTTGCTAATATCTTCTCCCATTCTGTCGGCTGTCTTTGGTTTTGTTGACCGTTTCCTTTGGTGTGCAAAAGCTTTTTATTTTGATGAAGTCCCAAAAGTTCATTTTTGTTTTTGTTTCCTTTGCCTTTGGAGACGTATCTAGCAAGAAGCTGTTGCAGCCAAGGTCAGAGAGGTTGCTGCCTGTGTTCTCTAGGATTTTGATGGATTCCTGTATCACATTTAGGTCTTTTATCCATTTTGAGTTTATCTTTGTGTATGGTGTAAGAGAATGGTCCAGTTTCATTCTTCTGCATGTAGCTGTCCAATTTCCCAAAAACCATTTGTTGGAGAGACTTTTTTCCATTGGTATTCTTTCCTGAATTGTCAAAGACTAGTTGACCATAGAGTTGTGGGTCAATTTCTGGGTCTTCTATTCTGTTCCATTGATCTGTCTGTTTTTGTGCCAGTACCATAATGTCTTGATGATGACAGCTTTGTAATATAGCTTGAAGTCCATAATTGTGATGCCCCCAGCTTTGGTTTTCTTTTTCAACATTCCTTTGGCTATTTGGAGTCTTTTCTGGTATACCAACAATGAAAAGAAAGAGAGATTAAGGGGTCGATCCCATTTACAATTGCACCCAAAACCATAAGATACCTAGGAATAAATCTAACTGAAGAGGCAAAGGATCTGTACTCAGAAAATGATAGAATACTCATGAAAGAAATTGAGGAAGACATAAAGAAATGGAAAAAGTTCCATGCTCATGGATTGGAAGAACAAATATTGTGAAAATGTCTATACTACCCAGAACAATCTACACATTCAATGCACTCCCTATCAAAATACCATCAACTTTTTTCACAGAACTGGAACAAATAATCCCAAATGGTATCATTTTAATAGACGGCATGAAGCTTGAGATTTTGTATTTATTCATCTATTAGTATCAATTGTTACAAATTTTAGATCTTTGAAAGCTCATGGAGGGGGGAATTTTTAGATTTATTAATATTTATTGCTACAACTGAGGAAATGTGGCAGATGGTGCTTCCCACTGCATTGTTTTTTTTTTTTTTTTCCTTCAATTTTCTACCAATTTAGTATGAAGAAACCTCTGGTAAACCTCTTCTGTCTAAAAACATGTCGAAACAGTGAATAGAGTACTTACAGGGTTGGATAATTGGAAAGATGGGAAAGTTTTGTTTCTTTTTAAATGTCCATATTATTTAATTTTCTTTTTAAAATGTGCATTATACTTAAATAACTGAATAATCATCTAAATCAGCAGGTGATGAGTGATCTGCCTAACCCTCACTTTTCAGGGTTTGGGCAGTATTCACTGCATTTACAAGCCCTTCTGGGGGAGCGGGAGGGAAGGAAGTCTCAGCCTTGACACTTACAAGCAAGTCCCCTTATTTCCTCTTATTTTCCAGCCCCAAGGACTGCAGGAAACAGGCTAGGAAGAGCTCTAAAACCTTGACATTTCAGCCTGCAGTTGATCTTCCTGAACGCTAGGTGGCACTTGTGTGTCTCTACAGGGAAACCATCTAGACAGAAATTTTTAAAAAGTTAGAAACATTTGACAAATCACCAGATTAACCCAAGGAGAAATGGAATGTATGTGTTTTCTTGACACATTTTTGTGAGCAGATCAGAAAATTTTATCTTGATAAATTCTATTTTCTCCTCAATTAGGAAAAGATAACATTCTGATATCTGTCTGAATATTCCCATATCTAAATTTAAACTCATATATAAGATTATGGACATTGACTTAACAATCAAAATGTGCATTGTGTATACATATTCATGTCATTCCAAATCTTTGAGTGCCCACATGTGGTAAAAAGTCAAGACATATCTTAGACTTAGCCGCCGCCTCAGTGTAACTGAGAGACATCTGTTTCCTTACAAATTTTGGGTTACATTGCAAATCTAGCTTCCGTTAATTGAACACAAGATGAACACGAAACCCAGCCCCAGCCAGTTCCTGGGTTTTCCCAATAGTTGAAATTGATGGCAGCACGCTTAGAGCCTTTTTTTGACCTTTTTTGACCTGTGTTTGCATCCTCATTAAGACATATACACAAATGCATTACTGATAAGGGGGGAAATGTAACTCACATGTCTATTAACACTAGAAGAAATAAATTGTGGTAGGTTCATAAAATGGAATGCTATACAGCAAGGAAAATGAACAACTGTAATATCGATTGAAATAAGCTGGACACAGAATATAGGATTCCATTTTTATAAATTCAAAAGCAGGCAATGAATCAATGGTTTTAGAAGTTAAGGTAGTAGTTAAATTTGGGGAGGAGGTGAGATTAGTAATTCAGAGTGGGTACAAGAGGAACTTCTAGGTAGTAGTTATGTTCTTGTTCTTCAACTAGATTTCTTCATTTTGTGATAGTTCATTAAGCTATATATTTATGGTCTGTTCACTTTTCTATATGTCTGTAATACTTTGAATTAAAAAGTTACAATAGAGGGTGCCTGGGTAGCTCAGTCGTTAAGCGTCTGCCTTCGGCTCAGGTCATGATCCCAGGGTCCTGGGATCGAGCCCCGCATCGGGCTCCCTGCTCGGTGGGAGGCCTGCTTCTCCCTCTCCCACTCCCCCTGCTTGTGTTCCTGCTCTTGCTGTGTCCCTCTCTGTCAAATAAATAAACAAAATCTTTAAAATATATATATCTTTTTAAAAAAAGTTAAAATACATATAAATCTTTTTAACATCTCTGAAGAGGCCAGAGATTTAAAATCAACAGGCGTGAGGTTTTAGGATCTATCTAAATGCTATATACATAGCAAAAGCTCAACGAACGGTAGATCAGTTGATCGATTTCATCTACTAATTAAAGCTATTTTGATACGCTGGCTGTGGATATTTTTGTTATAAAATTTGAGCACAGAAATAACATGGGGTCGGTCTAATGTGAATAGCTTTTTGTGGTCTGTCACGTAGGGAAAAAAATCAGGGTGAGCTGAATAGATGAATATCTGAGAAAGGATGCTTTCTAGGAGGAAGTTCTAGTTTTTTCTAATGCCTTGGTAATTTGACACCGCCCACCACTTCAACCAGGTCTAAGCCCACTTCTCCCCTCCCCCACTCTCCTTTTGGCCACACTGTAAGCCATACAAAACTTCCTGTAGTTCTGCTGATCCCTTTATATGGACCACTACCCCTGTCCCCCATTGTTCCACCTGTCCAATGCTGGGCATTTATCGCCTACCTGCTATGCTCATTCCATCTATTTCACAGCTGCCACTTATTCACCAGATAGCACGGCCAATCCTGGCACATTAATCGGGCACTTAACACATCTATGGACCTGTTTTTCCTACAAAACTATAAGCTTCTAAAAGGCTGATTCAAGTATCCCAAATACCTGTTCCAATGTTGAGCACAAGGTAGATGCTAATCCGTATTTTTAGAACCCAAGATCTAACTGTGAGCAAGAGTATGTCCCTTAAAGAGATCTAGATGTTCTCTATTTGGCATTCCTATCCTTCATACATTGTCAACAGTATGAAACACAGGTAGCTTTAGAATCTGCAAGACTAAGAATGAAAATAACTTAGACTGCATTGTCCCGATAAATAACACAGATACCTATGACTTCATAAAATTTTTATTTCCCTGTAGATCCCATTGATGTTTTAATATTGAAAAACTTTAAAAAACATTTTAATTCCAGTATAATTAACATACAGTGTTATATTAGTTTTAGGTATACACTATAGCGATTCAACAATTCTGCACATCACTCATTGCTCATCATGATAAGGTACTCTTAATCCCCTTCCGCTGTTTCATCCACCCACCTCCCCTCTGGTAACCATTAGGTTGTTCTCTGTAGTTAAGAATCTATGTTTGGGGGGCCCTTGGGTGGCACAGTCAGTTGAGCATTGAACTCTTGGTTTGGGCTCAGGTCATGATCTCATGGGTAATGGGGTGGAGTGTGTGTCTGACTCCATGCTCAGCGGGGAGTCTGCTTGAAGATTCTCTCCCTCTGCCCCTCCTCCCACTCACACATGCACACTCTCCCTCTCTAAAATAAATCTTTAAAAAAATATTTTCTATTTGTATCTTCTTTGTTCATTTGTTTCTTCCACAGATGAGCAAATGATGGTATTTGTCATTCTCTTACTGACTTATTTTATTTAGCATTATACCCTCTAGATCCATCCATGTTGTTGCAATGGCAGGATTTCATTCCTTTTTATGGCTGAGTAATATTCCAGTGTGCGTGTGCGTGTGTGTGTGTGTGTGTGCGTGCGTGCGTGTGTGTGTGCGCGTGCGCATGCGCACGCATGCACACACACATCACTCTTTGTTCATCTATCAGTGAATGCTTGGGTTGCTTCCGTAATTTGGGTATTGTAAATAATCCTGCAGTAAACATAGAGGTGCATATAGCTTTTCAAATTAGTGTTTTTAGGGCGCCTGGGTGGCTCAGTCAGTTAAGTGGCTGCCTTAGGCTCAGATCATGATCTCAGGGTCCTGGGATCGAGCCCTGCATCAGGCTCCCTGCTCAGTGGGGAGTCTTCTCCCTCTGCCTCTGCCCCTCCCCCTGCTTGTACTCTCTCTCTCAAATAAATAAATAAAATCTTAAAAAGAATTAGTGTTTTTATATCCTTTGGGCAAATACCCAGTAGTGGAATTACTGGAAAATATAGTAGTCCTATTTTTAATTTTTTTGAGGAATCTCCATACTGTTTTCCACAGTGGCTGCACCAGTTTGCATTCCCACCCACAGTGCACAGTGTTCCTTTTTCTCCACATTCTCGCCAACACTTGTTTCTTGTGTTTATTTTAGCCATTCTGATGGGTGTGAGTTGCTATCTCATTGTGGTTTGGATTTGCGTTTCTCTGATGATTAGTGATTTTTAGCATCTTCCCATGCGGCTGTTGGCCATCTGTGGAGAAATATCTGTTCGTGTTTTCTGCCATTTTTAATTTAGATTATTTGGGTTTTTTGGTGTTTAGTTGTATAAGTTCTTTATATATTTTGGGTACTAACCCTTTATCAGATATGTCATTTGCATATATCTTCTCCCTTTCAGGAAGTCATCTTTTAGTTTTGTTGATTGTTTCCTTTGCTGTGCAAAAGGTTTTGTTTTGATGTAATTCCACTAGTTTATTTTTGCTTTTCTTTCCCTTAGGGCATATATCTAGAAACATGTTGCTATGGCCAGTGTCAGAGAAACCACTGCCTGTGCTCTCTTCTAGGATTTTTATGGCTTCAGGTCTCACATTTAGGTCTTTAATCCATTTGGAGTTTCTTTTTGTGTATGGTGTTAGACAGTGGTCCAGTTTCATGCTTTTACAAATAGCTGTCCAGTTTTTGCAATACCTTTTGTTAAAGACACTGTCTTTTTCCCATTGGATATACTTTCTTGCTTTATTGAAGATTAATTGGCCATATAAGCATGGATTTATCTCTAGGCTCTCAGTTCTGTTCTTTTGATCTACATGTCTATTTTTGTGCCAGTACCAACTGTTTTGATTACTACAGCTTTGTAATATAACTTGAAATCTGGGATTGTGATACGTACATTTTTGTTCTTCTTCAAGGTTGTTTTGGCTATTTGGGGTCCTTTGTGGCTCCATACAAATAGAAAATTAGGATTAAATTTTTTAGCTTTGTGAAAAATGTTGGTATTTTGATAGAGATTGCATTAAATTTGTAGATTGCTTTAGGTAATATGGACATTTTAATAATATTTGTTCTTCCAATCCATGAGAATGGAATATCTTCCCATTTATTGGTGTCATCTTCAGTTTCTTTAATCCATGTTTTATAGTTTTCACAGTACAGGTGAAACCTAACCTTGGTTAGGTTTATTCCTGTTTATTCGTAGATATTTTATTCTTTTTGATGTAATTATAATGGGACTGTTTTCTTAATATCTCTTTGTGCTGCTTCATTATTAGTGTATAGAAATGCAAGAGATTTTCACATGTTGATTTTGTATCCTACAACCTTAGTGAATTCATTTATCAGTTTTAGTAGTTTTTTGGTGGAGTCTCAGAGTTTTCTGTATATAGTATCATGTCCTCTGCAAATAGTGAAAGTTTTACTTCCTCCTTACCAATTTGGATGTATTTTATTTCTTTTTGTTGTCTGATTGCTCCAGCTAGGACTTCCAGTACTATGTTGAATAAAAGTGATGAGAGTGGACATCCTTATCTTATTCCTGACTTAGGGGAGGGGAAGAGTTTTTAGTTTCCCCCCACTGAGTATAATGTCAGCTATGGTTTTCTCATATATGGCCTTTATTATGTTATGGTTTGTTGCCTGTAGACCTACTTTGTTGAGGTTTTTTTTTTTATCATGAATCATGAATGGACATTGTACCTTGTCAAATGCTTTCTCTGCATCTATTAAAATAATCCTTTTTAAAAAAATCATATCAACAGGAGAAAGAATTGTGTTGATTTGCAAATATTGAATCACCCTTGTATCCCAGGAATAAACCCCACTTGATCGTGGTGAATGATTTTTTTCTTTGTTTTAATGTGCTGTTTGATTTGGTTTGCTAATACTTTTTTTTTTTTCCTAAGGGTTTTGGCATCTATGTTCATCAGAGAAATTGGTCTGTAGTTCTCTTTCTTCATAGTGTCTTATCTGGCTTTGGTGTCCCAGTAATGCTGGCCTTATAGAATGAATTGGGAAGCTTTCCTTCCTCTTCTATTTTTTTAAATAATTTCAGAAGCATAGATATTAATGCTCTTTAAATGTTTGCTAGAATTCACCTGTGAAGCCATCTAGCCCTGGACTTCTGTTTGTGGGAGTTTTCTGATTACTGATATAATTTCATCGCTGGTAATTGGTCTGTTAAAATTTTCTACTTTTTCCCCCTGATGTTTTGGGAGCTTATGTTTCTCAGGATTTATCCATTTCTTCTAGGCTGTCCAATTTGTTGCCATGTAATTTTTCATCGTATTCTCTTATCCTTTTTCTTTCTGTGATGTTGGTTGTTATTTCTCTTTCATTTCTCATTTTCTTTGAGTTCTCTCTCCCCCCACCCCACCCCCTTGTCTCTGTCTCAATGAATCTGGCTAAAGTTTTATCAATTTTGTTATATTTTCAAAGAATCAGCTCCTGGTTTCATTCATCGGTTCTATTAGGGTTTTTTAGTTTCCATATCATTTATTTCTGCTCTAATGGTTATTATTTCCTTCCTTCTACTGGTTTTGGGTTTTGTCTGTTGTTCTTTTTCTAGCTCCTTTAGGTGTAAGTTTGGGTTTATTGGAGATTTTTCTTGCTTCTTGAGCTAGGCCTGTATTGCTCTTAATGTCCCTCTTAGAACAGCTTTTGCTGCATCCCAAAGAATTTGGGCCATAGTGTTTTCATTTTCATTTGTCTGCGTGTGTTTTTTTTTAATTCTTCTTTGATTTCTTGGTTGACCCAGTCACTGTTTAGTAGCATGTTATTTAACCTCCCTGTATTTGTTTTCTTTCTAGATTTTTTTTCTTGTGGCTGATTTCTACTTTCAGAGCATGTCGGAAAAGATGCTTGGTATGACAGCAAACTTTCTGAATTAGTTGAGGCCTATGAGGCCTAACGTGGTCTATTCTGGAGAATGTTCCATGCACACTTGAAGAGAATGTGTATTCTACTGTTTTAGGATGGAATGGTCTGAATATATCTGTTAGATCCATCTGGTGGAATGTTTCATTCTAAACCGCCCCTTCCTTGTTGATTTTCTCTTTAGATAATCTATCTGTTGTTGTAAGTGGTGTGTTAAAGTCCCCTACTGTTATTGTATTATTATCAATGTTTTTCCTTTATGTTTATTATTAGCTGCTTTGTGTAGGCTGCTCCCATGTTGGGTACATAAATATTTACAATTGTTTTATCTCCTGTGGGATTGTTCCCTTTATGTAGTGTTATTCTTTGTCTCTTGTTACAGTCTTTAAAGTCTCTTGTCTGATATAATTATTGCTACCCAGTTTCTTTTCACTTCCATTTACATAATAACTGCTTTTCCATCCCTTTACTTTCAATCTGCAGGTGTCTTTAGTGCTGAATGAGTCTCTTGTAGGCAGCATGTGGATGGGTCTTGGTTTTTTATCTATTCTGTCTCCCTATGTCTTTTGATTGGAGCAGTCAGTACATTTATATTCAAAGGTAATTTTGATAGGTATGTACTCATTGCCATTTTCTTACTTGTTTTACTGTTGTTTTTGTAGTTCTTCTCTGATCCTTTTTTCTCTTCTACCATGGTTTGCTGGCTTTCTTTAGTGATATACTTGGATTTCTTTTTATTTTTTACAAATCACTGGATTTTCATTTGTGATTACCATTAGATTTCTATATAACATCTTGTGCATATAGCCATCTATATTAAGTTGATGGTCGCTTATATTCTAAAAGTGCTAAATTTTTACTCCTCTCCCCCTGCACCACATCTTAAGTATGTAGTGTCATAGTTTACATTCTTTTATTTTTTGAATCACTTGATTGGTTTTTACAGGTACACTTAATTTTACTGTTTTTGTGCTTCCTTCTTTTCTTATTGCAGCTGATGGTCTTTCATTCCACTTAAAGAATCCCCTTTAACATTACATGGAGAGCTGGTTTAGTGGTCATGAATTCCTTTAACTTTTGTTTGGGGAACTCTTTATCTCTCTTTCTATACTGAATGATAGCCTTGCTGGATAGAATATTGTTGGTTGCAGGTTTTTCTCTTTTCACCACCTTGTGGTGGCTGCTTGCACATTGCCACACTTGTGGTGCTAGTTGGGATAATACACCTGTGGGAGGTGTGTTGGAGGGAGTGAGTCCACAGGAGAACTCGGGCATGAGGCACACTGATAGCAAGGTAGGTGGAGAGTGTTGGACTTGTGCTTGTTCCCACAGATATCCCTGTATCTAGGCTGGGGGGCAGGCAAGGGAAGTGGCACCTGGTAGCTCTTTTGTCCTAAGAGAAGTCTTCCAAAGATCCCCAGCCCTCCGGCATACACGCTGAGATTAGTAAATAAATCTCTCCATATACTCCAGGCATCTTTCAAATTGCTGCATCTCAGAGATTCTGTTGGTTGTGCTGTCTCCTTAAAGGAGGGAGCTCAGTTTCCCACTGCCCTCCTGGCTCTCCCAGAGCCAAGCCCACTGACTTTTAAAGTTCTAGGTGTTAAGCCCCACTGATTGTAAGAACTCATGAAGTTAGGCCCCTGTAGTTTTCAAGGCCAAATGTTATCAGGGATTTGTCTTCTCAGTGTGAGTGCCCTGCACCTGGGGTGGTTGCCGTTAGGTCTGCTCCTCTCCCTTCTGTGTGCTGCAGCATCCCTCCCTCACATGGACCTTCCTGCAGTTTGGCTCCTGGCCTCATCTCTTTGTGGCCTCTTCTCCGCATTAGCTTTGGAGAATCTGTTGTGCCAGTCTTTGGGTCATTATTTACACTGGGTGTTATCTAGGTGTATTCATGTGGCAAGGTAAGCCTGGGATCCTCCTCCTCTGCCAGTCGCCCAGTCTTAATTTTGAAAATCTTACCAAGTTGGTGGTAACATGAAATCATTTATTCATGTATATCCAGATCTCTAGTCATTCTGTTCATGTTTATTGAGTAACTAGTATATGTACATTCAGTAGATGTACATACATAGAAGTACATTCTATGTAAGTACATAGTATACATTCAGTATATGTATATACATAGTATGTACATAGTATACATTCAGTATATGTACATAATAGAAGCATTCAGATATTTTGAGTTGGGGTGGAAGGGTGGGTTTTCCTGGTGTGTCTCACATTTACCACCTAGCCTGAGTGGAGTTATAAATAGATGTTCTGGGATCCAAAAGCATGATTATTTTGAGTCTGACCTGCTGATTTGTCTCTTAAGTCCCTTCCTTTCCTCATGTTTGGCAATTTTATCTCTACCTACAAATTCTCCACCTCCACTTACTAGAATCAGTTATAATCTGAGAAAGGAAACTTTCACCCGGTTGCAACCATGCTTCCACACAGCCTTTGCATCATAATCCTTATCAGTCTGATGTGAAGGCTGCATTAATGCCCCGAGGCTGCTGTAGCAAAGCCACCACCTTTTTTAGTCCAGCTTTGTAGCAAGTCTTGAAATCAGGAAGAGTGAGTCCTTCAACTTTTTTCTAATTGTTTTAGCATTTCCATTAATTTTAGGATTGGTTTGTTCAATTCTTCAAAACAAAGGCATCTATATGCATAAGGAATATTGGTCTATAGTTTTTTTGTGATATCTTTGTGGCAGCCAAGGAATAAATCTGATTTTTAAGAAACCTATAAAATAGAGAAAAATTATAACACACTACTCTGGAATGAATTTCTTATCATTAAAGTAGCATTTGTAAAGATTAAAGAACATTTCAAATCAAGACATTAAAAATCAGTGTTAACCATGGGGCCTAGGTGGCTCAGTTGGTTAAGCATCTGACTCTTGATTTTGGCTCCGGTCCTGATCTCAGGGTCCTGAGATCAAGCCCCATGCTGGCATGGAGCCTGCCTGAGATTCCCCTCTCTGCCTTTGCCCCCCGCCCACTTCCCCCCCAAAATAGCATTAACCTGAATTATGATAGAAAGTAGAAGAAAATCATCTTAGCAATGAAGACTTAATTACATTATGCTCAAATAACAGATTTTTTGGGGGGAGGCATCCATCTCTTTATTCAGGATTAATTTCTGGAAGTGGAAGCTCTGGGCCCAAACCCAGAATATTTTTATTTTAATTGATATTCCTAACTTAAACTCTAAAAGGGTTGTATTAATTTACAAGCAAAAAATGCTATTTCTTTGGATTCTTAACAATCCACGTCTTTGCTAACACGACAGGTAAATTGTATTAATTTTCATTTTTTAATTCAGTGAAGTTTAATTTAGTTTCCAGCTTTGTAATTTTGGTTTCTAGCTTTATCCATTTGCAATTCATTACCTTTTTAATATCTAATTTTAGCCATATGCTTGTTATTAGATTACTCATTTTTGTATAGAATAGCCTATTGTTCTATCATTGTAACATCCCATGGAATCTCACTGGAGATTGGAAACAGAGTTTTTAGGTCTCAGACCTTCTCTTTTAACCATCAAAAAGGTAGCGTCCTACCTGCCTCTTTACTATCCCTATGAAATATATCAGAGTTCTCAAGTTACCAGATTCCCTGAGTGAACAGAACTTTTTTTCAGCAGTGTGATATGCATAGAGACTCAAAGTCCCTATTTTGATATAATTTTCTTTTAATATCTGAGTTCTAGCTCTTCTATTTATAATACATTTTTGACCTTTGGACAAATCTGTCTAGTCCTATCTTCTTAAGTCCTGGTTTCAACTTATGCTATCAGGGGATTATCTCACCTAGGCTCTTGGTAGATATGCTACCCTAGGCAGGTGCTGGTCCTTGACGGGCAACACACAGTTATAGCAAGAAATGTTTCACAAATGGTATCTGATATGGTCTAGTTAAGATTAATCTTAACTATAGCTTAATTAAGATTAATAAAATCTCATTCCTTAGAAATAATTATCCATTGACCTAAAGTCAACCAAAGTCTTTTTTCCCCTAATATTAAAATATATAATTGTTTGGAGGGCAGGGGGAGCAACTAACTTGAAATAAATCAGAAAACATCTTCACATTAATCATTCTTCTCAGATGCTTCAAATTTGTACTTAATGCCTTTCTCCTCCTGGACATCAGAAAGAACACCTGGGTATTCTGGCAGAAGTTTGTTTCTCCAAATCAATTTCTTGAAAAAATATGTCACTTTCAAGTTCCTGCATAATCCTTGTCACAAATAGTCTAAGATGGCCTGGCTTGTTCATGGCTTCCTTATGAACAGAACTGCCTCCCGCTATCCAAACCATGTCCACTTTATTTGCTAATTCTGATTGCTCAATAAATTTTAAGGCATCATCCAGACTTTGGCCAAGAAAATGAGCTCCTTGTGGAGGTTCCTTGAGGTCTCTGCTGAGAACTAAATGAATTCTGTCCTTTAAAGGTTGATTCTTCTTGGGAATAGAGAACCATGTCTTCCTACCCATAATCACCAAATTCTGTTTACCTTCTACTGATGAGGTTGTGGTCATTCTTTGGAAAAACTTGCATTCATTCCTGAGCGGGGGCCAGGGCAAGTCCCCGTTCTTGCCAATGCCCATGTTCCGGGACGCAGCGACGATGCAGTTTAACCTACGAACCATGATAGGAATCATGACAGCAGCTGTAAACACCTCCCAGCTAGCTCACCAAACTGGGATTACCCCACCGAGCTTGGTGCGAAATTCAAGAACAGATTTAAGTGAATATATTGACGGACTTTGAGGAGGATAATGAAAACAGCCTAGGGAACGGAAAACAAAGAGGTGTTGAAATGTTGATTTGAAATGTTCTTTAATCTTTACAAATGCTACTTGCTATAACTGTGTGTTGCCCGTCAAGAAGGATACAAGAGGAAGTAAGAGAGATGGAAGATAGGGAAAGAATAGCCAATAGAAGAAAATCAGCAAATTATTTTTTTAAATTCAGGAGAACTTTTTAGAAATAAAAGGTCTGAATCTACACGTTAAGAGTTCATCGTATACCTAAGAAAACTGAACTATAATGTTCAAGTTTGAGTCCTAGCCTTACAAACTACTGGACTCTAATACAAACTATTAGACTCAAAAATTCATTTTACCTGGAGGCTCCAGGTAAAAATCTAGATCACTTGCCAGACTGATTTTTGTTCTTTTGTTATGCATGTATATACACACATCCTGCTGTGGAGCTGGGTTAATAGCAACTATTGCAACTATTTCACTTGCCACTTACCACCCTGTTTGGGAGTTGAGCATTTGAGTGCAAGAGGTAAATCACAGGTCTGTTCTAATTCCACGGATGTGGAAATATTCTTGGAACTAAAGGTATGTTTTTCTTTCACTCCCTGGGTTGCATAAAGAGTTCTTAAAACCTTTCACCTTGCCATTTTGTTTCTTTTTGTCCTTACTTAGACATGTTCTAGCATGTTCTACTGTTCAACAATGATTTACACTGTATGCTGCTACATCATTATTTCTTTACCTTCATACTCAATTTGTTGGTGATAGTAAAATTCACTTCAGTAGCCCCACGTACACACACCTTTTTTCCTCCCTTCCCCCCTCTCTCTCATCCTTCCTTCCTTTGCCTTTTGGAAGTATCTGATCTGCTTCTGCTTTCTTGGAGTATCTTAACTAATTTCAGTGGCACTGGTTTATAATAAATCAAGTGGATTAAAGTTTGGTAATTATTCATTGAGTACTCAGCAATAAAGGCATTTCAGAGAATGCAGAAACTATTTTAAATATAGGGCACATAAGCATATGAGATTTTTCTGATGTAAATGTTACATACCATTGTTCTATTGTTGTTTGTTTTGTTTTAATTTGGATCTCTGCTAGTTGAAACTACACTGATAAGAATATCGTACATGAAATCTGAGTAAACAATACAAAACATGGAAAACGTACAATACATGATGGATGTTATAATCAGGACAGGCAGCAAGTAATAGAGGGCTAAGCAGAAAGGCCATTCATGCTGCTTGAAAGGTTAAGCATTTGTTTGACAGGAGAGTGATATTTTTAGTTCAGCCTTGGAGGATAAGGAGAGTTTCACTATATAGTGTAAAGGAATATGGCTTCTAAGGCAAGAAACCAATGCATAGGGGTATTAGTGGAGGGTTCTTTGAGACTGTCAGGAAAGATGTGACAAAAAAGCAATAAGAGGCTGGGAAGCACTGTAGGCTGAAGGCAGAGCTGAAGAGGTTAGATGTTATCCTTCCTCTAAAAGGGACCATCAGAGGTTTTCAAGCGAGGGAACGGGATGACTGGATCAGAATTTTAGAAACATTTTTCTTGAAGTGGTGAAGGGGGTAAATGATGGAAAGAGAGAGACTATCAGAAAAAGTCATGAGAAGAAGTGGTCTACCCAAGTAGTCTTCAAACATTTTTGCTCATGAAGTCCCTAAAAAATTTGAAAAACAATGTTCCTCTTCACATATTTTAAGTTGAGGAATATGTTTTTATCATAAATTTAAATAATGACAAAAAGTGCAATTTTCAGGGGAAGGAAAGATAGCGGGGGAGTAGGGGACCCTATTCCAACTGGTCCCCAGAATTGAGCTGGATATCTACCAGACCACTCTGAGCACCCACGAAACCAGCCTGAGATGTAAGAAGATCTGGAGCTCTACAAGCAGAATATCGCAGGCGGTTGGTTTCGAGGTATGAAGCGGGGAGCCCTGATTCTGCGGGCAGATATGGGAGGATAAACGGCAGCGGGTGGGAGCCTGGCCGTGGGGATCCTACACTGCCAGTGAGTGACAGCCTCACGCGCTGGGGACCGGGCACAGACTCGCAGACCGGAAAGGACTTTAGGACAGCCCCTGGGGTGGAAACCCGGAGCTGCAGGGTTGCTCATGCAATCCATGGGTGGCTGGCAGTTTTAGAAGCACAAAGGGCAGAGATGTGCCCTGACCTGAAGGCAGGACTGGGGGCACTGCGGGGGCGCCCGATCCAGGCTGCTGCAGTTTATAGCAGCATGGATAGAAATGGAGACAGTGTGACCTGGAGAGCTCACTGAAGAACAGACTGTGATCTCTCTGCTCTGAGGCAGAGGGTTGGAAACGGTCTCTTCTGCTCTGACTTGCGGAAGAGACGCGGAAAACCACCAGGGAAAGAGAACAAAAGCCCCAAAAACTGATTCCCGCTGAGCCGATCCCCCGCCACAGGGGGTCAGGGCAACTCCGCCCAAATAGGGTTGCCTGAGTAACAGCGCGGCAGGCCTCTCCCCAGAAGACAGGCTGGGAAAACAAGAGGCCAGCAACCCTAAGGTCCCAAGAAAATAGATGCATCTTGCTTGGGTTCTGGTCAATAATTTGGACTCTATACATTCCCTCAAACACCCATCAACAGAATGACTAGGAGGAGGAACTGCCAAAATAGAAAAGTCTCAGAGATTATGACTTATGCTGCAGATTTACAAATGGATGCAGATATAACCAAGATGTCGGAGATGGAATTCAGGCTAGCAATTGTGAAGACAATAGCTGGAATGGAGAAATCAATTAATGGCAACATAGAGTCTCTAAGGGCAGAAATGAAAGCTGAATTGGCAGAACTTAAAAATGCTATCAATGAGATCCAATCCAATCTAGATAATCTAACAGCTAGGGTAACTGAGGCAGAAGAATGAATAAGCGACCTGGAAGACAATATAATAGATAAAAAGGGAAAAGAGGAATATAATAGATAAAAAGGGAAAAAAGCGACCTGGAAGACAATATAATAGATAAAAAGGGAAAAAAGAAATTTCAGAATCCATGAAAATAGAATCAGAGAAATAAGTGACACCATGAAGCGTTCCAGTGTCAGAATAACTGGAATCCTGGAGGGAGTGGAGAGAGAGAGAGGACTAGAAGATGTATTTGAGCAAATCGTAGCTGAGAACTTCCCTAATCTGGGGAATGAAACAAACATTCGTGTCCTAGAGGCAGAGAGGACCCCTCCCAAGATCAAGGAAAACAGGCCAACACCCCGGCGTGTAATAGTAAAACTTGGAAAATCTTAGAACCAAGGAAACCATCTTAAGGGCAGTTAGGGGGAAGAGATTCCTTATGTACAGAGGGAGGAATATCAGAATAACGTCAGACCTATCCACAGAGACCTGGCAAGCCAGAAAGGCCTGGCGAGACATATTCAGGGTACTAAATGAGAAGAACATGCATCCAGGAATACTTTATCCAGCAAGGCTGTCATTTAGAATGGATGGAGAGATGCAGAGCTTCCATGACTGGCAGAAACTGAAAGAATATGTGACCACTAAACTGGCCCTGCAAGAAATATTAAGGGGGGTTCTATAAAAGGAGAAAGACCCCAAGGGTGATATACAACAGAAATTTACAGGGACAATCTATAAAAACAATGTCTTCACAGGCAACATGATGACAATTAATTCATATCTTTCAACAATCACTCTCAACGTGAATGGCCTAAATGCTCCCATAAAATGGCACAGGGTGGCAGATTGGATAAAAAGACAGGACCCATCTATATGCTGCCTACAAGAGACTCATTCTGAACCTAAAGATACATCCAGACTGAAAGTGAAGGGATGGAGATCCATCTTCCATGCCAGCGGACCTCAAAAGAAAGCTGGGGTAGCGATTCTTATATCAGACAAATTAGATTTTAAACTAAAGTCTGTAGTTAGAGACACAGAAGGATGCTATATCATTCTTAAAGGGTCTATCCAAAAAGAAGATCTAACAATTGTAAATATCTATGCCCCCAACATGGGAGCAGCCATCTACATAAGCCAACTGTTAACCAAAATAAAGAGTCATATTGATAACAATACGTTAATTGTAGGAGACCTCAATACTCCACTCTCAGCAATGGACAGATCATCTAAGCAGAAAATCAACAAGGAAACAAGAGCTCTGAATGATACACTGGACCAGATGGACCTCATAGATATTTACAGAACATTCCACCCTAAAACAACAGAATACTCATTCTTCTCGAGCGCACATGGAACTTTCTCCAGAATAGACCACATACTGGGTCACAAATCAGGTCTCAACCAATACCAAATAAAGATTGAGATTATTCCCTGCATATTCTCAGACCACAATGCTTTAAAACTGGAACTCAATCACAAGAAAAAATTTGGCAGAAATTCAAACACTTGGAAGCTAAAGACCACTCTGCTCAAGAATGTTTGGGTCAACCAGGAAATCAAAGAACTTAAACAATTCATGGAAATCAATGAGAACGAAAACACATCGGTCCAAAACCTATGGGATACTGAAAAGGCGGTCCTAAGGGAGAAATACATAGCCATCCAAGCCTCACTCAAAAAAATAGAAAAATCCTGAATTCACCAACTAACTCTACACCTTAAAGAACTGGAGAAAAAGCAACAAATGATGCCTAAGCCACACATTAGAAGAGAAATAATTAAAATTAGAGCAGAGATCAATGAATTAGAAACCAGAAACACAGTAGATCAGATCAATGAAACTAGAAGTTGGTTCTTTGAAAGAATTAATAAGATCAATAAACCACTGGACAGACTTATCCAAAACAAAAGAGAAAGGACCCAAATTAATAAAATTATGAATGAAAGGGGAGCGATCATGACTCACACCAAGGAAATAGAAACAATTATTAGAAATTACTTTCAACAACTATATGCCAATAAACTGAGCAATCTGGATGAAATGGAGGCCTTCCTGGAAACCTATAAACTGCCAAGACTGAAACAGGAAGAAACTGACAACCTGAATAGGCCAGTAACCAGTAATGAGATTGGAGCAGTGATCAAAAACCTCCCAAAAAACAAGAGTCCAGGGCCTGATGGATTCCCTGGGGGAATGCTACCAAACATTCAAAGAAGAAATAATACCTATTCTACTGAAGCTGTTTCAAAAAATAGAAACAGAAGGAAAACTTCCAAACTCATTCTATGAGGCCAGCATTACGTTAATCCCCAAACCAGGCAAAGACCCCAGCAAAAAGGAGAATTTCAGACCGATATCCCTGATGAATATGGATTCCAAAATCCTCAACAAAATCCTAGCTAATAGGATCCAACAATACATTAAAAGGATCATCCACCACGACCAAGTGGGATTTATCCCCGGGATGCAAGGGCGGTTCAGCATTCTCAAATCAATCAATGTGATAGAACACAGTAATAAGAGGAGGGAGAAGAACCATATGGTCCTCTCAATTGATGCAGAAAAAGCATTTGACAATATACAACATCCTCTCCTGATTAAAACTCTTCAGAGTATAGGGATAGAGGGAACATTCCTCAAGTTCATAAAATCCATCTATGAAAAACCCACAGCAAATATCATCCTCAAGGGGGGAAAAGGTGAGAGCCTTTCCCTTAAGATCAGGAACACATCAAGGATGCCCACTCTCACCACCATTGTTCAACATAGTACTAGAAGTCCTAGCAACAGCAATCAGACAACAAAAAGAAATAAAAGGTATTCAAATTGGCAAAGAAGAAGTCAAACTCTCTCTTTTCACAGACGACATGATACTTTATGTGGAAAACCCAAAAGACTCCACCCCCAAATTACTAGAACTCATACAGCAATTCAGTAATGTGGCAGGATACAAAATCAACGCACAGAAATCAGTGGCTTTCTTATACACTAACAACGCAACTGTAGAAAAAGAAATTAGAGAAACGATTCCATTTACAATAGCACCAAAAACCATAAGATACCTTGGAATAAACCTAACCAAAGAGGTAAAGGATCTATGCTGTAGGAACTACAGAACACTCATGAAAGAAATTGAAGAAGACACAAAAAGATGGAAAAACATTCCACGCTCGTGGATCAGAAGAATAAACATTGTTAAAATGTCTATGCTACCCAGAGCAATCTATATCTTCAGTGCCATCCCGATCAAAATTCCAATGACATTTTTCAAAGTGATGGAACAAACAATCCTAAAATTTGTATGGAATCAGAAAAGACTCCGAATCGCCAAGGAAATGTTGAAAAAGAAAAACAAAGCTGGGGGCATCACGTTGCCCGATTTCAAGCTATATTACAAAGCAGTGATCACCAAGACAGCATGGTACTGGCACAAAATCAGACATATAGACCAATGGATCAGAATAGAGAGCCCAGATATGGATCCTCAACTCTATGGTCAAATAATCTTCGACAAAGGAGGAAGAAACATGCAATGGAAAAAAGACAGTCTCTTCAATAAATGGTGCTGGGGAAATTGGACAGCCACATGGAGAAGAATGAAACTCGACCATTCTCTAACACCATTCACAAAGATAAACTCAAAGTGGATGAAAGACCTCAATGTGAGACAGGAATCCATCAAAATCCTAGAGGAGAACATAGGCAGTAACCTCTTAGACATCGCCCACAGCAACTTCTTTCAAGATACATCTCCGAAAGCTGGTGAAACAAAAGCAAAAATGAACTTTTGGGACTTCATCAAGGTAAAAAGCTTCTGCACAGCAAAGGTAACAGTTAACAAAACAAAGAGGCAACCCACAGAATGGGAAAAGATGTTTGCAAATGACACTACAGATAAAGGGCTGGTATCCAAGATCTATAAAGAATTTCTCAAACTCAACACCCAAAAAACGAGTCAAAAAATGGGCAGAAGATATGAAAAGTCACTTCTCTGAAGAAGACATGCAAATGGCTAACAGACACATGAAAAAATGTTCATCATCATTAGCTACCAGGGAAATTCAAAACCACATTGAGATACCACTTACACCAGTTAGAATGGCAAAAATGGACAGGGAAAGAAACAACAAATGTTGGAGAGGTTGTGGAGAAAGGGGAACCCTCTTACACTGTTGGTGGGAATGCAAGTTGGTACAGCCACTTTGGAAAACAGTGTGGAGGTTCCTCAAAAATTTAAAAATAGAGCTACCTATGACCCAGCAATTGCACTCCTGGATATTTACCCAAGACACAGATGTAGTGAAAAGAAGGGCCATGTGCACCCCAATGTTCACAGCAGCAATGTCCACAATAGCCAAACTGTGGAAAGAGCCGAGATGCCCTTCCACAGATGAATGGATAAAGAAGATGTGGTCCGTATATACAATGGAATATTACTCAGCCATCAGAAAGGATGAATACCCAGCTTTTACATCAATATGGATGGGACTGGAGGGGATTATTCTAAGTGAAATAAGTCAAGCAGAGAAAGTCAATTATCATATGTTTCACTTATTTGCGGAACATAACGAATAGCATGGAGGACATTAGGAGAAGGAAGGGAAAAATGAAGGGGGGCGGAATCGGAGGGGGAGATGAACCATGAGAGACGATGGACTCTGAGAAACAAACTGAGGGTTCTAGAGGGGAGGGGGTGGGGGAATGGGTCAGCCCGGTGATGGGTATTAAGGAGGGCACGTTCTGCACGGAGCACTGGGTGTTATATGAAAACAATGGATCGTGGATCACCACATCAAAAACTAGTGATGTATTGTAGGGTGACTAACATAACATAATAAAATTTTTAAAAAAGTGCAATTTTCAGCTTATAGTAACAATATTTTACAATAAAACAGTATAAGACTATTTTTAAATGTATTCAGTGGAATAAATACAGCAATTTGATTTTTACCAATAACCATTTTTTAAAAATACACAATCTCTTCTTTAATTCTTTTGTTCTTTAATTCCATTCCACTATCCTTCCAAGGTTATAGAACATATTTTATATTTGAAAGTCTTTTATTAATCATAGTATATATATTTTACAACAAAACACACACATGTGTATATATATATATATATGTGTGTGTGTGTGTGTGTGTGTGTGTATATATGTATATATGCCAGACCTAAATCCCTTGAGGTCAGAAATTAAAAATTGACCTACTTGAAATAGTTTTAATAGCAGTAGGTATATAAGGAGAACACAAGTATATCAATGAATTATCCTGCCACCTTTCCAAATTATATAATGCTGTTTCTGAATATAACCAAAATTCACTCTGCACAAGATTTTTCATGTGTCAAAAGTAATAAATTCAACTTTATGTTCTAACTCTGAGGAAGGTAATAGTGTTTGATAATGCTACTTTACTTCCTGAGAATAAATTCCTAAGACATCCAGTGTTGTTTCTGAATTGCATAAGTGGAAAGTAAACCCAAATTCCAGATTCACATTTCTCTATTCTTCTGAATTTCGCTCTTTCAATATTGCTGCAAACTAAAGAACTGTAGCTAACCCCTGAAAGCAATGACAATTCCCACTTTTCTTTTGTCTTCTAAAACAAGAGTTGAATCTTCCCTGTCTTTCTTGCTTTTGTTCTTCTTTAAGGATAAATCAAAAATTTATTCAGTGAATAGAAAATTGAATGGCCAAAGACTGATGCTGGACAGTATCAAGTCAGAAATTTTTTATAAATAGAGTTTTTAAAATCCCAGGTTGTATAGCCTAGAACATTCTCCATTTAGGCACTTCTGTATTCCTGCCTTCTCTGAGTATATCTCTTTAATGATTCTGTAGAAGTCCATCTTCAGGGGTTCACTGTTATATACATAGTTACAATAATAATGGTTATTTCTCATTTGAGTAGCAGTATTCTGTTGCGTATTTTATATACATTGTCTCTAATCGCTATTTTGAAAGGAGGAAACTGAGGTTTATATATATGAAAATACCTACCTAAGCCCAAACAGCTAGTTAGTAAGGGGGCCTGGATTTAAACTTGGTTCCCTCACTAACTTCAATTTTGCTTAAAGTGGTATCCTTTGAAATACAGAGAATGTACTATAGTCTATGAAGCTGATGATAGGCTTTAAAAGTATCAGCCTTAAAAAGTTATTTAACTTTATTTTCTATATTGTTCCCATTACATAAGGAAAAAGTCTTATTAAGAATTCTGACTACCATTTTTTTAAATTTATTTTTTAAATTCCAGTATAATTAATGCAGTGTCATATTAGTTTCAGGTGTAAAATATAATGATTCAATATTTCTATATATTACTCAGTGCTTATGTAAGTGTACTCTTAATGCCCTTCACTTATTTCATCCATCTCCTCCCCCCCACCCCGCCCAACTACTTCCCTTCTAGTAACCACTAGTTTGTTCTCTATACGTAAAAGTCTGTTTTTTGTGTCTTTTTTTCCTTTGCTCATTTGTTTTGTTTCTTAAATTCCACATATGAAGGAAATCATATGGCATTTGTCTTTCTCTGACCTATTTCACTTAGCATTATATTCTCTAGCTCCACCCATGTTGTTGCAAATGGCACGATTTCATTCTTTTTCATGGTAGAACGATATTCCGTTGTATATATATGCCAATCTTCTTTATCCATTTATCAATCAATAGACAATAGGGTTGCTTCCATATTTTGGCTATTGTAAATAATGCTACAACAAACTTAGGGGTGCACGCTATCTTTTCAAATTAGTGTTTTTGTATCTTTTGGGTAAATAGCCAGTAGTGGAATTACTGGATCATATGGTAATCCTATTTTTACTTTTTGGGGAATCCCCAGACTGTTGTCCACAGTGGCTACACCAGTTTGCATTCCCACCAACAGTGCATGAGGGTTCCTTTTTCTCTACATCCTCCCCAACACTGTTGTTTCTTGTTATTTTATTCTAGCCATTCTGATAGATGTGGGGTCATATCTCATTGTTTTGATTTGCATTTCCCTGATGATGAGTGATCTTTTCATGTGTCTGTTAGCCATCTGGATGTCTTCTTTGGAGAAATGGCTAGTCATATCTTCTGTCCATTTTTAATTGGATTATTTGGGTTTTTTTGGGGGGGGTCTTGAATTGTGTATGTTCTTTATATATTTTGGATACTAACCCCTTATCGGATATATCATTTGCAAATACCTTCTCCCATTCAGGAAGTTATCTTTTAATTTTGTTTCCTTTGCTGTGCAGAAGCTTTTATTTTGATGTAGTTCCACTAGTTTGTTTTTGCTTTTCTTTCCCTTGTCTTAGGAGACCTATCTAGAAAAATGTTGCTATGACCAATGTCAGAGACATTACAGCCTGTTCTCTCTTCTGGGATTGTTATGGCTTCAGGTCTCACATTTAGGTCTTTAATCCATTTTGAGTTTATTTTTGTGTATGGTATAAGACAGTGGTCCAGTTTCATTCTTTTGCATGTAGCTGTCCAATTTTCCCAACATTTGTTGAAGAGATGGTCTTTTCCCCATTGGATATACTTGACTCCCCCCTTGTTGTAGATTAATTGACCATAAAGTGTGTGTTTTTCTAGGCTCTCAGTTTCTTTCTATTGATCTATATTTCTATTTTTGTGCCAGTCCCATACTGTTTTGATTACTACAGCTTTGTAGTATAACTTGAAATCTGGCATTGTGATACCTCCAGTTTTGTTTTTCTATTTCAAGACTACTTTGGTTATTGGGGGTCTTTTGTGGTTCATACAAATTTTAGGATTATTTGTGAAAAATGCTTTTGGTATTTTGGTAGGGATTTGCATTAAATCTGTGATTGCTTTGGGTAGTATAGACATTTTAACAGTATTTATTCTTAAGACCAGTCCATGGGCATGAGCTATCTTTCCATTTGTTATGTCATCTTTAGTTTCTTTCATCCATGTTTTATAGTTTTCACAGTACAGGTCTTTTACATCTTCAGTAAAATTTATTTAGATATTTTATTCTTTTTAGTCTAATTAGGGTTGTTTTCTTAATTACTCTTTCTGCTGATTCATTATTTGTGCATAGAAATACAATGGATTTCTCTATATTGATTTTGTATCCTGCAACCTTACTGAATTCATTTGTCAGTTTTAGTAGGTTTTTGTTGGAGTCTTTAAGGTATTCTGTATACAGTATCATGTCCTCTGCAAATTGTGAAAGTTGTACTTCTTCTTTACCAATTTGGATGCCTTTTATTCCTTTTATCTGATTGCTGTGGCTAGGACTGCTAGTATTATGTTGAATAAAAGTGGTGAAAGTGGACATCTTTGTCCTGTTCCTGATCTTAGGGGAAAGGCTCTCGGTTTTCACCACTGAGTATGATGTTAACTATGGGTTTTTTGATATATGGATTTTATTATTCTGAGGTTTCATGAATGGACTATACTCTGTCAGATGCTTTTTCTGTGTCCATTGAAATGAACATAGGCTTTTTATCCTTTCTCTTGTTGATGTGGTGTATCATGTTGATTGATCTGGGAATATTGAACCACCTTGCATCCCAGGAGTAAATCCCACTTGGTCATGGTGTGGTGAATGATTTTTTTTTTAATGTATTGTTGGATTTGGTTTAATTCTTTTTGATGATTTTGGCATCCACATTCATCAGAGAGAATGGCTTATAGTTTTGGTTGTTTTCTGGGTGTTTTTGTTTTGTTTGTTTTGTTTTTTGTAATGTCTTCATCTGCTTTTGGTATGAGGGCAGATTTGGCCTCATAGAATGAATTTGGAAGCTTTCTGTCTTCTATTTTTTGGAATAGTTTGAGAAGAATAGGGATTGACTCTTCATTAACTATCTGGCAGTATTTGCCTGTGAAGCAGTATGGTCCTGGACTTTTCTTCATTGGAAGTTTTTGATTACTGATTCAATTTCATTGCCAGTAATTGGTCTGTTCAAATTTTCTATTTCTTCCTGCTTCAGTTTAGGGGGGGTTATGTGTTTCTAGGAATTTATCTATTTCTTCAAAATTGCCAATTTTTTAATATAATTTTTCATAATAGTCTCTTTTTAAAAATTTTTTATTGTTATGTTAATCACCATACATTACATCATTAGTTCTTTTTTTTCCAGAGATAAAACTTTATTTAAGGCATCAAGCAATATACTGAAAGAAGTGAGTCATGCACAAGTAATGTCCTTATTTCCATAATTGTCCATTTGATACTCTCTGCCCTCTTAACAAGGGAGTATAGTGAGCAAAGATGAGAAGCACACAGCTTTTATACATAACCATATCAGTATAAGTGTTTAAGAAAGTCCTTAAATTTTGTTTTCCTTCTTTGAAAGGAATTTCGGTTTTATTTCAGAAAACCAAAACAAACTAGTTCTTCTACTGAGGATGAAATTTCTCTCCAGAGTTATTTATGAAATAATACAGCTGCCTTTCTCTTTAAAAGGATTCTTGTCTTCTGGAATTCCTTTCACCAGAGGATCCTCTCCAGAACGTTCTTCAATGTAGTTCTTTATTTCCTCAGAACATTTAGACACCTGTTGCCTCTGCAACTTCACTTCTTTGTGAAGTTGCTCAACTTCCATCTTCAGCTTTTCCTTTTCTGGCAAATCTTCTATGTGAAGGGCCGGCATTTTCGCCCCAGAACCGGGCCCGGGGACAGCTCTGGAAGTGGACAGGCTGGGAATGCGGCACACCAGGGCGCACCCCGCCCGCCCACCAGCACTGGACGGGACCGCCTCCCCGCCGCGCTCCCCAGGGCCCCGAGAGCTCGGCTGCCTGCCGGGCGTCCCCTCACGCCGACCCTGCCCCGTGTCCTAGGCTCTTTCTCCGGCCTGCACGACCGCAAGAGGCCTGCCCCAGCGAGCCGGGGAGGGTTGAGTCGAGAGGGAGCCTGAGAAGCTGGGCGCTGCCCGAGCTCCGGGCGGGACGCTGGCCCCCTGCCGGGTCCCGAGCCGGCCACCTACATCATTAGTTCTTGATGTAGTGTTCCATGATTCATTGCTTGTGTATAACACCCAGTGCTCCACGCAGAACGTGCCCTCTTTAATACCCATCACCAGGCTAACCCATCCCCCCACCCCCCTCCCCTCTAGAACCCTCAGTTTGTTTTTCAGAGTCCATCGTCTCTCACGGTTCGTCTCCCCCTCCGACTTACTCCCCTTCATTCTTCCCCTCCTGCTATCTTCTTTTTCTTTTTTCTTAACATATCTTCTATTATTTGTTTCAGAAGTACAGATCTGTGATTCAACAGTCTTGCACAATTCACAGCGCTCACCATAGCACATACCCTACCCAATGTCTATCACCCAGCCACCCCATCCTTCCCACACCCCACCACTCCGCAACACTCAGTTTGTTTCCTGAGATTAAGAATTCCTCATATCAGTGAGGTCATATGATACATGTGTTTCTCTGATTGACTTATTTCACTCAGCATAACACCCTCCAGTTCCATCCACGTTGTTGCAAATGGCAAGATCTCATTCCTTTTGATGGCTGCATAATATTCCATTGTGTATATATACCACATCTTCTTTCTCCATTCATCTGTCAATAGACATCTTGGCTCTTTCCACAGTTTGGCTATTGTGGACATTGCTGCTGTAAACATCGGGGTGCATGTACCCCTTCGGATCCCTACATTTGTATCTTTGCGGTAAATACCCAGTAGTGCAATTGCTGGATCGAATGGTAGCTCTAATTTCAACTGTTGGAGGAACCTCCATACTGTTTTCCAGAGTGGCTGCACCAGCTTGCATTCCCATCAAGAGTGTAGGAGGGTTCCCCTTTCTCCACATCCCTGCCAGCATCTGTCGTTTCCTGACTTGTTAATTTTAGCCATTCTGACTGGTGTGAGGTGGTATGTCATTGAGGTTTTGATTTGGATTTCCCTGATGCCGAGCAATGTTGAGCACTTTTTCATGTGTCTGTTGGCCACTTGGATGTCTTCTATGGAAAAATGTCTGTTCGTGTCTTCTGCCCATTTCTTAATTGGATTATTTGTTCTTTGGGTGTTGAGTTTGATAAGTTCTTTATAGATTTTGGATACTAGCCCTTTATCTGATATGTCATTTGCAAATATTTTCTCCCATTCTCTCAGTTGTCTTTTGGTTTTGTGGACTGTTTCTTTTGCTGTGCAAAAGCTTTTTATCTTGATGAAATCCCAATAGTTCATTTTTGCCCTTGCTTCCCTTGCTTTTGGCGATGTGTCTAGGAAGAAGTTGCTGCGGCTGAGGTCGAAGAGGTTGCTACCTGTGTTCTCCTTTAGGATTTTGATGGACTCCTGTCTCACGTTTAGGTCTTTCAACCATTTGGAGTCTAGTTTTGTGTGTGGTGTAAGGAAATGGTCCAGTTTCATTCTTCTGCATGTGGCTGTCCAATTTTCCCAACACCATTTGTTGAAGAGACTATCTTTTTTTCATTGGACATTCTTTCCTGCTTTGTCAAAGATGAGTTGACCATAAAGTTGAGGGTCCATTTCTGGGCTCTCGATTCTGTTCCATTGATCTATGTGTCTGTTTTTGTGCCAGTACCATACTGTCTTGATGATGACAGCTTTGTAATAGAGCTGGAAGTCTGGAATTGTGATGCCGCCAGCTTTGCTTTTCTTTTTCAATATTCCTCTGGCTATTCGGGGTCTCTTCTGGTTCCATACAAATTTTAGGATAACTTGTTCCATTTCTTTGAAAAAAGTGGATGGTATTTTGATGGGGATTGCATTGAGTGTGTAGATTGCTCTAGGTAGCATTGACATCTTGACAATGTTTGTTCTTCCAATCCATGAGCATGGAACGTTTTTCCATTTCTTTGTGTCTTCTTCAATTTCTTTCATGAGTATTTTATAGTTTTCTGAGTACAGATCCTTTGCCTCTTTGGTTAAATTTATTCCTAGGTATCTTATGGTTTTGGGTGCAATTGTAAATGGGATCAACTCCTTGATTTGTCTCTCTTCTGTCTTGTTGTTAGTGTATAGGAATGCCACTGATTTCAGTGCATTGATTTTATATCCTGCTACTTTACTGAATTCCTGTATGAGTTCTAGCAGTTTTGGGGTGGAGTCTTTTGGGTTTTCCACATACAGTGTCATATCATCTGCAAAGAGTGAGAGTTTGACTTCCTCTTTGCCGATTTGGATGCCTTTGATTTCTTTTTGTTGTCTGATTGCTGTGGCTAGGACTTCTAATACTATGTTGAATAGCAGTGGTGATAGTGGACATCCCTGCCACGTTCCTGACCTTAGGGGAAAAGCTCTCAGCTTTTCCCCATTGAGAATGATATTGGCTGTAGGTTTTTCATAGATGGCTTTTATGATATTGAGGTATGTACCCTCTATCCCTATACTCTGAAGAGTTTTGATCAAGAAAGGATGCTGTACTTTGTCAAATGCTTTTTCTGCATCTATTGAGAGGATCATATGATTCTTGTTCTTTCTTTTGTTAATCGATTGTATCATGTTGATTGATTTGCGGATATTGAACCAGCCTTGCAGCCCAGGGATAAATCCCACTTGGTCATGGTGAGTAATCCTTTTAATGTACTGTTGGACCCTATTGGCTAGTATTTTGGTGAGAATTTTTGCATCCATGTTCATCAAGGATATTGGTCTGTAGTTCTCCTTTTTGATGGGGTCTTTGTCTGGTTTTGGGATCAAGGTAATGGTGCCTCATAAAATGAGTTTGGAAGTTTTCCTTCCATTTCTATTTTTTGGAACAGTTTCAGGAGAATAGGTATTAATTCTTCTTTAAATGTCTGATAGAATTGCCCTGGGAAGCCTTCTGGCCCTGGGCTTTTGTTTGTTGGGAGATTTTTGATGACTGCTTCAATTTCCTTAGTGGTTATAGGTCTGTTCAGGTTTTCTATTTCTTCCTGGTTCAATTTTGGTAGTTGATACATCTCTAGGAATGCACCCATTTCTTCCAGGCTATCTAATTTGCTGGCATAGAGTTGCTCATAATATGTTCTTATAATTGTTTGTATTTCTTTGGTGTTGGTTGTGATCTCTCCTCTTTCATTCATGATTTTGTTGATTTGGGTCATTTCTCTTTTCTTTTTGATAGGTCTGGCCAGGGGTTTATCAATCTTGTTAATTCTTTCAAAGAACCAGTTCCTAGTTTCGTTGATCCGTTCTACTGTTCTTTTGGTTTCTATTTCATTGATTTCTGCTCTGATCTTTATTATTTCTCTTCTCCTGCTGGGTTTAGGCTTTATTTGCTGTTCTTTCTCCAGCTCCTTTAGGTGTAGGGTTAGGTTGTGTATTTGAGACCTTTCTTGTTTCTTGAGAAAAGCTTGTATTGCTATATACTTTCCTGTCAGGACTGCCTTTGCTGTATCCCAAAGATTTTGAACAGTTGTGTTTTCATTTTCATTGGTTTCCATGAATTTTTTTAATTCTTCTTTAATTTCCTGGTTGACCCATTCATTCCTTAGTAGGATGCTCTTTAGCCTCCATGTATTTGAGTTCTTTCCAACTTTCCTCTTGTGATTGAGTTCTAGTTTCAAAGCATTGTGGTCTGAAAATATGCAGGGAATAACCCCAATCTTTTGGTACCGGTTGAGACCTGATTTGTGACCTAGGATGTGATAAATTCTGGAGAATGTTCCATGGGCACTAGAGAAGAATGTGTATGCCGTTGCTTTGGGATGGAATGTTCTCAATATGTCTGTGAAGTCCATTTGGTCCAGTGTGTCATTTAAAGTCTTTATTTCCTTGTTGATCTTTTGCTTAGATGATCTGTCCATTTCAGTCCGGGGGGTGTTAAAGTCCCCCACTATTATTGTATTGCTGTCAATGTGTTTCTTTGCTTTTGTTATTAATTGCCTTATATAATTGGCTGCTCCCATGTTCGGGGCATAGATATTTACAATTGTTAGATCTTCTTGTTGGATAGACCCTTTAAGTAGGATATAGTGTCCTTCCTCATCTCTTATTACAGTCTTTGGTTTAAAATCTAATTTGTCTGCTATAAGGATTGCCACCCAGCTTTCTTTTGGTGTCCTTTAGCATGGTAAATGGTTTTCTACCCCCTCACTTTCAATCTGGGGGTGTCTTTGGGTCTAAAATGAGTCTCTTGCAGACAGCATATTGATGGGTCTTGTTTTTTAATCCAATCTGATAGCCTGTGTCTTTCGATTGGGGCATTTAGCCCATTTACATTCAGGGTAACTATTGAAAGGTATGAATTTAGTGCCATTGTATTGACTGTAAGGTGACTGTGACTGTATATTGTCTCTGTTTCTTTCTGATCTGTGCTGCTTTTAGTCTCTCTCTTTGCTTAGAGGACCCCTTTCAAGATTTCTTGGAGGGCTGGTTTCGTGTTTGCAAATTCCTTTAGTTTTTGTTTGTCCTGGAAGCTTTTTATCTCTCCTTCAATTTTCAATGAGAGCCTAGCTGGATATAGTATTCTTGGCTGCATATTTTTCTCGTTTAGTGCTCTGAAGATATCATGCCAGTCCTTTCTGGCCTGCCAGGTGTCTGTGGATAGGTCTATTGCCAATCTAATATTTCTACCATTGTAGGTTACATATCACTTCTCCCGAGCTGCTTTCAGGATTTTCTCTTTGTCTCTGAGACTCGGAAGTTTTACTATTAGATGTCGGGGTGTTGACCTATTTTTATTGATTTTGAGAGGGGTTCTCTGTGCCTCCTGGATTTTGATGCCTGTTTCCTTCCTCACATGAGGGAAGTTCTCTGCTATTATTTGCTCCAATATACCTTCTGCCCCTCTCTCTCTTTCTTCTTCTTCTGGGATCCCAATTATTCTAATGTTGTTTCATCTTATTGTATCGCTTATCTCTCGAATTCTGCCCTCGTGATCCTGTAGTTGTTTCTCTTTTTCTCAGCCTCTTTATTTTCCTTCATTTGGTCTTCTATGTCGCTGATTCTCTCTTCTGCCTCATTTATCCTAGCAGTTAGTGCCCCCATTTCCCATTTTTTATTGCACCTCATTAATAGCCTTTTTGATTTCGACTTGGTTAGATTTTAGTTTCTTTTATTTCTCCAGAAAGGGTTTCTCTAATAACTTCCACGCTTTTTTGAAGCCCAGCTAGTATCTTTAAAGTCATGATTCTGAACTCTAGATCCGACATCGTACTAATGTCCGTATTGAGTAGGTTCCTGGCTGACGATACTACCTCTTGTTCTTTTTGCTGAGGTGATTTTTTTCATCTTGTCATTTTGTCCAGAGGAGAACAGATGAATGAGAGAACAAAATGCTAACAGGTTAACAACGTCCCCAGCAAATATACTCTATAGAAATCAGAAAAGACCTGAAACCAGGGGAAAAGAAAGGGAAAGAAAGAAAAAAGAAAGAGAAAAGAACGAAAGAAAAAAAAAAAGAAAAAGATTTAAAAAAAAACGAATATGATCAAATATGATCAGGCTAGTGCATAGATCAGTGCCACACACTAGATTTTGGGCGTATTTTGGTCTGTTAGAAAAAAGTGCCTCCTAAAATTTTAAAGGAAGAAAGACTTATATATGTACAAAATAAGGGTTGATACAATGAAGGGATGGAAGATGACTGTAAAGATGAAAATTATAAAAGATTTTATAAAAGGAATTGATACAATAAGAAGTTGGTTGAAAAAAGAAAGAAGATTTAAAAAAAAAAAGGAGAGAATGTGATCAGGCAGACTAGAACAAAGCCATACACTAGTGATTCAGGGTATATTTTGATCTGTTAGAAGAAACTGTATCTCAAAATTTTAAAGAGAGAACAACTTATATATATATGCCAAAAATAAGGGTAACTACTATGAAGGGATAAAATATGACTCTAAAAATGAAAAAAAAATGTTTTTTTAAAAAAAGGGAGTGATAAGATGTTGGTTGAAAAAGGGAAAAAGAGAAATTAAAAAAAACAGTTAAAAAATTAACTTTGAAAAACTAATGAATTATGGTAAAAAAAAGCCATGAATTCTATGTGCAGTATTCCCCTAGCGCTGGAATTCTCCCGTTCTCCTTGATCGGTAAACTTGGTCTTGGCTGGCTGTTCGTGCTGATCTTCTGGGGGAGGGGCCTGTTGCCGTGATTCCCAAATGTCTTTGCTGGAGGCGGAATTGCCCCGCCCTTGCAGGTCCAGGCTAAGCAATCTGCCCGGGTTTGCTCTGGGGAGCTTTTGTTTCCTGCAAGCTTTCCATACGGCTTTGGAGGACAACAGTGAAAATGGAGGCCTCCCTATCTCCACCCCAGAGGAGGCAAGAACTCGGGGCTCTGCTCCTCAGTGCGCCCCCAGAGAAAAGCAGCCAGTCACTCCCGTGTCCCCCGTCTTTGGCCGCACTCCGTGCTCACCCGGCCTGTGACCGAGCGTTTCTATCTCTGGCATCCGACCCGGTGTGGAGTCTCCAAACCTAGTAGATCCCTGCAGTGCGCTCCCGCGCCGCTCCTCCCAGGGGAGGAAGGGGAGTCTCCCCGGCTCTGCCGCTTGTTGGGTCCCTGCTGGAGGAGCAGTGGCCCGACTGGGCCACTGATCACAGTTTATGGCAACCCCGAGCTGAGAGCCCGCGCCTCGGCTCCGTCTCTGCAGCTGGCTTCCCCGCTCCGATACCTGGGAGCTCTGGCGCACTCAGGCACCCCCGGTCTTTCTGTGACCCCGAGGGTCCTGAGACCACACTGTCCCACGAGGGTTCCACCCCCCGCTTAGCCACTGGAGCAACGTCCCTCAGCGGAGCCGACTTCTAAAAGTTCCGATTTTGTGCTCCGCGGCTCTAGCACTTGCCAGAAGCGGCCGACGGAGGCCCCCTCCCCCGCCGTCTATCCTCCCAAATATCGCCTCAGATTCACTTCTCTGCTCGTCCTACCTTCCAGTAAGTGGTCGCTTTTCTGTTCAGAGAGTTGTTGCTACTCTCCTCCTCGATCTCCTGTTGAGTTCGTAGGTGTTCTGAATGGTTTGATCTCTATTCAACTGAATTCCTGAGACCGGATGAAATCCAGGTCTCCTACTCCTCCGCCATCTTGCTCCGCCCCTCATAATAGTCTCTTATTCTTTGTCTTTCTGTGGTGCTGGTTGTTATTTCTCCTTTCATTTCTGTTTTATTTGAGTCTTCTCTCTCTCTTTGATGAGTCTGTCTAAAGGTTTATCAATTTTGTTTCTTTTAAAGAACGAGCTCCTGGTTTCATTAATTTCTATTTTTTTTAGTTTTTATTTCACTTCTGATCTAAGCTTTATTTCCTTCCTTCTACTGGTTTTGGGTTTTGTCATTCTTCTTCTAGCTCCTTTAGGTGTAAGTTAGTTTGAGATTTTTCTTGCTTCTTGAGGTAGGCCCATATTGCTATCAACTTCCCTCTTAGAATAGCTTTGTTGCATCCCAAAGATTTTGGACCATTGTGTTTTCATTTTCATTTGTCTGCATGCATTTTTTTAAATTCTTCTTTGATTTCTTGGTTGACCCAGTCACTGTTTAGTAGCGTGTTGTTTAACCTACATGTATTTGAGTTCATTCAATTTCTTCTTGTGTTTTATTTCTAGTTTCATAGCATTGTGGTTGGGAAAGATGTGTGGTAGGTCTTCAGTGTTTCTGAATTTGTTGATGCTTGTTTTGCAGCCTAATATGTGATCTATTCTGAAGAATGTTCTCTGTGCACTTGAAAAGAATGTGTATTCTGCTTTTTAGGATGGAATGTTCTGAATATATCAGATTCACCTGGTCCAATGTATCATTCAAAGTCACTGTTTCCTTGTTGATTTTCTGTTTAGAGGATCCCATTGATGTAAGTGGGGTGTTAAAGCATTTTACTATTATTATATTTCTATCAATTACTTTCTTTATTGTTAATAGGTGCTTTATGTGTTTGGGTGCTCCCACGTTGAGTGCATATTTACAATAGTTATATCTTCTTCTTGGATTGTTCCCTTCATGATTACGTAGTGTTCTTGTCTCTTATTACATTATTTGTTTTAAGGTCTATTTTGTCCCATATAAGTCTTGCTAGCTCAGCTTTCTTTTCCCTTCCATTTGCATAATAACTGCTTTCCCATCCCTTCACTTTCAATATGCATGTGTCTTTAGGTCTGAAATGAGTTTTTTTGTAGGCAGCATATAGATGAGTTTTGCTTTTGCATACATTCTATCACCCTGTGTCTTTTGATGGAATGTTTAGTTCATCATTTACATTCAAGGTAATTTTTTTTTTTTTTTTTTTTTTTTTTTTAGTAGAGAACACGAGTGGGCGGCTGGGGGGGGTAGAAGGAGAGGGAGAGAGAGAATCTTAAGCAGGTTCCACACCCACCACAGAGCCCTACATGGGGCTTGTTCTCACAACCCTGAGATCATGACCTGAGCAGAAATCAAGAGCCAAGACACTTAACCGATTGAGCCACAGGTCCCCCCCCCCATGTAATTACTGATAGGTATGTTCTTATTGCCATTTTGTTACTTGCTTTATGATTGTTTTTGTTCTCTGTTCCTTTCTTCTCTTCTTTCATGGTTTGTTGGCTTTCTTTAGTGAGATATTTGCATTCCATTTCTTTATTTTTTGTAATTCTGTTACCAATTTTTTGATTTAATGGTTACCACTAGGTTTATATATAACATCTTGTGCATATAGCAGTCTATATTAAGTTAGTGATTGTTTAAGTTTGAACACATTCTAAAAGCACTAAGCTTTTACTCCTCTCCTCCCTCAACCCCCTTTTTAGATATATAGTGTCCTACTTTACATCTTTTATTGAAACCCTTGACTGATTTTTATAGATATACTTTTTGCTTTTGTGTTTCCTACTTATTCCTGCTTATTGATTTTTCCTTTCCACTCAAAGAGTGCCCTTTAATACTTTTTTGTAAGGCTGGCTTAGTGGTGAAGCATTCCTTAAGTATTTTTTTGTCTGGGAAACTCTCTCTCCTGTTGAGAATGATAGCCTTGCTGGATGTACTATTCTTGGCTGTAGGTTTTTCTCTTTCAGCACTTTGAACATGCTACTCCCTTCTGGTTTGCAGAGCTTCTACTGAAAAAGCCTCTGATAACTGTTACATAGAAGGGAAACGCCTTAAAGTTTTCTTTTCTCTTGCTACCTTTAATCTTCTCTTTATCACTACTTTTTGCCATTTTAATTACTATGTGCCTTTGTGTGGACCTCCTTGGATTGATTTTGTTGGAGGGTGTCTCTGTCTCCCAGATCTGGAAATCTGTTTCTCCAGATTAGGGGAATTTTCAGCTATTTCTTCAAATTTTCAGCTTCCTTTTTTCTCTCTTCTCCTTCTGGGATCCCTATAATGTGCATATTATTACACTTGGTGGGGGTCACTGAATTCCATTAGTCTCTTCTCATTTTCTTTCTTGTGAAATTTTTTTCTTTGTCCTATTCAGCTTGATTCCTTTCCATTACTCTATCCTCCAGGTCGCTGATCTATTCTTCTGCTTCCCCTAGTCTATTATTATTCCCTCTAGTGTATTTTAATTTCAGTTATTGGGTTCCTCATCCCCGACTGGTTCTTTTTTATGTTTTCTTTCTCTTTGTTGAGGATCTCACGGAAGTCCTCCGATCTTTTCTCAAGTCCAGGCAGTATCTTTATGACCACTATTTTAAATTATCAGGCATTTTACTTAACTCCATTTCATTTAGGTCTCATGGTTTTGTCCTGTTCATTTGGGACCTAATCTTCTGTCTCATTTTGTCTAACTCTCCGTGTCTGTTTCTGTGTCTTAGTTAAGTCAGCTATGTCTCCTGCTCTTTAAAGTAGTGGCCTTAGGAAAAAGAGGTCTTGTGCCCTGCAGGACAGTGTCCCATGTGCTAGAACCTGGGGCTTCCCAGGTGCCTTTGTGTTGCACAAGCCCTACTATTGTGCCTGAGCTGTGTTTGCAGTCCTCTGCAATGGCTTTCTTTGCCTATTGTGGGCAAGATTTGGTGCCTGTGCTCTTAATGTGCCAGTTTGGGGCGGCCTTGGGCTTGTGTTGAGTCAGACCAGATGTTTGCCAAGGCTGTGGTAGCACTAAACTGTGGAGTGCTCTCCCTGTGTTGTCCCCTGTGAGGCTGGTGTTGGTGCGTGGGGCCTGTGGTCACACCAGATGTCTGCTCCCAACGTATTGCTGGGACGAATGTCAAATTGATGTGTGGTTATTTCCCCCACCTCCAGCGGCTTGAGTCATTTGGAGTGGTTTCGGCCCTGTTGGGCTGTTTATACGCTGCCAGGCTTGTGGCACCATTTTGGGGGGGGTCTCCTGCTGACGGTGGGTTAGAGTAGGTGGGTCTGTAGGAGAACAGAGGGACTGGTTTCACTGTGAGCAAGCTAGGCAGAGAGTGTTGGAGCTGCACTGGTTCCTGCAGGTGTCTGGGTATCTAGGCTGGCGGGGGGCGGGAGAAGGAAATGGTACCTGACAGTTCTTTTGTTCTCGGAGAAGTCTCTTCAAGATCCCTGCCCCTCCAGTGCATGTTCGGAGATTAGTAAATACATTTCCTTCCTGTATACCCCAGTCTTCTTTCAAACTGCTGCTTCTATGCTGTATCTCAGTGTGCGTGTTTGTTGTGCTGTCTCTTTAAGGGTGGGGACTCAGTTTCCTATTGTACTCCTGCTCTCTCCAGAGTGGAGTCTGCTAATTTTTAAAGTTCCAGGTGTTATACCACTGATTATATGAACTTGTGATGTTAGGCCCCTCTGGTTTTCAAAGACAAATGTTAGGGGGATTCCTCGTCCCAGTGGGGGCCCCCCATGCCTGGGGTGCTTGGTGTAAAGTCTGTACTTCTCCCTTTTCTGAGCTTGCAGTGGTCCCCCCTCCCTCCTGTGGGACAGTCTTGTAGGTCAGCTTGGTTCCTGACCTCATCTCTCTCCTTACTACTGTTTTGGATGTGGCATCTTTCTATTTAGCTTTAGAGAGTTTGTTCTGCCACTCTTTGGGTCATTTTCTGGGTTATTTACACTGGTCGGGTGTTATCTAGGTGTATCTGTGGGATGGGGTGAGTTGAGCATTCTCCTACTCCACCATCTTTCCTGGAAGTCCTTTGGTTAGCATGGTTTAACATTTTTACCAATAACATAGGTTTTCACCTTTACTTCACTTCGTATTTCCTAATACCGAACAGTGAAAAGATAACGCCAAATACCCTGAGAGTGTTTTTAAAGGTATATACCTCTACAGTCATTCTTGACTACTTTACTGTTTCCAGTTTCCAGCCTTCAAGCTTTTGTGTACTTGAAACATAACAAACTTATCAGTATAACCATGATGTTCTTAAAGGTTTGTGTGGTCACAGTTTCAAAAGTAAATCCCAAGAGTATTGTAGATTGAACACATTAGTTCTAGATGGCTGCCCTCCCTACAAGAAAGACGTACAGGATTTCTAAAGAAAAATATATTACCTGTTTTACTGATTTCATTTTTACATAGTATTTTCTACTTTTTAATATACCATGGTAATCGTGGTATAATTCTACTTCTGAATTGTACTTTTTCACACAGTCTATTTGTTACCAATAATAGGCATTGGTTGTTTCTAAGTTTTTGCTGTTCTAGAGACATTAAAAGAGTATCATCATTCATGTGGATTCTATTTTCTTGAATCAATGTCCTTCCTCTAAAATAAGATTGGGTCAAAAAATATGACCATTTTAATGATCTCGATACATACTGCAAGGTAACTTTAAAAGATTGTCAGCAATTTATACTACTCCCAAAATTATATGACTCAGCCTGATTTGGCCATCTCACAATCTGGGTGAGGTGCTTAAAAGCAAGTTCTAATTCCATCGCTATAAAATGCACTCCCTGTCACGTGTAAAGCCTGCTATGTCAGAAAGTCAAGTGAATCATTTCCAGACCCTTCCTTACACATTGACCTTCTGAGATGTTTTATAACTTGATATGGCAGTAAAGGTCGAGCCAGATGCCTAGGTTCAAAGTCAGTTTCACTGCACATTAGCTGTGTAAATCCTTTGACAATTACTTAACTACTTAGTCTTTCAGTTTTCTCATCTGTACAAGGAGAATGCCTACTTTACAGGATTTTTCTGTGGATTAAATAGGGTCTTACTACATTTTGGAAGTAAGCCTATATTCTTTTCAATACCCTAAATCATGACCCCCCAAAAATCCTGACGCATACATTTAATTTCGGTGAACAGCCGAAAGCTATTTGGAGGCAGGTCTGCAAGAGAACCCCTTTATTAAACTGAGTTATAAATGTTTTAGGTATAAAAATGCTTAGCATTTTTTAAGTGTTGGCATTTAAGCATTGGTTTATGAAGAAAATTCATATTGAATTCATATTAGGCCAGTCCTCTCCATTGCAGATCCATGCCAGACAACTGAGTTATTACTATTCTGTTTGTCCTCAGTCTACCTAAGTTTGCCTTGCTATTTCCCTTTAAATGGATCAATCTGGTCCCTGAGAAAGCAAAAATGATTTTTGTCTTGAGGTCTGAGAAAATTATCTTTGACGTTTGGGATCCCTGTTCATTCTTTTGGGATTGCTGGTTCAGTCACAGGTCGCCTGCGTCCTGTCGACCGTGGGAGAACATGGGAACACATGGCCACATGAGGTAGTTCAGGAGTCTGCAGTCTCAGTGTGAGGGCCCTCCATCCTACTCGGGATCTGTAGCTAATGTTTCAAGGGTCTTTTCTGGCTCAATGTCCCCATTCTGCGATTTGGCTGGAGAACTACTGCTGTTGCTACCTACTGCTCAGCCAAATGATCTACCTTTGTCAGGTATCAGCTCCCCAAGAAATCCTCTTGAGTCTTCTAAGACTCTCCCCTAGTTTGGGGTATAGTCTTCCAATTCTGAAACGCTGTGCTGTCCTCAGTCTTCTAGATCATGTTCTGTTCCCCTGTCTCAGAAATTCCTCAAAAGCATTTGTTAATTGATGGATTTTTGGTTTCACAATGTCATTAGATTTCATTTTCTTTACTGTCATTTTGTTGGATTTGGGGAAGAGAAGGCAAAAGTATCGCTCAGTCTAACCATTCTCTCAATGGGCATTTATTTCAGTTCAGTGGTCAGCCTATTAAATCTGTCTAAACTGCTAGACACCAGTCATAATACTCATGAGAGGGTTCATGCATTATTCAGTTACCTCCTGTAAGTGCCATTAGCAAAGTACAAGGAAAGTGCATTGGAGTTCAGAGTTCTATTTGAGTGAAGGCGTCCGGGTTCCTTGAAGAACAGGAAGATATGGACATGTAGAGACAGGTGTATTAAGAGCAGAGCAGCAACTAGCTACTTTGACTTGAAATGTTGAAAAGTGACAGAACTTAGTCACTTAAAGTGATAATGGTAAGAATCTGTCAGATTTTTGTTTTCCTTTCTGGATAAATGGTTCGTAAGGTACAGTAGGAAAATAATTGTCCAGGGATCCAAGAAAATCTATAGACATAACAGAACATTCATCACAAAATTAGAGTCAAATGATAAAACTCATCAATTCCCGTTAGTATGTACATGTATATAGAGATAATTTCATGCCCATTTGTGTGTGTGTGTGTGTGTGTGTGTGTGTGTGTGTGTGTGTGTGTGTGCACGTATTGCAGATGTAGATTCAGCCCAGGTAAATCCTACTTCCTTCTCCTACATATGAGAACTATAGGTAAACTTTTCATGTATATTACTACCCGGACACTACTCAACAGGCATTTAATAGTTTATTATAAGAAAGTTTAAAACTTCAGAACTATTGATAAGGTACTTTTGGGGAATGGCCCACTCTTTACACAAATTCTCAGTGTAATTGTGGGGGCAAAGGATGGTTCACTAGGCAGTCATTTCTGAATATATTTTTTGTAAGAATATTCACTGTTCAATGACTTATTTATATTTGGAAAAATCCTACCTGGGAAATTGGGATCTGATGTTTAATCAAGGAGTCTCAAATGGGGGGTAACATGAAGAACTGTGTTTTATCCTAAAGGGACATGGCTTTTCTAAATGTTGAAAAACAGTACTTTAAAGGATTATTTTAGGGCCTAAAGCCGCCTTAAGACACTGCACGGTTTGGTCAAAAATGACCGAAAAAAGTATTTTGAAAGCTATAAGCTTATATCTCATGTCACGAAACAGTATGACACTGACCTAAATTTTAAGAAAAAAATTATTATGAATTTAGCTTTTATTCAAAATTAAATAAGCAAAAGCAAAAGTTTAAGAAACTTTTACAAAGTACTTACATAAAAGAAAGTTAACAGGGACAGTCACAAGTTTGCAACAAATAATTACAAAAGTATCTAGGGCAGCATGAATACAAACCATGTCACAGCATGGTGATCTAATTGTGATATGAATAAGGCATAGCTAACATTTGCACCAAGACCAGAATTAAAAAATAAAACATACTTTAAAAGCTTAGTTCTACATTAAGCTTCTTCTCTTCCCCCAGATCCTTAATGGGTTTAGCCTATGTAATTCTTTTAAACAAACACATCATGTCAAACTATAAATTATATAGATGGGCAGTTAATGTGAAAAGCCCCCTAAAATGTACAAACTAACTGGTACTGAATTGAGTTCTCCATTTACCTTTATGTACAATTAAATGTAAACCATATTTTCACAGTTTTAAGTGTTTTATGAATAGATGCACAGTACCATGGCAGGTTTGCAATTGTTCCTGAAAACTGGCTCTAGGTTCCGCATCCAAAGCCTGTTGGCCTTTAGGACGCAAGTATTTACATAAATAAGAAACTGTGTCATAGTCAATGGTCAAGACAGTTCAGCAAGAGCAGTATTTCCAACCAAGAGAGATACTCAATACCATAGTTTACATACTTGTGCAAACAGAAGCATTAGGACAGATATATCTGAGGCGAATTCAA
Organism: Eumetopias jubatus; assembly: GCF_037043125.1. NCBI lineage: Eukaryota > Metazoa > Chordata > Mammalia > Carnivora > Otariidae > Eumetopias > Eumetopias jubatus. Next base: position 25,851,068 of record NW_028274808.1, on the reverse strand, counting down.
CTTGCAAAAACTTGTGTCGCTACTGTTGTAAACTTGGGCAATAACCAACCCTCAGCAAGGCCTGCTCTCTATGGCTTTTTTTTTCTTTTAAAATTTTAAAGCCAGAGAAAATGCACACACGCACGCGCACACACACACCCCACATACACACAGTTCTCATTTTGTTTTAGAATATGGTACATAGTGCAACTTTATCACAATGTAGAGGTTTGACACACATTCAGTGTGTGTTTTTCTGTGCAAGTTCTTAGTGGTCTAAGTCCTAGTTGAAGAACCACATGATTCAGGAGGTTGAAGGGGAGGGGGGGGAAAGGTTTCATTACATTTCTCAAACCAGCACTGGATGTGCAAAAGGCAGCAGACAATCTGGCCGTCAACACAGCCAGATTAGGGTAACTTTAAAGGAAGATCCAAGCAGTTAGTTACTTAGATTGGTCTCTAGAAAAATAGGTCAGTATGTGCTGTATCTTTGTCAACCGTTCTTTCAAAGACTTCATTGACAAAACGGACAGCTGGTATCGGGGATCTACAGGAAGAACTGCAAGAAGCCACCAACACCATGCGGGTCCATTAGGGGTTGCCTAAAAATAACCAACAGTTGATAGTATTAATAAAATACATATCTATGTAACAAACAGTAACAAATCAACAAGCTACTCTTCATTGAGCACTTTACTATGTGTCCAATCCTACCTCAAATTCTTTTAATAGGCATGTTAGGAAGGCTATTAAGCCCCTATAAAATGGGGAAACGGAACACCAGAAATGTAAATTGTCTAAGACTGAAACCCAGACCTGACTCTATGGCCAGCCTTCCTTCCTTCCTCTGCCCCGCGCTGCCTTATGGCAGGGTTTCTCCGTTCCGGGCTGCTGACATGTGGGAACGTTCTTCAGCAGGATGTTGGACCTCTATCCACTAAGATGCTGCTGGTAGCACTTCCCGGCAGTGACAGTGAAAGTTGTCTCCAATTACATGAGGAGTGACGTAGCAAGGGAAAAAGCAGTTGAGCTGTCAAAGAATAAGACACTGCCCCAATGGACCGCAGGCACAAAACTGTCCTAACTGGGAACTACTTTCTTAAAATACATATTTAAAGCATTAAGCTAATCGATATTTAAAAATGCCTTCAAAGCACTGTGGAATCCTAGGCAAGATACAAGAAAAGGTCTCAGCGTCTAGTTTTGTTTGAAAAATAAACATTTCCAGCAAAGAAGTCCTTCTGATGTTGCAAGGGCTATCTAGTGGCTATTGAAAGAACTTGGAATTTATACAAAAGAATTTTTAAGCCACTGCTATTGCACACTTGATTGCTTTTTATTGGAACCCGAGGTTTCAGATTGACCAAAGGAGCTCCTGAGATCAATGGGGATCCCTCTAAAATCTCCCTCTAGAATCAAACTAGAGTTGCTGTATTTGTGGACTCTCTGTTCTCAGCATCACTCCCCCCTCCCTCTTGCATTTCAGAGCAGTCAGAAACATTGCCCAGAATCCATTCCCTCACAGGGTTCTGGGTTAGACTTGGCTAAGGAGACGCATACTTTGGTGAGATGTGGAAGTTGGAAGAGAAGAAACCATTGTTCTCTGCCAACTATTGCAAAGTATTGGAAGATCTGCAGAAACCTTCTAGAGAATTCTTAACCACCTGCTACAGACTGATACTGGTGGGTACCTCCCTAATCGGCCTAAGAATTACAGCAACTTCTCTGGAAGTTGTTGAGAAGATGGTGCTTCACTGTGTCAGGCTGAGATCTATGGTGGCAGGTTCCCCATCTCCCATCAGTGATGTCCCTGATCTTCACTCCTCTAGCTCTGCCAACAGCTGTGTCATCTCTACATCTTACAATAAACCACCACCACCACCCCCCCACCGCCGCCTGGATTATACAGCGTGGGGCTTTTGTTTTCCTAAGTCCTGACTCCCAACAATACTACTAGAAAGCAGTGCTAGAGGACTGAATAATAATTCAGTGAAAGTAAGGTTGAGATTTTACATTTAAATATACTTGTTCGATTTTAGGATTATCAAAGGCTATTTCGATCACGTCTAATCAGATTCAGGTAGCCAGGATAAAACAAATGTGTGGCAACTGCTAGGATGGGAACACAGAAGGAGTACTCAATTCGGAGATAGTCTGATGTTAGAATTTCAAGTTCTGTTGAAGGATTCAGTTGGGATTCAGACAGACTTAGGCCAGCCTTTGAAAACCAGAATGAGGTGCGGTGTCCATCTTCATCTATTTATTTACAGCCATTCCATTATGAAATCTACCATCTGACCATCAACATTTTATCCCAATTAAAACGCTTAGCTCTAAAAGTTAGCGTTTTGATGGATCGATCTATCCGATTTTCCAGAATGGGGATACTTCTTTTTGTGCGTCTTACAGTACCTACTGCACAGATCGGCTTGCACAGAAAGTGCCTTCTATACATTAAACTTAAACCCGAAGGACTTGAGCAAGACCATCAAAACAATAGTTTCCTGAGGAGTGAAGTATTAAATGGAAAGAGACACAAATGAATTGAAGTAGCAAGGAAAAAAGTTGGAGATGAAAGAAGACTTCTAGAAAGTACAGAAAATGAGACCTCTCCCAACTGTCAAAGAACAGCTGACTGGCTCCAAGGCCAACTAGGTCTCTTAATTATGATTTACTAGGTGGGTACCATTTTACTAGAATGTTCCACCTTTCATTCCTTATCCCTCTTTCAGGCAAATCCCCCATGAAGGGCTTTCTCCTTCTGTGCGCTCACAGCTACCTCAGCTGACAACTCTGTCCTTGCCCATTCCTATACAAATTGTAGTGGATACCACTGCTCTGGAGAATATGGTCATGATTTTACAGACAACAGGGACAAAGGAAATGCTGTGCAAAAGGGAAAACAAAACAAAACAAAAACTTAAAAATCCACTAATTTGAGTTTATTTAAAAAAAAAAGTGAGACTTTTGGAAACAATATCAAAGCCATCATACCTGAAGGTTTTCCTCCCTCCCAGGCATTGAGCCAAAGTGCTGAAGAATTTGGCTTCGAAATCTGTCTCTTAAATTCTGAAACCAGCTGCAGGCTTGTGAGTATACCAAATCATGAAGCTGTCTGAGATTCTTGATGTCCTCTTCATTCTCAACCTAGAAACACAACAGTCAGTCAGACTTGTGTCTAGTGTTCCTGTCCATTATCCCTAACCCTACAGAAATGAAAAAATAATATAAATTTAAAAACAGGCAATACCTATTTCAGTGCTGGATCAGAGTATTACACAATATACATTATGTGTTTCTGCCTCACCTAGTGCCCGTGGCCAGACAAAAGCAGCACCTGCTGAGCGCCATGCCGTCTTGTCGAAGAAGCAAGGCAATACTGCAGAACCCTCCCAACAGCCCCCAGCTGGGGGCGGGACTCCTGAGAGTGAGTTCTTGGAGAAAGGTCTACACGAATTTGGAATTCCTTTTTGTCTTTATGGATTAATGGCTTTTGAAAATGGCAGAACAAGAAGGAATACAGTTGTTGCAATAAAAGGGAAGACTGGGGGGAAGTTTAAGGCAGAGATAACATGGCAGAAAGCAGTAATAGGATGGAGAACAAGCATAATGACACCTTGTACCAGGGAACTGGATTAAAACAAGAAACTAAAACCAGTATATCAAAAGAGAGAATAAATTATGCCACAATGAAGTGCTTGCTGTGAAGGCCAAGGCTGGGACTACCTCCATCATCCCTCCCTGCACCCTGCAGACTATTGCAAACACAAAATTAAATGCATCAGCCTTGAAGCCTAAGATCCCCTGTGAGGCCTCACAGAACATGGGAGAGAAAATAGAGCATTAACTCCTCCATCTTGCATTGATTTCTTTAGCACACACTTCTATCCCACTCGCTCCATGCCAGGGAGCGCTGAATTTCACATACATTAACTCATCTGAACAAATACCAGGCCTGACTCAGCCTTTCATACTTTTAGAATGACTCACTATAAAAACAACAAAGGGACTCTGAAAACATACTTTTTATTTGTGAAAGATTTGAAATGAAAAATACAACTAAAAAGCACCTGCTTTTTGCACAATGTGAATGTACTTAATGCCACTGAACTATAGACTTAAAAACGATTAAACTGGTAAATTCTGTTAATAAAAAGGTGGAGGAACCATACAATTGAATTCTGGTCTTGGAATGACTATGTAAGATTCAGTCCCCTGCTAACACACACTGGTCTTGACAGGAGCTAGAAATAACCTTGTGACTTGTTAAAACTATTAAAAAAGAAAACTACTTTGCACCTTTCCAAAATTCAAGCAAACAAACCAGGGGCTGCAGAAAACAAGAAATGACAAAAAGGCTAAGTGCCTGAGATGGAAAACAGAGCTGGCTAAAAGCAAGCAGAACTTTAAGACTTCAGTAGAAGTCACAGAAAACAGAAATACTACACTAAGGAAAAAAAGAAAATTGAGAAGCTTTTCCAGAAGAGACAAGAAATCATTATATAGATGAGGCATTAAGATGAGGAAAAATTATTAGACATTCCCAAGACTACAGAGAACTGTTTCTAAACATCAAATCCATAATGCTTTCAATATGCTATTCTGTTGTCCCATATTTATATATAGTCATAGGGTTAGCCATATACTCAAGGGATTTTGTTATCAAATCCAAATGTGAAGATGTAAACTTACAAAAAGCTAAAATGGGGCATTACTTTTACAAAGAATATTGCCTTTAGCACATGATTCCATTAACCAAGCATTCCTGAGGCACAGACAATATCAATCGGCTCAGAATTTCAACTCACACAATACTTTGTGCCATAGGCCAAAAGAAAAGTGTCCCCATAGCATCTTAATAATAAGATAGGACAGGCGATATCAGACTGAGTTTACCAGAGAGGCAAGAGAGCATAATGATAAAGCACAGCACCTGGGAGCTAGAGCGCTCGCTTTAAGTCATTTTTATTACTCTACCCATAGGATCTTAGGCAAATTAACATTTTTTTACCTTCCTCATCTGCTAGCTGAGTTTTGAAAATTCAATGAGCTTACGTTTGTAGAAGTGCCTAATGCGAGCATTCAATAAACGATTAAAATGAAGGGCCCAAATAAGTCTATGAACAGTGGGAGCATGAGATCAATGGTTTTAGAATGTCCTTCCAAACGAAACTGCCTTTAGTTTGGTACCTAAACTAATTGCAGATGGTGAATTAGATACTGGAAACATCACAGAGCCACATTAACCCTGTCTAAGAAGGTTATCACAACAAATCTCCCCAGGTAAGCTATCACCAATAAGTATAGTGATGGTACTTTCTCAGTGATGTCCTAGACTTTGAACACATCACCCAACTGTGTCTCTTTTATCATTAAGGTTATGTCACACACATATAGAACAGTTTTTAAAGGATTTTGTATTTACATTTATGTCACATTTCAATCTGCTGATTGTATCACTTTTGGCTACTAAATTTAATTAAAAAGGGCAGGGATTAGCAGCTTTCATAATTTAGATGGGTTGAAAGTTCAATCAACTGCTGTTAAGTGCTCACCATGTCCACATCCTTCTAGGACCATGCTGGGTGTAGAGCCTGTAGAAATGAAGATCTACATTCTGGACACCCAAGTTTGCCTGGAACTCTCAGTGAGTAAGAGCAAGATAAGCAAAAGGTAACCTGGAGCTAATCTGTTTAAGTAGCAGTGAGGATCTCTGATAGGAAGAACTGTTTTATGTGCCTGGAAAAATACCAGCCTATATGCCTGTACAGTGCCTAGGGCAGAGTACACCAGAGTGTGCTAAAAAAGCATTTTTTCATACCTTAACATCTTCCAGATATTCAATGTCTGCAGTGCAATATCCATCTTTCATTCCTCTTTTTAAAACCCTAAACCGCTTTCCTCCAACTGTATCAACCACAGACCTTCCATCAGGTAAGAAATGTACATTCCTAATTTGTAACATACAACCATAATCTGCAAAACTAAAAGAGAAATTCTGATTAATATCAAAGTTCAAGCAACAAGCATGCAAGGTCTCAATATTCAAATATAAACAAAAATATTTACGTACAAAAAAAGCATACCTATTTTGTGTATCAGTGACACACATCCCAAACTGTTTGGTTCCCGTCTGTATACTTCTTCGTATCATCAATCTGTATCTTGGCTCAAATACATGAAGAGGGCAAGGCACAGTGGGGTAGGCCATAGTGCAAACAAATATTGGAACATTCTTGGTCAAGCTGAAGAACAAAGAAGTTTCATTATCACACATCAGAACATTAAAATGAGTGAAGCTTGCAACGTTATAAATTAACATAAAAAATTAGCTCTAAATGAGGTGATTTTTATTTTTGCCAAGAACAAGAATCAGCATCTCCTTCATTAAGCTCACACAGATGCAATATTAATACTAAAAATCTGTGATCCTCTTATAAAAGTAAATCTGAATTTAAGATACCAGATTATATAGAACTAAATTATCTTTACAAATAAACAGTATAATTAGTATTTTGTATTAAAAATCTTTAAAATATATGTAACATAACAGTTAATCTTTTGTGCATAAAATACTCTTAGAGAAGGAAAAATGAGCTCCCACAATAGACAAAAAGCAAATCTTTAAGATTCTTAGTGCATTTGAAAATATTTTAATGCACTATCAAAAAACAGATAACTCAGTAACTAATTTTCACTGCCAGATTGGCAGGAAATAAGAAGGATAAAGGCAACGCCCAGTTCTGGCAAGCTTGTGGGAAAAACTGGCAGTGTGGAGAGTGGTTTGAAACCGTACAACCATGCTGAAGAAGAATCTGGCTGCATGCGTCAAAGACTAAAAAGTTCATATCCTTTGAACTTCTAGAAATAATTCTATAAGCACTTTAAGACTGTTTACTGTAACATTGTATACAGTAACCAAAACTTAGAAGAGGGGACTAGTAAAATAGACATAAACACAAAATGAAACACTGTGTTTTCATTAAAAGATCTATACGTGTTGGGCGCCTGAGTGGCTCAGTTGGTTAAGCGACTGCCTTCGGCTCGGGTCATGATCCTGGAGTCCCGGGATCAAGTCCCACATCGGGCTTCCTGCTCGGCAGGGAGTCTGCTTCTCCCTCTGACCCTCTTCCCTCTCGTGCTTTCTATCTCTCATTCTCTCTCTCTCTCAAATAAATAAATAAAATCTTTAAAAAAAAAAAGATCTATACGTGTTGACTTGGAACAAAATAAGGAGATTATAGACTAACATGAATAAAATGATCCCGTTTTTGTTTAAAATGTATTTATAGATTGTGACCTCCCTCCTCCCCTCCCCTTACAGGCTCATTTGCAGTATTTTCTAGGTTTTTTTCAAAAAGACATAATTATGTAAAAGTAATATTTCATAATACAAGTGCTAGTTCCTCTTTTAAAAATGTGTGTTCTACCATCACTGAGCACCCTATTTGGTTTTCTTTCAGCTCTTATGTTGACAAACAGTATACCTATTAATTAGGAAAACTTTTAAGTACCAGGGGATGAGCTACCTTTTTAAAAAAACAGCCTTTAAAAAAAAGCAGCAAGACTCCCTCCAACTTCCCTGCATCACACTCAGCCCCCCTCCCGTGACTACTTCATCTCTCATTGGAAGATTCCACTCTTCTGCCGAGTCTGGTTGTGTCACTATATTTAAAATTTCAAAAATGTATCTGAGGCTTTCTTATATCCAGCTTTTTGCAGTGTTGATCAAAAAGGTTCATAATCCTCATATCAGAATATTTTCTATCCTAAAATCATACAATAAAACCCATGGAAGACAAATCAGTATCCATTTCGGTAAAGAGAAGATTGGAAATCGTTCGTCTGTGGAAGGCCACTGGCCCAGTGAAGACAGTCAGTGGACACGTACTAAGTTTGCAAGCACAGTTTTTTCTTAGAAAGTAAGAAAAAATGTATTTTGAGACGTAATGGAAACAAAGGGTATTAAGTAAAAACAGCATGTGAAAATTGCAATTCTGTTCTTTTAGAGTGAAAGAAAAAGAGTTAAGAAATTAAACACCTAGGAAAGAAATTGAGAGAGACTCGTGTGACTGGAGCAAGAGGGAAAGACACGAAGGGAAAAGAACGTAAGAGGACAAGGAAGAAAGAATACAGAACACAAGCAGGTCCAATCTACCCAGCCCCGACCAGCCTTTGTGTGCTCGCTCTTTAGAGGGGTCTACAGCAGCGGTACCACTCTATCCCCAAGTTCCCTCCTGACACTAACTTAATCTGCTACCACTCAACAATCTTCACTAATTGAGAATTTGGCCCCTAAATCACTCCAATTTCAGACTCAGGCCTCAAGGTCCCACCCCCTTCCTGGCCTCTAATTGGCTACCGTGCCTGCCAATCAGGCCATTTCTCCTCAACCCCCTTCTTGCCCTGCCTTAGGGGGAACGAAGGTAGTTGAGGGCTCCGTTCCCAGTCCACTGCCTTGAAGTCACTGTAGGAAATACCCCCTCTGCCTAAAAACCTGCTTGGGGCAGAGTTGAGTCGACAACCTCCAGTGGAAGATCTGGAAGTTACCAAAGAAACTTCTAAAGACTTCTGTCTGTTGAGGAGAGGGGGTTAGCTGACCAGGATTTGTTTAAAATACGCCTTTGGCTAGACTGGGTTGAACTCCAGACAGGATCCAGCTTGCTGGGAGGAGGTCTCTCCTTACTGGGTCAAAGGGCGGGGATTACATTAACTTTATGAGAAGAAACTTACTGTGAGAGCTCAGCAGTTTCTTCATCATATATTTTTTTTCTCTCAGACAGCTCATCAGGCAGATACTTCACTATCAATTCTTCCAACAGCTGTGTGACACAGTACCTCCTATCTGCTAGATACTAAAAGACAATATTATTTTACATTCCAGTGCTTTTCCTACGGTATAAAACAGGCAAAACAGTTGAACTGAATAGAGTAAAGCCTTAATTACATATTTACACAGTCGATTCTGAATGAATGGGTGAGGGGGAAGGAAGATGACAATGGATGGCGCTAAACAGGTCCACCTGCCCAGGCTGTGTCCAAGACCATTCAGGCTACACGGCTGCAGCAGAAACTGCGCCCTGTGCACAAGACCCTGGTCTGGCTGTGGCCACAGATTCCTTCTTAACAGTCAGGCCTGCCCTGCCCGCTCCTCACAAGCAAAACTATTCCCTTTTTGGTTCCTGATTTCAGTGGCAGAGTTTTCAGATCATTTTTCTTTCAGATTTTCCTTCCACTGTCACTTGCTATCACTCAGCCCCCCACTCTATATAAAATGGTATATTTGTACTACTCCCTCAACACTCGGGAAAAACTGCTAAAAGCCACCCCTCTCCCTCCGAGAAGCCTGCCTATCCTGCAAGGTCTGGCTCCAACTTTACCTTTTCCACAAAGTCTGCCTTAACTATTTTTCTGTCTCCCACAAAGCCCATTTTTACCGCCTTTACCACGTAAAAGGCAGTTATCACACCCTGCACTGTATTATATTACATGGACAAGGAGACATTCTATTTCTGCAGATAAAAACTGCCTAAGGCTGGGGACTAAGTCAGAGTGTGTGTACAGAATTTTGGAACAATGACCAATATAAATTTCTTAAAACTAGCGAGGAACAACTCTTGGGAGACAATCACAAGATAAAGAGAAGCCATACTTTTAATCTGCAGATGCAGCAAAAATAAGGGTTTGCCATTATCCGATGAAGAACAGAGGAGGAGGAAGAGGGAATGTGAGGGGTTGGGAAACGGGTAATAGGAGTGGTTGTCAAACTTTAGCATCAATCAGGGCTTGTTAAAATGCAGATTGCTGAGCCCTAGCCCAGAGCTTCTGATTTAGTGGCTCTGGAGTAGGGTCTGAGAATTTGTATTTCTAACAAGTTCCCAGGGGAAGGGGAACACATTTTGAAAACCATGAGGCTACATATTCTATATAATAATATATAGTGTAATACTCATGTATTAAATTTGGGGAAATACAACCTCTCTTACATTACCGAGAGGAATCTAAATTTGTACAATATTTCTGGGGGACCTAGGCAACGTGGCAATTGGTTTTGAGTCTTATGAATATACGACTTTTGATTAGTAATTCAACCTTCCAGAAATTTTATCCTAAGGAAACAAAGATGCAAAGCATAGTATATATATAAAAAAAAAAAACCCACCACTTACATACTCAACATTAGGGAAATGTTAAACCAATGGACTATTCTGCTATAAAAATCCTATCTTTAAAATACATTCAAATGAAAAAATGAGCAAAACAAAATAACAAGTAGGAAAAGTGTAAAACTATACAGCACATCGATTTGTTCTTTAAAACATATATTAGATTTTACCTATTATACAGGGTATCTTTAGGACACAGGAAAAAGTTATTTTCAAACAGGATGTTAATTGTATTTTTAAATAATATGCTTATTTTGTTTTCCTTCAAACTCTAGACATTTTTTTAAGGTGAGCTATCTCTACATTTAAAGCCATGTATCTAATTACTAACTTGAGAAAAAACATAATAAATATACTACAGAGTATCTAAAAACCTGGAAACACAGGAAAAACAGCATGATTAGAGTACTTCACCTGAAAGTATATCAGCTGAAATGTAACTAACAAACTCTTTGTGAAAATTCTGTACATGGTTTTATGTCTTACATACTGGCTTGTTATGTAAGACCCATATCAAATGTAATAATACACATATGCTATTATGGTATCTGTACAGAGCTGTATTTTCTACATAGGAAATAACTATGTAAATTCAATTGCAAAATGTCTTATCAATTTTTCATTATTTGGAAGGCACTTTTTTCTTTAAGCAATCCTGTCACCCACAGAGACCGGATCACTCTCCCTGATCAATGCTATCCTTGCAGTTGGAGCTTACCTCACCTTACGGGGGCTCCAGTCACCCAAGCAGGACTGGGAGAATACTGTCTTCCCACTGGTTACAGAAGATATGCACCTGAGATCTAGCTATTTCCCTAACACAGGTTACTAGCATTGACCACTGACTATACAAGGGGTGTAGGAAGCTGTGCCTCCCTCTCTTCTGTCCAGTATACCACTTTCTAGAGCTGGGCTGCCCAAAGAGTAGCCACCAGTGAGTAGCCACCAGTCACATGTGAACACTTACATGAGAATTAATTAAAATACAGTTCCTCAGTTGCACTAGCCACATTTCAAGTGCTTCATTACCACATGTGGCTAGTGGCTACCATGTTGGACAGCACAGATATAGAGCATTTCCATCAATGCAAAAAATTCTATTGGACAGAGTTGGTCCATACCTTAAGGGGGTAGGCCTAAGGCTGAAATCTAGGCTATTATTAAGGGTGGAAGACAGGGCAGTTGGGTTTCCCCAATACTGTCATCATTAAAATGGAACCAATTCTAGACCAGGTACTTGGCCATCCCCCACCTTGTTAAAAATAAATAAAGGGGGCGCCTGGGTGGCTCAGCTGGTTAAGCAGCTGCCTTCGGCTCAGGTCATGATCCCGGGGTCCTGGGATCGAGCCCCGCATTGGGCTCCCTGCTCCGTGGGGAGCCTGCTTCTCCCTCTCCCTCTGCCTGCCTCTCTGCCTACTTGTTCTCTCTCTCTCTGTTAAATAAATAAATAAAATCTTTAAAAAAAAAAATAAATAAATAAATAAATAAGTACATGGGGCTTGGCCTCCAGGACCACCCTACTTTCCCCTGTGCTCTCTAAACTCACATTTCTCCAGCACTAGCATTTGTGTAATGAAGCGTTATCCTTCTTGGTCACGTAGCATACATAATGTAACTTATTCTGAACATGATAATCACTATTTCTGTGGCCAAATAGAAATCAATGTTGCCAAGCTTAAGAACAATAAACAGATAAATATAAAATGTTTACCTCTTTTAAGCTTTCTTTGCAAAGAGGACAGTACGGTGTATGATCTAAACAACGCTCAAGGCAATTCTTACAGAATGAGTGTCCACAAGGGGTTGTTACTGGCTCAAAAAACAACCTGAAATCAACCAAAATACCTGTTAGTTTACACATTAAACTATCCACTGGAAAAAGCGAATAATGGAACCATTATTTGGAAGGAGGGTCTAGTGGGCAGGAGAGGAAGGAAGGGGCAGTGACAAATGTAATTATGCCCTCCTGAACCTTTTAAAAGTTCTCATCAACAGGGGTGCCCTGCCAAGGGCCTAAAACTATAGTGACTAATGGAACAGCCACTCACCACATGGGGCTACTGAGCACTGGAAATGTGGCTGGTCCAAACTGAGAAGTACAATAAATGTAAAATACGAGATTTCGGAGACTATGTGCAAAAGAAATAATGCAAAATATTCACAATTATTAGTTGTATAGATTCTTATTTTATCATCACTTTAAAATGGCTTCTTAATATGCTTATAAAAGCCTTATTATGGAAAATTCATTAAAAAGAATAACCCAATAAACCTTACAGTTGGATCTTAAATATTAGACTTAACACCATATGTAATAAACAATATAGAAAAAAACTGATTTTACTTACACTCTAATTCTTTCCTGAAACATGATACTTTTGAATTTCCTAGAAGTATTGTTAGATACATAGGTACTTGAGAAGTCATCTGGCCTCCTGCCCTCGCCTCACAGATGAAGAAGCCAAGGCGCAGAGGTAGGGGACCTGCTCGGAACTCAGCTAATTCCTACCAGCCTGATGTGGCCCGTACCAGGTCTCCTGACTCTTCATGCACTGTTCCCTTGACTCCACCACAACTTAGGTGGAAAATGTTCTTTCAAAACTATTGGTCTTCTAGAATTATAGGCATTCTGCATAATGGAAATCTTTATCCAATTCTACTTAAAAAGGATTTTATAGTTAAGATATAAAAACAAGACAGAATCATATACACACAACCATGTTGTTAGAATTTTGACCCAAATCTGAAACCATGGATGTATCTACATTTCAGTAATATGTGTACCTTCCACAGTACTTTCCAATTTCCTAGACACTTTTTTATATTTAAGTCACGTGATTCTTACACCACCTGCAACGTAGGCTATGCAAATACTGACCCCACTTTCTAAGCAGGAAAAATCGAGAGCGTTCAGAGATTAAGATATTTGCCCAAGATGTGCAAGGTATTTCTATGTTTTGATTTAGTCCAGTATTCTGTCACTTTACAATGCCTATTAGATTACCTTTATCTACTCTCTATTTTATTAATATAAAATATTCCTCATTTATGAAACTTTACATACTTACCTCATGCAGAGAGAACACTCAAAATCTGAGACATCAATTAATTCTTCTGGGATGTGACCAGAAGTTAATGAAAATGTACAGACTTCATTGCGAGTTTCTATTAAAACAAAGAGACAGGACTATCTTTAGGAAAAAGTTTAAAGACCATTCTAAACAAGTAAATGTGTTCTCTATGACTGTAGTGACATTTTTACCTCCTTGTTTTTTAAGCTTATTTCTTCCATCTTCATCTACAATCACATCCTGGTCTAAAAGAGACAATTTTCTTTTCAGCAGAGCACCTTTTTCTTGAACAGAGAGTAAAGGTTCTGAGGACACTCTTTTTAAACAGTCCTCTCTGGCAGGCATTTCTGTTGAATGTATAGCCTGTGCTGACCAAGCACGGTTTAGGCTTCCTCTGATAAGCTCTGACGTGACCTCTGGTACCTCTTCGTTCTACAAAAATATAATAAACAAGGGTGTCTGTATTTCTTCACTATTCTTTATTGCTCTCACCAAGAATCAACTGAAATGAAATTCCAGTGTCTCATAAGGTTCATTTTACTGTTCAGTTAAGAACACCAACTTTTAATTCTAAAACCCTGATAAATAAATGACTTTTGCCAGTAATTATGTAGCCCTAGAAGTCAACCTGATATGTTACAATGAGGTTTACGCAGTTATGCTAATATACTTGTTCCAACCAGGGCAACTAAAATAAATACCATGTTCTATATTTTCCACAAGACAAAGTTTTCTGATATGCCGGGTGAACTAAAATTGTGATTAATGGGGCACCTGGGTGGCTCAGTTGGTTGAGCGACTGCCTTTGGCTCAGGTCATGATCCTGGATTCCCGGGATCGAGTCCCACATCGGGCTCCCTGCTTGGCAGGGAGTCTGCTTCTCCCTCTGACCCTCTTCCCTCTCGTGCTCTCTATCTCTCATTCTCTCTCTCTCACATAAATAAATAAAATCTTTAAAAAAAATTGTGATTAATGAACAAATATTTTACATAAAAGTGTAAAATAAAAGGCTACAGATAAAATCTAATTAAGACAATGCTTAATAGGTGTAAGACTGTTGAATCACAGACCTGTACCCCTGAAACAAATAATACATTTTATGTTAAAAAAAAAAAAAAAGAAGACAGCAGGAGGGGAAGGATGAAGGGGGGGATCGGAGGGGGAGACGAACCATGAGAGACTATGGACTCTGAAAAACAAACAGGACTCTAGGCGGGCGGGGGGGGGGGATGGGTTAGCCTGGTGATGGGTGTTAAAGAGGGCACGTACTGCATGGAGCACTGGGTGTTATATGCAAACAATGAATCATGGAACACTACATCAAAAACTAATGATATAATGTATGGTGATTAACATAATATAATAAAAAAAAAATCACTAGCAAAAAAAAAAAAAAAGTGCCTAAATAGATTCTAGTGCTCCAAACGAAGAAAGTGAAAATCATAATGTGTAAAGAACCAGATGGACTAAACCCATGAAAATCTTTTCTCACCCCTTACCTGCTCTGGACTAAGCTCACTGGCAGAGTGAGACTCTTCCGTTACTGAAGGAAAACCAAAATGTTTGTTTTTACTACATGGCAAAGAGCTCCAGGAAGAGTCCTTCAGGCCTTCTTTTAAGTTCTCAGGTGATAATAAATCACATAAAATCTGTAAAAGAAATATTATAAAAGTAATGGAAAATATAAAATATTTGGCTACTGATACTTTAAAGTTATCTAATATTTACAAAATTTTAGAAAATTCATAGCATTGTTTTTAATGAGCAGAGGAAGAAGACATTAAGTAATAAGCAGAACTGCCAAATCATCCCAAAAGTCTTGTAATACCAAGGTGTGCCTTAAATGGGGGTCAGATCACCTCAAAGAAATAATTCAAAGGGCAGGCATCAGAGCAGCTAGACGACTAAGCTAAGAAGGTACCCAAAATAAAAACTGACTTTTTAATGAAGGATTGTAAAAAGAAGAGCTCTTAAGAGAAGTAGAAAATATTTACCTCTGAACTTTAGTGAGTCCTATCCTGTCAAAATGGTTCACAGTTCTCCCACCTCAAAGTAGATTGTGAGGCTGGACTTAAAAAGTGTTTAAGTGAACTAAAGAACTTGTCTAACTACAACACTCTTAAAATTCCACGTGTTTATACTGAATTTAGCTTCTCACTGAACAAGAAACCTGCATGGGCAGCTACCACTGCCCAGCTCTGGGATGGGAGCACCGTATGGCAGCTGTCCCATATAGCGGGGATTAACCTGAAAGGCAGCTACTGTATTACAATTTCTGGGTGCTTCTATCGGGAATACATCTACACATCTAAACGCTAAAAAAAAAAAAAAAAAACCCAATAACAACAACAACAAAAAAACGGTAGTTAAGTTAGGGGAAGAACCTGGCTAGAAGGAAATGAGAAGGACTCAAATGGTTTTGATCGTCAAATAAGCTGTATTAAATGAACAGCAGAGCATTTCTTAAAGTCTAAATTCAGAAGTTTGGTTTTTCAGTTGTACTATCTCTCAAACTCACAAAAACGAGATTACTCGTGAATCATTACAATGTAAATAAAAAGATATTCAATGTAAATAAAAGTGCATATCTGGTAGGAGCTCAAGCAACACCCCCTTTAATGAACATTTTAAAATTTGTGTTTTTACATTTCTCCTGGTTTCAAAAAAAAAGTATTGAACACTCAAGTACTCTAGAACCCAGCAGATCCAGTAGGTATTTACCAAAGAGATAGAAAAATATGTCCACAAAATGACTGGTACAAGAATGTTAGTTCACAGCAGCAACTGGTAACGACCCAAATGAAAATCACTACTAACTAATACCATAAATTGTGGTATGTTTCTACAACGGAATGCTTAGTGAACAATAAAATAAAAACTTGCTGGATGTATCTCAAAACTATTATGTTCTGCAAAAAAAAGCCAGACACAAGAGTACACGTTGTGGGATTTCACTTGCATGAAGTTCTAGAATAGGCAAAACTACTCTATGGTAATAAAAATCTAAACAGTAGTTGCCTGGGAGGAGAGATATAGGGGATTTGCTGAAAAGGGAATGACTGAACTTTCTAGCATGATGGAAATATTCTACATCTTGACTGGGCTGCTGTTACACAGATGTATAATTTCCAAAAGACTGGACTGTAAAATCCACGCATTATATGTAAAATATACCACAATTTACAAACAGCATATTGGGAGAAAAATATTTCAAAGCATCAGCTGTTTTGCATTCACCTAACCTTATTAAAGGTCAATTTTTAAATATTTACAGAAATGTAAGGATATTTAGTAGCAGGGAAAATGCAAAATTATAAGCCCTTAAAAAGTCTGCCGTGTCCCCAGGGAGATACCACTAAGAAATGTAAAACAGAATACACACAATAGTGAACAATTTTTTGTTAAATCAATGGGCTAGAATGTATATGCAAACAAACCTCATGGAGGATATACTGATGTTAGCTGTATTCATGAGGCATTGGGGATCTGAGAAAATTTTCAAAGTTCTCATACTTCAAAGTGCACAAGAATCTCCCTGGGTGCTTGTAAAACTATGCAGAGATTCTAATTCCAACAGTCTGTGGTGAAGTCTAGGAATCTTTACACTTACCAAGCACCCAAGGTGATTCTGACAAAAAGCCACAATGTAAAAAACACTATAAAGGTGATAAATAACAGTCATGTTTTGTGGATATTGAGGAGAGCACCATGATGGCACTGCGATTATACCAGGGTACTTTCCAAAAAATTTTTTCAAAGACTCTAGTCTTTCCGGATGCTCTGTGAATATGTTTGACGAAAGCTGAATGCTACTCTCATGTTAGCATAGCAAAACCTCTGAGAACTTCTGAAGAAACCTGTTTAACTTGGTTTAACCCAACGTTCCCCAAAGTCATTTAGCCAGAGAACTCCTCCCTTTTTTCTTTACATCTACTAACACACTACAAAACAAACTCTGGAAAGTGGTATATGGATTACTGAGAAAATTAAGGCAGAACAACTTGGGGCAATACTATGAGCAACCATGAAAATAAGCAAAACTTAGGCTGGAACTTAAAAGCAAAACACAGGCCAATAAAAATTCCTGAGTTGGGGTCCCAAAGTGAGAAGAGAAAGGGCCAGAAAACTTCCCTAACCTGGGGAAGAAAACAGAATTTCCAGGTCCAGAAAGCACAGAGTTCCAAAGAAGATGAATCCAAAGAGATCCACACCAAGACACATTATAACGGAAAAAGAAAAATTTCAAGACAGAATCCTAAAAGCAGCAAACGAAAAAATTTACTATATGAAATGGAAATCCCACAGGCCATCAGATTTATCACCAGAAACTTTGCAGGCCAGAAGAAAGTGGCATGACCTAGTCAAAGGGCTGAAAGGAAAAAACTTCCATCCAAGAATTCTCTACCCAGCAAGACTGTCATTCAGAACTGAAAAAAAGATTAAAAGTGTTCCAGACAAGCAAAGTCTAATGGAATACATCACACTACACTGGCCCTACAAGACATGTTAAAAGGACTTCTCTGAACTGAAAAGAAATGGAACTAATTAATAAGAAGAAAATATATCAAAGTAAACATGTCAGTGGAAAACATAAAGTAGATCAATCACTTATAAAGCAGGTATGAAAATTAAAAGACAAAAATCGTAAAATTAACTAAAACTACAATAATTGGTTAAGAGATACATAAAATAAAGAGATGTCCAAGGTGACATTTAAAATATAAAAGGTGAGGGGGGAGAAAAAAATGTAGTTTTGGAATGTGTTCAAATTTAAGTTGCTATCAACTCAAACAGACCATTACATACAAAGGAAGTTATATGTGAACCTTACGGTGACCACAAAGCAAAAACTGACAGTAAATATGCAAAATGAGAAAATAAGCATAACACTAAAGAAAGCCATAAAACCACAAGCTAATAGAGAAAGAGAAGAAAGGAAGAGAGAGGAATGATGAAAACAGCCAAAAAATAATTAACAAAATGGCAATATACGCATACCTATCAAGATTTACTCTAAATGCAAGTAGACCACACTCTCCAATCAAAAGATGCAGGCTGGCTGAACAGATAAGAAAATAAGATCCATCTATATGCTGCCTACTAGAGACTCACTTCACAAGTAAGGACACACACACTCTGAAAGTTAATGGATGGAAAAAGATGTTCCAAGCAAATGGAAATGAAAAGAAAGTTGGTGTTGCTATATGCATAACAGACAAGACAGACTTTAAAACGAGGACTTCAATAATAGAGAAGGGCATTACATAATGATAAACAAGATCCAACAAGAAAACATAATATTTATAAACATATATACACACCCAACATAGGAGCACCAAGATATATAAAGCAAATATAAAGGGAAAAACTGACAGTAGTACAATAATAATGAAGGACTTCACCACTCCATTTACATCAATGGACAGATCATCCTGACAGAAAATTAACAAGGAACCATTGGCCTTAAACGACACAGCAGACCAGATAAACTTAACAGATATATACAGAACACTGCATCCAAATTGCATCCAAACATTTCAAGTGCACATGGAACATTTTCCAGAATAGATCACGTTAGGCCACAAAACAAGCCTCAAGTTAAAGAATACTGAAATCATATCAAGCATCTTCTCCAACCACAATGGTATGAAACTAACGATTACGTACAAGGAGAAGAAAAAAAAAAAAAAAAACCCCAAATGTGGAGATTAAACAACATGCTACTAAACAACAAATGGGCCATCAAATAAATCAAATAAGAAATTAAAAAAAAAATAGCTAGAGACAAATGAAAACAGAAGTACAATGTACTAAAATCTTTGGGATGCAGCAAAAGATGTTCTAAGGGGTCTACCTCAAGAAATAAGAAAAATCTCAAATAATCTAACTTTATACCTAAAGAAGCTAGAAAAAAGAAAAACAAAGCCCAATGTCCTAGAAGAAAGGAAATAATAAAGATCACAGCAGAAATAAATGAAATACAGACAAAAAGAGGGAAGATCAAAGAACTAAGAGCTGGGTCACTGAACACATTAATAAAACTGACAAATGTCAAGACTAAAAAGAAAAACAAGGGCTCTTGCATTAGGGAGAAACAGAAAATTTGGACAGACCAATTCCTAGCAATGAATTGAATCAGTAATTAAAAACCTCCCAACAAACGAAAGTCCAGGAGCAGATGGCTTCAGAGAGGAATTCTAACCAAACATTTAACTAAGAATTAATATCTATTCTCAACTATTCCAAAAAACCAAAAGGAAGGACAGATTCCAAATTCATTCTATGAAGTCAGCATTATCCTGACACCAAAACCAGATGAAGACAATACAAAAAAAGAAAACTATAGGCCAGTTTGCATCTGATGAACACAGATGCAAAAATCCTCAACAAAATACTAGCAAACAGGATCCAACAGCACGTTAAAAAAATCATTCATCATGACCACATGGGATTTATTCCTTGGATGCAAGGGTGGACAATACTTACAAATCAATCAGTGTGATATATCACATCAATAGGAGAAAGGATAAAAACCATATGATCATTTCAATAGAGGCAGGAAAAGCATTTGACAAGGTAGAACATCTATTCATGATAAAACCTCTTAAAGTAGGTTTAGAGGGAACATACCTCAACATGATAAAGGCCATATAAGAAAAACCCAAAGGTGGGCGCCTGGGTGGCTCAGTTGGTTAAGCAACTGCCTTCGGCTCAGGTCATGATCCTGGAGTCCCAGGATTGAGTCCCGCATCAGGCTCCCTGCTCAGCAGGGAGTCTGCTTCTCCCTCTGACCCTCTTCCCTCTCATGCTCTCTCTCTCTCTCATTCTCTCTCTCTCAAATAAATAAATAAAATCTTTAAGGGCGCCTGGGTGGCTCAGTTGGTTAAGCCACTGCCTTTGGCTCAGGTCATGATCCTGGAGTCCCAGGATCGAGTCCCACATCGGGCTCCCTGCTCGGCGGGGAGTCTGCTTCTCCCTCTGACCCTCTCCCCTCTCATGTGCTCTCTCTCTCTCTCTCATTCTTTCTCTCAAATAAATAAATAAAATCTTTAAAAAAAAAAAAAAGAAAAACCCATAGGTAACATCATACTCAGTCGTGAAAAACTGAGAGCTTTCCACCTAAGATCAGGAACAAGACAAGAATGTCCACTCTCACCACTTTTATGCAACTTAGTCCTGGAAGTCCTAGCCACAGCAATCAGGTAAGAAAAAGGTACAAAGGCATCCAAATTGGTAAGGAGGAATTAAAATTCATTATTTGCAGGACTTAATACCCTCTATAGAAAACCCTAAAGACTCCACCAAAAAACTACTAGAACTGATAAATGAATTCAGTAAAGTTGCAAGATACAAAACCAATGTGTAGCAATCTGTTGCACTTCTATACACTAATAACGAAGCAGCAGAAGGAAATTAGGAAAACAATCCCATTTACATTTGCACCAAAAACAATAAGGTACCAGGAATAAACCTAACCAAAGAGGTGAAAGACCTGTATTGTGAAAACTATAAAACATGGATGAAAGAAACTGAAGATGACACAAAGAAATGGAAAGACATTCCATGCTCACTGACTGGCAGAACAAACGTTAAAATGTCTGTACTATCCAAAACAATGTACAGATTTAATGCAATCCCTATCAAAATACTAACACCATTTTTCACAGAACTGGAAACAATCCTAAAATATGTATGGAACCATAAAAGACCCCAAATAGCCAGAGCAATTTTGAAAAAGAAAAGCAAAGCTAGAGGCATTACAATTCCAGACTTCAAGTATATTACAAAGTTGTAGTAATCAAAACAGTATAGTATTGGTACAAAAACAGAGACATAGATTAATGGAGCATAATAGAAAACCCAGAAAGAAACTCACAATTATATGGTCAATCAATCTTCAACAAAGCAGGAAAGAATACCCAATAGGAAAAAGTCTCTTCAACAAATGGTATTGGGAAAACTAGTCAGCTACGTGCAAAAGAATGAAACTGGACCACCTTTTTTCCCCCCACTTTCTTACACCGTACACAAAATTAAATTCCAAAATGGATTAAAAACCTAAATGTGAGACCTAAAACTAAAAATCCTAGAAGACAGCACTGGCAATGATGTCTTTGACACTGGTCATAGCAATATTTTTCTAGGTAGGTCTCCTGAGGCAAGGGAAACAAAAGCAAAAATAAACTATCAGGACTACATCAAAATAAGAAGCTTCTGCACAGTGAAAGAAACCATCAACAGAACAAAAGACATCCTGCTGAATGGGAGAAGATATTTGCAAATAATACACCAACAAGAGGTTAATATCCAAAATATGTAAAGAACTTATACAACTCACCACCCCCCAAAAATAATCCAAATAAAATGGGGACAGCACATATATAGACATTTCTCCAAAGAAGACAGAGAGATGGACAACAGATTCATGAAAAGGTGCTCAACATCACTAATCATCAGGGAAATGCGAATCAAAACCACAATGAGATATCACCTCACACCTGTCAAATGGCTACAATCAAAAACATAAGAAATAAAAGGTGTTGACCAGGATGTGGAGAAAAAGAAACACTTATGCACTATGGGAGGAATGCAAACTGGTGCAGCCACTGTGAAGAACTTTGTGGAGTTCCCTCAAAAAACTAAAAAGAGAAATACCGTATGATCCAGTAATTCCACTACTGGGTATTTACCCAAAGAAAACAAAAAAAAACACTAATTCGAAAAGATATATGCACGCTATGTTTATTGCAGCAATATTCACAATAGCCAAACTATGGAACCAACATATGAATGGATAAAGAAGAGGTATATATACACAATGGAATATTACTCCGCCATAAAAAAGAATGAAATCTTGCCATTTGCAACAACACGGACGGATCTAGAGGATATAATGCTAAATGAAATAAGTCAGTCACAGAAAGATAAATACCATACGATTTCACTCATATCTGGAATTTAAAGAACAAAACAAATGAACAAAGAAAAAAAGAAACAAAAACAGACTCTTTATATATAGAGAATGGGTTACTGCCAGAGGGGAAGTGAGTGGGAGGATGGGTGAAATAGATGAAGGGATTCAGAATACATGTAAAACGGTAAGCATCGAGTAATGTATAGAACTGTTGAATCACTACTACAGTGTACATGTGAAACTAATGTAACACTGTATGTCAATTATACTAGAATAAAAAAAAGGTAAAAAAAAAAAAACTTGTCAAATAAAAAAGAAAAGAGGGCTCTGATAAAATCAGAAATGAAATGTTATGATTGACACCACCAAAATATAAAGGATTATATGCCAACAAACTGGACAACCTAGAAGAAATAAATTCATAGAAACACACAGTCCTAAGACTGAATCATGAAGAAACAGAAAACTTGAATAGTCAATTACTAGTGAGAAGATTGAATCAGTAATCAAAAACCTCCCAACAAACAAAAGTCCAGGACCAGATGGCTTACTGGTGAATTCTATCAAACATTCAAAGATTTAATACCTATCCTTCTCAACTCTTCCAAAAAATTGAAAAAGGAACACTCCCAAAATAATTTTGAGGCCAGCAAGCCGACAAGAAACCACAGAAAAAGAAAAGTACAGGCCATTATCAGTGACTAACATTAATGCAAAAATCCTCAACAAATTATTAGAAAACCAAATTTAAAAATATAGCAAAAGTTCATACATGATGATCAAATGGGATTTATTCCAGGGATGCTCATAGATTGGAGGAACTGCTATTGTTAAAATGTCCATACTCCCCAAAGCAATCTACAGATTCAATGTAATCCCTATCAAAATCCCAATGGTATTTTTCCATAGAACTAGACCAAATAATTCTGAAATTGTAGAAAATCACAAAAGATCCCAAATACCCAAAGCAATCTTGAGAAAGGAGAACAATGCTGATTTCAAAGTACAGAACAAAGCTATAGTAATCAAAACAGTATGATAATGGCATAAAAATGCACACATGCATCAATGAACCAGAATTGTGAACCCAGAATTAAACCGACACATACATAGACAATGAATTTACAACAAAGGAGCCAAGAACATACAATGGAGAAATAAGTCTCTTCAAAAAATGGTACTGGGAAAGCTGGATAGCCACATGCAAAAAAATGAAACTAGACTAGTATCTTTCACCATACACAGAAATTAACTCAAATGGATTAAAGACTTGAATAAAAGACCTGAAACCATAAAATTCCTAGAAGAAAACATAGGTGGTAAGCTCCTCAATATGGGTTTTAGCAGTATTTTTGTGAATCTGACTCCAAAGGCAAGGAAAAGAGCCATAATAAACAAATGGGATTGCATCAAACTAAAAAGCTTCTGCACAGCAAAAGAAATCATCATCAAAACAAAAAGGCAACCTACTGAATGGGAGACTTTTGCAAATCATGTATCTGGTAAGGGATTAATATCCAAGATATATAAAGAACTCCTACAACTCAACAACAACAAAAAACCTAGTTAAAAAATGGGTAGAGGATCTGAATAGACATTTTTTCCAAAGAAGACATACTGATGGCCAACAGTAACATAACAGGATGCTCAACATCACTAATCAGGGAAATACAAATCTAAAACACAATGAGGTATCATCTCACAATGGTTAGAATGGCTATTATCAAAAAGACAAGAAATAACAAGGCTTGGAGAGGATGTGGAGAAAAGTGGACCCTGTACTCTTCTTGGTAAAGCCACTATGGAAAACGGTATGGAGATTCCTCAACAAATTAAGAATAGAGCTATACTGAGCAGCTATTCCACTTCTGGGTATTTATCTTCAGAATGCAAATACACTGATTTCTTGAAAAGACGTGTGCATTCCTATGTTCAGTGCAGCATTATTTACAATAGCTGAGAAATAGAAACAACCTAAATGTCCATCTATGGTTGAATGAATAAAGATATGGTATACATACACAATGGACTACCACTTAGCCCAGAAAAAAAAAAAAAGTTATCTTGCTATTTGTGACAACATGAATGGACCAGGAAGGTATTATGCTAAGTGAAATAAGTCAGATGGAAAAAGATAAACATGGTATGATTTCATTCATACGTGGAATCTAAAACAAAAACAAAAAAGAAATGAACAAAACAAAAACTCACAGATTCGTGGTTAGCAAAGAGGAAGGGGGTTGGGTGAAATGGGGGAAGACAGCACCTGTATGGTGACGGATGGTAAATAGCCTTTTAGTGGTGATCTCTCATAATGTTGTAAGTGGAAACTTATATAATGTTATATACCAGTTTTGCTTTAATAAAAAAAAAAAATTTCTGAGCAGGAATATCATGATAACAATTAAGGATGATTAGTTTGGCTCCAAACAAACTAGTAGGAAACACCTAAATTTAAGCAAAAATAACACATTTAAATATCTGCAAATGAAATCTTTTGCTTTCGGTAAAAACTCTACGCTAAGTATATGACCCCGAAAACCCACTTGTCAAACTGCTACTAAATTTGACTCACTGGACTCCTTATGTTCTTACCCCAAGTTTCTAATTAGCATTTTTAAAAAGGCCTGTGTCTTAGACCTGCCTTCAATGATTATAACTAGTAAACCGATTACCTTTTCTACTTCTAGCTTTGCAGGCGCAAAATCCTCATCAAGGGCTAAGCACTGAAGAAACAGCTGTAAGGCATCACCTAAAAAACCAGCATCCTGGAGTACTTTTCCTTTCCTGAAGTAGACCTTCAATGAAAGCACAAATACACAACTTTTACTGATAGAATTATTTTTGAGAAAAATCAGTATCAAGAAAAAAAATGGTTTGCTTGGAAATGTGCATTTTGAAACTCTGAATGACTCTGAGAAACCTAAAGCATTTCAAAGGTATATTTACACACTTGCCTGGAGAAGCACTTATGGAAAAATGACTCAAAACCATATTTCTAATTATATCACTTGAGTAATAAATCCAGAGGATTCTTTCTTTTTTAACAGTTTTAAAACTGTCCATACAGATAGTTTTCCATCTTATTCTTAATATACATTTGCCTTGTACTAACCAGTCAAGCCAGCATGGGATTTGGTATTGTTTTTCATATTAATTTATAATTTTTAGAGCATGCTTACTATATTGTCCTCAAAGGCATGGTTTCAAATGGGGAAAAAGTCATACAAAATAGTAACTTCGAGCTTAAAGAACATATACGGGACATGAACTGATTTGCCTTGGCAATTTGATAAAAAATTAGTAAACTGATTACATATATTTGCCTCAAGTCTTTTTTAAAAGCGCATGGGCAAGGCAACCTCCCTTGTCCCCATTTACTGTATTAAATCACTGCCTCATCTGGTCCCCATTTTCCAACTTCTGAAGGACCTCCTCTCTTTCCCTCAGTATACCTCCTCCAACAATTTTCAGTTTGGATCCAGTGGGACCAGTTTCATCTCTTTGAGGAAATTTTGCATACTCAAGTCTCTTATTTTTTTTTTTTCCTCTGTGCCTTAAATTCAGGTTGTTCTTTAGTTAGGAAACAAAGGCTTCTTATGATTTAAAAATTATTAGATAGCCATCCACTCAAAATACTAACCCTAGATTTCTAGAACTCTATATATTTTATTTAAAGAGTCAAGAAATCTATTTTGTTAAAACTTATAACCATAACTGAAATGCATGTCCCCTACAGGTGAAATTTTTAAATGTAGGTAAATGTAAAACAGTAACTTTACCTCCGGCCAATTTGGCAGTTGAAAGAGAACTGCATTTAAATCTTCTATGGCTGCTTTAAACTCCTGGAGACCAGCATATGATTCCGCTCGGTAAATTTTTAGAGTCACATCACTGGGCTCTGAAACAAATATTTTATAAAGGTTTATTTTTTAAAATATTATTGTCCAATCCACAAAATACATACTAGATTAGGAACTGACTTCGTGATTCTGGCTAATAACCACCAAAGTAGAGTGTAGGTGCAACCCACTTACATGTTGAATTTTATCTAGAAGTTTTTTTTTTTAAAGATTTTATTTATTTATCAGAGAGAGAGAGACAGAGGCAGGCAGAGAGAGAGAGACAGAGGCTGAGCAAGGAGCCTGATGTGGACCTCGATTCCAGGACCCTGGGATCATGACCTGAGCCAAAGGCAGACGCTTAACCAACTGAGCCACCCAGGCGTCCTTATCTAGAAGTTTTATTGTAAGACTATATGTGGATAATTTTAGCATAGGAAATGATGGTTTCTAAGTACTGGACATATTTTATAATATGAATAATCACCTCTAAGAAAAGTGTTTTCTTAAAATAGGGAGGGCATTCTATACAGATTTGAAAAGCAGGTCTTAGATGTTTAGAAGATTTGCATCTTTATGGTAAATCTTAATTTTGTATACCTTAATTTCTAAATCCTCACTTATAAACAACCATACGTGCAACTAGTGCACACTGAATTTCCACACTAACAAAGACTGACCAAGGCTCAAACTTAGGAGGGTATACAAGGGTCCTGATTCTGGAGGAAATGGGTTGACAATTTAAGAGGTCAAAATTTTAATTCCTGCCATTAGCACAAATGGTACTGGATCATCCCCAAACAGATTTAATTTCGAATGTTTCTGAGAAAAAACTTTGTTGATAATTTCACTACCATCCTCTACATCTGCACTTGAGAAACCAAATTAGTATCCAATGGCATTCAGAATTTCAGTTAGCTGGTATCACCTGTGATACTACCATCAATTGTTCCAGGTACGTAGATTCTAAATCAGAAGTCTAAGCCAAAAACTAATTTTCAGCACATCTACAGACAAAAGTAATCTGACTCTTCTTTTAAAGCTATTCATCTTTGAAGCCTTCAAAAATATGTACTTATGAAATAAAGCATTCATTGTGAAAAGGGTATAAAGACCCATAATGCCTCATTAAAAAAAAAACAACTATAATAAAACTCCTCAATAGCTCCCTGGTTTACTACTTTTTAAATGATAGCTTTCCTACAGATAACTCTCAACAACGAGACTGGCCTTTTTCAGCTGATGCTTATTAAGAATTGGAACTATATTGTTCCTTCGAATTTATACCAATGAAAATGTTCAAAAGAAGAATGAAATATTTCAAGAAAATATTTCATGCTTCCTAAATAAAAAAGACACATCTAGAATATTTTGTCTTTTGTTTCTTAAAGTAATATAGTTGGAAACCATTATCTCTGAATAAAAACACATGGAAACTGAAAGCTCAATATGATTCATCAATCAAGAATGAAGAGTCCTGACACAAAACTTGACCCTATAGGTGTTCAAAAGATTTTATTTTATCCCTGTCTTTGAGGACAATCCAATTAGAAAATTTTATTTTATTGTGAAATTGGATCGTGTAATCTTGATTTGACAAAAACAACTGGAGTTCAGAAAATTGAGAGCAGTGCGTGCCAAAGTAGTCCAAGAATGAGTAGTCAATGCAAAACCATCAAAAAAAACACTGACAAATTAAGGACTGCTCACCCAGAGCTGGGGTGCTTCCAACAGCATCCTTGAGCCCCCCTTCTTTGCATCTCAGAGGGAGGGAGTTCACCGTTTCAGCAAGCAGCCCTTTCCATTCTTGGTTCCCTTAGGGGCTTTTTTTCATTTCAAATTTTTTCTTTTACAGCAGGTTCCCATTGCACCACACTTGATGCCTTGCACATTCAAAACTTTTGAATATCAAATCCTTTTATCAATGCTTTCACTACTCATTAGAGGTTCTTTGGGTTAGCACTGAAGCAAGTATACGAGAACACCAATGTCATTGATGTATCACACTTCTCCACTCTGACCAAAGTGAAAAAAGTTTCCCCTCTCCTCTCAACACAAAAACACTCAGGCTCTTGAGATTCCCTAGAGGCGGGCCTAAGAAGTTAGTATATATTAGAAGAGAAAAGGTACACATAAAATTACAAGAGGGCTAGATTTTAAAAGTCTTGCTCCCCAATTTTTCATAGGTAATATTTTTATTAAGAACTTCAAATGTTAATGGAAATGACTTTATAAGGGGGAAAAGAAAACCTCTTCAAGTGAGTTGAAAATTCCTAAAGCTTCTTAAGAGATTAGGGTCACCCCACCCACTTATTTTAAACCCTTAATTCTAAAAAAGAGCCAAATGCACTAGAGACCCTTGAATCGTCAAGGCATACAGTGTCTGCCCTCCATGTAAACTTCTGCAAAAGGCAATTGTAAACCACCCCTCTACCCCCAAAAAAACAAAACCCAAAAAACAACTATCAGCGCAGCTATGTTAGTAACTCAAGTTTGAAAGAGTCAACAAATGTTTCCAGTATGTTCTCTACGTGGCCTTGAGGACCCTGGAGTGAACAAGTCACCTCACTAAGCATGCTATCAGGTCATTACTGCGGGTACCCTAGTGCCTGGCACATTACAGACCCAATTTGTTGAAAAAGTGAAGAAATACAAAGATGTGGTTTGGGCTAATTTTACTAAAAGCATGATTTAACCCCCAGATCTTTATCTTCAGTTCTGAGCTTTTCAACCTGCCTTCAGATTCACCAAATTTATAACTGCCTGCTATAATTTCCTCAAACTCAGTACATTTCCATTAAAAAAAAGTCTTGGGACGCCTGGGTGGCTCAGTAGGTTAAGTGTCTGCCTTTGGCTCAGGTCATGATCCCAGGATCCTGGGCCGCTTCTCCCTCTCCCTCTGCCCCTCCCCCTGCTTATACTCTGTCAAATGAATAAAATCTTAAAAAAAAAAAAAAGTCTTTTTACTGTATTCTCTACTAGTAACACCCCTGACTTCCCAAATCAAATCTCCAACTTTGTCAATTTTACTTCCTTTATTTCTCAAATCTGTCCCTGCTCTTTTCCAATCTTAACTGCTAACAACTTTAGTTAAGAGTCCAGATCCAAATTTCTAAGATTTTTTCAATAGCTTGCTTACTGCTCTCCCCGCCTCCAGTCTTACCCTGCCTATACCCTCACCATCCAGAAGACCTGATAGGTATTTGAGCACAACAAATTCCTACACACCTGGCTCTTGACCCTCTCTCCAGCCTCACTTCCTATCATTATCAACCTCCCACTTTAGGCTCCAGTAATACCTAACCTCACCCCGCCCCTCGTCTGCCATTCTATTTCATGCCTCATTCCTTTGCTCACAGAACTCCCTCCTCGTCAGAGCTCTACTTCAATACCCCACCTCCCCTTGGTCTGGGGAACTATTTCTCATCCAACAGGACTCAGCTCACCAATCTCTTCTCAAGATGCTTTCTTCTGAGACTACCCTCACTTGGCACATCATTAAGGATCAAGAGCAGGAACTCTGAGGTCACACTGCCTGGGTTCAACTTCTGGCACCTCCACTTACTTTTACTGTGCCTGGGGCCAAATGGCCAAACACCTCTGTACCTGTTTCTTCAGCTACAAAACTGAGGATGTTTCCTAAAATTTATTTTTATTTAAGAAACACCACTTACTATGATTTGCAACCTTCAGAACAATCCTACCTGGGTCTAGCACTGTCCACAGCTTCCCAGATAAGGAGGCTGAGCACAGAGAGTTTAAGTAACTTGCCCAAGATCCAAAAGCTAGGAAGTGATGGATTTAAGATTCTCCCTCGGGTGGTCCGGCTCCAGAGTCCTTGCTGTTCACCTCTGCAAATAACAGTATTTACCTCACAGGATTACTCAAGAGTAAGTTAATATATGCAAACTGCTCAGAACAGGGCTTGGTACATTATAAATGTTGGCTATTATGATTGTGTTTCTTCCCTGGATGTGCACTGCCTTCAGTCTAAATTCTGTTTTTGAGCTCCTTCCATTATTTCCTGTCTTTGTGTCCTCAAATCCTGGCTTTGCTAAATGTTTGGTGAGCAAGGGGAAATTCATTAAAATCTGTCCCCTTATGCTCAATTCATGCTCCCATTTTCTCTTCTCTTAGACCCAGTAATATTGCCAGTTGTCAGGCAAATAAAAAAAAACTGAGATAAAATTCTGCTTCACATCTTGAGGAAACCAGGTCTTAAGCTGCCAAGGCATTTCATGGGCTGAGGAGAGTTCTCCAGAATCCCAATTACTCATCTTTGTTCCAATCCTAAGGTTGTTTCCTTAGTTCATCTTCAAAAAACTTTTTTTCAGATTATAAATGTTTACTTATAAAATTTGAAAAACCTACAATATTAAGAAACATCTTTTACCCACCATAAAGAAATAACCAGTGTTGGCATATAACCTACACATTTTTCCTACGGTGTAGATTACATTTTTAATTTTATAGTTTTATGAATTCTACCTATAGACAGTTTATAAACTTCTTTTTAGTCAATGTAATTAAATCCACATGGTTTTTAATGGTTGCAAAATATCCTACCATATTCACAATCTATTTAAAAATACACTACTCAGCAGTTTGTACTTCCAATGTTTGCTAATATAAAAAGTAGTACAGGGACCCCTGGGTGGCTCAGTTGGTTGATTGTGAGACTCTTAATTTCCGCTCAGGTCATAATCTCAGGGTCCGGGATGGAGCCCAGGCTTGGGCTCCACACTCAGCGGGGAGTGTGCTTGAAATTCTCTCACTCTGCCCCTCCCCCATTTGTGTGCTCTCTAAAATAAATAAATCTTAAAAAAAAAAGGTACAATGAACATCTCTCTGTATGCCTTTACGTATCTGTTTATTTCCTTAGTCACTGTCTATGAAGTTGAATGGCTGTGTAGAAAATTGTGTAGAAAATTATACATACATATATATATACAGTTTCAATACATTCTACTAGCCCTCCTTTTATAAAAACTTATTGTACACAGCAAAAGAAACAGTCAACAAAACCAAAAGAGAACCGACAGAATGGGAGAAGATATTGCAAATGACATATCAGATGAAGGGCTAGTATCCAAAATCTATAAAGAACTTATTAAACTCAACACCCAAAGAACAAATAATCCAATCAAGAAATGGGCAGAAGACACGAACAGACATTTTTCCAAAGAAGACATCCAAATGGCCAACAGACACATGAAAAAGTGCTCAACATCGCTCGGCATCAGGGAAATCCAAATCAAAACCTCAATGAGATACCACCTCACACCAGTCAGAATGGCTAAAATTAATGTTAATAAGTCAGGAAACAACAGATATTGGCGGGGATGTGGAGAAAGGGGAACCCTCCTACACTGCTGGTGGGAATGTAAGCTGGTGTAGCCACTCTGGAAAAGAGTACAGAGGTTCCTCAAAAAGTTGAAAATAGAGCTACCATATGACCCAGCATTTGCACTACTGGGTATTTACCCCAAAGATACAAATGTAGGGGGCTGAAGGGCTAAGTGCACCCTGATATTTATAGCAGCAATGTCCACAACAGCCAAACTATGGAAAGAGCCAAGATATCCATCGACAGATGAACGGATAAAGATGTGGTGTATATATATATAATGGAATATTATGCAGCCATCAAAAGGAATGAAATCTTGCCATTTGCAACGATGTGGATGGAACTGGAGGGTATTATGTTGAGCGAAATAAGTCAGTCAGAGAAAGACATGTATCATATGACCTCACTGATATGAGGAATTCTTAATCTCAGGAAACAAACTGAGGGTTGCTGGAGTGGTGGGGGTTGGGAGGGATGGGGTGGCTGGGTGATAGACATGGGGGAGGGTATGTGCTATGGTGAGCGCTGTGAAGTGTGCAAGACTGTTGAATCACAGATCTGTACCTCTGAAGCAAATAATACATTATATATTAAAAAAAAAAAGAAGATAGCAGGAGGGGAAGAATGGAGGGGGGGGGAATTGGAGGGGGAGATGAACCATGAGAGACTATGGACTCTGAAAAACAAACTGAGGGTTCTAGAGGGGAGGGCGGTGGGAGGATGGGTTAGCCTGGTGATGGGTATTAAAGAGGGCACGTTCTGCATGGAGCACTGGGTGTTATATGCAAACAATGAATCATGGAACACTACATCAGAAAAAAAATACTAATGATGTAATGTATGGTGATTAACATAATAAAATTAAAAAAACTTATTGTACACTCCCACAAGCTGTGTATTTTTGTACTAGAAAAATACAAAAAAGTCATTGTTTTAATGTATTTTTCTTCAGTAAGTCTAACCTTTAAAACTATACATCTATTGGCTAGATTGTTTATGCATAAGAATAAACCTTCCATGTTCATAATCTTTTACTCGTTCTTCTGTCTTTTTCTTAGATTTATATGTTGACCTATTTCAACAATTTCAGTGGCTAACCAAAATGCCAAATTTCTTTGCTTCTATTACTTTTTCAAGTTCAGTATGGTAGGGCTTGGTTATCATAGTTAAACCAAAAGCCGCCTGGGTGGCTCAGTGGGTTAAGCAGCCGACTCCCTTGATTTTGGATCATGATCTCGGGGTCCTGCAATCAAGCCCCCGGGCTCTGTGCTCAGCGAGTAGTCTGCTTGGGATTCTCTCTCGCCCTCTCCCTCTGTGTCTGCCCCTTCCCCCCACCTCATGCTCTCTGTCTCTCTCTCTAAATCGTTAAATTAAAAGCTGCCCATTGACAAGTTATTAGTGATTGATTAATAAAGTCCAGGAATAGTAGTTTGGCATACTTATAATAACCATTGGATTTAGAACACCTGGGTTTATATCCCAGTTTGGACAGTTTACCTTACTCTCCACATCTCAGTATCCCCCCCTATACAATGTGTGTTGACAGCTAACACAATGCCTGGCACACAAATGCTCAATAAATAATAGGTATTGTTAATATTACAAAATATTTCAAAATAAGCTGAATAGCAATGAGATTAGCTCTCGATACAAGGTATTAGAAAGAGTATTTTCTTTTCTTTTACCCAAATAAACTGTTGCCAGGTGAGAAACATCTTTAGGGATTGGTAGTGCAGATTGGATAAAAGGAGGGGAAAGGAAAAAAAAAAAAAAAAAGACTGATCGCATCCTACAAGGGGTGGGGTGGGAATTTGAACAGAAGCTTCTGTCTTGCATTTTAGAGTCTGTCATTCACCTTCTACAGTTAAACATTGTAACAATTTTGAAAAATATC
This sequence comes from Eumetopias jubatus, assembly GCF_037043125.1. Lineage (NCBI taxonomy): Eukaryota > Metazoa > Chordata > Mammalia > Carnivora > Otariidae > Eumetopias > Eumetopias jubatus. Next base: position 25,817,855 of record NW_028274808.1, on the reverse strand, counting down.
TTTACAATGCAAGGCATAGAATACTATATAAATTCATTTAAATTTTCACTTGAATGTATCTAAGCCTCTTAGAAATATTCCACTAAATAGAAAAACCAATTCTGAATACACCAAAGGTTAATATATAAATAACTAGAAATCTAAGATAACAGATTAAAAAAAAACATGGAAATTATTTAAAACAGAGCACTTAATATTTACATAACCCATTTTCCCATCTTCTATATCAATAAGAATATGCCATTGTAACTAATCTTTGTAGTGACCCTGAAGCATTGCAAAAATCCTTAAAATGACTTCTGAATTAAAGAAAAGGTGAATCAGACATTTACTGCGTACAGGCTCAGTTTGTTAGAGGTCAGTTAAGCAATAAGCCCCTTTTCTTTTCAACAAATGCCAATTTGCTGCGATTTTATTTGTTTTTATTTTTTTAAAGATTTTATTTATTTATTTGACAGAGAGAGACATAGCGAGTGAGGGGAACACAAGCAGGGGGAGTGGGAGAGGAAGAAGCAGGCTTCTCACCGAGCAGAGAGCCCGATGTGGGGCTCGATCCCAGGACCCTGGGATCATGACTTGAGCCAAAGGCAGACGCTTAACGACTGAGCCACCCAGGCACCCCCAATTTGCTGCAATTTTAAAAGAAATAAAAAAATACAAACTCTATAAGGACAGGGTCTTTATTTTGTCCACTTCTATATTTCCAGCACCTAAAACATGCCATGTATGTAGTAAGAACTCAGTAAATACCTGCTAAGAATACATGAGATTTATGATTTATATGCTAATTTTTAAAATCAATTTGAGTCTTAGAAGCAATATCCACATATCTGGTGCTTCTGCTTTCAGTTCTAACTTCGTTACTTACTTGCCTTAAGAAAGGCACTTAAAATTCTTGGAGCTCTCTTCTTCAATCTGTGAGTTAGGAATGCTAAAGTTGCTCTCCTACCTCACATGATCTTTTGTAAGGATCAGTTAAGATAACGGAAAGGAAAATATTTTGTGAACTATTAAACACCATATTAAGTGTCAATGTTAACTGTTTCAAGTGTTTTACAGATTAAGTTAGGCCATATGAAATGTACTGATGAAATTTAAATCTCTTCACATTAACCTAGTTAAGATATTAAACACCTTTACATTTTCCTCAAGTGTATTCAGTATTTACCTATAATTTGACTCATCTTTTTATAACTAAAGACTTTCAGGATCTGTATTTTATTGATGGATGCTAAAATGTTACTACTAATTCACATATATAGGCTAGAATCAGGATTTAACCCTCCCTCTGGTAATATTAATGTGGGAGAGAGAAAAAGATAGGACCTGACATCATAAAATTTAAATTTCAGCTAAATCATCTTCTAGTTGTAGCACAACTTTTACATTTAAAAAATATATTTTTAAAGACTTTACCTGAGAGAGAGCAAGAGCCCGAGAGAGCGCATGAGCAGGGGGAGGGAGAAGGGCAGAGGGAGAAGCAGACTCCCAATTCCCCAATTCGGGGCTGGATCCCTGGACCCTGAGCTCATGACCTGAGCAGAAGGCAGATGCTCAACCGACTGAGCCAGACAGGCGCCCCTAAAATTTTTTTAATTAACATTTATTAGGCACTTATTCTGTCAGGTGCTATTCAAAGCATTTTACATCTCAATTCTCCTAACAGCCCTAGGTAGTTGTTACTACTGTTATCTATCTACGAGGTACTATTCTCACTTTTCAAATAGGGAAACCAAAACAAAAAGGTTAGACAACAGGCCCAAGGTCAGAGAGTAAGTGGAGGGCCATGCTGGGACTCAAGCCCGGGCCAAGAGCTGCCAGCACAGCTTTAACCACTAGGCCACATGGCCCCTCCACTGCCAGCCGCCTCAATTTCCTTCCCAGGTAAGGGTACTCCACAGGATTCTTTGTGAAGATCAAAGGATATACAAACATTTTTTTTAAATGCTTGATAATAGGCAAGAACTATATGATTAACACTAAAGACAAAAATTTACAAGTATTTTAAATAAACTGTTCTCCCCCTTATGACCTTTATTTTTTTTTAAACCAGTTCAAACTGTAAAGTACAATGTTCTTTTGTCTTCTTTTGGCAGGGAGGGGTGTATATGGGGAGGAGGCAAGTCAGTGTTCATTAAAAATAAAAGGAAAATAGCATAGCAAAGTGGGATCATTTCAACAGGCTCTTAAGTATAAAGATCCAACACAGAAAAGACTTTTACATAATAGCCCTGAACTAAAGGGACAGAAAGTTATGAAACATCTGAGTTAATACCAAAAGATCAATAGACTAAATGTTATCTAAATATATTTCAATTCGACAGAAACTTATGTAATCTCAGTGGGAAACTTCTGATTTTGGAAAAGGTTTTCAAGGTTTCCTTTCTTGTCAACAGGAATGAATTTGGATGGGTGTGGGCTAACTGCAGACTAGATTATCTTTTTCTAGTTAATAGTGTTTAGTTTTTCATAAGAATTCTACAAAGAAATTGTAGTGGTCTTTTTTCATTATCAACAATGAAAAGTATCATTAGTAACTCCAACTGTACAATTTTAAACACATTTCAAATGCCTATCTAGTTAAGTAGCTGACTCTGAAAAAGTTAAAACCTAACTACAGATTTTTAACTCTACTAAACGTTTTTATTTATCCCAAAAATTGTTAGAACACTTCATATCTGTACTTTACCAACTACAATTTGTTAACTCTAAGATTTTTTTTCCCTATGTTGCACTAAAAATTTATGGGATGAAAAGAGTTATCCTTGTTACTAACATGCAGACACATTTTTGAGGATGGAATTAATGATTTTTGAAAGACCTCAGAAGAGGGAAAAACAGGCTCATGAGGTGAAAGAAGACTTGAGTTCTAGTTCCACAAAAGTAAGATTTAAATAGCTGAATAGGCAAAATTCCCATGTGCTGACCATGCAGACTGTCTTTAAAAAAGGAGAGTAGATACAGGTTTTTTTCTGTTAAAAATAATATCCTCAATCCAAGGCCCCAAATCTTCCTTAATTAAAAGATTACTGGTTATAGAACATTAAGCCAGACCTTAAATTAGTAAATGTGCTCACTGTTCTGTGGATTAAGACCTGAATTCTTATTAAGTGCCTAATTTAATTCTTATGGAGTGCACTATTTAATACTGCATAGTGCTATCAATAAGTTTCAGCCTTTATTTAATACTAGCAACAAAGAAAACTTCCCTGGAAATTTATCAACATTTTCAATGGATGAGCTATAAAGCCAGGACCAACCCCAGTGCAACATTTAGGAGAAATGGAGAACGTAATGTTGCCTGTACAACCAGCTACCTGTGTGACTGTAGGCAAGTCATGTCACTGCCCTAGCTTCTGCTTCGTTTTTAAAATGAGGACCATGGCCTAAATGGTCTGCACTTCCTCACTCAAACTTTATTTACCCAGAAAGGCGGAGCTGTCTGTATCAGAATTTTGTATTCCAACTAGATCTCTTTTGTTCGGGGTCTACCATTCTACTCCATTTTATAACTGCCTACACTTCCCATAAAGATACTGAAAGATATGAAAATATGCTAAGTTTATGTTTTGAACTCTAAAGGTATTAAATAATATACTATCACTAGTTCAAAATGACTAAGCACTTAGGATAAAAGCCCCACAAAAACAGAGTTTCAGTTACAGTTTATAAATTTACCTAATACCTAATATCGGTTTATATTTTAGATGTCTCTCTCCGCGATTATTTCCGCCGGCATTATTTCATGCCAATAAAGACACCAATCTTGAAATATGCTTTATTTAACACAAGATTTAACAATGACACTATTGACATTTTGGGCCTGATAACTGTGTGGGAGGCTGTCCGGCGCACTCTCCGATGTTCAGCAGCATCCCTAGCCTCTACCCATGAGATGTACCGGCACTACTCTCACAAGGGGTGGCAACCAAAAAAATCTCCAGGGATTACCAGATACTGCTCTAGATAATGTCCTCCGGGGGTAAAATCCCCCCCGGGTGGGGGAACCACCGATTTAAAGAACTCTTCATTCTCCCTAGATAAGTCTGGCTGTGTCCCCTAAAACCACCTTAAGAGTGCTAACCTAGGCTAGGAAGTCGAAGCTGCTTCTGAAGAAACAGACAAAAGATCTAAAAGGCTCTTCCCACAGCCTGATCAAGAATGGAAAGGCAAACAAACGTGTTAAAGAACTCATCTGAGACTACCTCTTCATCTCGCCCGTGAACTAGGGGTATTCGAAAAGTAAGCACACGTGTGTTTACGAAATAAGTATGGTCTGAGAATTGGTAAACCATCAAGAGGAACCAGTGCTGCACACATTTTCAGGTAAGCCTGGACACCCCCTGGCAGCTCCGACACCCGCCCCAAGCCCAGGGGCCGGCGGGGCCTCCCGGAGCTGGGTGCGGGCGCGGAGCTCCCGCCACGCCCACCGGACGTCACCCGTTACACAACCCCCCCCCCACCCAGCTTATGCAATTCTGCCCTCCCGCGGCTTCCAATTGCCCCAGTGACTTTTGTGGGGTACGACGGTAAACGTTGCACGCCTAGCCTCGGTTGGAGAGATCCTCTCCCCACCCCTGCTGTCGCTGGCCCGCGGCGGACTCGGCCCGGCCCGGCCTGGCCGGCCAATTACAGGAAAGAGCGCGGCAGGAAGCGAGCGGCCGCTCCGGCTCGCCCAACTTCCACCCCATCCCGCGCTCCGGCGGCCTGGCCCCGACCACCCGCTCCGCTCGGGACGCTTCCTCCTGACCGCAAGGCCGCGGCTGAGGGAACCCCGAGCCTGTGCGCCCCTCCCCGCGCCGCGTCACAGTCGGCTCCGAAGGCGATCCCCATTGTGACCGAAGCACCCCGGGGCGCCGCCCCCTCCCACACCCTTCAGGACCCCGAAACCCTACAAGCGGGAGTGAGGCGGCCTCGGCGAGGCAGAAAAGGCCCCCTGGGGCGCAGACGAGCTCCGGGTAGCCGGCCCGTCGGGAAAAGGAGGGTGGGGTCGCCCGGGCCCACGCCGCATCCCCGCGCGGTCACCTGCTCGCAGCGCCTCGCAGGCGGCGGCCAGGGCCTCCCGGTAGCGCCCCTGGTGCAGCAGTTCCCCGAGCCGGCCGGCCGCGCGGGCTCGCTCCCGCTGGCCCGGGAACCACTTCTCGGCCAGGTGGTTGAGGACGACGCTGGTTCTGAAGCCCGAGGCGGCGATGGCGGCGGCCAGAGGCGGCGGCCGCGGAGTGGTGCCCTCAGCATCAGTGGCGGCGGCGGGCGGCAGCCGGTCCCGGCAGAGGCGGCAGCGGGCACGGAGCTCTCTCCGCAGGCAGCGACGGCAGTAGCTGTGGCCACAGGGCACGGTCACCGGCTCGCTCAGGAAGCCCCGGCAGCCCAGGCAGCTGAGCAGCCCGCCCGCACCGGGGTCCGCGCCCGCTGCCAGGGTCGCGCTCCAGCCCAGCCCGTGGCGGAGCCGGTAGTTGAGCACCAGGCAGTCCACCAGGGTGCCGAGGCACTCGGGCCTGACCGGGGCCCCGCGGCGCAGCGCCGCCGCGTACGCCTCCAGCGCTCCCTTCAGGTGGCCGCCCAGTGCCAGCAGCTCGCCGCGGTGAAGCAGCAGCTCCCAGCGCTCCGACTCCGCCGCCGCGCGCTCCAGCCGGTCGCCGCTGCCGCCGCCCACTTCCCAGAACCGGCCCCGGCTCCGCGGCGTGGGGGCCATCTCCCGGCTCCCTCCTGGGGAGCTCCTCGCCACGTCCGGAGAAGACATGGCCCGCGGAGGGCTGCTCCGCCGCCGCCGCCCGCCGCCACGGTCGCGGAGCCTCCGGGGCGCGCGGCTCCGCACGCGGCCCGCGAGCTAGGGGGCGTGGCGCGCGGACACAGCGGGGCGGCGCGCGCCCGGGAAGCCCCGGGGGCGGGGCCTGGCGGGCGCGGGGCGGGGCGGAGCTTCGCTGAAGCGCCCGGGACTCCCCCGCACGGCCTGCGCCCCGGGTCCCGGAGGAGCCTACCGCCTGGCCCCGCCCCTTCAGAAGCCCCTCCCGGGGAGGAACCCGAGGTCAGATGATCCCCCAGCGGGGATCTAATTGGCTTTTCCCGAAATAAGGGCCTGGCGAGTAATTGAACAAAGCCTCTAGGAGCCCAGGCCTCCAGCCTCCTCGCTTTTCTTCTGGACGCCTACCCTCACCTGGCAAGCCTTCTCTCCTAATGCCTGCTTGGTGGGTGTTTTTCTGCCGGCGGCTAGTCTCCCGGGACTAAAGCCGAGATCGCCTGCACTCCCCCGACATACCCGGCGTCCTGAGTGGGGACCCGCCCTCCGTTCCTGGCGGGTGGGAGCTTCCCCGTGTAGATGTCAGGTGTACGTTTGCATTTTCTTTACACCCAAGTTACAGACGGACATGTAGAGGCAGAGGACCTAAGAATGCGCGAAGTCAGTCTGATGACTTGGTGACTCCTCAAGTCTAGGCTAGGTCAACTTTAGAAACAAAATAACCCCACCCACATTCCTGAGCAGACTCCCTCCAGAGGGCAAAACAGTTTTCCAGGGTGGCAAGTTACTGCCGCCTTTCCAGTTTAAAACTCACCCCCACATTCAGGAAGAAAGCCCACAGGTTCCCAAGGTGTCAGACGGTCCTCTTCACATCTCTTTCAATGCTCCACAGCTGGCTAAGGCCTATATTTGACATTTTTAAAGAGAAACCACCAAGATGAATAGTTTTCATATGTCACAGTAACCCTACAACCCAAGCAGGGTCTGCAGTATTGCCAACAGAAGAAAAAAAAAAAAGATCTGGGTTTTATATAACGGACTATATGTCCTTTAAACTTGATGTCAGAGTTTAAAGCTCTCAGCTGAAAATATAGATTTGATTATAGGCTACTAGATTGTTAATGCTGGAAGTGACATAGAACTTTTAGTTCTTTTTCAGATGGTTAGAAACAGTGACCCAGAGAGGGAAGGTTACCTGCCTCAAATCACACAGCTAATAATATACAGAGGCTCTGCTCCCTTCTTTCATTTCACTGTTAGGTTACTATGTTAGATCTTAGAAATATGTTACAGGAGATTTTCAAAATGAAGTTGGTAAATGGAATGTTAACCTGAGCATGCTATGCCTGAAATTGGCTAACGTTTAATTAACATCCTTCTTTATATGGAACAGGCAGTTAGGCTCAAAACTGCTTTGAGTTACATATGTTTTTACTACACAATGAACAAATTTTGTAACTTCAGAAAAGATGTAGATATATTGCCCCAAAAGGAACAAGGAAAAAGCTTGCTGAGGAAAAACTGAGTTCCCACTCCGACGGGGTGCCCTGGCAAACTGGTTCATTTACCATTCCCATTACACCTGAAACAAACCGTAGCTAAGAAACAAGGAGCAACTCCTAATCTTTTGAGGTGGGGAATATTAGGATTAATTCATAAGCATAACCTTGAATTTAATCCTCACCCCCCCATATTACTACCTTCCCTCAATATTAATAAGAATGACTTTAGTCAGATGCCCACATACTCATTTGAGACTTGAAACAATAAGTGGTAAAACAAATATCCATATGTAGATGGACATTGACTTTTTGTGATACATTCCTGTCCTTAACAGCTGCTGACAAAAATGTACAATGGTAAATAATACACGTGTTCATGATTATACATGAAGTATAAATTGATAAATCTGCTTATAGTTCTTTCAGATATAGTTCGAATCAGGTTTTATTATGGAATTCCCTCCCCCCCAAAGTAAAATGTATGGTTCAGAAAATAGTGTGAAGTATCATCTGTCATTTGGGAGTTTCTTTCCCTAATAAATGTGACATGACCACATCTGATTCTGGTGTGAAATAAAATGGTATAATTACAATAATGTAAGAGGGGGAAAAAATGGGACCGTGGGAGGAATCTTGCCGTGATCTCCTTGGCATTTGTGAATGGTTATAATTCATGTTTGCTGGTTTATACATTTACATAACTGGTTCTCATTTATGTAACTTATTTATGTAAGAGACTGTACCGCCTCTCTGGCCTTTGTGTGCTGCACAATTTCCCTCTGAAACAGGAAGTCTGGGGCAAAACAATCCCAGACTGTAGACAGGTCACTCTTCCATCATTCCTTGCCACCAAAAGAGGATATGTACGCACTTTGATGTGACTGCCTTTTAAATTAAGAGGAGAGAAAAATTAGTACCTTTCTTCATTCATTTTCCAAAGTTCGGACTTGGGTCTCTGGCTCACCAGGCAGGCTGCAGAGGAGGAGAGGGAACCCATGAAATAGCCCCCTGGCCGGAAGGAGTGCCCTGGGGTGAAGCTCTCCCCTCTTTTCCTGCGAGCGTAAAGTAGTAAAATCATGAGATTTGTATTTCATTTCAGTTTTTTAGTGTTGTCTTCTAAAATAGATCAGTTATGTAAGAGAGTAAGAAGAAAAGCATATCTGTTTCCTAATTTGGAAAATGCTTATCACCATCATTCCCTTCCTCCCCCCCTCCCCCCGCCACACCAGAAGGAGACTTTTCCTGATATAGTTAGGTAAACTCCTATTTAAGAACAACGTAACATAGTGCTTTTCCTGGACACAAGTCAGCTGAAGATGTGTATTTGAGCCTTTTTTTTTTTTTTTTTTGCCGTGGGTGAATTTACCATTTGTTTCTTCACATCCTTACCATTAAAAAAGAAAGACCGAATTTAAGCTTTAAAGAGCCAAGCAAAATTATGTCCTCTTCCTGATTTATTGCAGTTGGTAACATTCTAGTCACTGCATGGAAAACAGTAAACTCTAAAGTCCAATATAATCAGTACACACTGAATAGCATATCTCAACATAACGCACAGATGAAAGGGTATTCAGAGACCACCTCTCATAGCCCTTATTTTATGTGTGTGAGAAACTCCTAGTTTAACGGAAGTCATACTGGAGGGGCAATCTGGGGACCTGGGGCTGCCCATTTTTGTGCTCTCTATCTGGAAGGAAGTCATCTGGAGCTCCTGGAGCCTCATTTGCCATCTGTAAAATGAGGGAACTGGAACCATCTCTCAGGTGCCTCTGCCTCTGGAGCTGAGCCCTAGGGGTTTGTTTGAACACAACTGAGAGGAGGCAGAGAGTCTTCCAAACTCAGGAACACAGCAACGTGACACCTGTTACATTTTCGCAGAGGCAAGGCTGAGAATAGAAGAAGGGGGTATCAGGAAGTACACTTTGCTGATGCACACCCAGGCCCATCCAGGGGAGGGGAGACCAATCTCTGGGACGTGAACGTTTCCAGTCACAGACCAGGGATCTCCCACTGCACACACTTCCTCGCCCCTACTGTAATTCTGTGAGAGGCTGGAGAAAAGTCTGGGGGGGGGGTGGTTATATAACTTGGGCATTTGTAGGGAAGTTTATATAAGATGCTAAAAATACAGTATATGATTGCTATAATGGTGTTCTAAGTGAAAAGCCCTAATGAGGACAACCTGAGTAGGTTAAATAGAGGTGATGCTAAATAGATATGTAAACCCAATTGTCTGCAGTGACTACTGTCTAAGCAAGTACAGTTTACTACTCATTATTAAAATATTCTGTTATCTTCATGGGGAACACTGTCGGTGTGCTCAGGGGGCACTACCCTTACCATGGGGTTCCATTCTTAATTCTTCTTTCCAATACTCTAAAAAATCTAGAAATACTAGGTATGTAACCCATATTCTATTTTATTGGTAGTCAAATTGATAAAATGAATATATTTCCCAGTATTAAGCTGTTAGAAAGAAATAGACACAGAAATAAATCCCATATATTATTTAATAAGCTTTAAGAATTAACCACATATGGATTCCTCTGGTACTCTCTATCTTCCTTCCTTGTCTGCACCCTGCCCCCATGCATTTAGCACTTATCATCATCTCATATATTATATATATAATTTGTCTCCACCCTCAAGAATGCAAACTCCTGAAGAGCTGGGATTTCTGCCCATCCTGGTCACCGATGTGTCTCCAGCACCTAGGGCACCGAAAAGACACTAGACAATCTTTGTTGAATGAGTCACTGACAAATTAAATTAATGATATCACCTAATATTCTTTATTCTTGTTAGTGATGAAAATACATTTACCACTAACACACTAGGACAACTTATTTTCTTCATTCTCCTCTCTCTTATACCACCCTGGCCCAAGCCACCAACATTTCTCCTCCTAAAATAACACAATAAGTTTTGGTATTCTTTAGATAAGAATTTTGCAAGCAGAAACAGATATAAAGAAAAGTATACTCAGCAACACTATATACGTTTATGCACATCAGAAAAACAAAGATATATATATAGATGAACAAGTTTGAACTGTGCAGGTCCACTTATATGTGGATTTCTTCTGATAAATATAGGACAGTACTGTAAATGTATTTTTTCTTAATAATATTTGCTCTAGCTTACTTTATTGTGAGAATACAGTATAAATACATATAATATACTATATATATGTTAATCAAATGATTCTGTTATTGGTAAGGTTTCGGTCAACAGTAGGTTATCAGCAGCCAAGTTTTGGGGGAGTTGAAAGTTATACATGGGTTTTCGACTGCAGGGGGTCACTACATCTACCCTCTGCATTGTTCAAGGGTCAACTATAAAACCACCTAGCATAGCAAATGAAGCTTTAATAATTTGAAAATTATAAAACACTAATAATTTGGATAGAATCTAGCATGATTATTACTATTATTATTTAGAAATGCCTGCGAAACTAGAAGAGTAGAAAGTCTTCGAAGATTTGAGAAGACTTGGTGGGATGTCTACATGGGTCAAAAAGTCTTGGAGCCATCCCCAGCTTCTCTCTTTCTCTCATATTTCTCTCACATACACAAGGCTAGCAAATCCTTTTGGTTCTACCTTCAGAATGTATCCAGAATCTGACCCCATCTCACTCTGTCCCCACCCTGGTCCAAGTCGCCAGCAGCATCTCACACCCAGATTACTGCCACAGCCTTCTAACTGGCTCCAAACCCCTTTGTTCTCGTATTAGCACAACAACCAGGGTAATCACCTTAAAACATAAACAGTATGCTCCTCAAAACACAGAATTTACTCCTCATTTGTGCTCCGAAGAAAATCTAAAGTCCTAACGAGTAACTCAGAAGTCAGGCCTTGATCTATCCTACCCACCAGCCTTTCTGATCTCATCTCCTGCTGGTCTCTCCATTCTCACTCCTCCCTGGACACACTGGCCTCCTTAGGACCTTGGCCCTTTCTGTTCTCCTGGCCTGTGATGCTCTTCTAATAGATATGCTCAAGGCTGCTTTCTCTCTTTTCCTTGAAACATTTGTGCAAATGGCACCCTCTCCGTGGTGACTTTTCTGGTCTCCCAATCTCTCTGCCCTGTTTTTTTACCTTTAGAGTTTATCCCTAATATTTTTACTTATAAATTCCACAAGGAAACTTTAGGGACTGGAGGACAAGCACAAAGGGCTGGATGATGGAGACATTATTTATGTATATAATAAACAGCTTTATTTACTGTTGGATTTTCAGTGCTTAGAACATATAATAGGGCCTCAATAAAAAACAACAACAACAAATTGTTGAATGGCAGAATAAGGAAGGGGTTTTGGTGCTACACACAGGAATATGTGTGCTTTGCTGCCCACTTTCTTCTTGTGATGGCTACAGCCATTGTGCCACTGCTAGAGGGGAGAGTGAAGTTTATGGAATTAAGGATGTGGCACGGAACCTATAACACGGTTTCCTCTGCCGGATCTAACAAAATAATAATTCTATTTAAGAAAATAAGTAGAAATAAAGTTGCAGTGTCAGCTTACTTGAAAAGGAATCAGGAATCCTAGCACCGAGTAAATGTACTTTTGGAAAATTCGTGTATGTCCTGGCAAGCTGATAAACTCATTGGGCCCATCAACTATAGAGGAACCCCCACCTCTGTCCTCATCCAGTGCAGTTTCATTTCATTTGTACATTCCCAAGATTATACAACTTGGTCAGGCTATCACCTGGCTCAGAGGATAAAGGCATCCGATGCACCTTTGCCTGGCTCATTTTCAGCTCCTGTGTGACTTTTTTAGAATCGGAGTTATTGAATTGTAAAAATCTAGGATTGCAATTCACAGAAGAATGAGTGATGTGTATAAAGTGAACATGTGTATAGTTTCCTCTGAAAGACTGGAATAAGTTATTTGGGTGGGGTAGGCGTTTGAGTTGGTGAAGGAGATCCAGCATGTTAAGTAGGCTGTGAGTAGATTAGGCCAGATGACCTGTGTCCCAAGATGATCCACAAGTTCTCCAAAAAAGGAGAGATGATGACTTCAGGTGATGGAAGAGTTCACAACCAGGAGATGAAAATGTACAAACACGAGAGTCAGGGCAAGGAGATAATGGTGGAATGAGCTGCCAGGTTAGAGGTTGGAAGTTAAGAGAAAACCAGAGGAAGAAGAAGATATGGAACATATCAACTGGGTATGTGCTACAGACCATCTTTATTCAGTGTCCAGTGCATGCTATAAGCCAGGCTGGCTTAGGACCTTGGACAAGAGAGAAGGATCTTTTCCTATCCCTTTTCCGATTCTGAAATGGCTAGATGAAGAGACATTCAGACTTAGCGAAATAAATTAAGTAAACAACACAGATTCTGTCATCCAGTACGGAAAACTAATTATCATAAAAATAAACAGTTTTGAACAAGTTTAAAAATGATGGATACATCAAAATACTACTAAGGGAAGTCAGGCCCAACCGAAGTTTTAGGTTAGTCAAGAAAGACAGTGATGCTTTCCCGTGATCCACCCTTTGGTGTTTCTGTCAATAACAGAACACTGAGCTGGATGGTCCAGGGATCTCGCCCTGTAAGATAGTTCCTACATTCTTATGTCATGTCTTAATTCATCCCATTAGCTCCCTTATGAAAACAAATCACAAACACATAATAACTTCGAATAAAATGCCTTGCCATCAGAAATGTCTCGATCAGAGCTGTAAGTAAAATGTGAAACATAGGAATATGTTCTGGTATGTGTATCAGTTTATGATGACCCCTTCTCCCCCTTAACAGGCTGGTTCATATGAACTCCCAGAATCCTGACCACTAATTTAATCTAATTCTGACCCCGATCTTTGTAAAAATTCAGGACTTGACGTCTCTGACTCTGACTCATTTGTTAAGTGATGACACTTCTCATCCAGTGCGGAGGGAACCAAACATTCCTGCAAACCCATTTATTACCAGGGTGACTTTGCTATGGGTGCCTTTGACTTTAGAGGATTTATTTATCCCAGTATCACTGTATCAATTCTCCCCTATTACATCAACTCAGGCCTGAAAAAATTAAGGCCTATCCCATAGCCAGTGCTTCTCCAGATTTAGATCAAACCTTTCTGAGCAGAAGGGGCATTTTGAGTAATAGAACGGCTCCGTCTTTGTTTCTCCTAAATTTGATGTAGCCAAGCTATTTGACTCCAAATATAGCTAGATAGCTCAAATACAGCTCTAAGCTTTCATCTACAGTTGACCCTTAAACAACACAGGTTTGGACTACGAAGGTCCACATACAGGAAGATTCTTTTTCCATAGATACAGCACAGTCTTATCAATATATTTTCTCTTCCTTATAATTTTCTTAACATTTTCTTTTCTCTACTTGCTTTATTGTAAGAATACAGTATATAATACAAATAACATATAACACATGTGTTAATAGAATGTTTATGTTATTAGTAGGCTCTCAATAGTTAAGTTTTGGGGCAGTCAAAAGTTATACTCAGATTTTTGACCAGGCAGGTGTCAGCGCTCCTACCCATCCCTACCCCTCTCATGTTGTTCAAGGGTCAACTGTGTATCTGTTAAAACAGCTTGCTTCAAAGAATATTTTGGATTTGTTTATATGATAACTCAAACTTGTTTTGTGTTTATCTGGGAAAAAAATGAGCTACTTATATGTATAAGAAAAGTTTGCAAATGCAGAGATGGTGTCAGTTGAAGGACCCTGTATTGCACTCAGTAATGCCAAAAAGCATCTCACCCAGAGGCTAAGCCGCCTGGATTCTGGGTACCTATGGGAAAAGTTTCTCCAACTCTGTATGATGAGGGGGTTGTAACACATAATTTCTAAAGTCCCTTCCAGCTCAGAGAGACTGTAATTTTTGAACAAATATATCCCCTGCCTTTTGGTAATTTTCCAGTGGAAAACGATGCAGGCCCACGTGTAAAATCTTTAATTTTGTCATTAGAAGCCCCCCCACTCCCCCCCACCCCGAGGTTTTCCAGTACCCGTGGAGGCGGTGTCTACGCATGCGCGCTGTGCTTCCGCCCGGGCCTGGGCGTGGTCTCTGAGTTTGAGGGGTGGAGTCCTTAGCCTGAGGAGCCTGCTGTTGCGGAACGAGGACAAAGGGTGGTGTGACGTTGTCGGTAGGTCACAATGGGCAAGAGAGGGTTAAAGGTGGCCCCGGGGTTGGTCGCGTGGAAGGCTCAGGAGGCAGGCGGGCGTTTGTGATTGGCTCAGGTTGAGGGATGAAAAGCAGTAGCGGTGGGGACCAAGGGGGCGGCTAGGGGAGGCCCCTCCCTAGCGCGACCCGCGTCTCCTGCCCTCGGAGAGTATGTCAGGCTTGTCCCCGGCAGGCTGCAAAGAGCTGAGTGGTGGGTACTCAGCGCCCGCGCACCTTCCTGGTTGCTCCCTTCGGAGTGCTCGGAGCGCAGACCAGGCTCAGCCACCTGTCATCGAGGCCTGGGGAGCCGTGGTGGCCTGCCTGTGAGGTGTGGTGAGGGAGGTGTGGAGGAGCCCCAGAGAGCTATCTTGATAAAAGACCGCCATGAGCCGCGAATCTGTGTTCCCATATTACACAGCGGAAAGTAGTGTGTAGTGAGCATTTGTATTACCTCCATGGGGACACTGCAGCGACATCTGTACAAGGGAGAGTGTGCTATATTCAAGTACCCATCGATCTTTGAGAGAGACTATCCAGATCAGCAAAAGAGAAGTGACTGATGTACACCATGTGCTGGTGGTGACCTTGAGCCTCACATCCCACAGCCCAGCAACACCTGATAGAACTGTGATGCTGGCCCAGCCAGCCGCATGCTAGGAGAAGCATGTCAGGTGTGGACGACACCCAGGGAAGAGGCCTGGGCCTACTGAGACCTTGGAGCCAACCAGGCAGCTTTCCTTGAAGTTTGTAAAGATAGCCATCCAAGTCATGAGAAACAACAGCCCCACCCAAAGCTTGCCACTGGCCACGTTTTTAACCTTCAGCTGTGTCCCCTTCAGGTACAAGGGATCTTTTTTTTTTTTTTCACTAGGAAAACCTTGTTTACCCCCAAGACCACCATGGAGGCTTACAGCTGTGCCCAGGTCATCCCAGAGGAGGCCACAGGGGACATACCTGTGTTTGAGGCAGAGCTCAGTGGTTGCGGAGCCCCATGGACAAGGGGATCACCATCAGGTCAACATCAGGAGCCTCCCCATCGTCCCTGAGGTGTTTGGGCCCATTCATTATGAACTGTGCTCCTTTCATTATGAACTGTGCTCATGGAAGTACACCGTTTCCTAATCACAGTGCCTACAGTGCCTGACAGAGGGGCAGCAGTGGTAATGATAGACACCACAGCAGGAGCTGTGGACAGGGAGGCAACGCAGTACAGACTTGGCACATTAATACAGCACCAGCAGGGAATAGCCTTCATGGATCCAGCAGGAAGTGGAACCCACATGTCCATTACAGGTGCTTATGCTGTGGCCTCAGAGGTCTTCACATAGTGGGAGGAAGTGCTTGCTTCTAGAGCGTACTTGCAGCATGTCAGCAAGAGCTGCTGGTCCCTCCCCTGTGGGTAGCATGTGTGTGCTGACTGCAGGGCAGAGACGACCAGCAAAACTGTTGCAGAAGCAGCTAAAGGCCTCACAGCAGACCTCTTGCCTCAGTCTTGCAGAGTGAAGGCTACACAGTGGACGGGATGGAAGCCCGAGAGCCCCCCAGCCCAAGGCTGAAGCCCAGAGGGAGTGAAAGGAAAAGGAGAGAATTCCACCAGAAGTCCATTCCAGCACCATAGGACTGGGGAAGACAGACAACCCTAATAGCATCCTTCTTCTGCTCCTTAACTCCCTAACATAGGGGTGAAGGAAAGGAAAAAGCCCCAGCTGCCCAGGAGGCTGAGGACACAACTCCTCCCCCATGAAAACACCAGTCTCAGCCCTACCACAAAGGAGTCTAGGTTATCCCAAAATTGAGAGGAGCTGAACTACCAATAGTTCAGGGTCTTCAAGCAGAGAGTGTTCTTCACGAACTTCAAAGCCTGCCTAACTGCAGAGTAGAGAGGCGAACATCAAATCCAAGATGGTGGAAGGGGCGGCATGGGGGTCACCATGCAGTCGTCTCCGTGTGACTAGGGCTAGGGATCACTGGGACCATATCTGAGACCAAGGACAGAGTAATTAATTTTGAAGCCTATCAAAAAAGGAGTTAGGGCATGGAGACCTAGGTGTTTCCAGTTTAGCTTGCCTTAGATTTAAGTAAATAACTTTAAAAAATGAATAAAATACATTCTAGGAATTAAAACAAAACACCATAAAGCACAATTCAAAGGCACATCTCTTTTCATCATGAAATTCACGTACATGTGTTGGTGAGAAGAGTCTTGTAGGTGATGGAAGAATCCGAAAACACCTGTATTCACACCGAGTGCGAAACTGTGACTCAGTGGGCCTATGCTGGTCAGAAGAGGAGTCTCTTACCTTCTTTCTTAATATCTTTGGACTGCTGTAACAAAAATTCATACACCGGGTGGATTATAAATAAACATGTTTCTCACAGTTCTGGGGGCTTGGAAAGCCAAGGTCATGGTGCCAGCAGATTCACTGACTGATGAAAGCCCACTTCCTCATTTATGGCTGTGTTCTCACTAGAATCTCCCATGGCAGAAGGGACAAGCGTTCGCTCTGGGGCCTCTTATAAGGGCACTAATTACATTCATGAGGACATCACCTTTAGGGCCCAATCACCCCCCAAAGACCCCACCTCCTAATACCATCACTTTGTGGGGCAAGATTTCAACATATGAATGAATATTCAAGAAACACAAACAGAAAAAAACCTATAGGGCCTTCCTTTTCTCTAAAATGCACCTATTTAATTATGTAGCCCAGTGAGTCTCAAACTGCAGTGGACTGAAGAATCAGCAAGGGTACTCTCCAAAATGCTGATTCCTGGCCTTAGACAAACTGGGATAGGACCATCCTAAGTGATTCTGATGGAGGTGACCCAGGATCTTCACTTAGAAAAACCCTGGTACATAGTCCAATTTAAGAATCGACCTTGAGAGTCAGCAAGTAGGCCCTGTAGGTTTTTCATGTAGGTGTGTTCATCTTTTTGAACTCTGTGCTGGTTCATTTTAATCATACCTACGGTAGACATTCACCTGATTAACAAATGTTGGAATAAGAGCTTACTGTATGCCAGGCACTATTTTAGGTGTCTATCAGTTAAACCTTTGGATTTTTTAAAAGATCTATTTTTTATAATGCTATACACAGTCTACCTAATTTTTTAAGCAGCTGTATTGTATGGGTGAGTGCTGCATAATCTAAGGGACAGAGGATGGGACGGAGAAGAGAGACAATAGCCCTCTTTGTTCTTATCCTTCTGATAATTACCTTTGCAAAGCAGAGAGCATGCACTGAGCTTCAAGCTTTATAATGTTGCCAAAGATATAAATACAAATGTGCCATGAACTATGTAGGAAAAGACAACTGTTTTTCAACAGTGGGTTGGGGGTGGGGAGGTCATGAAGCAGTGGCTATACAGTACAAAAGAAAATGACACATCCTTCTGTTGTTTCGAGAAGGTATCCAAATTGGGAAACAAACTTCTCTGTCTCCCCTCTTAGTGACTGGGGACTAGATCGAAGGAGAAATGACATACACATTTAAGGAAAGGAAATAAAATGCCTTATTGCCCAAGATACCAAATGATTGCTTCTTTCTTACAATATTACCTCGTCACAGTCTTGTGTCATATGTAGGAAAAAATTGGGTCCTTTAGCAAATGATAGTCACCGTTGGGAAATCCATTTGCTCTGGTTTCTACAAAAACAGAAGGAGAGGTTCACAATGTTGACATGTGTGGTATAAGGCCTAACGCTAAGGCCCTGTATTATGGACCACCTCGGCATCTGGTGAAATTGCAGGGGGCCTTGAATGTCCTCGTGGACCTCATGGATAAGGTCCCTCGCCAAATAACCCTCCTTATCAAGGAAACCAGAGGTTGTTCCTACTTCTCCTGGAGGAATGGGTTTCAGTCCCCTGGTAGCTAGCCGAATTATTTAAACAAGCCACCGAGGGAGCCAGATGCCACCTCCCTGTCTTGACACTACAAAGTCAGTTTGCCCCAGCCCTTAGCTGTTCCTTATTCTGTTCCTGTGTGGCCCTGCATGACATCAGTGTCCTCCTCTGGGCTGTAAGTCTATGTGACTCACGAGCTTCTGTGGGTCTCCTCTTCCAGTGTGGGTGTCATCGATTTGGCCATCCCTATAACCTCAGGGCAGGAATCCCTCCCTCACCAGCAGGAAGATTGGAGGTGATTAAAACATGTTTTATCCACTGAATAGGATCTTTGTTAAAATAAAACAAATTTCTGTATGTTCAAATAAAATAGGCCTGTGCATAATTTTAGAAGGCATTTTTTTTTTTTTTTTTTTTACCAATAACAAGATGGTCAGAAAAAGTGATCTCCTCGGATACATTGTTTCTCTTCTAGCCTGTGCTTGTGATAGTCTGGTGGTAACGATCGAAATGCTTGGCCAGTTACACCGTGTCTGCAAGGGCCACCAATTATCATGGCCACACTGAGCCCAGAAATGAGTCAATCTGGGGTAAAGGAGGGAGTCATCATTTCTCAGGAAGCAAACTAAAGCCCGTACAAGAAACAAGGCCTCCCTCCAGTTTACGTGTAGGTTAGGAATATGATTAACACCTGTTGCTTCGTTAACCACAAATAAGAGCTAGGCTCCCAAGGGCCGCCAGCACAGCGGGCATCAGGGCTCCAGAAGAAGGTGTGAGGGGGAAAGAGGGGAGGAGCGGGTATGTGCCATCAAGTCCAGGTTCTGCCCCAACTGCATGTGCCCACCAGGGGCACGGGGACCCTTCGCAATTTCTGCCCAGGGATGGTTTCCACCCGGGAGTGTCTGGTGGCCAGGCAATGAAGGCCCACTCAGGCTGCATAAAGATTATGTTACATAAACTTAGGTGAGGCCAGCAAGTAACGGAAGCGGCCGTTGACTTACCATAGGCAGCAGTGGGGTTGAGGGGCTGCCTCTGCTCATATTTGTGAGAATTCCCTCACAGTGCTCCCCTGAAGTGGACCATAAATGCTGGTTTGCACATCATCAAATGCACCTGGGTGTTCTATACTCAAAGTAGCTACCATTTATTAGCTCCTGTGTGCCACCCACGGCTACATTATCTCCTTTAATCCGCTTACCCATTTTTTGAGATAGGAATTATTATCCACATTTCACCAAAGAGGAGACTGCATTGAGTAATTTATTCAGAGTTGCACAGCTAATAAAAGGCGGAGTCTAGATTCAAACCTAGAGCCAAGGTTCGTCACGGCAACCAGGATGTGTCTGGGCATTTCTGGGGAGAAGGAACTAGAAGCAGGGGGGCTATCTAGGACAATCAACTCCACGTACAATGCTAATAAAGAGATAGGTCATGGCTTTACTACAAATACAGTTTTGTATCAGAGCAAGAAATCAACCAGGTGTCCCATAAGCATCTATGTCAGGGTCGACAATCCAGTTAAGATGAAATAGACACATAACCACATAACCACACTGTGTATTTTGATGTCATTTGCTCCACAGCTTGCACCTTACTGTACAGATTTGTCGAAGTCGTGTTTTGTGTTTTACATAAAGCATGATTCAAAAAAGGCACGCTCTGGCATTGATCAGCAGCCAGCACTGCATACTGGTTGCGTGTTTATTTCTCCTTCCCTTACCTAAGCATGTTTACATAACATCAATACCCA
This sequence comes from Eumetopias jubatus, assembly GCF_037043125.1. NCBI lineage: Eukaryota > Metazoa > Chordata > Mammalia > Carnivora > Otariidae > Eumetopias > Eumetopias jubatus. The sequence goes on along the minus strand of NW_028274808.1, from coordinate 25,797,884 downwards.
GAGCAGGAGCCAGATGATGTTATGCTAACTGATGGGAACAGAAGAGTTCTGCGGAGCTCAGCACTTCAGGACAGAGCTGCCTTCTGACGGTATCTAGTAATGAGAAACTCTCCACCTGGAAAACACACCTCCTGGAGATGTGAACTCAGTTCATTTCCTTTGACTGCTTCTCTTGGGTGGATGGTAGCCTGTCTTTAATTTCCACTGAGTAGTTAGGGTTTGATTTAAGCAACTATAAAATCCGTTGAGGCTTCCAAAAAAAAAAAAAAAAAAACCTTGACCCGGCTGAATGTGTCATGACCTTCGTGAGGGTCTCTTCTTAAAAATTCATTGTTATGACGTATTTTCGACATAATGGTTTATAATGGCATTTACGGAGCTTAATGTTAGGTCTGAAGGATTCACTTGGAAATTATGTAATTTGAGCAACAGCTATGCTAATTGTGTTCGCTCAGAAGAGTGTTTACAGGGACATGAAATCACTGTTTTGGAGACACCGTCCTCAAACCAGAAGAGGTTAGTCCCCCTCACCACTTCAGCACTTACTTTAATTAGTATTTATGTACACCCTATAAATATGTAATTATTTGTACACGTCTGCTCTGTGGTCTCTAATTAGCTTTGACTCCTCTTTGTTACCTCGAAAAGGAATTTCTTTCAGATGCATGTATGTCTCCCTCCTCTCCCAGTTCCAAAACTAGCTGAATCCTCGGAGCACTGTGAACACACACCAGGATTTCATCTGGCAGCAAGAGTTTCAAGTCAATTAACGATCTCGCAGTTCTGCAAGCCTCTCATAGGAATCAAACCTAAATGACTCTTCCCAGAGACAAGTCATCTCTTGGGTAGTTTCTTGTCTTAGAGTAAAAACACTTCCAATTATTTGTTTATGTAATCAAATGGCCACGCCCTCCTCTGAGAGCCCACGTTAGAAGGAGAGTCAGCCTCTAAAGAAGCATCCATTTGTAGAAGATCTCCCTGTATCTAGAGGCCAAAGATAGTTTAAATGTATATGCTATTTCTATGTTATTTATCTACTAATTTACCTAATTTCCTATTCAAATTTTTTTTCTTAGCCTTTTCACTCAGAGCTATGAGCAACCCTTGATTCTTGCAGCCCATGCCTACAAGTATTTCTAGAGCTCTTCTACGAAAATCAGGCATATTAAAGCCTGAACTTCTCTAGTGGTTAAATTCGGAGGGATTTTTTTTTTTTCTTCACATTGTGAAGGATCCTTCACTTAACAAAAGGGACCAGGGACCTTTCATCTCTTCTTTCTGTAAATATTATTGAGCACATCTGTGAGATTAAAAAAAAAAAGAGTTCTCTGGATGACAATACAACAGTGTGAAAGTACTGACTGCCACTGGCCATGGCCCTCAGTTCCCTTCACCACCCACATGGTACCTCTTCTCTAGCAGGACAGTCTAGCACACTGACCAAGCAAGTGTGGCATGGTGCTCTGAAAGATATGTTGCTAGACCTGACTATCTAGCAGTGGGAACCTCATTTCCATACAGGGACTCAGAGAAGGCCTAACATCAGGAGGTATGTTAACATGAGATATGTTTAGCTTTCAGACCTGTGCCGGGAAGGGCTTCATGGTTGAGGGATCAGCGTGGGCAAAGGATCTAAAGTGGGAAAGAATTCAATCTATTCGAGCAACTAACGAAAGACCAGTGTGGCCAAAGAAATTTAGCGGTGGAGAAAAATGTGGAATGAGAAGAAGTTGGAGAGGAGTCAGAATCCAGATCACTCAGGTGAAAAGGATTTGGATTTTATTCCAACTGAAAGGAAAGTCACTGAAAGGTTTTAAACTGGGGATTGACCCTGATTGTGGTATAGATGATGGGTTGAAGGGGGAAAGTAGAAACAGAATAAATGGGGAACTATTTGAGTACTTTCTCCTAATGTATCTAAAAATATAATTTGCCTTTAAAACACAAAGGAGATTATATTTTTCAGGGGTATATTTCAGGTAAAATAAGATGCAAAGTATATCCATTGGTAATTGTTTATTTCATTATATGCATCTATTTTTTCTTTGATTTTTTTTTTCTACACTGCTACTCCTTAATTTGCTTTCCCTTGTATTTTTCCCTAATTTTTAGGGGGTGTTTTTTGACCAAAGAGATCATTTATGATAAAGCTATGACCTACAATCTAACGTTCATCATATATAATGTATTACTATTGCTGTTATTTAAATATCAGATGATAAAAGCACTCTAAACAATATTTCACTGATTCAAAACATGTTCCTAAACTATTAATTATTGTCTTCCCATCAAAGGTCAACATCGTCTTTCCTTCCATCTTATTTGAAACATCTAATTCTTCCCTTGCTGATGAGCATGACCTCTGGAGATCAAGTAGGAGGTTCCTGAAGAAAGGGCACATCTCTGGAATATATTTCTTTTTTTTTTAATTTTCTTATTGTTATGTTAATCACAATACATTACATCATTAGTTTTGGATGCAGTGTTCCATGATTCATTGTTTGTGCATAACACCCAGTGCTCCACGCAGAACGTGCCCTCTTTAATACCCATCACCAGGCTAACCCATCCCCCCACCCATGAGGTGTCTGTTTCAACAGTAAAACAATTTTTTTAAATACTTGAATTGTCAAAACTAAGCACTGGCAGAAAACACACATGGAATGAGGACAGAATTCCCATGACCAATAGTGAAAATAAAGTGTTGAGAAGGTGTACCAAGTCATGCTTTGCCTCTCTGCATCTTCAGTCTTCCCTTCAAAGAACAAAAACCATGTACAGTATAAGAAAATACCTCCTCGGGACGCCTGGGTGGCTCAGTTGGTTAAGCGACTACCTTCGGCGCAGGTCATGATCCTGGAGTTCCAGGATCGAGTTCCGCATCGGGCTCCCTGCTTAGCGGGGAGTCTGCTTCTCCCTCTGACCTTCCCCCCCTCATGTGCTCTCTCTCTCTCATTCTCTCTCTCAAATAAATAAATAAAATCTTAAAAAAAAGAAAATACCTCCTCATGGTGCATAACTCGACATGCTCGGGCTGTACACACTAGCGAACAGGACTCTGTGTCCCTCTTCTTGGGCTTATGGTTTGAGAGGGAGCCGACGTGCCGTCATCCTTCCTAAAAAATTCCCACCCTCTTCTCTATGTCTATGTCTATCCAGATCCAGCCACTTTCTGAAAATAACTGTGATGGGAAGGGGTAGAAGAAAGACAGTGTCTGTTGGTTTAAGTACACTCACTGCTAAAACAAATAAACCCTAATATTTCAGTGAATGCAGTAGAAGTGTTTTCCTCCCTCACACAGTAGGATGGTGATGAGGAGGTGGGGCAAGGTCTGCTCCACACAGGGACTCAAGGATCCAAGTTGCCACATGTTCTGCCCTCTTAAACATGTGACTTCTTGGGGAGGGAGGTGGGAAGTTGTTCAAAGGGTATAAAGGTAACAGTTATGCAAGACCTATATATTTTAGAGATCTGCTATCAACACAGTGCCCCTAGTGAACAATGTGGTATCGTGCACCTTGAAATATATGTAGATCTCTTGTGAAGTGTTCTTATCACACACACACACACACACACACACACACACACACACACACACACACACAAAAGCAAAGGGAGACAAGGAAAACTTTGGAGGTGATAGATATGTTTTGTTTTGGGTTTTGATGGGTAGGTTATCACAGGTATATGCATATGTCCATGCTTATCAAATTGTATACACCAAAAATGTGCAGTTTTTCATATATTAATTATACCTCAATAAAAAACATGTGACTTCTCATGCTCCCCTGAGCACCAACTGCCAGCGAACGGATGTGGGAAGAGAGAGTGGGCCACATACGGGAGTTTTTGCTTGGTCAGATCTAGAGGCGCTATACATCACTTCCACTCATTCCTCTGGCTAGAATCCTAACTGTAAAGGAACTGAGGTAGCTAGTCTGGCCCTGTGTCCAGGAAGAAGAGGAAACAGGGTTGGTGATCAACACCTCAGTCACATCGAGGATGTTGTGCTTCTCATGTGTAAAGAGCTAAGAGTAGGAGTGGGAGGTGGACTGCTGGAAATTGTGTTTTATTTACTCATTTGCTCACAGTTACCGAGAATCAGAAATTGGGGATGGAAAAAAATAATTCATTGTTTTGCAGTAGATGAATATCTATTAGAAATTTGAAATGGCGATCAACTTATTTCAACTAAAGATCTGAGGAGGGAATTTATTCATTACCTACATTCAAAGGGCAGAACGAAAGTGATTTATCTTTGGCATATTTATGTTGGCAAACAATGAGTCCATGCTGATTACGAGTAAAGACAAAAACTAAATGGGGCTTATAAAATTTTTCTTGGAAAAAAATTAAAGGAAACATCACAGGAAGACAGATTAAAAACATACCTCTGAACATGATTTGTTATCAAAACCATAGTAAAACACCCTAAACCGAATGAGAGACAGCAAAGCTTCTAGGAAATGAAAGTTGTGTGAGGAATGAATGGTCCAAGATGAGAGAAAAATGTAAAAGAGAGGAAATGGGGGGAGGGTCGTTAATGACATAAGAAAGGATGGAAAAGGCGCTAAGTATGTAATCCGAACGTTCAAGTCTTCTTTGGAAGTGCATGGGGTACAAGTGGAGTGGAAGAAAATGAATTGGGGATATGAAAACAAACTGGAATTTTCACAGAATGAAAAGAAAGTGAATAGATGTGCAAGGATGTCAAGAAAGAGAACTGAGCTCTCCATGCTGGTGAGTTGGCTTTTGGAAAAAAAGCTGGAAAAATACTTTATGAGGGTGATTTAAGAGCTGTATATGGAGATTAAGAGTCCTTGAATTCCAGGCAAACGTGAAGTAAAAGATACAAAGAGACACATCCTGGCACATATTTTGATTTATAAGGATAAAAAATTTAAATCCTACCTGGGTCAAAAGACAAGCCACCCACAAAAAAGGGAAAAACAGGTGAGAATTCACCTGCCTCTGCACCTCTCGAGAGCTGGCAATGAGGAGAAATTACTATCTAATGCCACGACAAGAATCATTTGAGATCCAGCTCTTCCTAGGCAGCCAAATTGTATTTTACGCAAAATAAAGATATAGTCAGAAATGCAATCACTAGAAAATGTATCATTTGTGTACTTTTTTTGAAAAAATATTAACAACATACTCAAACCGACTAGTAGTGAAGCAAAATTGAGAGCTCAGGAACGGTACAGGAGTGCTTGGGTTGAGCACCAAAAGCAGTCCTATGTCACATTAAATCTTAATGATCTAAATACAGCTGCAAATGAAATCATATCAGGATACTTCTTGGAAGACAAAATATATAATGTGAAAATAGTCTCGTTTATTTTATATACATCCTGCCCCTTCTCCATCCCTGCGGCAGCCTTGGAGGCACCTCTCTGGGGGTTCTGCTGAATACACTGGAAATCCCACCATAGTGGCAGGTAAAAGGGAGAGGTGAAGGCACATAACAAAATGACATAACTGAGTAAAATGGCAAGCCTTTGCAAAGTTTGAGCAGAGGAGTTTATGATGTGATTTCCATCTTCGGAGGTTACATTGGCTGCTTTGTAGAGAACAGACCTTAGTTCAATGAGCTTGGGAGAAAGGAGACCAATTAGAGGGCTACTGCAAGAAATGGTGGGGACTGGATGAGAATATTCAGATTTGGGATATATTTTACAACATGCTTTTTTGGGAAGTCCAAGACAGCTTAAGACCCCCATAATGAAAGATTTCAAGTTGGGAAATACAACATCATCCTACAGTTCTAGGTCTTATTTGGGGGAAATCTTTTTATGTATCCAAAAGAAAAAAAAAAGGAATTTTTCCTGGTGTGATAATTCTTCAGGTTGGCAAAAAACAAATCAACAAATCTCATATTTCCTTTTATAGGAAAATTTTGTTTGTGGTTGGACTTAATTTCTATTTGGGCAAGGAGTGGCTCTTATTAAAAGACAAGCTTTATATGTTTAGTTACACAGATGTCCTTTATTTCTGAAGCTGTCAACAACATCTCCATGATTGCAAGTGGTCTAGGTTGATGTAACCTGCTATATTATAGAGCATTTGAAGTGCATTTGTATTTCCAGAGCTCAGAAAGTACATAATGAGCATTAATGAGTCTTCCCATGCAATTTTTAGCTCACTCCTGGCATTGATCAACTGTTATGCTTAGTGTGGTGAAACTTTCTTCCAGATAAAAAATCCGACTTTGGCCCTGAAGTCTGTTTTTCCGATGGCTATTAATCAATTTTGCAAGCTGCCTCAAATTCTTTTTGGAGATAGGCTGTCATAAATAAGTAAAAATAATTGTTGGTTAGTCCGGAAGTGGGGAAGTGCAAGCTCATCTACGTGCCAGACAACATGGATGGACATATTTATGTATATGGGGAAGCCTGATGCTTCCCTGTGGTTATGCGGGTCATGCTGCTTGCATATCACCCTCTTGTGAGTATCATGAAGGGTTGTAAACAACATGTAATCTAAGGGGCTGCTATCAAAACAAATTCGTTTCATGAGATGTGAACTGCAACTTCACTTTGGCAATGACTTGGGATCGCTGGTTAGGGTTTTTATAGCATGTTTCCATAATGAGCCTGTATTCCTTATGAAGAGTGGGATTTACAGGAAAACAAAAATTCCCAAGGCTTTTTAAACGGAGACATAAATTGGCTTCCTCATTTCTGGAGTGCAAATAGGTTATATGGCTGAGCAATAGGTATGTAAACATATGTTGAGAAAATATTTGTATTTTATATCAAAGGTATTGTTTACTCTGTGTGTGTTCAACCTATATTTCTAAGTATTTACAAAAGGAAAAATCATGTGTCTTATCTCATGCCTCAGATAAAGTGGGGAAAAAAGAGCTGGCGGGCCTGAGATTGGGAAAAGATCATAAAATATTTAATGACCTGAGGACAAGAAGGAGAGGGCTAAGATCAAACTGTAGCCAGCAAGCCACCAAAGATGGCTGAGTCTCACCTGTCCTGATTGAGAGTGTAGGGACCAGGAGTTTGGGGACCTATTTGTTCATGGAAAGAACTCACTGGAATGCATGCTGCTGAGGAAAGAAGCCCATGAGAGGAGCCACCGAGACAGTTGCCCCTGGGGTGTCAAGGACTGACATGTTTATAGTCTTTGGGTAAGCACATGAAGGAAAGGAAAGGATGAAGGAAGAGGGGAGGGTCCAAGCTTCTGGCATAGTCCTGCCATGGCCACTAAAAACAGAAGGCTATGAAAGCCACAAATCCCTAACCCTTGAAGTGATATGTGAGTGTCTATACCACACCAACTCTACAAGTAACAAATCATGTGATGGGTTTAAAATAGAATAACCCTAGAATCTATGGCATATGAATATTTGATCCACGAATGACATATTTTGCTTTGAAAGCAATCACCAGAACATTTCACATATAGTGTATTATGTATCTGTATTAGTTACGTGTCTATATCTATGTCAGTTATATATCTATGTTAGTTATGTATGCCACATATAGTCTAACTACATAGAGTGATACATGTCGGTAATAATATATATCTCTTTCAATATATATCAGTTATAATTTAAGAATTTCACAGGAATATATTAATTAGTAATTAAATCACCTCACAGTTTACTTAGACTGGTCTCATCTGTTAAAAAAAAAATACTTTCAGGAGCACCTGGGTGGCTCATTCGGTTAAGCGTCTGACTCTTGATCTCAGGTCATGATCTCAGGATCATGAGCTCGAGCTTCTCTTGGGGTTCCTCGCTGGACATAGAGCCTGCTTAAGATTCTCTCTCTCCCTCTCCCTCTGCCCCTCCCCTCCTTCTCTTTCCCTCTCTAAAAAACAAAACAAAACAAAACAGGGGCACCTGGGTGACTCAGTCTGTTAGGCATCTGCCTTTGGCTCAGGTCATGATCCTCGGGTCCTGGGATGGAGCCCCACATTGGGCTCCCTGCTCAGAGGGGAGCATGCTTCTCCCTCTCCCTCTCTCTGCCACTTCCCCTGCTTGTGCACATTGCCTCTCTCTCTCTCTCTTTCTCTGTCACATAAATAAATAAAATATTTTTAAAAACGAAAACAAAAAAACTTTCAAAAACTAAATAGAGAATAACCCTTCTTTTAGAACAGCATGGAGGAGATAGAAAACAAGATAATAAAAATGCCTTAAAGGTGAAGGGGGGGAAATCAAGCACTAATATTCATATTTTACAGACCTCTGAGAGCTCAAGACTTTTTTGAGGATCTCTAACACCAGTATCTCGAGAAGTCAGCTTTGCTATGCATCTGGAGCCTGTTTACAATGTTTGAAAACTTTAATGTAAGTTCTAACTAAGTTCGCAGCTCTACAGATCAAGTACAGTAAAAGCAGTCTGAAAGTCAGCAAGACCCGACATGAGCTTGGGAATCTTCTTTTTAAGCCTTGCTCTTAAGTAAATCTGTAACTGTTTGTAGTTGTTTATGTCCTTATATGGAAAAAGAATGTATTTTGCTGGAGAAAAACAAAAATAATGAACTGGATTTATGGCTAATTTTTCTCACTTATCTTCTTCCACAAGACCTTAATCCAAGGATGTTCAGGGAAACAGTGCTCCAATTCCAGTTACCAGAAGGGCAAACACGGTATAGGAAACAGATATTTCATTTTTAGATTGCATATTGTAACATTCTAAATCGCCTTCTTTCCACCAAGAACAGGACACTAAATTTCTTTCGGAGTGAGGAGGCCAGTGAAGCAGTTAGGGATGATGGTAATATTGTATCATGCTGATTTCCAGATTTGGGAGCTGTCCCGCAGTTCTCTAGGAGGGTGCCTTGTTTTTGGGTAATGCACACTAAAGTGTTTGTAGTCAATGAGCATCATGACGATAATTTACTCAAATGGCTCAGGGAGGAAAAACAGAAGAGACAATGAGAAATCAAATGTAAAATGTTAATGACTAAGGTGACAAGAGGAGGAAGCTTTTTGAATCGTGCTTGCAACTTTTCTGCAAGTTTGAAATTATTTCAAATAAAAAATAAAGCATATACACAAAGACATAGTTTGAAGGGTGTCCAACTGGTCCAATTTTAGATTATTTGAGGTTCAAAAAAATTGTGACTATAATTGTAACTCAGTGAATAAACAAGAATCCGTGAGTCCACAATGATAGAAAGAATGAAAAGAAGAAAGAAAGGAAGAGAGAGAGAGAGAGAGAGAGAAAAGAAAAAAGGAAGGAAGGGAAGAAGGAAGGAAGAAAAAGAAGTGCTTACGACCAGAGCCTACTATCATGTCTCTTACTCTGGTCTTAACTCTGACGTTTTTTAGTAAAAAGAGAAATAATCCTTTACCGTGTCTTTTTGAGAGGAACTGTAATTATGATCAGTTGTGGAGTGATAGAAAGGTTTTTTTCAAAAGAATGACATCTCATATATATTAAAGAAATGATAGACTAAAAATCACCATTTAACAACTGTTACAGGGTCCCTCCGTTTTTGTCCCTGATGCACCGAACAATTGGTGACCTGAGAGCAGAATGTGAGGAGAGAGAGTTTATTGAGTAGATAAGTATAGTATACTTGCAAAAGAGAAAGTGGGCCAATGCTGGAGCCAGGGTGGCAATGGCCCCAAGAAGCACCAGCTGTATCCTTTTAAGCCTGCTTTTTGCATATGTAAATTTGGCTTTGATTGACATTTTTGATTGACAGCTGGTGGTTGTATACACTTTGGTTTCTGCGCAGGCGCCTACCCATGATCCATTCTGTTATAATTGTATTTATTAATATATTGCATATTTATGAGTTTCTAATGGGCTTTGTTGTGACTTAGGGTTACCTAAGGGCAAGTTGCACCTTTTGTGCGCATGTTCAGCTCTTTGGAAGTCCCCTTGCGGCTTTTATGCGGCTCTGTGGTTAGGCCTTTCCTGTTCTGTTAACTCTGGGGGTGGCTCCAAGGCTGTGGCTAGCATCTGCTTTATCCCTCCTCGCTCACGCCTGACTGCCTAACATTCCCCCCTCAAGTGATTGGACCCCAAATCTTTGGGAATTGGGGCAATGACCACTCTGGCTTCTTCCAGCTGTGAAGATTTGGGGAGTCTATCCCGCACTGACTGTCAAGAAGGCGGTGGTCGCTGGCGGTGTCCATCCAAGGGACTTCCGAAAGGGAGAGAGTGAGAGGCCTCTAAAGGTTGACTCCTTGGTTGAGGACCAGTTAGAGATTGATGGCCTATAATCTGGAGGAGACGAAGAATACCAATATATTGATTAGTCAGGGTCCAAAGAGTAACATCAGGAGAGCCCCTAGATGAAGGGAATAAAGGGTGTAACCCATTGCCATATGGAGGACAAGGGATTCCACCAGGGGTTTTGGGTGTATTTGTTTTCAAGTTCGGTGGCACAAGTTATAAGTTCCCATATATCTTGTTGGACTTTTAGGGATGTATTGATATAAAAGCAACATTCCTCTTGCAAGAATAGACAGGTTCCTCCTTGTGCCACTGACAGCAGATCCAGGGCACGTGTGTTTTGGAGAACAACTGCAGCAAGAGAGCCCTCTTTCCAAACCTTGATTAGAACCTGGTCACCAGGTTCATGTAGCGGAGGCGCCTCTTACTTGGTGGTGGGAACTGTTAGGCTGTATTCCTTTAATGCCTTCTGATTTTGGATAGATGAGTTTGATCCCAGGAGTCTCTGGATCTATGAAGAAATCTGTAGTTAGGAAAGGTCACCCATCAAGGGCCTCCTTGGAAGCTATACAGAGAAGTGTGATTGGCAAGGCTTCTTTCCAATTTAGTGATATTTCCTTTGTGAGTTTTTTAATAATACCCTTTAGGTATTGGTTGGTCCTTTCCACCTTCCTGGAGAATTGTGGCCTCCAAGCACAATGGAGGTGGTATGTGATACTCAGTGCTTTGGAGGCAGATTGAACTATGGTGGCTACAAAGGAGGGCCCATTGTCACTCTGAAGTGACTTTGGGAGACCAAATTGAGGGATGATTTCATGTAGAAGTTTGTTGATTACTTCAGTTGCCCTTTCAGTCCATGTGGCGTATGCCTCTATGCACCCTATAAAGGTGTCAAGAAGCATGAGGAGGTATTTGTATCCTCTGCAGGGTGGCATCTGGGTGAAATCCATCTGCCAATCTTCTCCTGGGTAGGATCCTCTTCATTGGTTGGGTTAATTGTGGCTGACAGGTGCCTTGGGGGTTGTTATATATGTGCAGATGAGGCAAGAGGTTATTTGTTGAACCATCTGGGAGAGTCCTTTACCTTGGAATGTTCTGGAAATAGGAGTTTGTGAGGCATCTTGCCCTAAATGAATGGAGTCATGAAGGACTTTAACTAGTTTCCATTGAAGATTTTAAGGAATGGCCAAGATTCCATCTAACAAATACCATCTGCTGTCATCCAGGGAAAAATTCTTTTTGTTTGCACAGGCTTTGTCTTTTTCTGTATATTTGGGCTGTGGCAGTGGTAGAGGGCTGGGTATGAAGGCCCCCTGTAGGCAAGCCTGCTGGATTGGCAGGTGATCTGCAGCCTTGTTGCCCTGTATTATTTCTGAGTCCCCTTTTTGAGGACCCCTGCAATGGACCACTGCCACTTCCTTGGGTTGGTGTACGGCCTCAAGCATGTGGGTTATGTGAGTTGCATGTTTGATGGGTGTGTTTTTGGAGGTGAGGTATCCTCTTTTTGCCCAAAAGGCTGTGTAGGCAAGTAGGTCTAAGAAGGCATATTTGGAGTCGGTGTAGATGGTAACCCTCTTGTTCCTAGCCAGCTCTACTGTTCAGCTAGTTGAGTTGATGATTGTTTGGGAGGTCTTGGGCCTCTGTGGTAGAATAAAGGGACACTATCACATAACCAGCTTTTCTCTGGCCCTCTTCCATGAAGCTACTACTATCTTTCATCAGGATTTTGTAAAGGTTGGTCGGTGAGGTCAGGCCTAGGCTTTGTGGATGGAAAGGATCTCTGTGCATGAATGGAAGGGTTCTGTGCCATGCTCTGAGACTGGTAATAGGGTAGTGGAGTTGAGAGCACTGCAAGTGCAGACTGATATTTGAGAGTTTTCTAGTAGTAGAATTTGGTTTGTTAAAATCTGCTGTCAGAGAGCCAAGTTGAAGCCTGATTAGTCATGAGGTCTGGAATTTGATGAGTATTGAGGATTTGTATGGGTGCTCCCAATGTTAGTTTGAGAGCTTCTTCTGTTAGTAAGGCTAGGGCCCTCAGGGCTTGGAAGTTGAGTGGACATCCTCTGGCTGTGGGGGCAAGCCATCTAGAAAGATAAGCCATGGGCTGGGGAGTGGTCCCAAGTTTTTGTATTAAAACTCCCAGAGCAATGCCCTCTTTTTCATGGGCATAAAGTTAGAAAGTCTTGCTGGGTTGAGTAGACCTGTTGCAGGTCCCCTGCTTAAGAGGCTCTTTAATTGTTCATAGCTAACTGTTGTGAAGGTCCCCAATTAAGAGGAGTGGAGTCTGATTTGCCTTTTAGGGCCTCATAGAGCAGTTGGGTAATAAGTCCATAGTTGGGAATCCAGATTCTGAAGTATCCCATAAGGCCCAAGAAGGCCTCAGTTGCTTACAGGTGGAGGCATGGATAAGTTAATTATGGCTTGGATTTGTTCTGGGGAAAGACTGCATCTCAGAGGGGTTATGATAACTCCCAGGTAGGACTTCTGCTGCTGTGCCAATTGAGCTTTGGACTTGGATACTTTATATCCTTTTTTTGCCCAGAAGTTTAGGTTTTGGACAGTATCTTGAATGGCCAACTCTTGAGTGGGGGAGCAAATGAGCAAATCATCCACATATTGGAGGATAGCTCCCCCCTCAAGTTGTAAGTCTTGTAAATCCTTAGAGAGGGCTTGGCCAAATAGTTGGGGGCTATCCCTGAATCCCCTTGAAAGTACTGTCCAAGTAAGTCGTCGGGTGGGCCTACAGGGGGATTCCCATTGAATGCAAACAGAAATTGCAATAGGATGCAAAAGAAAGCATCTTTGAGGTCAAGGACCATAAACCAGAGACTGGGGGATGGTGCCTAGTATATGGATTTCGCATGGTTGGGTGTCAGGGTATAACAGCCTAATTAAGGGCTCACAGGTTCTGGACTAGGCAATAGCTGTTGTTCTTTTTCTTAACTGCTAGGATGGGAGTGTTGCAGGGTAAAGTTGTGGGAAGAAGAAGTCCATGTTTTAAAAACTTGGTAATTATGGGTAGTAGCCCCAGTCTTGCTTTCAGGTCTGAGGGGGTGTTGTTTTTTGTAAGGGTAGTAATGGGGGTCCTTAGGTTCAATTATAATGGGTTGATATTGCCCTTCCAGGGATTCTCTGATCCCGGATGTCAGGATTGACTAGGAAACCCCAGTCTTTTAGCAATAGGTGAAGGTGATGTTAAGAGAGCCCCCAGCAGGTTCCATAGATAGTTTTCAGCTTGAGGCCCAAAGATGACTATGGACTTCCATTTTTGTAGGAGGTCCCTGTCCAATAATGGCCCGGGACTTTCAGGCATAGTTAGAAAACTATGGGTAAATACTTGTCTCTCTCAAAAGCAGAACAGGTGATCAGTGAAATATCTGATGGCCAGTCGGCCATACACTCCCATGAGGGTGCAGGTTTTAGAGGACGGGGTTCCAGAGAAGGAAGTCAAGATGGAATAGGGCGCCCCGGAATCAAGTAGGAAAACCCTTACCCAGCGATCCAGGTCATGGCACCACAACTACCAATGAAATAATCAGTTATGCAAGGGTCATTAATGCATACTGGAAAAAAATGTGTGTGTGTGTGTGTGTGTGTGTGTGTGTAAAAATACACAGATAGATAAAGACAGTACAATGTTAATGATACTGATATTAAATCTATGACATGAGTGCACTGATATTCTATTATTCCTTCAACTTCTTTGTATGTTTGAAAACATGCAAACATACAAAAGCTTCTCCAATACCAGTGCCACTTGATATTTGACTAGAGTTCTAGAAACTCAGTCTAAGAGGAGATACATCATCCCATCAAGTTGTTAAAAGACACATTTATTACTTTGCTCACCTTCTCAACCACAAAATATAAATAAGGGAGGGGCTTTTCTACTGGGGGCTGAACTTAAGAGTAATTTCTGGGGCATTGGCTAGCTCAGTCAGTGGAGCACGCGAATCTTGGTCTTGTGGCCGTGAGTTCGAGCCTCATGTTGGGCATAGAGATTACTTAAATAAAATCTTAAAATAAAAAAGTAATTTCTGAGAACTGCAAGATAACTTGCAAAAGAGTTCAGGAAATAAGGAAAAGTAGCACAGAGGGCTCTGCCCTCACGTTTCCCAGGTGATGGGTACTAGTTGGCCCAAAGTAAAGGACTGCGCTGATTGATACTCTGAAACCACCAATGAAACACCCAGCCGCACTTACAACTTAAGGTCTTAGAGTTGCCATTATTCATATATTAAGGGATAATCAAATTCCTCCTTCTTCTCAATTTTTAATACACACCTGTCTCGAGAAAAGTCTGTGGAAATAGTTCACATTAAATTGGGTCTTATATTCATGGATAGTCACTCAGGCCTCCTCGACCGTGAACTATCTCCACAGTGGCATGAATCATAGAGAACGCTCACTGGCTCTCACAGAATGTTAGTGCTGTCCCCAAAACAAGTCCTCTGTGAGCTCATCTTCAGAGAAAATGTCCACCGCTGCTAAAGCCATACAATAATAAGCCCTTACGGTAAATAAAATTATTTGTGCACAAACAACACAAAGTGATTTTTAATGTTTCTATTCTTATTCCAAAATCTATTTAAAATTATCTTAATCAGGGTGCCTGGGTGGCTCAGTCGTTAAGTGTCTGCCTTCGGCTCAGGTTATGATCCCAGGGTTCTGGGATCGGGTCCCACATGAGGCTCCCTGCTCGGCGGGCAAGCCTGCTTCTCCCTCTCCCACTCCCCCTACTTGTGTTCCTGCTCTCTCTCTCTCTCTCTGTCAAATAAATAAATAAAATATTTATAAAAAATTATCTTAATCATACCTAAATATCTCAACCATACCATATCTAAACAAGACACAAGGTGACTGATCTTTGTGTACAGAAACAGATCTGACCTACAATCCCACAGCACCCTGGGGACCGGAGGTCCACTTCAGTGATGGTATTTAGCAAACTGAGACATATTGCTATTATATGTTAGAATTGGTCCATCCATCACGGGCCTGCCACAGACTCTCAGAGGGTACAGCCAGCTCTGCAGTCTCGGGTAGCAAGACACGGTAGCAAACCGTGTAGGAAGAGAACAATAGCTGGAAAGCAGGAAATTGTACCTTCCAGGGAGAATTTGTTGGGGAGGCAGAATAAACCACTCTGTGAAAAACTTTCCAGGACCGGTGCTTTGTACACCTCAATCCCTAAAACAATGAGTTTGGAGGAGCTCTAGGTTTAACAGTCTGTAACTCTTTAATTATGCCTTAAGGGAGTGATGGTATCCAAAGTGGGGGTGTGCGAGAAGATTCACTGTAGAACTTTTTTTTTTTTTAAAGATTATATTTATTTGAGAGAGAGGGAGAGAGAGAGCACGAGCTGGGGGGGAGGGGCAGAGGGAGAGGGACAAGCAGACTCCCTCTGAGCAGGGATCATGACCTGAGCCAAAGGCAGACACTCAACCAACTGAGCCACCCAGGCGCCCCTCACTGTAGAACTTCTATATCTGTTTTTCATCTAAAAAAAGATGGGAAGTAAGTGTTATTAATGTTTAATATATAGGTTCACACTGGTGCTGTCCCTCCAGCTACAAGTCAACTGTTCGTCATGGCCTACTGCACACCAAGCAGAACCCAAAGGAGGAGTGGGGGCTCCACCCCGCCTCATGCTGACATGAGCCTCCTTCAGCTTTCCGTCTATTTGGATATAATGCTGTTTCGCCTGATCCAGTGAAGTTGGGGCATGCATTAGCAATTGATGTGTTTGGGCATTGTGAAAGAGAGTTAATACTAAAACAAACGTAGAACCACTTCATATACCCAGACCGTATGGAGCCGTGAATCCTTGATTAGGTGTCACTTGCAAGCCATTCAGATCTAAAGAAATGAAAGGTGGTAGAACTCATTCTCAGTGGGGCTAAGTAACTTTTATTTCTCCCATCTGCAAGCAGAGCTGTAATCATCTTGGTGACGATAATTTTGACTTGTACATGGTTCACTATATTTGGGCAAGTTTCTATCCCAGAGGCATATCACCGTGAAAAAGAATTATAAGGACCAAGTGAGAGTTCCACCAAAGCAGCTGATTCATGAAATGACGGGAGTCCTGAAATTGTGCTTCCCACGGAGAGAGGTTTCAGGGAAGCCAGGGCCTTGGGAAAAGCAAGAGGCTGGGCCACCTGCCTTGGTAACTCTCCATCCCATTCCAGGGGTGCTGAGCAGCTTTTTGTCTCTGATTTGGGGAGAGACCCTGAAATCAGTGCAGTTTACTGAAAACCTCCCTCTCACCTAGGAATACTTGGGGGAAAGGCACATTTTTCATTCTTACTATAGTTTCTCAAAAGTTGATATACTGTAAGGCAGAATGTAATGATCAAACAGTTATAAATTACCTGATCTTTGCTCTCTGTGTGGCACTGTGGTTAGTTTACAAGCATTATCTGTTTCTCATTGTACAAGGTTTCTAAAGAAGTCTTACAACACTGACCACACCTTATTTTAAAATAACCATGACTTAATGTCTTCATGCTCATAAACCCAATGCGTATGGAGACTTTCTTTTCCCTGATAACTATCAAGCAGGAGTTTTCTCTAATGCAGATATTTTAGGCTTGTTTTAATTATTCTAGCTTTTAATAGATCACCAGATCTGCTTTCAGTTCCTTCTACCTCAAGCCTTTCAAAATACAGTGTATGAAAGCCCCACTCTCCAGCACCACCGTCCCCCTGTGGAAGCTCAGCCCAGGGACGGTGTGAGGCCTGTTGTAATTCTCAGTGTCTGAGCCTGCTGGGATTGCAGAAAGGTAGCTCAAAACAATGGCAAAGGCCATCCAAGCCTACATCCTGGCTCTGCAGGGATGCTAGAGAATCAGGAAACATATATTAATTACCTCATTGCCAAATTTCTTGTCTAGAAAAAGGAGAAGAGAATTCAAGAGAATTTAATGTGGGCCCGGTGGTTAGCTAATTGCTAATGTATTTGTTACCTCTCCCATT
The DNA here is from genome assembly GCF_037043125.1 of Eumetopias jubatus. NCBI lineage: Eukaryota > Metazoa > Chordata > Mammalia > Carnivora > Otariidae > Eumetopias > Eumetopias jubatus. The sequence goes on along the minus strand of NW_028274808.1, from coordinate 25,780,754 downwards.
CACAGGCTCTAGTCACATAACCTCAGTTCAAATCCTATCAACGCAATTTACAAGCCAGGTGACTTGGGCCACAGTTTCCTTATCAACAAATGAAGGAAAGTAATAATACTTACAGGGAAGTAGGTATTATTGCTATGAGGATTAGATGACTTGTTTTTTCTAGATAATGTCAGCTACATAGTCAACTGTCTAGAAAAAACACAGGTGTTCATCCCGTACCCTGGCACTGGTACTGTAGCTCTGTACTCTGGTCACCAAATGTGGGAAAGGGGTTCCCTACACCAAGTAATTCTGTCATACCAGCTGAGTGTTCTAAAATTCAGTTTTGACACTGCCTACATGGAATTGAAGTTAGATCCCACAGGTTAAGGACTCAGTCCTGCAAGACTGTGCTCCCTCCCTGTCCACCTCAGACACCAATGTCAAGTCTCGGTTGTCCCCAGTGCTTTTGACCAACCAGCTATAAAGCAGAGGTGCCCATGACCCCCTTCCTGGGTTTGATTAAATTTGTCAGAGTGGCTCACAGAACCCAGAAAAACAGCTTGCTTAACTAGATTACTAGTTTATTATAAAAAGACATAACTCAGCCAGATGGAAGAGACACATAGGGCAAAGTATGTGGGAAGGGGCTGAAGCTTCCATGAGCTCTCCAGGCTCGTCACCCTCCTAGTGCCTCTATGCATTTGCCAACCTGAGAGCTGTTCAAACCCTGCCCTCTTGGGTTTTTATGGAGGCTTCAGGATGTAGGATGGTTGTTGAAATCATTGGCCATTAGTATCAATTTAACCCCCGGTCCCTCTGTCCTCTGGGAGGGCATCTTTAGGGACTTTCCAAAAGCCACCTCATTAACACAAACTCAGTTGGGTTGAAAGGGGGGTGATATGAATAACAAAAGACACCTTTACCGCTCCTTTAGCTCAGGAAATTCCAAGGGTTTGGGGAAATCTGTGCCAGGGACTGGGATGGAAGACCAAATATATATTTCTTATTCTAAATCACACTTCACATAAGCACTCAACATATGTTGGTTATTTTAATCCAAATCCTCACAGCAACGCTGACAGGTAGATACTGTTGTTCTCATTTTACAATTGAGGAAATAAGCTTAGAGTAACTAACCAATTTTCTTGGGTCATACAGCAAGTAAGGGATGATGCTTATATTTGTACCTAAGCTGGTGGATCTGACTCTTAACATTCAACTTCTTTTCTCTACATCATACAGCTCCAAGTGGAAAAAAAAAATGTTATAAATGAGAACCAAGCACAACCTTATATACAGAGAAGGCTATCTGAGTCATGTCTGACTTTTCATTTCTATTTTGGTCAAAATATCTGGAAATCAGATTTGGTCTAAGTCTTTTCAGAATATAATGATTATGACGATGAATTGTGAGCTCTCAGTTTTGAGGAACTGTTTTATGAGATGTGGGAATATTAATTTTTTCTTCAGTGATAAGTAGTAGCTATGTGTGGAATGTGGCCTGGAGTTTCAAGTTTAATTGTAAAACTGCTATTCTTGTTATTGCTCATATATGAGCCAATTTAAATATCTCCCCAATTTCTAAATTGCTTATTGCCCATACCACAGCTTTGATTTTTTGGCTTACTTCTACATATGCTTCTGTGACCAGAAGAAGCTAGAAAAAGACTAGAAAAACTAAGCTCTTCTTTTGTCTTTTTTTTTTTTAAAGAATTAGAGATGCTTTATTTCTATAGACAGGAAGCTATTGAAATTGAGAGAGTTTAGCAAGCAACAACAATGTAGCACACTTTTCTTTTTCCCCCTGAGCTGTCAATAGCTGGAATAGTTCAGGCACCACATCTAATCTCTTACATAAGTCTTATGCAAGAGATGTGAGCCAGTTCTTTCCTGAAACAATGCCAGAGCTAATTCAGATATTGAAGGGCTTGCACCTTCAATTGTATGCCTGGTAAGCATGGCATACACTTACTTTACTTAGTTCACTTAGGTTATTTTTAGATCACTTGGATAAACACACACACACACACACACACACACTTTTATAAACATCCTTGCCAACACAGTGGAAGCTCATATTGTGTTTGTTCAAGTATGCTTAGCCTGGGCGGGGATGGGGAAAGGAAGAGAAAGGTTTGGGTTGATTAGCATTCCTTTCTTCATCTTTTGCAGAAATGTCTACAATAACTGAAGACATTTTTAAAATGAGCTATCATTATTCGTCAGGCATTTTGTAGGACAGAACTCCAGCACAGGAGGCTAGCAGCCCTGTGAAACTGGCTCAGGAATTTGATTTTTCTTACCCTAAGAGCGAAGAGGAAGGGGAGCGGGCAGCTTAAAGTCCGTGACTGTACTCAAGAACAAAGAGAATAGATTAGGTCTCAGAGATCCTGTTTGGACCACAGGGCAAAGAGTGGCAAAGTGGGAATCTGAAGAGAAAAACAAAAGATACAATTCAAGGAAATTCCTAATCTCTTTATTTAGAGCTCAGACTTCTGGGCTAGCCCTCTCAGTCTTGGTCTTACTGATTTACCCAACTAATGCTGATTTCTAAATCATCTTTCTGTTTCCAGGTGAAGGTAGATAGTAGCTGCTTTTGTAGCTATGTCTCTTAGAACATGAACGAACCCAGCATTGTCTCAGGGCAACTATTGTTCTAGTCACAGGGAATATAGCATTGAACAAACTCCTCTTGGTTCCGCCCTCATGGGATTGACTTGGAGGATAAGGTCAGTGAATGGTTCTCAATCCTGGCTGCACTTAGAATCAACCACAAGTTTTTATAAAATACCATGCCTCGGTCCCATTCTCTGGGGCAGAAACTGATCTACTTGGGCTTGAAGTGGAGTCAGGGTATAGCCGAGGTTGAGAGCTACTGGTCTGGTAGGGATAGTGCTGTGTGCAGGAAGCTGCTCTATGCAGGGTGTTATATCATCATCTTCTTAGGCCTTTCATTTAAACTCTTTTCCCAAAGTGTGGAGTCATCTCTCTAACGATATGCGAGGTAGGTTTAGGTTCAGAGATGAGTGTTTTTTATCCAAATAGTTATGTATTTTTATGTGTACTTAAAAAATATATAACTGGCATGCCAAACTTGTGAATTCACAGATATTTTTGCTCTGTACAACAGTATGAGAGTTTCCTTTAAAACAAATGAATTAAAACTAAAAATTGAGTCAGCTTAAGTAAAATATTAACTAACGATGAGGATATTGCAGAAATCATGAAGTTGGTATGACAATGACCCCAAATTAGAAACAATAATTTAAACAGTAGACAAAAACACTAATTTAAACAGTAGAGAAAAATCAAAGGTCAAAACATGTCATGGGTTGTCTGAATTATTCTTAGTGGTGACTCCCATGCATACATCATCTTCAGGATGAGAAAGAAATGAAGTTGACTTTGTTCAGTTTCCTAAATGACTCCTTGACTAATGACCACCTCACTGGATGGCCCAGTTGCTAAAAGCCAATGATCATCTAACCATTGACCGAATGGACAGTGAGAGACAAATGTCTTAAACCAGGTCTTTCGGTGTTTTTCCCTGGGAAGCAGAAGCGAACATACAGGAAAGACCTGGGATAGGAACTAAGTTCTCAAAAATAGAGAGTAGGTTGCACTGAAGTCAAGCTCCCATTACACATTAGAGGAATATTCTAGTATCCCAAATTTGAAACACCTTTGAGATTCACATTCAGCTGAGCTGGGCCTAGAAATTCGTGGTGAGATGATTGAGGTGATCCTGAGGAGAAGGTACAATTAAAAATAAAAAAAAAAAAGTCAGTAATGTAACTGCTGATGGAAGCAAATTGATTTTCGCTGAATGGCTTTTAGGGAGTAAGCTGCTTGACCAACTGGCTTCCACAAAATAGATTTGCTCTAGAGTAATAGTTACTTTCTTTATGGCAAACTGGCGTACATTTTTCTGTGAGTCTTTCTACCTTCTCTGTAAAGGCCACTTTTAGGCAACCAACTTGAACAATGGAAGCCTGAGTAAGGTGACCCCCTATACCCCGCTGATTACAAACAGGCCCATTAGGAGACCTACCTCAAAATATCCCTAAGCCTTAGGTGACCTATGGTTTACTTACACCCAGACACAGTCACTAAAAAAAGGAGAATTCTATATGTTCCCATACCTCCTCACCTTCCCCCTTAACCACAGCCCCCCACCACAGCCTCCTGGCACACAGTCTCTCCCTTGCTGTCCTGCCTGCCACTCCCTTGTGGTGTACTCAGTAAACTTCTGTCACCTCTGTTCTTCCTCAGGTGAATTCTTTCACTGCCATCACCATTGATCTCTATCAGATCGGGTCGCCCTACGTTTGGTGGCCCCCCATCTGATCGGGAGACCCCATATTCCCTAGACTGTTAACTGCTGGAAGTGCTGTGTTACAACTTTGTAACACCTGTAACACCTGACTCATGTTAGCTGACTGGGCAGGAACAAGATCTAAGATATGTCTGGGTAGAGTACCCTTTTCCTCACATTGTAACTTAGGGCACACAGTCTCAAATCCAAGCATCAGTTGAGTCCAGCCAATCCAAATAGCTATGAATAGGAGTGCTGAATACGAGATGCATCCAACTATGTATTGAATAGAAGATGAATTTTAATAAGAATTTAAAAAACCCAGGGGTGCCTGGGGGGCTCAGTAGTTGGGCGTCTGCCTTTGGCTCAGGTCATGATCCCAGGGTCCTGGGATCGAGCCCCTCATCGGGCTCCCTGCTCAGCGGGGAGCCTGCTTCTCCCTCTCCCACTCCCCCTGCTTGTGTTCCCTCTCTCGCTGTGTGTCTCTCTCTGTCAAATAAATAAATAAATTTTTTTTTAAAAAGAATTTTAAAAACCCAAATAATTAATCGAAAAAGACTAATTTCAACCATACATCAAGAACTATATACAGTTAATTATAAAGCTTAATGATTTTTTGAAGAGAGGGGATAGAGAGAGAGAACCTGAGAATCTTAAGCAGTCTCCACGCCCAGCAGACTCGATCCCACAACCATGAGATCATGACCTGAGCTAAAATTAGGAGTCAGATGCTCAACCGACTGAGCCACCCAGCCGCCCCTACAGTGAGAATTTTAATACTGATTTATATCTTTTCTTCCCTGCAGGTGTTGACTTGTTGACTTCCTTCCTTGATGTGACTGGTAGAATTGTTTCTGTTCTAATTTGGTCAGAATTCTCATCTCATATTGAGCCTCCAGCTTCTGTTGAACTTTATATATATAAAAAAAAAATATATATATATATAAGCATATATATACATATATATGTATCTTTTATATATCTTTTGTCTGATTCTAGTCCCAGGGTGTTTTGTACTGAGGTTGTCACTCTCATGTATTAAAGGCAGAAAACAGTCCCTTGTAGTATAAATGTTCAAAGTGCTGGATTTAGATGCGGTCTTCACCAGCTATATTTAAAGGGGTTGCTTTCCTCCCAGGATCCCTGCTAAGTGCTGGCCACATAATGGGAATGTCTCCCCTCTTTATTATTGACCTTGCACTTCTCCCTCTGACTCAAACTTCTGTATTCTGCCTTATGATGGCAACAGAAACATTTGAAACTTGGCAACTTCAAGAAGGTAGAGTAATTTTCTGATCTGATCTGAGCAGATATGACCCCTCTACTGTTCTAACATTTTCAGTCAAGCACCATTAAGTGCTCTCTCTGGCAGCAGAACTTCAAGGTTTTACTGTTTAACCATTTCATACTCATTATTATACAGGCCTCATTAGGGTAATGTGACACAGAGTTAAGTGCCGAATAAAAAAAAAAAAACAACTTTTCAAACAATGTACTACTTGAATATAACTGCCATGTTTGTCTCTCAAAATTTGATCCCTCTAAGAGATATTTCATGTTTAATTTAGCCAATCAGTACAGCCAGAATAGAACCAGCTGTGGACAGAAGGGAACTGGGCAGCCACCCAGTTTTTAAAGGGTACAGGGTACATCCCCAATCCTAAATTTCCCTCCTGAAGTTCTATAATGAGAGGCATTTCAATCAATACTTTTCATTTGAAAACTAAAATATTCCTGTAAAGGATTATATATTATGGTCCCAAAAGTTAAAATCTGAACTGGGTTTAGTGAACAGATACCTTGAAACAAAAGTCTTCTGGCAGATGGCATAAGAAAGGAAAAATGCATCGTGGCACTTCATGCAATGGGATAAGGGATCAGGGACTGAGAAGCCAGTTGATGTGGTGGGAAAAGAAAATCAAACACAGGAATTATCTAGCTCCTAGCACTGTGAAAGGGTGCCTAATCCTAGACAGTTGCTTTTTGACAGAAGCTACAGAGTCTACAGACAATCTCCAGGTCTAGACTAGCACTGACAATAGACCTTTTGAAAGCCACGGAAATATGTTCCATCAGCTCTATCCAATATGGTAGCCACTGGCCACATGTGCCTAGTGCAACCGAGGAACTGAATTTTTTATTTAAAATTTTAAATATAAATAATCACATGTGGCGAGTGGCTACTGTATCAGACAGCAAAGGTCTACCATGTTCCCTTTGAGAGTTCTGCCTATATATTACCAAGACCAAATAAAACTCAAATCTTTTAGTTCCCTCCTTCTTTATTGCTTTTATTGAAATAATATTTCCAAGTGAGATATGCCAAATTAGTGTAACTATTTCTACTTCTACATTATTATCTGATAACTACTGAGTACATTTATTCTTATTTAACTCTAACAACAGATCTGCAATATAAATATTAATTTTTTTTAACAGATGAAGAAACAGGTTCAGAGAGGTCATGAAGATAGTAAAGAACAGCATTGGCATTTAAACCTAGACTGGTCTGACTTTCAAGTCTATATTCTTTCCCCTACATCACACTAAAGGCACAAAACATATAAAACTATTTTAAAATTGTGTCTATGCCTGCTTTTCTAGGCCAAATCATGCTTTTATTGCATTTTATTAGCACGAATAATGAAATTTTCTCTTATTCCATCATTTTCCGTACCTATTTCTTTCTCTTTGGTACAAAGAGAGTGACTGATGTCTACAGCAGAAGTGACTTTCTTAGGAAACAGAAATGGAGTCACAAAAGGCATGAACAAATTCATGACTAAAGGGGCCATAAATTGCTCTTAGCACTTTGGGGTATGGTTACTTCCAGCTCATTAGGTAGGACAGTTGCATATTCCCAGTGCATGTTACTTGAGGTAATGTTCATACCTGAACACTGGGATGGATTGACCTTGGCATGACTCGGTTCAAATCCCTATATTCTTATGATAGGCGTTAGCAAATTATGGAATCCAAATTCTACATACAGCTCAGTGGTAAGCCAATCATTTGCTAGTTCGAGGAAGGTGTCTTGTTTTAGCTATCAGTGTCATTATGCAAAAATACTACCTATTTGAAAATGGACGACTTATGAAAATCAAACATAAAAGTATTCAAATAAATTCACGACAAGCAATGTTAATTTTAGAGAAGGCAGAAAAAGAATAATATAATTGACAACACAGTTGTAAAGAGAATCCCAATTAATGAATTTTTGAGTGTTCTTTTCAGTTGTCAGATTAGGCTTCTCGAATCAGAGTTTAGATGGCAGTAAAATGAGCCAAAGTCGAAGAAGAAAAAACTAAGTATCCAATTGGAGCCACCGTGTTGAGAGAAAGCCAGGTTTTTGAACAAGCAAACCAGGTCAAGGGTCAGCTATTTTAGGAACACATGGTACCCAGAAATGTGAGCTTAAAAGGAATTCTAAAAGTTAAGTTAGTCCTCGGGAGAAAACCAGGCGATACACAAAGTGAACACCCCTGGTAACTAGCTGGACAGGCAGCAAAGAGGACAGCCACCTCATCTCTCTACATTCCATCCCTCCACTGAAAGGCATAATGGGAGCGAACCAGAGATTTTCCCCTTGGTCAGTGTAGGAACACGCCTTGAAGCGCAGGTGTTTTCTGATGGCTGCGGCAGAGAATCCTCTTTCCACTTTCATGTTCTTCTTCTTCCCTGCGAGAGGCAAATGTTACAGTGCCTTAGGTACTATCCAGCCATACCCGGGAACACCACCGTGTGTTCCTGCTGTCTTTGTGCCAGGGACAAGGAGATCTGAGAGTACAATGAACTGTCACGGATGATCGTTGCCAATGAAGTGCTTTGGAAATCTCACGGGACTCGATGTTCTTCTGCGGGCGTCCATTCAGCCCCTTTTGCCATGTATTTATTGTGTTTCCCCACCCCCACGTGTAAAAGTCATAACAAGTGCACTTAAGGGTTTAGCTTCTTTTCTTGGCTTCTGAGAAGAGAGAAGGACGGAGAAGGAATGGTTGAGTGAAGTGTTTCCCGGGGGGCCCCTGTCCAAAGGGCAGCAGGGACACCCGCTTTTTGTCCTGTCTCTCCTCAATCTCCCACAGGCTTGCATGTGTGTGATTCTCCCTGATACCTCACGTATCTCTCAGGACGTAGTTTCTGTCTGAAACTATTCATTGAGTCACGCAACGCTGGAGCCACTCGGCAAACATCCAATCAATCTCCTAATTATTATCTTAGGAGAAGCCTTAAAATGATCTTAAGAGAAGCCTTGAAACAAGCAAAGCCTATTAAGGATATGCCTGTAGAAGTTTATAGATATTTTCTGTGATGAGGAATGAAGAATGAAGAATGAAGTTTGTATTCTGTCTTGTAGCGTAATAGGCCCAGGAGGACCCGAAGATGATATTGAATAGTGAGAAACAATGTTGCAAAGACTTTTTCCAGAGTCATGCTGTTTTAAGGATTATGTTCTAACACGAAGACAGATCTAACAATTGGAATAGTGTCTTCTCAGATCTAATTTAAAAAGTGTTAGATCCTGGAAATCTCTTATTTGTTCCTTTGTGATTATTCTGAACGTCTGTTTTCTGTGATCTATGATGAGATTTTAAAAGAGCAGAGATTGACTGGATCTTGGGCAGTGGGAGTGACCTGTCTTTGCTTACATAAGCATTTGTTGGGGAGCATCTCTGCATGAGTTTTAAAAGTTATCAGAGGTGAGAAGGGCAACTGAAGCTTTCAGAATAAAGAAAAACTACAAAAGCAGCTCATTTTTATAAATGGTATTATCTTATATAACCCCCTGGAAGACACCCAGTTCTCACTCCTAAGAGCTCTTATGAGTCAATTTGTCATTTGATATTTTGTAGAGTTTGCAGTAAATTGGAAGAAGTGAATGCTCCTACTAAACTTCAGTGATAAACTAAATCCACTCAATTTTGTGCTTGAATTCCTTGAGGGAAGCTGTTTTGTCTTTTTCCTCTCCTTGCCCGGTAACTCACTCCCAATATCTATGAAGAGTTTCTTACATGTCCTAAGCACCCAGTAAGTATTTGTTGAATTAAGTTGAATTTTGGAAAATTTTCCTTCTTTTGGATATGGAACTAAAAAAAAACAAAAACAAAAACATGAAGCCAGAAAGTTTTGCCAGTCTCCCCCAGGCATCAACCCTCAAGCCTCTGCCTTTCCTGAGGCTGATAACGAGGCTCTTCCCTTCCTCTACCCCAGCCTCCTTCTTCCCTCTACCCCCTTCTGTAGAGATTCTAACCAAGAAATCTATACACATAAAGAACAAAAACCAACAGGAAAACAAGATGCCAATTCATTAATAGCTGGGCAAGGACTCAGTAATCCCAATGCAAGGCAGATCTGTAGAATGAGGTTTAAGCAAGGAAATCTAAGGAAATTTCTCCTTCTTTCCCTGTCCCTGAGTCTATGAGTATCAGGAAATCCACTTAACTTCCAAAAACACATCTGGGAAGATATAAGAAGGTCTTACTGCAAGACAGTGGGGCTCATCGAGGTCCTCGGCTAGAGGCAAAGAGCCCTCCATTGGAGATTGAATTCAGCAGCAGAGCAACCGAGGTGGGTTGGTCCTTTACCACAAAGGCATTCTGGCCACAGGGAAAAAGTGGCCCAGGGGGAGTCTCATGTGCTCCCCAGACAGGAAACCACTGGTGCTACAGTTTGGACAGGAGCTGGTGGAGGAGGGGGAGCGGGGTGGGCACGAGATGGAAGTGTTTACTTCCCTTGTGGACAGACATAGGAAGTAGCAAGAGGGAATAAACGTTCCCAGACAGGGAAGCACAGACACAGAATCAGAAAGTGAATTGAGGAGTCTCTTCAATCCCTATTCTCCAGAGGAAATCAGGCCTGAGAGCTGAGATTTTGCCCCGGGCCCAATTCAATACATGAATTGTCACCACTGGACTCTGCTGGACTCCCACCCAGAGTCAGCCTTGTCTTTCTACCTCCCACTACTTGCCAAGCTGCCACTAAATTAGACTTCTTTTAAGTTCCTTAAGCAGCCTCTATCCTTTTCTGTCTCTACATCTTAGCTCACTTCATTCCCTCCTACCACTCTGTCATAAACTCCTGTATCCTTTGGGACCTCGCTCAGATGGCATTTCCATGTGATCATCTAGAATTGCCCCAACCAGAAGGAGTCAAGCCCTCACTGCTGTGCCCAAAGCCTGTCTTATTGTGCAAAGAGCAAAGATTTAGCAGTCTGAGTCTAAAAACCTGGCTCGCCAGCCTTTGAGCTTGATCTTCAGCAAGTTACCTACCATTTTCTCTGACTTGGTTTCCTCAACTATCACATAGGCATCATGTCATGGTAATCTGTGTTAAGTAAATGATATAATGCTTGGCATACAGGAAGTCAGTCACCAAGAAGACCGCTTCCTATTATTGCTTATAGACATGCTTTAGCATCAATTCCAAAATACGGTGAGTTATATTTATTTGTGGACCCGAGTTATCTCCTCCCCTTGGATAATTCACTTGCTGCCGCAGCAACAAGAGCTGCCCATTTTCATATCCCTTCCATCCCTACCCCAGTGCCTTGGACAGTGCACACAAACAATATACGACTGATCAATGCAATGAACTTACGTGTGCCAAAATAGACTTGATTCTTTATAGCAGTTCATATCATACTAAATCATCTATGGCTATTCCCAAAAAGGGCACCATATAAACTAGCTAATCAATAGCGTAGAACACTACATGGACTAATTTACTCAAAATATCAGATGACCTAACTTTACGTGTGTGTGTGTGTGTGTGTGTGTGTGTGTGTGTGTGTGTGTGTGTGTATAATGCATTTCTAAAAATGGTGCTTTATTTGAATAAAGTGTTATAACCTACGAATCATTCATTTATCCTAACTTTTGCTTGGCCATTGCCAGAAGTTCAGACCTTGCCAAAACTTTTCCCTCCACCTGGTTAAGAATTATTTTCTTTAGATTTTAATCTGATTTTTCTATTAGAGAACACTCTTCTTATCAAGATAGTTTAATAGACTTAAAAAATGAATAGAGTTTGTTGAAATGTCTTATATAATTGAGGGTAGTGATGATTCTTTACAGGCCATATCCTGTACCTTTCTGCTTTTCTGGGCAGGTTTCTGCCACATCTGGGTTTGGAATGGTGTCTGAACACCTCTGTGGAGGAGACAAATCCCTTTTGTGTGTCTTAGTTTCCACTGCATGCCTCTTAAGCTCCGTTTGGGGAAAAAAAAACAAAAACTGTGAATATAGGAAGTTTGCATTACATTAACTCTACACCATCTTGAAAGGCAAAGATTTGCCCAAAAGTGGGAGGTCAAAGACGGGGTCCCTTTGTTGCAGGATGCACTTCTAAAAGAGGGATTCCGACCCCTACAGGCTGGAGGGACGCACAGTTGGCGCTGGGCGAGCCTGCCAAAAGCCCAAAGAGGATTTGCGGAAACTTCCCCTGCAGACTGAAGTGCTAACAGTCTCTGGAGTAGAAAGACCCTGCTGTTCATAGGAATGATACAGCTCAGACAATCAGAAATCAGCCTGCTCAAATTTCTCAGACTGTTCTCCACTTCACGCCTCTCTTCCAAGCAATCCAAGGATAGATTTTCTTGCTTAAACCTTCCTCCAGTAAAGTGCCTTCCTACTTCCCTCCATCCTGAAAAAATAAAAGCTTTGAGGTTTTTTAAGCCAACTGGAGTCAGTGCCCCTCCCTCTGCACCCCCCAAGTTCTCTGGAATCCAAGGGTGGGGGCGGGGTGGGCCTGCGGTTGGCAGCGGCCCCCCTCCTGGGGCTGCTTCCTCTCACTCGCATCCCCTCACCTCACACCCAGTCAGGTCTTGTGGGGCCTCACGGGGAGATGAAATGTAGCCTTTGCGGGACTCGATCCCAGGACCCCCGGACCATGACCCCCGCCGAAGGCAGATGCTTAACCGACTGAGCCACCCTGAATCTTTTCTATTTTACTTTATTTTCCATTTACTTCATCCTTCGATTTTCTAAAAAACAACACAGACTGTATAAGCCTATTCTGATGGTTTTAGGGACATTAGTGCCTCAGTGCACAAGATAGTAATGCTAGATGATAAAGCTCTGAGTTTGTCCATTTAAATATTAAAGAGAGAGATATTATACCTTAAAAAGGCTGGGAAAAAAGTGAATGAGACACACACAGAGTGAGAGGGAGAGAGAGAGAGAGAGACAAGGAGAGAGACAGAGACTGAGAGATAGGAGGCAGAAAACGCTAGCTGTCTTAGTACGGATTTTCCTCTTCTTCCACAATAATAAAACCCTTGACATTTACCTGAGCTACCTGACCACCTGGAATACAGACTTCCTTTCTAAGGAGGTAAATAGCTAAGGGAGGCCACGTAACAAAACTCTGGCCGATGGGATGCAAGAAGGAGCTCTAGATGCACCTCACAGAGCCTGTCCCTAAAGTTCAGGGCATTCCCATTCTTCCAGCTCTTTCTCAATTCTGCTGCCTGCACCAGGGACTTGGTGCCAAAGGCAACATTCTAGGAATGACAGAGTAACGGGATAGAAGGAGCCTCACAGGACGCAGCCACAACACCATCCCTGTAGTGTCTGTCTCTGGACTCATACCTGAGAGAGAAACCCACTCCCCTCTTGTTTATGCCACCGCTAATTTGAGTTTTGACTTTATTTCATATAGCCCAACCATATTTGAAGCAGAGGTGGATTTTCCACAAAGCTAATGAAGCATAAGGTTCAGAAACCCTCACTTGCCTGGGACTATTCCAAGGAATAGGAAAGAAATGGTGTTGTGTTCTGTGGTCATTTTTGTTCTTTTCCTTAAAGGACCCTGCCCTCCTTCCCCCAGTTGCTTAAGGCCCCACGGCCCTAAACCCACACTTAGTAAGTCAATAAATCTCTTCACCCGTGCTTCTTCTGGAAATTCAGCTGTATACACATCACAGTAAATAGTTCAGTTTTCTCTTGCTTTAGGGAACTTTCGTGTGCTCAGTGGGATCTAGGAATGCAATAGCCCATTGTTTCTCAAAGTATATTCCTAGCTATTAATGGTGATAAGAAAAAAAGAGCATCACAGTAAAATAATTTGGGGAAATACAATATTAGCTAAAACATGTTTGTCTATGTTTTCAACTACAATCTCTCTGAGAGGATTTAATATGCAAATGCACATAGAGACTCTCCCAGAGAAAGAGGATACTGTCTTTCTGAAATATATCCAATGACTAAGCCACCTTTTTGAGGATGAAGAGTAGTTCATGGGCTGGTTTTCTGTGGAGCATAATTTGGAAATTCTCAGGAGGTCTCAGTGGGAAATATCTGTAGACCATCTCTTAGGGCAAACTATGTGTTTTATTTTTTAGCATTCGTGGAACAAGGTGATTTTTCTTCCTCTTTTTTTTTTCTTTTTTTAAGTTGCTCCCTGTCTGGATACTGCTCAGTAAGCTTTAATTCCAATAACATTGTCATTTTTAGATTGACACTGACCTCTCTCTTGAGTCTCCAACACCAGCTAGGAGTATTTTGTATGAAGTGTTAGATCAGCTGTGGATTAAAAAGGGTGTGTCTTCAAGGGACCCGGAGTCACACTGAGGTTTGATCTCCCAGGAGGAGGATTTTATTTTTTTTTTTAAATTTTATTTATTTATTTGACACACAGAGAGAGAGAGAACAAGCAGGGGGAGCAGCAGAAGGAGAGGGAGCCCGATGTGGGACTCGATCCCAGAATCCTGGGATCATGACCTGAGCTGAAGGCAGACGCTTAACCCACTGAGCCACGCAGGCGCCCCAAGAGGAGGGTTTTAGATACTGGGCTTTGGAAAGTTATAGCCACCATGGAAAAGTGGTTCTGCATAAAAGACCTTTTCCTGTCAATGCTTGTGTAAATAAACTAACTCATTGATGGGAGCCAGATTTTCATGACAGAGAAATAATGAGTCCCCGTGCTTCTGGTCTTCAATTAAAATGTAAGTGTTCACACTTGTGTTTGTTTTTTAGGATCTTTGTCACAAAGGACCACAAACTGGGTGACTTAAAACAACAGAAATTTACTCGCTTCCCATTCTGGAGGCTGGAAGTCTGAAGTCAAGGTGGCCGCAGAGCCATGCTGCCCCGGGGGACTCTGGGTAGAATCTCTCATTGCCCCTTCCTGGCTTCTCCTGGTGGCTGTTGATCCTGGTGTTCACCCCTCCAATCTCTGCCTCTGTCTTCACGTGGCGTTTCCCTTTTTATGGGATTAGGGCTTCAACATGTCTTTTGGGAGCATATAATTCAAGCCATCACCACACTAAAGAACCCTTAATTATCTGTTGGGTGGCCTGATGTCATGGTGGACAGAGCTCCGAGTTTGCTTTGTAGCCACTCCATGATAATAGATGTGTTGCTATTATCTTTAAGGAGAAACATAGTTAACGTGGGTAATTGAAATTTGGCATATCATCTCATTCCTTACTTTATTTTTTTAACAATTTTTTATTGTTATGTTAATCACCATTCGTTCCTTACTTTAGATAGCACCTCTGCCCCATTCAGCCAGCTACCTGCAAGAATAAGAATTTTTTGATTGGTTCCCTTGCACTGTCAACTAAGTGATTTTAGGTGGTGAGGAGAATCCTTGTCAGTGGAACCAATTCGCAAATTGAATATGAAGCACTGAGCCATGGAAAAATGTCCATCTTACTTTAATAACAATTCTGTGTTTTAACTCCAGGTAAGAGACTGAAAAATGCCAGTGGAAGATTTTTTAAAGACTAGATATTAATAGTATATCCAGAATTACCCTGCATCCTTTGGATATAAACCACTACTTTTAAAGTCTTGGATGCAACAATACTGAAAGCAGGGCTGTGGTTCATAATTTGGTGTCCCAAGTCTCTAGAGGCACTGGGGTAGTAATAGGAATTTGCATGCTAGTTTCAATTTTGCAAGAATCCCTAAAGTCATATTTTTATTGAGTTAGTACAGTATAACTAAAATGTTCTTCTTTTTCCTTCAGATTGAATTTATTATAGAATTTTGATTGTACTGGTTCGTCATGTGGGTAGATGTTCTCTTTGCAATCATATCTTTTTAAATAAATGAAAATCAATTATTTATAATGTATACTTTTTTGATATACAGAATCTTATAAAATATGGGAATAGAAGGAGATTGAAATTTTAATAAGCAATTCTTGGTAGTTAAAATGTCAAGAAAAGAGTACATGAAAGGGTGACTATTGATCTTACAACTCTCTTTTCGCGAACATTGACAAAGCAAGGCAGTCTTCCAAATGCTTTGTTCTCTTTCTACTCAAACCCATTACTTGACTTATATGCCTTTAAACGATGACCTTCTAGAAGTTCCTGAATATTCCACTGTTTAAAATGTAGTTGGCTGGTCGATTTCTTTAACATTTCAGAAGTCCCGTATCATTTTAACAATTTTGTATGCCCCCTTTTGTTCTCAGCACTGTGAATAAACAGAGCCGAAATGCTACAGAGAATAATTTATATATTCAAGAAAACCTCGGACAAGGCAGAATGCTTTCATGATAGAGTATTTAAAGCAAGACAAAGCTGGGAGGGCAGAATCACCATTTCTGAAAGATCTCACTCAAAACTTTCCCCATAAGGAGACAGTGAGGTTCTACTGCATTTGTTGAAGCAATCTGCCCTCGTTCAGGATGTGATAATCCCACAGGGTTTTCCCACACTCTGGAATCCCTGAGAACATCAATTAAAACTGCATCCCTGACCTTTCTTGGGTGGTTTCTATCGCCTTCTCTACATTTTTATTTAATCTGATCTTATCATATATTTTTTTGGAGAGTAGACAATGTTCTTATAACCAGGCATTTTTTACCCCCTGGGCAAAATGTTCCCAGGTAGGGGCCAGGGTGTTTCCCTTTCATCCAGAGACTCAACAACAAGCAGCTCCACATCTTTACTTTTTCTAAGACTTGTCTGAAAATCAGCTCCTTTCCTTAAATGTAGGGGATATCACATACTATTCTCTCTCGGAGGGCATGTGCAATGAGAAAAGTCACATCCTGAGTGACTTTTTTAGATGTAAACTTTCTTATGAAGTGAAATACATGCATACCAGCCCAAAGGGTACAGCTCAGTGAGATCAGATGTGCTGAACCCACATGCGGGGCCACACCTAGGAAAAAAAATCAAATTTTGCCAGCACCCCAGAAGCCTAAGGCCACTGGCCAGTCACTCCCTACCCTATGCCACCCCAGAAAACCAGCATTTTTCTGACTTCTATTACCATAGGTTATTTTGGCCTCTCTTCCAAATTTATGCAAATGGAATCAGACAGCGTATACTCTTTTGTATCTCGCTCAACATTCTGTTTGTTGAGGCTGGTGAAGCAGTTGTAATTTGTTCAATTATACTGCTTACTTATGCTTTGTCATATGAAAATGCAACAATTTATTTTCTGGTCTATCTTGGACGGACCTTTGGATTATCTCTAATACATGACTATGAAGAATACTGCTACAATAAAACTTGTTGTGGTGTGCTGCAGAGAACATGTGTACCTATTTCTGTGAATATATATGAAGAAGTGTAACTTCTGGGTCATAAACAGTGGTGTGCTGGAACAGGCTTGTACCAACTTATAAGAACCCACCATTAACTCCTGAAGAAATTTGCAATCCAGTTGTTAAACATAGCCATTATTAGAAGTTAAGTTATATAAACTTAAAATTAAGTAATTTAAAAAAACAATAGTAATAGATACTCAAAACCCTTCCTTTCCTAATTTTTACTGCAGTTTGCTATTACCCTGAGGTTATTTGCTTTTATTATATCTTCATGGTAGAAACAGAATATAATAAGGTGCATCTCTTCCAAACTCTGCATTCAAGAGCATCCTGTTGGTCACAGTACATTGGCTTTGGTAGCAATAAATACACTATGGAAATTGGCAATCACTAAAAATCAGAATTTGACTTAGTGTTTTGTTGATTATCAGACTTAACAAAGAAGGGAAAACTATGAAAAATGCAGATTAAGCATAAATGTTTATCCTATCTCTAGCCATTACATTGTCAATAGCATAAACATTGAGAAAATATTTTGGAATATTTGAAAACTATTATCCAATTTAACAGAGAATTACTCACGTAATAGACAAGTGAAGTTCCAAAATATGTCCTTTTGGTTTCACTCTTATCTTACTTGTTAACATAAACAAAAATATCAATCAACATTTATGTTGGAAATACACCTGTAGAGGGTGAAACATTTGTCAGCCAACCACTGGTCAGAAGGTATGATTGTGTCCAGTTTTAGTAGAAAGGCCCAAAGAGTTTTCCAAATTCATAGTCCCATCAGCATATAGGAGAGTTTCAGTTGCTTCTCATGTGCAAGTACTTTTTTTGCTTTTAATTTTAGTCCTGGGTCATCTGTAGCAGTGTCATATTGTTGTTTTTATTTGCGTTTCCTATATGACAACTGATGTTGAGCATCTTGTCAATGTTTATTCGCTATTTAGATATCTCTTTTGGGAGGTGTCTATTTTCATATCTTTTGTGCATTTTCTTATTGGGTTATCTGTGCTTATTGCTTTGTTGGAGTTCCTTATATATTCTTTTACAGATAAGCATCTTATGTCTGACGTCTTATATCTTCTATATATCTTTGTCAGATATACATCTGTCCATTTGTAGCTTGACTTTTCCTTCTCTTAATTCTGTCTTTTAGATCTTAATTTTAATGTAGTCCTGTTTGTCAATCTTTCCCTTTATGGTTTTGGTGTACCATTTAAAAAAATATTTGTCTACCCCAAGATCATGAAGATAGTCTCCTATGTTACCTTCTGAAAGCTTTATTGCTCTCTCCTATTTAGATCTCTGGGGCCCCTGGAATTGATTTTTGTGTATCTATGAAAAAAGAGGTGAAATTAATTTTTTTCTGCATGGTATCCAAATACCATCTGATTTTTCTATATGGATATCCAGACATCCAAATGGTATATAGATATCCATATGCCATTTATTCAAAAGACCATCTTAACATATTGCAGTGCAGAGTAACTGGTCATAAATCAAACAGCTATGTATGTCTGTGTCTCTTTATGGACTCTCTGTTCTGTTCCATTGTTTATTTGCCTATCCATGTGCCAAGGCCAGGATGATTAAAATAAGACTTGATATAAGGTTGAATAAGTCCTCTAACTTTATTCATCCTCAAGACTGTCTTGGTTATTCTTGGCTCTTTGTATTTTCATAAAAATTTATAATCAGCTATTCTCAACTTGAGAGAAGGATCAAAGGGGGGGTGTTGTATAACGATCTGTTGGTGTGTATACTCAGTGTGAAAAAAGTCCTTTCTGATTTTGATGATACATTAGGTTTGTGAACTGTATCATTAGAATGACTTGGGATACAAATACAGAAAACTTCAAACCATCAGGTTTAAATGTTAAAGATCTTTGTTGTCCCCCTTAACAAAAAATCCGTTCAAGGGGATATGGCACCATTCATGGTATGATCAGTGTTTCTGGGTCCATTTCTGTATGATTCTGCCCTCCATGTGTTTTGGCTAAGAGATAACTACAGTTTCAGGTAACATGTCCATAAACAATATCCAATGGAAGAAGCACTGTTTCTTTTTTGTGTCTTACTCAGGACTAAAGGTCTCCCCACCAGACTTTTGCTCTTTCCTCATTGGCCAGAATTATATGCCATGTCTTTGTATAAATCAATCACTAGTTAACGGAAGAGGACCACCATGATACACTTAGATTGCTCCTAAGACTAGGCTCATTTCCTACTTGGATCATGATTTTGCGTAAGTGTGTCTACCTGAACAGAAACAAAATGGTAAAAATAGCTGTAGGGTAAGCATATAACTATTTCTGCCACATACAGACGATCCCTTTGGTCACTCAACATCTAAACACATTCTTCTATCTACATTTCCAAAGATAATCATTCCTGTGTGAATTACAATTATTGCTTTCTTAAAGGAAAACAGCCCAATGTCTGTCAGTTGATATGTCCAACTCCAACTCTAGTGTCTCTGGATGTTGTGAGGTCTTCTCAGGTTCAGATATAGCATCTCATGATCCAGCATCCTAAACAGAGATTTAGTGGTGTGGAGATTACCAAAGAAGTTGAACAATCGCTGGTTAATGTTGGCAAATACTGGGGTCTCTCCAGAGAATGATTCCATTAAAAATGTCATAGGCATAGGTTTGATTTGTTTCTTATCCATTTCGTGAGCTAATGACTACAGCCAGAGCATGTGTCTGTATCATCTTTGAGTCTGAGAATCCGTGCTCCATAACCATGATTCTCTGGGCCTTGTCTTTTCTCTTGGTCTTGAATCAATGGCATCTGCCTTGAATTTGTTCAAAATAAATAGTCTTATGTGAGCAAGGCACCAGCCATGATCCAGCATTTCCCTACACTGTATTCTCTTTTCTTGGCTAGAGAATGGTTAGTGGGAAGTATTCAGGAAATGTGTGGCAGATTAGGCTTGCCTTTCACTCCAATTTTATCTCCTCCAAGTCTCCAGCCTTCCTCTCTGCTCTCAGATGGTCATCTTCAGCCTAGGTCCATATTTCTATTGTAGGACTTTGTGAAAGCTACAAAAATAGACCATCCTCAAAAGCATCCTAAATCTTTCCTGCCATTTCTTTTAATACTACACTCTGTCCTATCTGTGACCAAAAGTACAATAGGTGATATCTTCATTAAATGTTTTACAGCTGCAGAGTCATGTAACCTCAAATAAGGGTACCCTAACTTCGCCACTTAATCAATTTCACATGTTCGGGCTTTTTCCTTACAGGATCCCATTCCTTGTGTTATTTTATGATTTAACCACAGCTTATAGTCGTCAATAAGGAAAACCTTTCTCCATACTGTTTACACAGAAAAGGAATATGGTGAAAGGATTTTGAGTAGGCACAGAATCTCTGTGAGAGCCAGAAAGCTAAGCTTAGAGGTCACTTAGCCAGAAACAAGGGCCAAATCCTGCTTTGGATCGGGACTGGTGCTGATAGCACCCTTGTCGCTGCCAAGCATAGATGTTGCAGGAGAGACTGATAACACCAGTGGAACTGGACACCAGATGTCCCTGCTAGCAATGCAGCTAATATTGGCCCAGGAAACTTGGCTGACAATGTTTTGAGGCCACATCACATTGTGGTCTTTTCTCTCGGAGGTCCAAAAAGGGTACAGGTCTTAAAAATCCCTCCAATTTTAGTTTTCCCCTAATCATATCTATACCATCTCTTCTCTATGCTACTTTGGCCAGGGGAGGAGAGGTTAAAACAACAGTGATGACCTCCTATGTTCCTTTCCTTTGTCTTCTGTTCCCCGCCCCCCCAGAGTCCATCTGATTCAGAAGAAGTTGGCTTTCCCTTCATAGTCCTCTCTGATTTCCAGATTTCCAGATTTTTCCTTCAAGATACTTAGCTTCGGGGCACCTGGGTGGTTCAGTCAGTTAAGCGGCTGCCTTCAGCTCAGGTCATGATCCCGGGCTCCTGGGATCGAGCCCCACATGGGGCTCCCTGCTCAGCGGGAAGCCTGCTTCTCCCTCTCCCTCTGCCTGCCGCTCCCCCTGTTTGTGCTCTCTCTCTGTCAAATAAATTTAAAAAAAAAAGATACTTAGCTTCATGAAAACTCAACGTTCACATGGTAAGGGTATCCCCTCTATACCATGAAACAGTTCTATGGTCTGAGCTGTCCAGGAGTGACACTTGCTATGAGAACCATGGAGTGACTCAGAAACTAGTCATTTCAAATAACAGAAAAATACATTGGTTTAACATCCCCAAAATATTACTCCCCGATATACTGCATAGATTTGCTGAATCCACAGAACATTCTTTGGGAAATGGCTAATCGAGGGAATTTTGGGCTCTTGTATTTGATAGCAGAGCTGACTCAGCTAGCATCAACCAGCGTGGTTGGGGATTATAAGAATGTTGAATTATATAAATTCCAATTGATTATTAGTATAACAGTAACTGTGATGAGTGGAAGCAATAACCAATAATATAAATCCAGCATACACAGATAGTCTCAGAAATTGCACATACAACAATTCTAACACATTTTTCTGGTTTGAACATGGAAGAGCGGGGTTACGGACCTCGCCAGAGATGTCCTGTTTCATGTGTTGGAGAATTCCCTCTAGTTTTAAAATTACTGGGTGGGAGAGGATGGACACAGAGCAGAGCTGAGGAAGATGTTTCTGGTAAACTCCCCAAACAATGGCTAACATTGCCCAAGGGATGAAGAATGGTACAGACTCCGGTGGCAACTGGGGAGCTGTTTTGCATAGCAGGTATTTGTTTGGGTTCTCTCAGATGGTCTGGGGGAACTTGTTTGATACCTTCTCCAGATCCATGGGGTGGGAGGGGATCCCCTTGCCTTCTCCTTCCTGAGGTAGACTGAGACTCAGCCAGAGCTCTCTTGCCTCCCTCTTATGCCAAAGCACTTGCCCAACCTGTTAGTAACTTCCATTTGCATTTCTTTTATTCTCCTTCCTTTGTCTTACCCCTTTTGTATATTGCTCAGTAGCTGAGCTCCAACCTGCACAGGCTGACCACAGGTTGACCCACATAGGACCTGCAGCCACCATCTTCCACCACCTTGGTGAGGGAGGGGGGCAGACAAAAGAGGCAGACTCCTGGTGACCAAATGAGCCCTCCTCCTCCACCTCACCCCCTCTTTCCCTCCCAACTTCCTCTCACCAGGACAGGCTCCTGGTGGGCAACCTGGCCCCGCAGTCCTGTCTGGGATAATGTGGGGTCAGAGGGCATGTTGAGAAAGGAGTAAAGCCCTGGAGAACACTGGGGAGATCTGAGAGTTGAGATGAGAGACAGTGACCCTCATGCACTTCACAGCTACACAGACCACCTTATCATGATCAGTGTAACAGGGAAGTTGTGAGGAGTTTGACATGGAGGGAACATGTGTCTAATAAATTTGAGCTCTGACAGGGCCATCATGTGGCTCGTGACAGCCATGTCAAACAAAAGATCATATAAACAATATTTAAAAATCAATAAATAATCCGGAAATTATTAGAGTGGATTTAAAGAATTCTATCACAACTCAATCACGTGGCAAGTGGCTTTAAAAAAACACTTGAATTTTTAGCTTTTTTTTCCTGAGGGTAAATAAAGTGATGTTTTTAGATTTTGAAATTTACATATCAATTTCTATGACTTTGCTGGTTATTATATGAAATATTTTTAATATTATCCTTAGCTAAAAGAGTACATTACCAATGAACATATTTTGCTTTTGGCATGCAAGAGTGTTTCAAACTTCCTCCCCAAACTGTGGAGACACTCAAACACTCTTGATATCCAGGCTCTTAAAGCAGATACCTCTTTATCATGATAACCGTAAAAAATGAGTAATTTCTTATGTTCCTTTTCCTTTCCTCCTTTCCTCTTCAGTCCTGGGGAAAGGGGATTACCACGGATTATGGGTTTTGTTGATACAGAAATATGCAATGTGTTCCTTTCAGAGAGATTTCTGGGCTCTGGCTGTGCTGGACCCCAGGATTATTCATCTGTAAAAGGTCCCAAAGAGCAGATTCAGGTCACAGTGGCTATTTTGGGATTATGAGAAGGCTCTGCTTGCAAGTCCCAGGACAAGCCTTATGTGTTCTGGATATTCCCTTCTTCACTTCCCAGAAGGACCAGAGTTCTACAAATTCTCTGACCCTCTACCTCTAGAACGTCTTTCTAGCCACCTCTTTGCAAATTTGAGCAGCTCACTGTGGTTTGTGAGACATTTTGAACTATCCTGTGTCTCTCTTCATTTGACGTTAGTGTTGACATAAATTCCCTTATGTCAGTATAGCTGGGCACCATTGCACCCTGAGACACATTTCCCTGACTCTCTCCAAGGCGTGAACATTCAGTGATTATGAAAGTTTTGTTATTACTCAACTTATGCTTATACATAAGATCTTTTATGAGTCTAGTTAATAAAAGATATCAACGCAGAACAGGAAGAAGCAAAGCATTTTATCACATGATCGATCTATCCAGTTTTGGAGTCAATACTTCCCTATTTTACAGTTGCCACAGAAAACCTGAAAACCAGAACTTGGAAAAGGCCTCCAAGAGACAGAACACTCACAGGGCCTTGAAAGGATTGAGCAGATCTGCTCTGTTGACCCCATGACTTTGGCCAGCATGTACAGGCCGTGTCATGCTTTGATCTCATACTAACGACTCTGCTCTGGCCTTCCTGAGAAAGAGGGAAAGCAGAGTTAGGGAGAGGTGGAGAAGAGAAGACCAGGACCTGTCTGAAAGTCACATGCTCACTGACCCCCTATTTCCTATGTATCGTCCTCTGAATCATAGAAAGATAAGGGTCAGGTCCTGAAGAATTTGGTAAATGGGAAGGGAAAGTTGCGGCTAGCACACAATCTTTGTACATGTCAAGTCAGAAGAAGTCAATTTCATTCATTTCAGTTGAATTTAATTACAATTTATTGAATTGCTTCAAAGCAGAACGTTCTGTATCTAAGCGCCTTATTTTAGATAATATATTTTTAACTGATTGGATGACCTCTGTGAAAGTCATACAACCAGTCTGAGGGTCAAGACTAAGAACTCTTCAGGACAGTTGGCTAATATCCGGTGATGAGGTATATGTGACGCCTGGCACACAGTGACCATAAGCACCAGCTGATGTTGACTCTGTCTTCCTGATTACTGATAAGGATGGTGCACGCATGACAACAAAAACTGATCAGGGGTCTTTGGCAGACTTGGGTCTCATAGCCACAAATCGTATTCAATACTGGAAAAAAATCTGGAGCCTCTTCAAGTAGCTGACGACACAATGCAATATAATGGAAAACAATTGCCAAGGGAAATCACAAATCATGCAAAAAATGCCCTGACATAAGTGATTTTGGGGGAAATGCTCAAAGAATACACAAATGTACTGATAACATTTGCTAGGCCAGAATAAGATATGCTGCGTGTATTTCCTGATGGAAGGATCATGGGGGTTGGATCACAAGAATGTGAGTCAATGGCGCTCTTAAAAAGTTGCCCTTACACTGCCCTCGTACTTACTGTTACTTCTAGTAGACTCCAAACTATGCTAAGTGTGAGCTCCATAAATCATTTGTCCCAGGACCTGATAGTTTCTGGATTAATCATACTCTTAAGTTTTGAGCTGAGAGAACAAACAGAATATAAAGAGCTGAAAGCAACTGTAAGTCGTTCTGGATCAGCAAATTTGATATGAATGTTATCAGATCCCCTTGATTAAAATTGTTTTTTATTCCAATGAAATTCACATCACATATTCTGAGCATTTTAAAGTATATAACTCAATAATTTTTAATATATTCATAATGTTGTACAGCCATCACCACTATCTTGTTCGGGAATATTTCCCTCACCCCCAAAGAAAACTCTATTTTAAAGTAAACATATTTCTTAGGGTACCTGAGTAGCTCAGGCAGTTAAGTGTCTGCCTTTGGCTCAGGTCATGATCCCAGGGTCCTGGGATCAAGCCCTGCACCAGGCTCCGCGCTCAGCGGGGAGTCTGCTTCTCCCTCTCCCTCTGCCCCTCCTCCCCATCATGCTCTCTCTCTCTGTCTCTCAAATAAATAAATAAAATCTTTAAAAAATAAATAAATATACTTCCAGAGAGCCAACATATAAAGTCCAGCCCTAACATTTATATAGTTTCAGATTCTTTTTTAATTCCAAAGACAATAAAAACCTCAATGTATTGAAGAAAAGGGATCACTTGAAATGCGGAGAGAGAAATTATTGAAGCAAGTATCAATACATCGTTATTTCAGGTGGTTGCGGTGGCCTGCCTACAAGATAGCCTCCAGTGATCTCTGCCTCCTAAGAGTCATATCCTGTGTGATCTCCTCCTGCATCATTTCAGGATTGGTCTGTGCAACCAGTGGAACACTGCAGAAAGGATGCTATGTCACTTCCAAAGCCAGGTTATAATAGACATTGTGGTTTTGCCTTACTCTCTCTGATTACTCCCTCTGGGGGAAGCCAACTGTTATCTCAGAAAGATGCTCAAGCAGACTATAGAGTGGCTCACTTATCAAGGAATTGAGGCCTCTGGCCAACAGACATATGAGGCAGCCATCTTGGAAGCAGATCATTCAGCCCTAGTCAAGCCTTCAGATGACTGAATCCTTGGCCAACTCCTTGATTAGAGCCTCCTGAGAGACCCGGAGCCAGAACTACCCAGCTAAGCTGCTTCTGGATTCCCAAGCCTAGAAATGAGGTGTGATAATAAAGATTTATGGTTTTACACTACTGAGTTTTGAGGTAATTTATTAACAGAGTAATACAGAACTACTATAGTAGTGTTAAGGGTAATAGTTCAGCAAAATTTCCAATAGGAGAAGAGGAAGTACCTGTGCCACACATAGAGCAAAACACCGGAAACTCATAGATAGGCAATCAGTGCTCAAACCCTTTAACTGGAACTAGGATTAAGGAGGTCAGACTGCCACTTCCTTTACATACTCTTTTCCCCGCCACCGGGATGCTCTGTTGCAGCCTCTTTTCCCAATTAAGATGATCCTTGTTCAAAGAAAACCTATCTCCTACAGAAATCAATAGAGAGGCCCACAAGGCATGATTTTTCTGTGGGCCCCATTTATGCCTAGAGATGGAGGACTCTGATCCCCTGAATCTCCATAGGGATGGAGCTAAAGGAAGGTGAGGATGAGGACTTTCCAATGTTTCTGTTTGTTTTCACTGAATTTTTTTTTTTTTTGAAAGAGGTAAGACAAACAAAAGAAAACAGTTTAAGGTAAATGAAAATAAAATGGCAAATAAGCAATTTAAAATAAGCAGGGGGTCAAGAAAGAGTTTGAAAATGCTAAATCAGTTACTGACATCTTTACCATTCCTGAAGTTTCTCCCTCCCTGCTTAAAAGTTTACTCAGACTCTCTATTCTTTTGAGTTGCTTAAACTACTTTACAGTGTTTTCTCTTGGCACCAAAATGTGTTTATATAATTCAAGCCTCCAGTCTGTTCCGATCTTGTTGAAACTTGTTATGCTTTGCTAACTCATAGTAAAGTAAATGCATTTTTAGAGTTTAGGCCACAGACTTAAGCCACGTTTGACTAGATGTTTCCCTGACAGAATCAATTTCTGTCACTTTGTCAACAAATTACTGGAGGTGGGGTTAATTTTCTTTTTACAGGAACGTGACCAAAAATGTGTTTAATGATCTTGAGTCCTAGTCTTCTTGGATTTGCAGTAGCTCTTAGCTGGCAACTCTGACAATAAGCCAGATGCTGTCCAGTAACTAACAGCATTCGGGAACCAAAGGAGCTCATCTTCTGTTTCATCAAATAAAAACATAACACGGACGCATTTTGTTAATTGGGCATGAAGGGCAGACATTGGATCCATGGGCCCACTGGTTTTTAAAACAGGCCAAAAAAAGTAATCAAGAGCTCTCAGAATCCGGTGTTTAGACAAAGTGATGATAGCATCAAACCTGACCCCTTCTGCACCCAACTCTTCTGTTCTAGTGGTCTTTTGAAATATCCTTTATTGGTGAGCTTATTATTTTTAAAAAAAATTTTGTTGCTTACATTTTGAACTATTTCAATGATAAAGAAAAGTCCCAGAAACAATATAACAGATATCTGTGTAGGCAACATCAAGATTGAATACATGTTAAAATTTAGATTTCATTTTTTGGAGAGAGAACATATTCTAGACAAAATCAAGGCTCTAGCCCTGTGGTGGACATGCCCTAGGTTTATACCCAATGACACACACTCTTGTATAGTCCCCTCCCCTTTAGTCATAGAACCTCTGACTTGTTTCTAATTCATAGAATCTGGCAAAGATGATGAGATGTCACTCTTTTGATTAAGTTACATTAAATGGTAAAGGGTAAGGGATTTCGTAGCTATAATTAGAGTCCTTAATCAGCTGACTTTTAGTTTGCTGAAAGGGAGATTATCCTGTTTGGGCCCAGTCTAATCACGGAGCCCTTGAAAGAGCATCTGGAAGTCAGAGACTTGCAACAACAGAGAAACTCTCTCCTCATTACTGCCTTTGAAAAAACAGGCCACCATGATTCTATAGCTGCAAGAGAATGAACCCAACCAACAACCTGACAGAGCTTGGATTCTTTTCTAGTCCAGCTCCCAAATGTGGGCCCTCTCTGGTTGACTCCTCGATTTCAACCTTGGACGCTGATCAGACAACCCAACAAAACCTCACATGGACTTCTAACACACAAAAACTGAGAGATGATAAATGGGTGTTGGTTTAAGCTATTAAATTTGTGGTGTTGTTATTCAGAGACCGAAAGCTAGTATAAGGGCTAATCTCATCCTTTATTTCCTTCCCCAGAGGAGATGATATTCAGCTTTGCTAGGATGAAGGGAAATACAAATTGAAACAATGAGATGCCATTTCTCACTCTTCAAACTGACCAAAATTAAAACACCTGACAACTCCAAATGTTGGGGAGTCATAAGAGGTTTCATATAGTGGAAATAGAAATGGAAATGAAAATTGGTACAACCATTTCAGAGAGAGGTTTTGCAATGCCTATGGGACCTAGCAATCCACTTTTAATGTGAATACTTAAATATTTTGGTTTTGTACTTTAAAAAATACTTTTTATACCTAAAAAATACTTTTACTGCATATACTTCATGTAGGTTTGGTATGTATTATCCATAAACAGTATTTGGTATCCTTATTTTTCCTAGTTGCAACTTGATTTTTTAAATTCAGTATTAGGTTGTCAAGATTGATCTATTTTTGATATATTTAAAGATTTATTTATTTATTTATTTATTTATTTATTTATTTATTTGAGAGAGAAGGGGTGTGAGGGAGGGGTGGGGGGGGCAGAGAGAATCCCAAGCAGTGAGGAGCCCAACTCAAGGCTCAGTTTCACAACCCTGAGATCACGACCCAGCTGAAACCAAGAGTTGGGTGCTCAACGGACTGAGTCACCCAGGTGCACCTGGATTATTCTTTTTAACACAGTAAAAAAATACTCCATTATATTACAATACCATAGTCTCTCCATTCCCCAAACCGTACTGAGGTGAACATACCTGTATTCATTTTGAGGACAGGTTCTCTAGGGAATATATGTAGAAGTGAAGTTGCTAGGTGCCTTAGGCATTATAAAACTTCTCTCTGAGATGGCTGTGCCATTTTCATTCTCACTTCCGGTATACAAAACTTCCTATTACCTTAACATGTGGGGTGGTCAGGGATTTTAATTTTTGTCAATTCAATGGGCATGAAATGGCATCTCGTGGTGGTTGTTTGCATTTCCCTTTATTTCTAGTAAGGCTGAACTAGTCAAAACATCAGCTCATGTGATTTTGGTCATTCTGGTTTCTTCTGGGCTGAATGTCTTTGCCCTGTTCATGTCTTTTGTCCATTTTCTTGCTGGGTAGTTTTTATTTTCCTTGCTGACTTGTAGGACGTGTTTATATATTCTGGCTCTCAATCTTCCACCAGTTATATGCACTATAGATGGCTTATTCTAGTCAGTTCCCTTTCAAAAAATATATTGGTAGTGAACCTTGGTTTTCCCCACTCCAAAGTGCAGATTATACCATGTAAGTCACGGATAAATGAGAGAATGCACGTGAAAGTTCCTGTTCCAGTGTCAGGTACGGTTTAGGTGTTCAGTGGTGAGCTTCCTCCCCCTCCCTTTTAAAGAACTTCTGCATCTGGTGATAGGGCAGTGGCTAAGAGAAGGGGTTCTGGGTTTGGACGGAGGTCTCATTGAGTCCCAGTGTTACTACTTGCTGGTGCTGGGATTTTGGATCCTGCTGCTTTACTCTCTCTAAACCCGTTTGCTCATTTGTGAAATAGATAAGATGCTTGCTTTATAGAGTGACTGCAAGACTCAAGCTCTAGCTTGCACAGTGCTTAGAGCACAGTGGGCCCTCAAAGCAATAGTAGCTGCTCTTATTGTCATCATCACCATTAGGGAAGACGAGAGCTGCATGGAAATAACAAACATGGACCAGAATATGACAAATCCTCCTATAAAAGATGTACTAGCTAACTGCTGTTGGAATGCAGCAGCGAAGGAGAAACTACACCTAGCTAGGGGTTGATGGAGATGCAAGGAAGGCTTCACAGAAGAAATGTCATTTAAATACAGCTTGTAAGAAGGGAGGGCGGGATAGAAACAATTAGTATGACTTAAGGAGAAAGAAATTTTTGCCAGTAAAACAAAAGAAAATGTGGGGATATTAAACAAAACAAACAAAACTCCTCGTATTCTAGCTATACAGAAGTGTGGGGTAACGGGAGAGGGTGTTGTGAACAATCTGGAAAGGAATGGTAAGACCAGATCATGGAAGCTCATGAATGGCTTAAAACTTTGAAGTCAGATAGGATAAAAGAGCATTTAGTCTTTGAAGATATCAAAGTACCTTTGCACTAACTAGTATCCCATGCACTGAAAAGAACCCTTTCTGTGTAGCTATGAAGTGCTTTTGGCTGTAGAATAATCACATTTGTCAAACAAGGGTCAGTGACTGACCTCCTCAGGGTGGGAGTGAGGAAGACGGGGGCTGTGAATGTCATCAGTGTAAAGGAACCCAACAGGTACGTCAGGATAAGCAAGCACCATGGGACCCAGCCTGAAGCTGCTTAATTATTCCCATCCCATTCTGGGGATCAACAATCTCCCTTAGATGGGGCTAGTTCCTAAATATGGCTCAGAAAAGTTAGAGTACATAGCCTTCTCTTAGGCATTCCTTGTGGGTTCAGACAATAGTTTTAGCCACATTGAAAACTATTTGGATGGAACGCATTTCCTTCAGAAAGTTTTGTTTTGGATAGACTGTGCACCGCTTATTGTCTACCTGAAACCCGGAATTTTGGTTGTACCAACATATACTGGATTCATAATTATTTTTATTTCCTTCTAGAATTTGTTTTTCCAATTTGCTATCACATGATCACTAACCTTAAAAGACGCCTTGGTCTTACTTATATGAGGAATCTAAAAGAGTCATCCTCAAAGAAGCAGAGAGGAGAGTGTTTGTTGCCAGGCACTGGGTGGGGGGGGTGGGCGGATGGGTGGAGATGGTAAGAGAGAGAGAAGTATTAGTCAAAAGTTACAAAGTTTCAATTATGTAAGATGAATAAATCTTAGAGATCTACTCTACAGCATAGACCCTATACTCAACAGTACTGTATTGTGTATTTAAAATTTTGTAAAGAAGGTAGATGCTATGTGAAATGTTAGGTAATAATAATACATAAAGAAGGTGGGAGGAAGCTTGAAGAGATGATAAATACATTTATGGCACAGATTGTGATGATGATTTTACGGTGTAATCTTAATTCCCAACATGTCAAGTTGTATACATTAAGTATATACAGCTCTTTGCATGTCAATCGTACCTTAATAAGGTGGTTGAAAAACGCTTTGGTCTCATGTTATTGTTTTCTTCACAACTGAACATTCCAACATTTATTTACTCATAAGAGAATTTTCAAAGGAAACTAGATACAGCTGCAAAACTTTAGGCTTCCAAATTATGAGTCTGAGGTTAGCACTGTTCCCACTTTTTAAGCAAGTTCTAGGCTTCAGCATGGTGAGTAATTCTGTTAACAAAACCAGAAATGAATCACACCACAAGAAATTTCCATCCCTAAACCTGCAGACACTCACTGTAAAAAAAAAAATCCGAAGCCATTTCTAGAGGAAAAATGGAGGGCATTTACCACAAAGGTACCATGTTGCTCTCCTTCTGGATCCAAAAGGATTCTGCTGAAGTTGACTTCCTTGTGGTCCCCAATGGAGCTGAAATAATCTTTGTGGGACGAGCAATTTGTCCTCATTTTCTACCTCATTTTGTAGCTTCTGGCAAGAAGTATGCAAATAGCAGGTATATTCACCATTGTCCCTTTTTTCGTTTTTTTTTTTTTGTTTTGGACAACCATTTCTTAAGTATTTCAAACTTTCTTCTCATCCTAACATAACTGGTAGAAAGCATGATGAGTGTTTTGAAACAAGGTTATTGTAATGAAAGTTTATTTATGTTGGACTTTATAAACATAATGAGTCATTAATCAGAACACTTATCCCTGTTTAAGAAAGAAAATTAAAGAAGTATGAGACCTAGGAATTGATAGCTAGCTTCTAAATCTTCACCTCAAATGGCATTTGAGGGGCACGTCGGTGCCCCTAGCCTTAACCACTTAAAGTCAGTTAAGTGGCCGACTCTTGATTTCAGCTCGGGTCATGATCTCAGCACTCAGTGTGGAATCTGCTTGAGCTTCTCTCTCCCTCTCCCTCTGGACCTCCGCCTGCTCTCTCTCTCTGAATAAATGAATAAAATCTTTAAGAAGTAAACAAATAAAATTTTTTAAAAAAATATCTCTATTCTACAAAAAAGGAAATGGGTCTCAGAAGTTCCTTGGCTTTTAAGAGTACAGATGTGCTTGTGGTTCTAATAAAAACCAGTCTTCGTGACTCTTCATCCTCTGTATTTGTTGTCTGTCAAGTCATGACTCATAAACGGCACTTGACATGCTTATTTTTTGCATCCAGAGAGTTTTATCTTTGTTAATAAATCAAGGCAATTTTTTATATTCCTACCAATTTGCTGTAATTTTCCCCAAGTAGCTGCTCCAGATGGCACGTTAGCGACCAGAACACAGGGTATTAAATGTTTTTAGGATATAATGCCATCTCTAATAATACTTTCTTCTAGATAATATGGCCAACCTTTTTCTTCCTAATACCATCTAATTAACCAAGAAGGGAACTGCCAGCAGGAAAATTCCTATTTTGCCTCCAGAGTTAGGGCTTTTTTGTATAGACTTCTGCACCTGCAAAGCTTGGGCAGAAACACAGCTCACACGAGTGAGAAATTTGGCCTTGTTGGTAAATAAAACATACGCTTCTAATCAGTTTCATTTAAAATTAAACACAAATTATGTTCCCAGTACCTTGAAGGGCACTGTTTTGGCAAGGTAGCTTCATAAGCTGAATCGCTGCTATTTTATGATACAGTTCCACGTGGCACAAAGTAAACATTTAGACCTGGACACTTTCCTCTCATGTTTTGCTTTGTGTTTTCTTCTTTTGGTTCAAGTCCTAAGAATTCAGTTGAGCACAGGATTCTGTTTAAAAAGTAAGTCTCTACTCAGATATGGTATATAGGCCTTTTCCTGATGTCCTCCTCTGAAAATTCTGGAAACAGAATAGCTGATGTTGGCCGACCATGGACAGAGTTGCAGAAGTCTTCTTAGGTTAGCTTATGAAAACTTCCCTAATACTTTCTCTCATTTCCACGAAATTCAAGAGTCTTAATATCCTACCCTTAAAGAGATAGAAGAGAAGCATACTGATTAAGTATGATCAACAAAAGACCTGGAACCCACTGCTGTCTTATAGTCTCCCATTTTTGGCCGTGGGCAACACTCTCTCACTGTTGGCAGAGGGAGCTTGTGACAGATGGGACGTTAATAACGACTCTTGGAAGATGACTTGTCTGTGTCCAGACCCTCTTTTGAGTTTCTCGGCTGCTGATTCTGGTGGAAGACCTTAGCACTGAGTTGGGCCCAAGAGCATCGTGTGAACAAGCAGGGTATGCGTTGTAGCGGCTTGAGTCTGTGACCAAGGATAAGACCTTTTATAGACTTTCACCTTTCTCCACTCTGTGGGGAGATGAAACAAAACAAATCTCTAACGTAGTTTAAACTTAGTCCAACCTAAAAAATAAAACAATCCTTTCTAGAAAAAAAAATTCCCATTTGGATAAAAATGTTCTGTCTCTCAGAGTACTCCCTCTCTGCCTTCTCTGTAAGACAGTGTACTTGGTGTAGAAGGTGCTACGGGGTGGCCACACAACCTCTTGGGTTTGGGGGGAAAGGGGTCTTCTGGTCTTGAGTTGAATTTGGAGTATCATCTGGCAACACCTGTTGGCCTCTAGAATGGTGTTGCTTGATCACCTCCTTCGAAAACTCCTGTTGCGGGCTGATGAGCTCATGGGTCTTTCCTTTGGGCAATGCCTCTGGGCAGAGCCAGTCTATTTTCACAGACTGTCTTAGCTTCTCATCTCTCACTGCCTGCTGGCTCCTGTGTCTCTGTTTTGTCTTCCATGTGGTCACCTACCCAGACCGTCCACCCTTAGCCTCTTCTGCGGGTCACTTTGCCTTATCATGGCAATCCCCGTGGCAGAGGTCCACTGGCCTTAAGAGTGTCCTTGGTCTTATGGGAAGGAGAGTAGCCCAGGAAGCTATACTTCAAGGCACTTCTCTATCTGACCACACCGCACTCCCAAGTTTATTTGGATAGACTGTTCCCTGTTTGGTACGTGGCTGCTTATGAGGTGTCCTCTTTCCTGAGACCCAGACAAGTAGCCAGATAAGAGCCCATGTACTCAACTTATAGAACACATTTCAGAGGGAAGAATCAGGGCACATCCATCTGACTATCTGACTCTTCTCTTTCCCTGTGTCCTCTACAAAAAAGGCAGGTTCTCTGCTCCTCTGCCCTGTTTGCCCCCTTACATAAAACTCTAAGCTAACGAAAAAGATACACGAATTTAGGCAATCTTTTCTTGTGGCAAAGCCTCACCTGAAAGGCCTTTGTTTTGCTTCATTTACGCTACATTTCTAATGTTTTCTTTTTTTACAGCTCTAAATGTTTTGCTTCATTTAAACTAAATCACAGTTTAAATGACAGCAACTGAACATTATCCGTCATTTTGTTGTTGCTGTTGTTAGTTTTGTTTTGTGTTCCTTTTATAGAAATCTTAATCTCCCTCCCTCAGGCAGATGGGTTCCTGGAGTGTCCCGGGACCAAGGCCATGTACTAGGAAACTAAGAAGTAAAAAAAAAAAAAGGCACACACATAATTATCAAATTATTTCCCCCATTATATTTCTACTAACCCAAATCTTCACCAAAAGTTAGCAAAATAGGCATGACTTTTGATAACTTTGATGCCTATTCATTCATTCTCTAGATGAAAAAAAAAATAAGCTTTACCTAAGTATTAGATTTCAAACTGTACCTGACTGGCTCCAAAGCCCACCCTCTCTCCCTGGGAACTCCGTTGCTTCTGCTGAAGAGCCGGAAGTTTAGATACAGATCAAAGAGCCAAGAAAGGAGTTCAGAGAGTGGCCGAGCAAACGGCGTCATCCACATGGACTCAAAGTTGGGGATAGAGCAGAGACCTCTGTGGCTCCCATCCCCCCTGGTGCCAGGTGGGCTAGGGTCCTGACAGTTGAAGTAAATACTTGGCCACTCAGTAGAAGAAAAGACCCAGTACATCTGATTGCTTGTTTACTAAGAGAAACAGAATCAACTGCTGATTTCATTAACATGGAACAGCTCTTGAGGCACATTCTCTGAATTCTTAATGTCATCTGGGAAACTTGGAAATTGTTCCATAATCTCGTGAAGAAAGAGCAGATCCTGCTATTCTGGCTTCCATATCCCACGCTGTCTACCAAGTCTCCACTATTTGGGCAAATTTCTTATGATTTGAGTTCAGAGAATTTAAAACTTAATGGGCTATTATCTTGAGAGCTACATAATTCATTTCAAGCCTGCTTCATTTAAGCTTGTAAACACATTGCCATGGTGTGGAGATTCCTCTGTGTAAATTTTATTTTGCCTCTACTTTCATTGATTATTAGAAAGGAACAAATTGGCTGGAAGAAGAAGGAGCCCCCACCTTTGGGCAGCATGAGAAGGGCATCCCTGTATGGGTGTGTCCTGGAGGGGCGGGGAGGGAGGGAGGATGTATTAGAACCTGAGCGGGGTGGGAAGGAAACCCTTAGGGAAGGGTGGCCTGGCACGGGGTCTTGGAGCCCAGACTAAGTCAGGAGAGTATCTGTGCAGCAGGGTGGCAGCCTGGGGGGAATCAGAGCCCTAAGAGCATCAGAATGAGGTCCATGGAAGAAGCGGAGGTGGCAGCCAAACCTTGAGATGTTAGAGCCGAGGCGTGGTGAGGAAAGCTTCCAGATGGGAAGGGAGTGGTGGCAGCAGAAATGGTTCATATATGGGGGAATTGATCAAATAGGTAGATATATTAAGGGTAATGGGAGATAGATAGCTCACAGCCAGAGACGGGGAGAAAACAAAATGGACCCGGGAGTGTTGGATTGGAGTTGGTAGTAACAGCGTGAACATATAGTTTTTCAGTAAATAGAGAGGAAGATAAAGACATATAAGTAGATTTAAGAATACACACAGGCATGTGTGCATTGTCTGACTCTGTCCACTGGGGGAAGTGATGCCCTAATAACAGTGGATGGATCTCCTAGCCTTCAGATCTGTTCGTCTCCATATCATTCTATAAAAAAGGAACCAGGTGTCTTGGAGAACTTGCTGATTCCAGGGATGGGGCAGGGAACGAATGAGATGAGACAGAAAAGTCTTCTTGTGTGTGTCAAAGACTAAGAAAGTGCTCAAAGAATGCTGGGGATATGTCAAAAGAACACAGGCCCAGCTTGCAAGGGCTCCCACTAGCCAAGTCTGGCACAATTTGTGCTTTAAGATAAAGAGTATTACTAGTCAAGTATAACCTATTGAATAAGATTGACAACTATGAGTTTATACTGATATAAACAGATGAATAAATTGTAAATTTTAGGATATTTATCCTAAATATCCTAAATTTAGGATATTTTAGGATAAATATCCTAAAATATTAGGATATTAGGATATTTATCCTATCCACTTTTAGGATAAATTTTGGGATGTATCCCAAATTATCCCAAATCAATAAAATAGGATTTTCTTGATTCCAAAGAGAAAAAGAGGAATTTCACATTGGAGAATTCTGGCAGTCAATACCTTGGTCAAGTGATCAAAGTGAGTATCACCAATAACAGGACAAACTGAACTAATGAGCCACCACTCTTGGGCAATGAGAAGAACACAGCATCCTATCTGTGATGTTCCTGCCAAAGATGCATGACCTGAAGCTAATCATGAGGGAACACTAGGCTGAGGGACATTCTACAAAATAATTGACATACTATCTTCAAAAGTCCCAAGGCCATGAAAGTTCAGAAAGTCTGAGGAACAGTTCCAGAATAAAGGAGCCCAAAGGGACAGACAACTAAGCCCAACGTGTAGTTCAGAACTGGATCCACTTGCTATAAAAGACATTAGTGGGAGCACAATAGTTGGGGGGGCGCTCCTGAGAATCAGATGGTAATTGTGTATCAGTGTTAATGTCCTGATTTTAGTGGTTGTATTATGGTTCTATAGAAGAATGCCCTTGTTTGTAAGAAATGCACACTGAAGTATTCTGCCCTTGTTTGTAGGAATGCACACTGAAATATTCTGCAGTTACGGGGTATCAGTTTGGTAACTTACTCTCAGTGATTCAGAAAAAAGGTCTCTTTTTTCCTGCACTATTTCTCTTAAAAATATTTAAATAATAAGAGCAATTATAATTATATTATAATATATAATGTAATAATAACATATATAGTATATTATATGTAATTTGTTAATTATATAGAATATGTAATATAATAACAATTATAATTATAATTATATATAACAATAATATATTTATGTTATAAATAAACTATATATAACAATTAATAACAATTATATTTATATACAATTATAATTATATATACAAATATTATGTATTATAATATATATAAAATATATAATTATAATAACAATTATATAAAAACATATCACTCTATATTATATCTTATATATTATAATAAATTATAACGAATACGTAAATAAATTGAAACAGAAGATATTTAATGTGAACTTCAGACACAGACTTGAGCATATTTAGTTCTAC
This sequence comes from Eumetopias jubatus, assembly GCF_037043125.1. Taxonomy (NCBI): domain Eukaryota; kingdom Metazoa; phylum Chordata; class Mammalia; order Carnivora; family Otariidae; genus Eumetopias; species Eumetopias jubatus. The sequence goes on along the minus strand of NW_028274808.1, from coordinate 25,743,701 downwards.
AGCGATCACATGATCGCTGAGTGTGCAGCCCGGCGCAGGGCTTGATCCCAAGACTGAGATCATGACTTGAGCAGAAATCAAGAGTCAGACACTTAACCGACTAAGCCACCCAGGCGCCCCATCATTGCTACTTTTAAATTTAAAGTAACTGCAAATGTATGGAAAAGTTTTAAGAACAGTGAAGAGAGCTTCCATAAGCCTTTAAATTTCACCTAGATTCAATGTGTGATGACATTTTATGGTGTTTGATTTTTCATCTCCCTTTTTTTCTGAACGAAGTTGCCAACATCATGCCCCTTTCCGCTTAAACATTTCTGCCTCTGTCTCCTAAGAACAAGGATGTTCTTTTATATAACCACAGCACAACGATCAAATCCAGGAAATGTAGCACTGATACAATAGAGTGTCCATATTTTCATCTTATCAATTATCTCAATAATTTCCTTTATTTCCTAGTGCAGGACCCAGCCCAGGTTCATACAGCACATCTGGGTGTCGTGCCCCTTTCATCAGGAACAGTTCCTCCAATTTTCTTTGGCTTTCATAATACTGAGGGTTGTTTTGTAAAATACTTCTCCGTGGCAGGATAATGTTTTTGTCTGGATCATTTTTCTTCTTGCCCCTCCCCTTTTCTGTGCCAGTTTTCCCATGTGTTACAGAAATCGCTTCTTTTTCTGCCCTCTTGACTTCCACCAAGTACCAGAAACAGACACTTGTTCTGATGGGTGAATTGTTCACAATGTAAGTTTCTTCTGATTTTTTTTTCCACTTTGCTGGATGAACCATGGATCAATACCTGAAGAATTTCAATAATTTAGACTTACAGAATGGATTAATTGGGAAGAACTGAGTTCACAGTTGGAATGAACTATTTATTACCCTTGACTAAACAATGCAAAATAACTTTACACTGCAAAATACAAATCATGGACTTGCAAACCATCATATCTGCCATGTGAGCCTGGCGTTCATTACTAACTGTATCCTTCTAACACTCCAGTGAAGCTCTTAGCATGGAGGACGAAGGTACGGTTTCTGTTCTGCCTGGGACCTCCTTCGCTGTGCTGGCTTGATGCTGAGCCCTCACACTGGTTCCTTCCCTTAACAGCAATACCCTGTTGGATTACAGGGAGACTTATGAGTACATGGAATGAGAAAGTAGAGAACTAATGTTAAAAGAAAGATAAAACAACCTGAGAACAAGGAGTTATTAAGTGTGCTTCACTTCGGGGAAGGTGGGGCGGGATGGGACACAAAGCATGGGTAGAAGGGTTATGCTAAATATAGAAACAGATCTACATGAAACACACTGGGGAATGTAATGTGCTAATTATGTAACAAAACAGTCACTTCATAGAGCAGAATTATAACCTCTGGGTTCCTACAGTCACAGTATTTTCCATCCCTGCCAGTATAGGAAGCATTTAGCTTAGACGCTGTGAACACGGTAATGTACAATGCAGTAATATTGGGAATACGTGCCCAGCTGGAAGACTGTTGCCCTAATCATATGTGTGTTTCTGCTAGATATTTTTGATAAATTATGTTATGTAAAAGTCAAGAAATATTAATGTACTTAGAACAAACTACCCCTCCCAAAGTAAAAGGTGGTTTATAAATGTTTAAAACAAGCATTTAATTAGTTAACATTACTTATGAATTTTTAAAAAGTACTCTCCTAAGAATAATGGTATTTTGCTTTAATCTGTTTCAGATGTCAAATAGGAGACTTAATGGATACTAGCTGGTCGGCTTCCTTTTAACTTCCAAGCCCGTGCTGCCACCTGGTGGTCTCTGCATGCCTCCATCTGTGGGCAAATGAGTTTGGTATTTCCGGCGGCCTGCTGGACGTTACACGGGGAAGTGTGTCTTCCGGCAACCCCTTCATGTCTGATTATAGACACCTGATCCTCTCATCCTGGACTTTCCTATTCTTGCTACTGTTTCGAACACTTGGCACAATGCCTGATATATATAGTGTCTGCCACAGCAACACTTGTTTGTTGAATGAATGAATGTCATCCCAACTAGAAAATGTGAAGCCATTTTGAATTCTCTCTTTGCTCCGCATTCACGGCCAAAATCTTCACTCCTTGCTACCCTTCAGATCTTTATAGCTTCATATCTGGACTGGTTCTCACTTACAAGTCCCTTCCTCCAACAGAAATCTCCCCTCCTCTACTTTCTGCCACAGTCTGACTTGTCTTGAATGCTGGTTGCCCTTGCTTTCTGTAACAGAGAGATATAATAAAGTAGTCAAGTGTGATGCACTTTAGAGTCAGTAAATCCAGGTATGGATTCCAACTTCATCACTTACAAACTGGAGGGACTGTGTACATCAATTCCTTCCTTAAGCCCCATTTTCTTCATCGGTAAAATGGGAAGAATAATCACTTGTTCCAGGTGTATAGGTAGATGCTTATGAAGTGGGGGAGAGCAAGAATATTATTTTCAGATTACTTCCATTTGGATCATTGGTGAAGACAGAAGAATAATTTTTTTCTTTTTTTGAGAGGGAGAGAGAGATGGGGCTGGGTAGGGGAGAGGGGGAGAGAGAACTCCACGCAGGCTCCATGCCCAGAGCAGGGCCTGACCTGGGGCTTGATCTCACGACTCTGAAATCATGACCTGAGCTGAAATCAAGAGTTGGACGCTTAGCCAATCGAGCCACCCAGGTGCCCCAAACAATACTTCTTAAGGAGAGAATTGTTCTTTTGTTTAGAAAATATCTTGGTGTGTCTTTGGGCCCAAAAGGCAAAACTACTTTTTTCACTCCTTCCCTCACCAAGTCTAGATCTGAATTCAAAGGAATTGATTTTCTCCGCTTAGTAAAGTTTTTGAAACCAGTTATCTATAGTCAGGAAAAAGGACATAAGGTTGAGGAGGCTGACATTTGGAGGGAAGCGGGACTGAGTGGAAGGCATCTTTGGAGAGAAGAAGAAAAGGCATTAGATGCAAGATATTCAACACGCAATTTTAGAATGTTCTCTACTCTGTTGTGCACCTAACACACTTTACTGTTTCCCTCTAACTTTCATGACAGTTTGTAGCTACAACGCATGTGTGTGAGTGATGTTTCCAGGAAGAAAGAAGGGAGGTGTTTCATGAGTGGGGTGAAGAGGGCAGAGGAGGATCGACATATTACACGGGTAGCTGGGAGGGGGTGACCAAGAGCCAGGGAGAGGGAGTCTGAGCGAGGAGGCAGGAGAATGTCACACCCATCACCCACTCTCATGCACACACAGTCAGAGAGCCTTGAAAACATCACAGAATGTGTTGGACTTTGCACATTATAAGGGATGGAAACTCAGGGCAAGGGAAACATACCCAGAGAAACCTGAAGGACTTGGGAGCATCTGAGTTCCATTTGCGAAGCACTGCATGTGATGCCTAGGACAAAGTAGGCACTTAAACAGTGAGCAGTAAGAAGAATAGCTTGAGCCCTCTCAAGCTATTACCATTACCATCTACTTGGGAGTGACTCTTGCATGCGAGCATTCTACAGTATCTCTTAAAGTGTTGAAAAGAATTTCTGATTATCTCTCGTGCACACCCGTATTTTACCCTCACATACATTTCTAATGCAATATAAACTCTGTGAGTTCAGGGGTCATAGCTTGGTCTTCTATACATGCTCCCAAGCTCCTGGTCTGATATCTTGTACAGAGTAAACTCTTATTCTTTTGCTTTGTTTTAAATAAAATTTATACTTTTTCTTATTGAAGTACAGTTGACAACACAAGGTTACATTAGTTTCAGGTGTACAACATAGTGAATCAGTAAGTCTATGCCTTCTGCTCTGCTCACCAGAAGTGTAGCTCCCATCTGTCACCGTACAATTACTGTTACAGTACCAACTGACTACACGCCCTGCTCTGTGCCTTTATCCATTCCATAACTGGAAGCCGGTATCTCCCACTCCCCTTTACCCATTTTACCTCCCTCACACCCCCCTCTTCCAGCAACCATCAGTTTGTTCTTTGCGTTTATGAGTGTGTCTCTGCTTTTTGTTTGTTTTGTTTTCTTGACTCTGCGTGCAAGTGTAATCATATGGTATTTGTCTTTCTGTGACTTATTTCACTTAGCAAAATACCTTCTGTCCATGTTGTGGTAAATGGCAAGATCTCATTCTTTTTTTTTCTCTTTAAATTTTTTATTGTTATGTTAATCACCATATATTACATTGTTAGTTTTTGATGTAGTGTTCCATGATTCATTGTTTGTGCATAACACCCAGTGCTCCACGCAGAACGTGCCCTCTTTAATACCCATCACCAGGCTAACCCATCCCCCCACCCCCCTCCCCTCTAGAACCCTCAGTTTGTTTCTCAGAGTCCATCGTCTCTCATGGTTCCTCTTCCCCTCTGATTTCCCCCCCTTCATTCTTCCCCTCCTGCTATCTTTTTTTTTTCTTAACATATATCGCATTATTTGTTTCAGAGGTACAGATCTGTGATTCAACAGTATTGCACAATTCACAGCGCTCACCATAGCACATACCCTCCCCCTGTCTATCACCCAGGCACCCCCTCCCTCCCACCCCCCATCAGATAAAGGGCTAGTATCCAAAATCTATAAAGAACTTATCAAACTCAATAGCCAAAGAACAAATGATCCAATCGAGAAATGGGCAGAAGACACGAACAGACATTTTTCCAAAGAAGACATCCAAATGGCCAACAGACACATGAAAAAGTGCTCAACATCGCTTGGCATCAGGGAAATCCAAATCAAAACCTCAATGAGATACCACCTCACACCAGTCAGAATGGCTAAAATTAATAAGTCAGGAAACGACAGATGTTGGCGGGGATGTGGAGAAAGGGGAACCCTCCTACACTGTTGGTGGGAATGCAAGCTGGTGCAGCCACTCTGGAGAACAGTATGGAGGTTCCTCAAAAAGTTGAAAGTAGAGCTACCATACGATCCAGCAATTGCCCTCCTGGGTATTTACCGCAAAGATACAAATGTAGGGATCCGAAGGGGTACATGCACCCCGATGTTTACAGCAGCAATGTCCACAATAGCCAAACTGTGGAAAGAGCCAAGATGTCCATCGAGAGATGAATGGATAAAGAAGATGTGGTATATACACACAATGGAATATTATGCAGCCATCAAAAGGAATGAGATCTTGCCATTTGCAAAGACGTGGATGGAACTGGAGGGTGTTATGCTGAGTGAAATAAGTCAATCAGAGAAAGACATGTATCATATGACCTCATTCTTTTTTATAGTTGAGTAATAGTCCCCTGTGTATATATACCTCATTTTTATCCATTCATCTATCAATGGACACTTAGATTGCTTCCATATCTTGGCTATTGAAAATAATGCTGCAATAAACATAGGGGTGTGCAGATCTTTTTGAATTAGTGTTTTTGTTTTCTTTGGGTAAATACCCAGTATTGGAATTGCTGGATCATATGGTATTTCTATTTTTAAGTTTTTTTGAATATCCATACTGTTTTCCACAGTGGCTGCACAAATTCACATTCCTACCCACAGTGCATGAGGGTTCCTTTTTCTCCACATCCTTGCCAACACTTGTTATTTCCTATCTCTTTGATTCTAGTCATTCTGACAGGTGTGAAGTGGTATCTCATTGTGTTTTTGATTTGCATTTCCTTGGTGATTAGTGATGTTGAGCATCTTTTCATGTGTCCGTTGGCCATCTGGATGTCTTCTTTGAAAAAAATATCTATTTAGCTATTCTGACCATTTTTAGATCAGGTTGTTTGTGGGGTTTTTTTTGGTGCCGAGTCATATACATTCTTTATATATATTGGATTTTAATCCCTTATGAATATATCATTCGCAAATATCTTCTCCCATTCAGTAGGTTGCCTTCTCATTTTGTTGATGGTTTCCCTCACTGCATAAAAGCTTTTTATTTTGGTATTATCCCAACAGTTTATTTTTGCTTTTGTTTCCTTTGCCTGAAGAGAAATATCTAGAAAGGTGTTGCTAAGGCCAATGTCAAAGAAGTTACTGTCTATGTTTTCTTCTAGGAGTTTTATGGTTTCATATGTCACATTTAGGTCTTTAATCCATTAAAATATTTTTTGATTGTGCTATCCTGACATGTGGTGCTAATTTTTCATTCATGCATCCCGCTGATGAACAGAGAGAGCCTGGATGATTTAACCTTTAGATGTTCTCCAGCTCTCCATTCTCTCTTCTACCAAACCTTTAAAGAAGGCCTTCCTAGACAGAGAAGTAGATGATTTTAGAGTACATTTCTTGTCATTCTTTAAAAGGCAGTGCTTTTAAATTATTTGCATCCTGATGGCCTCACTGAGAACACACAGGGATCATAGTGAGAACTTTAGTCTAACAGGTCTCTAGCTTGGAGCCTATCCGAGGAAGGCCATGAACAAAAGGACCTCATCAAACAACAATATCTCCGTCCAGCATCCCATAAGTAAGGCTGCAGGCTGCCCGGCTTGTGTGAGACCCTCGGGCCTTCATTCTCATTGTGGTTGAAATCGTCTCCCTATAATCGATTTTGTTTTGTAACCTGTTCTCATGAGATGTTTTTTTGACTTATAGCTGGAGTTATCATCTGTGACACTGCTTGCTTACTTCTCAGCTCAATCAAATTCCAAAAGAATCATCAGTAATGCTCCAAAGTTGGGGCCACAGCAAGGGAGGGGGTGGGGAGAGAAGTGTGGAACTTTGATACCCCTCACCTCTGGAACACCTAAGAGTCATTATTCAATAAAACCTACACTTCCAAACCTCTCACATTCATTCATTTGGTTATAAATGAATAACAAATTTATCATAAATTAATGCGATAAATAAGATTATAGGAGAAATATTTACTATATCCGAGTGCAGAGAAAAAAATAAGAAAAAAAAACCCAAAGTATTGTTTCCTAGATAAATAAAATCACAGATTTTTAAAATGTGAAATTAGGACGACTGTATTAGTTATTTTTAAGTTATGAGAAGTAATTTATGACATAAAATATACAGATTAAGATTCAACACTCGTTTGCTGTACTCGCTGAATGCGTAACATATGTAAACATGGTTGGTTGTGTGTTCCCACAAATGGAGCTTCATTTCTTCCACAGAGTTGCTAACAGTAGAGCAGTGTTTTCCAGAGCGGGGCATGTGGATCACAGGAAGGATGAATGTGGATTTAGGTTGTGCACTGAGCTGCCACATAGCACAGGTGACGACGGAATGCCAGCAGAGATGGTGAAACAGTACAGAATGACTGAACTTTGAAGACAATGCCGGAGGCTAAGGATTGTCAGTCCATTTTACAAATATGGGAAGATGCCCAGGAGCATTGAACTGTTTCCTCAAGGTTGTACAGAGAAAGGGGCAGAGCTGTGGATTTTGTATTTACTTCTCATTCTAAAAACCAGTGCCGGTCTTTCATGCCTTTTCTTTCTTTTTGTTCTAAGTTATCCATTGTGAACTATTTTAAAATACAGAAAAATGATACAACAGATATATTTTTTTAAAGATTGTATTTATCTGACAGAGAGAGACACAGCAAGAGAGGGAACACAAGCAGGGGGAGGGGGAGAGGGAGAAGCAGGCTTCCCACCGAGCAGGGGGCTCCATCCCAGGACCCTGGGATCATGACCTGGGCTGAAGGCAGACACCCAACTGACTGAGCCACTGAGGTGCCCAGATAGAACAGGTATTTATAATACCGGCCATGGAAATTAAGGAAATGTCAATATTTTGCTGTATTTGCTTCAGCAATCTTTTTGCCTTCTTAAAAGAAAGAAGACATTTCAGGTACAGTCAGAGCACTACCCCAGTCTTTCCTTTCCTTCCAGAGATACAGGCTCTGGAAGTCTGAACATATCATTTCCATGTATTTTTCCTTTTTGCTTTTATCATATATGGATATAACAATGTGTGTCAAAAAAATGAATTACATAAAATGTGAGGTCTTGCTCCCATCGTGTTAGGAAGGCAAAGAGGAACACCTGATGAGGGCAGGTGCCAATGGCTGAGGGTATTAAATCAGGGGCCCAGTTACTGTATGGACTGTCCACACTAGTGTTTAGGTTTAAAAAGTATGGGGGCGCCTGGGTGGCTCAGTCGGGTAACACGTGTGCCTTCGGCTCAGGTCATGGTCCTGGGATCAAGCCCCACATCGGGTCCCCTACTCAGCGGGGAGCCGGCTTCCCCCTCTCCCTCTGCCTCTCCCCCTGCTTGTGCTCTTTCTCTCTCTCTGCCAAATAAATAAATAAAATCTTTAAAAAAAATCAAACCTCAATAGAATTATGTAATTTTTATTTGTGCAATCTGCTTTTTTTCTACTCAATAGTGTTGTATGTATCATGTTGATACATATTTGTAATTTACTCAAATGAACTGTTTCATGGCACTCCATCTTAAGAACTGTGCCTGTTTCTACTTTTAAACTTAATATTCTTATTACAAATAGTATTGTTATGAACATCTTTGGACAGGCTTCTGAGGCAGGGTTTCTACTGACGTTTTTAGACTGGATGATTCTTCGTTGTAGAGCAGCCTGGGCATGGTAGGATGCTTAGCCTGTGCGCACTAGATGCCAGTGACCCTTCCTCCCCCTGCAGTGTGACAACCAAAAATGTCTCCAACATTGCCAGATGTCCCCTGGGGGTAAAATCTCTCTGTCTGAGAACCAGTGCTCTAGACTATACATTTTGAGTGGAATTACTGAAATGTCAACTGTGCGCGTCTCCAGCTTACTTCTGTTTACCATGAAACTGGTTTCAAAAGTTGTACCAATTTTACTTCCTCCACCCACCCACTGAAAAGGGTACTTACTGCCCAACATCATCAGCAACACCTCACATTAACTTATTCACTTTGTTAAGTCTTATTGCTTTAATTACTAGTTTAATTGCTGATGCCTAATGGGGTTGAATATTTCATGTTTATTGACTATTTGGGTCTCTTTCTCTGTGAACTCCTACACATATATTTTGCTCACTCACATTCAGTTATTTGACTTTTTCTTATTAATTAGTAGGACTTAAAAAATAATCACTGAATACAAAAACAAATCCATCCATTCATCCATTCATTCAGCAAGTATCTGTTGAGCATATACTATGGACCCCAGACCATTCTAGGTGACAGGAATAGAGCAGTGAGCGAAACAGAAACATTTCTATTCTCACGGAGTTCATGTTCTTGCAGGCAGAAACAGACAAGAAGTAAAATAAACAAGTAAACTGTAGAGCATATTGGAAGGTATTACCTTCTACGGAGAATAACAATGTAAGAAAAAGACAGGGAATGTCAAGGTGGGGAGGTCACAGTTTTAAATAGGGTGCTCAGTTAGGACCTCATTGAGGAGATGACATTTTAACACAGCTAAGTCAGGAAGGGATTTGCAATTACTTTAATCTGATGTTGGTTACTAGGCTACACATAGCTTCTCTAGTTATACAGCTCAGCTTTTCACTTTTGAGCTTATTTGTTTATTTATGAGAGAGAGAGAGGGCACACAAGCAGAGGGGAGGGAAGAGGGGGAGGGGCAGAGGGAGAGGGACCAGCAGACTCCCCACTGAGCAGGGAGCCTGACATGGGGCTCCATCTCTGGACCCTGAGGTCATGACCTGAGCTGAAGTCAGACACTCAAACAGCGGAGGCAGCCAGGCACCCCACTTCTGAGCATCTTTTGTCACCAGAAAGTGTAAATTTAAATCTTTTCTTCTGTAGTTTAGGCTTTTGACAAAGGTCTTAAGAAATTTTCACACCTGATGTTGTAAAGATGTGGTTTTTAAAAGTTTCCTATGGTTTTTAAAAGTTTCATTATTTTGCTTTTCACCTGCAAGTCTTCGATCCATTTTGAATTTGTTTTTGTGGCTGGATGTAGTAGGAATCTCATTTATTTTTCTCCATATGACTAGCACCATGTATTCAGTGCTGTGTTCTTTCCCAGTTAACTTATGTAATGCCTCCTCTGTTATTACAGATATTTACAGAGGGGGCATTATACTTCTGTTTCTCTGCTCTCTTTTCGTGGTTTTGTTGGTCTGCATGTTCATTCCCATGACAATATGAGTTTTAATAAACTAAAGTTTTATAGTTAATTCAGATCTTTGTGGTATGAATTTCCTATTCTTCTGATTTCTCTTCAAAGTCTTGCTTGTTCTCAGTTCTTTATTCTTGCATGCGAATTTTTGGATCTCACCAAATTCCATAAAATAAATAAAAATAATCCTCTTCAGATTTTGTTGGAAATTTCACTGAAATCATGAAGTGTTTGCTCAATGTAAGGAGAATCGTGCTTTATAAGATAATAGGTCTTTAATTCCATTCATTTTGGTTTTATTTTATGGCATTAAAAATAATTTTCTTTATTAAAAAATCATTTGCAATTCTTTGTTAGATGTATTCTACTATACCTTCTAGTTTTGTTCCTAATTACAAGCCATATCTCTGTTTTGAGTTACATTTTATAATCACATGCTGTTGGTGTTTTAGAATGCTATTGTGTTTTGTGTATTTTATTTCTATCATCATTGGTGAACTCATAAACTCTAATAGATTCTCAGTATCGTCACTTGGAATTTCTAGGTAGCTAAATAGGTGTTTGATAATAATTTTGTTTCTTTCTTTTCAATCTTTATCCCTTTTGTTTTATTTTTTCATTGTCTTATTGTGGCAACAAAGTAGAGTAAAATGTTAACTAAGAATTTTGTCTCATCCCTAAATTTAGAAAAAATAATTTTAAAATTTTACCACCAAGTTGGAGGTTTGTTGCAGGTTTTTCATAGATAGATGCTTTAATAGGTTAAGGTAGAATCCTCTATTCTTGACTTGCTAAAGGCTATATTATGAATAGGTGCTGAAGGTTGGCACAGTGGTTTTCTGGAATCTATTAATTTTCTTCATATTCACAACTGTGATGAGTTTTACATTTTCTAAGGGTATCTTATTGTGTTTTCCTAAGAAAACTTCTTTTTTTTTTTTAAGATTTTATTTATTTATTTGACAGAGAGAGACACAGTGAGAGAGGGAACACAAGCAGGGGGAGTGGGAGAGGGAGAAGCAGGCTTCCCGCCGAGCAGGGAGCCGGACGCGGGGCTCGATCCCAGGACCCCGGGATCATGACCTGAGCCGAAGGCAGACGCCCAACGACTGAGCCACCCAGGCGCCCCGAAAACTTCTTGGTTCTGGTGGGTTTTTCAAAGTATCATGTTGGATTTTGGTGACATAATTTATTTGCATCTCTGTTCATAAGCGAGACTTTCCAATAATTTTCCTATCTTTAGTGTTCTTGTCTAGTTTGGTATTAAGGTTGTTTCAGTCTCTTCCTCTTTTTTCTACTCAGTGCCATGGTTTATAAAATATTGAGATTTAGATTTTTCCTTAAAAACTTAAAATGGATATTAAACAGGGTTGATGCTTTCTATTTTTTTTCTAGAATCATTTTTGTAAGTTATGATTTTCTAGGAAATAGCCCATTTTGTCTACACAGTAAAATCTACTTCCCATAAAGTTGGTCATAGTATTTTCTTATGCCTTTTTAAAACTTGCTATTGCATTGCCAAGTATGCCCCCTTTTTCATGAAAAATAGTTTTTATCTGTCTTTTTTTCATTAGTCTTCCTCAAGTTTGTATATTTTATTAATCTTTTAAAAGAACAAGATTTTGACATTTATCAAAGCATCATAGGCCAAGGACTTTGCCTGTTTTGTTCACTGCCATATCCCAAAGCCTGGATGAATACTTGGCACGAAGTAAATAGTTCGGTAAATATTTGCCAGAAGAAAGACTCAATGACTTTACCCCACCCTCCCGTATGGGCGTACATATTCTGGATGGGAGGGACACTTCTACATGTTTATAGCGGGATCCTTTTTAGACTTCTAGTCAGTACTAAGCAGACACAGTACCTATAAAAAATGGGGGTGCATTCATTCTACCAGATCATCTACTGGGTGACAACCAGAAAAACCCTGCTCCAATAGTTCCCAATCCAGTTACCCAAAACCAGACTCCTTCCTTTCTCCCTTAGTCTCCCATTTCTAGCATATTCTTTCTGGCTCCAGCCCCCTCCCCCAACATTACAACTTAACCAACTGAGCCACCCATTGTCCCCCCAACTTTACAACTAACACCCCACCTCCAGCTTCTCTGGAAACCTGACTCTGAAACCCTTGTCCTTCCATCTACTGCTCAGTCACAAATCCTGCCCCTACTCCCAAACAGCATGCCTACCAAGCATCTGCCTGAATCCACGCATCATGAGGCCAGGGACTTTGCTCACTACTGTACCCCAAAGCCCAAGGGAGTGCCTGGCACAGAGGAGGAGCTCAGTAAATATATGTTGAATAAAATAAAGAATAAATGAATTTAACCACGACTCACACTAAAATATCTGGCATCAATATACAAGTGCAATTAAAAGCTTCTGCTTTAAAGTAAAACAAAAATAGCATAAATATGTAGCCGAAAACCTGGTTATACAATTTTAAGTGGTTTTTCAAAGTTTTCCAATATGTGATGATGTTTTAAACTCCCATGCCATGCCACAGTTTCCAATAGAAAACAAAGTAACAGACAAAAGCTAAGGAAACTAAAATTCTCTGATAAAGGAACAAAAATATCAGGGAAGACTCTGCTATAAAATGTAGATATGGCTTTAAAAATAATTTTAATCTCCAGCCCCAGTTTTCAATTAAAAACAAACAAACTGAAGTCCAAAAGTAAAACAAAATTTTTTTTTAAATTAAAAAAAAAAGTTTCTTTACAGAAATTGTCTACCACATTTTTTGACCTAAAGTGGGGCCGGGGGGGGGGGGGCAGATATGGAAGGAAGGAGGACATTTTGTTTGGATTTTGTTTAAAGTCTCCTAGCCTCAGTTTTTAAACAAATAAACAAAGTTTTCAAATAAAATAAGCCACAAAATAGCAGCCCAAAGCCCTAAGGCAAAAGTTTGCCAAATGCTTTTTAAAAAAAATCTACCAAGCTCGGTTTCCAATTAAAACAAACAATCAGAAGAACATACAAATATACAAACTGATTTTTTTTCTTAAGGAGGCTTCCCCCTACATTTTCTGAACCCCCCAAAAGTTTTTAAAAAACACATCTTTTAAATGAAAAAGTCTTCTTTTAAAAAATAAAAACATACATTCTACTTGGTCAGAAGCCCAATTACAAAGAGCTACCATTGGATGCACTAAATAAGCTTCCCTCTCCTCTGTGGGCTTTGAAATCAAGGAACTTTTAAGGATTTGGCAGGACCTAAGGGCTCCTCAGAGCTGAGATCTACATGGAAACTTGTGTGCAGCCTTCTAAGGTCTAACTTCCTAGGGGAGATTTTCCAAAGACAGCTCTGAAGGTGGCAGACAGCCCTATCCAGCCCTCCACCCACCGCTGCATTTCATAATCCCCAGGGAGGAGAAAGTAACCTGAGGGTGACAATGGGGATTTGAAGAAAATATTAGAGTCTTCATAGTATTCTGTTCTTCAGGGCCCTCCAAAATGATCTGTGTTTGACTGAAAAATAAATTTTAAAAAAATACCCAGTCTAGAACTAATTCTCTGAATACTGTACTTTGGTCTTGCGGGCATTCCCATTGGGAGATGACTAGGTAAACATGTCAGGTAACTTTTCATGCTTTTTACTGGAATAGTTGAAAAGTAATAGTTGAAATAGCTGAAAACCCCCTTATTACTGGGGGTTAGGGATGTGTTAACAATATCTTCGATGACCCTATGGTAATGGACACCAAACATCCAAACAATCATAATAGAACACGCTCCTCCTGGAGACTCTGCTTTGAAAACAGCTTCACCTTGGACACCAACACTCCCCCCCCCCCCCCCCACCGCCCAGGGGACTCTAGGGTTCTATAGAGAGCTGGCCTTCCTGCTTCCCTTGTCCATCCTGCAGCTCTGACTCCTGGGAAGTCTTTGATGAAGTCTGACCACCTTCCTTCCAGCTTCAGTTGAGGCAGACTGTGATCCCCTGTGGGCTAGGTAGAATGACAGGGGTAATCTTGGAAACTTGCTCATGCCTTTATCTTTCCTGAGCCTTGACCTCTCTCCTCTCCCCCTTCCTTTGTTTGGGGATTCAGAAAACTGCTTGTCATAGTTCACTTTTTATTAAAAAGACAAAGCTTAAAAAAATGCCTTAGTATTCTATTAGCTTTTCCAGCTCGAAATCCTCCTAGGGAAAAGGATCCTGAAACCCATTCCTGGCTCCCCAAACACAGTTATCAGAGGGAGAAAAAAAAGTTTTGACATCCTGTGAGTTTAATGTTGTGGAGAGATGAAATTTACAGAAGAGAAGGCACACCTGCGTTTTGAGAGCCTGTCTCAATTCCCTGGGCCATTCCCTCGAGTCCTCTGATGGAAGCCCAGACACAACGGGCTTATGGGATGCTGATGGGTTGTCTGTCCTCAGCATCCCTGGGAATCTCTTTAATACCTAAACAGAGAGAGGAGATGAAGGAGGCCTTGGGTCTTTGTCAGGTTCAAGTTGGAACCAAGTGAAAGTTCTCACTTTATGTGAGCTTCCTCCCCTACTGAAAGCAAAGTCTAGAAATAAATCCAGCACCGCAGCAGAAGACAAGGAGGCAAGTATGTCTGCTTCCTTCTGCTATGGGGCCAGGACCAGACATCCTGAGAGAATGTGTTCCCCATGACTTGAGAATTAATTGCTTTCTCTTGCCTTTTATGCAAAAAACCAGAACCAAACTACAGTATTATTTATCTGCTATTCCTGCTCCATTTTCCTCCAGTCTGTATCCTTAATTATAATCAGAATGACTTCCTCCCAGCCAGCTAAGCAGCCAGCTCTTCCTAGACTACAAACTCTCTGCCACCAGAGAATATGAACGCCTGTTGGGTGTGACAGCCCTAATTTCAGCACATGGTAAGCATATCTGTGTCTGGTTATCTTGTACTCTAGCCCAGATGGTCCTTCCTCCTCTGAGTCTTTGTGGAGAGTTAACTTGCCATTTATTAAAAATACATGTCCTGTTGGGGTGATTTATATACATCATCCTATTTAACTTTAACAATAAGGGGCACCTGTGTGGCTCAGTCAGTTAAGCATCTGCCTTCGGCTCAGGTCATGATCCCAGGGTCCTGGGATCGAGCCCCGTATCGGGCTCCCTGCTCAGCGGGGAGCCTGCTTCTCCCTCTGCCTGCCACTCCCCCTGCTTGTGCTCTCTCACTCTCTCTCTTTCACTCTCTCTCTCAAATAAATAAATAAAATCTTCATAAAAAAAACAAAAATTCTGCAAGGTGGGTATCATCAAATCATTTCAGAGTCAAGAACATTTAATTCAAAGAACACATCGCTCAGAGCCAGAAAGCCGTGGTGTGGGATTTGAGTTCAAATTTATCTAACTTTAAAGCACCTGGTTTTGTTTTTTTTTTTTTTTTACCATGTGCTGTTGCCTCTCACATATTCTATGCAGAATATAAAATCCAGAGCAAGCCTTCCCACATCTTCCAAGCGACAGTGGCTTAGGGGAGCCAACTATGAGCATCTCTACCTAGCTCCACATTCAATGACTTCACATCAGTCACCGATGAAATGAGCACCAGCAGAATGCACCATGGTGGAAGTATTTACACCACAAAAATGAGCAAATGCTACAAAAATCAGTGCTTGTCGGAGACCGAGTTGCTAAGTGTATACCAGTACATAACTGTCTTCAAACTGTTGTGATCTCTCCTCTTTCTCAGTTCCTGGTTTGTACATTTTAGAATTAATTTTATGGTCTTCTAAGTTTTATGTCAATAAATCTTATCAATGCAGATCACCTAGCAGAGAACTTAGCAGACACTTCAATCTCTTGGGTCCAAGATGCTGTAACACACAATTGGGTTTGTAAAGACTGAGAAGATGCATCATAAGGGGCTAAATTGACCAGCAGGGGGAGCCTAATTCCCAAACATATGCTCGCCTTTTCTGGACTACAGCAGTGAGGCAAAGGAAAAATATAGGCGCTGGCTTTCCTAAAATGTGTCAGAAGTTCAACTATACCTTTGAAATAAATGGAGATAAGGCTTTTCAAATAAAGTAATAGTTGTGGAACAAATATGCATTACCCGTGCTGCTGGAAACAAAGGAGAACCTTGCACAAAAAATCTAATAGAAACATCAAATAAAGAACTCAGATTTTTACAAGGTCGTGACTTTTTCCAGAAAGAAAATTGGAAATAGTATATACTTTGAATTCTCATATCTAGGCTTTTTAGAATACATTAACTGTGCAATTTTCAGAAAGCTTATTACGATATTCCAAATCCTTTAAATCTCACCACCCTGCCCCCCGCAACAATATATAACTATAATACAACTACAGTCTACATCTCAGTGGAATTTTTAAAAACTTGACAAGATCAAAATACCGAGAAATGAGAATAACTTCGAAGACGACCCTGAACTTTCAGATTTTGCAGCATACTGTAGAGCAAAATAGTAAGCATAGTGATGACAAAGGTGTGAAAACAGCTCAAAAGAGCATAATGGATTGTACAGACCTAAGTATTTGGGATTTGATTAAAGTGGCATGTCAGATTGGTGGGAAAATTGTGAATGATTCAATAAATGGTGTCTGGATAATTATCTGGGGGCAAAAAGTTACATGATTCTCTATTTTGAGCCTCCGTGTTGTATTCTGTGCACAGATAACCTATATTTCTTGATATAAGCACATGTATATTTGATGCAAAAGGATCATATGTGATCAGCTTCATTGGTGGTCAGCTTTCCCCACGTGAATAAATAAAATCCCGGGAAAGCACATAAGAGTTCAGCCCCCGCTCTCTCTGCCCACCGGCTCTATTTCCCGCTGCGGGACGGGTCAGCCCTTACTACAGATGGGGTCTGTCCAGGGATGGGGAACATGGCTGCCCGGCAGTTCTGAGCATAATGATCTAAGCGGAGACAGCACTTCTCTCCTCCAGCTTCAGTGGATAAAATCTCAGGAATTTCTTTTTTTTTCTTTTATAATTATGAAAAAAAAATTGAGCATTCACAGAAGTAGAGAAAAGAGTGTAACAACCCCCAATGTACCAATCATCCTGCTTCAACATGGACAATTTTGTCTCATCTACCCTCATCTCCTTGAATTATTCTGATTGTTTTGATCCAGATATCACATTTCAAATCATTCCATCCATAAAAGTTTCTATATGTACCTCTAAAAAGGTAAGGACAACACTACCATCACACAGAAAACATTAATTGTGATTCCCTAGTATCATTAAATACCCCCTCAGCACTTAAATGTCCGCAAGTATATTATAAACCATTTTGTTACTATTTGAATGCAGACTCAAACAAGTTCCAGGGTATATTCTAGTGAACTTGGTTATGTGCTCACGCGTGTACCAGTCACAGGGACACGTGGGCATGACACACTGGGATTGGCTAAAGGAGGGTCATGTGCCCGCACCGATGGTCAGGTGGAGAGGCTTTTGCTCTAGAAGTGCGGGCTGGAGACACACAAGCAATAGCCAGTCCACCCAAAACAACCCAAACTCGGTTGTTAAACAGGGTTTCATTTTCCGATGGACCTCCTCAGCCTGCCACTCTACCAGCGACTTACACCTCGGGTAGCGTCCCACCTTGACCACTTGCCAAGAAATTAGCCACCCTCAAGAATCCTCTCACCTCTTTCTGAGAATTGCCAGGGCTTCTTCTCCCATGTGTTCCAGAATGAGCTTCTCTGGCTCTTCTTGTCGCTCTCATCTCGACCCCTTGCTGCTTGCTGCCTCTGATGCGGTGCCTCGTGGTCTTACGGCTCTTCGGGGAACCGTCCTGCCTGGGTGACTGCTACTTTTACCCTAACACCCACCTCAGGGAAGGGATGCTGCTCCCTGATCCGCGGAACCAACCCCGCAACTGCTCGAAGAAGGGGTTACTCTTACGGTCGTGGGTCCGCTGGTTGCTAGCTACAGGTCAGTGTTTTCACGTGGACTGCCTTACAGCCCACCCGCCAGGTGTCTCTAATTAATCCCCGCTTCTCCCTCAAGTGCCGACATAAAGTGGGCTTTCTCGAATGGGTCTTCTCTCACCGTAAGCTCTGGTCCAAGCAGGTTCTTTAGTTTACCCCCTCTGACCACATGTTTTTCTTTCTCTGCGTCTGCTCTCCCAAGTGTCGACTCCATGCAGCCTCAGATCCACATTGGCTGTATTTATGGAAGACTTCCTTTAATATTAATATGCGCAGTGATTCACCAATTAAAGATTAAGTGTTTCCTGAAAATCTGGAGGAGCTACCAAGTATAAAACGCTGAATTATTCAGATGGGATGAAAAAAAAGCTCCGCAGCAAATTTGTTTCCGTTTTAAGAACAGAGAATAAATCGGGATGGGAGCAGAAGTTAATGGAAACCTGAAAGTCCATTTTGCCTCTGGTAGCTGGTTAATAAAAGTTTATATACCCCTTTTAAAGGCTAAGCTCCTAACACATCTCCAGAATGAGCCGAGTGGGATTTCGAACATTCTCGGTATTTGTTTAATTTAACAGTACTCGGACCAGCCCGTCAGCTCTGGGCCTCCGCGGAGGTATTCTGCCTTCTGCATCTTAGTTCTTTGGTACAATTGTTCAGCCTCGCTTTGTTGTGAAAAGAAAGATTGATCGCTTTGGCCACATAACAGATGGCAGGCCACATGAAAAAGCGTTGGCATTGTTTCATTGGTGAAAAATCTGTTAAGAAAATTCCATGTGTCTTATGTAAGGCTCGACCTTCAGAACTGAGAGCTTGCATTCAAAAGGTGTTATAAATACTTTATGTTGTTTTCTTCTCACTGTTAGCAAATTATGAGTGCTCTAGAGGAAGGGG
The DNA here is from genome assembly GCF_037043125.1 of Eumetopias jubatus. Lineage (NCBI taxonomy): Eukaryota > Metazoa > Chordata > Mammalia > Carnivora > Otariidae > Eumetopias > Eumetopias jubatus. The sequence continues at coordinate 25,724,912 of NW_028274808.1, read as the reverse complement.
CATTGTGCTCCAGAATCAGACACCCGGTGCAAAAATCCCACACCCCTGGAAGTCGCGTCTCCATGGGAATTACTTACCGTATTCACCTCATATATAAAATCGGGAGCATGATAACCACCTCCGGGGGCTGGCTGTTCTGTTCATTGATTAAAGGCACATCAGTTGCATAAAATAGTGCCTGGAACCTAGAAGGTACTGGACAAATGAATTCCCTTCTTACGATCCAATGATCCCCATAAACTCATTAAATCAGCATTTCCCAAAGTGTGCTCGCTCCACGCCAGTTCTCAACGCCAGGATTTTAATAGTCACTACACAAAGAAAGGATTCTGTGATTAGATAAGTGTGTCTGGGCGAAACTGGGTTATACAAAGAGGACATAAATGGGTTATAATTTTCTCTGTGCTTTTGTCTCCTTTGTAAACCGTAGGGCATCTAGGAAACTTTGATGTGGCTCTCTAGTGCAGCATTTCCTAGTCTTACTGGAGTGGGGAGTCCTTTTATCTTGGAAACCTAGGCAATCTGCCGGGCACATTTAGAGCAATAGGGAGTTATCCTCCATCAGAGAAATAAATCCCTCAACCGTGACTGCTTTTCTTGTATCCCTAGCACAGTGTTAGGATAAGACTGGTTCTCATATAGTTTTCTTTTTTTAAAGTGCTTCTCATTTTGTTCTTATTTATGTTCATGTACTTGAGGGAAAAAGACAATGGCTTGCTATAAAGAGTAGACATGTTTCTCCTATTATTAAAACAATTAGAGCCCAGGATTAGTATAAGTATATAGTATACTCACACATGTTTACAGAGTTCTAGAAATGTAAAAGCTGGAATAAACCCCAAAAGCCATTCATTCTCATCCCTCAATCAGGACAGGGCTACTTTTTTTTTTTTTTTAAGATTTTATTTATTTATTTGACACACAGAGAGAGAGCACAAGCAGGGGGAGCAGCAGAGGCAGAGGGAGAAGCAGACTCCCTGCTGAGCAGGGAGCCCGATGCAGGGCTCGATCCCAGGACCCTGGGATCATGACCTGAGCTGAAGGCAGACACTTAACCGACTGAGCCACCCAGGTGCCCATAGACAGGGCTACTTTCATTAAAATGTTTTCTGACTCTTTTAAGCTAATAATTTTGTATAACCGGTACTCAGAAACGGAGTTTGCTTTCATCAAATCTGCCAAGGAGAGTGAGGCTTTTTCTTTTCTCTAATTTGGAAGATAAGATGACTAGGCTCAGGAAGACTCTACGTCTTGGGGAAGGTTCTAACTACTTTCCCTCCATTGTAAGTGAGCGGGAGAGAGGAAACATCAGTCTCGGTGACGGAAGGACAAGGCAAGGAGACAGGAGGAGACTGGCTGCCATCACAGGCGTGCAACCTGCGTCGCTGGCTGGAAGGGCCATGGCTGGGCTTAATGCCCTGCTCTCGCCCTCTGGAAATTCTTAATTTTTCAATAAATGGTTCCACATTTTTATTTTGTACAGAGCTCCTCCAATGATGTAGCCAGTCTTGAGGGAGAGACACTTTGAAGAGAGGGGTGACCCTTTCAGTGTTTGACCCATTGCATGTTGACAGGAAGCTAGCCATGACCCATCATTTTGATCAGAGCTCTTGACCCAAATGCCACAGACAGGGAAAAAAAATGATCATGCTAAACTGTGTGGCACCCAGAGAATAAATTGAAGTGATAAATACATATTTTGTGGGTGAGCCTTTCTGAACTAATAAAATATTTGATTCATTATCCCTTCTCTTAAACTCAGTAACTTACAGACCCTGAAAGGACAGCCTGGTGGTTATTATGCTCTTAACACAAACCCTCAATTTGCTCAGCTGTCAATTTCCCTTAAGATGAGTTGCCATGGTGAGGTCTGTCACACCTGCCAATCACTTCTACATACCACTCAATTAAAAAGTAAGTAGTGGAGTTCTATCCTGAAGGGAAATGCAATCTTTTAGCCATCTTGGATGAATTGCCCGCCGGGATGAAAATATTCAAAGCATCTTAAGGTCACAACTATAATTCCAGCACTTTTACTCATTAAGAATATTTCTACACACTGTATATGCATAGTTTAAAACCTCACAGATGTGTTGTTACAGAGGAAAATCCAGAACATAAAAATATTCATGGGATTTGATTTTTTTAAATTGGAGTTTAGAGCATGGACCAAAGAGAAGAATATATGTTTCCCAGGAAGGAGTTTTCACAGGGGACCAAGTTGGAAGAACCTATGGCAGAGACTGACAGATTGCTTGTTGGAAGCAAGAAGAAAATCAAGAAAATGTCTTGTCTTGCTGGTCCAAACAGCCCCACTTCATAGACGGAGAGGTCAGGGGTGATAAGTGCATCACCATGCAGGAGTGTGGGCTGGGCACTCCTTCTTGCCTTTCAGATGAATTTTCCTCTTCTGTCTGAGAAGCAATCTCTCTACATCAGTCCTTCTGGGTCTTCATGTCTCTTGTGATCAAAGACTTTTAAAAAATTCATGACTTTTCAATAATTGTTAATAGCCACTTTGCAAATTCCTTCAGATCTTTAGTTTTGAGGAGGAAATTTCTTAAAGAAGTAAAATTTAGTAGGAAAAGCCAAACATATTATTTTAAATGGTTCCATTATAAGACTCTAGAATAAAAAAGTTACTAAGCCATTAGTGGATTTTTTTGAACTTTTTATGTATTTTATTTATTCTGACAACCAAAAACTTACTTTCCTTCCACTGCTGTTTATATTTTGTCTCCTAAAAATGTCATATATAAGATTAGTTTATCTTCAAGTTTTTTTTCAATCTAATCTAATTTCCTATTCCTATTCTTAAATACATATTCCATTTGTAGACATGATTTTTTTGAAAACTACGATTGGCAATCTCTTCCAGATGAGAGTTTTCAATTTGGTTAGAATACTGGTTTTCCCCAGGGGGCTTTACGAAATGAGCCTGCACATCTTTGCCTGTTTTCATGTTTTACCCTCTGCTCAGTCGCTGATGTTCTGAAGGGAGAAGAATAGCCCTTTCCTGGTTTGATTGAACTGGAAGGTTTTCATGTGCGGCTCGCAGCCATTCCCAAGGGCTAATTTCACTTTGGCTAATGGCCTGAGTTGTAAAGTGTTTCACAGACCTCTCTCTGTGTGGGCACCCTCCTCTTATTTAATGACACAGCAGAGAAGAGAGAGGAAAGTAGCCTCGGAGAGCAGTGTACAGATGCTGAGAACGAATGAATCATTCCTGCAGCGCTCCCTTTTCTTCTTCACTCAAAATTGCTCTTCACCCTCTGATTCCAGGCTGCATTTGATTCCTGTTCAGCCTTTGTTCTGTAATACAACTGCACGTGCTTGTCTTTGCATGTGCTTGTCTTTTCTCTTTTTTTAGTTGTTTATCCTTCCCAATTATCTTTTTCACGTGATCCAATGTATTCAGCACAGTTTACTGATCATCTATAAAATGATCATGCCCTAAAATCTCAATTGCTATTAGAGGATAGCCATCAAGCTCCCAGATCCTGAGTCTCGCTTCAATACCTCTATGGGTTTGTGAGTCGGATGTGCCCAGAGATAATCTGGTGGACCCCCTCATATATATTTTTGGTTAGAAAGGCTGAACAGGTTCTCAGCTGTGTTACTCTTCTGGAAAGACAGTTCTATGATGGAGGGACAGATCTCAGAGAATTATGTACAGCAACTATCTTTCAGAACTGTCGGCAAAACCAGCTGGATTTGGAGACGGTATGTTTTGCTGATTTAAAACAGTTTTGGAAACTCACCTCAATTCATTTATTAATGAATCACAACGGAGTTCTTCACTACGTCTTATGCGGATCCACTTGATCTTTCTGAGGCTCATATTTAAGCTTTGTTAGGACAGGTCTAGAATAGTTTTCAGTCAGGACAAGTGTAGCTCTTCTCCCTAAGATGTGGCTTTTAGGGGTGAATTGAATGCGCAGATGCTCAGCGAGGTATCTCCACTCTGGCTGGTTGGAACTCAAATGTCTTTCAGCCCCATGTAAGCTCCAGGATTTGTTCAGCTTCTAACTCCCTACTTGTTCCTTCCATAATGTTTAGTGGCCATCTTTGTAGAGTCTCACCATATGCGTGGACAGCTTTGTAATTCAGCTAAAGACTTCAGGGGACCCACTTGCCAATTCCTGGAGCTCTTTCTCTGAATACATCCCTTTTCTCCAGGACTCTGCCTGCCGTTCCCACTGCCTCAACTTCCTTGAGCCCTGGCCTTATCTCTTCAGCTCAATAAGCAGCCATGCTCCACTTGGATACTGCTCCACCGTATCTACGCCTCCCTTCCAGGCAGAGAGCTGGGCAGTCACTGCGGTCACTTCGTTTCTCTTCTCTTTCCTTTCTCTCACAGTTCTGCATTGCCTGTTGTCCAGTATCTGAAAACAGGTACTCGTGGATTTTGACTGGATTTCTAGTTGCTTGCAACACTAGCATTCGTTTGGCACTAGTTCCTTCAACATGGTTGAAAGCAAAAGTCCTCAGTCAAGTCTCAGAACCATCTGCTTGCTGACTCCTGAATGCTCAGTGCCTCCATGAATACCTGGAACATAATATGCACTCAGGTATAATATCTGTGGAATGAATGAACTTGTCGTGGTTCATGCAGACCTAAGCTAACTTGGAAGTGGGTCGAACTTCTAAGGGGCACTTTGGATTATGTGGACCACCTCCCAAATTGCAAGCTGGGGAGAGGGTACTTGGGGTACAGCTGTTGCTGCAATTACTAGTGATAATGACCACTGGTTCCCGTGTCCAAAATAATAGCAATAATCATAATAGCTATCACTTATTTCAGACTTATATGTCTCCGGCCCTGCACTTGATACTTTAGGCATATTGTTTTATTGAATTCTCACAACAGCACATGTTCATTCTCATTTTTAAGGTGGAGAAACAATGGGTCAGATACATTAAATAACTTGTTGGAGGTCACTCAGTGAGTAAGTGGGAGTTGAGTTTGGGCGCAGATGCTCATTGCAGACTTTATTCTCTGAAGCATTATGATGTACTGTTGGGACCAAACTTGTATTACACCGCAGGGAGATTTATAGGGAAACAGAGAGCATAACAAACATGGGTGGGGGACTATGCCAGAAAATTTTATCTTCCGGTGAAGACAAGTGAATTGTGAGTTTTTCCCTAGCCTCATCGAGATTGGAGGTATTGATCATGGAAGGAACTGGAAAATATGTGAGATGTGTTAATGACAAACCTTAAAGACAGGTAGGGACTACCGTCCTTTATGACTAATTTGCCATCAATATGTTGTTAAGATTGCTAATACCCAAACATATCTGAGGATACTAGAATCAACATTTAAAATGGATGAAATCCAACAGTACTAATAATCTAATGAAAATGCTACATAGAAAATTGTTCTTTATTGAACTTTTTTCAATGACCTGAATTTAATTGGATAAAATTCTTTTGAGTATCATTCTAGTAAAGTTTTGGAATGAAAGAGTTATCTTCTAAACTGATGTTTGTGCATCTTTTTTAAGATGGAACACCATGTCCTCAGCTTGTTCTTCACAGGACTTGTAGGTACAACATTTTCAATAGAAGTTAAAAAAATAAAAATCCATCTTGAAGGGAAAGACTGGAAATAAAAATGACTATAATTCAGATTAATGGGGAGTAGTCAATTGATAATTAGCAAAAACAGAAATAACTTTTTTAATTTTATCATATTCAATTACAGAAACTAATTAGAAAGCATTATCCACCTTCATATCATTTCACCAAAAGACAATTTGTTGCACACCTTTTTGCTTTGCATACTTTCATTTCTCTACCATCAGCTTCATCAGGGGCTCATGACTAGAACACAACACTCCTTCTCCAAGATCTTAAACCAGATGACTTTACCATCATTCATGAACCTCTGCAGTCTATATCTTAGACTCCCAGAAGCTCTTGACTGAAAGGTTCATGAGATCAAGAATGGGCTTGGGGCTCAAGGTAGAGATCTGGAGACATTGGAGGCAGAGGAAGCTAGAGAAGTGGGTGAAATTTTTACAGGGAGAACATAAAAAGAAGGAAAGAATCCTTGGACATAAGCCTTTAGAAAATGCCGGTTTTTAAGGGGGAAAGAAAAAGAAATATGGGAGTCTATAAAGGGGATTAAGAAATAATAGAAAGGTAGGAAAAAGTGAGGATCCCAGAAGTCAAGGTCAGAGGAAACTTTTAAAAAAAATTTAAAACCAAATGTGTATTTCTGCCCAGATGGAGGTCACAGCATTTCTGGATGAATGCATTGTGAAGACAGGTTAATTTTTAAAGTTTTTACTTAGGATGCAGGAATATTGATTGATGTTTGCAAAATGTCTGAAACTTATTTATTTTTGGACATAATATATGTTACCCAGAGTAAAAAAAGAAATGGAAGTTCTCATATTTTCTTCCAGGTAATTTTTTAGAAAAGATATGAAGGTTTTCTCAAAAGGTTGGCAGCCTGGTAGCCTCATAATCAACAAAATCATCTGCATTTATTAATGTTGTTTCCTTCCAGCACTTCGATAAAAATCAGAAATAATATATTGCCCCATAAAAGTCATGTCTACCACTTCTGATTCCTTCTCATTCTGCCCATTAAAAACCACAGTCATACATATTGAGGAGGCTCTGCTGCATTAATAGAATTTTGTTTGCATTTACTAAAGTTTTAAAGTAAACAAAAAGTCAGTTATTTTGTACTTCTAGTGGTATGAGAAGGAAAACACCAATGCATTGCTTCTCCTTTCCTCCTGCCCTGCTTTCTATTCGTCACTTGACAAATATTTATATACGGTGACAGTCACTGAGCTAGAAATTAGACAACATAAAAGGATAGAGTGAGATATGACTTTCAAGAGCAAGGGACAGATGAAGGGGGAGCACCTCCATTTATAGAGGACCCCATGTATGTCAGTCACTTTGCTAGGCCCTTTATATACCATATCACCAGGCAGATCCAGGATTTTGTAGGTCTAAAACATACAATGTGGGGGTCTTCTTTAGAAAAAAGAATACGAATTTACAAAAACAAAGTTGGGTACAAGGCCTTAAAAGAGCCCTGAATCAGATCAGATCACTTTCTTACCTATAGACCTATATATGAAAAAAATCCCTTTTACACTTGGAAAAAAAAATCAGTCTTTTTACTTTGGCCTTGAAGGTTCTATATCATTTGGCCCCCTGTGGAAGTCCCTTTTGTGGACTATATTAACTAAGAATGTATATTTTCCTCTTTGAAATGTTAACTGATGTCTGACTGACAGAGACAGGGATGAAATCACTGTCTCTGTCCCCAAATTCAATTTTCTAAAGACTATTTGGAGTACCCTTCTACCAAAGAAGATGTAACTAATCTGGGTAGCCTCTGGATGCTAGGTGCCTCAGATAATATACTACACATTTCAAAGAGATATTGTAGGAAATAGACCTAACAAAAGACCAGGATCTTCAATATTACCTTACATATTAAACTGCAACATCCTGGGGCGCCTGGGTGGCTCAGTCGTTAAGTGTCTGCCTTCGGCTCAGGTCATGATCCCAGGGTCCTGGGATCGAGCCCCACATCGGGCTCCCTGCTCGGCAGGAAGCCTGCTTCTCCCTCTCCCACTCCCCCTGCTTGTGTTCCCTCTCTCTCTGTGTGTCTCTCTGTCAAATAAATAAATAAAATCTTTAAAAAAATAAACTGCCACATCCCATTTGCTCATACAAAATAGCAATTTGAACCAGCAATGACATTTGTTTTAAAGCTATTCTTTTAGGATCTCTTCATAATGAGGCATGTAAATATTTTTGAGAGAACACATAGTGGTCACTAGAAAAGGATCAGGCAGGGAAATGCCTTGCTAGTAAGAAATAATGAATAAGAGGTTGATAGTATTTTTATTTAAAAGGAAGAGTCCTGGTCTGTGCCATCCATTAGACTTCATTAATTTATTCTATCTTTGCCACATTCACCCAAACTCATATCATCAAAGCCAGCTTCATCTTCAAGTGAAATATTTTCCTCTTATTGAGAATGCCATACCCCAAGACAGATGGCAAACTGGTCATAAAGAACAATGAACATATTGGAACAAATATTGTCAAATGTTAAAAGTAGAGCATTTGATGAACCCCACGTGTATGGTCAGTACCAACAACCATTCACCCAGGGACAAATCTTTTGCATCTACATGCTCCTACCCCATTCATCCTGAAACAGATATAAATAAATACTGAAAAACAACTAAAAATCGCCTGACATTTCAGAAAAATCGGTATCATGAAAGAGCAGCACCAAACTCAGAAAAGTTGACAACTGTGGAAACCAAGCTAATAGAGGACACTAAACAATGAACAAACTCAAAAGCTTTCAGGAAAATGTTAACCATAGGCAAGAACATCAGCTTTTACAAAGAAAAAATTCAACTCAATGCAAAGGATATTTAAAAGAAGGGAACTTTTTGAACTTTTAATTGAATAGATGGCTTTTGACTTCACTTATGTACAGGTAAAGATGTCTTTCCTCACGAGTTCTATAATATCCTTAGAGACCTTGTGAACTAGAGCAAATGTCAGGAGTAGCACACCAAAATGGGGACTTACCCTTCGACCCACACTGGGTATCTGAATCTTGACTATAATCATCTACTGATGCATTAGGTATTTTCTGGTAACAATAACAATATTGAGATTTTAATTTGAGGCTCTTAAGAGAGAACACCATAAACCAGGGCAATAGAAATACAGACATATTTTGAACAAAGACGTCTTTTGAGCAAAGTAATTGAAATGAGACTATAAAGTTTCCACATTAGTCTATATGCCTTCACACAGGGAAATGATCAAAGACCTTAGGTACCACTGGTTTCTAATAGCTTACTACCCCATATCTAGACAATACTATACCATAAGAAGATCCATACTTTTTAAATACCCACGGGAGAAAGGCCTATCATAACTGTAATTTTCTTGAAAATGCCTCTTTTTTTGTAATTTTTTTATTATGTTATGTTAATCACCATACATTACATCATTAGTTTTTTTGAAAATGCCTCTTTTCCCCCGTACTTGATCCCTGCATCTGTCAAGATAACACACAGACATTTCCTTCCTCTTTCACTCCCTTAACTCCTGGCTTCCCACTGATTGAGACACTCAAACTTTAAAAAACCCTAAATTCTTTCCTACTTAATAAAAATGTCTTCCAAATTTAAAACTACTGAGAAATAATCTTGAAGTAGGAAATGTGGCTGATACACTGTGAAAAAAATCAACATAACCCTTTGGGAAAGAATTAAAAATAAAAATAACTTGGCAGGATTAATGAGTCTGGCACATTGTGCTAGAAATAATAAAGAGGATTATTTTTGTTTTTGGATGAATAATACATAATTTATTTAGCTCAGATTCCTCTCTCCATATTTCTTCATTTTTTTCTTTTGTAAAGAGACATAAATTAGTTATCAGAATCACTCTGCTGTGTATGTTGTTTAACAGTTAGCTGTAAAGTTTCAGAAAAAGCCTAACAGAAAAAAAAACATAGTAGAGAACTGGGAAACAGAGTATCCTTGTCAACTGGACCTGAGGAAGAGCAACTGACCTGGACTCCACTGGACATCCATCCTAATTATGGAACTAAAACTCCTGAGGTTATCTAATTGTTCAAAAATGGCATTATTGGGCTCCTTGCTATTTGAACTGCAGTCTGACTCCACAAAGAACAGAATGAGATGTACTTAAGAACTCAGAATCAAGAACTATAAACCCAACCTTCATTAGGATTTCAAAGCTAAACCAAAGATGACTGAATTCTCTGTATCTTTGCCACCCAAGTGAGGCTTCCAGAGCTCTCCTACAAATACAAGGTATCTCTATAATCCGAGATCTTGCAAGCATCTATCCTAAGCAGTCTCTTAAGTAGTTTGTTATTGGTGAGTGATCTGTAGACATTGAGCCCAGGGCAGATATGAATTCTGCAGACTGAGACCAAAGGAATCTTCCAGATAATGTCTTCCACCTTCACTGGCTGCACCAGTGATACAACATCCACGAAAACATTTTTGGAAAACAGATCAACTGTGAAGAGTACAACTGAAAAAAATAAATAAATAAAACCAGAGCAGACATGGAGGGAAGAGAAAAAGCCTACTCATCTTTCAGGTTATTTTATGGCTTTATAAAGACTTCCTAAAGCCCTTCCCACCCCAAGTGGAACTGGCTTTCTTCATGTGAGGCCCACCATACCCCCTTTTAACAAAGCCATGTACCCTTTTGTTGTATTTATTGTTTACATGTGAACAAAAATTTTCATAAATGAGGAATTAAAAAATTGAATGAACAAATGAAGAAGAATGTGTCTTCATTTTCAATATCTTAAATTTAATATTCTTGCACAGTTTTTTATTCTCCAAAATAATCATGACACATTGGGAAAAGATCAAACTCAAGAAACAGGCATGTTAGGGGCGCCTGGGTGGCTCAGTTAGTTGAGTAGCCAACTTGATTTCGGCTCAGGTCATGACCTGGGGGTCCTGGGATCAAGCCCCCTGTTGGGCTCCACGCTCAGGGTTAGGGTTAGGGAGTCTGCTTGAGGATTCTCTCTCCCTCTCCCTCAGTCCCTCTCTCTGCTCATGTGCTCTCTCTAAAACAAATACATAAATCTTAAAAAAAAAAACCAAAAAAGAAAAGAAAACAAGGACACCTGGGTGGCTCAATCAGTTAAGTGTCTGCCTTCGGCTCAGGTCATGATCCCAGGGTCCTGGGATTGAGCCTGCTTCTCCCTCTGCCTGGCATTCTCTCACTCTCCCTGACAAATAAATAAATAAAATTTAAAAAAAGAGAAAAAGTAAATAGAGTCTTAGCATTATAAATTGTCTTAGTCTGGACACTGAGGGAAGGCCTTTCTGTCAAGTTTTTAAATACAGTTTCAGATATTTCAATGATTTGCTCTGACTCTAGTAAGGCATATAAACTTAATATGTCTCTTTTTTATTTCTAGCTGGAACATTGTTGGAGAGAGAAATTTGGTGGTATTACTTAATAAAGGCATGCTACTACCTAAGGTTCTGATGTTTATAAGCTTTACAAAGACTTGATAATTGGAAAATATATGTTCAATATGGCAAATGGAAATTGTGTTTTAATATGTTTAATTATTTGAAATCTGTTTATAAAATTATATAACATGACTTACTAAATATGAAAATATGACTATATTCCTTTGGTGAGAATAATGAGTCTCCATGTATTTCATATTTTAAGAAATGGGTGTGTAATTAACCATTGTAGACAAATCCAACAATAGTTCAGTCATTATAGACCATCTGTTATGTTTGTGAACTGTCAAGTTAGAGCAAGTTTCAGAAACCATAAATAGCACAGTCATGTTCTTGCCTTGGGACTAGGATCTTCTGTGTGTGTTGTGTGTGTGTGTTGAAGTGGTGATAAAAAGTAGGTCAAGGGGAGAGACTAGTATTCCCAACTGGGCAGAGAGGGGGAGGAAGGACCAGAGTTTTGCTCCAATGCTTCCAAGTGAATTTATTTTCTCATCTCACAGTCTTTTTTTTTCTCCAAACTTTTTCATATTATTGAAACACAAGGAAGCAAAAATATTTATGTAACATATATATTATATATGTTATATTTATTTAATATGTAATATTTCTATACTAACTGCTATATATATATCTCCAATATTTCTCTAGTAACTGCTCCTATAAAGTCAAAACTCCTTGCCCATTTGGTGTAAAAATGGAATCATCCCATGTTGGTATTTCGGTGTTGACTTTTGGGGCTCTATCTATCCACAGGCTGTTCTATAACAGTGTCTTAGAGTATGGATCTCAAAGTGGGCTCCTTCCTCCCCCTCTAGGTTGGTATTCATGGAAATTTGAGGGTTCTCTGAGAAATGTTAAAACATTTTTTCCATTCATTATAATTTTTCCCTTGAGGAGGCAAACATGTCTTTAAGAGGACATGGAATGCACTAACCACAAAAGAGAGAATTGATCAATCTGAAATTCATTAAAGTGAAGAACTTCTTTTCAACAAAAACAAGACACCATGAAAAGAGTGAAAAGGCACGCTGAAGACCAGGAGAAGATATTCACCACACGTTTATTTGCCAGAGGACCTATGTTTAGAATAGAATTGCTAGAGTCAGCAAGAGACGGACAAACTAACTTTTAAAAAAGAGCAAAATATTTAAACGGACATTTCACAAGAGGATGTCCAAGTGGCCAATAAGCATATGAAAAGGTTTTCAACGTAATTAGTCATCAGAGAAATGAAAATTAAAACCACAGCGAGATACACTGTGATACACTCTTCAGAATGGCTACAATTAAAAAGGCTAAGAATACCAAGTCTCTGATACTCTGTTGCTACGGCTTTCAATTGTTGGAATTTGAACATTTATTTTGCAGTATATACTAATGTCGAGCTAAAGCAGCCAGACCCCAATGAGTGTGTTCTCTATGATTCCACTTAAATAAAGTTTACCAACAGGCAAAACTAATCTACAGAGATAGAACCAGAACAGTAGTCACCTCTGCAGGGTTGGGTATTAATTGGGAGATGATATGAAGGCATCTTCAAAGATGCCAGAAGTGTTTTCTATTTTAATCAGACTGATAGTTACACGAACATATACAGATGTAAAGATTAATTAACCCACATACTTAAGATTTGTGCAGGTTTGCATGTTGTAACTCAATTAAAGAAACATCTTTTATAAAGAAAGGACAGAAAGTAAAAGCACAGTAGAATCCCTCCCGTTTGAGAAAATGTGCTATAGCAAATATACTATATTTATGTACAGGAGAAGAGAAACATTAATATTGAGGAGAAAATTTTCTCAAAAAAGAACTAGAAATGCATGATGTTATATATTACCTTGAAGAGAAAATGAGTTGGCATTATAAATATTCACTATCTGTTAGAATATATTTAACATATTTAAAAAACATTCCAATTCTCTCACAATTATAAAGGCAGTTAGTTTTATTTGCATAACCTGACTTTCACAAGGAGCTCAATTTCCATCCAAAATAAATCTGGATCTGTTCCCTACATCATTTTCACTTCATTAATTAACATCTAATTTATAGGCATCTCAGCAGTTGAGGCATTTTTGCAAATAGGGCAAACTAAAATAAGTCCGGACGTATTTAAACATCTTGGCAATACAAATGGCCCTTTCCCATCCTATTTCATAATTTCAAAATCTCTTCCCCTGCAAAGCTTTCCTGACCTGCTTAATCACAAGTAATCACTCCATTCTTCATGATCCTGTAACATTTTGTTCTAACCTCTATCATCACACCTGTCTCTTGATAAACAGTATTTGCTAAACTGAGTTCTTTGAGGACAAGCCTTATTAATCTTTTAATGCATTTTGCCTTGTACTCTGTGGGCATTCAATAAGTGTCTTTTGAATGACTGAATGCATTAATAGACAATTCTCTCTAGAAACTCTGCCGAGAGTCTTGAGATGCATTTACCAACTTGGAAAATAAAGGCTGAGAAACTCCTCCACTGGTCCCTGAACTCCATAGTCGGGCTCACACTGTTCTTCCAGCCTGGAATGCTTTTATCCTTCCTTTCCACCCCCACCTAACTTCTCTTTGCTCCCCACAATTCAGCGTGGCAGTCGAGAACCTCAGATTGTTCATCTCAGACTGGGTTAGGCGTCACTGGCACGCGCCTCCATGAGAGCAGGTGTGGGTCTCTAAACCCAGCTTTTAGCATACTGAAACATTTTCTGCTTTACGTATCTGCTTCCCCCCTGTGCTCTGCCAGACCTCAAAACCCCAGTACTGGGTTGAGGGCCAGCAAAGGTGCAAAAGGGATTCAGAATAAAGGTACAATGGAGTAGCAATGCTGCTCCCTGGTGCCTCGCTCATTATCAGCAAAGAGCATCTCAAGCAACATAGACAATGGTCCCCCTGGGCTAAGAAAGCCTGTGTGTGGGCTGGAGAGCTCAGAGCCATGGGCTCAGTCTCTCCTGTCTCTGGGGGAAGAGCCATGCCAGCACTCCACTCTGTCCCAGACAAAGCACATTACTGTCACCGCCGCCTCAATTTGGGGGCTTTTGTGGGCACCCACGGGTGAGGTGCCCAGCTCACACTATCACTGGCCACTCACTACCAGGGCACGACTGCAGGCCCTGTGCTCCTTACTCCTTAGCTCAGGCTCATTTTGCACGAGGGCTTCCCATCCCTGCCCCCAGGAGGGAAGGGCATACTCTCCTTAACCTTGGACCTCTTCAGCTCTTGAATTTGACGCAGCTTTGAAGACATCGTTATGACTACCCTTTGCCCCTGTTGCCCTAACAAAGCGGCTCATGCCTCTTTCCAAAGCCAGGGCTCTGGGCATAACTTGACCAGCTCCACAAGTGGATCATGACAGCATCTCTCCTGTAACCGAGGCTCCCACAAGCCAACTAGCCTGTCCTGGGTCACAGTGCTAGTGAACAGTTCCGCGTTAGCTGCTGCTACCAGTCTAGGTGTGATGCTAGTCCTTGGAGGGGAGGAGTCACCACTGCTGGGACTTGTCTCCATGGGATGAATGGGGAGGGCCCCCTGGGGCTTCAGAGAGGGGCTGTGACAATCAGCAGCTGGAAGAATGCTCAGGAAGGAGCCGGGGTCCCTGCCACCATTGGCATGTAAGGAGAGGCCTCTCCTCCCAACTTGGCAACCTGAGCCATGTCCTCCACCCAAACCTTCTCCAATGCATCTGGATTTTGCTTCCATTTGGTGCTGGCCACAGGGGGACTTGGTTGTGGATAATCGGTCTTCTACCTCAGTCTCCTCCCCAAGTGCCAGTTGGTCTGGGCCAGAATGCTGTGGGCTAAAGCAGCCTTCCCTGGTGGCTGGGATGACTGGCCTTTACCCCACACTTTGCATTCTTGCTAAAGTGCACCTTTTTCTTGCCAACTCTACTGATTGCCAATGAACCGCACCAGGCAATAAACAGCTGGTCCAAGATCAAAGATGGGAAGAATGACAATTAGGATTTCAGTTGCTTTTACTTTTGTTTTCCTGTTTCACAGTAATGAGGCTGTGTCACAGAAAGAGGTAGAGACAATGAGGTAGCGGCCTCACCTCCCCACTGCCTCACCCAGTCCTCACAAGAGGTGCCCCAATAGGAGTCTTGGGTAGGAAAAGGAAATCACCAGTCATGAGCTTGGTGGGAGGTTCATGAACTTGCCTTTTAAACATTAGCCTGGAACTCCAGGCTTTACCAACCACCAGATAAGGCAATTGGGTGTCCCAATCAACAGGCCTACAAAAGGTTTGGCCCTGGACAGCACTCACATGCCTCTATCCTTTGTGCTTCTCGAAGGAAAAAAGAGCCATGTCTTGTACCTCTGTATTTCCAGCATAACACCAGAGCAAGCCCATAGGAGGGACCCTGAAAATGTTGGTTCATCAAATGAGTTGACTGTTCTGCTTTAGTTCCACACTCCGGCGTATATGAAGAGCTCCTGGAGGAGGTGAACAAAACCCAGTAAGGCTGGTCACATGGTCACAGGGGTTTCTCCTTTGCTCTAACATCTCTAGATCTCCATCATGTAGGAATGGACAGAAAGACATGGCAGGGGGGGGATGGGACTGTAGAAGCTGCATGTAGCTCATATGAAGAAATTAATGAACACATCAGCTTTCATCTTTCTTTTCTCATGAAGCCAAAATATCTTAAGTCCTGTATCCCATGGCTTGTCAAACATTTTTCCATAGTATTGGTGTGAAATGAAGTTTTCACAGATTTACAAAATTAATAAACATAAGGATATTGCTTTCATAAAGCTAAATTTATTCCTTTTCAAGAGAATTACCTAATATAGGGATATATATATTTCCTCAATTTTGGGCATGGAGGGGGAGAATGGGAACTATTCTTTAACATTATGATGATGGTGGGTAGCATTTTATTTTTCAAATGTCTTTAGTTGACAAAAGTTGGCAATTTCCCAATTGTTCATCTGTCTTAAGTTCACTGGTCTGTGATATCTGAAAGTTTGGGAACCACTGATATGACCTTTCCTATAGATTTTATTTTGAATCTCTCACTTGTATTTGAAGATCTTCTATGAACTTTGGACATACTTTTCATCATTGGTGATGATGAAAGTACAGAGCAGCATATAAAGCTTTGGGTCTAGCAAGTGCTCCAGTCCATATTTCACCTCTTAGGTCCATACATGTATATCCAGCTATCTTCTCAACATCCTCATGGGCATCTCAAAATTAACATATCCTAAACTGAATTCATAATCCCCAGTGCCCCAGAACTTTCTCCCATGACCTCCATGTATCAGTGATGACAATGTTATCCATCCAGTTGCATAAGCCAGTGACCTTTGAGTCTCCCTTATCCTGCACATCCAGTCCATCACCAAAATATACCTTGAATCTGATTTGTCCGCTAAAGCCAGATGACCTTTTTAAAATGCAAATCAGATCATGTCTCTTATCCTTAATCTTTGAATAAAGTATATAAATCATACACCCTGAGTACCCATATTTCTTCTCTGTAATAGTTCTCTAGAGAAACAGAATCAATGGGATTATATGTGTATATACATACACACAAAAAAGAGATTTATGTTAAGGAGTTGGCTCATTATGGAAGCTGACAAGTCCAAAACCTTCAGGGTAGAGGCTGAAGACCCAGGAAATACCAATGTTGCAGTCAACTCTGAAGGCCATCTACTGTGGAATTCCCTCTTGCTCAGAGGAGGTCAGTCTTTTTGTTCTATTCAAGCCTTAAATTGAATGAAGAAAAATCTACTTTATTCAAAGACTATCTATTTAAATGTTGATCTCATTCAAAAACACCCTCAGAAAAACATCCAGAATAATATTTGACCACATCTCTGCATACCGCATCCTGGCTTGATGGACACGTAAAGTGAACCATCACACCCTCACCTACCATACTCTACCCATACTGACTTTCTGCCAGTATCTGTCCTCAGATTCTTTATAAACGTTATTCCTTCTGCCTAAAATGTCTTGCTCCATTCTTCAGCTGGTTAACAGCTATTCATCATTCATTCATCTACTTATTCGTTCCATTTATGTGGCAAAGAGAAATCAGAAGATCCCATTTTGTATACCCAACCTCATGGAAGAAATTCCATCAGCAGTAATATATAGGGGTGAGAGCATCATACAGGACACCTAAGACTTCATCCAGGCCTGGGGAAACATCTGTAGAGCCTACCTTGCCTATTGTACAAACTAGGGAAGAGTGTCATCCACATGTCAAAAAGGTCAAGAAATTCAGCTACAAACAGTACAGGTGGGATCAGATTGGGAGGGGAGCATTGGAGATAGCGTGAAACTCCCTTCTGGAAAAAAGCAATGTGCTTAGGGATGAAATTGAGAGATCCTAGAGGAATCCCCTTACACTCTGTCACTCAGAAGGTAAGAGTAAGAGGCAAGGGCATGCCTAAGGGAATGTTGGGAGATAAACAACTTCTAGGTACTTTTTGTTCTATGAGTCAAAGCATTTGATCAATGGGGCTGCCACGTAAACAGTAGAGATGACCCAAATGCAGACCAAAACTGGCATGGAAGGGGCTCATCCCTGACACTAGTAAATCAACCAGGTAGGAAGGGGGGCACTACAGAAAGCCAAGTAAGACTGACTGGGGCTTAATATTGGCATAAGTGGTCACATAAAATGTATAGAAGAAATGGTACAGAACATAAGCTTGCTGCTGAGATTGCTCACAGTACTTCCCACTACCTCTCTCCAAGATGCTGGATCTCCAAATTTGATATGTTTGTTATTAGTAAATCAAAATTTTTCTTTGTCCTTTCAGCTAGACCAGAAGAATTAGAACTGACTGAAGAGATGGAAAATGATACATTAGACACAAGGGATATAATGCATAGGAAATCCAGACAGATAACAGAAGGTCAGAGTAGAAATAAGCATTAAAAGAAATAATATAACTTTCTTTTTAAAAAATTTTTAATTTAAATTCAATTTATTTAACATTTAGTGTATTATTAGTTGCAGGGGTAGAATTTAGTGAATCATCAGTTGCATATAACACCCAGTGCTCATTAATACAACTTTCTTAAGCTAAAAAAAAGCCTAAGTTAACATATTTAAAGAATACTAAATAGTGATTACTGGGTAAAATTCATGAAGACAGGGCCACATCTGAAAATGACATGAGGGGTTTCAAGCTCTGGAATGGAATTTAAAGTACTACAAATGTCCAGGAAGAAAAAAGCGAGATTACAAATAAAGTGAAAAGTTAGATTGGCCTCACATGTCTTCTATACAGTAGTAAACACAAGAAAGTAATTGAATTCTGAGGGGAAAATTGTAATCCAAAAATGACAAATCAACGTCCTAAGGAATGGCAATATAAGACACAGAATCAGGACTAGGAACAGGCATATTTTGGGCATGATGATTAACTTAATTGAATCACATTAAACCAGTAACAATTACTAAGCAACTAGTAGAAATTAGAAACTGCAGAGAAACAGAAAGGAAAGGTGGTGTGCAATAAAGAAGAATAAATGCAAACCCTGCCACTGGCTGGTTATAGATCTTAGGAAAGTCCGTCTTTCGGTCCTTGGTCCTTTGCTTCTTCTTAATCTTCTACTTTGATTTCCAAGCCCAAGCCTGGGGCGCCCGGGTGGCTCAGTCTGTTAAGCGTCCAACTGTTGATTTCGACTCAGGTCGTGATCTCAGGGTCATGATCTCAGGGTTCTGAGATCGAGCCCCACCTTTTGCTCAACAGGGAGTCTGCTTGAGATTCTCTCCCTCTGCCCTTCCCCCTCTCTAAACTAAATAAAACATCTTAAAAAAATATATAAAATAAAAGCCCAAGCTCTACCACAAAAGAGATTCATAGGAATAGGCAGTAAAAACAAACTTGCTCTTTTGTCTGGAATGATCATCACAGTGACCCTGCAAGTTCCCTGAGCTCGGAGAAGTCCCTCCTATCTACAGAGTGAATGAAGCAAGGCCTTGCCTGGTGGCTGTTCTATAACTTTGGCTCCTGAGCATCTGTAGCCCTCTGGGCGGCATCACAAAAGCTTCTCTGGATAGTGAGTAGGCCAGGAAATCAAAGGGGCTCGGCAAACAGCTCTGTTCTCAGGTGCGCATTAGGCTCCAGAAATAGAAGAAATAAGGGGCTGGCTACCTGTTCCTGACCAGGAGGCAAGAAAAAGTTTTCTTCCTCTCTAGCTAGCCTGACAGTGGGATCCATCTGTGACCTGTGAGTCAGAGAATCAGGCTCATTATATGTGCTCTATAAAAATCCTTTTGAATCTTGGTTATTTTAGTGGTTCTTTTGTAGCATTGAACATAAAATGCCTAGAGGGAACTAAACCCATGCTAATTCTAAATGTTAAGTGGATGTACTTGATGTACAAAAAAGAAGCATATTTCTGGGCTCTGGGATATCATGAGCAGTCCAACATCAAGGCGGATGATCAATGATTAAAAAAAAAAAGGAAAAGAAATGTGTAAATTTAATTGGCATTATTAGCAAACTTGCCATATTCTAGGCAACACTGATATTTGACCACAAACAAGACTAAATAAATGACAGCCTAACATTCAACCAACCAAACAACAAAATAACAAGAAAGGACCAAGACATAATTTTAATTGATTTTTTTAGAGCTAATGCACTGCAGCTTACAAGATGAAGATATTTAAAAAATAAGATCTCCACCTATAAAAACATGTTTTTAATATGATGGTTAGGGTTGTGATAGCTGTCAATGCAACTAATTTTAAAGAAAGTAAAGTCAGAGCTGTTAAAAGCAAGTCAATATACTTTTCTTACTCTCCTTAAAATTACTATCTTCAACCTCTTCAAGTTGTGAATGCTGATTTGTCATCAGCTTTACCTAACGTTGTTCTGGTCGGGCCTAACTCAGATCACCTAAGGTATAGATCTGATTGTGGACAGTTCATTCACTTATTTCTCACATTCAAGGAAGGCCTGCTCTGCAGGAGGCATGTGGGGACCAATGCCTGGATTCTGGATCTAGCTCGTCCATGAAATGGTCATTCTGCACTAGTTAATGTCACCTTTCTGAGCTCAAATTCCCTCATTTGTAAAACTATCTGTAAAATTACAGAATGATATTAGAGCATCTCTAGGTAACTTTTACACTCAAAGATTACTTAACTCCATATCCAACAGAGACAATGCCCAAATTCTCTATAATAACTTAGACACTGGAGAGACTTCAATAATTCTCTCTGGCCGCAAGACAATTACCAAATATAGTTAGTTGTACACATGAGACTCTATACTGATACTCAATGATAAAAAATATTTTAAGATACAGGGGCGCCTGGGTGGCTCAGTTGGTTAAGCGTACACTCTTGATTTTGGCTCAGGTCATGATCTCAGGGTCATGAGATCGAGCCCCACGTTGGGCTCCAGGCTCAGTTCGGAGTCAGCTTAAGGTTTTCTCTTTCCTACTGTTCTCCCTGCCCCCCATCATGCTCTCTCTAAAACAAATAAATAAAATGGTTAAAAAAATATTTTAAGATATAGAAACACAACTTAATTATGTACAAAAAGTGATGATAATAATAACCCTGGCTATAAAGCATGTGGCATTTTTCATTAGCATTAACAAATATAATATGGTAGTTGTGCAGGAAAAACCTAAACTCTTCCTCCTGTGTGTTTCTTCCCTATTCTCACGCTGTTACCTCACTTAACGGCACTTGGGACACCGAATGTGTGCAAGATTTCCCCCCACCAAAGATTATCTGCAACGCCCGCTGGGAATTCTACAATTTAACTCCAATTTGCCACTATCTCCCCGGAGCTAGCTTCAGAACCCACAGGTTGAGGGCTGGGTCCCGCAACACAGCCACCTCAGTAGCAGGTCCAGGGTGTCATCTGTTCTTCTGGCCAATCGGCTATAAATTGTGAGTTCCCGTGATCCCCTCTGAGGATTCAATTAATTTGCTGCAGAGATTCACCAAACTCAGGAAAATAATTTACTCACTATTTACCAGCTTTTTTTTTTTTTAAAGATTCTATTTATTTGAGACAGAGAGAGAGATAGCGATAGTAAGAGAGAGCAGGAGCAGGAAGGAGAGGGAGAAGCCAGCTCCCCGCTGAGCACGGAGCCCGATTTGGGACTATATCCCAGGACTCTGGAATCAAGACCTCAGCAGAAGGCAGAGGCTTAACCGACTGAGCCACCCAGGCGCCCCTGTTTATCAGCTTCTTATAAAAAGATGGGATAAGGAATACAGATAAGCATCTAGAGGGCAGAGACATGTAAAGCAGCAGGTACGGGGGTGGGGTGGGGGAGTGGTGCGGAGCTTCCATGCCCTCTCCAGGTGCACCATTCTCCCAGCACCCCACGTTTTCACCGCCCCAGCCGCTCTCCAGATGCCACACTACGGGGTTTTTATGAAAGACTTCATCACGTAGGCATGATCAATCAATTACCCCATTCCAGTCCCTCTCCTCTTTCTGGAGAATGGGGATGGGGCTGAAAATTTCAAGCTTCTAATTGTGGTTTGGTTTTTCTGGTGACCACCCCCCACCCAGGAGCCCCCAAGGGTCACCTCATTAGAACTAAAGATATTGCTATTACCCAGGAAATTCCAAGGGATTTAGGAGCTCTCTGTCAGGACCCAGGGTCAAAGACGAAATATTAGAAAAAAGGATACTTTTAGTGCTCTTATCACTTAAGAAATGACAAGGGTTTTAGGAGCTCTGTGCCAAGAACTGGAGGCATATATATATATACTCTGTTATATAATAATAGCATGACAGAAATATCAGCAAGTTCGTCTCTAATGAAATAATAATGGCGCACAGGATGGCTGTCAACTCATTACAAATTAATTTTTCATGACCCCTAGGCTAATGATTAATTTTACTGCTCATGGTATGCACAATATTCTGCGCATTATAAAGTAAAAATCTATCAGATTGATTTAAGATATTATAAAAATCAACTAATATCTGTGAGGTGCTTACTTATTGATGAATATCAGGTCCATCAATAGCATGGGTTTGAGAAATTACTTCTGACAGTATGAAAGTAACTCTCATTTTACCTTAAGGTAATAATAAATATTACTTTAATAAATAATATATTAAAATAACACTTTGCCTTGCAGTGGCTAGTTTCCTATTCAGATTTAGCCAAGGCATGACAGTACTCTAGCTAGGAATAATCCCTGGGGCAATCTGCCCGTTGACAAGTTCATGTTCCTTCCAGAAATGACAGGCACTTCCGCCTCCAAACAGAAATCTTGACTTGTTTTTTCAAAAAAGGACAACGTCTGAGGTTTAAGCATACTGGACGTACACTTCTTTATTTTCACATCCGTAATAACTTGTGCTTCAGGGATAAAGAAGGTATCACAGATTCCATCTGTGACTGTGACTTGTAACATTAATCGCATCCTTCCAATTATTTGCCTAAGAGCAAAGGACAAATCTACACCACTCATGGTGGGCTAATCTAGGCCACCCATGTTTATAATAAATGACACAAAATATATTTATCTGATGCTTATTTTATACCAGGTACCTCCTAATTCCTTGCTAATTGGACTCTTGCCAGCTGAATAGCTGTTGCAGGGTCATGCAAAAAAAGGCCTCCCAAATCAAAATGGAAATTTGGCTAAAACAAATCCAAGCGTGCATGCAAGTGAAAACACTGAAATTATGTGTGAGATACGTATGTGCACACGCACTTACCCATGCATGCACAAACATGTATCTGTTGGAATGCATATACACATATCCATATCTTAGCTTGGTCTGCTACGAAAGCCTGGTGTGAACAATACCACAGTTGCAAAAAGTACAGCACCCAGATCACTGGTTTCTTAAGAGCAGTGTCTACCCTTCTTTCCTTAAATACCTGAGTAAAGTCCTGAAAGTTATGATCCTCCCTGCTTTGCTCTGCGGGTACTAATATATTAAAAGCTAGAGGCTAAGAAATGCAATTAAGACACAGAGCGAGTCAACAGGGGGACTGAGATTTTAGTGAGGCTCTGACTCCTAACCACTAAGCCTTGATAACCTTTGACACGCGCGGCCTCTGTCTTGCTTCAAATCAGCAAGGACGAGTTCATGGTGCTAGGCTGAGCTCATCATTCACTTCACAATCAGTGATTCCTCCCAATATCTGTGAACAGTCCCATCCTGATGCTTTAAAGAATGGGAGGAAGCCGGTAGAGCGAAAACATATTTAGAAGTTATTTCTATGAGATCTGGCGTCTTACTCAACGTCCAAGGGCTGGAGGTGTTTGGATAAAATGCGACTCACAAGAAAGACATCATGCACTTAAGGTAAAAGCAGGCTTTTTTCAGAAATTCCACAAAGTGAGTGGGATTCCAAATCTCCCTCACTTCTTTTTGAAGCAAACCCTAATTCCCGTCTAAATCTGAACTCTAATTCCCCTCCTGAATCCCCTCGTGGGTCGCATGTGTGCAAGGAACAGGTTTCTCGTACGCAATTGAGGTTTGGGGGTTAATGTTTTGTGACTACCCTTCCATGAGTCATACAGAAATTTGTACATTGACACGGGGTACCACTCAACCCAAGCCTAAAGTCTGACTTAGCTTAGCATTCAGGCAGTGAAAAGGGGGAGACACTGAGAACAGAGGAACGCAGCCTGAAGATCCAGGTGGAGCAGGGACAACGCTTTTCACCTGGAAGGCAGTCTCCTGGCCGCCACCTGAAGCAGGGACCAGAAAAGAGACGTGAGCAGTGAGTGCTGGCTCTTAGAGCTGAGATCGCTTATGGCAGAGAGGGGCTTAAGCAAGAATTGGCCGGTTGGCAAGCAGAAATGATAGGGGCTCGTCTGGAAACTTCAGGCCTTGCAGGATTAAAAGAAGCGGACTGCTTCTATACCGCAAACAGTCAAAAATAAAACAGAAAAGATTTGGAGGACAAAGTCTGAGTAAGGCCCAAACCCAGCTGGACTTTATATTAGTAAAATTAAACTCTTCTGTTAGGCTACTAAGATTCACGGGTATTAGCTCTTCCGGCAGTTAATGTACCTTTGTAGGTACACGTTCACTATCATATTTAATCATGGTAACACCCATTCTTCCCAACCAGGATTTGTGGATGCACACACACACACACACACACACACTCACACTTAGTAAATAGGCTCTCTAAGAACCATATCTGAGCTGAATAAAATCATTTGAATTTTAACAGTGTTATCAGTGCTGTGAGCCTTTGCATTAGGGACATTCAGTATTTAGTACTGAGACTGTTATGACCTTTGATTTTAATACTCAAAATCTTCTATTTTCTCAGTTGCTAAACTACTCCTTGCTTTCTCGTTAATGAATTTAAAAGTTTAGCTGCTTGGCAATGTCACATAGTCTGTTTTTTAGAGAGAGAAGAGACGTTCAAGTAAAAAAAAAAAAAGAATCTTCCTATCACCACCTCTTAAATCCTTTTAAAACCAGATTGGGTAGACCAAAGGCAAATATATTATAAAAAGAATGGTATAAGGCACAGAAATGGCAAGCATCATTTTTCACCATAATTTTAGTGATCTTACGGCTCTGGCATTGTTGGTGAGTTAATATTTTAAGGCAAAATATTCCTATCACAGTCATTTTGATCTTTAAATGAATAATAAAAATGGATTTCCCCCTTGTAACTATTGTGGCTTCCAAATAGTGTGAAATGCAGACATGATACATATATACCAGAAACACACATGCACAAACCACACATTACACATATAGCACACACACCACATGTATACAACGCATATACCACCCACACATGGCAAATAAACCGCACACACACATACACCACACACAGCACATATACACCACATACGTACCAAACATATAACATATATACCACACACACACACAACACACATACACCATACCCACACCACACTTTCATCACGTAAAACACACACACTCACCACACATAAACCACACACACATTGTACACGCACCACAAACATTACATACATGAAATATATACCACACACAACCACTAACAGCACATACACCACACATAACACATATATTGCACACCGCAGATATACCAGACACCAGACATACACCACACAAATACCGCTCATACACCTCACACACATCACACACACACCTCACACACACCACACACACACCTCGCCCACCACACACACACCTCACACCCACCACACACACACCTCACACACACTACACACACACACACCTCACACACCTACACACACACACCTCACACACCACACACACCTCACACACACCACACACACACCTCATGCCCACCACACACACACACCTCACACACACCTCACGCGCACCACACACACACCTCACACACACCACACACACACCTCACACCCACCACACACACACACCTCACACACACCACACACACACCTCATGCCCACCACACACACACCTCACTCACACCACACTTACACAGATACATACACCACACACCCCACACACACCACACATATATACCACACCCACACCAGATATATTGCCAACACACACACCACACATTCCCCTCACATACCGTGCACACAAATCCACACCTTACAATCATACAATAAACTATTCACACATGTACCACATACACAGCAACATGACCACACACACAACAGAAATATCAAGCAGACAGAGCACATAGAAAGGACACACAACCGTGCATATAACACACCACACATATTCCACACACACATTACACACTATACCACGCATATATTCCATGCACACATACACCACACTTAAAATACACACTACACATACATCTCACGTATACCAACACACCACACATATACCACAAACAAACCACACAAACACCATACACACACTGACACACTAAAAACAAATAGTGTGAAGAAGAAATTTGGCAATGAAATGGTTAATGTGGTCAATATTGTGATTAATGTGATCAATAGTCAAACTCACAAAAAATAAACTTTGAGGCTTAAATGATCCCAAAGAATTTCTTAGGTAAAGACTCCATCTTCACCTTATTAGATACATAATAACTAACCTAGGGGCATGAATACAAAAATAAAAAAATATTTTTAATAATTTCTGAAATAAAACTGGCCCTCATTAGGAAAGCTGCATTACAGAATAGTGTTAATTTTGTAGAAATTATTTATAGAACAATTATTTGTAGAAACTTAAAAAAGTGTTTCTAGCAAACTTGCAAAATTGTTTCTGCCACCCTGATGAGATATTTATTTTCTAAGGAAATGTTCTCATGATAACACAAACTGATGCTACATACAAATTTTTCGCTGTTGACATTGCTGTTTTTGTTTTCTTCCCTTTCACTTTGCTAGGTTTCCTTCTAGAAACTGGTTCTTATGAGATTTGATTTGAGGACTAAAGGCTATTAAATCATGTAATAATATTCTAGCATTGGTTTCTCAAGAGGATTTACTACTTATTTGTGTGTCGTCTCCAGAAGCCAGGTTTTATACCATATTCATGCATGCTATCACTTAGCTAAGAAATGAAATAACTTAATTTCTTCTGGAAAACGGCATTGTTAGGAAATGCAAGGAAGTCGTGTTCAGGATGCCACGACGATGCATCCACTTCTGCGGGAGGTTTTTCTGTGTCGCAATCTGTCACAAGGGACGGCAGATGGCCAGTCGTTTTCTAATGACCTGCAAACATTCCGTAGCACCATTCACCCTGCAGATCATTAGAAAATATTTATCTGAAGTGTATTTTATACAATACATTTCCCTTCCTGGTTGCAATTCACACTGACTCTTTTCCCAGAAAAATGCATGTTTTTTTTTGCGGGGGGCGGGGG
Source organism: Eumetopias jubatus (assembly GCF_037043125.1). Classification (NCBI taxonomy): domain Eukaryota; kingdom Metazoa; phylum Chordata; class Mammalia; order Carnivora; family Otariidae; genus Eumetopias; species Eumetopias jubatus. The sequence goes on along the minus strand of NW_028274808.1, from coordinate 25,698,114 downwards.
CCGGGGTGGGGAATGGTACCAGACCTAAAAACTTTCCATTCCCCTGGGCTCTGAATTGTGAGGGGCTCCATGCCAGGGTTGAGAGAAGAAGGCTGTCAGTAAGAACTGAACGTCTGCGTGTGGAGTGTGGTTTGCATCAGCTTGCTGACTGCCAGGCTGACATACTACTAGTCTTTATGTTCTAGATTTCATTGGCCGTAGGTTGTCTTTGAGGTTCATTTTAATCCGATACAACTGCATAAAAGGGCTACATTTTCTATTTTCTCTGAGCATAGAAATGTCCTGGGTGGGGAAAAGAGCTATGGATTAATACCCAGATTCTGGGTATTAATGATGGGTTGACTTGGTCAACAGGACCCTTGATGCAAGTGTCTGAATCTTGTTCAAATGAAGTTTCCCTGGAGTCACAGAATCTAACACTTATCAATGCTTTCTGTTTGCCCTCCAGGACTGAACTGAATTGGAGACCCTGACTTGGGGTGGCTTATCTCAAAGCTTTCTCCATCACCAAGAGCATCCAGTATCACATCTTTCGTTTATTGCCCAGAAATCCAAGATGATGACATCTAGTCCCTGTCGGAGGAAGCTTTATAAGGATTTCAAAATGCAACTCAATGCTCTTGTACATAACTCTAAATAGGGTATAAGATTGCAAGCTTATTTGAGTTGTGATTCCCAATTCCATTTAAAGACATTAACTTTTTGGCTCAGCATCAACCCAGTATTTCAGTTTATCCTATGGTCACTTAGGGACCAGTGACTGGGGGGATCACTGCCTATTTATGGACTGAATGTTTGTGTTCATATGTTGAAATTATAACCACCAATGTTATGGTATTTGGAGGTGAGGCCTTGGAGAGGTGATTGGTGTTAGATTAGGTAATGACAGGCCCTCACAATGGGATTAATGCCCGCACAAAAAGAAGGGGAGACATGTATGCTTTCCACATGTGAAGATACGATGAGAAAGATGGTTGTAGGGATGTCCCAAGGTTTTACTTTGACTGATTTCTGGCATCCTCCGTCTTTTTCATGAACTAATGCTTCCTCTTTTCTGCCAGTCCTCCCTGATACCAGTTGCCCCTCTCCTGGTTCTTCTTTGGATTTCCTGCTTCTCAGATAATGCCCAACCCCCTAACCCACCCTTGTGGGTATCTTTATCCCTGGGACCCAGCCACAATTGGTCCAATCTATATCACTATGAATTTGGCACCACTTATAGGGAATACCTGATAAGTTAAGCTATCAAAGTACTGTCATTAACCATGCCTACCATTAACCTTGGATAGATGATCCTCACATTGCCTAGAATTGGGATTTTTATCCAAAATATCTGCCTCTTATAAGTCATGATAAAACATAAATACATAGTGCTTTGCATTTTAGTGTTTTAGGTACTCCTATATTATATGCCATTTTGAAGATTCAAGTTCCCAAAGTTAGAAGATTTATCATGATTGCTCTATGGCTAGACTTTTCTATTCTAGTTCCATTAACAAAATGCCCTTTTTAGGAACATGGTCTAAGGATGTCTATTCTCACTGAGCCATTATAGAAAGTCTTGTGTTGTGATTTCTGAAAAAATTAAATTCCAACTCTATAAAACATCTCTGAGTCGATTTGTTATTCCATTAACCAAGACAGATCAAGATGCTTATGGTTTTCTACACCCCCTTAAACCAGTATTCCCAAAATTGTTCATTTATTGGCACACATAAAAAATGATAAAATTATATGGCCCAGTGGAGAAAGTGGAGGAGTCTGCTCACAGCCTGAGATGAATGATGCAGGATGAAATGAAAATATTAAGACTTCACAAATGCCCATGAAGAGATATACAACATCATTAGTCGTTGAGGATATACAAATCAAAACCACAATAAGGCACCACTTCACACCCAATAGGATGTCTGGAATACAATAAAATTTAAAAACAAAACAAAAGATAAGTGTTAGCAAACATGTGAAGATAATGGAACTTTTGTATGTTGCTAATGAAAATGTAAAACGGTGCAGCTACTGTGGATAACAGTTTGACCGTTTCTCAAGGGGTTAAACATGGAATCACCATATGATCCTCAAAGAGTTGAAAACAAGTACTCAAACAAGAACATGCACTCATGTGTTTATAACAGCACTATTTAGAATAACCAGAAGGTGGAAACAACCCAAATGTCCATCAACAAAGAGGTAAACAAATTGTGGCATATACATTGAATGGGCTATTATTTGGCTATTGAAAGGAATGAGAAGTCCTGATGTATGCTACAATCTGAATGAACCTCCAAACATTATGCGAGGTGAAAGAAGCCAGACACAAAATGTCTCATATGACATGATCCCACTGTTAAGAAATATGCATAATAAATCAATCCGTAGCCACAGAACACAGATTAGTGGTGCCAGAAGCTAGATGGAAAGATGGCTTAATGGGTTAGGATTTTACTTTGGAATGGTTGAAAGGTTTTGGAACTAGACAGAAAATGGTGCTTGCCCGACACTGTGAATCTACTAAATGCCAATGAATTGTCCACTTTAAAGTGATTAATTTTATCTTATGTGATTTCACCTTGATAAATTATTTTTTAAATTATAGAAGTGACGTAGAAGTGGAGATTTTAAAATTCTCCACAAATTTGATCAATAGATGCTAAGGCCAACAACTCAGGTGCAAATTTTACGTAAAATGTATCTGTATGTTCCCGAATGTCTTATCCCATTAACTGGAAAAACTGTGCCAAAGAAAAGATGGATTCCATTTCATTTGAGCACTCTTAATATGAGTTATTTTAAAAAGGAAAAGAGGTCAGTTTATTGGGGTAAATGGACAAAGGACGAAAACAAACTACATTGGAGAATAGGAAAATCATGCATTCTCTACTTATTTTCCTACCCTTTTCCTAAAGCAGGATATGCTCATGGTCACTGCATTTGTTTTTTCATGGAGCTAGATAATGCTAGAAATGAATGGGACATTAGCTTTTGGACTATAGCTTCACTATAGCCAGGCTCCACTTTAAATCGCTTGTTGCATAGAGAAACAAATAGTAGTTGGATCATTTAAATTCATCAGAAGCAAATAAAATATACACCATTGTGATGGTTAATTTTGTGTGTCCACTTAGGCAAAATATGGTGCCCAGTTGTTTGGTCAAACCCTAGTCCAGATGTTACTGTAATGGTATTTTTAGCCGTGATTAATATTTACAATCAATTAACTTTAAGTAAAACATTACTCTCCGTAATGTGGGTGGGCCACATCAAAACCACTGAAGGCCTTAAGAGCTAAGACTGAAGTACCCTGGAAAAGAAGGAATTCTGCCTCCAGATCACAACATACAAATTCTGCCTGAGTTTCCAGCCTTCAGACTCAAGACTGCAAATCTATTCTGACATGAGTTTCTAGACTGCTGATTTGCCATACAAGTGTGAAACCTGTCAGCTCCCCAGTCACATGAGCTAATTCCTTAAAAGTAATATCTGGATAGATAGATGGTAGATCAATTGATTGATCGATCCTATTGATTCTGTTTCTCTGGAGAGCTCTAATACAACCACTTCAGCATCGTCCCCTTACACTGATCTGGGGTGCTGCTCCTAGCTATTAAGCTAAGGCCACTGCCACCTCACCAATACCCCCCCACCCCCCACCCCGAGGCCATTCTATCAAAAGTCAGGGTTTAGCTGTCCCAGGTTTATTTACCTTAGGCTCACCCAGAGAAACCAGGGCTTCATTATTATTGTTCTTTGATTCATGCTGTTTAGCAAGACAAGGTTTAACAATACCCAAACCACAGACGAGTGGTGTAATTAGGTCTCAGTGACAGCACAAAATACCTTTAGGCCAAAGTATATCCAAAGGCTAAATGTATTCAGTGTAATATTAATTCCTCAAAGAAAATAAACTACAGCATTCAGAAGGAAGTGGTTGACAGCTATTTTCTTTTCATTATCCCCTAAGATGAGATAATAACAAAAAGAATTGTAATAATCTCCTCTGTGCAGCCTGAATCAAAGCAAAGGAATTTGGAAGTGGCCAGAGTTCTATTTCATCTTGTTCCAGGGAGACAGAAGATGTATAATGCAGACATGTGAGAAAAAGAGCAAGGATCTGCACTTATGTGTGGTGTGCAGTAACTCAACCAACTTCCTCAGGGGATAAAACCTTCAGAAGAGACCAAGAGAAAAATATGGTTTTTAGTATTCTTATATAATTCAACAATGAGGCTTTTCATCTATGATGCTCAGTGTTATCAGTAGTCAAAAAATATATAAACTAGAAAAATAATGAAACCTAAAAACCATCTGATCATTTCAATAGACACAGAAAAAGCATTTGATAAAGTACAATATCTATTCATGATAAGAGTCCTCAACAAAGTAAGTCCAGGAATGGATAAAGAGGTGAAGTATACCCTAAAATATATATATATACATCCTATATTATCCTAAATATATATATATCCTATATATATAGGTATATAACATATATATATATGTTATATACCTATATATATAAAGGATATAAGGGACTATTATTCAGCCATAAAAGAGAAAGAAATCGTGCCATTTGCAATGACATGGATGAATCTAGAGAGTGTAATGCTAAGTGAAATAAGTCAGTGAGAGAAAGATACCGTATGATTCCGCTCATATGTGGAATTTAAGAAACAAAACAAAGGAGCTAAGGAGGAAGAAAAAGAGAGAGAGAGGCAAACCAAGAAGCGGACTCTTAGCTATAGAGAACAAACTGATGGTCACCAGAGGGGAGGTGGGTGGGGGGAATGGGTGAAATAAGTGATGGGGATTAAGGCGGGCACTTGTGATGAGCAACGGGTGTTGTGTGGAAGTGTTGAATTACTCTATTGTACACCTGAAACTAATATCACACTGTATGTTAACTATATTGGAATTAAAACAAAAAATAAAGATGAGATAATGAAAAAACATTAAGCCATTATCACCTATCAGGCTCATAAAAATTAATGTAATGAGTTACACATCTGCAATTATTAGTGTGGAACAAATACAGGCAAGTGAGAGCATAAGAGGCAGAGAGACATATGACAGGGTGTGATTCCATGTTTATTAAAAATATCTCCTACATTTGAATCAACATGTTTGTTTGCATATGTTTGCCTAGAGAAAAATGGATTTTTCACACCACAGTGCTAACTTTACTTCAGATAAGGTGGAGTTGTATAAGGGACTTGGGGGAGGATATGGGTGAAATTGTTAATGTTCCATTTTTATGCTCCTATATTGTTTGACTTTCTGTTATTTATATTTTAAAATTTTCTGTGTATTATGTTTGACACCTTAAAAGCCTTTCTGGCTGAGGGGAGATCTCCGCCCCTCCCCCCCCCCCCCCCCCCCCCCCCGCCCCCGGGCTAGCCGGTGCTTAGAGATGGTAAAAGGCTCAGCAGGAAATGAGCTTTTGGTGGGCAAACTAATCAATCCAGAGTCATATCTCCTGTATGGTCCCTGTACACCAGGAGGCAATATTCCTCTGCCTTAATCACCTCAGGCCAGGCATCTAGGGACCATCCCTACAGTTTAGAGCCCTCAGAAAGTATTGAAACTAGTCCGTCCTAACCTGTTTCCCATGCCCTGCCTTGCCTTTCCTGAAAAATGCCCAATACAGGCTCTGGCTTTGGTTTTCCCTTTGCTCCTGCTTTCTGGCTCCTAACTCCCAGGAGGCTTCCCCATGTGGCCCTGTTGGGGGTGCAGCGCTTCTTGCTTCTAAGACTTACGAGAATAAGAAACTGTGTTTCCCTGAGTCTGTCCTCTGTCCCCGCTTGTGACCACACCTGACTGACCATCACATACCAAAAAACATAGAACAGACATGTTATACAACCACATATAATTTCTGTCATTTAAAAACATCTAATATTTAAATAAAATAAGCTTTAAAATGAAACTCTAATAGATACATTTAACATATAATTAAAAAGGAAGATGGGGATTCACTTCTACCTGAAGAATGAATCTTAGACTCTTGTGTTTTTATGACAAAGGACTAAACAATGGACACCACCATGAGGCCTGATGGATTTGCATCTATCCAGTCTCTTCTCTGTTCCAGAGATGGCACAGCTCCATCCTGCCTGCCTCCTGGTCACCCCGCACCCCCACCCCAATCCCGCTAACCTGTATTCTGCTGGGAATGATGAAAGAGCACCAACTAGGGATGTTCTAATGTCATTACACAGTTCACCTCTCTGGGTCTCACTTCTCAACTAAAATGGCGGCCACATGAGAAGACCTTTGTCTTGATGCCCTCACTACCTAACTGCACCCCTTCCATTGAGCCCTTTGATACAGGATTATCTCAATAGAATTATAAGCTGCTGGTGGAGATATTTAATTTTAGCCTCTCATTCTTTAATTTCAGTATGATTCAGCCTATTTGTTTCAAGCTTTTGGCTTCATTTTAGGAAGCAGATGTTTAACCTCCTGTTCCTTGAGCTAGTAATCTCTATAATTAAGAGTTCTGAAAGAATACTGGAAGGGGTACAACCTAGTTCTTGGATAAAATTATATCTGTGCGTGGGAACTGTATTTCCTTCCGATTCCTTTAATTATAATCTTGTGCGTCTGTAGCATTTGTTTAGCATTTAAATTTTAACAACAAACTTCACTTGAAAAAAAAATGCAGAGTTTCTTGAATGATTTCTTCCAAATCATCTTTTATTTTCAGTTACATATTTGCAGCCAGTGAATTTTTATGGATTTTCAAGTTTTAAATGTTTAGCAGACTAAGCTAGGTAATGGCTTCGCTCTGCCACATGAACAACTAAACCCTGAAACCTGAGTGGCTTTAATAGAATAGCAGTTTCACACAAAGTGAGGTAAACCAGTTGGCTCTCCTCACTTTGAGATGGTGCCATCTGGTGTATGGGACCTTCAAGGTCACCATAGTAGGGCAAGAACTGGTGAAAGAGGTGTGTGGGATCTTTCATGGGCCAGGACTTCAAGTGATTTGCCTCACTTTTCTCCAGATTCTAACTGGCAGACCCATGCCCAACCCAGCTGCAAGAGAAGCTGTAGACATGTAGAGGGATATTTGTTAATCCAAAAGAAGAAGCAATGGGTGGAGGGCAAAGAGAGGGAGGATACTTATGAAGCACCATCAGTTTCTACATTAGATAAAAGTATTTAAAATCAGTCCACAAAGTAGAAAAACAGAGCAGGAATAGGACAATTTTAACAGTGTGCCTCTTCAGTTTGTTTGACACTGTTCACTGGACTCCAATATGGATACCAGGAGTACCGATTCTTACTTAGAATATGTGAAAGGATCAGGGCACCTGGGTGGCTCAGTCGATTAAATGCGTCTGCCATTGGCTCAGGTCATGATCCCGGGGTCCTGGGATCGAGCCCCATGTCGAGGCTGCTTCTCCCTCTCCCTCTGCCCCTCCCTCCCTCATGCTTTCTCACTCGCTCACTCACTCTCTCTCTCTCAAATAAATAAAATCTTTAAAAAAGCATTCTATTAAAAAAATAGAGTATGTGAAATGATCATAGTTGGTGGCTGTGTGTGGAGCAGTCAGTGAGGGTGGGTTCAGTTTAAAATGAAGTAAAAGTTATGAATGGCCCCTGCGAAGGGTGAAACCAAAGGAAAATAGGCTACAGTGTTGGTGTATGAAAAAGAGAACAATATTCACATAGGAGATTTGCAGAAGTAGCTAGATTTTCAGGTTCAGAAGTTTTGCTTCACACATTGCTCCTTCCCTCATTTTCATTCCTAATGCTTGCCTCAATATTCCTCTTTCCACTTCTCTACTTTCCCTGCTTCCCCTGATTGGTCACAATAAAAAAAAAAATAGAAACTTTAATCCAAGGGGAAAAAATGTAGAAGTTTAGAGACAGGCTAATATTGCCCCAATTTTTATAAAGAAAATAGTAATACAGCCAGAGAGCTCAGAAAATTAAGCCTGAGGCTCACTTCTGTCATAAAATATGATGAATAAAGATAGTCCCTTTTCTCAAGTAGCTCACAATCCCATAGGAGGAAGCAAACTGTGATTATCACATAATATGATGTGGGATCTGAGGCTCTACAAAGTACAATGAGAGTTTAAAGAGCCAGCAAGCATGTCTGCCTGTGGTACAGGGACTCATCCCAGGAGAGATAGCAGAGCGTATCTCAAAAAATGAGACACATGCAAAGTCAAAGCAACCTGAATTAATGTGACTTGGTCTACAGGAATGAGCCAAGTCGGATGTGGGAAAATGACAGGACAATGCTGGAAATACAGGCTGGGGTCACAGGCTGCCAGTCCTCCCAAGCCAGATTAAGATATTTGAACATTGGGACGCCTGGGTGGTTCAGTCGGTTAAGCGTCTGCCTTCAGCTCAGGTCATGATCCCGGGGTCCTGGTATCGAGCCCCACATTGGGCTCCCTGCTCAGCGGGAAGCCTGCTTCTCCCTCTCCCTCTGCTGCTCCCCCTCATGCTCTCTCTCTCTCTCTCCCCCTCTGTCTCAAATAAATAAATAAAATAAAATCTTAAAAAAAAAAAAAGAAAAACTGATGTCTCCACTTCCTTGCTGGTTGTTGAGCGGGAGTTGCTCTGAGCTCCCAGAGGTCCCTTTCACATTCCTTCTACATGGCACTCCCCAGACAGTTCACAGAATGGATGCTTGCTTTCTTTTAGGACAGCCAAAGCACATCTCTTTCCTCTCTTCTCTGACCAGGGGTTCATGTGCTTAGGTCAGACACACCAGGACGATCTGCCTATCTTAAGGTCAACTGATACGGCACTTTAATTGTATCTGCAAAATCTCTCCACAGCAGTAAGGAGATTAGTATTTGATCAAATAACCAGGGTCCAGGAATCTTGAGGATCTGGTTTAGAATTCTGCTATAGTCAACTTTACATTAATATCAACAAAGTATGTTATAGAATAATCCATGATAACCTTGCAGGTTTAGATGAAAGTAATGTAGGTGTTCTAAGAGCTATGTAAATATCTGTACTCAAAGAGTGATGATTCATGATTCATTACCAAAGGAATCCATGAAAAAGAGCACTGATCTTGGAGTCAGGGAAGAATCTGGGCTCTTCCACTAACAGTGAGTTCACATAATAGATTAAACAGCACACACACACATACACACACATACCTTAAATAAATGAAAAATGAATTGTATGTCCTTGAACCCACTTATCAGGTCAATATGAGAGTTGCATTAGATATTCTGAAAAAGGCTTTTTATCTCCAAAATTGTAAGGATTATAAACTACAGGGGGTGAATTGCCTTCCTGCAAAGCACCATGCAATTCTCATCTTTCTTCTGCCCTGTTTCACATTTTAATCTGAGATTTGGATAAGTTCATTATTAGCAATTATTTGGTTGAAACAAATCTGAGAGACACACTAAGTAACAGATAGCAAAAATCAATATTAAATTTTTGGCAGGAATCTGGAAACAAAAACACAAATAATTAGCCAATACTCTGACTAAATAAAGATTGTTGTTGGAACGTAGACTATACTTCTCAATAAATATAATTTCAAAGATTGTAATAGCCCTAAAGTCCTACTTGGTCAATTCCTGAGTGGTGGGTTACCCCAGCTCATGTTCTACGGGCTCCAGTGAGGCTCTGGGTAGAAACGTCACCTTCCGCTCCCCTGAGTGTGGTCAGTGTTCTCCACCTGCCACTGCTCTCCAGCCCATCATTTCCATGCTCCCCAATCCCTTACTATCTCATTTCTTTACACATCTTGCCCTTCAAGTCAATATTTACCTCCAGTCGATCTCAACTAGATGTTCATCTAAAATACTTTATTATTTTTAAAAGTCATAAGTGGTCATGTTAACACAACAGAGTTACACCTTCCGCGTTAGGAGTGGGTTCTAAAGTTAACCTGTAAGGTAAAATGTCCTATAGTCAAAATTGCCACCGTGTATTCTGTGGGAAGATACTACACTGAAGACCAGCCTATGGTATTTCAGTAAGCCCGGCACTGCTATCCCTCCGTCGTCGGAACAGACTGTTGTTTCTTCTGTTAAGCATCCGATGAAGTGGTTGGCTTGCATTCAGGGGCCATATTGTACCAAAAAATACACATCTTAGACTATTCAACCCACACTGAGCACAACGAGGGGCTCATTCTGGAGGCCATTTGGTTTTCAACTCCTAAAATTAATTAATTAATTAATTATTTTAAATTTTATTTATTTATTAGAGAGAGAGAGCACAAGCAAGGGGACCAGCAGAGGAAGAGAGAGAAGCAGACTCCTCGCTGAGCAGGGAGTATGACGTGGGGCTCGATCCCAGGATCCTGAGATCATGACCTGATCTGAAAGCAGATGCTTAACCAACTAAGCCCCCCAGCGTCCCATCAATTCCTGAAATTATTGAAATGAATATCTGTCTTCAGTCCATCTCAAATGCACTCCTAATGAGGTTGCACTGTAGGCAGATTAGAGAAAGATGGCAGATTGAAGTGTGTATGTGTGTATAAATGTGTACTTTTTTAATGTGTCCAGAAAACAAGTTGGTATGCTCTCAATTGAACAGAAATGATGAAAAACCCCTAAAAGGAGATGGGATATTTGACTGAAAGATCATATAAGTAAGAGAGCACTGCAGTGGAAGCTGGATTGAAGTGCTCCTTGAGGTTGTTGATGGGAGAGCTGGAGGGAGCGTTGGAGCAATTATCAAGGTAATGGTTGGGGAACAGCAAAAAGAGCTTCTAAGCCAGTCAGGCACTTCCTGTCTCCCACATGCGCCAAGCAATGCACTGCACAATCACCTGTCCTCATGTCCAGAAGTCTTATGAATGGCATTCAGGACCCTGCAGCACATCCCAACCCTCCCGGACAATCCTTGCAGACAGGCTGTGATTTTTTTAAAAATACAAAACTCACTATGTTAAAAAAAATCAATAATCATCAAACATTTAGGGAAAATTTATATAATAAAATGTACACCAAATTTGAATTTTTTTGCCTCCAAATTTGGCAACTTAAAAAAATGGATAATATCCAACACGGTGGAGAATGTGAAGACATAAATTCTCTCTTACAGTATTGGTGGGAGTAAAATTATTACAGATACTTTTTTGTGGGTCACTTAGCAGGATTTAAAAAATGTTAAAAGATGAATATTCTTTCAACCCAACAATTTCTCTCCTTGATATGTATCAAAGAGAAAGTCACACATGTGCATAAACAGAAAGTCTTAAAACGGTGCACAAAGAACAATGTACAAGAAGTCTCACTGCAGTATTATTTGTAAGAGCCAAACAAAAAAAAGGGGGGGGAGAGAAAGGAAAAAAACCCTAAATCTCCAACAAGGCAACAGTTAGAGAAATTAGAGTACTTTGTTACTATGTGTATTAGTTTGCTCAGGCTGCTGTAACTACATGCGGGGATCCGAGTCCTGCATGACTTCAACGACAGACACTTTTCTCACAGCTCTAGAGGCTGGAAGTCCAAGCTCAGGATGTCAGGTGGGGTAGCTTATCAAGCCTCCTTCCTTCCCTCACAATGGCTGTCTCCTCTGTGTGTCTCGCCCCTGTGTTGGTCTGCTTATATGGACACCCACCCTAATGACCTCATTCTAACTCAGTTACCTCCTTAAAGGCTCTATCTCCAAATACAGCAATATTCTGAGGTACTGGGGATTAAGACTTCCACATCAGTTTTGGGGGGACAAAATTAAGCTCACTGCACTATGATGCTATGTAACAGTTAAAAAGCAAACGATGGTGTGTGCAGACATAGTTCTCTAAGATATAAAGTTAAGTCTCTGTGCACATTGATCCCGTTTACTTAAAAAAAAACAAAAAACAAAAACATTTGTTTATGAGGTGATAGATTCTACCTCAGGAGGAGAAGCTGGGCGGAGAGAGATGATCAACATTGTTTTATATGCATTATTTGAATTCTTATGAGGAGAATGTATTTCTGAATTATTTGTTAACCTCTCTCTAAAAAAATTCCAAAACCAAACCAAAACAAAATAATACAAGCTCGCTATAAAATATGATTTGGAAATATAAGTCAGTAAAGAAGAAAAGTTCTCCCCTCGGCCTTCTCCAATGCACAGTGGAGTGGACCCTCACACACTGCTTTCTACATTTACACAAACACAGGCAGGGGAAGGCAGCACAGATTGACTGTTTGAACTGGGACACTTTCATTTTTTTTTAAGATTTTATTTATTTATTTGACAGAGAGAGAGAGAGAGAGAGAGAGAGTGAACACAAGCAGGGGAAGCGGCAGAGGGAGAGGGAGAAGCAGGCTCCCCACTGAGCAGGGAGCCCGATGCAGGGCTCGATCCCAGGACTCTGGGATCATGACCTGAGCTGAAAGCAGACGCTTAACTGACTGAGTCACCCAGGGGCACTTTCAAAAGCAGAAGAGGCACAAGTAGTAATTACACTTAGAGAAAAAGCAAACCAAGAACATCTTGGCAAACCTAGAAGAAAGGTTGCTCTGCATATGTATATGATTTTTCCCCCTTACATAAATAAGATCATATTATCTACATTGTACTGGAACTATTTTGGTCATCGGCTCTACCTCCTGGAAACATTCCTCATCAGAAGAGACAAGTCTTCCTTACCTTGCCCTTTCCAATGCCCACATAATATTTCATGGTGTAGATGTACTGTAGTTTATTTAAGCTGTTATTGATGAGAGTGACCTTCTAAAATTATTTAGAAGCTTTTAAAATGGAAAGTTAGATTCTCCCCACCTAGTCCCTTCCCCCCTTTGCCAGCTTCTATTTGGCAGTGCTTCTGGTGGTTAATTTCATTATTTCACATAATTTCATAACTTACTGATTTCCTAGATGAAAAATTTGGTATCTATATGAAAGATGAGAAATATAATGCTTTTATACTGCCTTCCACAACCCCTCCCTGCCTCCAATTTTCCAGTATATTGAGAAATTAAAATGATTAGGGTAAGTCCCACTGATGTATGAATGAGTATGGACTCCCATATCTAGTTGCATCCCTATGCAAAGTGAGTTCCAAAGGATAGAAAGATAAAAAATAATAAAAAAGAAGTTGTGGACAGGAGGCTATCCATTGGGGGAGGCTCTCCTGCTTGGGGCCCCTCCATATTCCTCCCCAGAGGGGCAGTTCTTCCCTATTTCCTCCAATCTCATCTCACCCAAACACAGGTCTTCCTTTCCTTGATGTTCCTTCTAGCTTGGATGGGCTGGTCATTTGTGTGGAATTTTTCATGCATCAGCTGGGACTCTCTTTACCAACGTATATCTGCCTGTCCATTTACAAAGAATATGAGGAAAGGGATGGAAAGGCTCCCCCAAGTGTCCTCCATTATCTCTGTAGTAGTTACTGCTTATGCTCACCTGTAGGCAGCAGATCTGCTTTCACAGAGTCTATTTTACCAAAGTCAAAGCCTGAAAACACTACTGATATATCAGATGTGCAACCTGCCAAGTATAAAACTCCCCTATCAGAGAAGGGAGATGACTCAAGCCCTAGGCTTGTCACTGTAATTAGATTTAGAAATGAATGATTGCATTAAAGGGATTACAAATCTTTTCAGTTACCTTGATTTAATCTCTTCTATTAACTTAATAGAAACCTTGGGCAGAGGAATCAACCAGGAATATTATTATTTCATTAGCAAATGAAACTGAATCAAAATAACAAGAGAGACAAGACCCCGCTGAATGTATACAGCTCCTGGCACAGCATAGTAATACAGTCTTATTTGTTCCTTTTTACAGATTTAGGAAGGAGGAAGGAAGGAAGGGAGGAAGGAGGAAGAAAGGAAGGAGGAAGAAAGGAAGGAAGGAAGGAAGGAAGGAAGGAAGGAAGGGAGAGAGGGAGGGAGGAAGGAAGGGAGGGAGGAAGGGAGGAAATAAAGGAAAAGAAACAATTCAGATAAGAGGATTTCTTAGCTAGAAATCAGTAGGATGCTAGCTACTGATTTATGTAGCTAAAATTATGCCTCACTTAATCCAGCCCTTGAAGGAAACGGGATTGCAGGGTAATGTCCTAGAAGTTTTATGTCTCTTGACGATCCTGATTCTATGGCTCACACACAGATGTATCCTTGTGGGTCTATTATACATGTGGAGTTGGGTTGATGGCCCAAGGAGCAGGTTGACTGGACTGAGAGTTTCCTTACTTAAGAAAAGGCCAACAGATGATTTCCCTTGGTTCCAAATGTGTGGACCCTGGACTTAAGAGAGGGATGTGCTAAATTTGAAAAGGTGATGTTTAGGAACTGGAATATGTAACTCTGAATGTAGGGCCACATTTCGATAGATTAAGGCAGTCTCTGAGGACACCATGCTTCCTGTGACAATTTAGAAGATCGCAGGGGAGGGGTGGTTTGAGTATTCTTACATAAAATCTTCGGCTTGCTTTCTGAGATGTTAAGACATAAAAGCAAGAATCTTATTTCAAAGTTGTAAATAACTTCAGTAGGCTTCAAATTCTGGATCTCGTAAGTATTTGATTTCTTCTTTATGCTTGAATATTTGTTGAGTTCTTTCTACCATCTGTAAGTCCCTATGTGTGCATTCCAGAGACTAGAAAAATGAAAAAGGCAGAGAGGCCTTCATCTCCAAAGGGAATGTGGGGGACAGATCTGAAGTGCAAGGAAGGGAATGGTATTTGGGATAATTGAGGGTGGCAGAGATATGCAGGGTGGGAGCTGAATATGACTTAGCAAGCCAAAAGTTCCGGGTTGGAACCCTCACAGGTGGGTGCAGCTTTTAAAAATTATCTCAGCATCGGATTGTTAATGGAGTATTTTCCCAGATCTGGGGGCTGAAGAGAAAATTGAGTAGTGAGGTTAATTTAAAAATCCATTTTGGCATCTGGGTTATACATACTGAGTCCTGCCAAGTACTGTCAATATCTTGAATCAATAGTTACCTCCTATCTCTGTTGGCAAGTGCATGCTTCAAATGTCATAAACGAAGAGCTGGCTGATGAGGGCTTAAAAGAAGCATCTGACCCTACAGTCGAATCCCTCCAACAAACTGTTTCCAAGTCAAAGTCTTCACAGACAGATGAGATAAATGCATTTTAATATGTCCTTGCTGGAAATCATCTGACAAAAGCATCTCTGTGAAATTCCTGGAACCAAAAGACTAATAGACTTAAATATTTTGCTGCTGTCAGGTTAGAAGGCTCTTGGAATATTGAATTTAAGCTAGAACATTAAGACTAAGCTTTTCAATCTTCTAGCTACTGGGTAGGAACTGACTGATAAGGACAGTGAGATGGAAATGAAAATATATCAAAAGAGCCTCTTAGATTGTCTTTACTGTACTTTGATCCATCAGCCCGTTCCCTGATGCTTGGCTCCCAAGGCAACCAGTGTAAGTAATCAGAACCCACTTGTGAGTCCTTATCAACTGTGTCGAGAGGGCAAAGAACACCAGGGAGAGTAAGACTGCTTATTTGGGAAGGCTAGCCAACTGTGAATTAGATATTCTCTAAGACTGTTCTTAGACCAGAAAAAGCTAAAATCATAAATCACAAATTTGAGTTCTGGGAGTAGGGAGGAGTAAAAACGGATTTTTATACTGTATGTCAGGCACCAGGCTAGGCGCGTGACATTTCATATCTCGTTTATTCCTCCAAACACCCATAAAGGTAGATGGTCTTACTACCTTGTTAGAGGATGCAAGCTAAATGTTTGTGTCCTTTTATTTTTTTTTTAAAGATTTTATTTATTTGACACAGAGAGAGGGAGATAGAGAGAGAGAGCACAAGCGGGGGAGCGGCAGGCAGGCAGAGGCAGAGGGAGAAGCAGGCGCCCGCTGAGCAAGGAGCCCGATGCGGGACTCGATCCCAGGACCCTGGGATCATGACCTAAGCCGAAGGCAGCTGCTCAACCGACTGAGCCACCCAGGTGCCCAATGTTTGTGTCCTTTTAAACCCCTTGAGTGTTACTTGGTGTAAATTCTGCTCATCTGAGAGTCCATTATTGGCTGATCTTGAGATGCAGGGGAAATACTACAGTATATAGTGAAGATGCTTTTCTTAAGCAAAAGTGCTCTGCTTAAGAAAAACAGAGAAGGACGGGAAGGATAAGAAGAGTGGAGGAGAAGGAAAAGAAAAGGCTGCATGAGAGCCCATCGAAGAATGAAGCGGAGGAAACCAAGGGGCTGGCGGCTGAGGAGACGTATCAGGATGGAAAAGGACACGTGTGTAGGATTTTAAAATGGTAACTTACTTGCTAAACGATCACGTCGTAAACCATTTCCTCCGTTTCTACTCCCCTCTTACAAAAAACAAACAAAACAACAGCAACCCTATTTTAATAAAACTGACCTTGAATTTGCTTTGTGGAGAAATGTTAAGTCTTGCTTCAAAGGGGGTGTGGAGTGGAAACAGAGGCTGCCAAGGCCAAGGGGTGGGGAACAGCAACTTTGGAAATTCACAGAGTCGGGGCAATTGAGACTCCAAGAGTTTTGGTGACTTCCTCAAGACATCAGATGTAGGAAGCAGAGCCAGGATTTGACACCAGATCTGTGTGATCACAGAGTCCATTTATCTTCTGTCAATACCAGTGGGTCACTAACTAGCGTGGTCCCTGGGCCCACGGCTGCAGCAGTAGTCTTGTAGGGGAACTTGCTAGAAATGCAAACTTTCAGCCCCCACCTCAGACCTGCTGAATCAAAACTCCGGGGGTGGGACCCAGCAACCTGTACTTTAACAAGCCCTCCAAGAGTGCCTGGGTGGCTCAGTCATTAAGGGTCCAACTCCTGATTTTGGTTCAGGTCATGATCTCAGGGTTGTGAGACTGACCCCACATTGGGCTCGGTGCTCAGCTTGGAGTAGGCTTGAGATTCTCTTTCTTCCTCTCCTTCTGCCTCTCCCCCCACCTGCATGCGTTCTCTCTTTCTCTCTCTAAAATAAAATAAAATAAAATAAAATAAAATAAAATAAAATAAAATACAAAACAAAAAATTTTAAAGAACCCCAACCAAACAACAAGCCCTCCAGGTGATTCCGATTCATGCTCAAGTTTGAGAACCACTGTTCTACAGTAAATAAAGACTCTATGCCACACTGTCCTCCCTAGGGGTTTAGTCAGCATTAAGGTCAACCTCTTCATCCTACAAACAGAAAGCTGAAATTCAGAAAAGTGAATTGACTCGTCCAAGGTCAGATAGCTAGTCTTAAAACAATAGCTGAAACTAGAACTCAGAATTTTTTTTAAGTTTTAATTCAGTTAACTTTCCACATTTTCATCAAAGTCTCCAAAAAACTCAATATTGCCAAGCCTGACAGGAACTTCCTAATTCCATCTAACCAGACCTCTTGGCCATGTTTTAAAGAATTGGTCGCTCTTCCCTTCTTGAATCATTTTGATCTCTTGGCTTTGACGACACCACACTCTCCTGGTTTTCCTCTGAGGAAGAGGAAAGCCGCTCCTGGCGTCTGGGAGCTGGCCTGAGGCAGCCAGTCAGGCCTTGCTGCACTTTAGGAGCTGGCCTTGCGTTCACAGCTGGGCCCTGGTGTTCTCCCCTTGAACATGAACAGTTTCATAGAACATCAACCTCAGATAAGGTCACTCTGTGACCACTAGGCATCAAAACAAAAAAACAAAACTGCTTCATAATGCGGTCTTAACAGAGTCCTATGTGTGAACATTGTCCAAACCTACAAAATCCCAAACATCCCCTATCCTGGCTCATCCAAGGGACCGCGGCCTCCGAATCAATTACAGTCTTGCCCTGGCTCTACCCTCCCCTTCTTCTCCAGAGATCTGTTCAGAAATCCAATCACAGAATTCTCCCTTCCTGACAGCAGCTAATCTAAACCAAAAAGCCCTGCTTCACTTCTCAAAGTCACGGACACAAGCCCAGATCTTATTAAGAGAGTCACTCTAACACTTTTGTTGAGATTTCCATGGTTCCCCAAGGGGTATGTTTGCCCTTTGCTGCAACAGGTAATAAACTCGACTTCGTTCACCTACGGGCATGTTCCTGGGGGCTTTGGCTGGAGAGCATGGACACTGCCTACCTCACTGCTGCTTTTCTCTGTCTCTTTGCTCAATCTTCTTCCTCTTTCAAATGTCTAGCATTCCGTTTTGCTACATACTCCCCTCCCTAACCCCCCTCTTTTCTCTTCTCTCCACACTTCCTCTACAGGAAATCTCATCCATAGTATTTGTGTACTGAAGACTCCCGCATTTATACATTCCAGTTTTAGCCTTTCCCACAAACTTTGATCTCTCGTGTTCACCTGTCTATACCATATATCTATGTGAATATCTAACAGGCCTCTCGTACTTGCCCATAATTCAATTCCAGATTTTTTTCCCCTTCAAACCTGGCCTACCCCCAAAGTTTGCCATCTTAGAAAATGATACCACAGTTAATTCAGTTGCCCAGGTTCAAAAGCCTTGTAATCATCCTTGACAATCCTCAATCTCTTTCACTGAGCATCCAATCCATCAAAATCCTGTGGGCTCCACCTCTACAATATATTCTGAATTAAACACTTCTCACCACTATCACCTGCAGCATCCCACCATCATCTCTCTTGCAAAAATAAATAGCCTCCTAATTAGGCTTCCGGTCTCCACCTTGGCTCCCTCTATTGGGGCAGAGACCAGAATCTAATCTTGTGAGTGTAGCAGAAAGAAATTTACTAGAAGCCATTTTAATGGCTTGTAGAATCAGTAGGAGGACCGAAGAAGCAAATGCCAGTTTGAGCCCCCAATAAAAACTTTGATGATCCATTGTAGAACCAGGCCACCAAGGGAGCTATTACCACTTCTACAATCACTCAACTGGCCAGCACATGCATCCAGCACTATGCTGCTTTGCCACAAACAAAAAACCACCATGATCAGAAGTCACTTCTCCTGGCAATGATACTTTCCAGCAGAAAATAGAAAAACCAAATGGCTCATGGCCTTTCCCTTACTAAATGTCATGCAAATGCATCTGATGGGCAGAACCTCTATCATGGAGGATGAGGTTTTCAGCTTTCTCATCTCTGCAGGATAGGGAGGTTCTCTAAAAAGAGGTAGGGCTACTGAGCCCTAGGCCCCAGGCCCCAGTACACTCCCTTATTTCACCACTCAAAAGCCAGAATAATTCTGTTAATCATAAACCTTATCATGCCACGACCCTGCTCAGTACCATCACAAAATGGTGTGCCAATGCTTGAATGGGATCCCAAGTTCTTCCAAGACTTCATCTGGCAGCAGGCTCTTCCTTGCTCTTTCTGATGTAGCAACTCTGGCCTCACAGGTCCTCAAACACGCTAGAACATACCTACTTCTAGACCACCTGCTGTCTGCTGTGCCCCGAGTAGCCTGTAGACACTTACCTTGCTTGCTGCCCTACTTCATACAGATCTCTAGCTGAAGGCCAAGGCAGCCTCCCCTGAGTACCCTAGTGAAATAGCACTGCCCCTCACCCTCCATCCACACCTCTCCCACTTCACCCTAACCCCTCGATCACACCTCTGTCATTTTTTTATGTCTGCATTGTGCTTCAGTTTTCCTCATATTTGGGACTATATTTATCTGTTTACATGTTTATAATCTGCCTCACCTCATTAAAATCTAAGCTTCACGGCTTTGTTTTGTTATACTTGGGACCAAGAACGACAGTGTCTGGTACATGGCAGGTGCTCAGTATATACTTGTCAAATAAACTGATTATTCAGCCCATCAAGATAATCCCTGAAAAGACATGTAGGTATCAGTAACAAAGTACATGTAGTTCAGATCTACAATTCCTTATCTTTGATTCTGAACTCCAAAAAGCTCTATTAACTCAAAGTTTGTTTTTTTTTTTTTTTTTAATAACTCATCTACTTTGTTCATGGAGCACTATGTTTTTTTAAGATTTTATTTACTTATTTGAGAGAGAGAGAACGAGCGGGGGGGGGGGGAGCAAGGGGAGAGGGAGAAGCAGTCTCCCCACGGAGCAGGGACCCTAATGTGGGGCTCAATCCCAGGACCCTGGGACCATGACTTGAGCTGAAGGGAAACGCTTAACCGACTGAGACACCTAGGTGCCCCATGGAGCACTATTTTTACTTGAAAGAACAAATTATGGAAAACTACGGTTATTCAGACTTGGGTATTTGGCAAACATTTTCTTGAAAATGGAATGAAGTAGACCTATTGCTTCAAAGAAAACAACTGACAGTGTTTATTGCTCATGATAAAATTTAAGTTAAGTGAAAATTAAAATTTTGGAGAACGTGTATTCACTATGCATTACCTTGTGAGCCTTCCAATACTTGACAACTTTTCTGATGAGAATGGTGGTGATATTAATGAGTAGAATTTTTAAATTTTGCTTAAGAAATGTGTTAATATTTGGAAGGTCAACAAAACTCAGTAATACTTGCCAAATGACCTATGTATCATGTTGCAAAATGTATGGGTAAAAATCTATTAAAAGTGCAAGGCAGATCAATGGATTTTAATGAATTAGACTATAAAAATTTCATTGATAACATTTCAGATTCCACATTTTTACTAACCTCATGAAACTGCTCTATATCAAGTTGTGGTGTAGTATCAAAGAAAAATATCTACACTTATCTGAAAATGTTATTAAAACACTTTCCTTTCCCAAGCACATATCTGTGTGAGGCCAATATTTTTTTCACACATTTCAATCTAGACAGCATTATCACAGCAGATTGGATGAAGAAGCAGATATAGGAAACCTACTCTTTTTTATCAAGCCGGATATTAAAGAGATTTTCAAAACTGTAAAAAATTGGTGGCTCAGTTGGTTCAGTGTCTGACTCTTGATTTCAGCTCAGGTCATGATCTCAAGGTTGTGAGATCAAGCTCTGAGGTGGGCTCAGTGCTCAGTGGGGAACCTGCTCAAGATTCTCTCTCTCTCCTTCTCTCTCTGTCCCTCCCCCCAGCTCCCTCTCTCCCTCTCTCTAAAAATAGATAAATAAATCTTTTTAAAAATGTAAAATAATGCCATTCCTCTCATTATTTGTTGTTGTTGTTTTGGAAATTATAGTTCTTTTCTTTTTAAGATTTTATGTAAGGGGATTCTCTCTCTTTAAAATAAATAAATCAATCTTTTTTTTTTTTAAGGAATTTAATAAGGAGGATGTGGAGCTCACAAAATGTTGTAGCGAGTAAGTGAAGAAAAAGATTCCGGGATGCATTTCCAGGAATGCCTACCAAAGCCACACCACAGAACTAAACAGCCAAGGGAACTGATGCATGAACTACAAGAAGAGGTTATAGAATCAGGAAGTGAGACCACAGCTGTTGCTCAGAACCATGCCCCTTTGCCATCTCAGCAAGCTGCCGAAACAGGAATCCATCTGTCAAATTAGGAGTAGCCACCGTCACTGCTGCTTCCAGAAGTTGCTGCCTCCACCAGGATCCAAGCCTATAAAGATATGCCCATGCACTGTTTTTCTCCTCTCTCTCTAACTCAGTTCAAATACAAGTCTTTTGTAAGTACCTCCTATTGGTAGAACCAGACTCACATCCCCAAACCCTAGTTATATGGAAGTCTAGAAGCAGGGTGGGATGGCCATTCAGTGAGGCATTCCCTCCGCTGTGTTGACCATAATCCTTATCTTGAACCCTAACAGCAGCAACAACAACAACAATAACAAAATAAGAATATATAGGCAAGTATTTTTATAATCATGGGAAGGAGAAAGATTTTATAAGCAAAATGCAAATCCCAGAAGCCATTGCTCAAAAAAAAAATTTACCTAAAAATTTAAAGCTGTTATATGACCAAAGATACACAAACAAAATTAAAAAGACTTGTAACTGACTAGGAGAAAATATTTGCAACATTTATAGTAAACAAAGGATTATCTAGAATTTATAAAGTCTCTTTCAAATCAGTAAGAAAAAAAACCCAACCCAGTGAAATCAGAGAAAGTGAAATAAGTAAGTAACTCACAAAAGAGCTATAGATGGCCAAAGTTGTTCAACCTCCTTAACAATTAGAGGAATGCAAATGGAAGAAATAATGAGGGTTTTTTTTTTATCTAGAAAATTGGCAAAAAAAAAAAAATTATAAAGACTTTTAATGTCCAGAACTGACAAGGGAGTACTCTCATACACTGTAATTGGGACAATACATAGGTGGGGTTTTTGTGGAACGGCACTGAGGAACATTCACCAAAATTTTAAATACACTCTAAATATCCTTTGATATTTATACAGATACTCCACTTTTCACTTTCCAATCTGCAGGGACACTCATACATGCACACAAAAAACAGACAAATGCAATGATTTTTTTTCATCATGGCAGTTCATCATAAGGGCAGAGATAATGTAAATCCCTATCAATAGAGAGATGGTTAAATAAAATGTTGCAAATCCACACGATGGATGCCACAGCAGCAGTTAAAAAGAACGAGGCAAAGCTATGAGTACGGATTACGAAGAGTTTTGTTTTGTTTTGTTTCGTTTTTTTAAAGAATTCCTTTTTATTTTTTAGATTTTTATTTATTTATTTAACAGAGATAGAGAGAGAGCACAAATAGGCAGAGCGGCAGACAGAGGGGGAGGGAGAAGCAGGTTCTGCGTTGAGCAGGGAGCCCGATGCGGGGCTAGATCCCAGGACCCTTGGTTGATGACCTGAGCTGAATGCAGCCGCTTAACCGACAGGCGCCTGAGTGGCTCAATCGGTTAAGCGGATTGCGAAGAGTTTTCAAGACACAGTTCTGGAATAGATAAAACGAGTTGCAGAATGATAGATTGCAGGCAGACGACATTTAGGGAAGAACTGTTCCCTGTCACACCTGTCACCTATGCACAGGCAAGTGTGTGTTGGTGACCTTTCAGAAGTCCAGAGGGACAACACGCATCCTTACCAAAGCTTACTTCTGGGAAGAAGAGCGTGTGAGGTGAGAAGGAGATTGTGAACAGGGCCTTTTTTCCCCCTGTACATCTTCCTTATTGTAAATTTTTACCAAAATATAGTTGGATATTATTTGTGCCATGAAAATGGAAAAGCTTATTTTGCTGTCCTTGTAATATTTGGCAATAGGTACATATTTTCATATTTCAGGGCATAATCTGAGGCTGTTCAACACGGCCATGGTGGGCATTTTCAAGGCTTAGCTGTGTTTCCTGAAATCAGATTGTGTTTATATTTTGGATAATGGCTATATTTTTCAGAATTAATTTCATATCATTTTCACCACCTTACTTACTTACAGGATACATATTTCTTCATTCCATATTCGGAAAATACTTTGTATTCTCTTTTCTGTTTACAGGGCTAACTACTGAGGCTTCAGGAATAGAGTCAGCATCGCCCACTGCCACCTTCCTAATTTCTCCCCAATAATTATATCCCCATTTTTCCACCTCCATAGAAGCATGACTCTGTGATCAATTACAGAAACCACACAGGAAAAGGAATATATGATAGAAGACTCTAAAAATTTTGTCTTTCCTGAAATCATGCAGCCGTATTGATTTAGAGCAGTTGAATCATTGCCATCTCTTCTGTAAATACATCAATCAGACAGAAATAGCTTATGAAAACTGAACTTCCTCCTGCTCAAAAGTGTTGTGAGCATAGGGTAACTGAGAATCATGGAAGAATTGAAATTGGAACTGGAAGAATTTGGGTCAAATTTAGTGATAAATTTCCCATCTGTGAAAGTTATTAAATATTTGAAGAATTCTAAAACTCCACTGAACACCTAGTCTAAGAAAAAAAAATTGCACCCCCATCATTGTCAATGGCACATTAGCCACTCCCCATTTTATAAGTGCCTCCCATGTGCCAGGTTCCAAGCCTGTCACTGAGAAGTATAAAGATAAAGGAGCCATGGTCCTACACACAAGGAATTTATCAAACCTGTGGAAGAAATGAAACCCACTCATTCATCCATCCATCCATCCATCCATCCATCCATCCATCCTTCTATTTGTTGACATGTATTACTGGGTGCTAATAAAGGCCAACCATTGGGCAAAGCACTAGGGATACAATGGTGACCAACACTCAGCTAGGAACGTACAGTAAGGTAACAAAGCTCTGTGACCATTTAGCAAGACTATTCTGCCTCTGATAAGAAACAAACCTTCAAACAAGGGACATTTGTGCTGAGTCATGTGTAGGGTTTTAATAGGTAAGGACACGGATCGAGGGAACATCAGGTAGAAGAAAGAGTAGGAGCAAAGGGAAGAGAAACATGGTAGGAGAGCACATCCTGGCATACTGCATCACTGAACCTCAGTACACAATCAACACGCTAGGATATCCGATGCCGTAACAAACAACCCCCAAGTCTCACAGTCAAGTTTAGTATTCACATGGAGATTCATGGACCTATGATTCTAAGAGTTCTGTTTCCCATACGAATTCTGTGTGTGTGCATGTGTGTATGTGTGTGTGTATGTGAGACACACACACAGAGAGAGAGAGAGAGAGAGAGAGAGAGAGAGGTCATATCACAGAGGAGGTTGTAGGGAGCAAGGACCAACACTGCAAAGGCATACATCACTTCTGTGCACATTCTTTGGGCCAGAATTAAGTCACAGGAACATGGTCCCACTTAACAGAAAAGGAGGCTGGGCTGTGCAATCTCCCCATGTGCCGAGCAGGTGAATGGAGCTGATTTGTCGATCACTAAGCATTATCTCTGCTAGACTCAAGATTATCTATAAAGGCTAATTCATGTAAGGGGACTACTGTTTAGCATTTAAGTATTTAGTATTAAAGAACTGATACACTCAACAGAATCACCGTCATGCATATTGCAAGCAAATGTTGAATAACTATTGTGCAAGATGAAGTGCTAGATTCTGAAATGCAAGAAATGATATAATCTACTGAAGGGGTTGACAATTCAGGCAGGGGTCAGGACTTACCTTTAATGAGAGCAATAACATAATGTAAGGTATGGCAAGTGCCAAAATACACAGCAATCCTTTACATGATTTCAGTTTATGATTCATGTCATATTACTATAAAAAAAACCCAGATATAGTGTTCACTGGGTTTCCATATATAATTGTAAGGTAGGCTTACCCTACTTCCCAAACATAGAGACAAATGTATTGGCCCTTTAAAACTCAGAGCGGTGAAAAAGAAAATGGAAGATGTTAACCAGAAAGTAGGATTTGTTCTCTGAGGGAAGATGCAGTTCACATAGCTGTCATGGTGATTTTTTGTTTGTTTGTTTTAGAAAGAGAAAGAGAGAGAGAGAGAGAGAGAGAGCACAAGCGTGCACCGAATGGGGAGCCTGCTTCTCCGTCTGCCTCCGCCTCTCCCCTGCTTATGCTCTCTTTCTCTGTCAAATAAATAAATAAAATCTTAAAAAAAATAATGATGTCTTTAACTGGTGCAGTTATGGATTTTATTTTGTTTTTCATATAATTCTAAAATTTCAGATATTTTTAAACATTGGTTTCTTTCACATGCTCTCTATTATCTCAAAAAGCCCTTACAGCTTTTAAACTTGGTATGCACACACAATTGCTTTTTTAACATGATGGGATTCTTTTATGTTGTTTTCTCATGAAGACAGGGAGACTTCCCTAGGGAAACTCTTTGCTTTATTCTTATGTTAGAATAATTGGCCAGCAACATTAAAGATTAATCTCCTAAGAACCAAATCATTTTGTTTTGTTTTGCTTTGAGATTTTTTTTTCTCTTTTAGTAATAGCTCGGTGGTAAAGAGCTAAAATATGATTTCAAATCCTTGTTTTCCTCCTTCTTTCTCTAATATGCACCTGGAGCCTGAATCAATACATGCTGGAATAATTCCAAATAATCTCTAACGTCAACTTCCACTAACAGTTGAACATGACAATCGGAGATACAGAGCTCTAGAACTCCAAGCCATTTCAGATTTTCTTCAAAGCCGGGGCTTTAATACACCTAATTTATACATATACTATAATTTACGAATTTTAAGGATAGATTGAATTTTTGAAAAAAAAGTTCATTTTTATTTCCATGCAAGATGGCTTTCTCTTTCCGATGAACATTTCTTCAGTCAAGTTAACTCTCATGTGAAGAGGATTCTGTTAACATGTATTCAGTTTGGACATAGAAAATTGTGCCTGACATTTCTCTTACATTGTCTTCTTCAGGTTCTACTAATTTGATTTCTGATCAGAGAGAATCGAGCTCATGAGGGAAGCCTACCTATATTACATTACATTTGCGTGTATGTGGCCAGAATGGTTAGTGTGGACAAGCTTTTGCCTTGGGGAATGAAAGAGCCACTGTTGGAAATGATAGGCATGTTTTCTCCTGCAGTAATAGAAAACGCACGGGCAGAGGGCTTTCCTGCCTGTCTGCCCCCCTGGCAATGACAACCGCTGGGCCATTTCACCTGCAATCTTCCCCTTAGAAAGACACTTTCTCCTGGTGTGTTCTTCTTGTTGGGTGATGGCTATTTAATTTTGCTTTTAGACAACACAACACAACACAACACAACACAAAACAAAACCCCCCCCAAACCCAAATATCGTTATTGGGCTTTTTGTGATTATTTGGATTGCTCAGTTGGATTTTTTTTAATGCTTTTAATCACCTTCCTACTGATTATCTTCATTTGCCTATTTTATTTCCTTTTCTTCTTTCATGTTAAACGAGAAAAAGGAAGTACAAATTCCAGCTCAGCAATGTGAGCACCGTCTTATGCCAAACCAAGGGCATGGTTTTCCCGGATTACCCGTGCACAGGTGCTTTGTGGTCGCTAAAGCATATTCCCTGCTCTGGTCTCAGCCAAGTTCTTAACAATGGGCTGAGACCCATCTTTGGGACCCCTTCCCATGTTCTTTTATATCTTCGCTGGACTGCTGTTTCCAGACAAAACCAGTGTCAGTCCCATAATACAGAAGATGAAACCATCTGGAGGAGGGAGGAGAAACTAGACTTGCAAAGGCTGGGTTGCTCTTTGTCCAAACACCTGAACAGACTTTGTGTTCCACCACTGCTTAACACCCTTTGTCAACAGCACATCAAAGAATCCCAGCTCTGGAGAGGATTTTGAGGAATCTCTGAGGCATGGCGTGCTCTCTGATGTGTGGATTTCCTCTGTAAACACGAGCAGTAAGTGAGCTGGCCTCCTTGTCTGCCTGTCCAGTGACAAAGAAGTGTAATCTTTTTTTAAAAAAAATATTTTATTTATTTATTTGTCAGAGAGAGAGAGAGAGAGAGCAAGCAGAAGCAGGGGAAGCGGCAGGCAGAGGGAGACGCAGCCTCCCCGATGAGCAAGGAGCCGGATGCGGGACTCCATCCCAGGACCAGACCCTGAGATCATGACCTGAGCCAAAGGCAGATGCTGACTGCCGACTGAGCCACCCAGGCATCCCAAGAAGTGTAATTCTTGAAGGATCCCTGCTTTCAGGCAGTTCAAACTTTAGAAATATCTTCCTCATTCTTCCCTATAATTCACTTTGGCTGGCCCAAGTCTGCCCTCTGGAGCCTCACACAATTTGTCTCTTTCCTCTTCCACACGGCAAGCTCCTCAGAAATTCTTCACATAAGTTAAATAGAGGCTACTACCAGCTGTTAACTCCACTTCCGAGCCTTTGAAATCCAGCTTGAAAAACAGGAACCTCCTGCTCAAATTTCTCCTCCTCAATCCACTCCTCCATTGTTCTTAGAACTGACTTGATCATAAATGAGTAAGATAAAGAAGAACCAAATCCCTTCTTAATTTAAAACTTACTAGATCCAAACAAAGTGCTTTCTGTTTTGGGGTTCCCCGGGTGGCTCAGTCTGTTGAGCATCCAACTCTTGGATTCAGCTCAGGTCCTGATCTCATGGCTCATGAGATGGAGCCTGGTGCTGGGCTCTGTGCTCAGGGGGAGTCTGCTTGGGATTCTCTCCCGCTACCCCTCCCCTGCTCTCACGCACGCTCTCGCTCTCAAATAAATAAATAAATCTTTTAAAAAATGCTTTCTGTTTTTTTTTAAGATTTTATTTATTTATTTGACAGAGAGAGAGAGAGAGCTAGAGAAGAAACACAAGCAGGGGGAGTGGGAGAGGGAGAAGCAGGCTTCCTGCTGAGCAGGGAGCCCAATGCGGGGCTCGATCCCAGGACGCTGGGATCATGACCTGAGCTGAAGGCAGACGCTTAACTGAGCCACCCAGGCGCCCCAAAAAAATGCTTTCTGTTTTAAGACTGGTGCAGAACCCTCAGTGATCCTGTAATTTAACTCTTACTTTTCAGATAAGTAATCTCAGATTCAGAGATCTTCATTCAGATCAGGGTTAAAGAACTCTGGTTTTTCACTAGGATTGTGGTAGCATGGTATTTATTGTCTTGCTTCTCAGAAGATAATAACTGTACTTTGGCAACTGCAATTAATTTTCTAAAAAATTTTCTTATTGCATAGTTTTCTGAAACTATTTTACAGTAAGTTAACTTCTGGTAACATACATCAGTGCCTAATCTTAAAGGCTAATTTATTCTAATTTTTTTCCAAAGTTGTACCCCCAAAGGTTCCAAAAATATCATTAAAGAAAAATAAAAACAACCACATCAAAAGTCACCTTTCATTTTCCCCAGACTATCAAATCCCCAGGAACACACACGCACACACACACACACACACACACACAGACACACACACACCAAGGGCAAAGATATACACGTACACATAAAGATTCTACTCCATTTTTCCTAGAACTGACTTCCGTATGAACTCAAGATTACCATTACCAATAGGTAGATGCAGTCAAGATACTTAGCCGGGGAGCCGACATTTCGCTTTATCTGACAAACAGGTTGTAACAGGACAAGTAACTGAGCTACAGTACAAGACGGGGGCACATATGGCTGTGTCTTCGGTGGCGCCATGAGTAGCTTTTGGGTAAGCGAATGCTGTGGTAATGGTGAATGCTTTCTTTAAAACAAGTAGACTTACTTGTACTACTGCACTCAAGAATTTAAAATAATATTTAAAAAAAAGGAACAAGACAGCTTTCCACATGTTGCTACTGCTTCTCACACACTTGATTGGTAATGGCAGGGATAGAATATCAATAAAATCCATGAGGACAAGAGTAGTGGCTACAAATAGGAATATGTTTTGTTCTGAAACTACATGTAATCCCTTTCTCTTTAAAAAAAATGTAGGGAAGAGGGGCGCCTGCGTGGCTCAGCTGGTTAAGCATTTGCCTTCGGCTCAGG
This sequence comes from Eumetopias jubatus, assembly GCF_037043125.1. NCBI lineage: Eukaryota > Metazoa > Chordata > Mammalia > Carnivora > Otariidae > Eumetopias > Eumetopias jubatus. The sequence continues at coordinate 25,669,007 of NW_028274808.1, read as the reverse complement.
TGGTGATCCCAGGGTCCTGGGATGGAGCCCTGCATGGGGGCTCCCTGCTCAGTGGGGAGCCTGCTTCTCCTTCCTTTCCTCCTCTGCCCCACCCCCCCGCCTGCGCACTTCCTCTCTCAAATAATAAATAAAATCGTAAAAAATATATAGAAGAGTTTAAAAATGAAAATTCCATCATCCAGGGGAAATCGCTATTAACATTTCGGTATACACGGTCCAGTATTTTCCCCATACATATATGTATATCTGCAATATTTACAAAAGCGACCAAAATGCTTTTTCATTTAACATTATATTGTATTTCCAGGTCACTAAATTGTCTTCAAAATCATGGCTCTGTATTTTTCCTACATGCTAGATATTCCATTTTTTTTTATATAACACGTTCTCTGTTGTTGGAATTTACTTTTTTATAGTCTTTCTTTCCCTACCATGACAAAAAAGGTCATCTTTCCAATTCCCTCTCCACTCCAAGTCAAAAACAAACAACACATACCAAAAAAAGAAAAAAATCATACCTGAGATTCTGTGTCTGAGAGTGTTTCTTGCCAAAAATTACATAACAGCACAGTGAGAGAGAGAGAGAGAGAGGAACAGACCAGGAGACATGTGTCACTCACTGTTCCAGCTGAGAGCTGACTCCAAAAATTACAAGATCACAAACAGAAGCTTATGAAAGAGCAACAAGGCAGAAATTAGAGAAAGGATGCAGTTGGAATACCCAAACCACTCCAGAGACGGGGACGAAGTAGGGAAATGACACAAAGGATAGTGGAGGATGATACAGGTGCCCCCTGACGCAAAAGATACAATGTCGTTTTACATCCTCGGCAAACGTTATGCGCTATAAGGCAGAAGGATGATGGGCTTGTGCTGGTAAGAACAGCATATTATGAGTGAGACTAAGAACAGCAAAGAATGTTCTTGATAACACTGCTAGAAGCACAAGAATTTACATGTTGTCATGCCGGCAGAGAAACAGGGTGCATTTGGAGATAGATGACCCTTGGGTCTGTGATAACGGAAACAAAAACAAATTGAGATCAGCATCTAAGGAAGCACCTGCTGGGTATTTTATCCAATACCGTGCCATACAGAAAGTGTCACGCACTTATACATCAGAAGGAGATGGATCTGTTCCTTCAGCAAAAACTTATTAAACACCTCCATAGTCTCAGCTCCGGGCTAGCCTCTGAGGGCACAGGATAGATTCAGCTGCTGCGTTCCCTTTAGCAACAGATGGGACACATGAGTTTTGATGACATTCTGTAATCTTCCTTCCAGGGACTTGTTTCAGTTGGGAACTACACATTTTTTTAAAAAGCTTTTTTACTTTGTTCCTGAGATTAAGAATTCCTCATATCAGTGAGGTCATATGATACATGTCTTTCTCTGATTGACTTATTTCACTAAGCATAACACCCTCCAGTTCCATCCATGTCGTTGCAAATGGCAAGATCTCATTCCTTTTGATGGCTGCATAATATTCCATTGTGTATATATACCACCTCTTCTTTATCCATTCATCTGTCGATGGACATCTTGGCTCTTTCCACAGTTTGGCTATTGTGGACATTGCTGCTATAAACATTGGGGTGCACGTACCCCTTCGGGTCCCTACATTTGTATCTTTGGGGTAAATACCCAGTAGTGCAATTGCTGGATCGAATGGTAGCTCTAATTTCAACTGTTGGAGGAACCTCCATACTGTTTTCCAGAGGGGTTGCACCAGCTTGCATTCCCACCAACAGTGTAGGAGGGTTCCCCTTTCTCCACATCCCCGCCAACATCTGTCGTTCCCGGACTTGTTGATTTTAGCCATTCTGACTGGTCGGGGGTGGGAGGGATGGGGTGGCTGGGTGATAGACCTTGGGGAGGGTATGTGCTACGGTGAGCGCTGTGAATTGCGCAAGACTGTTGAATCACAGACCTGTACTTCTGAAACAAATAACGCAACATATTTTAAGAAAAAAGAAAAAGAAGAAGATAGCAGGAGAGGAAGAATGAAGGGGAGTAAGTCAGAGGGGGAGACGAACCAGGAGAGATGATGGACTCTGAAAAACAAACTGAGGGTTCTAAAGGGGAGGAGGGTAGGGGGATGGGTTAGCCTGGTGACGGGTATTAAAGAGGGCACATTCTGCATGGAGCACTGGGTGTTATGAACAAACAATGAATCATGGAACACTACACCAAAACAAATGATGTAATATATGGTGATTAACATAACAATAAAAAATTAAAAAATAAATAAAAAAAGATTTTTTACTTATTTATTTGACAGGGAGAGAGAGCACAAGCAGGGGGAGTGGGAGAGGGAGAAGCAGACTCCCCGCTGAGCAGGAAGCCCGATGTGGGGCTCAATCCCAGGACCCTGGGATCATGACCTGAGCTGAAGGCAGATGCTTCACCAACTGCGCCACCCAGGCACCCGGCGAACTACACCTTTTCTTTGTGATGTCTCTAATGATTTGATTAATGGCAGCCATCCCACCAGACCATAAGTTCCACGGGGGTAGGTATTTTATCCATTTTGCTCACCATTGCTTTCCTAGCACAGTACCTGGCACATAATAAATGTTCAATGAATACTTGTTGAATAAATAAATGAATGAACAAGTACTTTACAAAAGTTAGTGATAAGTGTCATACATAGGGTATACATAAAGACTGATAAGTGCTCAGGACAGAGAGATTAATTCCAGATATGAGCTAAAAGGTTTTGAGGAAGAGATGGCCTTGAAAGTCAGGAGACCAGATCCAACAATTACTGTCATCATCTAGGTGAGAAGTAATAGGACATAAACATCTAGGGTAGCAATAATAAGAAGGGAGAGAAGTGGATAAGTAAAAGTATTACAGAGATAACATTGACCAGTGGTGGCTGCCAGGGGTTCCTAGGAAAAGCAAAGAGTCACTGGGTTAGGTCAATAGGGCATAGGATCTCAGATTCAAACGTACTGACGTCACCCCGAGAGATGTCAAGCAGAACGTCAGCAATGTGGATCTGGGGGTTTATAAGAAGACCAGCTCTGAGGCGCAGATTTTTTATTCATCTACACAGAAATTCTGCTGGCAGTTATAAAGGTGGCTGAAGCTGTCCAGGGAAAGATGATGAAGAGAGAAAAGCAGAAAACCAAGGACAGGTGCTTGAGAAATATTGCAATTTTTGGCAGGACTATTTTTTACATAGTTCAGGAAGACAGAAAACCCATAAAACCCTATCAAAAAAGAAACCGTCCTATCCTCCACGCTGGGAAATTCACTGTTTATCCCAAGGAGGACTTGAAAACTTCACGGGTCTGGAGAATACCAGTTCTTTGGGTAAAGGCAGGAGCCCCAGATTCTGTCGGCACCAGAGTGGCTGGGGAAGTGAAGGGTTTAGGACTGAGTGGAGGGCATACTGAACCCTGGGCATGCTCGCCCCAAATGCCAAAGACAGCTTCTGGTTAGCGCTCCCATTCCTAGGATGTGCTAATTTATAGTATCAACAGCAGTGAGCTCCTTAATCCCCAGGCCAGTCTGACTGGTTTATTATGGGGAATCCTTTGAAACCAATGAGGTCACAAAACCTTTTCTATCCCTGTTGTCAGACTGTTTTATCTCTAGTCTCCCCCGGTGATCGTTCTGGGAGTAGGGCACAATTTCCTCCTGTAATCCGTGGTTCACCTCACCTCTGTTTACAATTCCACTTGTTGAGAGGTCCTGTTTTCTTTTTTCTTTTTTTTTAATTTTTATTGTTATGTTAGTCACCATACATTACATCATTAGTTTTTGATGTAGTGTTCCATGATTCATTGTTTGTGCATAACACCCAGTGCTCCAGGCAGTACGTGCCCTCTTTAATACCCGTCACCAGGCTAACCCATCCCCCCACCCCCTCCCCTCTAGAACCCTCAGTTTGCTTTTCAGAGTCCATCGTCTCTCATGGTTTGTCTCTCCCTCTGATCTCCCCTCCTTCATTCTTCCTCTCCTGCTATCTTCTTTTTTCTTTTTTCTTAAAATATGTTGCGTTATTTGTTTCAGAAGTACAGATCTGTGATTCAACAGTCTTACACACTTCACAGCGCTCACCATAGCACATACCCTCCCCAATGTCTAGCGCCCAGCCACCCCATCCCTCCCACCCCCCACCACTCCAGCAACCCTCAGTTTGTTTCCTGAGATTAAGAATTCCTCATATGAGTGAGGAGGTCCTGTTTTCTTATGCACCAAGATATTATCATGCTAAACTAGTTAAAATTACTCAAAAATATGGAAGGACTTTGAAAGGAGGAGAAATGAAGGGAAGAACACAACAATGTTTTTTTAAAGTCCCCATTATAGTAATAAATAGATAAGCACCCGAGTGGTTAATAGCCAGTACTCAGATGAGGGTTTTTCATGTAGTAGCTAGCCAAAGTTGAAATGAATAAAATAGTTACATAAGTATCATGCAACACAGTTTGAGGCTTATCACAATGTATGCAAATTGACTGATTCAAATACATGCATTAAGCTCTAACTAAATGCTAAGAACTGTGACAAAGAGAACCAAATAAATAGTCACAAGCTCTAGGAAAATAAGCTGACATGAATTTGTACATTTTTTTAATAATTTTTTGTATTTTATTTGTTTGAGAGAAAGAGAGAGAGAGAGCATGAGAGGGGGTAGGGTCAGAGGGAGAAGCAGGCTCCCTGCTGAGCAGGGAGCCCCATGCGGGGCTCGATCCCGGGACTCCAGGATCATGACCTGAGCCGAAGGCAGTCGCTTAACCAACTGAGCCACCCAGGCGTCCATGAATTTGTACATTAATGCCATAACTTAAGAAACTAGGGGTGTGGAATTGAGGTAATTCCAGAGAGGTAGGTTGGGGCCAGGCTGTGAGGGGCACTGTAGCCTTTTTGTGGTATTTAGAAAGCAGGGGAAGGCTGCTATTGGATCTCAAGCAGAGGGACATGAAATAATTTGGTTTTAGTATTTATTGATTACATTTCCTCCCATATGTCCATTAAATCAATGGTGAAAAAATAATAACGGCTAAATTCTGGATATAGTTGTCATAATAGCACAGAGAAAACAAATGTTATTTTTTGTGGAAAAAGATTTACTTTACCAAAAAATTTTTCAGTTAAAAAATACGATTTGATTTGCAAAAATCTGATTTCAAATAACATCTCTAAGAAGGACTCTTCTGTTTTTATTAGGAGGAAAGGAGACCACTAAAAAAATGGCGCCATGAAGAGCTCTCCTTCCTGTCATGGCGGTGCCACAGATGGCCAGGATGCTGTCACGCAGGTGTGCCCATTCAGGTTATAAAGAAGAGAAACAGGTTCTCTACGTGGATATTACTTACTTATTATGAAGCGACATGAGAAAGTAAGGAAGAACAAGCAGTGCTCTCCACAGCCACAAGCAACTCAGAAGGTCCTGGAAGGTCTACAAGGAAACGCACCCCAGGTAGAGCAGGGAGAGTTCCCCACTTGTCAAGGCACCCACTGCTCATCCAGTGTAACTTGGTCATGTGTTTGGCTCAGTTTAACTCCATCTTTGCCACTCTTGGGGCGGTGAACAGAGTGGTTAAGAACACGGGCTCTAGAGCCCTCACTGCCTGGGTTCAAATCTTGGCCTTGCCTCTAAGACACTTAGGTAAAGCTCTCATCAGGTCTCATCCTCTTCAGCACATATCTATCTGGTGGCATGCTGCTAGTCATCGCCTTATAGGCCACAGGACAAACTAGACAGCTCCTTTAGATGGACACAAATCCTTTGTTGGGGTAGTCACGTGACAGTAAGTATGGTACCTATGTGTGAAGAGCCACGTCACTGCCTTTCTCCGAAGGGCGCAAGGCAGATACTCGGAGAACCTTCGCTGCCACCTGCCTCTCAAGAGGCACATGCCAGACCCAGAGTTATTTAATAAAGGAACTGAGCTGACTAAGCTACGTAATAATAATCATATATGATAATATAATATAGGACATAATATATGACAGACAATATTATACATATTTATATATTCATGCTACATTTTTGATAGAACATATTTTCTATATTTACATTATATATAATCACTCTCTATATAATACATATGATATAAAAGATGATATATAAATATATTTAAATGTAATAAAGGAATTTAGTTAACTAAGCAATATACAATGAAGTTAAGTATATATTTAGAAAGAAACAGAATACTTGTTAAATGTTCCACAGTGGTCTGACTTCTGCTGAGACCATCACCAACACAGTTCATAATTAACTATAAGAGAACAATCTCAGGAAACAAACTGAGGGTTGCTGGAGTGGTACGGGGTGGGAGACATGGGGTGGCTGGGTGATAGATACTGGGGAGGGTATGTGCTATGGTGAGCGCTGTGAATTGTGTAAGACTGTTGAATCACAGACCTGTACCTCTGAAACAATCCATTATATGTTAAAAAAAAAAAGAAGAAGAAGAAGAAGAAGAAGATAGCAGGAAGGGCAAAATGAAGGGGGGGGGAATCGGAGGGGGAGACGAACCATGAAAGACTACGGACTCTGAGAAACAAACTGAGGGTTCTAGAGGGGAGGGGGGTGGGGGGATGGGTTAGCCCGGTGATGGGTATTAAAGAGGGCACGTACTGAATGGAGCACTGGGTCTATGGCCATACCACCCTGAACGCGCCCGATCTCGTCTGAATGGAGCACTGGGTGTTATACACAAACAATGAATCATGGAACACCACATCAAAAACTAATGATGTAATGTATGGTGATTAACATAACATAATAAAATAAAATAAAATAACAAAACAAAAAACAAGAGAATACCTGCTTTCTATATAGACTCTACTTATTAATAATATAGGCATCCCCCTTCTCAACAGGGGATACCTTCCAAGACCCCCAGTGGGTGCCTGAAACTATGTATACTATGTTTTTTCTCATATACTTATGCCTCTGGTAAAGTTTAATTTATGAGTTGGGCACAGTAAGAGATTAACAACTAATAATAAAATGGAACAATTATAACACTATACTGTAATGGAAGTTATGTGAAAGTGGTATCTGTCTCTCAAGATATTTGATTGTTCAGCATTCACCTTTCTTATGATGATGTGAGATGATAAAATGGCCAGGAGAGGTAAGGAGGTGTGCGAAATGACCCCAGCGGCCCTGAAGCATGGTCAGGTGACCACTGATGTTCTGATGTGTCGGAAGGAGGAGCATCTGCTTCTGGACTAGTTGATGGCCAGGTAACTGAGACCACGGAAAGTGAAAATGTGGATAAGTTGAGACTACTGGAATCTTATGTTTGGCATCACTGGCATGCTTGTATTATTTCTTCAAAAAATTGTTAATACAAAATTTCTATTTTATTTTATTTTTTTAAAGATTTTATTTATTTGCGAGAGAGAGAGAGAGCCTGAGGCGGGGGGAGAGTTAGAGGGAGAAGCAGACTCCTTGCTGAGCAGGGAGCCCGATGTGGGACTCAATCCAGGGACTCCAGGATCATGACCTGAGCCGAAGGCAGTGGCTTAACCAACTGAGCCACCCAGGTGCCCCAAAATTTCTATTTTAACAAGCCAAATTAAGAAATGTCATAGAATTGGTTATATCTACTGGAGAGTAAAAATTAATTAAAAATTTTTTCATGAAAAATGTCCAACATCACAAATGAGATGATAATGCAATACCCTGCCCATTCTCCCCCTCCGTGTACCCACCCAGCATCGGCAATTGTCAGTGTTTGACAGTCATATTTTCATTTATCTTTTTGCTGAGAGATGAAAGTGAAATTCTCAGGTACAAAAAGAAGACAAATGCTATATCCTAGCTTCAAGAGAGGGAGTGCCATACTTCTCTATTGTACAAATTTCCATTATAGCACACTTTTCTTTCTACTCCCCTAGTCAGTACTCAAATGCTGTTGGTGGCCATGGAAATGCCTCTTATGATGGCCTCAAATAGAATAATCTCTTTATTTTTCTCCTTGCCTCCAAACAAGAAAATGATAACTCAAGTCCACAGACCTCTAGTGATTCCACAGATCTGCTTTAAGCCAGTCTGTGAAATCCCAGAAAATGTATGCAAATCTTTTTACATTTGCTTTTTATATAGGAGAGTTCCAAAGCTTCTCTCAGATTTTTATATGAGCCTACAAAATGTTAAGAGCCTCTGCCTCTGCCATATTTCAAAAACATAGTAAACAGACTTTCTTACTTTCATTCCTTAGCCGATTTTCCGTATCAAGATCCTGCACCTGTCACCACCTCCAGGATGCCTTCCCTGACCACATCACCCAGAACTGATTTCCCTCATGCTTTCCTGAAGAATTTAAAACAGCCCCCTTTGGTATTTCTCACAGTCTGTTGAGACCCCATTCACTTGACAAATATTTATTAGGCATCTATTATGTGCAAGTCACTACACTAATTGAAGTATGCCTTGTTGCTTGCTACACTGTTAGAAAATGGCAAGGAACATCACAGTATCCAGTATATATCTTGCACCCAAGGACATACTACTGCATTTGTAGCTCCATTGAATAGAAAGAAAAATGAGCAGTGGCACTTCAGTGGGCTGGCATCCAGCTCAAGAAGAACATGTAAAATCAGGCTCATGATTTTTTGTTTCTCCTTTTAAATGCAAAAGGCAGAGTTCCATAGAAAAAGGAAATGTCAATTTGATTATCCTGGGCATGGTGATAAAGATGCCCAAGCAAAGGTTCCCTTCCCTACCCCAATATACTGTTGAGCTAGCAAATTATTTCAGAATCACAAACTATGTATGCTGATCTTCACCCGCCTTCCGAGGAGCATCTTAAATACACCAGTGTCTATGCGATCCCTATAGTAGGGTCCCAACAAAAAAACTACACCTGGAAAACAGCTCAACATGAAGTTCCCTCCCTCCTGCTTGGAATCAGGAATATCAAATTCATACACAAAGAGCAACAGAGCAATTACTGGGCACGTGCATTTTTTTTTTTTTTTTTTTTAAGTACACAGGCCTCTGGTGATTAGTGAGTTGTCTACAACAGGGGTTGACGGTTATCACGCTAAGGACCTGGCAGAAAGCAGTTAAACCCTACTGTTACAGAAGCAAGAGGGTGTGGGGGGGGCGGGGGGGAGGCAATGTGTCCGATTTTAGCACAAACTTCTAACCTAAGTTCCATCCCTCCTTCTGATAGACGCTATTTTGATGGGGGCTAGTTTTGCAAAACTCTTAATAGGTTAAGCACCCTGTTTCAGTGAAAAGACCTGGAAACTCTGGCATTGACACCTTGGCCTTAATCCCTTTGATTTTGGGATCATCCCATTAAACCCAATGGGCTCATCCCCGTGGATGTAGGGGGCTGCAAGAATCCAACGAGAAAAGACGCGCTAAAGCGTCACGTTGTTGTCACCCCAGGTACTGCGTTGCTGTGCTCCCGGCCGGCCAGGTGCACTCGCCCCGGCGGTGTCCTCTCCCACACAGGACGGGCCACGCCGGGAAAGACGGATGAGAAGAGCCTGGGAAGAAGGCAGGAGGTCACCCCCATCCCCAGGCCGGGCGGGAGCCGCAGAGCCTCACTTCCCGAGCACGTTCGGGCGGGGCGTTCCCAAGGCACCGGGCGGGGAGGCGACACTCCCCCCGCTCCGCTCCGCGCCCGCCGCCCCTCCGAGGCGGTCAGCCCTCCCGGCCTGGAGGCGCCGCGGGCCTCGGTCCCCTGACTGCCGGAGCCCAAGCGCCGCCTCCGGAGAGGTGAGGGCGGGTCGGGGAGGCGGGGACGGCGGTGGGGGCGGGGAATCGCGCGCCCCGGGCCGCCGGCGGTCACCAGCTGCTGTCGCGGCGCCCGCCCGAAGGCCCCCGAGCCCCGGGAACGGCGCTTCCCGCGCAGGGCGCGCGCGGAGGAGGGCGGGAGATGCCTGGCCCCGGGCCGCGGCGGGAGGAGCGGGCGGAGGGGGCCAGCCCGGAGCTCTGCCCGCCGAGCCGCGGCCCGGGAGGCCTCCGGCGCCCTCGCCGTAACTTCTCTTTGGAAGCCCCGGCCCGGCGCCGCTCCCGCTCGGGCACGCGCGTCCCGGCGCCCCGCTCCCCCGCGCGCGTTCCGTCTGTTTTTCCCGATTGCTTTCGCTCTCGCACTCTAAAATAGGTCAAGGGGTGGAAGTTGCACCAGGTACGGCCCCCGGCTCTGATGCAAAGGCGGCTTTCTCTCCCCCGGCTCCGGGAGAGCCTTGCAACTATTCGGTTCCGTAGAGTCTCCCGCCCCCATAACGTGCAGAAAGCGCCGGCGACCGTGGCGCTGACAATGGTCTGCAGAGGGGAGCGGCGGCGAGCCTCTTTCCCACCCTAGTTCTGCCGGCCCTGCGCCCGCCTTCCCCCAGCACACCGGGAGGAGGGGGCGCGACAGGTCGCTTCGCGCGCTCGGGTCCCCGCGCCCGGGGTCTGACTGCCTAGGTGAGTTCGTGCTCTTCCTCTGTCGTTCCAGTCGCCAAGAGTGACCTGTTTACCTTGAAAACTTAGACGTGATCAAAACGGGCGAGCCTGCCTTGCCGTAGGGGATTGCGGGAGGTGCTTCAGATGTTAACACCGGGTAAATCAGAACTCAAGAGCTGCAGGGGACATGTTTTTGTCTTAAAGGTGAAAATGAATTTGTATTTTCCTGGAACACACGTGTTATCTCTCCCTTTAGAAGCTACCACTTGAGAACTGATTTTTAACTAGCAGGAGGCAGTGAACTAAGAACTTAAAACCAGAAAGTTTGTCAGAATATTTTTTAGGTGATCTGAAAGAACTTACTGAAATAGCCAAAGCTGACGACAAAAATACCAGTTTAAGAAGGAATTTCAAAACGAGACGGTAGGATTTGCGTAATATTTGCCGTAGGTGTATCTCATGGTATTACCTGAGTTCTTTGTGGTAAATACCGTAAGCATACAAACGCTTTATGTGGAAAGAGGGTAAGGCGGTAAACATCTGCGTGCAAAGCTTTATATCGGTTGGTATGCGTGAATTTTACATGTATATTGAACATTTCGTGTGGGCAAAGAGCTAGAAAGTATCTATATCGTTTTGAGGTTTAGGTTATTAGCAATATTACAGGCAACGATTGGCATTTAACTCCTTCCAGTGGTTAAATGTAGTATCAGTCACGTCACTCATGAGCGTATGGAATCCTTGACATTACTGGCTAATGAATGGTTAATTTGGTCTGAAGTTTAGAGAAGGGAGGACTGTAGGTTTTTCTGTCCTTGATGCCTGACGGAAAATGCAGTGTAAAGGACTCTCCAATGCTGGTGAAGGATCTTTAGAGGAGCTCAGAGGGGAGGATCATTTGCGAGGAATGAAAATGACTCCCTGATGGCCACTGAGTGAAGATAACTTCTTCTAAAGGGGACCCTTGACAAGTTGGAAAGCATCTTCTCACTAAGGAAACCGCTCCAGAGGCTACTGCTTTATTAATGCGTTTGGTCAGACTTGAGAAGGGAGCTCTCTGTAGGCTCTTCTTTTAATTCAGAAGAAAGCCTGTCTCTAGAAAGGTTCAATTGCTGTAGTGACGTTCTTCGGAAATAATTTGTCCTGTTGTGTGTGTGTTTTAATATATCCAAATCACCAAGGCAGTTCAAGGTTTTAATAAAATTTTACTTACCGGCAGGATATGAAAATGAACATACTATGCATGGTTAATTCTGTTTGCAAGTGGGAGAGGCCGAGGTGCTTTCCCGGTAAATCTTAGGTCTATGTTTATGTGGCTTTTCTAAAGCCACATCTTACTGGGGATTCAGAGGACTGTAAAGAAGGTATTAATGCTTATAGTATTTCTGGCAGGTGGACATGTGAATACTTATAGGCATGTCACTGTAAATAATTCTTATGCACCTTTAGAGAACTAGTATCCAAAGTTTGAAACACATTATGATGAAGGCTCTGTCACTGCTTTGAAGAAGGCACAAAGGACCAGACCGGCTTGGCCATATACAGGACCTTAATGTTGAGGAAAACATGCAACTAAGTCTTTGTGTTTACTGCATGGTGATGTTCTACTGTGTATTTTAAATAGGAATTGAGTCAAGCTCTCATTGTGATTTAGCTCTTGGTATATATAATGCATTGTTGAGATGAGGCTGTCAGCACGGGTCTGGGCAATCTTACCATTCTACTTGTAGGTAAATGAGGAAGTGCTCTGAGAAGACTGGCATGAAAGTATTAAGATGCTGGGGATTTATTTAAGAACAGACTGGGGGCACATGGGTGGCTCAGTCGGTTAAGCTGCGGACTCCTAGTTTCCGTTCAGGTCATGATCTCAGGGTTACGCGATAGAGCCCCGGATAGGGCTCCACACTCAGCCGGGAGTCTGCTTGAAGATTCTCTCCCTCTGCCCCTCCCCTGACTCATAGTCTCTCTAAATCAATCAATCAATCAATCAGTCAATCAATCTTAAAAAAAAAAAACAACAATAAGAACAGACTGAAGGAATGAAAATGGAGCCTGATTCTGGTATAGTTTGGTCCCTGGAAGGTCTGCCAGCATAGCAGTGCTAAATGGCCAACTGCATGTCCTTCAGCTTTTGTGATTTTCTTCTCTTGATGTCATAAGAGAATACGTAGAATAGAGCCCCTAGCTGAGAGGTATCCAAAAGGAGTTGACATCACTCACTTTGGGTACTTACTTCCCATCCAGGCAAACTTGTAACCACTCAAGAGAAGGAATTTAGAGTCTGCATTGGGTCACCTGGAGTGAATCCCATCTCTAAGCCATTTCCTCATCTGTGAAATGGCCATCATGAGACTTCCCGACATGGCTGTGAGAAGCAAATGAAATAATTTGTATATAATACTGAGTATGCAGTCAGCACATTGTGAGCAGTCTTACAAGGAGAAATGTGTTGAGTTAAATGTCATCTCCTGGGGGCTTTGGAGGGGTTGCTGTGTAATTGACTGTGGCACTGAATATTCAGGTAAATGGGTCATTCTCCTGTCCTGGTATACTTAGTATGCTCTCATAGTACACACTGTGTATACATATACTAGACTCCTAGGAGTTAGTGTCCTTTGGGAGCTAGAGGCTCACCCTGTCAAACTTGCATATCCTCCACCTGAGACAGGCCTTTGGCTTATCTAGGGTTAAAGAAGTTACCTGTGGTGGTTTTTGGAAATAATGATGAGATAGTAAGGGGAGGGAGAGATGACCAAGTGAAATTCTAAAATAGAATTTAAACATGTCATTGGCTCGTTTCTGTTAATGCCATTAGAAGTATGGCCCTCATAAAATGATAATAATTCCTAGTTTCCCCAGGGGCAGTTACATATTTTGCAATGGGGTATTTGGACTTTGGGGATGAGGCAGCAATAACATTCCCTCAGCTTTTCAATTGTTCAGCATTGCCTAGGCACCTAAGGCTCCACGCTAAGCCTTCAGAATGCAATAGCAAGAAACACAGACCTAACCTCCCAGGGAACACAGGTCTGCTGGTAATACATACGTACACCTGTAATTATACTTGCGCTCCGTGCGAGGCAGGGAAAATGTCAAGGGCAGAAACAGGGAATTTGCCCTAGGGTGGGAGGGATGTCAGGAATGCTTGCTTCTGGCAGTGATGTTGGGGTTGTGAAGGAAGGTCCTTTCTTGGGGGAAGGAAGAGCCTTTAATATGTAAGGAACAGCCCCTGCAGAGACTCCGCACGTGCAGGTATACTGTAGAGGGACTCTGCACGCTCAGGTACTGTAGGGGCGGGCCCAGGAGAGCACAGGTATCTTTGAAGAAGGGGCAATGTTGTGAATGAGGCTGGAACAGTAGGCCTCTGCTGTGAGACACATTTTCCTTTCTATCAAGGATTACAGTCTCAGTAGAACTCTTAATTGTTTTGTGTAAACCTCTTACCTTAGGCTTTCAGACTACTCTATTGAATTATCAAAAGAATATTTACAGTCATTTTTTTAAGCTGATCAGAACCTAAACCTAATTGACTAGTTTGTCAGCTCTTTGCATTACTGTGTCTGACTTTAAAACCACTGGGATTAATTTCCTTTTTAAAAAATTTAACAGATTTGTGTTTAATATACATATTTTACATATTTCCCGCCATCTTATATACATAGATACAAATTTATTTGTCCTATATATGTATACAAGAGAACTGGAAATATACAAATAGGTATATTGATCCAGTTTGAATCTATATATCTATTCAAGAGCTGTCGGGACTGATGCGCTTGCATTTCACCCGTGGAAAGGCCTCCTGAGTCTGGATGTGAGAAGCCTGAGCCTAGCTCTGAGAAGCTGTGACATGGGCCTCCGGGTAGTGGCAGGGAGCAGCATGCCTCCTTGGGGGATTGCTCCCCAGCACCATCCAGGCAAGCTCAGTGAAGAATTTGGCATCTGATTCTTTCCACCATATGCATGGTTTTATTTGCTCTTATTCCCTGTTCCCTTTCCCCTTCTTTTTCCTTCTTCTCTCCCCTCTTTGTCATTTTTTCCTTAATGTTTTTTTTTTTTCTCTCTCTAGGGGCCCCATAATTACTTCTCAGCCTTTATAATTATGCTCTGGCTTTAACCTCAGGCCCTACAGTGTTGGCCTCATTTGGGTAGTTCTGGATCGTATGGCTCTTGACCTTCTTCCTGTTCTTCATGGTTAACCGTAGGTGTCTGATGGACACAGACTTTTTCCTTCTTGCAGCTCTCCCCAGGCAGACCTGCTGCCTTGTGCACTCAGTATCCTCACCTCTGCCTTCTTCCCTGGACCAGGGAGGCTGTAGATAATAAAAATTATCCTAGCTGCTGGAAGCGGACCGGGGTTTCACATGGCAGTTAGGTGCCCACAAGAAGTCTGGAAGAAAAGGTTGCCACTGAAAGGAGAGACGAGGATCCAGGCTGAGCTCTAGGGGTGACACCCAGGCAGCACTGCTGAACTGGGCCCCCCGGGGGGCTGCTGCCATCATTGCCACCGTGTGGGGGCTGGGAATCAGGGCCACCACCAGAACCGCTGACAATCAAGAGCACAGTGAGGAGAGAAGCTGCTACACTCCACCCGGGAAGCCAGTGACTGAACACAGCTACCAACAACAAAAACAAACCAGCAGACATCTTTTTTATATACTCACGGGCAGAACCTGATCTGTGCCCAGAACCCTAACTGCAAGGAACTCTGGGAAGTGTAGTTTACCCCTTTCCAGCCTCCCGGTGGAGGATTGCACCCTTGTAGGAGACAGGAATGAACACGAACGCGAGTGACACCCCATCGCGTCTAAAACGTATTTCTTCAGAGCCTTAGCTAGCATATTTCATTCAAAGCAGGTAGATGATCTATTGTAAGAATCCAAAAAGAATCCAGTGGCTTAACCAATTTCCATTTCAAACAGATGGATATTATAGTCATTACAGTCAAAATTCCTGGAAAAAGCATCAAGCAAATAAATAGCTAAACATTACCAAGCGCCTGCCTCTGCATGTGGTTCTGTTTGAAAGTGAAATAATTTCCTTTGTTTTGGTTTAGTAATCAAAGTCAAATACCGAGAGAATTGATTTCTAAAAAAATTCTTCCCACCAAAGTCCCAGATAGCCTAGGTTTAATGCATAGCAGTACAAAGGAAGAATGCCCTGTCTGATAAGAGAAATAGCTCCTGGCAGGCTGGCTCTTTCATTAGATGAATTATCTATGTATCTGTGTTTCTACCGAAACTTTCTTTAATCTACAACTTGAATGGTGCTTTTTTTTCTTCTTTTTTAAGGATTACAAAGATAGAAATGACCTGTTAATTGGAGATTAAAATAAGAGTATTGACTCTAATCACTTATTTCACACCCTGGTGCTTGTCAGATTCCGTTTTTCCAAACCATTAAAGTAAATATGATTGAGTCTCTACTATCGCTAGGTAATAAATTATTGTTTATCGGCAGTCAGAAATTCCATTAGTGCATGTAGGAACGAATCTTGATTATTGAACGAAGTAATTTTATGTTTGCCTCTGATATTTGGATCTAGAAAATGAGAGCAGAGTAACTGAAACAAATGGAGTACCTTAGTGAATTGGTCAGTCTATGACATTTATCTATTTTTAATTGATTTGTATGTCTCAAAAGGCAACATTCCATTCAGATAGCTTCTCTGGTAGGTGTTGAAAGCATTTAAATGCGGATTTACAAATGCTGCCTGGGGTAAACTACACCATAATATGAATGTGTTCTTTCAAGTCCAATGGTGACAACAAGAGTTTAGCCAGTCTACCCCCAAGCCACCCAAACCAAACACAGTGCTTTTGCTCTGTAAACGCAGCTTCAAAACAAATCCACTGTCTTCCATCCTGAGCCCCTACCTAAGCCCCACTGACACTGTATTCTCAGGACGGAACTGTTTGAATCTATTATTACACTATGACTTGATTAATTGTATGGGAAAGTAAGTAGTATTAATCCATGTTACAGTAACACATTAGGATCTCGGATTCCCCCTTCCCACAGTTTTTCTCTTTCATTCATATTTGAGTAAACATTCAAGAGAAAACCCTGGATTTCCCTCCCACCGGGTTATAAGGAGGGGATGAGTTCTTATCTTTGGCTATATGGAGCTTAGTTGCAGATTACGTTGTAGGACACAACTCCTTTTATGGATTAAAAATCAAAATCTTCCTATTTTCCAAGTAAAAGTAGTTCTTAAAAATAGAAGAACATCCAGGGGTGCCTGGGTGGCTCAGTTGTTAAGGATCTGCCTTCAGCTCAGGTCATGATCCCAGGGTCCTGGGATAGAGCCCGGCATCAGGCTCCCTGCTCAGCAGGAAGCCTGCTTCTCCCTCTCCCACTGCCCCTGCTTGTGTTCCCACTCTCTGTCTCTCTCTGTCAAATAAATAAAATCTTAAAAAAAAAAAAAAGTAGAAGAACATGCAAATCTGAACTCACTCTCTGGTTAGATCATTGATGGGCTAAATTGAAGCGGGAGGTGGGTAGAGAAAGCATGGTTTTTTGGTTTATTTTTTAAAGCAAAATTTGAGGACAATCAAGCAAGACTAGTATTTGAACATCATCGAATGACTTTTTAGTCACTGACTCAAGATGTGGCTGTTAAGAACCTCTTTTGTACCAGGATTGGTACTGGGTGCTAAAGATAGATGGCTCTGCTTTTAAGAGACTGATACTCTGGGGAAGACAGTAATAAAGGGTTATGGTGGGTAAAATGGTCCTCTTAGAGTCAGTATGGAGAACAGTGGTTTTCTCATTTTCTCATGGTAAGGTGAAAGGCAGAGTTAATCGAAACATAGACATATTTTTGATTTCTAAGAATATCTACTGATATTTTTAACAACAGCAAAACAATAAAAAGGCAGCCAAGAGAGGCAAAAAAAAAAAAAAAAAAAAAAAAGTCAGCTGTCCCAGACTGGGCCTTTTATCTTCTCCCTTTAACCTACAGATACTGAAGTGAGCTTGTCACAAGTTAGAGGGTTTTAGTGTTTAAAGAAATAATGAGTTTGTAAGAAAAGAGGACCGCTTTTAGTTCTTTAGTTAACATTCAGAAAGTAGTCTGTTAGCTTTAAAAAATGTTAAGGGTGGCAGTAAGGAAAGGGGGACCTCAGTCCTATCAGGGACTTCCATCCTATGACTATAAGAAACTGAATTCAATTCCCAAAATAGGCTTGGAAGTAGATTTTTCCCCAGAGCCCCTGGATGACAGTTCAGCCTGGCCACTATCTTGATTTCAGCTTTGTCATATACTGAGCGGGAAACTCAGCTGTGTTGTTCCAAACCTCGGACCTCTAGAACTGTGAGCTAATAAATGGGTGTCGTTTTAAGTTTAAAAAAGAAAAAAAAGGTCAGAACGCTTAACGTTCTATAGGACATTGAATTTATAATTAGAGTACTTGAGAAAATGCAGGCACATTCGGAATGTTAAGACATTTGCAAATGAAAATGTCAATGCAATGATTTATGCCATCGTGAAACAGATCTAGGGTGACTAGATGATGTGTTGTTCAATCTGGGATACTTCTAAGAGTGAAAGGGACACTATTAATGATTGCCCTGGGAAAAGAAGCAGAAATGGGGACCAAGGCCAGCAAACCAGGATTTATGGTCACCCAAGATTAAGATGCTGGTTGTATAACATTATTGCATTAACTGCAATATTGATTTCTTAAAAATTATAGTAAGTATATTTATAACATAAAACTTAGATTTAAACCATTTGCAGTGTATAGTTTAGTAGCATTAAGTATATTCATATTGTTGTGCAACTATCATCACTCATCTCCAGAATTTTTATCATCTTGCCTTGCTGAAACTGAACCTATTAAACAGGAAGTCCCCGTTCACCTCTCCCCTTCACTCCTGGCAACCACCATTTTACTTCCTGTCTCTGAATTTGCCTACTCTAGGTACGTTACATTAGTGGAGTAATAAACTATCTGTCCTTTTGTGACTGGCTTATTTCACTTAACATAATGTTCTCAGGTTTTATCCATGCTGTAGCTTGTATCAGAGTTTCCTTTCTTTTTAATGATGAATATTTTTCCACTGTATGTATTTCCACATAATGTTTATCTGTTCATTCGTAGAGAGACACTTGAGTTGCTTCCACCTTTGGCTAGTGTGAATAATACTGCTATGAATGTGGGTGTGCAGATATCTCTTGAGCCCTTCCTTGCCATTCTTTTGGGCGTTTACCCACAATATTGATTTTTAAGTGAAGAAATTAAAAATGGAGGGAAAAAGAACATTCTTTTCCTTTACAGGAACTTTCTGGTCATACTTCTTCAGTACAGTACTCTGTCAGACTGGAGTCCAGTGATGCCGCTACAGAATTTATCAGAAAAACCCGTTGTTACAGATAATCTGCTGAAAAAAACACCCAGGGGTTCAAATTCCATCTGCACACAAGAAAGGAAGCTAGTGTTTCTCTCTCTGCTACCATGATGCATTGATCACAGATGTTTCTAAGTGAAAATGGCTGGCATTTAGAACATCAGAATCTGAGTCAAGTGGATGGCCTTCAGCAATATAAGGAACCAGGAAATCAACAGCATGAGACTGAATAACAGGAGGCTCCACATGACCTAGAACAGCTTTGTAACACAGGGGACCATGAACTTCCAGAAAACAGGCAGCAGAACCAACTGCCATTTGTTGGTTTGGAAGCTGAGATGAAAGGAGACAGGCTACAGGGGAATGTGGACCTTCCAGATACTGAGAAAAATGTTCTTCTTTTGGCCCTAGAAGTAGATATGAGAAAGTCAGTGTCAAGAACATTGGTACATCTGATCTCAGCTTCGATAATCCCTTCATGGAAATGGGAGCATCAAAGTATAACTCCTCATCTGAAATTTTAAGCACTTTATTTCCACTGGGGGTTTATAGACCTGGAAAGTAATGTTGACATGTCGGGAACAAATAAGGAATTGCTGTATGTCCCTCTCAAAAGTCTCTGTGGCAGATGTCAGCCCTCTCTGGAGTCAATAAAGAAACGAATTCAACTGTAACTGCAGCCTTGAGGGAACTTGACAAACTTTTGGTTATCAGTAAGAGCAAAGCTTCAAAAAATACATGTGCAGGGTTTATCTGCCAATCAGAAATGGTAGCCAAGAGCCCAACAGGTACTAAGGAGCTTTGAGAAAATTGGACCCGAAGTGACTGTCTTACAGCTTTCCAGAATGAACAGTGCCCACAAGTCTGTTTTCACCAGATTGCACCTGTATCAGTGGGGACTGAAATACTAACAGGTGAGTCCACATGAAAACCTGCACACAGATGTTATAATGTAAACACCCCCAAATTGCAAATAACCAACATGTCCTTCAGTAGGTGAATAGATAATCTGGGGTATATCCATACAACAGAATGATATTCAATGATGAAAATATCTATTAAGCCATGAAAAGACATGAAGGAATCTTGAATAAATATTGCTCAGTAAAAGAAACCAGTCTGAAAAGGTAAAATACTGTATAATTCCAAATATAGGACATTCTGAAAAGAGTAGTATATGAGTCTGGACCGAGACAGTAAAAAGGCCAGTGATGGGCAGGGATTTTTGGCGGGGGGTGGGGGCGGGGGACGAAGATCAGTAATGGAGGACAGGGGACTTTCAGGGCAGTGAAACTATTCTGAATGATCCTGTAATTATGGACACGAGACATCTTGTATTTGGCAAAACCCACAGAACAGTACAATACAAAGAGTGAACCCTAATATAAACTATGGACATTTGTTAAGAATCATACATCAATATTGGTTCATCAGTTTTAACCAATGTTCTACAACAGTGCAAGGTGTTAGTTAAAAATTACATAAAGTGTGTCTTAAAAAATGAAGACACCCTTCACTTGGTGCTATTGTAGAAGATGGAGAAAATGTCACCTGCAGGGATCCGAGGGGTGGCATGTTGAGTGCAGGGAACATGGCTCCAAGTCAATGAAGGGTTCTTCATTCACTTCAAATGAGAGTGGTTCTGTCCGCTCTTCCCTCTCTTCCCTCTCTAACCAGCTACACTGTACCAGACTGTTCACCCAAGCTCTTCACAGCTGAGGAAGATGCATGCAATCAGACTTCTGAACAAACTACTTCCTTCCCATATTGGTTAAAGACTTGGGTCTGGGCCCACGGAATCCACTGACACACCTGAAACCAGAAGCGGCCCAGCCATTCCCCAGGTCCTGCCAACTGTCAGCCATCAATTTTTCCCACTGCAGACACTGCTGGGATTCTCCATGCTGGCTCTCCTCTGCGGGAAGCTCTTGAGCCTTTGCATCAAGTGGGCAGAAATGCAGACCGAGCTCCTCTTGTTTTCCTAGCAAGGAATGCTGTCGTTCCTGCAGAGGAACGACTATGGCAAAGTGGGCTAGACCATACACCTTAAAAAAGCTATTTAGGTAGATATACCTGCACACCCAGATGTATGCAGTATATGTGGGAACCTGCAAGCAGAACATTGAGCTGGATGTTTTTAGGTTTTTGTGTTGGTTTTTTTTTTTTTTTTCAAAGTAATTTATGATCTTTTGTCTGATAATCTGCCCTACTCCTGAAAATCTGAGCCTTTTGAAATGTATTTGCAGTATGTGCATCCAGAAGCTTTTAATTCTCATTGAGATGATAGAGCCTGGCATAAAATTGATGGTTTTGTGTGTAGCATACCACTTTACAATGATGGTGAATCTTTGAAAAGCAGAAACTACTCGAAATCCCACCGCTTGTGCAGCTAAAAGCAGATCAGCTGAATGCCGGCTCTCAGTGCTGTAGGCAAGGTATGCCCCGTTGACTCAACTGTCAGCTTGTAAACTTTTAACCACACAATTTGGTGTTTTGAATGATTCCCAGTGCTCTGGGTGTTATGATTCATCCCTGAAAACAGGACATCAAAGAACACTTGGCCAGTAAAACAATGGAGGAAGAACTATGTTCTGTTTTGACATGGAAAATTTTTTTTTATTTTTTTAATTTAATTTTATTATGTTATGTTAGTCACCCTACAATACATCATTAGTTTTTGATGTGGTGATCCACGATCCATTGTTTTCGTATAACACCCAGTGCTCCATGCAGTATGTGCCCTCCTTAATACCCATCACCGGGCTGACCCATCCCTCTTCCCCCCTCCCCTAAAACCCTCAGTTTGTTTCTCAGAGTCCATCGTCTCTCATGGTTCGTCTCCCCCTCCGATTTCCCCCACTTCATTTTTCCCTTCCTTCTCCTAATGTCCTCCATGCTGTTCGTTATGTTCCACAAATAAGTGAAACCATATGATAATTGACTTTCTCTGCTTGACTTATTTCACTTAGCATAATCTCCTCCAGTTCCGTCCATGTTGATGCAAAAGTTGGATATTCAACCTTCCGGATGGCTGAGTAATATTCCATTGTATATATGGACCACATCTTCTTTATCCATTCATCTGTTGAAGGGCATCTCGGCTCTTTCCACAGTCTGGCAATTGCGGACATTGCTGCTATGAACATTGTGGTGCATATGGCCCTTCTTTTCACTACATCTGTGTCTTTGGGGTAAATACCCAGGAGTGCAATTGCTGGGTCATAGGGTAGCTCTATTTTTAATTTTTTGAGGCACCTCTACACTGTTTTCCGAAGTGGCTACACGGAAATTTTTATTGTCGGTAAATAGTGATCACTAAAGCATTTCTACAGGTTATTGAATACTCTGCAACAGCTGCTTTAGACAAAGCTGGAACTGAGTAACTCCTGTTTTCCTGGATCCGTTTATTTAAACTAGACCTTTTGCTGGGTTTGCTGGGCCTCTGGGCTTATAGAATCAGTACATGTGGATTCTAGTCCTTAGTCCTTAAGAAGCTGACATAGTTTTCTTTACCGGTTGGCTGTCAGGGATTTGTAAGTGGCACCAAGGGCATTAGTTTGCACCTACTATGACATAGAACTTAAACCTCTTTCCACACACAGCTGACATTGGCCCCACCTCAGCACCATGCTATTCCCTGCCGGCCCTTATGCACCACACCCGCCTCCTCTTGTGCCTTGCTTAGCGTCGGGTGTCCTTCACTTGGGCAGCACATTAGCTGGGCGAGGCTCCCTGCTTGCTGGATGGCCAGCAGCTTCAGAAAGCCCATGTCAGTCCCAGAGGTGCCAGCAGAATGGCCATCCTAGGCAGTTTAACCACAGTTTTCCTCAAAACCGTGATGTTGCCATAAAACCGAGTGAAGCCTGCAGCAGGAAAACCAGAGGGTCTGTTGAGATAGAGTGGTGTTCTAGAGCATTCACGCTGTGGTGGTTTGAGAGGGGGGGTGAAGGACAAGGAAGTAGGCAAGGTTCGCGGACCCCTTAGAAAGGGGAATCTAAAGCTTGCGGGGCAGATGCAGGGCCTGGGAATGGCTTGTACTGGTGTGTGGTTTTCTGTTCCTGTTTCAGAAGAGAAGTGGTCATTGGGGGAGAAGCTGCAGATGGAGAGAAAGGATTGGCCAGAGGCCAGGAGAGATGAGATCAACAGAGAGATGCTAGTCTCTGAGAGGCATCTGACAATCCTGGGGAGGAAAAGGGATGTAGGAGACGTGGGGGTGGCAAGGAGGGAAACTGAAGAAATTTGCCTTTTCTTAGTGAAGGATGAGCAGAGTTAGCCTGATAAGGCACTGTTTTGTCAACATCCCAGGCTTTCTGGGGAAATCAAATTAGGTTCCCAATGCAAACGATACAACTTTAAGCTTTGGTTTTATATCTCTTTGCCCATTTTTGGCTCTAGTTTTCTCATGCATGAGCTCTGCAGCATCTCAGTTTCTAACAGTTTAGGAGGTCATAAAACAGAGATCAGATGACTAAAGCAGACTATTGGCTTTTCTGAGGAAAAAGCTGTGTTGAAAAACTTAAGTCGTTACTGTCATCTTCATGATTTGTGTTCTTTAAAAACTATTTTTCTAAAATACTGAATTTCAACTTTTTTTTAACATTTCATGTTTTAACGTCACAGGGATTGGGGTGCATCTTACAGTTGGTGGCGTATCATCAACTTTCTTGGCACAATAATTGTGCATGTTACAAAATAGACGGCGTCTTAGGATGGATGACCAGAACAGAATAGCACAGACTTGGTGGCTTAAACTGTAGATGTTTATTTTCTCACAGTTCTGTAGGCTGGAAGCCCAGATGAAGGTGCCAGCCAATCTGGTTTCTGGGAAGAGCCCTCTTCCTGGCTTGCAGGCGGCCACCTTCTTGCTGGGTCCTCACATGACCTTTCCTCTGTGAGCACACGGAGAGAGAGTTCCGCGGTGTCCTCGCTTGGATTTGTTTTTTTAAGTAGGTTCCACACCCAAGGTAGGAGATGCATGCTCTACTGAGCTTGAAAGGTGCCTCTCTGGTGTCTTTTCTTCTAAGGACATTATAAGGGCCCCACCCTTATGACTTCATTTAACCTTAGTTACCTCCTTATAAGCCCCAGCTTCAGACACAACCACATTGGGAGTTAGAGGTTCAACATATGAATTTTGGGGGAGACAAAAACATTCAGGCCACGAAGATGGCAGCCTAGATTCCATTAAGGACTGGAGGGCCATCACCAAGAAATATCTCTATCAGCCATAGATGCTTCAGGTTAAATCTTTGGTCTTATTTATTTTTAATTTTTAATTTAGAATCAGAACTCTTATATTTATTTTTTTAAGGAGATTATGATGCAACCCTGTGAAGATTAAAGAATGGCATTTTAACTTGAAATTAGAAGTAATAGGCTGTGTCTCCTTACAGGCTTATCTCTGAAGAGACAAACACAGTTATAAAATGGGGTATGAAAACTGAAAAAAATTAAACTTTCCAAAACAGTCTGGTTTATTCTGGGCACAGACTTAATAACTCCTGCTGCTAGAAGAAGTACAATTTACTGCCACAGCAAAGCTTAAAATGTCAAACATACTCTTACAAAATACAATGCAAGTTGCCTGCAAATTAGACCGTTCTTTTAGCTGGCATATTTCGTATGTCTGTACAGCTTTCGTAATTGTGGCACTGAGAATGGAAAGCCTGCAAACATTCCAAGCCTACCACTGCATCAGTTGTCATCAGTATTGAGCAGGTATGGGTTGCTGCAGACTGTGGAAGGAACTACAAGATCCAAGCTCTTAGGAGCTCAGTATAAAGGAGACAGAACTAGCACTGAAGTGAACACAGCAAGGAGATGGTGTCAGGGAGCTCGGGTCACGAAGCAAAAGGCTGCCAATCGGAAGGCCAGGACCCGGGGACTTGGCAGGAGGTCGCAGGGGCTGCCAGCCTTTTCCGGCATCCAACTCACGACTCAGAACCCAGAAAGCATGAGAGTGGTCAGTACAGATGTCACCAAATTGGTTTATCCAAAGCTGACTCCTCTGATAACCCAGAAGTCTTTTCTTCCTATTTTAGGTAGGATTTCAAGAGATTTAGTTGCCTGATTTGTTAGGCTGAGTAAAAGGCAGAGTGAAAAGTGCCGACAGCAGAAACAGTGAAGAAGTACTCAAAACCTCATGCCACCTGGTGTAGATGCAGACACTCTATTTAGCCCCAGACAGCAACACTCTTTTCTAATGCTTTGTCAGACTTAGCTCCTATGTTACCAATTTAAAAACAGGCCATTTATTGGCTATTTAGAAAGACATCAAAAGTATGTGTGTTATGTTAGAAAGATTTCCATAAAAGTCATTAAAATAAATAATACCTTGATCAACCTCAGCTATTTCTAATGTTAAATTATGTGATACAGGTTTTTATTAAAATTGGTCTAAATTGGAGTTCAGTACATATTTATTTGGCATAGGACTTCTCAGACTCATACAGGAGATGGATGGCATGTGCTAATCCCATCCAGCACCGTCCCAGAGTAGGAACAAAATGGGGTAGCTCAGAGTGACCCTGGCTTCTGGGGCATTCAATCAGGGGAGTCAGCCCTGCGGAGATGAGCTCAGCCTGTTCAGAAGTTGGGCACAGTGGGGAGGTCCATGGTGGAGGGCTAAAAGCTTCATTTCCCCAGATCGCAGGAACAAGAAATAGAGGTCACAGTATGTTCATTACCTTGTTTCCATTTTACAGTGTCCCTGTCGATTTTCTGTTACGAGAATATAATCCTCATATGATATAAAGGCATTTTAGGATCACACAACTCTCCTCATTAGTACAAACACCAAAGGTCGATACTCCAGCAGTACGGGAGGTTTAAGCCATACAATTCTAGGTAGCATGAAAATAAACTTTTTTACAGTACCTGAGAAATTGGATTGAGAAGGAGGCATGTTCTGTGGGTTCCATGTTCAAACACTGGTTCACTCTAGGGTTCTGGGTAAATCATTTCCTGTATTAGTTTTCTCTCTGAAATGAGCATCTAAAGATACGTGCAGTGCCCTGAAATCTTTGATCAGTTAAATTAAATGCTTGTATGTTGGACAAAAGCGTATGTAAAAAACCACCCAAAGTCTCAGAACAAATGTAATCTGCAATGGGAAGGGGCAGTGGCACAGCTAAGTCCTGACTTCACGACCTTGGGGCTTCAAAGTCACATTCTCGACTCCTGCTCTCCCCTACCACCTGCACACAGACTGAAGCTCACCACAGTGAGGTCATGGGGACAATGATGATGACTTGCTCACCCCAGAGGTTTTTCTTGTGGTAGAACTGACATGAAAATGACTTTCTACCTCTTAGCATTTGACCCATGTAGATTATTTTAAACTTTTCTTCACTAATGCACAATACCTAAGCATATTGCTTTCTAATGAAAGCTGCCCTTAATCATCAGTAATTTCCAAGGAAGGCAAAGCCTCCTGAGTTTTCAACTTTTCTTGTTAATTAAGTATGGAAGCTCATTCTCCTAGGAGAATTACAATCACTAATCCACTTAGAATGCCAGCAGAGTATTAAATACGTTTTTAGAACACCGTCTTAACTCCAAATAGTGAATGTCAATATCAGAGTAATAACTGGGACGAAGTGCTGAACATGTTTTGAATTTGTTTTGAAGCACTGTGACAAGTCATTGTATAGGTGGAAGGACCTTGTAATACAGCTTCTAAAAAAAGGGATAAAGATGAATTTCTATTTTAAATGAGCTGCTCCCCCAAATCACAAAAGACATACACACACTACGAGACCATAAAGGTCTGCAGAGATATGTGACTGTCCTGGGAGGCTGCCTGTTTGATGAAGATGAGGGTGGGAAGGGGACCACAATGGGCAGACTTTTCTGATTTCTGTTCCTTTAATCTAGAAAACCACAGGCTTGCTCTTTGGAATTTTCCTTTCATAAGCATTAATCGTTTATCAACTTCTGATTTATTTGTCATAGAGAGCTACTACAGCTTCTAATTAACTTCCAAAATCTCTTCATGTTCTCTACTCCGAGGTCTGAATTTTTATGGAATACAATCACGCTAAGAGGAATCTTAGTGACATTTCGAGGCATGAACTGAGGGTCGCATGTTGACTTAATGTTCAGCTGCGCCCTCTGAGAGGGACCCGTCCTCAGGATGGTGAGGACAGGCAGCCCAGAAAGCTTGACCCCAGGGCTCACAGGGGACCCCAGAAGTGCAGTTTCCAATTTAACAATGCCTGTTAATTACTAGAAGAGCGGAGGCATGATGGATATACGTCATGCCCT
Source organism: Eumetopias jubatus (assembly GCF_037043125.1). Lineage (NCBI taxonomy): Eukaryota > Metazoa > Chordata > Mammalia > Carnivora > Otariidae > Eumetopias > Eumetopias jubatus. The sequence goes on along the minus strand of NW_028274808.1, from coordinate 25,642,012 downwards.
TTATTAACTGCGCTGGTCTCGCCCAACCAGTGTCCCAGAGGGTCAGCATGGATGCATGCTCCTGTGTCTGGAAAACCAAAGTCCCTTCCCTCTGGATTATAGCTGGATTTCCATCTGGGCCCTCTCTATATATAGAAAATTATTTGAGATCCTAGGCTCCTTTATTGATACCAAGACTCCCTTACCTTTAGTTCTTTCCTGGTGATAATTCCAGTACTACTTGGTTTTCTTACCTATATATACTTTGTGTGTGTATACGTATACATATGTGGAGACATATATATATATATATGCACACTATATTTTACTTCTGTGAATAAAATTGTATGAAAACACCAAAAAACAAATGTACTGTTAGCTTTTGTAGACATCAGTTATCAGTAAGCAGACTAGTCTGTTCTTTCACTGTCCTTGAACTTTAGACTCTGAGATCTATTTTTTATGTAATCCTGTTTGTAATCTGTCCTCACTTTTTATTTCTAAAGTAGCATTTGATTGATTTTTATACTGTGCTGCATTCTCACTCACCCATGACACTCAAGAGAGCATGCGGATGGCAATTCACTGCACTTAGCCTTGTACCATCATCCCAGAGCTCCCTCGTGGCTCTGCGGTGGCTGCACGGCTCCTTCCCCGTGAGCGTGCATCCTGCCTGGCACCTTCTGAAACCTTTCCGTGTCATTGAACTAGAAGAGTTGGCTGCCCCGACCTAGTCTTTTTTGAGCTTTGCGATGTATTCCGATGGGCTAGACATTGAATGTAGCTGTTAGTATTAATGCTACCCCCCCAGATTCAGATCTTAAAAATATCCAGGCAAGCTTAGAAAGTACTGGCCACGGAAAACAATAACCTCATTTGGAACACGAAGTAGGAATTGGCACCAGAGCTTCGACGGCTTACTGTCCATCACTGCGCCCCTGTCCAGGCTCAGACCGTGCAGGGTAATGTGTGTGAGGACTGAGAAAAGAGGAGTTCAAGTCTGACACAGGCTGTCAATGCTTGACTGTTACGTTGCCCTTGGGGGATGGTAAAGCACATTTACTATGTGAAAACCAGAGTCTCGGGGCGCCTGGGTGGCTCAGTCAGTTAAGCGTCTGCCTTCGTCTCAGGTCATGATCCCACGGTCCTGGGGTCGAGCCCCGCATCGGGCTCCCTGCTCCGCGGGAAGCCTGCTTCTCCCTCTCCCACTCCCCCTGCTTGTGTTCCCTCTCTCGCTGTGTCTCTCTCTGTCAAATAAATAAATAAAATCTTAAAAAAAAAAAAAGAAAATCAGAGTCTTAAAAGAGGAAGGGCACTCTATATCTAAGAGGAACTAATGCAGACCTGGAGAAGCTAAATGACCTGCCCAAGGTCATGCACCTATGACAGAGCTGGGCCTGGGTGTTCTCCCGCTACGGTATTCTTCATCACACCGAAATGCTCCGAGTTCTGCTCTTCAAGTTTTATTTGTGAGGTTTCACACATTTGTGTTTCAGGTTTCAAGCTGTATATTTTAGTGACTGAGTGGATGGAGAGGAAAGACACCCTCCTGGAAGGCTTCTCTATGCTCGGTACACCATACCTCACTGCTCACCAGCTGTGTGGAGATTCTCGCACGTCACGTGATTCTGGGACAGCAGTCCGGTGCCCTACAATTGAACTCAATTCCAACGCCAGCTACCTGGAGATGGCCTCAGATCCCACAGATTAAGGGTTCAGCCCCACAAGACTGCCCCCTCTCCCCCACTTCAGACGCCAATTACAGGTCCAGCTTGTCTCCTGTGCTTCTGACCGGCCATCCATCAGGTGTTCCCTCGACCTATGGCTCCAAGCTTCTGTCCCCTTAGAGTTTGAGGTGCATCACCCAGCTGACATGAATGCATTCTTGTCCAACAAGTGGAAACTCTCTAAACCTCATTCTTTGGGTTTTTATGGAGGCACACTTGATTAAATCATTGGCCACTGATGTTTGAACTTAACCTCCATTCCCTCTCACTTCCCTGGAGGTCTGGGGGATGGGCCTATAGGTCCAACCCTCTACTCCCCTGGCAACCAGCCCATCCTTAGGGGCTTTCCAAAGGTCACCTCATTAACATAAACTCAGGTATGGGTGAAAGAGCCTTGTTATTTATTAATAACAAAAGATACCCATTTCACCTTTATGCTCTAGAGCTACTCAGGAATAGCTAAGAAAAAAACGTAAATATTATAGCAAAAGATGTCCATAGGGCTCTTTATAATATAAAGTTAAGGGTTTTAGGAGCTATGTGCCAGGAACAGTGGTCAAAGACCAAATATATGTTTCTTATTCTAAATCACCATATCATACTGAATGACTATCTCCTGGATAATGCCCTAACGTACAAGAAAAAAAATTGGAGAGACCCCCACTTACGAAATTACTAAACAAGACAATGGGGAGGAACAAAAACAGAAAAAGGATATTGTTAAGAATTTCAGAGAGTTTTGTAGAGATCAGCTACTCATTTTCCCCCAACTATTGGCATGTGGTTATAACGTTTATATATTAGAAGCCTGTTTTCATGACCAGAATTATTTTATGTTGACATGAAATTATTTCCTACTCATTTGTCCCATGATGATTGGGCACCTGCCATATGCCTGGCAGTGTTCAAAGTACTGTGTCTACATCAGTGAACCCCAAACACCTGATTCCATGGTATTTACAAACTAGTTGGGGGATGACGGTAATAAACAACTCTAGCAGGATGCGGAAATGGAATTTTCTTGCTTTTGCTTTTTGCATACGAGTGCAAAAAGACAGCAGTATCACTCAGTGCCAGTCAGAAAAACGGAAACCACCCTAGTTATGTTAATAGAGGGAATTTGATAGAGAGATTTGGTTAAACAGATATTAGCTTTAAATACAAAGTGGGGACAAATAAGGCCGGACAGCAAAAGCAATGGCAGTTGCCCCCCTCCCCACCCCACCGTGTGTTGGGGGAACAAAGAAAAGGAGTTGGGCTCTTTAGAACCCAGCAGCTTGGAGGAGGGCCCCGGAGCCCAGGGCCAGACCTTGGGAAGTCAGAGGGGGCCCGTGGAGTTGGGTAACTCGGGCAGGAACGGGAAGCAATCCAAAGAAGCTGGTCCCCTTCTCCCCACTCCGTCTGCCAGCCTCCCTTTAGTGTACCCTGTGTGCAGAGCCCCTTGACAAGGAAGACACGCTGTTTGCAGAACCCCCACGTCACCACACAGAGCAGCGCAGAGAAGGGTATTGAGGGACACTGACTTAACAACAGGCCCAAAGATGTTCCCAGCGGGGGCAAGGTACTCTCAGGTTGTGGCACTCCTTGCTAGAATACTCAAGCAGATCTTGCAGAAGTGGTTGAAATCTGTTGTTTTTAAAAAATTGTACTGAAATGTATGTAACAGAATTTACCATTTTAACCCTTTTTGAGTGTACAGTTCTGTGGCATTCAGTACATTCGCATTGTTGTGCAACCAATCTTTGGAATTCTTTCCATCTTCCTGAGTTGAAACTCTGTACCCATTAAACAGTAAGTCCACTGCCCCTGCCCCTGCCCCCCAGCCCCTGGCAGCCACCATTCTGCTGTCTGTCTCTATGGACTTGATGACTATGGGGACCTCAGATAAGTGGGTCATATAATATTTGTCCTTTTCTGTCTGGCTGTTTCACATAGCGTGTCTTCGCGGTTCATCTGTGTTATAGCATATGTCCAAATTTCCTTCCTTTTTAAGGCTGAATTCTATGAAATCTGGTTTTGTGAGTCCTTAGGCCAACCCATGTTGAAGAACTGAGACACTGGGGTGGGGATTTATTTAGAGAGCATTTTTTGGCCTACTGTGGATGCCCCCTTTCCATGTTCTCCCTCCTCCTCCTCCTCCCCCCCCCACACATTTTGGGAGAAGAGAGGGAGATGTTTCTCCCATCCTCAAGTCTAGTGGCAGGGCTTCAAGGGGGCCACACAGAAAGCTTGATCTGTGGCCCCTGCAGTTTAGAGGGCACAGTAGTCTGGGGTCAAGCATACGCCTGAGAAATATAAAGGTTGGTAGAAGCAGCCCATGGCAGCTGAGCAGGGGGTATTGTTTGGGAAATACCAGCACTCTCACTAAGGATGGATCAAAGGTGTTTTCCTTGGACCAGATGTGGGCCACACAAGATAGATTAGCTGCTGAACACAGTCTCGACCAATGGGCCCACAAGGTGGTGGGTGAAAATGCAGGAGGCGTAGAGCAGGTGACCAGCTGCTGAGAACCATCATAAGCTGTCAGCAGGACAGTGCGTGCGCTCCTGTCAGGAAATGACAGGTCAGAGGTCTGCAGCGATGAGGGTCTACAGAGAACCAATGAAGGTATTCCACAGAGGCCACCAAATGCTCCATGAAATAGAGAAGCAGCCTTTGGTTCCCTCCATGTCCAGAGATCACCATCAGCTCACACCAGTTCCGGTCAAAAAGGGACTTTTCTGGCTCCCTGACATTGCCTTGCCAGCCACCCCTCCAACCACTCCAGAATGGAAGGTTTGAAGCAAGCTGGACCTGGGAGTAAGGGAGGAGGTCCCAAAGCGATACCACCATGCTCCACCTTTTCTGCCACTGGCTTCACTATGGCAGCAGGCCCAAGCCGGAGATGAGAACTTCCCGGTTGCAATGCAATATGGACCTTGCTCTTATACTGGACAGGGAATCATCGCTTCAGAAATCAGGGTGTTTATGAACAAAGCAAATGGAGAACAAGAGCAGTAGAAGTATGAGTGCCACAGAATAGGTGTCCAGGGACATCATATCACCTGCACATCCAACTTGTTCCACATGACAGTTCTGCGAAGGCTGTGGGCAACACAACACAGAGTGTTACAGTCTGCGCTCAAAGCAATGACTTGAGGTTGGTGGAAAGGAAATGGCCCTCTGATGCATTATTGGGAAAACAAAAGCATTTTACCTTTTTCTTACATAAGAGGGGGAGAAAAACCATGAAAGACTCTTAACATTAGGAAACAAACAGGGTTGTTGGAGGGGAGGTAGGGGGGATGGGTAACTGGGTGGTGGGCATAAAGGAGGGCACGTGATGTAATGAGCACTGGGTGTTATACACAACTGATGAATTACTGACCTCTACATCTGAAACTAATGGTGTACTATATGTTGGCTAATTGAATTTAAAGGGAAAAAAAGGGAGACAACAGTAGCAAAGCTTTTTTTTTTTTTTTTCCTGAAAGTAGCTCCCCTGACTACTCTATTTGCTGGGTCCAGCATTGTGGTCTAGGGTTGATGGGTGTTTTATGATGAGCATGTCGCTGGAAAATTGGGCAATAAGAGGGAAGCCAACAAGTAGACACAGCGTTTTTGAAGAATTTTGCCATAAAAGGAAGCAGGGAAATTAGGGCTTAAACTGGACAGTGATCTGTGGTCATGCCTGGGAGGGTTTTGTTGTTGTTGTTGTTGTTTTGAGATATTGAAGCATATTTTTATATTAATGGGAAAGATTTAATAGCAAAGGGAAAATTGATGGTTGGCAAGAGAGGGGAGAGAGTTGCAGGAAAGAAGCTGTTGAGCTATCAGCAAAAAGCTGGTGGGTTTGCTTTATAGGTTAAGTATGGACAGTTCATCCCTTGTCTTTTTTCCAGGAGGAAAGAGTATATGATAACAAATGCAAATAGGTTAGCAGATGTACTTCTATGAGCCCATGGGAATCAGAATGTTCCACACCCCGCCCAAACAATTTACTTCATATGGATATCAACTATTTTGTTGAACATATAACTGTTGAATATATGTAGACCCCAGGATAAAATTTAGAACTTATCTGGGACTACATCAAACTTAATAAAAGACACAATCTCTTCTGCATCAAAAGACACAATCAACAGAGTGAAAAGGCAACCTACAGAATGGAAGATTGTACTTAAAAGCATACATCTGATAAGAGGTTTATATCCAAAATATATAAAGAGCTCCTACAACTCAACAACAACAAAGAAGAAAGAAAGAAAGAAAGAAAGAAAGAAAAAGAAAGAAAGAAAGAAAGAGAGAAAGAAAGAAAGGAAGAAAGAAAGAAAAAAAAGAACAAGCTAAATTACCTGACTTTAAAAATGGGCAAGGGATAAAATAAAAAAATAAAAAAAATAAAAATGGGCAAGGGAGTTGTATTTGTCCAGAGATGACATAAAAATGGCCAAAATGCATATGAAAGATGCTCAGTATCATTAATTACTAGAGAAATGTAAATAAAAACAACAATGAGATAGCACCTCACACCCATTAGGATGGATAAAATTTAAAAAAAAAAACATAAAAAAACACATTGGGAGGGTGTGACACCGTGTTACACCATCAGCATGAATATAAAATGATGCAGCCACTCTGGAAAACAGTATGGAGGATCCTCAAAAAATTAAAAATAGAACTACCATATGATCCAGCAATCCCATTTCTGGGCATTTACCCAAAAGAATGGAAAGCAGAATCTTGAAGAGCTTGTTGCATACCCATGTTTTAGCAGTATTGTTCACAATAGCCAAAAGGTGGAAGTTACTCAAATGTCCATCGACAGATGAATGGATAAACACTGTGGTATGTACATACAATGAAATATTGTTCAGCCTGAGAAAGGAAGGAAATCCATGGATGAAACTTAAGGTCATTATGCTAAGTGAAATAAGCCAGTCACAAGACAAATACTGTATGACCCCACTTATATGAGGTATCTAAAGTAGTCAAACCCTTAGAAGGAAGGGTTCTTGATAGGGATTGGGGAAAGGGGAAATGAGGAGTTACTATTTCATAGTCATAGAGTTTCAGTTTTGGAGGATGAAAACGTTCTGGAGATCTGTTGCAGAACAATGTGAAGGTACTTAACACTACTGAGTTGTACACTTAACAAATGGTTAAGATGATACATTTTATTTTATGTGTTTTAATCACAACTAAAAATAAAAAAATATTTTTAATTTATGACTTATTTGCCTCTTTCCTTTTAAAAGTTGTGACTCCAACAAGAGCTTTTTAACTGATGCTTCTAGTTACTTGGGAGCCTTCATTTCTTCATTTGGCAATTGTCCATCACCACCGAATCTGCCAGATACAGTAAGAGGTATTATGGATAAAGATATGAGGCAGGGATGGTCCTTGTCCATATAGAGCCGAAAGTCAAGTTGGAGGAAATAAACATAAATGAGTACAGGAATGTTTTTTCAGTTCCATGTGATCCATGGTTCCTGACCAGGACCCACCGCCACTGATGCAGAGGCCTCCTGCTACATGAGGCTCCATGGCCACAGTAATAATAGTAATTGCTAGAGTGTGAGGACCTCTAAACCCGCAAACCCAGAGCCATAACAACAGAGAGAAAATATTAAAAAAAATACTTAGATATAATTATTAGTGGCATTGCTCTAAATTCTCCCTTCCCTCCTACCTCGTGTTTCCCAGACCCAAGAGCTATAGGGAAAAAAGGGTATCACATATCACATAGATCAGAATCATATATACAAGCCCCATCTTGAGGTCAGAAGATATTGTTTCCCATGTGGACCTTAACTGAGTCTTTCTTAGGCCATTCTACCATTAGAAAAGGCCCAAGATTTCTAGGTGATCGGGTCCATGGTAAGATCAGTGGTAGGACATCATTTATTACTTCTTTCTCTGTAAGGTAAGTTTCTTGGTCCGAAGCAATGTTGTGTGAGATTCCATGTATTTGTTTCATTAACACCATGTGAAGTAGCCAGGACAGACCAAACAGTGGCCCCCATGGTGCTGGTGCTGATGTGTATCTGTGTAATGCAGGGGAGGCATGAGGGAGCACCGGGTGGTGAGTCTAGCTGGGGGACAGGAGAGCCTTCATAGAGAATATGGCACAAGCTGACCCTTCCAAGAGAGTTGTGTCTCTCAGGTAGTCTAGGGGGAGCAAGGTAGTTCTAGGCAGAAGGAACAGATGAGCAAAAAGCATGAAGACATCAAATGTCTAAAGCATTCAGAGAAACTCAAGTCATTCATGTAGAGCGGTGACACGAGCTAAGGAGTTTGTCCTTGACTGCAAATCAGCTGCGTATCTACACCGATTCCTTTATCCTTCATCCCAGCAAGAGTTTCTCAATGAAAGAAGCCATCATTGATTTAAGTTCTGGTGCCAAGTCCTTATGGTAACAAGCAGTTTGCTGACTGGCTACTTTGAGGGGGAACATCACAGCGGGAAATGCTGGCGGGTGGGCTGGGGTCACATTGCAGAGTACTTTATGTGACATACTGAGGTATTTGGACTTGCTCTTTAAGTCTGAAGAGAAATGAGATGTGACCTTGACCATGCTGTTGAGAATGAATTTTAGGGCGCAGAGCTGTGAAGCCTGGGGCACTGGTGGGTCTGGAAACCATCGTATTATTCTGGTCCCCAAAACTCAGTTCTTTATTTCAGTGTTAGTTTGTGATCAGTCTAATGGAATGAGAAAATTAAAGGAGGTTTAGTCAGTTTTTCACAAAGCCAAATATTATTCAATTTTAAAGGACTTCTTTAGTTCGAAATTATGGGCCTCCCAACTTTTGTGGGGGTAAATTGTCCAATCATCTACGCAATTATGGTGACAGTAAATTATAGGCTTTAAAAGTGTGCGTGTGTGTGTGTGTGCGCGCGTGTGTGTCCGTCCTAGCCTTCAAGTAAAGAACCAGCTGGCCCCTCTGGTTCTCCAGATGTCCTTCTGAGATTTGGGGGGAGGTCTGTGAAATCCATAAGAGTGGGAACACCTAGCTGAGGCAGTGGGGAAGGCGTGGGAGGCACCTAAGAGGAGAGATGCAGGTGGAGTCTATAGGATAAGATGCTTGACCGTCCAGATCTTAACTATACTTTGTATGCACGTGACTCTCTTGCTGAATCTCAAATAATCAGATTTTTTTTCACAACAGCCTCATGACTACCTCCTTTGGATCAATTGTATTATAAACACATTTTATGAATACATAATACATCTTCACATTTATCCCCTTATTCCATTCTTAGAAAATCATGTCTCGTTTTATACTGACACCATAGTTCTCACGTAAAACTCCTTTTTTTTTTTTTAAAGATTTATTTATTTATTTGAGAGAGAGAGAATGAGAGATAGAGAGCATGAGAGGGAAGAGGGTCAGAGGGAGAAGCAGACTCCCTGCTGAGCAGGGAGCCCGATGTGGGACTCGATCCCGGGACTCCAGGATCATGACCTGAGCCGAAGGCAGTCGCTTAACCAACTGAGCCACCCAGGCGCCCACGTAAAACTCCTTCTTGAACAATCATTTGACAGTAAGATGAGTGTGGGATTCCTCAGCACCTGACCTGCTGAAACCTTCTTTCCTCAGAGGAAAGAAGATGGGTCAGGTTCTGCTTCTCCCAGTGTTGCCCTTCTGTAACATCAAAACAATCCTCTTCCAAGCTGCCATTCTGGAGATCCTATTACCTTTATCTTAACACAGACCAGAGCTGGTTTTGTCAAACTGACACCAGCAGCAAGTGCCTGGAGGCAGCAGGGTGCTATAGTTTTCATTTTTCTTTATACTCATATTCGACTTCCCAGCAGCCTCTAATCTACAAAATCAAAATGAATTATAATAAAGCTCAGTGAATCTGGTCTAGTCATTCATGGCCTGGGGAGGAGTGGCCTTCCATAACAGACCTCATCATCAATATTGTGCTGTGAGTTCTTCGTTCCTATTTTGTATATCCTCCTGTAACCACCCTCCCCGTCATACACTCACGCTCCTCACCTGGATGAGGGGAGAACCTTCATTTCCTTCACTGAGATTTTGGAGGTAGTATCCTGCTCTTAAATGGAGTCAATTTCGACATGTAATCTTTGAAAATTTTCAAGGAAAACAAAGTATTCTTGGGAATATTTGGTCTTTCTCCTAAGATATATTTCCCTCATGTTGTCTGCTTTCTTTCAATGTACACTGACTCTGGGGTGACCTTTGGACCCTGCTGGGATTACAGAGAGGGTCATAGTCTCCCAGTGCTACGTATTATGTAGCTTGGAGGCCCTGAGTTTGTTCTGCTCATGAGATTTTAATTAGAAATGCCATTGTTCCATAAAGAAGATATGGTGTGTGTGTGTGTATATATATATATATATATATATAATGGAATATTATGCAGCCATCAAAAGGAATGAGATCTTGCCATTTGCAATGACGTGGATGGAACTGGAGGGTGTTATGCTGAGTGAAATAAGTCAATCAGAGAAAGACATGTATCATATGACCTCACTGATATGAGGAATTCTTAATCTCAGGAAACAAACTGAGGGTTGCTGGAGTGGTGGGGGGGTGGGAGGGATGGGGTGGCTGGGTGATGGACATTGGGGAGGGTATGTGCTATGGTGAGCGCTGTGAATTGTGCAAGACTGTTGAATCACAGATCTGTACCTCTGAAACAACTAATGCAATATATGTTAAGAAAAAAAAGAAGATAGCAGGAGGGGAAGAATGAAGGGGGGGGAAACTGGAGGGGGAGATGAACTATGAGAGACTATGGACTCTGAAAAACAAACAGGGTTCTAGAGGGGAGTCAGGTGGGGGGATGGGTTAGCCTGGTGATGGGTATTAAAGAGGGTACGTTCTGCATGGAGCACTAGGTGTTATACGCAAAGAATGGATCGTGGAACACTATATCAAAAACCAATGATGTAATGTATGGTGATTAACATAACAATAAATAAAATTTAAAGGGAAAAAAAGAAATGCCATTGTTCCTTTTTCTACCATTTCTTCTGTAATCTCTCTGGTGTATCATTAAGGGCTTTTCTGTATAGGGTAGGGAATATTAATTAGAAGAGCATACTGTTTCACTTGCCTCATTACGTAGAGGGAATAATACTCAAAGTGTCACTCCAAATTATAAAAGCTAATATTGCTCGTTGTCCATATTTTTTATCAATAAATCATGTGCTTGCTTCCTAGTATTGTCATTCAGTGGTTGTTCTGTGCTACTCTTGTAGCAGCCTGTAGCTTCTTGAGAGGAAGGACCACCCATGTTCTGCTCCTCTCATAGCTACCAAAACAACTGTTGCCTAGTAGGGACGCAGTCGGTGTTTCTTGCATTAAATTTAATTATGGTAGAGCTATAATAGCAGCACATGGCTAACCTTTCCTCTGATACAAACACGTACGAGGGTTAAATATTAGGGATCCTTGGTGTTCTAACCTCATTCCTTTCCTTAACTCTGCATAATTTCTTTTGGTTTAATCCACTCCCATGGCCCTAACTGCCAAGACGTGGGATGATGGTTTTGAAATCGTGGGATAATGGTTTTGAAATGATCTTTAGTCCCGCAGGTGCTCTGGAGCTTCAAATTCATCTTACTTTGTTGTCTTCCAGACACGATGGAAACAATATATCCAGCACCCTCCCTCTGATTATTCCCTCTGATGGTGGACCTTAGCACCATCTGAAGGGCCATCGTTTTTATTCTTCTATTCCTTTCTACACATATTTATACAATAGACCTTTATTGAGCACTGTGTAAATTGCAATACCCAGCAAAAATGCAGCCATCATAAGCTACATTGTTCCTACCTGGAAAAGACTGCAACCAGAGGCCGTAAGGGGTATGTACAAACAGCCCGTGCCAGTACATGAAATATAACCTGTTACTGATCATGGCAATTCCGAGTCAGTTACCAACATCCAGTCCTTCTTATATCCTATTTCCTGCAGACGCATAAATCTTAAGTAACCTTCTTTGATAGATTCACATGTATTCCAAACAATGGTTCATCGGCTTATATATAGTCATTACCAAAGTTTCATTTTGTTTGCCTTTCATTATCTCTCCCACTTCGTTTTCAGATGGTGGTGGTAAACCTTAACAATGTCAGCATTATTATTATTACTGCTTCCTCTTCAGCGTGCTCTTCCTCTGTTCCCCAGTCCTATTAATTTGATCCTTTCTCCTTAATATCCCTTATGTTACATGCCTAATATCATACCTAAACTATTTAACTGGGTTCTTTCTCTATCTTCATTGTGAACCTGGCTGGGCAATATGAGCCTACACTATTGCCAAAGGAGATTTTTTTAAATTTAATTCCAGTATAGTTATCATACAGTGTTACATTAATTTCAGGTGTACAATATAGTGATTCAAGAATTCCATATATCACCCAGTGCTCATCATGACAAGTGCACTCCTTAATCCCTGTCACCTATTTAACTTATCTCCCTACCCACCTCCCCTCTGGTAGCCATCAGTTTGTTCTCTATAGTTAAGAGTCTGTTTCTTGGTTTGTCTCTCTCTCTTTTTCCCCCTTTGCTCATTTGTTTTGTTTCTTAAATTCCACGTACGAGTGAAATCCTATGGTGTCTTTCTCTGACTGACTTATTGCACTTGGCATTATACTCTCTAACTCCATCCATGTTGTTGCAAATGGTAAGGTTTCGTTATTTTTTATGGCTTAATAATATTCCTTATATATATATATATATATATATATATATATATATATATACCACCTCTTCTTTATCCATTCATTAATCAGTGGACACTTGGGTGGCTTCTATATCTTGGCTATTGTAAATAATGCTGCTATAAACATTGGGGTACATGTATCCCTTTGAATTAGTGTTTTGGTGTTTTTTTGTTGTTTTTGTTTTTGTTTTGTTTTTTTGGTAAATAGCCAGTAGTGTGATTATTGGAACACAGGGTAGCTCTATTTTTCGCTTTTTGAGGAACCTCCATTCTCTTTTCCATAGTGGCTGCACCAGTTTGGATTCCCACCAACAGTGTAAGAAGGTTCCTTCTTCTCCACATCATCCTCAACACCTGTTGTCTCCTGTGTTGTTGATTTTAGCCATTCTGACAGGTGTCAGGTGATATCTCATTGTAGTTTTGATTTGCATTTCCCTGATGAGTGGATGTTGAGCATCTTTTCATGTGTCTGTTGGCCACCTGTATGTCTTCTTTGGAGACGTGTCTGTTCATGTCTTTAGCCCATTTTTAATTGGACTATTTGTTTCTGGGGTGTTGAGTTCTGTAAGTCCTTTATATATTTTGGATACTCTTTATTGGATATGCCATTTGCAAATATCTCCTCCCATTCCATAAGTTGCCTTTTAGTTTTGTTGATTGTTTCCTTTGCTGTGCAGAAAATACATTTTTTTTTACTACTAACTTTCCAGAGATATAGGGCTAATATGGTAAAAGGACTCATCTGAATTCAACATTTTTAAAAGATAGATACTATCCTCTTTTGTCTTTGCCCAACAGCTTCTTGGAGAAGATAAAATGATTCACACATTTTCAATGGGGACAAATTTGGATCATAATTTAGTAAACATAAGGAAAGTCAATTATATGTATAGGTGTTGAAGGTATGATTTTGGCATACAGAAAAGCTTCCCCACCCCTGCTCCCATCCAGGTAGCTCACAGATGCCTTCTGCACTGTCTATAATTCCTTTCATTGGCTACTATTATGGACTCATCTTCAGGGGCATACTGGAGAAGGTTAATACATTTAGGCACTAATGCCTGAAGGAAAGGTGCATAGCCAAGTTGGCACTGACCTGAGTGCCTAGGTCAGGGCATGCAAGTGTGGATCCAAGTAAAGAGCATTTCTTTTCAGGACTAGCATGAGGGCTCAGTAAACAAACATCATCTCGTTTATGATAAAGGCAGGCTCTAAAACTGCATGAGTAAAGATGAGATCCTTTGACAAATAGCTCTTTCAAGACCCTTCTTAAATGTTTTTCCTAAAAAGTCAACCCTTGGGGCTCTCAGTGGTGGAGATCCTATACCTGATACGATGGAGAGATGACTGAGGTGTAAATGTATAGGCATATTCTGAGGACCCAAAATAAAGCTTTCCAAAGCACCCCCAGATCAGTGATTCTTAGATAGGGACCAAGACTGGGGTGGTGTGGAGCACAGGGGGAAGTTGGGGGAAGCCACGTGCATGCCACCCCCCCATCCTGAGAATCACTGTCTATAATGGAGGTGCAGTTTGTGGTAGTGAGGTGTACGTGAAAAGAAAACGAAGACTAGGGAACATGGCTGAGAACTTGATCTAGATTAAAGTTCATTTGCTTTATTTACAGAGAAGGAGTCAGGTCCCACTGTATTACAGAACTGGCTTTTCCTACCACACCAGGCATCCCTCCGGACCTCATTTTATACCCCAAGATTTCTACATTACAAAGTGCTTTTTGGCATACAAGGTCCATCTTTTTTTTTTTTTTCTTTTCCAAAAGTAACTAAGAGTCTTCTGTTGGGTTTCCTGACAGACCCACTGTATGATGAGAAAAGAAAATAAATGTGAACAATGAAGAATAAGTAGGAGTATTTCTCAAAGAGATGTGCAAATATTGAGCAGTTAAATTGTACTGGAATGATTTAATGCAGTTTGGTAACATTGTCTTAAATAGTATACATTTCCTTAGACCATGGGATTCAGAGTTGACTCTCAAGGCTTGTAATTTTTCTAGGAACAAGATGAGATCATTCAATGTAATTGTGGGAGAAAGTACTGTATATTTTATAGAAAGCTTAGGAATTAGGGGCACCTGGGTGGCTCAGTCGTTAAGCATCTGCCTTCGGCTCAGGTCATGATCCCAGGGTCCTGGGATTGAGCCCCACATCGGGCTCCCTGCTCAGCGGGGAGCCTGCTTCTCCCTCTCCCACTCCCCCTGCTTGTGTTCCCTCTCTCACCGTGTCTCTCTCTGTCAGATATCAAAATAAAATCTTTGAAAAAAAAAAAGAAAGCTTAGGAATTAATTCAGAAACACCTCTTATATTTCTGGCATTGTCCACAAAGTCCCAGTTCTTTCTAATCCCTTCTTCTCCGGGTAATTTATGCGTGGGTCAAGAGGTCAACCTGGGCTGTCGCTGGTTCAATATTTGTATTTTGCAAAATGACGTTTAGTATTTGTGTTTTTCCGAATAGAGCCTGTGTTCCCTTCAGAGACTCATGCAAAGTGCTTCATCGCGTGAAGGACCTCGCTATTTGATTTCACTCGACGGCTTTTCATTTACGTTACACACTGACAAAGTCATGAGCCAAAACTGTCACTCTCTGAGGGTAGAAACTGCCATGCTTCACAAAGGCAAGAAGTAATTTTCCTGTAATCACAAGATGACTCAGGTTAGTACCTTTTAGCTCTTACTGCAATTCAAATAACATGAGGATTTTGGGGTGCTGGGCAAACCTCATTAGTCCCCATTGCTATAATTTTAAATTTATGATAATGTGATATAAAGTAAGTTGGAGTTTATTTTTGTACAAGGTGGTAAAAAGAATTTGAAAATAGTTGTAGAGGGTGAGTGAAAATTCCAAGAATGTACTTAGTATCTTTTAGAGAACAAAATGCTTTTCTAGGAAAGAGCATTGTTAAATGATAACTGTTATCCTACAAAAGTTTGCAGTATCATCTGGACTTGAAATATGTAGATGTTAAGTTTGAAGGATCGTGGATTAAAAGGCAAAAAATCCCAAAACCTAGGTATTTTATAATTAAGTCTTTGAACTATCATGACCAACTTGTATCATTGTGTTAGAATTGCAATTTGAGCAGGTCTTTAAAATTTAAAGCAGAGTTTTATGTTCTCTTTTTTAATATTGTGTCTTCTGTGGCATTTATAATGGGAGAACCGTTTGCAATGCTTATATTTACTTTTAGTTACAAAAATGTGACTTCTGCATGCCTAGGGTCCATGCGTGAAACAGCCTCTGCTGGGGCAGAAAGTCATGAAATAGAAAACACAACCGGGAAAAAGCTCGGTCCTAGCCCTGCTTCCTGTTGGTCCCCAGCAGGGCCTTTATGATTTCTGACCAAAGACTTGAGGACCGGTTTGTCTGGAGTAAAGTACTGTTGTCCTGCAGAAGGAGCTAAGGAAAGGGCTCACTGATGCCTTGGTTCTAGTTAAATATTGAGTGACTGCCCTGTGTTCAGCACTGTCCTAAGACAAAGGAAGGTCCTAGTCCAGTTCCTGCTTCCAGGAACTTCTAGTCTCATTAGGCACATACACAAAGTTGAGAATTCAAGATGGGATCAGGAGAAATGTCCCAAGAGTGATAGAGATAATAAATATGCCGAATACAGAAAGAGTGGGAAGGCTGGTTTATATCTGTGGCTCTCCGTGAAGTCTTTATGGAGGAGGACAAAGCTTGCTAGACTTCGAAGGCCAGGTGAGATTTTGGAAGGGGAAGGTGATAGAGCATTTCAGGTGACAGAGGACAGTCTGTTGGCTTTAGTGAAGCCCTGAATGAGGAGCTGTACGAGACCCGCTCAGGGAAGGGTGAGGAGAGGTCTTCAGGTGGAAGCTGAGAATTTGAGATATGGTGGCTCCAAGATAGAAGTCTGGGAAGACAGACTGGGACCAGGTTGTGGAGGGCTTTGAATGCCAGACCGAGGAGTACAAGCTTCTTCCTGCAGAGAATAGAGACCCCTGAAGGGCTTTCAACCCTATTAAATGGCCCTTATCCATTATCTGGAAAATTATCCAGAATTGACATGAAACAGAGATTCTAAATTGCTTTTCTTGGGTTCATGGAGGGAAAACGACAAGCTGCAGCCATCAAGCCGGGAGTAACACGTATACTGTGTGGTCCCTGCAAGTCACTTTTTACCATGGAAACGTACAGTGTCTCCAGCAAGTCATGATTAAAGGAGGGGTGGGGCAAACTCCCAGCCTTATGGA
This sequence comes from Eumetopias jubatus, assembly GCF_037043125.1. NCBI lineage: Eukaryota > Metazoa > Chordata > Mammalia > Carnivora > Otariidae > Eumetopias > Eumetopias jubatus. Next base: position 25,625,395 of record NW_028274808.1, on the reverse strand, counting down.
TATGAGATGTGGGGGGTGGGAGGAAGACAAGGGGGACAGAGAGACTGGAAGGATCGTGGATTAAAAGGCAAAAAATCCCAAAACCTAGGTATTTTATAATTAAGCTGCAGAAGCAGCTCCGATACTAAGTTGTGGCAGTGCAAAAGGAAAGGCGGAGAGACAGCAAAGATGACGGTGGTAGTACCACAGCTCTGATCTCTTAGGCTAGCGCTGGATCCCACATGATGCTGCCATCCCAGCATGCTCTAGTACCACTGGGCTCCAACAAGGGTCCTTTCGTCGTCTATTTGTGGCAAGTTCTCTTGGGGAACTGTGGCAGCCACAGTGCGACTTGTCCACTGTGGCACCCCCTGAGGTGAGTGCCGTGGTTGCGAAGACCCATCCAAGTCTGTAATAAAGTCCGTTGGCAGCAAACGTCAAAACAAACTCTTCGTCGGGCATGAAGGACGGAGTTGTTGGGAGTGTACTAAGTCGCTGACAGAAGAGCTACACACCAAACCTCAGGAAAGGCAACACTTGGAAGAAACCTGAGGATCTTTCCTTTAGGGTTGTGCCATTAGTGACTGCGTTCCAACTACCTCTTACCAGTTTCCCAGGGGAGAGAGACTGTCCTAGATTGGATCACGTGTCCACCCCTTGGCCTATGTGACTAGCAGGCCCCGGCATCACTTGGAGTCTGAGACAGGGGCAGTTCCTCAAAGGAAGATCAGATAAGCAGAAATTTTAAAAAAGTATTTAATCTCTGGGGCGCTTGGGTGGCTCAGTCAGTTAAGCATTTGACTCATGATTTCAGCTCAGGTCATGATGTCAAGGACCTGGAATCAAGCCCCATGTGGGACTTCATGCTGAGTAGGGAGTCTGCTTGGGATTCTCTCTTCCCTGCCCCCCCCCACGCACACGCTCTCTCACAAATAAATAAATAGTATTTAATTTCTAAAATGTCTGGGAATATAGATAATGGTCATAAAGTGTATGGCCTCAGGCTTGGGGAGAGATCAGATATTTTGCAGAATCTCAGGTTTCCCAAATAATTTTTTCACAACTACCTTTGGCAGACCCTCTGCTCTTTCAAACTAAAATCTTATGGTTTAAGACAAACAAACAGATATGAACCAGAAATTACCCCCAGCAAATACCTTCATGCCTTCATGCTTTGGGGTCCACACATTAGTGTCTTTTCTCCCTCCCTCTCTCCTTCCCTTCGTTTTGTAGCAGTCAGATCTTCAAACACATCGGGAGACCTGAAGTGATTTATTTGATTTCTATGCCTTATCTGTGATAGAATTTCCAAGTTTGCTACTCTCCCTGAAAGGCAGGTTAATAGGGCTTAAAAAAAATTTATTTGAGAGAGAGAGAGAGAGCACGAGCACAAGCAGGAGGGCAGAGAGAGAGAATCTCAAGCAGACTCTGCACTGAGCGCAGAGCCCAATGTGGGACTTGATCTCATGACCCTGAGATCACAACCTGAGCCAAAACCAAGAGCTGGTTGCTTAACCAACTGTGCCACCCAGGTGCCCCCAAAGGGCTTTAAGAAACACACTGGCTTGCCCAGCTTTGGTCAGTCTTTGAATAGATACTTCTTATAAATGCAATTTAATTGAGTTCTAAGGTGATGATCCCAATTTCTCATGCATTCATTTGGAGATGTGTTATCTTACATACAAGCAGGGCTCACAATTTCCTTTTTAACAATTTCCAATCACACTGGAAATGAACATAATACATTAAACTCCAGCATACTGCAATTCTAGACTTCTAGAGCAAGAGTTTTTAAGCTTTTTGGCATTATTTTGAATTTTAATTTTTTAATACAAAGGTTCAAGCGAATCTCTCTTGTAGTTACAAGTTGTCCCACTCTGATTTCCATTAATGATTGATTAATATTAATACATTCTATGAACAGTATCAGAATGTAAATATCTAGTTCTGAGCCCTAATTGGAATAGATACAAAATTAATAAAAACATACAATTGTATATTTTATCTCTTCTTTATTTTTATCCCTATGAAATTGGAACTCTTAGATCTTTATCTACTTTTTCCACTTCCCGTGTCTTGCTTCTTTTGCATTAACATATAAGAAGCACATGATAATCATTCAATATATATTTGTTTTCCTTTTTCTTCTCCTTCTTTTCTCTTCCCCTAGTGCCTTTCCCCTTTTCTTTATCGTTCCATTTTGCACCTTTAAAAAGAAAAACTGTAGGGACACCTGGGTGGCTCAGTCGGTTAAGCATCTGACTCTTGATTTCAGCTCAGGTCATGATCACAGGGTCATGGGATTGAGCCCCCAGCGTCAGGCTCCATGCTCAGCGTGGAGTCTGCTTGTCCCTCTCCCTCTGCTCTTCCCCTTGCTGTCTCTCTCTCTCTCAAATAATTAAATAAAATATTGAAAAGAAAAGAAAAACCATATTGGCACATATTTTTGGCTCCTTCTTTGTTTTTTGGGGAGCCCTGTTTCTTCTATTACATCCGTGTTGTTCAAGTGATTAACTGCCCTCCTATCAATTAGGCTCCAAATTGCTGTTTCCTTGGTTCTATGGCTTATAAATATTGTGAAATCGTTCCGAAAGATTTTATTCTCCCATAAGCTCAGCAGGTTTTTCCAGTAAGTGCTCTTGCAGAGAGCCACATAAACAGCTGGCTAAACATTCCAGCTGACCAACATAGCAGTAATAAATCAGGAAATTTCAGTTTGTCCGATCATTTCTAACAAGGCACTGAAGTGTCTGAGAATTGTCTTAATGAGTAACAGTAACAATAGAACAACAAGGTAGTGAGAGAATGATGGTAAGTAAGAATTGGACCCACATGCTGTTAGAAAGCTAAAGATAAGGCAGCATCTCTCCTGGATTCTTTACATAATTTCTGTTCCCATCCATTTACTGAGATCCATAATCCTCATATATCATTGTAGATCTGCTACTTGGAGGCTGGAGCTAACATAATGCATCCTTAATTTCACATTGAATATTTAGGTAAAGCTATTCAGTATTTAGTAAACACATGAATCTAGGGTTGGTAAAGTGAGTTTCTTTTCTTGTAGCAGACCAATTAGACACTGCCCTGATAGGACATCTTTACTGAGAGCAAATGGACTTTATTCTTCACTGGTTACTGGATAATCTGGCATGAGACATTATCTTATTTAAATTAATAAGAAATCCTCAGTTAATTTCCCTAGACCATGTCCTTAAGGGTTATTTGTGAATCAGAATTGTTAAATGTGTGGTTGTTGAAGTCACAGTGGTTGGGTCCACATCCCAAGCATTGGGTTTATCTCTATTTGTTCAGGTCATTTTTATGTTCTTTAAAAAGTCTTACAGTTTTATTCCAAGGAAAAGAGGAGAGGAAATCCTCAGTTAAATTTCTTCTGAGCTAAAAACTCTCTCAACAGTTTCTGTATATATTATTACATAATCTAATTTCATGGGAATATTGCATCAACATGGTACCCTAACTCATCTTTGACCCTAGTGATCTCCAGTTTCTAGGTGTCCCCTAGAAGGCACCAAATGAATGACATTCATTCATCCTGGCAATGGCAGGACAGGGCTGAGAAAGGATATTCTGCTCAGCTTTGAGTTTTAAAAATGCTTTAAAGTTCATAGTAAGACAATGGTCTGAAAGTAAAAGGATTTTCTTACATTGAAATCTATAGGGAAGTATATATGTGTACACTTAGATGAATTTTCACAAAATAAGCACACTTGTGTAACCAGAACCCAGATCAAGAAATAGAATATTACCCACACCCCAGGACAGTGCCCCCCCCACTCCTTTGCAATTCCTATACCCCGAGGTAGCCATGATTCCACTTCTAATGGCACAGATTTACCTGTTTTTGCACTTTACACAAATGGAATCCTATACTCCGTATTCTTTTGTGTCTTTCTCTTTTCACATTATATTTAGGAGACTGAACCATCTCATTGCATATAGTCGCAGACTTTTCATTCTTATTACTCTACAGTATTTTCGTTGTATGAATCCATGGCAATTTCTTTGATTCTTCTATTGACGACAGACATAATGCATGGTTTCCAGGTTTGTGCTGTTTTGCAGAATGCTACTGTGGAAATTCTAGACTGTCTTTTGGTGAATTTATGTGAGCATTTCTTTTGGATACATATACACATACATAAAGAGTAGAATTTCTGGGCCACAGGATATGCATATGTTTGGCTTTAGTTGTCACTTGCCAAAAGTCTTCCAAACAGGCTGATGCAATTTACACTTCTACTAGCAGCATATTCTAATTCTGGCAGCTCCATGTTCTCACCAACATCTGGTATCTTCTGTCTTTTTCCTGTTAGCTGTTCTCTCGCATGGGTGGTGGCATCACGCTGTGGTTTTAATCTGCAGTTGCCTGATATGAACGAAGATGGGCACCTTTTCATGTGTTTCCTGTTCATCTCCTGCCCACGGTGAAGTTCTGTGAGGTTTTTTTGCCCATTTTTATATCGGGATGTTTGTCTCTTGCTTAATGATATGGAAGAATTCTTTATATTCTGGATAGAAATCCTTAGTCAGATGTATGTACTGTGACCTATCTTTTTACATCCTATGGGTTGAATTTTCACTCTCCTACTGATGTCTTAATTTTATTTTATTTTTTTATTTTTAAAGATTTTATTTATGTATTTGAGAGAATGAGAGAGAGAGAGGAGTATAAGCGGCGGGGGGTGGGGTGACAGGAGGGGCAGAGGGAGAGAGAGAGAGAGAGAGAATCTTAAGCAGGCTCTACAACCAGCACAGAGCCTGATGCAGGGCTCGATCTCATGACCCTGACATCATGACCTGAGCCAAAACCACGAGTCAGACGCTTAACCGACTGAGCCACCCAGGTGCCCTGTGATGTCTTAATTTTAATATAGTCTAATTTACTTATTTGCCCTTTTACGGTTAGTTCTTTCTAGGACCTGTTGAAGAAATCCTAACCCACCTCAAGGTTATATAGAAGCTGTCTTTTTCCTCTAAAAGCTCTACTGTTTTACCTAATAGCAAGAGAGAGTTTAATTTAGAAATGTCATTGGTAGGTACCTGGAGACAGAATAAAATAAGAAAACAAATGAGTATGTTTTCCATTGAGCCAAAACGTGGAGGACTGACTGTAGAGAGAATAATGGTGCAGGAAGAAACTCAGGATAAAATATAACAGAAGTTCCCATCACAAACAAAAGACAAATCCCTTCTGGTGACGGGGCCATGAGCTTCGAGCCTATTATCCCAGTTTCTGAGCTGCCTTTCTAGGGCTGGTTATGAAAGGAACTGTCCTGAGAATATGCAGCTATGGTGACTCCTCCCTGGGGACAAGGAGCCACTCCAGGGGACAAAACAAGGCCTCTCAGAGTTCTCTGTGGGTCAAGTGCAGTGTCTCATCTCCTTGATGAGATACTAGGAATATCTTTTCTTGGGAAACCTTTTCAGCTCCTCTGAATGTTTTTACTCTTTATAAATGTGTGTGATAGGCATATAGTTTTACAATGATCATTAAAAGTAATTCATTTTTTATACTCATTTCAAATTTCAAAGTTGCATTTGAAATTGTGGGTGTTGGGCATGTCTCAGTGTGCACCCATCTATCCCTGTTTCTTTGTCCAGAAACACAGCATTAAGAAAGACTGAAAGGTGAGAGGGATGGCTTATAGAGGGACATAGGAAACTTTGCAGGTGATGGCTACATTCTTTATCATAATTGTCTTGTGGCTCCCCACATGCATATGTATAAAACTTATCAAATTGCACACATTACAAATGTGCAGTTTGTTATACATCAATTATACCTAAACTGTTAAAAATAAAATGATTTAAAAATATTGTTTATTTGCCTGGAGTTTCATTTTTCATTTATTCATTAAACATGGTTAGACCTATTTAAGACTATGCTAGATACTATGGGCTAACCAAAGATGTATATTTAATGTTGTTTCTTTAGAGTTCAGAATCTGGTAGAATTACTTAAGTCATTATAATACTTTGTAGACTATGAAACATTTCAGGTCCTGTGGAATTTAGGGATGAAGGAAATTACATTTATTTGAGAAGTCTGGAGAAAACCACAGGCAAAAGTCACTTCTTGGCTCACAATATTAAGTTTTAAAAGATGGGATACAGTACTATATTCAGTTTTCTCCCAATTTTGTTACATCTGTAGTAAAAAGGAAAATGTTAATATTTATGAAGGAAAAAATTTAGACACACTCACGTAGTAACAAGGTACCTTCTAATAGAAGATAACTGATAGTTTTTACTTTTTCATTACCTATTCAACATTTCTTAGGTGAGCTGTTTATTCCCTTTATTTTGGCTTAAAACACCCATGCTGTCTGTGCATCAGGGACCTACACTGCTGGTTCCATGATTTTGCAGAGACATGGACAACGGTACTGGAGCTACATGCTGGCTCCTAAAGCTTCTGCCCAGACATAATTCACACCTTTTCTGATCATATTTAATGGTCAAAATCCAGGCTTTGCCTGAATGAAGTTGGGTGGAGAAGTGTTACCCTAATCACATGCTCCGAACAGCACAACCAAGTATTTGTGACTTCTTAATGATGACCCAGTTGCTAGAAGAATTGCCGATATCCTTCTTTTTGTTCCTCTCTCCCTGGGAAACACATCAAGCCACTGACCTCTCTTGTTAGTTTCCTACCACTTTCTCTCCTCGCTTCCATTTTCCAAGGAATATAGGCTAGCCATAGAGCAAAACCCAAAGCTCTTAGTATAAGAAGTAAGGCTGGATTAGAGAGGGCTCTTGCGGGGGTCAGGTCAGAAACCCAACCAGTGTAAGTACAAAGGGGAACTGACAGACTCCGAGGTGGGTAGGATAAGGAGGAGCCCCCAGGACTGCAAGAACCCAAGTCTCAGGGAGTAGAACCAGGACTTTATGCTTCCCGTGTTTATTCTCTCCCATGTTTGTCTCTCATCTGTTTGCTTTGCCTGACTTCATTCTCTTCTTCTACATGAAGACAGCTCTTTTCCACGTGGGGGAAACATAGTCACTGGCAGCCTGACCTTCACATCTCTCTAGCTCTGTGATGCCAGGGACAAGACCACTGGGTTTTTTTGTTTTTTTGTTTTGTTTTGTTTTGTTTTTTTTAATTTATTTTGAGAGAGAGTATGTGTGTGTGAGTGAGGTGGAGCAGGGAGGGCCAGAGGGGGAGAGAGAATCTTTTTTTTTTTTAAAGATTTTATTTATTTGACAGACACAGTGAGAGAGGGAACACCAGCAGGGGGAGTGGCAGAGGGAGAAGACGGTTTCCCGCCGAGCAGGGAGCCTGATGCGGGGCTCGATCCCAGGACCCTGGGATCATGACCTGAGCTGAAGGCAGATGCTTAATGACTGAGCCACCCAGGTGGCCCAGAGAGAGAATCTTAAGTAGGCTTCACACTGGGGGCTCGATCTCCCAACCCTGAGATCGTGACCTGAGCTGAAACCAAGAGCTGGATGCTTAACGGATGGAGCCGCCCAGGTGCCCCAAGGCCACTGGTTCTTTAGTTCTACATGGAGATCTCTCCAGAAAGGACTCTAATTGGCTCACCTGGTATCACCTGCCCACCTTGGACCAATGATTGTGTCCGGGATACGATACCATGATTGGCCAGGCCTGGGTCACATGCCCCTCCAGGGAGGACAAGATATGAATTATCAGAATAAGGGGGATGGTGAACTTGGTGGGACAAATAAAAACAATAGCTACTCTAGTCTACTTAGAATTAGATATGCCTAGGGCGATCTTTTAAAATTGTAAGTCCAATTATGTTACCCAGCCCCCCCACCCCATCTACCAACTGAAAACTACTTTCTACTTTCCATTGCATTTAAAGTAAAACCCAGGGTGCCTGGGTGGCTCAGTTGGTTAAGCGACTGCCTTCGGCTCAGGTCATGATCCTGGAGTCCCTGGATTGAGTCCCGCATCGGGCTCCCTGCTCAGCGGGGAGTCTGCTTCTCCCTCTGACCCTCTTCCCTCTCGTGCTCTCTCTCATTCTCTCTCTCTCAAATAAATAAATAAAATCTTTAAAAAAAAATAAAAAAAATAAAGTAAAACCCAAATTAGTTCTTTGAATTTTCAGTGCACTACTTCTTCTGACTTCTCCTTACCTTCCAGATTATTTTACCTTCTCTCATGACTCACCAGCAAGGCATCAGCTAGCTACAAGGGCCTAAAATTTGACAGCACACAGGTTAAGAAGCCTGGCTAAACCAAACCCTATATCCCTAGGCTCACCTTGAACCCTGTACTCTTATTTTAGTACTGATCTCACTAGCTTAATCACATTACCTAATTCACAAGGAATTTGCCTATTTGTATAACATTCATCTGGAAAATATTGCAGGAAATTTAAATCCAGTGTTAAAAATGTCACATCAGAGAGCCCCAACTCTACAAATCAGGTTCACAGTCAGCTCTTTATTCTGCAGTATATAATCTTAACTTAAAATGCAATAAAAACAAAGTGGAGTTCTGTTGTTCACACACTTTAAAATAGGTCTTTGTTTATAGTAGAGGCCAAGCAATTTGGGAGAGGACTTAGAGGAAGGTCTCCAAGGGGTACTGTTCAGGTACTACAAATTCTGAGCTTGTAGTTGGAGCCAGATTGAAGATAATCGAGTTTATGCTGATTGCCACTTGACATGTGCAAGTACAAGAAAGTAAAATGTATTTGTTCTAGGGTTCCTCAAAATTGCATTGCCTAATTTGATTCCATGAGGGGGAAAATGTGTTAAAGAGACTTGAGTCTAGGGAGATTTTGATTAAAAAGAAAAGCACTTGGCGTTTGGGCTTTTCTGGTGTGTAGGCAGTTACAGGCAGCCATATGTTTACTTTGTAAATTCCAGTTGAGGGTGCAACATAAGCTGTTTCAGTTTGGGTGGAAGTTTTGTCAGGCCTCACAAATGAGATTTGTACTCTGTTAGGAGTTTGCCAGATTTTTTTGCAGGGGCTGTGGGCAGGTCCATGGTAATTAAGGAGAGTCTACTGCTAATTTGTTTTCTTAAGAGTAAATCCTGAGAAGCTCTTCCTTGCAATAGAAGGAATGATGGAATTAGAATATCATCATTTGGTGATGATTATGGTACTAACTGTTTTGGGCAAGAATCACCCATGCGTAGGGTGCTACAATTGGTGGATGAGACTCTGAGAAACAGGGTATTTATGTAGTCTCAAAGTATCTCTCCACAAGATATTTCTTAAATGCAAAGGGGAGTAAGAAGGGAAGGTACTTTGTAGTTCCTAATGAGACACCATCTTATTCAAGTGCTTCCTACTTCCCAGGGTGGGGGTGTAAGAGGATGGAGGGTGGGAAGCGGGACGCAGGGGCTGTCTGGAGCCTGGGCCCTTCTCCTGTCGCTCTCTCATCTGCAAGCTTGTGAGTGTAGGTCCCTCTCTTCCCACACGCCCCACGGTCACTCCCTCTTCTCCCAAAGCCAATGCCGCCTTCTTTGGTCATGGTTAGATTCCATTCTGGTTATGTTTGTTTGTTCCTTTATTGACGGTCTGCTGTGTGCAAATTCCAGGGGATTCAGCGTTAAATAAGACAAGCCCTTGATCTCTAAGATTTTCCAGTCAGCGCTAGAGGAAAATATCGAATAAAATATTATAGCCCTTTGTATCTGTAGAGGTATGCATGGGATGCACAGGAGTACAAAGGGCCGCACCAAGCTAGCTGATGCTCTCAAATCATTGAAAATACTTTGATATTGATTGGTAAAAAGCCACAAGCTGAGCCCCTGGCCACTTCCCTGGGATGCTCTTCACTCACATGCCTCAAGAGAATAATGAAAAGATTAAACCCAACACAGCAGAGGCCTCTCAGACTGCTCTTATATTTTTCCACTCCTGATTGCCTAATCCTGCATGAAAGGTCAGACAAGGCTTTCTGGAAGAGGTGATGTGCATGTCAACAATGAACGAAGTTAGCCAGGTAAAGCACAGCATCTGTTCAGGCCCCTGGATCAGGGAGAGAACGTGTCGCATCTGAGAAACCACGGTATACTGAGTAATACAGCTCATCTGATGCTGGGGAAGGGTGGTGAGAAATGGCTTCAAGAGGTAAGTTAAGGCCAGATCAGAAAGAGCCTTGTAAGCCCCACTAAGACACCTGAACTTGACTGAACAAGCTATAAATTGCCTCTGAAGAAGTTTGAGATGGAAAGCAACACAACTGGATTTATGTTTTAGAAAAATAGTTGTGGCGTAAGTGAAGGAAAGGGGTTGAGGGGCAAAAGACAAAAACAAACAAAAAACCTGTTAACAGACTGTGGAAGTAATTCACGCAGGAGATGAGCACCTCTTCTAAAGCAGAATTAGTATGGAAATAGATAAATGGTTGGAATCCAAAAACATTAAACCTGACTTTTTCCCTATGTGACTACAATAAATTTCAAAGACCTGTAAAAAAAAAAAAAAGGTAGAATCAATAGGGCTTTATGACTGGATTGATGAGCTACCTGTTATAAAATTTTAAAAACATATTTAGCATTAGATAGAATAATTTTATCCAGAGTGAACCATTTGGTAAGCCTTTTATATATGCTTCCAAAATGAAGAGTTGATCTTGCACAGGAACTTAGGGTGGCTGGCTCATTTCCAAACCATTATTTTCCGAAGCTCTGCAGGTAAAAACTCTGCATTTGCTAGCCTTTGGACAATTATGGTGGGGTTACACTGCAGGTTTTGTCGTTCGCAGTGCAAAAGAGAGTGAAAAAACAGTACAACCTTGACGGTTGTAGGTCCCCGATTTTAGGAAACCCGCATCCTCCATCAGTATCTCTGGTGCGTACTCTGACCTGCATTTCTTGGGGTGGCCCCGTTCCCAGGATGGATCATGAAGCTGCCCAGCTGGAGAAGCAACATGTGCATGATGTGTATGAGAGTACGGCACCTTACTTCAGTGACCTGCAGAGCAAAGCCTGGCCTCGGGTCCGCCAGTTCCTCCAGGAGCAGAAGCCCGGCAGCCTCATCGCTGACATAGGTAACCCGGGCTTGTGCCCTGTAGTCTGAAATATATTCTCTTGTGCCTTTCCTTTTCAGATGCATCTCACATTTCTGTTCTAACCAGAAGTCTGAAATTGTGTCCTTGGCCTGCCAGTACCTAGACTACTCAACCTTATAGCAGAAATTCACCAAGTCAGAAAGTAGGAAACTTTTTGAAATCTACATTCACACAATGGTGACCTTTTCGAGAGCCTCCGCGCACGCACATCCTCCAACAAAATCGACCTGACATTGAATGAATAAATCATGACTGAGATGACTGCGGGTGAAACTGACCATTTAAAACTTGGAAACATTCACATTTGTAAATAACATTTGGTGGCTCACCTTGACTGGCTCTCTTGCCTTCTACAGAAGAGTCAGAATTGTGGGATTACACAAGAGGTCCCGTAACCTCTTATTAGTCTCATAGATCCTTTTCCCTTAACTATTCCGTAGGTCTTTCATTATTAGAGCCTTTCTTTAATTAGATCATATCTTCGTAATCACTGATTTGCCTGGAGGACTTTGGCTCAGTATCTTTCTGAATCAAGAAGTGGTAAACCACAACCCAGCAGATCTAAGACTAAGGTTTAAGACATGGTAGGATTCCCACTTGACACATGCCCACCTAAAACTGCTTTCCAGCAACTGTGTGCAGACTGTGCCCAGGAGAGTCATAAATCTTCAGTTACCAATTCCATCTGATTTGACATTTACTCTAAACATTTACTCTAAATATTAGTAAGAGAAACAGATGTGTATCCATGGCTTTTAGCATATTAAAGGTGGTATGAGCAGGGTGGAATCTGGGAAAGGGATGCATGCCATATAGAAACGGAGAGACTTTGAAAACTATATCGTGTCGACTTTTAAAAATTAACTGCAGTTTCAGAAGATACAGTGAGTTTGGAACTCTTACCACCCTCGATGTCAGCAAAGTGCCAGAATGTTAAAATCAGTTAGGAAGAAAAGGAACCATTCCATTAGTGGCTTTGGGACAACAGTATAATTATATGCTACTTTCTCATACCTTACCCCCAAAATTCCAAATGAAGCAAAGATTTAAATATGAGAAAATGAAATTGTTAAAGGACTAGATGATTGACAACTAGATTATTTTTAAAAATATCCTCAGAGGCAAAAGCCCCTTCTATGTGTAACACCAAGGAAAGTCAGAAATCATAAAAGACAATACAGTTGTCATTATTCACAGTACCTATGTTAAATTGATAAAATTGCCATGAACACTGACTTCGTGAATACTGAATTACTGCCCCTAGAGGAAATGTAGGATCAGGTTCCTGTGAGCCTCTGGTCACAACATTTTGGTCAACTGATCAATACCTAACCTTGTTTCATGCTTCTGTCTATTTGAAGACACATTATGACGATACAGTATGGATTCTTTAACATTAAACTCAAGGCCAACACACTATATAACTCATGCCTGAACATAATTTATTGAACACATATATTTTGTCCATAAGGCTCGTTAGAGCCATCTTGGGCTTAGGAACCCTTCATAGCACTTGAATTCCATGGTCAGGGACCATCCTAAACCGTGAAGTCACTGACACAAAGCACAAAATTGTGGCACTAAATAGACCACAGAAAGAGCACTTGTTGATAGGATGAGAACCAAAACAAGACACCGGCCAGACACCTCAGGCAACTCAAATTTTTCCAAATTTTTGCTGCTCTCTCTCTCTATATAAGCAGGCTTGTCGGTGAACCACTGTGCAAGTGCTTGAGTATTGACGTGGGGGTCACAGATTTTATCACGTAGGTGAATGTGCAAATATGGAACCTGTGAGTAAAGAAGATCGACTATATGGATATCTTTGGCCATATAAAAAATTCTACAAGGTAAAAATCTAGACAAATGTATAAATGAAGTCAAAAAACAAAAATTAAGTAAAAATATCTGCAATTTATCTGATAGAAAACTGGATAATTTTCTGAATCTACAGGGCATTCTTTAAAGTCAGTACAAAAGAATAGGACCAAAATTAAAAAGAAAAAATGAGGAAAGGATACGAACAGAAAATTAAAAAAAGGAGGACTACCACTTGCTTAAAATTGTTTTCCTGGCTGATGTACTTACATGGCTCAGTAACAAAGGTACCAAGGGGTATATAGTGAAAAAGATGCCATCCCAGCCCTGCGGCACCAAGTAACCCAGGCCGGAACCAATTAGCTTTTTGTATCATCTTGAGATATTTCAAGTATAAGCATTTACATATGTGTACATATGGGTGGATTGTCCTTTTTTGATTACCCAAATGGTGGTATGCTATACAACCTAGCTTTTGTTTCCTTTCATATGTTCTGATCATCCCATGTGTGTGCTTATAGAGCTGCGTCGTATTAAAACCTGCATAGCATTCTCTGATAATAGCACTGTATTAACAGATACATGACGTCTGCTCGATCTTGCTCCTACAAATTAGGGCGCAAATAATATTCTTTAGATGCCCCTGTGCAACTCCATAATTTTACCTAGTAAATATTTGTTTCACCCATTTGTATCTTCCGAATTTTGTGCTTTTACATTTTTTTAACTACTCAATAAATGAATGGTACTATTTTGATTACACAATGAGAGATAGGTTTTTTTTAAAAAATATTTTATTTTTTTAAAGATTTTATTTATTTGTTAGAGAGAGAGCATGGGTGAGAGAGAGTGAGCAAGGGTACAAGCAGGGGGAGCTGCCGGCAGAGGGAGAAGCAGGCTCCCTGCTCAGCAAGGAGCCTGAGCGGGACTCGATCCCAGGGCCCTGGGATCATGACCTGAGCCGAAGGCAGATGCTTAACCGACTGAGCCACCCAGGCGTCCCAATATTTTATTTATTTTAGAGAGAGAGATAGTCTAGGGAGAAAGAGATTGAGAGCAGGGAGAAGGGCAGAGCTAGAATCCCAAGCAGACTCCAAGCCCAGCATGGAGCCGAATGGGGGGCTCGATCCCCTGAGATCATGACCTGAGCTGAAACCAAGAGTTGGATGCTCAACTAAGCCACCCAGGCACCCCGAGAGATAGATTTTAAAATAAAAATGAAGTTAAAGAAAAAATAAATGAAAAGAAAAGAAAGAAGCCCAAGGAGATTAGAAGAAAAGAAAGTAGGATAGGGGCGCCTGGGTGGCTCAGTCAGTTAAGCGGCTGCCTTCAGCTCAGGTCATGATCCCAGGGTCCTGGGATGGAGTCCCGCATCAGTCTCCCTGCTCAGTGGGGAGCCTGCTTCTCCCTCTGCCTGCAGCTTCCCCTGCTTGTGCTCTCTCTCTCTGACAAATAATAAAATAAAATCTTAAAAAAAAAAGAAAGTAGGATAATATGACTATCTCCAAAAGGAAATATTTTTTTCTTTCCAGTTTTTCCACGTCGCTAAAATCAATTATTACGTTGGCAACTTGACTAGTTATTAGATTAGCAATTTATTGTTAATTACGAGTAAAACTTTGCATAAGTAATAAACATCTGGAGGTAATTGGGTTCCAGTTGCCCATACAGTAATTTCCTAGGCTGTTTTCACCATTTAAGTGGTGCAACTTTCAGTTGATTAAAATTTTATTAACCACCTCACCCCATTCCCCAATTGAGCTGATTTGCTGAGGTGTGGATGAAGGGTTCCTGATGGCAACTAAGTCTTCAGGGCAGGTATCAAGAATTAAGTGAGCAGGAACTATAGCCTAAGTGAAAAGAACTTGGATGATTTAAAGACAGCAGAAATCCCAAGTCTCTCAGGAAATACTAGGCTCTGTGCAGTCGTGGCAATGCCATTACCTAAGATGGGCTAGTCACTAAGGACATTAGATGGAGCATGGAGGGTGTTCTGGGGTTTGAGAGCTTTATTTAGATTAGTTTAGAAATCAGGAAAAAGACCAGAGCCCGATTCTTTTTGGGCAAGGTTACCTTTTTACCCAACATCAGAGACAACTGTCTGTCCCACTAGTATTGAAAATTGCATTTTTGCATACATAATAAAAATGAACTTTTCAATAATTAAGATTCCCTTTGCCTCTTCACTGTATGTACTTATTCCCAGTCTCTGTGGTCAGATTTGATTTGCAAGTCATTCTCTATTTACCATTCCTTCACTGAATCAATGGAAATGTAGAACCTCTGCTTTGTGGTGGGCACATAATATGCCTACAGAATAAAACATATCCCTTCATCTCTGGCTTCAAGAAATGTATATAAAATGGGAAATAAATAGGCTATACATTCTTCTCTTTCCCATGGGAAAAGAGAATTCTCTTTCAGATAACGGTTTTAGCAACAAAACAAAAACTTAATTTAAAAAATGTCATTCCTACAAACTTGAGAGGAAGCAGATTAATTATTTCTAGCAAACACTTGCCCACCGTGCACCAGAACATTTTGTGGAATTGGGGCAAGTATCTGTTTTCTTCTCTGAGTGTGGTGCAGAATGGAAAAAAGAGGGAATGGAAGCCTACAGACACTTTGCTCGCTTCAGTACTACGAGAGGTTATCCTTTAATGCGATTTTGTAAAGCAGCACGAGTGTTGCATGCTGGAGCTTGCTGCAATATCAAAAATGTTCTGATAGGCTTCTTGCACATTTAAGATAACGGGGTCACAAGGCTTGGCAGTGTTCCCCATCTCCTCATTAGGATAAAATCTGCCCCTCTTTAGCATCTTAGTGTACGCAGCTGGAAAATAAATAATGGCATCATACTTGGGAGATCCACCACTATCCTTAAAACGGAATGTCATCAGGAATGAATATGGGATTGGGATGGCCTGGGTGGCTCAATCGGTTAAGCGTCTGCCTCCGGCTCAGGTCAGGATCTCAGGGCCCTGGGATGGAGCCCCATGTCCAGCTCCCTGCTCAGCAGGGAGCCTGCTTCTCCCTCTCCCTTTGCCCCTCCCCCTGCTTGTGCTCTTTCTCTCTCTGACAAAAAAATAAAATCTTAAAAATAATGAATATGGGATAAATCAAGGGTGCCATGGGCCCTGAAAGCCTTTCAGGAGATGCTGAGATTTGAAAAGGCCCAAGTGGTTTCAGTACTGCCAGATGCCCTCTGAACACCTCCCTCTAGCTCGAATGGTCCACAAACCTGTTCTTCTTTCTTGTTTTTTACTTTTTAAATTCCAGCATCATTAATGGACAGTGTTATATTAGTTTCAGGTGCACAATTTGGTGATTCAACCATTCTGTACACTGCTCAGTGCTCATCACGATAAGTGTGCTCTGGATCCCCTTTGCCTGTTTCACCCATCCCTCCCACCCCCCCACCCCCTATAACCAGCAGTCTATCACGAACCTGTTCTTATTCGCCTCTCTATGGTAATTTTCCATTTTTCTAAAGGTATCCCCTGAGCCAATTAAAATAAAAAAAGCAAACGGATTTGCAAGACTATTTTTTCTTCAACTATGACCATCATCTTTGAAATATTCAGTACTGCCATTTTAAAATACTTTGTGATTCCTATTTTCCCCATAACTCCCCTCAAATATTGGTTTCTTTTTCTCGTAAGTATTGGGAACCATGGCTGTGAGATCTAAAATATTTCTAAGACCCCAGTCACTTACATTGAAATAATCACACTGGAAATCTTATTTTTTTATTCACAGGCTTGCCACTGTCTCAGCTGGCATCGATGAACTTTAATTATGCTTTTAGTGTCTCATATAATTTTGAATGGCCTATTAAGAGGGAGTTATTAGAGGATTGTGACATATTTCCGAAGCAGCCAACTAAACGTCCTTGATTAGTGGTAGATATTTTTTTCAGGGAGAAAAATCTAGAGCTAATGCCAGTAAGCACAAATATCAGCTCTAATGATATCTTTAAATATTTCTGGAAAAGGAATTAGCTGCTATGTCTGGGCAAATATAATACTAGGTACCAGATCTTAGAAGGTTTTGTTTCAAGACGGTTACTCACTCCTATTACTTCCTTCTTCATTGTAGTATCAGATCTGATTGATCTAGATCTTTGGGTTGTGTAAAAATTGAATTCTTTGGGTCTCTACCACCAGAAAATGAATGTCAAAATGGTCTGTTTAAGAAAAAAGTAATTCTAAGAGTTGCATACTGAGTCAACAGAGATCATTTAAAACTTAGAACTGACAATAGATTGGATGAAAAGATACTGAAATTCCCTTTTCATTCAAATTCAACATTTTTGAAAAGCATGTTCTATTGTATACATTCTTTTATTTATATCCAATGAAAAAATGGTGGGCAGTAGTTTGTTTTACACAGCCAGCGAGTGGTAAGAATGTCTAGGGAGAGGGGCGCCTCGTGGCTCAGTTGGTTAAGTGTCTGCCTTTGGCTCAGGTCATGATCTCAGGGTCCTGGGATTGAGTCCTACATCAGGCTCCCTGCTCCGTGGGGAGCCTGCTTCTCCCTCTGCCTCTGCCTGGCCACTCCCCCTACTTGTGCTCTCTCTCTCCTTGTCAAATAAATAAATAAATAAATAAATAAAACCTTTAAAAAATGTCTGGAGAGATAATATGAGAATAAATGCCATCACAGACAGACCTTTGCATAATGAAATATGTATGTGAAGGTAGCTTTATAAAGGACTGAGCATCACTCCCGGGGTCTAGGAAACCCCCCCTCCTGCCATGAGCCAGCTAACAGTCTTTGGTGGCACTAGCGTGCTCACCCCTATAGGCATGACCTCATTAAATGTTTGATAAATATAATTTCTTTTTCCCGATTCCTCTCCCTCTCCTCCTATAAGTGAAAACCTGTAGGTGCCCTCTGGAGATTTTTCTTTGGCTTTTGTGAATACCTTCATGCCATGCTGTCACTGGTCTCGGTTCGTTAATACAAAGTTATTTCTATTGCTTGTTGTAAGAAAAACTGTGCGTTCTACTTTCTCAGAAAGGGCAACGCGTAACGCAGGTTTTTCTCTTACAGGTTGTGGGACTGGAAAGTATCTTAAAGTGAACAGCCAGGTATACACCCTGGGCTGTGACTACTGTGGGCCATTGGTAGAGATTGCCAGGAGCAGAGGATGTGAAGTCATGGTATGTGACAACCTTCAGCTCCCCTTTAGGGACCAGGGCTTGGATGCTATCATCTCCATAGGAGGTAAGGCAGCCTCTGGCCACACGTTCGCTCTTCACCTTGAGAATGACATTACATGGTGGAGGCCCTTCTCACAACTCAATGTGCATTCTTTGTAGAAATGTTTATGTGATTCATGTGATCTAATTTTTATTAAAAATATTTCAACTGGATTCCTGGACTAATCTCAAAGGTACTTGATGGTGGTACATGGGATTGTGATAACTAGTCAAGGCCTCCAGTTGGTATTGTATTCTCTCCGATGACTCATTCCCAGTGCTTTTATTTATGAGTAAGAAAGCATTAAGGGAATTTTACTCATTGGAATATTTTGTACTTGGTTATATTGAAGTGAAGCCAGATTTTTCCAATGTGAAGTAGAACTTTAGAAGTCATATTACCTGCTTTAGGTTGCTAGTGTGTCCTTTATTAGCAGGACATTATAAAACTGATGCACTGAATGTCACCTGCAGGCTGTGTCATGCAACCTACCGCTCAATGATGCATAAGGCACCAGGGAAGATGGCCCCACCTGGTCCCAGACTGCGTTGTTTTTACAATGCCACTCAGCTCTCTTAATGCCAAAGATTGTTCAGAAGTCTAGGGAATATGTTGCTATTTTCCCAGCAAGGGTGCCCATACAAACACACAGGCCACAAATGAAAAGAAACAACAAAACCCCATGCCTGAAATAGACACAGGTAAGGCTCTCTTATGCAATGCACATAATTCTGAAACCGAGTACATTAGTCCTATTTAAATACGCTAGGGAAAGTTGCAGCAATTTCTTTTGCAAAGAGGAAAATCTTCTGCACAGCAAATCATTTGCTCCAATACACTTAAAAGATTAATCTATTTGACTCCAGCGAGCTTCGTCAAAGCAAGGGGATCCTACATAAAATTGACTAGATACAAAACTGATTGTCAGATAAAAATACAGAGTAAGACTATTTGCTCTCTCCTGAAGGAAATGAGGACTCGCTCTATTTGACCTTAGATGGGGACTCTGTCTCTGCTTAGCGAGGGGATGCAGGCCTGGATGCCACAGCCGTGAAAGTCCTTAGGACTGGCAGGAGACGGTTGCCATGAAAACCTGCTCTACGACAGCCACTGTTAAGTCCATTTGGGGCCTCAACATGAAGAGGAGGGATTCCTGTTACACCAAGCAACTCATTACAATGCTTTGAATCTTGAGTGGAAAGTTTCGGGGTTGGTCATTCTACCTAAAGAACAAGAAATTGCGGCGTCAGAGAAGTGTATTCTTTGCTCTTTTTGTTGGTTGACATCAGTTTTAGTCTGCAAGGCTCCCCACGTCCAGGCTGTCCCCCTGGGGCACCATTGTGGGCAGGGGGAGACTGCCTGGCTTTCCTGCGCCTGGGAAATGCTCTAAGTCTCTCTTGGCTTTCAACAGAAGTCTCACGACTTGTCGGCAGAAGAAATGCAACACACCTGGTTGCCCTCTTCTGAAGAAAAATGTTTCCTTAGGTGGAAACACACCATGTATTTTTAGGAACTGTAACTATAAATTAATGTGATGTGGTCATTTCAGCCATGTTTCACATTTAGAACCATATTATGAAAAATTTTGATAGTCTGTCTCTGTTATGTCTATTTATATTTACTTCTCTGTTTAGAAATCTGTATGTTGGCACTTTTTGCTAATCTTCACATGAAGAAATATACATTTTTTGCTTTTCCATGTCTCTTAATAATAATAATAATTTGAAAGGTAAGCATCATACCTAATGATACATTTGTTATATTTTCCTGGCAGATTGGAAAAATAAACACTCTTTTCACTTACTTTTAGAATAGCTTGATAGTTCTATGAAAATATAGCAATATATTAAAACAGTACCAATCAACTATTTATTTTATGCCAACGGTTCTCAACTTGGGGTTATGTTGTTGCCCCCACCAGCCTTAGGGGACACTTGTCCTTGTCCGGAGACATTTTCAGCTGGCTCAGCTGGATGTGTGTATGCACAACCGACTATCACCTAGTGGGTGGCCCCCTACAACAAAGAATTATCTAGTCCGAAATGTCAGGAGTGCTGAGGTTGGAATGCTCTGCTTTATGCTAAACCTATGGATTCTGAATGCTTTTAGATAGAGAGAGATGAGACCTGTACACTGGAAAAGTTACATAACAGTATGTCATAAAATATCAAGATATAGCAAGACTTTAAAGATGATCTTGTGATGGGGCACCTGGGTGGCTCAGTAAGCGTCTGCCTTCGGCTCAGGTCGTGATCCCAGGGTCCTGGGATCGAGCCCCACATCAGGCTCCCTGCTCTGAGGGAAGCCTGCTTCTCTCTCTCTTGCTCCCCCTGCTTGTGTTCCCTCTCTCGCTGTGTCTCTCTCTGTCAAATAAATAAATAAAATCTTTAAAAAAAAAAAAAGATGATCTTGTGTAACTTCCCATCTAGTTCTAGAATCCAGTAATTGAATTCAACCTCCTTATTTTCTGGGGTCTCAGCAGGAATACATTGCTATAGAATCCCTATATTGTACTATTTTTGCCTTTAGGTTGTGATTATGATTTTTAAACAAAAGGGGATTTTTTTTTATCCTTTAAAGATTCAGTATAGTTTCCTGACACTGATAATTCATGTAAGTGTATCTTCACATCCCATTTTGGCTCCATTTAGAATGTTTTAAAATACATTTTTTATATAATGAAGAAATCTTCATTTGTGAATTTTTCCCAAAAAATATGGCCTAAAGGTTACTTAGTATTACATGTTAAATATAAACATAAAACAATATAGGGGCGCCTGGGTGGCTCAGTTGGTTAAGCGTGTGATGTTAGCTCAGGTCATGACCTTGGGGTCCTGGGATGTAGCCTCCTGGCGGGCTCCCTGCTCAGTGAGGAGTCTGCCTGGCCCTCTTCCTTCCCTCCTGCTAGTGCTCTCTCTCGCAAATAAATAAATAAATAAATATCTTAAAAAGAAAAAAACCCAAAAAAACAGCAGCAGCAGCAATATAAAAGATTGAGATATTTCTTGGGTGATATGCTATTAAAAATGAATCATCACAGAACAAATGTTTAACAAATACATATAAAGACTTTACTCCTTTTTAAAAAGACTTCTTTCGAAGCCCAGAATCCTGGAATGTTGAAGACTTATGAATCTGCTAAAAAGAGACTATTATATTAGTCTGGTTTTAATGATGCTTTTTTCCTTTTTGGCCCCCCCCCCCCGAAAGGAACAGAGTCAACTCTCATTAATCACAGTAGTTATACTGTATTAAGTCTCTTGAACACTTCATTAGTGAATATGGAGCCATTGCTCCCAGAGAACAACTACAGGACTAGGTTTTCGTGAGCCTCTGGTTGCAGCGTTTTTGTCAACTGGCCAATACACAGCCTTGTTTTACATGTGTCTCTGTTTATTTATTTTTAAAGATTTTATTTATTTATTCATGAGAGACAGAGAGAGAGAGAGAAGCAGAGGGAGAAGCAGGCTCCCCGCGGAGCAGGGAGCCCGATGCGGGGCTTGTTCCCAGGACCCCGGGATCAGGACCTGAGCCGAAGGCAGATGCTCCACCGTCTGAGCCGCCCAGGCTCCCGTGTCTCTGTTTAAAGACAACTTATTTTTTAATTTTTATGTATTTTTTTTTTCAGAGAGTGGGGGAGATGGGGAGGGGCAGAGGGAGAGAGAGAATTCCCAGGCAAACTCCATGCCCAGCGCAGAGCCTGAGGCAGGGCTCCATCCCACAACCCTGAGATCATGACCTGAGCAGAAATCAAGAGTCAGATGCTCAACCGACTGAGCCACTCAGGTGCCCCTAAAGAAAACTTATTTTGAGCTCATGCCAACAGCCCAAACGAAGCTTCTGTAATACATCTATTTTCTCTTTGAGACATAGCCCAGCCTTCTTACGCTTAGGAACCCTTGGGCGCTATGCTCAGGGATCATTTTAAACAGCAAAATCACACATGAAAAGCACAAAATGCAAAAAACGTGGCACTAAATAGACCATGAAAGGACACTTGTTGACAGGAGGTAAGCCAAACCAAGGCAGCAGGGGTCACCTGGTTTGATCTCAGCTGGGAACATGCATGATGGGAGTTTTTTGCCACCATGTGCATGTCAACAAATGATCACAAAAACATGGAGAGTGCTGTTTTGGGGGGCTACAAATATATTTTGGCAAGTAGCAAAATTTGCAAATACAGTATTCACAGATAATAAGGATTGACCATATTTACAAGATACACCCACAGAAGTTCTGGCGTGAATTAGGTGCAAGTCATGGGAGATATGAACAACCATGAATAGTCCTAGATATGAACATTAGCATCATCTTAAGTCTTTGTTCTCCTGACCTCTGTGCCTCCTTTTAGCTCAAGACTCTGTCTCTAGACATAGAGACATCCTTCAATGGACCATTATAAAGGGCCCTGTGGGGATGGGAGTGGGGAATAGTCTGAGGCCACGTGAAGTCAGGTGATTGGTCAAAGATCACAAGGTGAGTTACTAACAGATCTAGGACAAAATACATGGGGCTTCTGTTCTTCAAACCCATTTTAGCCTCATCATACGTCTCTGGCTTCTCACACTGCTGCATGGCGGGGCAGGAGACACCAGGGTGTGTGTGCTGCTGATAGCAACGAAAACCTGATTGGGAACAAGACCAAGTGTTCCTGTTGAATGATCTTCCTTTGACAGCTTTATCTCTATAATAATCTCATGTTAGATATTTGCTATCTCTCTGTGGCAGGTAAACTAGAGATTTATCTGCTTAAAATCACCACTACCAGCTGGACTGTGGTGAGGGTTATAGGAACTGTCCCAGCCTCCCCTCCATCTCTCCTCTCACTACTCATCCTGAGCAGTAGTGTCCAGACTCCCCTTAGAACCAATTTCCTACCTGAGACATGGGGTGGGCCTTACCTCTGCATGTGGAAAGAGATTTGATAGTTTCTCTTGACATAGAACTGTGATCAAACTCCTCTTGGAACTAATAGACTGGCGCTTTCCACATATTATTTGATTAAAATATGCCTAATAACACACTTAAGCCTGGATAAAGTCAGTCCTACTTGAATCTCACTTTAACTTTGCAGGGATAAGAAGTAAAACAATGATTTATATGTTGATTTTTTGAAAATACATACACAACCACTTATTATTTATATTAATATTAAATTAAATTTTGAGATGTCTCCACAAACACATCTTCATCTAAATTTTGCTCCCTTGTTGAAAATGGTTCTTGGGGACCTAAGTCTAAACTGGCGTGTGTGGAAGGCTGGATGGATATAGTGCTATGGGCCCAACCTTCTGTATTAAATTAAATATTAAATGTTATATTTAATAACTTTTTTATTATAAAAAACTATATTTAAGAACTTTTTTTATAAGCAATTATTTGGACTTGGGCTTGGCTGGCTTATCTTTGTTGCATTATCTAAATAGAAAAACAATCTTTAACATTCTTCTCCACTTCTATTTGCTTTATTAATTTTGTTAACATTGATTAGTGGTGTTAACCTTTTGGTGCTTTAGAAGTACCAATCATTCATTAAGGCAAGGAATTATTTCATAGTTCTTCTACTAGGGCATACTTACCTAACACAGTGCTCCCAGGAAAATTTCATTAATTCACACTGATCATCCTTCTAGTTAGCAAATTCCATAGGATTTGGGAACTAGGAGGATTTGGAACGGACACATTATTTAAGTGTCTTATTATAGGCAAAGAAATCTGAAATCTAAAGAAGTTAAATAATTGCCCCAAATTGTCTAAAATGTACAGGAGCCAGAGACAAAAATTATGTCTCCCCTAAAGCAAGGCTGTGCTGTTCCCACCATCTCTCCTGCCATGTAGGAAATAAGGAGGCTTTCCTGCATGCTGAAATTGTATCTATTGTATGGAAAATACTAATGTCTGAATGCGTCAGTTTACGTATCTGTATACACACTGAGATCTAGTTTCTTCTCTTTCAGTCATACATCATTTTTCTACAAAACAAAGAAGAATCAGAGCAATAAAAGAAATGGCCAGGGTCTTAGTTCCCGGAGGTCAGCTGATGATTTACGTGTGGGCCATGGAACAGAAGAACCGGCACTTTGAGAAGCAAGATGTGCTCGTTCCGTGGAACAGGGCCTTATGCTCCCGGCTTTTCGCAGACTCCACCCAACCTGGGAGAAAGCAGCCGTGTGTACATCCAGAAAGAAGCCAACCCTACCACCCTCCTTGCTCTGTCTGTAGCTGTTCTGTTTGTTTTCAAGAGCAGTGTCATTCACAACGATCCCACAGCCTGGACTATGAGCCACTGATGGCTGGAATGTGTTGTGCAGATGTTTCTAAGGGAGGGGAGGAAGAAAATGGATTCTCTAACACGTTAGGAAGATCTTTTCGCTCCTGGTTTTTCTCTAGGTCTTTGGATGAATCAACTCTGAGGAAACAAATTGAAAGGGCGAGGCCCTTGAAAAATACAGAAGGTTGGGCCCAAAGCACTATATCCATCCAGCCTTCCACACACGCCAGTTTAGACTCAGGTCCCCAAGAACCATTTTCAACAAGGGAGCAAAATTTAGACGAAGATGTGTTTGTGGAGATGTCTCAAAAGCAACGGGAGTGGCCGAGAGCACCAGCCACAATGAAACATCTATGTGGGGACCAACAAGGAGAAGTTAGGAGAAATGGAGATGGGAATTTTCTGGAAGGTGCCAATACTAGTGAGAATGGCATGAATGCAGGTGATGTGGAAGAAAGTCCCCCTTCTGCTAGTAGAATCCTGAGAAGGATTTCTGCACTTGACTCCACAGATTCCAACCCAGAGGAGACAATTTCTGTCGAAGACCAACAGCCCAGTGTTCTGGATTCCAGAGCCTTTATGCGCTACTACCATGTGTTTCGAGAAGGTGAGCTCTATGGCCTGCTGAAGGAGCATGTGGCAGAGCTGCATGTTCTGAGCTCTGGGAATGATCATGGCAACTGGTGTATCATTGCTGAGAAGAAGGACAATTATGACTGACTGGGGCATTTTAGACAATTCCTCCAAAAGGTGGACCATGTTCTTTTCACTGGGTTTAGTTATGGTTACCTGAATTTGTGTCCAATTTTATTATTTTTAATCCATGTATGCTTTGGTTTGTAAAGATGATGAGTTGGTCATCTTTTAAATCTTTGGATGAACCCAGAGCCTGGCATGTAAAGCATTTGACTAAGGGTATTTGTAAATTATTAATATAAGACAACTGAAGAAGCAATAGGAAGTGAACTTCAGTATTGTCGGGATCTTCTTTTCCCTGCAAGGTGAAATTATTATGAGGATACATGTATATCATTTGTCAGTATTAGATGCTGATTTTAGCCGTTTCTGGGTGTTGACTTTTTTTTATTACTATTGAAGGAGGGTCAACATACGATGTTATATTAGTTTCAGGTGTACAACACAGTGATCTGACAATTCCATACAAGATTCTGTTTTTATTTTTATAATGAAGGGGGTGGGTGAGTTCTGCTTCTCAGGCTACACTTTAGATCCATATGCAAGATACCAGGTAAACTCCACTGCGCAGATGTAAATGGAATCACGCGATACATTAATTTGTCGCCAAGGCCTTGCTCTTACTTGAAGTCTTTCAAAAAGTGAGAGATGGTGGAGAGAGACAAGAAGTGTTACAAGAACTTTTCTGAATGATAAGCAGACTTGCTTCCAAATACACAAATAACAAGGTTTTCAATGTTGCACGGAAGGTTTTTAAAGGCACTGTGAGCCTGTAGAGAGTGGTAGGTGTGGGTACTAGACGCCATGGCAAGTACCCGGGTGGTATCTTCATGACCTCATTCGAAGCAGGAATGTCTGGTTAAGATAAGACCAAGGTTGACTAATGAGGAGTTTTCATCTAGAATGATGCTTTTCTTATGAACTGAAGGGGTATTTAGGAAATGAGAATCTGGTTGAAGCACCATTTTATTTTGGCTCTCATTATAAATACACTGTTAAGGGGCAAGATATTTGTCCTTGATAGAGGATCTATTGTTGGATTGTTTTAAAAAAAATCTGGGCATTTATCTTATCGAAAGTGACATTTTATTAGTTATATTAGGGATTTAGGCAGAATTAAGCCCTATTAATTCAAGGTTGAATTTCTGCCACTTTGTAGGCAAATGAATAGACTGGGTGTTGTATGGTCACTGCATCTGTTTAGATTAATCGTGGGTCTGTTTAAATCTACGTCATGGGTCAGGAGACAGATATAATTAGGAATTGACATTTGACAGAAGTCTTTTTAATTTATGGACCATTGTAATCCTGGACCAAAACTCAATTCTTGTTTTGTATAAGATTTCATTTGTTTTGGGTTCTTTATCCCCTCCGTGATCGTCCTCTAGCTTAAGATAATGTTGCTATTTTCAGAGAAACCTAAAGGATTATTTTTAATGCTTATCTGAAAATGACTGATGTGTTTATCTCTTTTGGCTTCAAAATGAGATCCCATCATCACCTTTTTGGTTGGTGAGATTGTCTGGTGGACAATATATGAGATATAGGATTTGTAGTGTTTGGTACACAGTTTGCATTAGAGGGACAATGAAAATAGACCTAGAAGTGGAATATAAATTAAAGATTAATTTAGTGTCTTCCATTTCTTTGTTTTAAATTTTAGTTAACATACAGTGCAAAATTGCTTTCAGGAGTAGAATCCAGTGATTCATCACTAACATACAACACCCAGTACTCATCACAACAAATGCCCTCCTTAATTCCCATCACCCATCTAGCCCATCCCCCACCTCCCTCCCTCCATTAACCCTGTTTGTTCTCTACCATTAAGAGTCACTTATGGTTTGTTTCCCTCTCCTTCCCCCCGCCCTTGCCATATGCTCATCTGTTTTCTTTCTTCAATTCCACACATGAGTGAGAGCATACAGTATTTGTCTTTCTGACTTATTTCACTTAGTGTAATACACTCTAGCTCCATCCACATCATTGCAGATGGCAAGCTTTCTTTCTTTTTGATGGCTGAGTAAAATTCCATTGTGTGTATGTCTATGTGTGTGTGTGTATTTATATATCTTCTTTATCCATTCATCAGTCGATGGACATTTGGGCTCTCTCCATAGTTTGGCTATTGTTGATAATGCTGCTATAAACTTTGGGGTGACTATACCCCTTTGATTCTGTACTTTTGTATCCTTTGGGTAAATACCTAGTAGGGCAATTGCTGGATCATAGGGTCTCATTTCTTAAATTAGGACATTAAACATGAGTATAAGTGGTTTTCTTAGTAGAAAGAAAATATTCTCTGAGTTGGAGAAGTTCTTACAGTTAAGTCTTGATGGCCTTTTTATTACGAGTGGATTTTTCCTCTCCTTGAAGCTTGTTGTCACATGTATCTTTAATGCCAACCTTGCTGCTAGAAATCTGCTTGAAGTCATCTCTTTCTGGTGGGAGTGTACCAGTTACATGGAACCCCGCATATTAGGCCGGCCGCACCAAAATAGCTGTGCCCTAACCTGTGTGAGCGACCTGGGCACACACCCTACTTTACATAAGATGATTCTCTAGATTGGTTCTTGAGAAAGATTTTCCCATAATTTTGACAAGGCTGTAAATAAGAAGCCATCAGTAATAGCAGTCTTTTGCTCTTCATCTGCTGAGCACAAGAATTCTATGCATCCAGATATTTTTGTGTGTGTGAATATTGAACACTCCATGGTTGATAACCTCTCTTTGGTATATTCACGTGAAAAGCACTCTCAACTCTAATTTCCGCCTTTGGAGATTATATATATATGTCGTTGAAGAGCCAAGCTAATGTAAGTACCTTAATCATTTAAAAATCTTGCTCATCTTTAGGACTGTGCTCAAATGGAAATACAAATCATAAGCGACTTTAAGCATACACAGGTTACTTATGAGTGTTCAGTCTGCCTTAACTTGCTTAGCTATAGATTTTGCTGATCTGAAGTAATATGAAAACTTGGACTCCGTTATAATACTGGATCAAAGAGTGTCTTCCCTGTTCCTTCTCTGTTCCTTGCTGGCATCCCTGCAGAGTCCCACTATCTGAAGTAGCAGAAAGTGTTTAGGAGATTACTGGAAGGTTTTTCCTTAAAAAGCTTTGCTGGCCAGGGCACCTGGGTGACTGAGTCGGTTAAGTGTCTGACTCTTGATTTTGGCTCAGGTCATGATCTCCGGGCCCTGGGATCCAGCCCTGCTTCGGGCTCTGCGCTCAGCAGCAAGTCTGCTTGAGGATTCACTCTCTCCCTCTCCCTCTGCCCTGCCCATGCATGTGCGCTTTCTCTTTCAAAATAGATTTAAAAAAAAAAAAGGTTTTAAAAAAAAAAAACAACCTTTTTTTCTTTTTAAAAGATTTTATTTATTTGACAGAGAGAGACACAGCGAGAGAGGGAACACAAGCAGGGGGAGTGGGAGAGGGAGAAGCAGGCTTCCCGCAGAGCATGGAGCCCGATGCGGGGCTCGATCCCAGGATGCTGGGATCATGACTTGACCTGAAGGCAGACACTTAACCATTGAGCCACCCAGGCGCCCCCATTAAAAAAAAAAAAATCTTAAAAAAAAAAAAAAGAAAGCCCTTGCTGACTTACTGATGCCTCACTGGCCTATTTAAGGAAGACACACAGTCCAGCGATTTGGGGTAGACTGCATTAACATGCGGGAAAGGATGCAATCAAAATAACATCACATTGGCAACCATGCACATGCTCTATTTAAATTATTTTTTAAACTGTCACTAAGGTGATGAAGTGACACCAGCACGTCTTGTAACAAACAAACCCTATGACAACTGTCTCAGGTTATCACGTCGGTCTGATCCTCCTCTCTTACCACACTGTCCGATGCAGGATGGTGTAGGATTCTTGTTTCTAGTTTGCCCTTCTATGTTCTTCCAAATTCTAGATGTCAAGAATTCCTCTATGTTTTAACTGACCATCAATTGAAAGGGCAAATATTGTAGGTAATCCAGAGAGAAAGCGATCCAAATCCAAATCATCCAGGAACATTAATGTAATTGTACATTAATAGCCACACAAAAAATAAGCACTGCTGAATTTTTTATAAAACTAAATGGGTTCGGAGGAGGACAGAGGGGCTAACCCAGGAGTTGTGGGGCTTGGTCGGGGAAGGTATTCCTTAAAATGGAGCTCAGTTTGGGAGGGGTGGAGGAAATGGGGTCTAAGCAGCTGCAGCCTAAGGAAAAAAAAAATAGGGCAGGCCTGAGCTCTTCCCTGCTATTATGTAGAAAATGTGAAATAATAAGAGCAGCTAACTTAATATCTACCATTAATTATTCTATCTGTAATCCTTATCACAATATAACTATAAGTATATAAATATACTTACTGTTTTCTAGGAAAACTGAGAAAGAAATGAATTAAATTGCCTAATATCACACACATAGCAAGTATCCCACATGTAGTAAGGGGCGGGGTTGAGATTCAAATGCAGGCAGGCTGGCTCCCATCCTCTGCTCTCAACCACAGCACCGTATGATACACGCAATCACGGTGCTTGGCCGATTATAAGAGCCGTTCAAGGGAAGTGGGATCATCCCCTTTACAAGTGAACTTCAGCAAAGTTAAGCAAAGATGTCACAGTTACACAATAATTGGATAGTAATCCCTTACATCTTTTACACCTATCTTTTTCACTTGTAACCCTGTTTCAATTTGATTTTAATAAGAAAAATAGTCTTTGTCACAAAATGCTCCAACTCTTCAACCCTTTAAACATTGTTATTACTGTGTTTCCTTTTTATGGGTGAGAAAATTGAGGGCTATTCAGATATTTCACTCATTTTGTTTGTTGACTGAACCCTGCTCTGTGCCAGATACATAGGATATGAGGCAATGAACCTCAGGTATGTTGAATATACACAGAATATTAAAATTAACTGACTCAAAGGAGCCATGCCGTCGTATACCTACCACCTCGTTGTACTTGACATAATCTACAAAACGCCCTCTTAGAGAATCGCCGTGCCTGTTGAAGGCCTACCCTAAAGTAAGTTTGGACTTAATGTAACCAAGCTTGCCCTCAACACATAAACATCCTCCAGCACAAGCATTCTGACAAGCATATTTAAGAAAATGATGCGTCCGACAGAATAAACTGTAAACCCCCTAGGGTGGCGCTCAGGCTCTTCATAAATTGACTATTTTTCAGGCTCATCTCCTGCAATTGCACCCAATTTTTTTTTTCTGTTCTGCAATCTGCTGTTTTAAACAACGCTTTTATTAGAAATTACAGAGTAACAAGCAATTACCACAACCCCTAGATATAAACTTGGATTTCCAATGCCATAATTGTAACCCTTCTCCAAAGAAAAATGCATGGCGCACACTTCATCCCGACAATGCAAAGGGCATATGAGGTAAGCGTTATCACACACCCGTCCAGCAGATGGAAAAACCATGGGAGTGAAGCGCATTACAGAGACTTCCCTAAAGCCCCAACCAAGAATGCTCCACTCCTCTTTTCCCGGCCTCAACACGAAATTATGATTATTGGTTTAATCACCTAACCTCCATATCAATTGCCCACCAATCTGGAGCAGGAATATTTTGAAAGAACTCTCACCAACCAAGAACCAGAACTGTAATGCAAATAGAAAGCATTCTGCGTGGCACGGAAAACACACAGAAACCTAAGAGCTAATCACAGAGAAAATACTGACTGTGATTTGCCCTATTTTTGATTCCCCACTGGTCCCACAGGAAGGGATGCATTCACAGGAACAAGAATCCTGTCACATCCCCCCCCACCCCCTGGATGCTGGCCTTCCTCTGTTGATGAGGCTCCAGCAAGGGCCCTCTCTGGATGGGGTATCATTAGCATGCCATCCATCTGACCCATCTGATGGGCCACCTGTGAGAACTGATGGTCTGGTTTAATCAAACTGGATCCCTTGTTTGGCAAATAAATATATATTTTGTCTTTTCTTCAACTACAGCTGGGAAAAATAAAGCTTACCTCAACCCAATTACTAATTAATCCATACGAAACAACATATTTTCTCCACATGGAACATTTGTTTTCCTCTGCATGGTATCTCCTCATGGAGAAGACCGTGGGTCACCACCATTGATCTGTAGCCAGTATAACTGAATGCTGAGTTCCCTGTCAAAGTTATATTCATATTTATCCTCACTTTGCAGGGAATTCGGATGAATGTCAGGCATTTCTGTAATGAGCAAATCATACCACTTCCATCAGATTTTCTATTAATGTATGTGGAGGGACTTCGTTAGGGAAGGACTGGCAATTGGGAAGGCTCACTAATGTGGACTCTGGTGGAATTTCTGAGAAACTTTAAATATGGATGTGAAAACTGTTCCATTTTCTTTAGATGTTCTCTTAAATATGTATTCTGTAAATATATATATATATTTCTAGACATCAAGTATTTGTTGTTATGAGTGACCAAGGAATAGCCCTCTTAATGTACTTGTCAAAACCTTAAGTTATCAATTACCATAGAAATGTATTTCATTAATAGATTTTTTTTTTGTTTCAGGGAAATTGAAAAATAGTTGTTAAATATAGTTGTGCTTCTTCTGAGTTTGACATGTCTATTGGTATCAAAAGTGCAAAAACTTTTTTTCTACAGTATATACAGTTACTTCTGCCTTTCCCAGAAGCAGCTAGCAATAGTTTTAAAAGCACAAATTGATATAAAATATCTTGACTGTTGTAATAATCTGAAGACCTTTCATTTGCATTAACCAATGATGTTGAGGATCTTTTTGTAATCAGTATTATTTAAAATGGTGTAATTCCTATGCCTATGATATACATTAGGTAGTTTATTTAAATTGTGTGTATGAGTACTTTTAAAAAATGTTATTAGGTGAACAAAATTATGCCTTTTATCTCCACTCTGAGTGTGATAGGACAGATATTGTTCTTAACCTCCATCCATTCAGACAGCCACCTCTCCTGATACTTCAAACCACGCAAATTCATAATCAAATTCTATTATCTTTGTCTAAAGGAAACCAAACTCACCATTTAATAATAGGTTGTCTTTAAAGGTTTAGTAAAAGAATATTATTGACTAAAAAAAAATCTTTTAAGGTGAATAAAAATGTATAGACTATCCAAAAGTGTGTGTGGAAATACGGTACCGATACTGAAAGAACACCATTTTTCACATTCTTGGAATGCAAGCACTTTTCCGGACCCACTGCATCCACAGGTTGTCAGCTCCTTAGCAGAATGGGGTGTGGAGGGAGAGGGGGTGTGGAGGGAGAGGGGATGTGGGGGGAGAGGGGGTGTGGGGGGAGAGGGGGTGTGGGGGGGTGTGAAGGGAGGGGGTGTGTGAAGGGAGGGGGGTGTGAAGGGAGGGGGGTGTGAAGGGAGGGGGGTGTGAAGGGAGGGGGGTGTGAAGGGAGAGGCGTGTGCCCAGCTCAGCTCAGCGGGAGTGCGTTCGGGCAGCAGATGGTGCCCTGGCCTGGCACCACCCTGACCACCTCCCATTCTCTGTGATGGAAGCATCCAGCACATCTCCCTGAGCGTCTGTCTGCCCCTCGTGGTGGCTGCTCAGGAGGCAAACATGATAAAATACACTCTGTGCCAATCTTTCGGCCAGAATCAATGAAACCTCGGTCGTGCGTGCCTTGTACTCTTGGGCAGAAATCTCTAGGTTTTAAAATATTGCTAGTTGTTTGTCCTTAGAAACCTATCACTTCTTCCATCTTTGTGCTCATCCGCCATTTTCTGAAATATCTAAGCATAGATTCAGATGAAGACTTATATCCTGAACAGATTTGTTAGCTGGTTTTACAGTTTTCTCAATGGTTGGATCAGAAGGAAATCATCAAGTTCATGTACCTGCTCTTTACTGTACACTCACTCCCTAGAGGCAGGGCATAGAAAACAGTCCCCATGAAAGCAGCAATGCTGAGCAGCCTCAGCCGGTGGAAAACTGCCAGGTGTTTGACCCACCAGGGACCTTCCTTGTCGCTGACTCTAAGAAGGAGGGATTTGCCCAAGCCAAGAAGCAGACCTGCATTTCCCCCAAGCAACACATTGTTTGCACTCCCTGTGTTAGTTTACTTCCTTCCGGATCTTTGTCATACTGCAGACCCCAGCCCAGGTCCCATTTTCAGAATTGCCTGAACTCACTGCTCCAGGTTGATGTTCTTGTTCACCAACTATAGTTCTTTCCATTCAGGGTATTTTATGGCACTACTCACCATATTCACCTTTAGCAATTAAAAACCTTCTTGGGGCCCCACTTCGGGCCTCTCTCTCTCAAATAAATAAATAAATAAATCTTAAAAAAGACAAAAACCTTCCTGAATCACCCATAGTTTTTTCCCCTTATGTCTCTCCAACTTAAAAAAAAAAAAGGCAGAGTTGGGGGAGTTGAATAAGACCTTTCCAGCTCCAGCCACATTTCTACCTGGTATCTTTGTCCTCCATGTCAGCCCTGGCCCTGAGCTCCAGGAACAAAGTCACATTTGCCACTTTAAAGGGCTTGCTGCGGGGCACCTGGGTGGTTCAGTCATTAAGCGTCTGCCTTCGGCTCAGGTCGTGATCCCAGGGTCCTGGGATCGAGCCCTGCATCAGGCTCCCTGCTCAGCGGGAAGCCTGCTTCTCCCTCTCCCACTCCCCCTGCTTGTGTTCCCTCTCTTGCTGTGCCTTTTTCTGTCAAATAAAATCTTAAAAAAAAAGGGGGGGGGCCTGCTGCAAGTGGGTTTAAAGGAGCTCTCCCACCCCCCACTGACTCCCAGCTTGCCTTCAGCATTCTGGGGAGGAAGAGTCCAGCTCTGGCTGATAGAATTCAGTTCCTGGGATCAGATGGCTATGGAGGGACATGTCTCGATTTTATTTTGTCTTCTGCCAAGATAACCTCTCCTCTTTGATCCTGTAGGTCTAAGTTCCTTCTCTCATGGTCCTCTAAGACTCCCAGGTGTAAAGAGTTCATTTACTCAAGATTTTTACTATAGTCCCCCCTTATCTGCCAGGAATATGTTCTGAGACCTGTGGTGGACGCCTGAAACCATGGATTGTCCCAAACCCTCTATATACCATGTTTTTTCCTATACATGCATACCCGTGATAAAGTTTAATTTATACATTAGACACAGTAAGAGATTAACAATAACTAATAACAAATAGAACTATAACAATATACTGTAATAAAAGTTATGTGAAAGTGGTCTCTCTCAAAATCTATATCAAAATAATGCACTCACCCTTCTTGTGACGAGGTGAGTTGATAAGACGCCATCATGATGAACTGAAGTGAGGTTAATGACATAGGTGTTGTGACGCAGCGTTAAGATCAGAAAAAGCGCCTGCTTCGCCCGAGGTTGACTGCGGGTAACTGAAACCGCGGAAAAGGGGGCTGCTGTATTTGAGTACAGATAAAACCAATGATGTTTGGTTGCTTGGTTCTCAGCCTTAACTGATCAAGGGTTAAAATGAAATCACCAGTAACCAATATTTACCCATCAGTTACTAACTCTTTCTTTCTCTTGAAAAGAAAGGGGCTACAGTATTTGGCTAAGTGTAAAATGAAAGGCATGATATTTTTGAGATACAAAGGGAAATCTCTTCCTTCCCACATGCCACCCCTGAAAAATTAGGGCAGTCAGATCTCTGTGTTCAAAGCCATCTTGCTCCGGAGGAGAACAGGACTATGAAGTTAACCCCATCCCTGCCTTTGAGAGGCCAGAATCCCCCAAGGGTTTATCAGTGGAGATGCTGTATTGAGAGGGAGGCTGGAGCAGCCCCACTCACAGGGGAGCCAGTTGGGGCAGTGAGCTGGGCCCCTGACACTTCCCCTGGGAGTGGAAGGAACATGACTGGGGATAGCCCCACGTGTACCACAGCCTGAGGACTAGCCCCAGCTTTGGGGACCTTGGCAAAGATCCCTATGGCCAGGCTTGGTAGGAAGTGCGTGGAGCTGCTACTTTCATATTTCGTATGGTGGGTCTTTTCCGTCGACCTTGTTCCTCTGCAGTACGCGGGACAGGAGTGCCCATCCTGGAGCTGGGTAAGGTGGCGAGCTGCCTGTGGTCATCTTCATCAGGGGCAACTGAAAATTTCTCATCAAAAGAAATGTAAGTTGGACCCTCATATTTCAATGAAACAAGAAGACTCTTGTCTTGAAGTTGCTTGTTAGGGTGTCCTGATCCAATCCCACAGTCTACTGAAGGGAGGAGTTCAGTGTGTGAGCTGAAGAGACTTGCACACTCGCACACATGTAGCGCTCTCTCGCTCCTGGGCATGATGCACAGCCATCCTGAAGAAACTCACCATAACATCTTGTGAGGCCCCCGGCCCTCAAAAGCAGGTGATCTAGGTTTGTTTGTTTGTTTTTTTGTCTTTTTTTTTTATTACTGTAATATTGGTAACTGATTCAAAAGAACCAAACCAAGAAAGGCACTGAAACCATGGGAACAGAAAACGCTTGTTTTTCCATCATTTTGAAGATGGTGATTTTAAAACTCTTTATTCCTTTGTATTTTGTGTTAAACTACTTTTGAACAATACCTCTGGGCAAGGGGTTTTCTAGGTACTGTTGGAGACTTTATGGGAATAAGATACAGTCCCTGGTCCTGCAGACTCAAAAGTGAGCAGAATAGATGTGCACAGTTCTCTCTTTCTGGAATATTCTACTCTCCATTTGGCCCAATTTAATCATGTTTCCACCTCAGGTTAAATACATCTCTCTCAGGAAGGCCTTTGGTGTCCCTGGCGTAACCCAGACCAGATAGAAGTTATGGTCCCAGAGCCATGTGTAGTCTCCCTTTTGAAATTCATCTCACACATTTATTTCCTTAGCATTTCCTTTGTCTACCAGAGTACACATATCACGAGGACCAGGACCTGGTCTGCCCTCTCACTGCAGGACCCTACCGTGCCTAGCAGCGTGCTGGCTGGATAGGGAGTGCTCAGGAGGAGAGTTTATTGCTGCCTGGCTCTGGGCACGAGGGGCGCTCAAAGGAAATTACAGAGACCATGGGGCCCTGAGGGAGAGGAGGGTTGGCAGAAGGGAGGCAGGACCTTTAAGGGTGGAATGTTAAGAGGTACAGAGGTCAGGGAATTTGGACAATGGCAAAGAGGGAGGGAAGCTCAGAGTAAACAGATGATGGACAATAACGACATTTGTCTTGTGGGTGCTGCATGCAAAGAACTTCACATTTAGTGTCCTTTACTTGTTACGCCAACCCGAGGGGAAGGCATTACTGAGCCCCATGTATAGGTGTAGAAATGTAGGGCCCAAAGAGGTCAGGCTCCTTGCCAAAGTCATGCTGCTGGGAGGGGTGAAGGCCCTCAGCTTGGACTGTATGTGCAAACCCCCCTGTTCCACTCACTCCACATGGAGGTGGGGAGGGCTTTTGTGGAGGGGGGTAAAAGGCAGAGAAAACTGCAGAAGCAGGTTGTGGTTTGAGTTTCCAGGGCCCAAATGCCATGCTGAGGGCTTTAAACTTGAACCTATAATGCTACGGGGCTCTTGAAGGTTTGTGAGCAAGTGCTTCAGAAAGATGACTCTGGAAACCAGCAAAGGTGTGGGTGGGGAAGGGGGATTGAGATTGGGAGGAGTCTGGGGCAGGTAGAGGAGACACAGCCAGGAGCTGGGACAGGAGGCTGAGAAATGAAAAGAGACATGCAAAGCTAAGAATGAACTAGAATCTGACTAGAGAGCCTGGAGAAGGAAAGGGGAACATGGCTCCCTTGCTTCCTCCTGGCTGCTTGGCGGCTGTGAGGCCTCAGACAGACCCTGCCCAGAGGCCTCCACACTCAGTGTGGCCCTCGGTCGCCCTCTTCTGGAGAAGGAAGCCGTCGGCATGGCCGGTCCCTCAGGTCTCCACAGTACCAGCTGAGGCCCCCAAGTGGATGCTAGCGGGTCTTTCAAACACCTGGTCACTTAAAGTTGCTAACCAGGGAGTAATTCAGAGCAATCTGCTAGTGCAGAGACAACAAACAGCAGGCTCTCAAAGCAAATTGTTACATCTTCCAACACGCACACCATTCCAGACGTGGAAGCAGTTGGACGACCGAAGAGATGTGTACTTGACTGAAAGTAGACAGTATTCATTTGTGGAAGGAAAAAGAAGGCCGATCTTTTGGAAATATTAAATGTTTAGAAGCATTAAAAGACTGAAATCACGATGGGTCTTCAGCTGCTAATGCTACAGTGGAATACCTCAGGCTACCAACTGTTGAAATGTGGATGGTTTGAACAACTTAAAAATATGACATGTGGAATCTGGTAAAGATAAGGTCAGGGGAAGAAAACAGGACCGAATGGGGGGCCTCCCTCACAGCCTATGCCCCACCCCCCCAGCGAGGGGTCTGCCTCCCCACGCAACCCCCTAACTTCCACATCCACTCCCGGGGCATCTGCCTGGCCTGGGCCATTGAAAGGGGCTGTGTGCAGGGGGAGAGCCAAATGGCAGGGCAGTCCCAGAATGGTGGATGATAGTATGGCGGGTCTGGCCTGGGAGTCATAAGAAGAGAATTGTTAGTGGCCTTCCAGGACCTACAGCACTGGCCCAACTACCTTACTTGGCTTCCTTTGTTCCCTCTGCTCTAGACTTACTATTTCCTTCCCATTCCTCCAACATTTCAGGACTCAGGTGGCTCAGGTACTTTGCACTTGCTGTTCCTTCTACTGGGAATGCTGTTCCCTGAAGTATAAGCTACGTTCCCCTCACTTCCTTCCAGACTTGGCTCAGATGTCATGTGACCAAAGTTATCCTTTGGTCAACCTATCTAAAATTGCACACCACATTCCTCCCCAACACCTCCCCCACCACACACACACGTATACACATTCCCTATTCCCCTTCCATGTTTCATTTTTCTCCATGGCCCTTATCATCTTCAAATATTACATTTTACTTGTATATGTTACCTGCTCCATCCATCCCCAAGATATAGAGCTCCAAGAGAACAGGCGTTTTGTTTTGTCATCTTGTCCACTGCTCTATCTCCCCACCGAGAACAGTGCTCAACATAAGGCAAACACTCAATAAATATTTGATGGCTTACAGTTGGTTCTTGGATCTGCAATATCTAGTGTTCACCCACACGGAGACCACATGGTCAGCCTTGGGGTGACCGGGCTGGGGGGTAAGCCCAGGGGGACTCTGCAGCCTTTAATGACCAATGCCCTTCCTCCCAGACTGGGGAATCTAGCATGGGGATGAGAAAAAAATGTTGCCTTGCACCTAGACAGCAGTTTTAGAGTTGAAAAACCAAGAACTGACCACCTTGGCTTTTAGGTTTTGAAGGGACCTGTTTCTCAATGGCTGAATGTGGTTCCCCATGACTGCCTGAGGAGAAAGTCCTCAGGGACCGAGTGAACACCATAGAGAGCACAGTGAGCTTGGACCAGGAGGAGACAAAGGAAGCTAATGGCTTCCCTTCTTTGTTACTCCCTCTTCCTTGGCGCTCTCTTGCTGGTAGGACTGACTGCCTTGACCAATTGCTTGACCCCTCCTGAGCATCAATTTTCTGATCTCTACAGTGTCTCCAGCTGTAAAATCAGGTTAACGATAACAGTCCCTAGCAAATTGAATAAGATATAACTGGAGTTTTGAGTTTCAAAGTGTCAGGAAAGGAAAGAGCTAGCAAGGAAGGCCACTAGCACAGGGGAAAATGTAATATACTAACCAAATGTGTGGTATGGACATTGTTGTAAGGGCCTTACAGGACAACAAGATAACTGGGGGGTAATGAAATTACCACATTTGTCCTTTCCCCTTCTAATTATAAAGCAAAAAACATAGTTCTCTATTGGTTAGGAAAAAGATAAACTTAAAATTGGAAGAAATCTAGGAAGCAAGCATCTGTACCATCAACGGGTCAAATTCCAAATTTCTAATTTGCACAAAGGCATTTTTCTGATAACATATCTGAGTAGGAATTGCTGGATGGTGTTAGGACGTGGTCAGGGCCAGGTCAGGGCCAGGCTTAGGTAAACGTGGGAAAGGTCTCCACAGATTTTCACTGTGCTCATCCCACCCCCGCCCCCACTGTGCCCGCTGGGGCTCCTCTGTGTCTGCAGCTGGCTGGCATCGGTAGTCCCATGCCATTCCTCCAGGCCTAGAGACTGGAAGTGGGCTCTAGGCCGTCCCTCCCCTGGAAACATCTCAAGCCTAGAGTAGCAAACTTCCAGAAGCTGGGCTCTCTCCTCACCAAACCAGGCCATCTCGCTCCCCCAGAAACAGCTCCTCATCCACGTCAATTCAAGAGTTTGGGGACATCTGCAAAGCTCCCCTCCTCCTATGCTGCTTTACCCACTGCAGCTCTATGCTACCTGCTCTCAGTCACCTCAGATGCAAACCTGCTTTAAGGACCTTCCTGGGGCACCCCTTGCTCACAGAAGTGGTTCTCAGCCTGGTTGTGGATGAGAAACACGTCCGGAGGTTTTAGAACACACTAAGTTAACAAGACCCACCCAGAACCACTAATGCAGGCCCAGGCCAGTGCGCAGTGGGGTTGGGCAGCCTGGCTTACAAAGCCCCCGGCTCCTCTCCCAGCACACAAGGCCTCCTGTCGGGGTGCTCTCTCCCACCTCAGCCCTCTCCACCCTCCCCCAACACCCATGCCACCACCCTGCTGGTGTTCCCTGAATGCACATCACCATCTCATGCCCCGAGGGTTTTCCACATTCTTTCATGGGTCTAGGACCTAACTCCTAGGACGGGGAGCATCAACCCTGTCTGGGAACTCAAAGCCACAGAAGCAGAATCCATATTGCAGCAAAACCCCAGCTGATATATACAAACATTAAAATTTGAGAAACATTCTAGATGCTTTCCTGGCTTGCACCCCTGGAGAATCCACACTCATGCTTTCATCCCTAGGATCCCTAGCTCAAGTCGCTCCTCTCTGCCCAAGACTTTCCCAACCTCACCCTCTTTGCTCCCAGCTGTCCCCTGGAAGGAATGAATTCGTCCCTCCTTTCGCAGCCCCTGAGAGCTGACACCAACAGTTCCCTGCACCTGTGTTACACAATATTAGGATCAAACGAAAACCACCTAGCTAGTCACTTCAGGAAATACAAGTTCCTAGAAGAAAAGGCTGTGAACCAACTAAACAGTTTGCTTACAAGACTCACACCTTGTGCATCAAGAGTAGCATCAAACCCCTTGTCTGTGCCCAGCCATCTAGACAAAGCTATCAAGGCAGAACTCTGCCCAGTCCCAATCAATTCCGGCTTGCAAGTCTCACCTTAAAATCCCCCAGCCCAGGCCCTGAAGCCAGATGAATACTCTGCTCTAATTTCCTTTTCTGAGGTGTGCCTGAGACAGTCTGGGTGATGATGTTCTCTGTCCTTGCAGGAGATCTAAGAAACTTAGCTTTCTTAAATCAACTTTTTCTGGT
Source organism: Eumetopias jubatus (assembly GCF_037043125.1). Lineage (NCBI taxonomy): Eukaryota > Metazoa > Chordata > Mammalia > Carnivora > Otariidae > Eumetopias > Eumetopias jubatus. The sequence continues at coordinate 25,585,033 of NW_028274808.1, read as the reverse complement.
GGCCTTTTTAGACAGTTGACAGGCAACACATTCATCACAGAATATTGCAATTATTTATTTGTGCGGCAGATATCATCCCACTACCTTGTCACTGCCCCCTTCCTGGGTACACACACACACACACACACACACACACACACACACACACACACACACACACACACACACACACACACACAGACACACACTATAGTCTCACCCATAGAGCATCACAACAGAACTAATGGGCTGAAAACCTGAGCTGCGGGCGAGAAGAAAGGGGGAAAGAAAGAAGGGAAGGGCGGGCCAGGGAGGGGTTGGAAGAGAGAACAGGCCCAAGGGGAGAGGTCTTCCACCATCAGGAAAGAACCAGTCCCACCCTCAGGCCTCCTGGACTCCCAGTCCGCCGTCCTCCATGCCCTTCTCCCTGGAGGAGCTGAGGACAATAGAAGTAAATAAGCTAGAGGAGCCAGTTGAAAATCCAGAGAGCAGGGCTGAATTTCAAGGGTGCAATGTTTAACTTGAACCTAAAGTTAAAGACTGTTTTGTATCTTCTGTATATTCTTAGAATTATTTGTACTTGACCTCAACTGTATATGTATATAATGAAATGCAGTATATACAGACCAGCTGCCTTTGTATACTATTGTTTCTATCAATCCAATGTTTATTTGGTCTGTCTCTCTCTCCTTCTAGGTCTTTGACAGCGACTAAAGACTGAGAAAGTTTGGGTAAAAATTAGATAACAGAGACAAAAGGAACTTTTGAGCATATGTTGGAAGGCCAGGAGCAAGAAAAATTGCAGAGCATTTGAAATTTCCATGACCTGAGTAGGAAGAAAATTTGCTTAGATTTATTCAAAACTTTCTTTCTAATCCAAATATGAAAATATTACCAGGTAATTTTCACCACTGGGACATTAATGATCTCTTGTGAACAAATAACCCCCAAACTTAGTAACTTAAGGCAGCATTTATTTTCTCACTCGGTTTCTGAGGACTGGGTTCTGAGAGTGACTTAGCTGAGTGGTTCTGGGTCTCCCGTGAGATTGCAGACAGGACGCTGGCTGGGGCTGCTGTCATCTGAAGGGTTGACCGGGGCTGGAGGAGCCATCTCCCATAAGTTTCGTTCAAACAGTTCTTGGCAGAAGGTCTCAGTGTCACGTGGCCTTCTCTATAACACTGCTCACAACTTTCCCTGGAGTGGGCCCTCCGAGAGGAAGAGCAAAGGGAAGACACAGTGACTTTTATGAGCTGGTCTTTGAAGTCACACTGTCACTTCTGCTTGATCTATTTACTAGAAGTGAGTTGCTAAGTCCAGCCCACCCTTAAGTACAGGGGAATGAGGCTCTGCCTTTTTAAAGGAATGTTGAAGAATCTGTAGACATACTTTGAACCATCATATTCCTCCCACAGGCAAAATACTCTTATTCCTCCCAATGCTGCCCTAAAGTCTCACCCCTGTACGTCACTAGCTCAAAATCCAGAATGCCACCATTTAAATCAGGTCCCAATGCAGGTAATTCTCCTGACGTGCGGTTCCTCTCTGTCGGAGGTCCTGTGAACTAAAGACATTAAGTGAAATATCTATTAGTTATTCATCACTATGTAGCAAGTTACCCGACAACTTATTAAAGCAACAAACATTTACCTTCTCAGTTTTGGTGGGTCAGCATTTCAGAAGTGGTTTTGCTGGGTGGGTCTGAGTCAGTGTCTTTCAGGACGATTCAGTCAAGGTATCAGCTGGGGCTGAGTCACCTGGAGGCTTGAGGAGGCTGGAGGAACTGCTGCTAAGATCACTCAGTGACAGAGCTGTTGGCTGGAGGCCTCAGTTTCTCACCATGTGGACCTCTCCATAGACTGTTTAAATGTCCCTGTGACATGGCAGTTAGCTTTCCCTAAGGTAAGTGATCCAAGAGTGAGCAAGCAAGACAGAAGCCATGATGTTTTTCATGACCCAGTCTCAGAAGTGACAGACCATCACCGCTGCTGTGTTCATTTGGTCTCCCAGGACAACTCTGCTATGACATGGGAGGGGACTACACAAGAGCATGAATCCGGGGGGCTGGGCTCATTGGGGGCCATCTTGGAGACAGGCCAACTCACCTGCTAAGGAATTAATGTCAGAAGCTGGACGTAGGAGCACTGTCAGAAGCTGTAGATTCTTATTATGTGTTTGCGACTCTTCACGTGATCCTCATACAGTAACAAAATTTGGGGGTACCATGCAAATAGGGATCTTAGATAATAACTGTTTCTACCAGATGAATGATGATGACAGACTGATAAAATGACCGAAAGGGTTTATGTGAAAACAGCCCACAGAAATCCAGGCATTGTAGACATCTGTTTATCTGAGATGGCATTCTGAAGTCTTGTGAGCCTGACAATAGTGACTTCTACTTCCAGCAATGTGGTCTTAGAAAAATCACTGGCTTTCTCTTTACCTTGGTGTCCTTAATTTCAAAAAAGCACAATAGCTTCTTTGATGAGTTTTTATGGGAATTCAAACTTTTATATGTAAGGTAAATAGCAATTATTAATCAATCGATAAATAGTAACTACTGTAAAGACTATTTCATGGTATTCTATGGTAACCATCTGCGTTGATAGGTGTCTTTCAGTTTTTGGAGAGACATTTATAAATGCATGAAAAAGGTAAATCGTGCCCATTTAATAATGCATAGAACCATACTTCAGAAAAGTAATACAAAAGAAAAAAAAATCCATTACCCTGCAACTCTAACACAATCACCATTTTTCCTTCTAGTCTTCTTTTCTGTGCACTTTTCCCATACTCAAGTCGGAGTATACATGAAAGTCTACTCTTTGTTTCTTTCACTTCATATTTTAATATAGAAACATCTTGCAGAGTCTGACACTGAAACTCTTTGTGTGTGTCATGCTCAGAGCAGTGAGCTGGCGGTGGGAGTGGGAAGTGAGAGCTGGTGGAAGGAGGCAAAGTTGTGGGCCAGGAAATGCTCAACAACTCTCTGTCCTGATCAGTTGAAGTTCCAAGAAGCAGAGGTCCTACAGGGTATCAGAGACCAATGCAGGGAGACAGTAGGAGGTGCTAAGAGATTCTGGAAGTTGTAGTCTAGGGATGAAAGGTGCTTAACCAATCTTTGGTTCAATTCCTCTTCTATAAGTCATAGATGTTGCATGCACCTTCCGTTATGGGGCTGCTGAAGGGCTAGTCAAATTAGCATATATTAAGTGCCCAGCACATAGAAAAGATGTTATTATTAAAATGGTAAGATTCCATGAATCAGGATATAGGATTTCCCAAAAAGTGTTTAGCAACCATAGGAATTCTTAACAGACTTTTTTTTTTTTTTTAAGAAATCTTGACAACCAACATGGGGCTTGACCCCACAACCCTGAGATCAAGAGTTGCACGCATTAATCAAAACCGTTGATAGCAAAGACAGATGCCTACAGGAACTAGGTGGGTAACCTAAGGGCAGGATGTTGGGAGGAGCTTGCAAGGTGGACTGTGGAACCCCGCCTCCATAGGGGGCAGCAGCTACTGGGCTCACAGTTGCTCTGTAGGACTATAGCTCAGGGTTGCCAGGTGACAGCTACAGAGCATTTTTTTTCAACATTCATTGAATTAATGTGTTATCCCACATAAGCAAAATGATGCTACTACAATGTTCTTGGAAATTAAAAAAAGAATTTTTTTTTTTTTTAAGTAGGCTCCACGCCCAGCATGGAGCCCAACGTGGGGCTAAAACTCACACCCCTGAGATCAAGGCCTGAGCCGACATCGAGAGTCAGAGGCTCAACCAACTGAGCCACCCAGGTGCCCCAGTGTTCTTGGAAATTTACACACACAAAAATCAACAGTGACTAGGTGACAGGGTTTCTAGCAGAGGGACAGGAATTACTTTCTGCCTTATCTCTACCTTCGGGTTTATTTGATTTTATGTTAAAATACATTCCATTTATAAATTAAATAAAAAGTACACATTGACGCACAAAATGCTTCAAGAAGTCCTCTGCTAGAGCCAAAAACCCATTTAACTTTATTTAGCCCACTGGATCCCATACTCCTGAACCTGGAAGCTCTGTTTTCCACATAAAATGTATAAACACCCTATGCAGCACACTTTGGGAAAGGCTTTCTAGCTTTCAAAAGGAAGACTCTAACAAACCAATCAACAAAAACAGGAGACTGCTGTTATTGTGCCATGGCGGGGCACCCCACAGCTGTTCCTGCAACCGTGCTGATGGGCCCTGGCCACCTGCCATCTTCGGATCAGCAGTGGGGACGTGGCAGTTACCTTTGAGGACCTGATTCTCCACCTTTCCTCATTGCTCACCTCACAGGGAAGAGAATGGGCACCATATTAGAGCTTAATAAATGGGCGTTTCCCCCTGAATCCTTGGAAAATGTATTTTTTTAACTACTCTAACAATCACCGTATGACAGCAGCTTACTGAGTATGTTAAAAACAGAGAAATATCTCCTCTTATGTGGCCTGAATACATTTGCTATTGTCAGAACCTGGCAAATTGCACTGTGCTCTGCACCGCAAATCGTGGAACGATGGATGAATTACAGTGACAATGCCAGGGGCGCCTGGGTGGCTCAGTCGGTTAAGCGCCTGCCTTTGGCTCAGGTCATGATCCCAAGGTCCTGAGATTGAGCCCCACATCGGGCTCCTTGCTCAGCAGAGAGCCTGCTTCTCCCACTCTCTCTGCCTGCCTGCCACTCCCCCTGCTTATGCTCTCTCATCTCTCTGTGTGTCAAATAAATAAAAATAAATTAAAAACAAAAACAAAACAAACAAACAAAAAAACCAATGACAATGCCATATTTTTCACTTGTTTCTCTTTTATCTTCTTTCCTAGTTTGTAAACATGAAGAGTAAGGTGGGGTAGCCTTAGATTCCTAACCTGTAAAGTAAGCATAATAATATTTATCTTGCAGAATTTGGTCAGCCAGAATTTTTGAAAGATCAAATAACAAAGCAAACGTGTGTAAAGTGCCTAAAACAATAAGAAAGATATAGCAGGACTCAGTAAATGACAAGACAACTACGGGGCACTTGGGTGGCTCAGTCAGTTAAGCATCAGACTCTTGGTTTTGGCTCAGGTCATGATCTCAGAGTCATGGGATCAAGCCCCAAGGTGGGCTCCCTGCTCAGCAAGGAGTCTGCTTTAGATTCTCTCTCCTTTCCCTCTGCCCCTCCCGCTCATCCTCTATCTCTCTCTAAAATAAATATTTTTTAAAAACAATGACAAGATAATTATTGGTATTATTTCTACACCACCTGTTAACATTAAACTCTTGGAAGATGGGAAAAAAATCACGGATCTGAAGTATGTACAGTGTTCAGCGTGAACTGCAGAACGGCAATATCTGTAGTGGTTGACATTTTTTAAGGACTAGAAAGGTCCTTAGAAATTATCTTTTGCAGATAACAAAAAGAGAAACTGAGGCTGAGAAAAATTAAGCCATTTGCCCCTGTTTTTCATAGGAGCATAAATTACCAGCACCCAACATTTGCATCCCGCACTAAGCGTACAAAAACCTCACTGAAAAGTTAAAAGCTCAACAGGACTCATATCCGAAGTGAACACACCCATAAATCTTCGCTGTGCACGGTCCCAGGGATTCTGTAACTTACACACATTTGCATGGTTAATAACAAACTTGAACTCTGGGCATACTAAGTGATCCGCTGCAGATGTTCCCAGTATTTTGTTTAAATCCCCGCTTGCCTGTTCAGGGTGAACAGGTTTTCCTCAAGCCTTGGAGGCACGGGACGGCGGAGCCTTCGCCCATCGCACCACTAGATGGCGCCAAACCCACTGACGGAGGATCTGCGGAGGCCACAGAGGGAGAGGGGAGCCCGAGCTGGCGGAAAACGGGAGAAGGTTAGCGTCCTGGGTCCATTTTAAATGTTCATACTCGGACGTGAAGGCAGATGAGTTAAGTTTGCCATTATCCTGCCTACTTCAATCTAACTGGATTTGATAAACATAGAGCGGAGCTGGAGAAACGGCTGCCGGCCCAGCGACTCCAGCCCCTGTTGCAGGGAGAGGGAGGGTCCAGACAGAAGCCAACCTCCAGCCCCCGGACAGAACGGCAAGCGAGCACAGGCTGGATCTCCTTTCTAAGAAAGAGCCCGCCATCCTCGTCCTCTCTGGAGGACAATGGGAGCTGGATAAAGAGCTGGCGAAGGAGGACCATTTCGAGAAGCATTCGAATATAAGAGGCTGTCACGTAGGGGTTAGAAAGAGGGGAAGGCGAGAGGGCAGAGAACACACGGAATGTGGGTCCGAGAGGAGCAAACGGAACGCCTCAAACCCGACACGGGGTGGGGCGTTAGGAAGCGGCGGCTGGGAGCAGAACTCGGAGCTACAAAACTTCCCGGCTGGAAGCCGAGCGGGGCCGGGGAACTCACTCCTTCGCTGGCAGCTACACACTGAGGGTACCTGCGTGCCAGCTGGCCCGCATTCTGCCCCCGGAAACGCGCGGCCCCCTCCGCCGCTGACTGAAAACCTTCCCCGAGATGCACAGGGACAGCCGCGCCGCGCCGGCCGCCCGCGCGCGCACGTGCACACACGCACGGCTCCGCCGGTACAAGAAGGGGAAGGAAGCCATCGGCAGGTCGAACGCCGGCCGCGGCCGCCGCAGATAACGTATCGGACGGAAAGCTGGGAATCAGCACCGTTCGCGTTCACACAGGAAGCCCAGCTCAAGCTGTTGGACCCTATTTAGTAATCAGTTCCATGCTCACAAAAGAATGCCAGGACGAAAACCGAAGGCAACACACACACACACACACACACACACACACACACACACACACAGACCAAAAAAAAGAAGAAAAAAAAACCCCCCAAAACCAAAACACCCACAGCTCTTTCCTTTAGGAAGAAGAACGATTCCAAGAAGTTTAAAGAGAAACGCAGCTGATTTACAGAGCTTGGCAGGACATTTGGTAGTTCGGTGATGCCACTGAGTTCGCCGGCCCCGGGAGGGTGGCATGCCAAGGCGGTCGCTGGGAGAATTCAGAGGCAGGGAAGTCCTATTTTGCCTCAGTGGTGCCCATACTTTGCGTGAAAGTATTTGGGACCTAAACGTTTCCAGTCAGTATTAGATGTGTTGGTCTGACGGGAAGTACTGGCTGAGCTGTGGTTCTGCCACCTATTCTGTTGGCCGTAGCTAACGAACCCTCCTGAGCCGCCTCCTTCCGTCAGCGCCGCACTGGCTCACTGTTCCCTCACGGGCTGGGTCTGAGGGGAGCGGATCACCGTTCCCTCACGGGCTGGGTCTGAGGGGAGCGGATCACCGTTCCCTCACGGGCTGGGTCTGAGGGGAGCGGATCACCGTTCCCTCACGGGCTGGGTCTGAGGGGAGCGGATCACCGTTCCCTCACGGGCTGGGTCTGAGGGGAGCGGATCACCGTTCCCTCACGGGCTGGGTCTGAGGGAAGCGGATCACTGATCCCTCAGGGGCTGGGTCTGAGGGGAGCGGATCACTGTTCCCTCACGGGCTGGTTCCTGAGGACAGCCTGAGAGAAGAGGTCCTCAGGCACAAAGCAGCCTCGGGAAATAACAGCCGCCTGCCTTCCGTTTAATTTTCTAATTCACTTAGTCCCTCACACTGTGAACCTGGCCTCCAGCAAAGGGAAAAAAAATGCCTCAGTTTCTTTGGAGCCAGGGCTGAACTCTCACAAGTCTTATCCAACCCAGTGGCTCTCCGGACAGTCTGGTCTCAAAACCACTGACCTCTTAAAATCTGAGGATTCCAGATAGCTTTTTTTTTTATGTGGGTTATCAATATTTACCATATTAGAAATGAATACTGAGAAATTTTTAAAAATATCTAAGATTGACCATAAGGCATCACAGGTTAATGTAGAATATGACAAATAACTATTTTCCAAAACAGAAAATGTTTACTGAGAAGAACGGTGTCATTTATGTTTTACAAACCTCCTTACTGTCTGGCTTAATAGAAAACAGCTGGATTCTCACATCCTCTCTGCCTTTACATTCCATCTGTTGTAGTATCTTGTTTTGGTAGAAGTTTATGAAGAAAAATCATCCTCGTGTGAGGGAGGAGTATTTTAATAGGTTTTAAAGATAAGTGCACATTTTCTTTGATACTACACCCAAGCCCAGTAAGTGCCCGTTTCTTTAAAGTTAATTTTAATGTGGACTCTGGAACCTTATCAATGAACCCTTTAAATGCTCTTACGTGAAATCCACTGATCTATTTTGCACTTTGGATGGATCTTTTACCCACGCATGCTTTTGTGACATCGGCTCACTAACTTACATAGATCTTCCGAGTTTTGACATATTACACATCCCTCCACAAATCACATTATTAATATATTGCCAGCAATCTCATCAGGATAATGTCCATAGGAAGCTGTCAAGCTCACAGTGATGGACACAAGTTTTCCATAATTCTAGTTCTTTCTTGAAAGTTAAAATGTTATCATTGGCAACTGATATTGTCAGTTGTTTTACTTGAGGGGACAAGCTTACTTACTCATTTTGAGGAAATATCCTTCAAATACCCAAGTCTAAACTATAGTTTGGCTTTCACTCTTTAAAATTTTAAAGAATAATGGTGTTCCAGGGGGCATAAAAGGCTAGTTTAGCTCACAATTTAATTGCCAAGTGTTCTTCCTCAAGAAAACCAACACTTCATTATTCAGCAGAAATGCTTGATGTGTATTTCCCAGTTTAACACAGGGAATATTAAATGCACATGTACTCAGGGGTCAAGATTTAACAAAATTAAAAATTTTTACTGATTTATCAAGGACATTCTTTTTTTTTAATATTTAAAGTAATCTCTACACCGAACGTGGGGCTTGAACTCACAACCCCAAGATAAAGAGTCATACATTCCACCGACTGAGCCAGCCAGGTACCCCTATCAAGGACATTCTTAAAGGACACTGGAATCTGTTTTACTGTGAGTATGTGGTGACAATTTGGTGCCACATGCCACATGCCAAGGAGGCAGCAGTTTTGCTCTCTGTTGCTTTTGCATCATCAGTAGAAATGTCACCACAGTGAAAAAATCAACACCTTAATATTAATATGAAACGAGTTTTTACCTTACAGACTCCCTGAAAGGGTCTCAGAGACGTGCCCTTAGTGCTCCTCTTTCCTCAGCTCTCCTCCAGCCCCCAGTGACCTCTGGCTACTCTACATTTCCCTGTTGCAGCACTCAATAGAATGGGGGTGTCTCTTGAGTCTGTAAGGTAAAAGTGATTTTCATATATTAATATTAGAATGTTTTATTTCCCCAAGTTCTTGATTTATAATTGACTCTACCCTCTGTTTTTAACAATAATAAATTATTCGACATCCTGATTACATTCCAGACAGCATGCTAAACATGAAAAATACAGGTGTCAATGGGACAAGCAAGTCCTTGCTCTCACAGCCCTTATGTTCTAGAATAGACAATAAACTTGTGAATAACGCATAAGACGTAAGTCCTATAACGATTAAAATTAGACTGATGTGACCAAAGGTGAGCCAGTAGTGAGATGACCCCAAAATGAGGGGTGTCAGGTTTGTGCTTGGGTATGAATAATGGTGATTCATGGGTAGAAATGAGGAGGGGTCAAGTTTCCGGTAGACTGGCTAGGGTAGAATAGGAATTCCCCTGAAAAGCTGGGACAAGGAAGAGGAAAGAAGGCATGGTTCTTTGTGTTTCAAAAGAGTGCCATCTTCCCCCTTCTGGGGAGGACAGTACCTCACCCGCCTTCCAGGGGAAGTTGCAAGGCATGATGGGAATGTCGGGAGAAGAGCAGCTGGGTCTGGTACGAGAATCCACTCTGCCCTGTGAGGGCCGCTAGAGCATCACGGATGTTCCTAGTTGCTGCTTGGTCTGCCTAGAGGCTGGTGGGAGAAGGGGGGCAAAGATGGAACTGGGTTTATTTGTAATATGAAGGTCTCGTTGCCCTGGTTGCAATACCCAACCTATATGGTCATCCTGGTGGTCACTTCTGCTTCAGAGTATTACAGAGCCCCTTCTAGAGCACACTAACATCTTTCATATACACTAGTAATCACCTAAGTCAGCTATCTAGGGCAAAAACAAACGAATAAAAGTAAAAGCAAAGAAGTCATACAAAACTCAAAAGAATGGCTTGGAGGTCCTATCCCGAAAAGCACTTTGCGGTGGAGGAAGTATTTACGCCACTCACTTGAGAGAGTTCTGAGGAATTAGTTCTTGCCCTGTTTTCCTCTCCCCTTTACCCTAACAAGATTTCCCTGTCGGTCATGCTGGAGGCACGTGTCCTCTGCATCTCCAGGGCACATTTCCGGTGTTTTCTTCAGATGAACCCCTCTTATTAGTCCAGGGGAGGCGTCTGTTCTCTCCTTGAATTCAACCTTTCCCTCCTCCTTCCCCCTGTGAGCCGGCCCATTTGCGTTAATGCCCCTTCCCCCATGCCTCCATGAAGAGCCACGATTTTTTCTTTCATGCGTTTCCCATAAGTATGAATTATTGTAACCCCAACAAGGGTATTCTTTACCTCCTTCACAAGTCCTTTCTCTTTCAGCCACTTCCTGTTTTTCAGAAGAGACTTACTGGACAGGCTGCAGGTGTCTATGCAGAACACTCCACTTTATACAGATGGTGGACATTCGACATAAAATGTGAAACATCTCTCTGCTCGACGAGTGCCCGTGCAAGGCCATCCATTCAGTCTCCTCTCCCCATTAAATCATAGCATATTCCCCCTTCTTAGTATAGCATAACATTCTGGGGGGCAGGGACCACTGTTTGTCACTATGCCCCTAGAGCCCCAGCCTTTACAGACCGTTGACACTTTTATTGTAAAGGTGTTAGAAAACGTGGTTCACTCTACTTCACAGAGGCAGTGGGGTGGGAGGGGTGGCCGTGCGTGGAGTGGGAGGGTGGGTTTTGCTCTAAGCTCTATTCCAAGAGCATCCGTAACTTCCACTGCAATCTCCCTTCCCCAATCATGTAACTTCTTCCACGGTCCATTTTGGGGTTGGCTCTAAAGTGCTTAAAGCCCAACGTATATGCCACATTTAGCAACTCTCCAGGGGCTTATCACAAGTGTCTCAGGAATGAGATACATGAAAGACTTCGTCTTATGTTTCCCGGCCACAATGTCCTTCTGTCCTGAGGACCACATCTTCATCACTGTTGCTCTGCCTTCCTTTTTGAACTTTGATGTGTGTCTTGGCTACATTTTGTCTCCTGAAAATAGATCCCCATAAATACTTTAACAAGTTGGTCCTACATTTCTATCACATTTGAAAGTCACATGAATCACAGCAAGCCTTCCCTTGGGGCCCCGGGGAACACTCTAAGGGAACAACACGTTTTAAACAAGGAAAGGGCGAGTCAGTCACAGGGAGCCAGTAGGCTCTCACAGCTGCCTCCCCAGTTCTATCCACCAGCAAGCAGCCGACGACGTAATGCATGAGTAATGTGCCTCGCATGCCTATTAACCTGATTAGGATGGGGATGGGTGGTAGTTATCAGGGTGGGTGGGGGCTGAGGGTGGGGAAAACTAGCAGGAAATCCTAGAGAAGACAGGAAAGCTGAGGAAGAGCTGTCCAGTTTTCCTTTGTTCTCTTCTGACAGCCCAGTACTTTACAGTAAATTCATATACCGTTGAATGAAGCAGGAAGACCAGGGTGCATTCTAGTTGGTTGCTTTATCCCTGTTTGTCTTAGATTCTCAGGTTTATAGCTTCTATCCTTAATTCCAGCTCTTTGGTTTTTGCAAGCATCTGATCCACCTCTTAGCTTCTTGAAATGTTCCTTCTGTCTCATTGAGTCTGCTCGATCCCTTGCTTTCAGGGTCTCCTTTTACCCTTTGAGAAGCCCACTGAACCACTGGCTTTGTCACTGCCGGGCTGACCCAGTAGCAAGAGAAGGCAGGCGAGGAGAGAAGACAACAATCAGGAAGATCTGATCAGGGGGCACCAGGGTGCCTCATTCAGCTGAGCGTCCGACCCCTGGTTTCGGATCAGGTCATGATCTCCGGGTCATGATCTCAGGGCTGTGAGATCGAGCCCCATGTAGGGCTCCGCACTCAGCGGGGCACCTGCTTGAGATTCCCTCCCTCTGCCCCTCCCTCACTCGCGGGCACTCTCTCTCATAAATAAATCTTTTAAAAAAAGATGTGATCAGAAACAAGCTGTTCAGCGAATACGACGGAAGCTCTATTTGTATTCCAAATCTTAATTTTTCAAATATTTTCCTCCAACTTTGCCATTTCACTAGTTCAGTGTAACTAAACTCATGGAGAAGACCCATAAAAAGAACTGAAGTCCTAAGTAATGTAATTTGTACTGTGTAATATCAGCTCATTTATTTTTAGATGATAATGTATCCTATCTTGTAACCTCCCACCCAAGGCCTCCATGGAAGGTAGTAAGCATTGATAATGGTAAATAAGAGCTGAGACTTCACATTTGGGTTATTTAAAGAACAAAGAATTCAGACAGCTTTCCTGAGAACCCCAGGCTTGCATTTTACACTGTGTACTAAAGCAAGCATGCTCTGGCAGTTGGTCAAGGAAGAGGAAATCTTCCTCAGCTTAATTCCCAGAATATAGAGTTTAAGCGTGTGGCAGGAACACAACATGTGTGCTTGACAAACACATGGCACTCACACTGGGATGGAGGCAGATGGATAGCTTCAGCAGTAAACTGCCCGGATTTGGTGAGCCTATGTCCTCCATAAGAGGAATGCTGTACATTCAAAGGCATTCTGATGGATTTAATTTTGCTTTTGGCTTTTGGCGCTTTCAAACTGTTACTCCAAAAGCTGAATGTGTGAAGACAAGCACTGATTCCCCAACAAGGTTACGACTTACATAGCCATGCACAGACCATCTACTCTGCTTTATTGTCTGGTTAGGTGGCCATCAAAGCAGAGTCCAGGTACCTGAAAGCCAGGTGTTGATCATCTGTCCATCTCCCACCTTCCCCATCCCATATGTATCACTCAGGGTTCTGCAGAGTTGCAGAACCAGTAAGATGTTTCTAGAGAAAGGGATTTATTTTCAGCTCATGCAATTTGAGGGAGCTGACAAGTTCAAAATCTGCAGGGCAGGCTGGCAGGCTGGTAGGCTGGAGATTCCAGGAAGAACTGATTCTGTAACCTGGAGACAGAATTCCTTCCCCTTTCGGGGGACCCCCACTCTTTCCTCTTAAGGCCTTCAACTCATTAATGATGGAGCACATCTGCTTTACTCAAACTCTGCTCATTTAAATGTTAATCATATCTAGGGGTCCCTGGGTGGCTCAGTCAGGTAAGCGTCTGACTCTTGATTTCCACTCAGGTCATGATCTCAGGGTTGGGAGGTGAGCCTAGCGTTGGGCTCTGAGCTGGGCGTGGACCCTGCTTGAGATTCTCTCTCTCCTTCTCCCCCCCCATCTCTCCCTCACTAAATAAATAAATAAATAAGTAAATAAATAAATGTTTATCATGTCTTAAAAAAATATCTTTTTGGCAAACACAGACTAATGTTTGACCAAAGAACTGGATCCCACACTCCAGCCAGATGACTCATGAAGTTAACCATCTGCACACAGTAAGTGCTCAATGAATTGATTTGATTAGATATGCATCCCCAGACAAAACATACCCCTGAGCCATTATTTCTTCAGCTGAACAATGCAGGGATGGGACCTCATTCCTCCAATTCTGATAGGCCAAGGGGAAAAATTTAAGTCTTGAGAATATGGAGAACCTGTGACCTCTGGTCTCTCCAGATGAATTGAAGAGCTTTAAGTCAGATGATAACACCTTCCCCCACCATGGTGGCTGCCCCCAGTATCAGCAGCAATAGAAGAAGTAATATACGGTGGTCCTCCCCTTATTCTCAGGGGATACCTTCCAGAACCTTTAGTGGAACTGAACCCTACATACACCATAGATACATACTTATGATAAAGTTTAATTTATAAATTAGGCACAGTGAGAAATTAACAATAACTAATAAATAAGAAAATAGGACAATTATAATAATAGACTGTAATAAAAGTTATGTGATTGTAGCTTCTCTGTCTCTCAAAATCTCCTATGGTACTGCACTCGCCCTTCTTCTTGTGATATAGTGTGAGACGATAAAATACCTACGTGACGAGGGGAAGTGTAGTGAGAGATGTAGGTGCTGTGACCTACAGCGGGGCTACTACTGACCTCCTGATGATACGTCAGAAGGAGGATCATTGCTTCTGGACCACAGTTGACAGCACGTAACTGAAATTGCAGAAAGCAAAACCAAAAATATAGGGACTACCATACAAAGCTCTATAATCCGATGAGCTGTCTTCTTGCTGTCCTGGTTTCCTGAGGCCTAGCCACACCCGGGGGCAGGACTCACGTGGTTTAGGATGTCCAAATCACCAGCTCTCTGTAGGAGAAGGGCTCCTCCTCTAAGGTGAATAGGCTGCTTAAGAATTTAGAACCCAGGAGTGAAGGAAATGCCTGTGAAATTGCTGGGAGCTCAAGGAGAGGCTTCTAAAAAAATAGGCACCAGTTCCAGCCATGACTCCTGGTGTCTTTGTTGGTTTTTCTTTTAACCAGTCCAGGAAGGAAATAATGTCCAGTGTCTTTGGAAGACGATTGGAAGAGGGTCATTGAGGACGAATGAAGTTCAAACCATAGCAAATACACAGACCCCAAAGCAGTGCCTGGTCCATAACACTCAATCATGTCCATGGAATGGACCACATATCCTCTCATTTTAGCCTTTCTCCATCTCTCTACATTTTCCTGAACCCCCGCCCAAAGGTAGTATCCGCAGTAATGATTTCCTTGGTGTCATTCAAGCCCAAAGCTTCAAGCAGATAGAACCAATGCACAGGGGACCCTAAACAATGCGGTGGTTTCTCAGCTCTGAATCCATACATCAAACATGATGGGTGTTTCTTTCAGGCAATGTTCCACAAGCACAAAAAAGGCAAATATTTCAGTTATGTTCGGCTAACACACAGATCTATTTCTGTTTTCTGTCTGACTCCATGTATACGAGGACTTGGACACAAGGTAGGCAATTTGATTTAGAAATATGTTCTTACATTTAGATTTTTGTTTGTTTGTCTTGCTTTCTGAACTTGTAGCGTACTGACTGGGCCAGGTAACTAAATCATGAATCTGGCATTTAAGGCATCTAGATTACATCTTTTGAAAGTTGTTTTTATTTGTGTTTATTTGAAACAAATGTACAGTCAAGGATAAATCCTTGGACTTGGAGCCAGTAGAATTGGGCTCTTAGGGAATCCTAGATGTCATGTAATTTATTTCTGCCAATGTAGACAAGATGAAAAGAGCCAATGGCTCATTTTCCATAAGGCTTTGAGGGGGTACTGAACCTCGACGAGGTTAGCATGGACGTAGGTCTGGAACCTCAGAGACTAACTGTAACGTGTTAGATCAACCTCAGGAAAATGGGCCTCCAGGATGGGTGACTTGAAGAGTTATATTCATCATCCTTCATAGCTCAGAGTCATCCTGTTCTACCAAAGGGATATAACTCCCACGTGAAACAGATGATCACTGCTTGAGTGATATTAGGAAGTGATATTATTTCCTAAGAAGCAAACAAACTGGCATGTGGAGAGAGAATAAAGGGATGAAGGGCCCTTAACTGGTTGTATAAAGGAAGATTTTTTCAGAAGATAATATATAGGCTGAGAACTAGAGTCAGGAGCAGCCGGCTGTGTGGAGCTGATATTCCAGACACAGTGCTAGGTAAGACAGAGCACAGTGGGGCTGAGGGAGATGGAGAAATCGCGCCGACTCCCAAGGCATCTGCCTGGTGCGCCCGCCTGCTGGTGCTAACGTTCACAGAGACGGCAGAAAGTAGGGAGAAGGAGAGGCATGGAGGAAAATCAGAAGTTACGTTGTAGACATGTCATGTTTGTGATGACTGTGAGAATTCCAAGGGGAGGTGCAGTGTAGATGTGGAGGAGCTAGGGTCCTGGCAGAAACCCAGGGCAAGGGGAGGAGAGCTTCATAAAAAGACTCTAACAAAGGTGTGTGCAGAGTTTAGGGAAAGCAAAGAGATGGTGCAGTGCCCTGAAGCTAGGAGCGGTGGGGAGGCATGACCATGCCTAGGCCTGAGGAAGCAAGGGAAAGGGGCAGTAACTGGCTGAGAGAGGAGCCTGGGGGGCTAGAGGTGGATGGAGAGGGCCTTCTGATAGGATCTGTGGCCTTCAGTAGGGAGGTATGGCCAGTCTGAGGTGAACCACAAAGAGGGAGCTGGGGTAATAAACTTATTGACCTCACTCTCCTCCTACCTTTCAATCTTCTGCTGGAAACTTCTATTGGCTAAGCCCAGCTGGAAGTCAGAGAGTCTGCTGATGTAGTTCACAAAGGTCAAAGTGCCAGGGCAGAAAGGAGGGTCACCAAGAGTACAGAGTGGATCTGGAAGGACGAACAGAAAACACACACAGCACAAGGCAGGTGGATACACAAGTCTGGAGCTCTAAAGAGATGGATGGGCTAGTGAGAAGTAACTGGTACACAGGCGGGAATTAAAGTCATGGCAATAGATGAGGTCGTGGAAGGAGCGCAAATGAGGAGAAGGGACTGAGCCCTGAAGAACTTGGATCTTGGAGCTTAGCTGGAGAATAGAGAGGACTTTGCAAAGGAGACTGAAAATGAGTAGCCGGAGACGGATGAGGAAAAGCAAGATGGTGTGGTGTCACAGAAGGGCAACCAGGAGACGAGTACGACAGGAAGAAGTGGTCAGCTGAGCCTCTTGAGCCAAATGCTCCCGGGAAGCTGAGGAACAGAGATGTGCCCTTTGGATTTGGCAACATTATTCAACAAGGATGCCAAGCCCTGTGCTTAGGGTGTTGCCCAGAGGGGTTAGCCCTAGATTTTGAGGACATCCCAACCTAGACCGGGAGCCAGGCACACAGTGGGGTGATGGACCTGATAGAAATCGGAACAAGTGTCTTTTGAAGCAGAGAGGGTGCTGGGCAAAGTTTCCTCAGGACCATCAGTTATAGACAGGGTATGTATATAAATTCTTCGGAATAAAGAATTCCAGTATTGGAAAAATCGTGCCTTTGAAAGAAAGGAAAAATGAAACTCAGGAAAACCACTTGTCACTCCTTGACTCAGCACCCCATTGGGAGGATGCTGACAATCTAAATAGTCTCTTGATTTCAGAGCTTCTTGATTAAACCTTCAAAGGACAGACCTATGACCTATGCTTTATTAGAATCAAGGTGCTACTTACTTAAAGATTTTCTGTGAAAGTAAGATGTTTATGCCAAAAATTGTTAATGATAAACATAAGAAAATTAAAATCACTCTTAATTCCATAGTCCATACCCCTAACTTTCTAGCAGGTTTTTTCTGATTGCATGTATGTCTGCATAAACATTTCTCTTTAAAAAATGTTTTCCATACAATCAACAGAGTGAAATGGCAACCACAGAATGGGATAAAATATTTACAAATCATATACATAAGGGATTAATATCCAGAATATTTAAAGAACTCCTACAGCACTCAACATCACTAATCATTAGGGAAATGTGAATCAAATCCGCCATGAGATACCACCTCACCCATTAGGATGGATACTATGAAAACACACACACACAAACACACACACACAAACACACACACACAAACACACACACACAAACACACACACACACACCCAGAAAACAGTAAGTGTTGGCAAGGATGTATAGAAATTGAAATCCTTGTGCACTGTAGGTAGGAATGGAAAATGGTGCAACCTCTACAGGCAACAGTATGGCAGCTCCTCAAAAAGTTAAAAACAGAATTACCCTATTACCTAGCAATTCTATTCCTGCGTATGTAGCTAGAAGAACTGAAAGCAGGGTCTTGAACAGATACGGGCACATCTATGCTCCTAACAGTATTATTCACAACAGCCAAAAGGTAGGAGCAACCCAAGTACCTGTCGATGGATGAATGGATAAACAAAATGTGGCATATACATACAATGAAATAGTATTCAGCCTTAAAAAGGAAGGAAATTCAGACACAGGCTATAACATGGATGAACCCTGAGGATAGTATGCTGAGTGAAATAAGCAGGCACAAAAATACAAATACTGTGTGAATTCACTTGAGAAGTACCAGATTGTCAAATTCAGAGGGACAGAAAGTCGAATGGTGGTTGCCAGGGGCCAGAGGAGAGGAGAGAAAATGGGGAGGGGGAGTGGTTGCTTAAGGGTACAGACTCTTAGTTTTGCAAGATGAGTAGTTCTGGATATTGGCTGCACTACAATGTGAATGTATTTGATACTACTGAACTGTACCCTTAAAAAAATGGCTAAAATGATCAATTGCATGTTATAGATATTTTATCGTAATTAAAAATTTTAAATTAAAATGTTTACAACTTTGTTTTACTTCATTTAATAATATCAAGTGAGCATCTTTTCATATCAACAAATATTTTTTGTATTATTATTTCAGTGGCTACACAACAGTCTATTTTTTATTACATAGCTTATTTAATCAAATCGCTTTTTTTTGAAATTCGGTTTTCTACAAAGCTAAACATCAGAAGCAAACTGCAATGAAGGCCACTGTAGCTACACCTTTACCAAATGCATAATTATTTCCTTAGAATAAAATTTCGGGATCAAAGGAGACTAGAGCTCGTCAGGGGTGAGGCAGGTGGGAAATGTAATATGAATGCTGAAATATGAAAACCAATCAGCAAAGAATTGAAGTGGGGGTGTGATATAAATTAAGTGCTACACAAAATAGTTCTGGTTGGAGAAAGGAAATGTTATTTATCCATTCACTTACTCCATATATAAATTATACTGAGACTCTGCTGTGCACCATTGTTCTAGACACTGTCATTTCAAATTGTCTTAAAACCAGGCAAGAGAGAAGTAAATCAACAATTTCAGGGCAGCTTAGGACAGGAGGAGATGGAGATATGTCCCAGGTCTAAAGGGAGCAGAAGAGGAAATTGACCAAGGGAGAATGCTTCCTAAAGGAAGTAGCTGTATGTCAGTGAGCTGAGTGTGGACAGAAGAGTCAGAGTTATTTACACTAAGAAAGGGGATAACTAAATGGGGTAGCCCACCTCCGACACTGCCGGATGATGCCTACCTCCTATATTCACACCCCCTGTGTAGCCTTCTCTCCCACGGGATCAGGGCTGTTCTGAGTGACCAAGAGAGAGTGGTAGAGATAACACTGTCTGAACTCAGAGGCTAGATTATAAAAAGCACTGCAGCTTCTATCTTGCTCTCTTGCGATTACTTGTCCTGGAGGAAGCCAGTTCCTGGGCCATGAGGATATGCAAGCAACACGCATAAAGAAGAACCGAGGCCTCCCACCAAGAGCCAGCGCTACCTTACCAGCCACGTGAACAAGGCTCCTTAGACGTGGATCCCCCTTTGACCCCGCAGGAGACTGCTGCCCTGGCCAACATCTCAACTGAGGCCTCCTGAGGGAGCCCAAGCCAGAACCAAGAGCCATACCAAGTGATTACTGTTTTTGTTAAGCCACTAAGATGTCTTGGGGTGATTTGTTTCTCAGCAAAGTTCTAGAGAAAGCACGGAGGAAGGCACGGGAGAGGAAGTAACATCTGAGTAGAGAACCCAGGAGCGAGGGAGTGGACAAGTGACAGGGACATCATGCCTGGATGTGTCTGGACCGTGGGATGGGGGTGGAGGTGTGAAATGGTTGAGGCCAGAGAGGAAAAGGTTTTGTGGAGAGCACGCTAAAGGTCCTCAAGTTTAACCTGTAAGTCGGTGATTTTTGAACCGGCCCCTGCAGACCCCAAGGGCTTGACGCCTGCCCGCCAGGCCACCTGATGGAGGGCTGGCAGGATGGCAAGGTGTGGTCTAGCCTCCACCTTCCCCCATCCCTGTTTCAAACACATTGTGCTTCCGATTAGTCCTAGCTTTGAAGGCCGTATTCCGCGGCCAGAATTTGGAAAACCATCTCTGTTGGCAACGGAAGCTGTGGCTTCAGAGACTCAATCACGAAGTCTGAGTCATTCATCTCTTCTCCCCACACAGGAGGGCGGGCCAGGCCCTGAGCGCCGCCTGTAAAAACTGTGCAGGTTTTCCGGATCAGCGTCAGTAGCAACGTGGAATGGGAACCGACCTTGGGCTTTGGGTAGGGCTCGCATCTTATCAAGGCCCCGCGGAGCGCAGCGCCACAGCCACGCGGCCCTTCCCGCGGTAACGAGTCCCGCTTCCCCGTGGCGCAGCTGCGCTGGGCTCCGGTTTCAGTCCCTGCTTCCCAAGAGATGCAGCCACTCACTGAAGGCACACCCTCCCTCAGTGCCCGAGCTGGGGTTTCTCGCCGGACTCCGGACTCTGCGGCGCATTGTTTAAGGTCTTAGGCCACCAGTTAAAAACCGTGGAACTGCAAGGGGTGTGCGAGGCCAGGGCACAGGACCAGCGCGGAGGGGTGCGGGTGAGGGGAAGGGAGGCGCAGGGAGCGGTGCAGCCTGTCGGTTGGGGCCAAATCTGTTTCCTTGCGTGCACAAGAGAAACTCGTGTTCTCTGAGCGCCCTGCGCTCTCTCTCGTGCTGTGACACTTCTCGAAACGTCTGCCACGTTCAAAGGGGTCAGATTCCCATTTTCTGGCACTTTCCAGAAAGATGAAACTCAGGTAAAGAGAGGAGGAGCTTTC
Source organism: Eumetopias jubatus (assembly GCF_037043125.1). Lineage (NCBI taxonomy): Eukaryota > Metazoa > Chordata > Mammalia > Carnivora > Otariidae > Eumetopias > Eumetopias jubatus. The sequence goes on along the minus strand of NW_028274808.1, from coordinate 25,564,412 downwards.
CTTTTCCGTATTGCGCCTGCCTCCGGAGGTGCTGACCTTGGCGACTCGCGCGCTACGTGGCGCACAGCGAGCGGGTCCGCCGGCTGCTACGTGACTGCGTGCTCGCCGCGCCCCTCGCCGCCCCGCCGGCGCCCCCGTCCGCCCGCTCGGCCCCCCGGCGTCCTGGGGGAGGGGGGAGGGCGGGGCCTCAGGGGCGGTCGGGGGGGGCGGGGACGAGGGACTGGCGAGCTCTAAGGTCTGAGGTTTTGGTGTCAGCAAAGCGCCATGGGGTTCTTGGGATCACAGGGCTGACTTAATTTTGTCACCCACGGCTTATAAAACCCACGAAAAGGCCACTTTAGAATCAATGTGGATTTAGATATAATAACCATAACATCATTACTATATTTACTAATCACTTTAAATGGTAGGCTGGGATCCAAATCATTACTTCCATTTTACAGATGACGAAATTAACATCGTTTCTTTTAATACTAATAATTATCAATACTAATAATCACTATTACTAAAAATGTAAATTGCTAAAGAACATGCAGATATGAAACTCCTTCTGGAGCCACTTTCAAAGAGTGCTCCTGATCTGACCTTAAACAAAAGGAAAGGGCAAAGTGATGTTATCTTTTAGGTCAGGAAAATAAACAAGAGTCTTCTGTTTTCTTCCCTCTTTTGTAAGCAGTGACATTTGAGAGGTTTCTCACCAGCAGGTTTTTGCTTATGCCTGAAAATTATCTGACTGACATTAGCCTAAACAAGGGGCAGGGGGCGATCTGAGGGGACCTCCCTTGTGTTTCAAATAATATGTTGTGAGGCCACAGAAATGGGGGCTACAGTTTTCAGGGAAATAGCTTCTTGTACAGTTTATTGGGTGGGTTGCATAGTCTCCCCGACCCCTGAAAATGGTCAGGAGGGTAGCTTCCTTTGTGAGGCAGAACCCCAAAGAACCCCAAGGGTAGAGGTCCAGCTATGGAACTGGTGTGGAGTGGGAGTAGTGAGGGTGGTACAGGAATCCCATCTGCAGAGCCCCTTCTCACTGTGCATTTTAACCTGTACTATGGTCTGAGGAGGTTGCTATGATTCTTTCTTACGTTATAAAGCTCAGAAAAGTTGCCTCAAGTGAAACAGCTAGGAAGTAATACAACTGGCTTTCAAACCCAGCTATCTGAACTCCAACTTCAATACTGTCTCCTATTTCAAAGTCCTAGACATCAGGAAGGTTCTCAGGTCCCATCAGAGTGATAGTGCTGGGCTGGCTGAGACTTCCAGGGGAATGAGAGTGGGGGTCTCTCTAATCTACCATGATCTGGCTCCAAAGCAGTGGGATTCACTAAAAGCAGAGTCACACAGCAAGAATTGGCAAACTCGCCCGTGGGACAAATCTAGCTCACGAAAGGCCAGCAAGTTAAGACTGGCTTTTATATATTTTAGTGGTTGGGGAAAAATTTTTTTCAAGATTTTATTTATTTATGTATTTATTTGAGAGAGAGAGAGAGCACACATGAGCAGGGGGGGAAGGGCAGAGGGCGAGGGAGAAGTAGGGAGCCCAACGCCGTGGGACTCCATTCCAGGACCCTGGGATCAAGACCTGAGCGGGAGGCAGACGTTTAACTGACGGAGCCACCCAGGCGCCCTGGGGGAAAAATATTTTTTTAAAGAATATTTTGTGACATAAAAATTGATGATATTCAGGTTTCCATAGCCATAAATAAAGTTTTATTAGAACATACCCATGCTCATTGTGTCTACGCCTGCTTTCACATTACTAATTCTGACTTGAGTAAAATCGATTATTATTCACCATAATTATGCTCAATAAAGTCACCAGGAATACTGAATTAGCAAATACGGAACCATTGCTCCTGAGGGAAATACAGGGTTAGGTTTCTGCAAGCCTCTGGTCACAACATTTTTGTCAACAGATGAATACATAACCTTACTTTATGTGTATTTCTGTTTAAAGAAATTTTATTTTTATATACTGTTTATTCACTAACATTGAACTCGTGGTCAACTTGCTCTTGGACAAAACTTATCTAACGCACACATCTGTCCCCTTCAAAGTCACATCCCAGCTGTCTTGTGCACTGGAACACTATGCTTGTGTGCCATTTTAAGCACCAAAATCACTCACCAAACACACACAAAAAATGACCCGCAATGGACCACAAAAAGGACATTTATGTTCAGTGTGAGAGCTGAAATGAGAAGACAGAATGTCGCCTTGTCCAACTTCACATCTGGGAACACAGGTGTCAGGCAACTCACATTTTTCACGGCTCTGCACATGTCCATGAATGACTGCAAAGGCACCACAAGTATTGCCTTTGGGGTTATAAATAAATTTTAGTGAGTGGGACAAATTTGTGACTATGGAATCCAAGAATAATGAAGATCCACTGTACTTGCAGCAGGGACCATGTGGACTGCAAATTTTTGGGTGGCCCTTTATAAAAAGTTTACCAGCCCCCGCTATCCAGTGTTCTTAGCTTTTCCCCCAAAGAGAGGGAAATGGGCACAAGGGAACACCATCATGGTGCCCAAAACAGAGGGCACTCATAAGGAAGAGCAAAATGAAATGGGTTATGAGGTCAGGAACTGGGAGCTCATGTAATTGAAGGTGGAAAGAATTTCTAAACTGTCGGGCAAAGCTTCAGTTTCTCCTCACCACAGATGTCCTGGTTTTCATTCAACAAACATTTTTTCCAGTACCTTCTAACGTGCATGGGTCTGTACTGGGTGTCTAGTTTAGCTAGTAACCCTCTTACTGAAACTGAAACCGTGAAGGGCCGGGGGGTGGGGGTGGGGAGAGAAGACTTGAAACAAAGCCTGACTGGTTTATCTTGGAGATACATATATATGGACTTGGATATTATATGCTTGGACAAGCAGCCTCTGAAACAGATGATTTTCAATACTTGTTTGCTTGTTATGACTTCCTGATTGCAGAAAAGGTTTGAGATGGCTCACAACCAAAGCTCGGGCTAACATGAGGATGAGGGAGACTAGTGGGGCGGGTGGGTGGGGAGTCTGAGAAGTTGTGCAATACAAGGGGGCCCTGGGATTGTTACATTGAGTTTCAAATTTGGTTCTCAGGTTCTCATCTCAAAAAACTTAGGTTGGCGGGGATAAAGTCAGTTCTGAGAGCAAACTCAGGGGACAAAGGGCCTTCTGCAGTCCTTAGGAGTAAAATGGTTTCCTGATGTGAGGTTTCTCGGAGTGGAACTGGGAGAGACAGGGGCCCTGGCTCCACAAACTCAAGCCGATCCAAACCAAATGCTTAACTGCTTCCTACCACGATGGAAACGCAATTCTGTATTTTCTTTGGAACTTACATATTAAATGTCTGAGTATTTACTTTTCCCATGTCTGGCTGTACCCAAAAGAAAGAACCTAAAGTACCAAGAAGAGTGATGCACTGAATAATTTTGAAATAGCCCCATCACAGGGGACGTTCTCACCCAGCCTCTGGCTCAGGGTTGGAAGGCATCCATTCAGCGCAGAGAGACCATAGTTCGTTGTTAATTGAGGGGCAATCCGTAGACTAGAAATTTTAAGACTGCTGTGGGGTGTAGAGGTGTGTCAGGCAAAGCCAGGAACTTTTCTCAGGAAATGGTTCGGGGTCCACCCTAGCCATGAACAAGTCACAGCTTTATTCTACAGGGAGGGCTAGAGGTGATTTCATCCTGGAAGATTTTCAAAGGCCACCACCCCATGAAAATATTCCAGCAATGCTTACATTTCTATGGACCAAAAAAAAAAAAAAAAAGCCTGTTTCTCCTAAGCCCCTCATGGAGACCAGGATACCTGAGGTCCCTTTATTCCTCCCCTGACCCTTCGTCTAGAAGACATATTTCTTCTTCCTAGTTCTTGACATAGAGACAGAGGCTCAGATCGATTAAGGACTGGAGCCCTAGAATTCCACTCCCACTGAGATTTTCCATCGGTCAGGTGCTATTACTGCCAACTAGCAGTGCTTAGTGATACCAAAGTGTAGCCATGGCTGGAATATTAAGTAACAGGCTGTGTGTTGGGTGACAGCAGAATTCTGCTCACCCCCACCCCGTAAGCACACACACTACAGCGCTATCAGCTCGGCCTCGACCTAAACCTACGTCATTCGTCATTCCCAAGCCCGACAAGTGGGGGGGTTGGCAAGTCCTCACGGGGCGGGGGGAGGGGTCACAATTCATCCTAGCCACCTGAAGAGCTAACAATCCACCTGAGCATTCGGTCTCATGAAGTGGATTTCACGTAAGGGGCGTCACCCAGCGAGTCATTGAACTGGGCATCTCTACATTGAAATCCTCTCTGCCCTCTGCCTCCTCAGCCCCTCCCCTCTGTCAGAAGTCTCTGCAGATCTTTCTTTCTTTCTTTCTTTCTTCCTTTCTCTCTTTCTTTTTCTTTCTTTCTTTCTTTCTTTCTTTCTCTTTCTTTCTTTCTTTCTCTCTCTCTTTCTTTCTTTCTCTCTTTCTTTCTCTTTCTTTCTTTCTTTCTTTCTTTCTTTCTTTCTTTCTTTCTTTCTTTCTTTCTCTCTCTCTCTTTCTTTTTTCTTTCTTTCTTTCTTTCTTCTTTCTTTTTTAAATTTGACAGAGAGAGACACAGTGAGAGAGGGAACACAAGCAGGGGGAGTGGGAGAGGGAGAAGCAGGCTTCCCGCCGAGCAGGGAGCCCGATGCGGGATCCCAGGACCCTGGGATCATGACCTGAGTGGAAGGCAGACGCTTACGACTGAGCCACCCAGGCGCCCTTCTCTGCAGGTTTCTAAGCCCCTCTGCACACCTGAGACCCAGCAGGTGCTAGAGATAATGCTAAAAATATGATCAGACGGGTAGACTGTAAGCCCCTTCATGTCGGGGATTAATTTGAAGGGATTTGTCAAGTGCAGGGGTCTCCTCCCGGCTTGGTGGAATCCCAGACCCTCCTTGTGGACTGGGGTGGAGAATCCCCTTCTGGAATCAGCATCTTTGAGCCAAGATGCGGCCCCTCCCGTGGTCCTGGCAAGTGACATTTGGAAGCACTACAAATGTATGAGTCTCAACTCAGAGTCTGAACGTAAAACCTCAGTGCGTCAACCTCGTTTACGTCTTTTTATTTTTTCTTCCCAGCTTGTTGCAACCAAATTAACTCTCTTTGTGGCTCCTCGTAGCTTCTTCCCGAGGTGAGGCTTTAGGCAAAGATAAGAGAGTGTGAGAAGAGGCCCTTTATCTGGGAAGAGAAATGTGAGGATTGAAAACAGAGGTTGGCGATTAAATTACATATAATACGTTTCCTGTCCATTACAGACGGATGTCTGACAGTTCAAAGATTTTGATTGTCTGAGTCTCGATTTCTGTTTGTGAGCTGTTTGTGCTGAGTGAAATAAGTACCTTCAGATTTCATTGCGTGTTATTTTTTAAAGGAGAGATGCTTGAGTAGGTGAGTAGGTAAATGACTGGAAAAGTTAGCTCAGATACAATCACACCCACCAGGGCGCACGTAAAACAGAGTCCTAAGGAACATCGTCAGAGTAATTTGAAGCCGAGAGATGGAATGCAATTACAAACAGCTCTGGTAAAGCCCTAGATAACTGAGACCTTAATACAAAGGAGGAAAAACATACCCTGTGAGCATTTAGATGGCCATTTTCTGGAAAAAAAACGAACAGACGCAGCGTCCAATGTGTCTGTCCATCCTCGCCCTAATTAAAATCTCCTCCAGGCTCCATTAGTCCTAACTCGGAGGACAAATGCTGATTTAGACTGATGGTGTCGCAGAGTCCAGACTGATAACAAGGACAAGAAAGATACCCACCATCCAGTTTCCTCTCCGCTCTCTGCATCTGTCATTAAGGGGGCATTCCTAGAGCCCCCAAAGATACTCGCTTATGAATTGTTAGATTTCGGTTCCCTCAGTTAGATGGAAGCTCCAAGTCAGCAAGAGCCGCATCTCCTATAGGTTGTGTGCTTATAGTTAGTGCTTGGCCATGTTTGCTGGGCTGCTGTAGGCATGGTCTAGAGGAAGAAGTTCCTTATCCAGTAGATGCAGACCACGAGGCAGCCTTCTTACCCCTCCATTTTTCCGAGCCTAGAGCTGGAGCCTGAACTTTTCCCAGTAGAAAATACATATTCTTCGTCCTCTGTCTTCAAAGGCAAGTCTTGTTGTAAAGCAGAGTGTCCCTGTTCTGCTCCACACTTTCTTTTGGAGCTCTGGGCATATGACAGGCAGCAGGTTAGGTGTTGAGGAGAGAAGGAAGCAAGGTAATGTTTGCCCCTGACGAGGTTACTGTCTGGTAGTAGCAGACCCAGACGAAAACCCAAACAAATCAAAACAAAACAAAGCACAAATCCAGACGATGACAAAATACTGCGGCAACACAGAACCCAGAGGAAGGACACTTTACCCACCCCGGGGGCCTTCTTAGAGTCTCTCGAAGCATGAATTCGCGTGAGCGAGGCAGGGTTAAAATCTTCCACTTAGCCATCTCACAGAAGTGTTTGGAAATGTGAGCAGGCAGGACCCTTCGGTCACCTGGGGGAACGTCTGTGGCAGTGCTGGGTGGCGCCCACGTCAGTAACCAGGAGAGTGAGTAAGGGCAGAGACTTGCTGGGGGTTTTCCAGCTGCTCGACACCCAGGATATAGGTTTTATTTTGTTTTGTTTGCGTTTTCAACCCTCAGTGACTTCACGTTTTGAAAACTGGTGACTGGTCAATGAAAGTGCATTAAGCAAATCTAATTAATTAGTTTTCTCATAATTTATCAAAACTACCTGTTACCGCCAATGGAAGCTTCTGATGATCACAGGATAGCAGATGACACCGTACAGGGGAGGATGTGTAATTCCTTATACATCAGCAAAGTGTTTTAATCAATTTGTACAGATTTATTGTGCTAAGATATGATTGGCATCAGCCTTTTTGGGGGGTCCTTTTTGTTTTTGTCGTTTAAAGCTATTAAAGTAGGGGTGGCTCGGTTGGTTAAATGTCTGCCTTTGGCTCGGGTCATGACCCCAGGGTCCTGGGATGGAGCCCCACATCAGGCTCCCGGCTCAGTGGGGAGTCTGCTTCTCCTTCTCCCTCTGCCTGCCCCTTATCCTGCTTGTGTTCTCTCTCTCTCAAATAAATAAAATCTTTTAAAAAAATAAAGATATTAAAGTAGTAACTGGTACACACAAGCTTTGTGAATCAGGGACTGTGTCTGCATATCAGAGAGTCTAGGGCGAATTTCTCACTTTTTGTTTTTTTTTTTACTGATGTGCACACTTATTTCATTTAATTAAGTTTTTTGGTCGACGCAGGTCACTCTTTTTACATTCCATTTTGCCATGAAGCCTCCAGCCCGTTATGGAAGGGATTCATGAACAAAATTCATTGTCTCCTATAAACTAGGGTATTCGGGAGCCTAAAACATCAAGTTAAGAAAAAAAAAAAACACCTCAAAACCCCTAGGTTCCTGATAGTTATCAAGGAGCCCATCTCCCTATCCCATGGCCCTGGAATCTTTTATAAGGTGACCTCTAGGCATGTGGCCAGCACTCCAGGGCCCCATCCTTCCAAATGCACGCCTGAGGCCAGGCTTCTCTTGGGAACCCTCGTGCCAGGTTTCCATTGCCTGTGGCACAGCTTCACTTAGATGCCCTGCGGAATCCGCCATGCACCCACAACTCGCCAGACTTTCCCATCCTCGTCTCCAATCTGTTTCTGCTCCCACCTGAAAGGCGTACCTTGAAGGGAGAGCAACACCTTCCGCCCCGCTGCGGTGCGGGGCTGTGCGGGGCTGTGCGGAGTTGGAGCCTTATTGCCAATCACCAAGGTCTCTCTCTCATCTCAAGGAGGCTGTCACCAAATCCTGCTCAGTCGGCCTCCGCATTAACTGTGTTCAGTGGCTCCTCCCGCTTTGTCGCCACGGCCCCCTCTTGGTTCTGGCGCTCGTGGTCTTCCGTGGGTATTACTGCAGGGGGCTCAGTTGCTGATCTCTTCAGGCCGTCCAGCTCCATCTACCCTCCACGACGCCCGCAGACTTCTTTTTACAAAATTGCATTGCTCCTCTCTTTCAAAGCTTTCTTCCTAAGCTTCCCGTTGCCTGTAGGGTGACACGCAAATTCCTAAGAATGGTATGCGAGGCCCTTCTCAATCTCACAGGTGCCTGATTCTCCAGGTCCTTCTCTTGCCAAACCTTCCCGGACAACCCTCCCCCCCCCCCCCCCCGCCCCTGCCCCAGCCACGCAGAGCCCTTCCCTGCCTCCTCACCAAGCCAGACTCCTCCAGACTGCCTGGAATGCCTTCCCGGTCCTCCATCATCCTTCAACACCCAGCTCACGTGCCATCTCCTTCTCTGGGCCTTGGGGTGGAGTTTCCACTATAGCACATTTTATTGAAATTATTTGTCTCTTTGAAAAAAGCTACATGTATCTCCAAGTCAAGAGGGGTGACACGCTTTTGTGCCTTTCCTCTGTTGGTACGTAGTAGGGACTCCACAAGTTTGTTGAATGATTAACCAAGTAAAAATCTGGGGCTGGATTCGAGAGACTCCACAAAGAAACGAAGCCATCAGGCCTTCGCCATGGGGCCTGGCCACTCAAGCTTGGACACTATCAATCTTAATTAGTATTAATCTTATGAGGGGCACTGGGGGTGACTCAGTCGGTTAAGGGTTAGGCGTGCGACTCTTGGTTTCAGCTCAGGCGGAGATGGAGTCACGCGTCAGGCTCTGTGCTCTGCGGTGAGTCTGCTTGAAGAATCTCTCCCTCTGCCCCTCCCCCTGCTCTCTCTCTCTTTCTCAAAATAAATAAAATCTTTTAAAAAATATTAATCTTATGAGTATTTGTGGTTTATTTTAGCAGGTGCTTTAAAGAGGAGAGAATAAGAAACAGACCTTCACAAGTAATACTTACATAGTGCTTCTGACGCACTGGGCACGGTTGTAGTATCTTTATTATGATTATCTCCATTTTACATATATGAAGACTGAGGTTAAGGAACCATTTCCCTGAGCTGACACCGTTAGTATAAACGGTGGTTTGACCTCTGCGAATCTGTCCCGAGTCTGTGCTCCTACCTGGGACACAATATGAACTCTAGAATAACAATAATAAAGACCAGCCGCTAACAGAGCTGAGTGCTGGCCACGGGCCACATGAACGTTCTCTGCCAGGAACCCCGACAACCAGCAGCGCTCGGTTTTCCCTCATCTGCAAAATGGGATCATAAGGCCTCCCAACCTCACAGGTTTGCAGTGAGGATTAAATAGGATCATACGTGAATCAGATAGACCCACCAGCTTAAATGAGCAATTCCTCATGCAACCCCAGGGCTACTCCCGGCTTTGGGGAATAATGATGGCGAAAGTAGAAAGGACAGTGCGGGCTGACAGTGCTGGCTGGCCCAGCCCCAGGAGAGCCAGAGGCGTGCCAGAGGGTCAGGGCCCCTCGCTGGAGGGAAACTCAGAGATAGGGCTGACATCTGCTCTTTTCCGGGGGAGAAACACGTAAGCCCCTCCAGGGTGACTCTTCCCTGGATGCCAGCCTTAGCCCATGTGTCCCTGTGGTTGAAATCACAGCCCCTCTACCTCTGCTTTTGCTTTAGGAGAATCAGGTGCTTGGGTTCGGCCATCTCACAAGCCCCGTGCAGTTCAGCCTTCTCTGACTCCTCGGCCCCGAGGCTCTGACTCACCAAGATACTTTATTAGCCTGTTCTTCTTTGCCATCCCAGAGGAAGGCATGTTCCCTCCATTTTGAAAGCCACCCTCCCCCCCCCCCCCGCGAGCCCATGTATTTCCCACCACAGAGGAACTTTGATGTCCTCTGTGTACCCCTCCCCTCTCTGTTGGTGAACTTCCTTTGTCTTCAAACCTATATATTCACACCCCTTGGTTACTTCAAACCCACGCCTACGTGCCCCTGGACTTCAGAAACATTTTCCCAAATCTACTTTCCCTGGCTACCCGCCCCCCCCCCCATGGCTCTCTCCTTTACCTGCCCGACTTGCTGAGTGACTATTGGCTCTCGCCCCCGGGGCCTTACTACCCCCCATGATATTCCCTCTAGAACAATTTGGATAGTTGTCCTTGGCCAAAGCAGACAAACGCTCAAGATCCCAGAGCCTGCCTAGCAGAGACAGGCTGAATATCTGCATGTTAATAGAAGCAAGAGAAACACGAAGTCATCTTCCTGGTTTGCACATTGAAGGGATCCTAAGAAACTAAAAAGGTTTGTTTTTGTCGTTTTGTGCTTTGTTTTGTTTTTGGGTTTTTTTGGAGGATGCCGGGTGGGAAGGGGAGGCACAGGCAGGTGTGAGAAGCAACAGAAATGGCGAAGGACTGAGGGAAAACGGAGGGAAGAGCCAACTTGGGAGGCCAGGGGAGGGCCCTGGGGTCAGGCCGGCTTTCAGGATCAAGAGGGACGGGTCAGGGGAGAGACAAGGAAGAAAGATGGCCAGAGGGAAGCAGATCCACCTGACAGGAGGACAAGAAAAGGAAGAAGCCAAGAAGTTACGGGGGAAAGTGAAGTAAGAAAAGGCATTTCACCAGTCAGCATGAAAGAGCCTGGCTCTTCGGGTGTCTCCCAAACCCAGAGGCAGACGGAGGAGGGGCGGATCCTGACTTTAGTGAGTGTACTTTAGTAATTTAGAAAGGCTGCATTGGTCCTTCTTTTGTTTGCTTCCTTCTCATACTGCTTCTTTCTTCTTTCATCGCTCGAATGAGGGTTTTGTTTTATTTGGAGGCGCTGGCCCCCATGTTCCCTGATTTTATCTCCATTTGTACTTTTCTCGGGATTAAGTGGGTTTAGGAGCAGAGCAAACTAGGACATGGATGACAGCAAGGAAGTGGGATTAGTCTTCGAAGCTGCTTTCTTATTCTGTTAGGTCTGCTGTGTCATGAAAAGGCAAAAATCACGAAAAATGGCCCCTGGTCCCTTGATGTCAGGCTGAACGGCCCACTGCAGTCATTCAGAAGGGGAATTCATGGATAGTCTCATCAGATGTGTCAGGGTAGAAGGCCCAACTGGAGATGCCCACTGGTGTCACTGAGGCAGAGATCAATCCGACTCAGGAGTGTTGGTGGCATTAGGTGGGCTAAAAGCAAACCAACAAGCCAATAAACCAACTGCTATACCGTTAGTCTGCCTTCCCAGCCAAGCCACGTTGCTTCTGGAAATTTAGCACCTTCCTTTCTTTGCATAAAGTGGCAGGAAAACATATTCCATTTTCAGTGTTCTGGGTCTTGGAATAGAATATTCTCCATCACTTTGAGATATTGCAACATTTCACAGGGTCCTGGAGGGTTCAGATTTCTTTTTGCTTTAATAATCTTTACAGAACTGTGTGAACTTCAAAATAAAGCTTGGCTTATCTTTGTTATTGGAAAAAATACATCCTTTCAGCCAGCCCTAGAAGTCAGGAAAACTAGCTTCTCTGGAGCGTGACATTAAATCCCCCATTTCCTTGATTATCTCCTGTGCTAAGTGCTGGCTTGAGCTGGGTAAGGAAGCTTCACTGAGCTTCCATGGGAGCAGTGGCTGGCCTTGGACAGTCTTTAGCCTTAAAAACCTTCGTAAACTGCTCTTCCCATGACTTCTCCCTCTCGCTCCTGCAAACCAGCCTGACTCCAGGTCTTCCCACTGGAGTCGAGGACACGGAGGGGGACAGGCTCAGACCACGAAGGGACAACCGTTGTTTGTCCCAACAGCAACATCCGTGAGGATGCCTTTGCTTGCAGCCAGCAGAGCAGAATAATCTGAATTATTAAACATTCTTTCAGATCAGCTACATCTTTATCTCTGGTTTGGAAATGTACCAATACTCTAGCAGCAAAGGAAAGAGGTCAATCAACTCAAGCTTGAGAAACTCAGAAGGCTGCCATGGGCTGGAGGAGACGCAGTTTGAGTCTTGTGGCTGAGCTGAAATGTGGCCAGGGAGATTCAAAAAAATTTTTAATAAATATTTACCGTATTCCTTCCTTCTTCCTTCCTTTTCCTTCTTTCCTTCCTTCCTTCCTTCCTCCCTTAAAGAAGATTGTTATAGGTGGAAGAGAGAAATGGGAATTGGATTCCTTGGAAGTATTCTTTGATCTCTGAAATAGAACTTACACTAACATGGTAGCCACTAGCTACATGTAGCTATTTAAATTTAAACTAATACAAAATTTAAATGAAACTAAGCATTCAGCTCCTTGGTCACATGAGCCACATTTCAAGTGCTCAACATCCATACATGCCAGTGTCTACCCTATTAGCACAGAGAAGGAATATTTCCATCCCGGCAGAATGTTCCATTGTGCAGGCTGCTCTAGAATTTCTTGAGTCCCTTTGCAAATATTATGTAGGTACTTTCTTTCTTTAAGCCTCCCTACCTCTTTGAGCTTCTTCATGAATAAAAGGAGTCTAAAAGGTTTCCTTCAAAGGACTGCTATGAAATTTAAATGTGACATTAACTGTATGTAATGCACACATCCCGGTACCTAGCACATTGTATTGCTTAGTAATCGGTAGCTCAACAAGTCCATTCAGACTGGAGCTAGACACACTTGGCCTTGAAAGGTACCTGTAACCTACAAAGCTTTCTGAAACAGTGTCCTTGGGAATTAAGACTATTTTTCCAGGATCAAGTCCCTCACCATGGTTGATGAGAGCCATACTCAAGAGTCCTAAAGAGAGGAAGGCTTTTTGCTTTCCAAAACGCTCTGTATCTTAATAGGAAAGAGAGAGAAAGAAATGAAAAGCCCCTATGAGAAGCAATGTTTTTAGCCCCGAACTAATAAGTCCAATGAGATGAAAAATCTCGGCAAAGAGGTGTTTATACTATACGTGTCAACACAGCCTTGGGCCCAGACAGGCAAACCGCCGCTCTAATGGGAACTGTGTATACACAGCAAGGGTAATTACGTGGGGCTACAGCTGCCAACATGATTTAGCAAACTCCCTGCCTGCAAAGGACTGATCCTCCCCTGGAGAATGGGCCCAAATTCACTGCAACTACACAGACCTACCTGAGCTCCCCCTGCCACAGGCTCTTTGAGGTCTTTTGTAATTTGCATTCCTTAGGCAAATGGAATTTAAATTCCTTAGGCAAATTTCATCCTGATGGAACACCAAGATGACACGCATGCCATGATCTCATTGTTGAGGATTTCTGCTTTATAATCATTAATGTATGCTTCAACAGGCAGATGAGGTAAAGCATTTGGGCCCAATCCCACTTGGCTTTCACGAAAGCTCCTTTCCCTTTCAGTAGCCCTTGCTTTTCAAAGCACCTTCACAAAGATCTCAGGTGTACCTCACGGTCTGCTTGTGTGTCGGGAAGGATGTAATGACATATTGCAGAAAGACACAGGACCGGGGTGCTGGTGTGGGCTGCAAGTTAAGAAGCCTGTAGGTAGATGTTTCCCTTCTACCCCTGCAGCAATGTGAGATCAGAGGGGTTGGGCAGGTTGCAGTCGGAGCACAATCTAATTGTTCTGCGTTTGCAGATGGGGGGAGGATCTGTCCTCTGTTTCACAGGGAGGCCTTTTACCTTTCAAATTAGATATTCAATTTGCAAACAGAACTGTAAGTTCTTTCAAGCATTAACTTGGAGCCAAGCTTTGCCTCATATTTATTTTTTCCTACATAGTATCACCTTCAGCATCTCAGTCGTAGGGATGATTTAATTTGAGACCTGGATTAATGTGACTGTTTTGCTATGAACCTTCGTTTTCCTAGTTCTTCTCAATTCTGATGCTGGGGCATGTGGATTGGCTGCTATGATGAGAAATTTACCTCCTGATTAGGGGAAAGGTCAGCAAATGAGAGATGGTTGAGGCAATGGACCTGGGCTGGAGTCTTGGCTCCTTCCTCCGGCTCTGGGTACCTTAATTGTCACTACCTCTCTAAGGTGTATCCTTATTTTAGAATAATACTTATGCTTCATGGGGTACGTGTGAAGCTTAAATTAAGTGTGAAAAGTGGACAGAAATAAAGACCCACGAATGGTGTTATAAAATTCTACACACCCCTATAGCCTGTCTCTCCCTGTACACACACACATAACACACACACAGAACACACACATACACATACACACACTTAACTAGTGATGTTAGAAAGCACTGATTAGGATCATCTTAATTTTTCTTTAGATTTGACTTTTCAAAAATCTCACTTGTCTTCATCAGCTCTGAAAAACAAACAAACAAAAATCTCTTAAAGAACCATCTGATTTTGTTAGAATTTTCCCAGTTATTCTATCTATAAATTGGTGAGCAAGATGTTTTGAGTATAGTTAACTACCCTGAGTTTTGTTCCATGCAGATCTTAAGCCACCCCGCCTGAGTGCCCAGGAGCCTGTCCTCACAGTCAGTACATGGCGTATCATTTCTGTTCGTGTCTGTGAGCAGGTTTTAGTTCAGTGACGGGAGGGTGAGGACATTTTGCTCACTGCCGTGTCTTCAGTACTGAGTGCAGTGTGAGGTAAACAGTAGGCATTGAATGACCGACTCAAGGAGTGGACGAAGTAAATGGGTAGCCTGACAAAGCCAACTGAATCTACGGTGGTTATCTGTAAGTATGTCTCCTCCTTTCTGGTAACCCTCTGCAGCCGGTCAAACAACTAAAGTTGTAGGTATTTCAGGCTTAAGACATGTTTTGAGATTTTTTCTTTTAAGATTTTTATTTGAGAGAGAGCACAGAAGCAGGGGGGGGTGGGAGAGAGGGAGAGGGAGAAGCGGGCTGAGCAAAGAGCCTGACGTGGGGCTCGATCCCAGGACCCCGAGATCATGACCTGAGCAGAAGGCAGATTCTTAACTGACTGAGCCACCCAGGCGCCCCGTGCTTTATTTTATTTAGCTCTGAGGAAACCAGGTCTGGAGGTAGAGAAGAGGGAAAAAAAAAAAAAAAAAAAAAAAAAAAGCCTTTGGTCTCTGTGTGTCTTTTAAAAATTATTGTGAAGTTTGGTTTTTTTTTCCCCTCTACTATACCCAGGCTGAGTGTTTGTCAAAATAAAACCTCTTCTAAAATGGCATTAGTTTCCAAGAAACAAGACTTATGATTAAAACTCCATCACAAAGAACTCTTAATTTAGAATCAGTGTCCGCAGCCTCTATATACGGCATCCATGCACCTTCAACCAGCTCAAACTTTCAGATTTCATTAGGTTTAACCATGTCCACTCTCTGCAATCTCAAAATGGGCAGTGATGCACCAAAGCGAGGGCTTACGACAGATGGCATCCCAGGTTCTCTCCCTTCTCAAATAACAGAAGCTGAGTCAACGAGTTCCATTTAGCAAATAATAAATTTATTAGGTGCCTACAAGTACAAAACACTGAAAGCCGCTGTAGGGGATTATAAAGATGTGTAGAAGAGCCCTGCCCTCAAAGAGCTTACAATCTAGGTGATTAGTCACAATTAGTTAAGTCATGGCAATAGCACTCGAGGTGACTTACACAGAGTTCTTGGAACATTCACATCCTTTGAATTCTCCTGTTGTCGTACGTGTAAGGAATCCTTTCTACAGGAAAGCAGACCAGTGGGAAAGAGGCCTTTTGTGGACTTTAACGGTGACCTTGGCTTTGCTTATGAGCATCTTTCTCTCGCTGGCTCCTTATCCTTGTAACTCTCTCAGCATCGTTTCCTAACGACCTTTGTTAGGAGAGAATCTCCATGCTTCCTGAACCTTCACCAGGGTTTCCTGTTTGTTAGTGAGTGGCTCAGTGGCAGTTTGGCCTTGGAATGATTTGCAGTCCGATTTCTCCTTCAGCAAATCTGATTTTCATTTTAGTTGATGCTAGAATGATACGCTTTGCAATCTGTGGTTTTTAAGGGTAAGAGTGAGATGTAATACACAGGAAAGCAGGCCAGACCTTTCCCTTACTTTAAACATTTAATAGTGCACTTGCGGATTATATTCTGTACAGATATAGAGCAAGTTATAAACCTCTTATTTTATTTTTTCTTTCACTTAGATTGTATTCATGTAAAGTGTATTTACATTAGGAAAAAAAAAAAAAGCCTTGAGGTACAAAACCCAAAAGAATATCTGAGGTATAAATACAAGTATATTTTAAATAATAATTTTTATCATGCTTTATCTATGTTTGAAAGCACAGTGGACATGTGTACATGTTTCTTTATCTTAATAGAATGGTATATACAACATATAATCTTACAAATCTGAAAGCTATTAAAATTGAATATACAAGTATATCTTCATGAGGAACACTGATATCCAAAATACTCAAATTTTAAAACTCTAATCTCCCCCCCACTGCAAATTCTTCAAAGAACCTTTGAAATAACACTGACAATGGTAACTAAATAATAACAAAATAAAAATCCTTCTTACAACTCTCATTCATACATTATTCACTTTTGATCCATACAAAATAAATTCACTAATACTGTCTCATGAGTCAATCTTTACGGTTACAGTAAAGCCTGGACAAAGACCACCCACCCTTCCAAAAAAACTGTGCTGGTGCTTTTTCAGTTTTTTTTCCCCCTGTGATAACCATTTTCCTTTACCGCTAAAAAGATAGTCCAAGGGCATCATTATAAAGGAAAAGAAAAAGAAATGTAGGGAAAACAAAGCAAAAAAAAAAAAAGTTGCAAAAAGGACAAATCCAACAACTAAATATGTGCAGCTTTCAGAAATGCCGTGACTAACAACAATCAGCATCTGTTGTTAAATTTTAATACCGTGGGTTAAATTTACAGGGATTTCCTTGGGACATACATAGTTTCCGATGTTTTCGGTGTGTCTTCAAGACCTTTGGTTATAAACAGGAAAATGCAAAGCATTACAACAGGTAAAAGGTTCTGAGGCTTGATTCAGGAGTAGATGTTAGGGTGTTCAGTCATTCTATCTTGACTTACAAAACAAACACAAAAACCCCCAAATAAAACTGTGCTTTGGAGCTAGTAATGGCGGGGGGTGGAGGGAGTAGTTTCTTCCCTGAACTAATCTATACTGGTTAAAAACTATATCACTATTTGCAATCAGGTCTAAAGACAACTGTGTTTGAGAAGGGACACTGGAATCAATCGACTACAATTACGTTTAAGGAAAGAGGAGAGGTTGGTCAAAAAGGAATGTGCTTAATAACTTGGAAAAAGAAATAAGCGACCAAGGGTGTTGGGTCCCCTTTCTGGATGGGTCCATGGGCAGTCAGATAATCTCAGGTTAACCTGAACCTGACGTATCAAAATCCTTCTTGAAGGCGTCCCAGTGTGCCAGACACTGTGTTCCAACGTACACATCTCTGCCATTCAACCAGCAACAAACACACATACACACATTCCTCTGTGCAAACCTTTCTTTGCTCATCTCAGTGAGAAACAGGTCAAAGAGTACCAACTATTCCAGTGGATACACCGGTCCCCCAACACACTGCAGATACAATGACATAGGTACACATACACCAGTATCACAAGAGAATGAAGTCTCTTCATTATTTTCTGTAAGGTATTTATAGTTTTGCTTCTCAGAAGCAACTTGAATAAGAATACTTTTTTTTTTCTTTTGCACAGTCTTATATATTCCAGGCAAGGTCTATAAACTAGACCTTCAACAAACAGGAAGCAGCTTTAAAAATGTCTTAAAATCGCTACAGTTGATCCCCACACTCCAACTTCTAGTTTTCTTAGTTTCAGGACTAGACTCGGAACCCATTCTTCCAAGGACCGGCAAAGGGCTTCCAGAAACAAACGTCTGGACGGTGGACACGGCCGCTCGGCTTCAGTAATCACCTAGATTTGGGGTCTTTGGTTTCAGTGTTCTGATTGCTGAAAGAGTCTCGGATCTTCACGACTTCAGCTGCACACAAATGTCCAAAAGATTTTGTGTACCACTCTGGCATGTGGCCCCTGCAACGGAAAGGAAAAGCAGATGGGTTCTTCACACTGGAAAGCCCCCAAAGAAGCCAGACGGAGCTCCGAGTACACTTCCAATGTCTTGATCCAGAAGCCACGTAAGCAAGGATTACTGCTAGTATTCCAGGGTAACCTCCTGGCATAGCCATTACACTTCTGGAACCAGAAGTTTCTCAAGAAACAACATACTGAGTACAGACACTGAGTGACATTGTTCAGGGAAAGCTTTAGCATACAGAACAAAAACAGATCACACAGACGGGTGAAAAAGTACCGAGAGGTAAAGACTGCAAATGAGAATTTAACCACCGTGGAAAGCTTTGAGAGGTTCATGTTTTGGCTGTATTGCTGAATTTCATTGAGTTTTCTGACATGAACACACATTCATCAGTGGCACCCGGTATAGGCCCGACTAATGGCTGAAACATACTATATATATTCACATATATTCATTATTTTCAAATACCTTTGAATATAAAATGAGAATCATCTGCTTGCCAGTTCCAGCTCTCATCTCCTATGGCTTTAAGTGCATGGCAGAAGCAGCGTATTACCACCTTCTCTAAGGGATCGAAATCAGGAAGCGGTTCCCCAAAGACCAAGAAACAGGAAGGTGTTACTTTATAAAAACTGCTCTGTAGGGAGCAGACAAGATACAACGATGTGTTCGTTTAAGCCATTCTCTGTAGCAGACAAAAAGTCTCATCTTCCTCATGACCCTTACCATGTCACAAAAATCAGAATCAGAACATACCTTAAGTCGGCTCTGCACATGTAGGTGAGTTTGGATTTCCCCGACCCGCAGGGTTCGATCAGATACCAGGAGAGAAGTACATTGACTCTCACCCCCACCACGGGGGCCCGGTCGTGATCCACGGAGGTGAGTAAAAGGGCACATGCCCCCTTCGGTAAATTAGTTCTCCATGTTCTGTAGCGACAAAACCAGAGGGGAAAAAAAAGATGGAATCGTCAGGAAGCCAAGTTGAAAATGGGCCCCACTGTCAAAAGAGACAGCTAAAGGGGCAGGATCAGTTCCTATGCTGTGTGACCTAGTCCTGGATGGATGGCATCCTCTGAACTACTGTGCAACGGGCTCTCGAGTGAGTAACTCCGTACAGAGCCGCTACGGTGCATATATATTCACACATCAGCTCTTTGGAAGAGAACCAATATGAAGTGTGACTGAAAACCATTTTTACATTTCACGAATGTATGAGCACATGGACATCCAAAAGAGCACTACTGCTCTGCTGGAAAGCTCTGGACTAATGATGTGCCATTTCCTCAAAGATTTTTGGAATTCCTCGTTCGATAATGTCTCCAGAGAATTTATGAATTACATATAATTCAGCTTTAACCACAGCTCACTTGGGACTTAAAAGTTATTTCCTGGCTTATGCATTCACTTGCTGTTTCTAGTGAGAAAAATCTATCCTAGAAGGGGCAAGAAACTGCTAGCAATGAGCATATTCAATTGAATGTGCCTCTATTTATTTATCGTATTTTTAAATATTTTTATTTTATTTTTATTTTTTTTTTTGTATTTTTAAATATTTTTAAAGATTTATTTATTTGAGAGACAGTGAGAGAGCATGAGCGGGGAGAGGAAAAAGCAGACTCCACACTGAACGCAGAGCCTGATGCAGGGCTCGATCTCACAACCCGCAGGTCACAACCTGAGCCAAAATCAAGAGTTGGATGCTTAACCAACGGAGCCACCCAGGCGCCCCAAATGTGCCTCTATTTCTGAGTTCAATTCCAAAAGCGTTCAAACTATTTTCAGGATGAACACACTGCTGGAATACATACAGACACATTTCCCGTATCTGGAAGGGTTCAACACTATTTCAAAGGCATACCTTCTACTTTACATAATTTTACCATCTCATCACATTCAGTGACACCAGGCACATCCTTACTACAGGGATCCATTCGGAAGCTCTCACCTCAAAACAACGTAGTCCCGGGCAGGGTGGGGCGCCATACTGTTTTGGACATACTGGTAAATTTCAGTTTGGCTGTCCAGGATTTCAATCACTTTGGAATCCAAAAGGTCTACGTCCCAGAGGTGCTGTTCTTTGAGGAGGCGCTTTAAGATTTCCTCAGGCATGGCAGGGACTTCGATGGTGGACCGCCAAAGCCTTAGGGGAGGTCCTTCGCTCACCTGAAAAGAGGATGTATTTTTCAGCGCTAAGACCATTCACACACCCCTACACTTTGAAGGCCAATTGCCAGTTGTATGTACAGTCATGTGTTTGGAGACTAATTATTATCTATATGTTGGTATCCCCAAGTATATTCAAGAGCAGGCCAGAAAACCTGGCCTTTGGCCAATTTTCTGATCCAAATTATTAACATTTGTTTTCCTGGGACTCATATGAGGGTCAATGCAATAAAAATCAGATCATTTATCTGCATCCTAACATCTGCATGGCCATCCAGATGCTGTCACTGTTTATTTCTTTTCAAGGTGGTAGAGACGGGATCAAGAAATACTATCACGGGCCTATCATGCTAAGCCATACAGGACGTCCCTGCCCTCAAGGGGCTTTTAGTCCTAACAAGTTAATTTCTCCCCCAAGTAATCCCCACTCATTAAAGGGCCAAGAGAAGAGTGGCTGAGAACAGAGGAGCGTGCAGGGGGATTCTGATCAAATTATGGAAATATCTAAGCATGTCATAGAATGCCCTAAAGCCCAATACCTATTGCCCAGGGAACTGTACTGTGATTCTGTGGAACCAAAGGATTTCAGTAAATGGTCCGATTCCTCCAACAAGCGTGAGTTGACTATGATTCCTTGCTGACCTGGCTTCCACTCTTCCCCGGGGAACTGAATCACCTGGCTGGCCAGGTCTACAAGGAAGGGAATGGGTGACAGATGCCCATGGAGAGCTGAGCTGGCCACAGGGTCTCACCTCTGATGAACCTGAACCCTGACCGCTGGAACTCAACCAGATGACAACAGGGCCAAGCCTTACCTTCTTATAGGACAGCTCGGCCTGCTCAGACGTGGAGTAGCTGACCCAGCCTTTAAACTTCTCCTTGACCTCTTTAAACAGGCTGTCCATACAGTCCTGGAGGAAGTGCTGGTAGTCAGCTGACTCGTCATGATGCAGGCGCCCCAATGCTTCTAGAGTGAGGGGCTTCAGCTCCTGTTCTGTGTAGGAATTCCGACATCGACTCATTTCCTCAGGAACCTGTGGGGGACGTGAGAGACCAAAAGGAGGTGAGTGTGCCTGTATTTGTTCCCGATGCCCATCAGGGGAAGGGGCGGTGCGGTGGCAACACACTGGGCTCTCGGGGCGGTGCGGGCACCCCAACCGCTCCGTTTCCCTGAACACTGAGGGCTGGGCCTGCTGACCTCCCAAGGTATTGTGAGGACACAAACACATCACGTTCATAAATGTATCTAAAAAGCCTATTCCCATGTAAGGGGTTCTTCTGCTTTGGAAAGTCAAAGGAGGGTAAATGACGAATATGGGGCTTAAGTGCATGAGGACAGGCTTCTCAGATCCAGAATTTATTTCAGATCATTGGTTGCTTTTGCTTTTGAAGTCAAGGGGTATGGCGCTAGGCAAATTTCATTCAACACATTAACTCTAATGAGCTTATACATTATAAAATAAATAAGATGTTCTTAGAAAAGGAAAAAAAGAAAGACATTCTTGAGCTATGTATATAATCTCCGGCTGTGGAAAGATCTTTTGGTAAGATGTGAACAAACTCGGTGCCTAAGATTTTGTCTTCATGATTTATGTAATCCTCAACAAATAACAAAGCTCCCCAACTCCTTACCTGGAAAAGCTTCTTGCACTCAGCAATCATATGGGCCAGACCCTGAGTGGCAGCGAGGTTTTCATTCAAATCTTTCTGATCTGGTTTGCCCAAACTTTGTTTTCTTTGCATTACCCTAGGCAGAAGAAATAAGGGAGGGGGGAGATTCAAATATTTATGTGTGTTTAATTGATGTGTTATTCTAGGAAACCCAAAGGAGGAAAAAAAAAAAAACAAACCATCTTACCGAAGCCTATGTTACCAAGAGGTTCGGGAGAGCTTTACTTTGGTCACTAAAATTCCTCAGTTTTATCAGCAAAGCACAAAAACATGAAAGGGACTGTTTTCAGTGAGATCTAGGCTGTTTAAAGCTATCACGTTAAACAGGTTCCTATTTAAATAGGGCAGCTTGGAAGGTCTACGGCTGTTGGTGGAGAGACAGAAGGCAGCTTCAAGGGGTGCGAGGAGAGGAGGCATTGCACGTCCCAGTAAACGGTGTCACTCTTCTTTACAGCTTAAATAAATAAAATCCCCTCCCGAAGGCGAGGGGACCATCTATTGTTTCCTAGAGGTTTCTCTTAATCTTATCTGATCTCTCTCTTCTGCTCATCTCTTGTTCCCTATCCTATTGAAGATGGAATGCCTCAGTTCACGTGAGAACTAGATAAAAAGATATGTTAAGTTACTGTATGACTTTCAGAAGCAAAGCTGACTTCACCCAGCACAACCAGGCCTCAGGCCTGGAGCGAAGGAGTCTCTGTCCAGTACCTGCAGAGCTGAGGAAAAGGATCATCAGCTGGATGGGTTCGACGTAGGGGGTTAAGTCCCGTTAGGGCCTCCTTTCTTACCTACTCCGCTGTGAGGCCCTTACGGGAAACATTCACAGCAGTAAGAAGCTCCAACTGGCTCGGCCATCTCCCCTGTCAGATGTGGGCAAGGTACTTATTACACGGACCCTCCCTGCAATCTCACCTCCCTGCCAGGATCTTCACCTCCTATGACTGTTCCCAGGATTAAATGAGAGAATGAATGTCAAGGGTGTAGTCCCGTGGTTGGGTCAGAATCAGTGCTGAGCAAATATCAGCCTTTGATATTTTCCAGATCCTCTGACTTCTTCTTCATCTACCCCCAGCTTATATATGTCCAAGGAGAAGCTTTGCACACAATGGGCTTAGGCCAGGTCCTGGCTCTGAGGCTCAGTGTTATCCTTAGTTCTTTTAGAGCCAGCTAACTACCTTACAACTTCCAGCACAGGCTGGGGGCTTGGCTTTCTTGACCCTGCAGAAGCCAGGGCATCGAGGACCTTACTTCCAGCCAGTTTTTGAGGTGAGTAAATCTGCACGATTTTTTGCTGGCAGAAAGTGTGACGGCAAGGTCACAGAGGGTGCCGGGGAGGAGCAGGGCAAACATTTGCCACGGCAAAGCAGATACCCAAATCTCTCAAAACCTGGTTGCCACTAGACTGTCTAGAAAGTCACAGCCCCAAGGCTGAGAAGAAAGGAGGGAAGTGTGGGGGCTGTGAAGGAAGGAGGCAAACTCTGCTTGACTCAGGTGTGAATCCAAGAAACCCAGGGGGCCAACCGAGAAGGAAAGGTAGGCTGCCCCGGTCTGAAGAACAGAGCATGTGTGTGCACATCTCCTCGGACCCGTACCTTGGAGAAGAATTCTCTCTCTTCAGGGTGTTGAGGTGGAAAAGGGAAGGCGCTAGGCACACAGCCAGGTTGGTGGGAGTCATCTGGTTTTCTTTTACAGCTGCTGTGACATCGCTCAAGAAGTAAAGAAGGGTCTGTAGGACCTCCCGGTTCTCATCAGGTAGGAGCATAATGGCGGCCTTGATAGCCTGGAGGCGCTGGTCCTTGGGCACACCTGTACAACACCAGC
Organism: Eumetopias jubatus; assembly: GCF_037043125.1. NCBI lineage: Eukaryota > Metazoa > Chordata > Mammalia > Carnivora > Otariidae > Eumetopias > Eumetopias jubatus. Next base: position 25,540,942 of record NW_028274808.1, on the reverse strand, counting down.
ATTTCCTCCGTCAGGCTCAGTGCTTTTCCACGCACATCACAAGGAAACGTCCCAAAGCAAATACCAGCCCCAACGACCTCAGCCCAGTACTGAACAGGCACTTGCAGAAAGTGTACTTGAGGTTAATATGGAAGAAATTAGGGACCGCCACCAGCGTCACTACCCTCAAGTATTTCCTGCCTGTGGAGGAGTTAAAAAGTTTTCAACACCCACAATGCCAATATCCTCCTAAATCCACCTCGGAGTTCAACTCCAGATATGATGCCTGTTCTTTTGGTTTACGGAATTAGTTTTTCTTTCCTAAGTATTTTTTTTCTTAGAAATCCCTAGTTTACCATTCTCGGTTACTGAAAACACACACATTTATACTTTGGTTTAGTCTCAGTGAAAAAGCGTATCTAACATATGTACAAAGGGATAAAAACTTTCTCAGCCTTTACACAAAATGTTCATTATCTCTGGGGAATTTCCATAATTATAACTGATCTGCTCATTCGTAAGATGCGGAAAGGAAGCTGCTAAAATACTCAGTTGAAACAACAGCTATTTTTACTAGTAATTTCCTTAAGCTTTGGAAAGCATACTGAGAGACAATTATAAAAATATATGCTTAAGAAACAAGCCAGTAAAATAATATACATGTAGAAAATGCTGGGCCCAACCTTCAGGTCTCCTTTACTAGGCAAATCTGTCTTTTAAGAGGCATGTGGTGGAAAAATCAAGTCACTCAAGTGCAGCTCCATAGGACAAACTGATTAAAACAGCTCCATGGTTACAATACATAACAAATACCTTGGTGGGGAAAATGTGACCTGTGTTTTCATAAAATCTGAAAGGATGAAACAAATAATGAAATAATCCAGACCAGCTCCATTTCTCATAAAATAAAGTCCAACGCGCTGGTTTAAAGACAATTCGAGCACGAAGAGAGAAGCTGCTTTTATATTACATTGCTGTAACACCACACTGAGCCAAGAAAAACACGGGGCTGTAAATGCTATAATCCTGATCTTGATCATTAATTTAGACAACTGTTTGCTTTAAGCTTTACTTAAAAGTGAGAAGGGCATGGTATTGTTTTCCCAAGTATTTCTGGCAGAAGCTGAGATGAATAACAGAAAAAGATTATTTATTCATTTTACAGCAAGATAAAACACACAGACACCTGTGAAGTTTTAAACCCAACAGGCCCTGCTGGAGAGCTGTGCATCAACAGAAATATCTTGGTACCTGCTCTTCTATAAGCATCTCAGATAACACTGTTCTAGAAGTGAATGAAAGCGTGAGCTCCTGGATCAGAACGTAAGAATGTGGGGAGCACCTGGGTGGCTCAGTGGGTTAAGAGTCCTACTCTTGATTTCGGCTCAGGCCATGATCTCAGGGTCGTGAGACTGAGTCCGGCATCGGGCTCTGCGCTTGGCATGGAACCTCCTTAAGTTTCTCTCTTTCTCTCTCCCTCTGCCCCAACCTCCCCCAAAAGAACGTAAGAATGTAGAACTGCTCCAGTAATGAGAGAATGATGATAAGGGAAATTTACTTTTGCATTATTCAACAGGTATACAGAAACCCGTTCCACAAACAAGGAGAAAAGGAAGAAACTGATGACACATACTTCCAAGAGGTCATCGTGTGGGTTCCAGAGAACGGCATGACAGGAAGCCACGGGTTTCAGCCGGTCCCACTTTTCCCCAAGGCCAACAACGTGGAAATCAAAGAATACTTACACTGATAGATCTGGAGAAAGGTTTCTGAGAGCTTGTTCGTCATTAGTGGCTCAGGAAGGTCTCGAAAATACTGCTTCAGCATGTCTGCCACATCATAAGCAGACTGCCCCTCATAGCTGACACAATCTATGGCACTTTCATTCATCTGGCGCAGAGCCTGGATCCGGGATTTGACACCAGATTTTCTGAAAAGCCCCACCTGTTGGAAGAAAAACATGACATGTCCGGATAGAAGCAATATTTCCACTACAGAATCATAAAAGGAAGCTTGAGTCCGAGGCCCCACGATTCCACGGGACCTGTGCACAGCAGTCCTCACCTGATCCAAACAGTGGTTGCGGAGGTAGCGCATGGCCTGCTGGATGCTCTGGGGCAGGGGCTGTCCCGTGCGCTGCACATTGACTGTCAGAGGGACCCCGAACACATTCCGGTCCTTGTAGTCTGGGACCTTGATCCTTTTCATGAACTTGGGCACAGCCCTATTTAAAGAACAGTAGTAGGGGTGGGGAGAGACGTTTATTTGTCTGTATACTCTTACCCATCTTTGCAGGTAAACCCCGTGGGCTTTAGAGCTGTGCTAATAAGGTGGCTATTTAAATAAAATTACAGATTTAGTTCCTCAGTCGTATTAGCCACAGTTCAGGTGCTCATGAGCCATCTGTGGCCAGGAGTTACCAGATGAGCAAATATAGAACGTTTCCACTGTCACAGTTCTGTGGGACAGGACTATTCTGGATCTTCCGAGAGCTGGGGGCTATGAGACCCAGGGACATTTTCTCTGCTGGGGATTCTCCTTCCACTATTAACTCTGAGAACTGGGTCTATATTCTTAAGGGAGCCGATGGGCTTCCTTACAAAATGGCAGCATAGGAAGGAATAAGAAACAGAAAACATTCAAGACCCGAATGAGGCGCTTCACGACAGAATTTGAAAAACATGTTCCCGTTTGTCCTGTAAATGGACAAGAATCATTTCTAAGTTTCTGATGAGTTTCAAAGCATTTAAGGTATAAAAGGATCATGTAATGCTGGATGAGAAAAGAGCAAATACGTGGTGTTGGTCCAACATAATGAGAACCAACTCCAGAGCTCAACAATGGGGGCCAAGCTAATGACCCGAAGTCAAAATAAATCCTCCTGCTGATGACCCCGGAGTGTACCACATCTTCAGGTTTCTAAAGGAAGACGGAAGAGAACAATGAAGGTTTTGTGAGCCTACGCCAGGCTCCCCGGAGTCCTAAAACCAGGTCCAGCCCCAGCAGTACATGGAACAGCAGGAAACCGATGTCACGCATTTAATGCTGTCAAGCAGAAACTTCAGCTCTAAATGTGACCTCTCTAAATGGGACAAGAAAGGGCACGGCCGAACAGGAAAAGAATTTTGTGCAGAATTTCTCCTTATTCCATGGATCTCACAATGCAAGGCTTTTACATTTGGTTTTGACTCACTGGAAAAACTGACCAGAGCTCAAGAAGTATTACGGACTCTCAGATTCTTGAGGGTTTGGTGGGAAGGGGGTGGACAACTCAGAAACGAGAATGTAAAATATGTACTTTTAAATAGCCAGCAGGGAAAACAGGGCTCTAAGCGCCGAGGAACACTGCAGAAGACAGGCTGCTTTGACTTCTGAGGGCTTCCCAGCAGCCACGACACGTTACTGTTTATAGCCCTACGAAAGGTAAAATGAAAGTGCAGAGCCAAATTTGTATTTCCATACAGTTAAATATATGGTATCATGGCTACAAGTGTGTATAATACTCGCTTTGTCGGGGGGGGAGGGGGAAAGCCCAGCGGCGGAATGTGCAAAGAACACATTACGATCTCCACCGAGAATCTGAAGCATGTGGGGATAAACTGGTCAATACTTATTTCTGTCATTCAGAACAAACAACTTCTGTATTTAGCGAGGCTCACATAATAACAGCCTTTGAACGGGAGGTGCTTTGATGCTGAAGTTAAACTCACTCCGAGTCCTGAGGACAGGAGGACCTGGGGAGAGAAGGGACCCTTACGCTGCTTTGCCGACTCTCCCGGGCCCCTCTGGTCGCTGCTAAGGGAAATGGGCTGCTTCTCTGTTTTTATAAAAAGAGGAGGTTGTGCAACTGGGATGATAAAACACTCAGATGAGTGAAAAGGCCTAAGGATACCCAGCCGACACAGTGAAATGTACTTGGATGTCAATCTGGAGGTAGGTCTCTGCTTTGCAGATTTCTCTGACAGCAGAGAAATTCAGGTATGCAAGCATTAGGTCCCATCCGTGACCCATGCGGCCTGACGGTCTCCAGCTCATGTTGCACACGCCAAGGGCTGTATTCTTGAAAGTAATTACGAACAGTTCATCCGATGAATTTTACCTTCATGTATATTTTAGCCTATAATGTCTTAGAGCAGTGAATTCTTTGGGCTTGTTATTCACTGTTCAAGAGTCTCTTTTAGAAAAAAACATAACCTGAATTTTTTTTAGCACAGGTAGATTTTTGAGTGATGCTTCAAATATTTACACCAGAAACGATTTCTAAAAACATACACGAAGAGGGTTATAAGGCCAGGTGCCATACGTCAAACATTTCAAAGTTGGTCTCAACATCCTATGATAAGAACAAAATTTTTCTTTCCTTCTTCCCATAAGTATGATCTGATACTATACATATATTTACCTGTGGGGGGGGCTATTTCTTTTTTCTCTTAAGATTTATTTATTTTGGGGGGGAGAGGGAGGGAGAGAGAGGGAGGGAGGGGGAGAGGGGGAGGGAGGGAGGGGGAGAGGGGGAGGGAGGGAGGGGGAGAGGGGGAGGGAGGGAGGTGGGGAGGAGGAGGGAGGGGGAGGGGGGAGGGGGGAGGGGGGAGGGGGAGAGGGGGAGAGGGGGAGAGGGAGAGAGAGAGAATCCTCAAGCAGACTCCCTGCTGATTGCGGAGCCCGATGAGGGGCTGGATCTCACAACCCTGAGATCATGACCTGAGCCGAAATCAAGAGTCGGATGCTAAACGGACTGAGCCACCCAGGCGCCCCTGGTGGGCTCTGGCTAACACTGGGAAGGAGGCACCTATACAGTGTGATGGAGCAGCAATGCATTCTCACCCCAGCAACCGGCGATTTGTCCACCTGAGAGCTGAAACTCACTCAAGCAATCCCGCCGCTTATTCCCTAAAGTGAGACTGGCTTGAGCAGTATCAAATACGGCCTCAAGAATGCAGAGATTACATTAGGATGATAGTCTAAAGCTATTAATAAAAGCTAGAACTGCTACACACTCAGCATTGGGACAGCTTCAAGGAGCTGACCAAAAACTTTTCCAATTAGTTTACTGAGCACAGTTAACCCTTACCAGCTGAAGCCATGCTTATTAGAAGGTGTGTATTTCTCCAGCAGAGCGGTTAACTTTAGGAGCGAGTATTTCTGCAGCAGGTTCATCTGGGCCACTGACTGGCAGTTAATCTGCAGTGATACAGAGTTTAAGCTCGGCCGATGGGAGCTCTGGAAACTGTGCCATCTCAGCCTGTGCCTGTGGGAGAAGAGCAGGGGAGGGGGTGAGTACAAGGGCTCTTTAACAGGCAGACCCGAGATCAGCAGCGGCTGCACCCTGGTGTCTTATCTCGGGAACAGAGAGGACTCAACTTCCATCCCATTCTTTTCCTTCCCCGGCTGTGGTAAAATACACGCGACATAAAGGACCTTCTTAACCACTGCTAAGTGTACAGCTCAGAGGCCTTAAATACCTTCTCACTGTTGCACAACCATCACCCCCAATCACCCCCAAGACTTACTTCCTCTTCCCAAACCGAAACTCCGGACCCGCTGAACGGTGTCCGTGCGTTTTGGACGTGAGGAGCGCCTGGTCTGTCACTTTTCTTGGGAGCCCACACGACTACGAATGCCACACCTGACCCTATCTCCTCCCCGCCCCCCCACGAGAGCGGAAGCAGTCCCTTCCCTCCCCTCCCTCCCCTCCCCCATCTCCGGAGGGAAGCAAGGCTCTCACCTATTGGACCTGGTCAGGGAGGCCCCCACCCCAGAATCCCTCCTTTCCGGGATGTCCGAGGGCTCTTCGGGTTCATTCAGGGAGTTGCCCGTACTGTCCAGGTCACTGGGCGTGGCTCGGTCGTTGTCCACATCCAGGTGTATCTGTTTGGGAGAGCTCGGGCACGGAGAGACCGAGTCCAGGGCTGAGTCAGAGTCTCCCTCATCCGAAAACTTCTCTGACCACTGGTTGACGATCCTCTGCATCCCTTTCACATGGTAGAGGATGTCATCCAGCTCGGGGAAGATGTCCTCGCTCTCCAGGTCGGCCAGGTCCCCTGAACTGGAATAGAGGACGGAGCCCGGCACGTTGTCGTAGACACTCAGGCGGCTGCTCATGGAGCTGGAGGAATTGCGTCTCTTAAGCTCCTTGGGGCTGTCGCTGCTGTTTTCCCTCCTCAGGCTGATGTGGCCGGGGCCGTGGAAGCTTCCAGTCCTCCAGTTCACGGAGCTGTTACTCCCCGAGGGCGAGAAACTGCCATTGGAGAGGGCCTTGGGGAAAGTGCCGGGCTTATGATCTTCCGGGATGTAGAACACGGCGTCCTCCCGGTAGCTCTCGCGGTTCTTAAAGTTCTGCTCCGTAACGCTGCTGAACGTGGACTGACTGAACGGATCAAAGCCCTCCAGGTACATGCCCACCCGCTTGTTGCAGGCGCTGAGGCTCCGGGTCCTGGTGACCGGGCTGGGCGTGCTCACGGCGCTGCTGGTCTCCGACTGGCTACTGCTGCTGCTGGTCTGCGTGGAGTTGGAGACGCTCCGCTTGCGCACGGCGGGCACGTTGATGTGGTTGCCGTTGAGCGCCGAGATCTCCACGCAGTTCAGCTGCTTCAGCTTCTCCTCGTCCAGCCCCTCCCGCAGAATGGGCCCGCTGATGATCAGCCCCAGCTTGGAAGGCGCCTTGTGCTTGCCGTGGTGCGAGCCCTTGAGCTTCAAGCTCTCCATGCGTTTCAGCAGGCTGCGCGTCTTGGACTTGGCGTTCTTCTCGGGGCCCTTCAGGCTGAAGCCGAAGCCGGACAGTTCCTTGGGAGAGGGCAGGCTGCAGAACGAGTCATCGTTGCCTGCGAAGTTGCCGGAGGAGCAGACGCTGAGGACCGAGTTGGTCCGGGGCGTCGCGGCGTCCCCGGCGTGGGGCGCGTGCACGGGGAGGCTGCCCGTGCTGCTGAGGCTGAGGACGGAAGCCACCTCCTGGCGCTCGCTGAGCTCCGTCAGCATGCTCTCGTGGCTCGCCGCGTTCTTCAGGTGGGTGCCGTCGGGGGCCCCGGGGGCTGGGTCCTGCTTTGGGGAAAAGACATCAAACTCTTCCAGCCGGGACCACCTCTTGCTGTCCCTCTGGAAAGTCCATTTGCCGCTGATCGCACAAGGCTCATCCTCGTCCGAATCCTCACTCTGCAAGCAGAGAATGGAGGCATTCGTCACTGGGACCGGGCGGGCAGCAGGGTGCAGGACGCGAGCTCGTAATACGCCATGGGCGTCGATTCCCCCTTTATAGCTCTACTGTGTCATGTATGAGCCGTTGAGTGGATGGTGACGATTTTATTATTATTTTTTTACATTACAAAGATGTACACCTCAGAACTTTAACAGGAAAAAGCCTGACCGAGTGTTTCAGGCTAAATAAGAGTTATTTGGTAGAAACTGTTGGGTCTATAAGGCTGTTCTTTAATTGCTCACAGAGGAAACCTCTGGAGATCTGTGAAAATTCCAGGCATGCAGAATATTTTGAACCGGAGTCAGCAACGGGTAGGACTCCCTCTGGTCTGCCTCCAGTTTTGCTGCCTGTTGACAGCATGTGTTTATATTCTCTTTTGCCATTAAAAAAGGTAGTTTTCAAACCCTAAGAAGAACGGTAACTGAAATCTGTAGCCACCCTAAAAGTGTACATCTCCTAACAGACCAATGGCGACACCAAGCAAGGTAATAAGCCCCCACAATTTTTCAGTCGGATACTTTTCCGCTTCTTACCTGTTCTTTCTCATCCCCTCCCCCTACCAGACACGGGGTGGGAGCTAATGCCACACGTGTCCTGTGAAGTTTCAACCTCAGACATGCTCCAGGCCATTTAACAAGGCTTCACAAATACCCAGTCCTGACAGCATGGAACATTCAAAAACGTGAAGTAACATCTTTGCTGACCTTGCTTGATTTATGGGCAGCACTCAGGGTTATGCCGCGTCACAAACTACTGCATCTGAGCCTTCTAGGCGGGATATCAAAAGGCACCGTTCAGTCTGATGCAGGTCCTTCCCACTGGTGTGGAAAATATCACATGACCCACATGTCACAGGCAATGAGTATAGAGAGCATTAAGGCTGACTTGGAGACTCCTCTCCACAGCTCAGTGGGTGCTGAGGTTCCAGTTCATTTGTTTAAAAGGTTTAACTCCCCCCAAGAAGGTAGCCTGTTGCAAGTCAGGGACTCTAGGATAATTAAAATTTGTACTCTGAACAGTCAGAAATATGTTCTTTGACCAAACTTATTCCTGTTTACTCTAATTTGTGACAATTACTCCCAGGACTACACCCACCTCTTCTCCTAAGATCTCATAAGAGGTCCTCACATTTCATACACAGAAGTTATGTACCACCATTTGACTAGAATGTGTGGGATTTCCTGCCCTTCCCTCCGTCCCCCGCCCCAGCTCTTTTCCTCCCTCCCTCCAGTCTCTCATTATTCTTCAGTACCCCACAAGCCAGCCTTCTCTTCCATCCCTGCAGCAGCTCTGAAGCACGGTTACTGTTATGTGTGGGGAGAGTCCCCAGAGAACTTCAGCTTTAGTTTCTGAAGGGAATAATGGAGGATTCACTGGGATTGCCTAAGCCTCATTCCTTTAATCTGTAGTAGGCACTGAGTTAACAAGGCAAAATAATAGATGATTTGTTCCAATCAAAAACAGTTGGAAAAAACCCCTCATAGATACAGAGAACAGACTGGTGGTTGCCAGAGGCAGGGGTCAAAAGGTACAAACTTCCAGTTATAAAATAAGTAAGTTTTGGAGATGTGATGCACAGCATGGTGACTATAATTCACCGTACTGTACTGTATATTTGAAAATTGCTAAGAAAGATCTTAAAAATTCTCATCACAACAAAAAAAATGTTATAACTGTGTGGTGATGGATGTTAACGAGACTTATTGTGGTGATCACACTGTAATATATATAAATATTGAATCTCTATGTTGTATACCTGAAACTAATATTATGTGTCAGTTTTATCTCAATTAAAAAAAAAAAAAAACAGTGGGAAAACCTCAATTTATGGGCTAGCTGCAACTACTGGTTTCGGTTACCTAAGGCTACTTGATCTTTGGTAAACCTGACTGGATTACAACATTAAAAATGTAGATTTTTGGAACAAGGAAGTGGTAAGAGTTTGAGAGACAAAACCTCTTACAAAACACATAATCCAGTTTTTGGTCTGCCTCCTTTCCTCCCATCCTATTATACATTTTATATACTCACTCTCTTCCGATGAGGACTAATTTCCAGCTTCATCACCGCACACTTGTTTAAAGTATTTAGACGCCTACAGGGCAAAGAAATAGTATTAGCAAAAATAGGAAACCACTGATGGGTAGATACATATTTTTTTTTTTCCAAACAGGTGACATGTGTAATGAGTTCCTTTATTCTATAAAAAATTATTCTATAATTTAGAACAGTGTTAGAAACTTCTTTACAAAGTGAATAGTTTAAAAATACCTTGACATTTCTTAAACTTCGTCATTTAGATTGAGTATTACTATTTTATAGTAAAAGGACACATTGCTAGGGTACTATCAGGTGCTTCTTATTCTTCACAGAACAAACAACTCTCAATGAGGAAATTTACTCTTCCAAGAGTCCCTAGGTTGATCTATTAGGTAGCTCCTCATAGCACCAAGAAATAAGAGCCAGTGATGTCCCCTTTCACAGAAATAGCAACAGCAACAAGGAACCGAGCAGTGTTCTTGGTAAATAAAAATAAATGGTATATTCTATCTCAAATCAAAATTCAAATAGAAAGATAAGCCAACTTTTAGACATAACAACCTTAGACACTCTGTTCAAAAATTTAGTGAGTTCTTATACAGAATGGAAATTGGAGCCTCTTTAATATCCAATTCTTTTTACAACTTCCTGTATGGGACGGGATAATGTTTGGGACAGTCATAGCTATAGTGGAAATGAGTACTGAAAACATTTTCACACAGCAGCTTCAAGGGTTAACAACAGAGCTCAAAAATCAGCACTTGAATCAGATTCTTCTTTGGAACAAGAGTGATATTTTTAAACATTTTTTTACCCCTGCCAAGGAGTAATGTCAATTTATAATTAGGGAAATGATTTCGGTTTGTTTGAAAATGAAATACCAAAAAAAAAAAAACCAAAAAAAAAACACAAACCCCCCCAAATAAAAGTCCTCATCAGGAAATAATGAAATAGCTGGAAAGAGAAGACCGTCCCATACTCAGAAACACATGGTATTGTAGAAGTGTGAATGACAGCTCCCTCTAACAGCTTCTAGATGACCAGCACTTGGTCTTCCTCACATAAACCTTTGGCATATCTGCTGTCTCCCACGCTCAGCTTTCCAGTTTTTCCTACAATTGCAATTCTTCCTTTTCCATAGGATAAGAGCATTTGATTCACACAAATTCAAACTGACCAGGAGACTGCTTCTAGGCTTTATCTTTGGGATTCTGTTCTTGCAACTCGTCTAACAACTTGATGCACAAGGATAGAAAGTATTTTTGCCTGCTGATAAGACTGCCTTTGATTTCATAGATTACGTGGTAGCCTGTTTATAGAATAAACAAAGATAACTCAGAATGCTTATGTTGCCTGTGTTCAGAAAAATTCTCTCTGTTGATGGGGAGAGAAAGAAAACAAGTAACTAAGAAAAATCCCAAACTTTGAAAGGAGTGGCTATAAGGTCCCTCCCTAGAGGGGCATACATTACTTAAATGACTTAGATCCACAGTGTTTTGAGTTCTCAAATGTTTTCAAGATTTAAAGAATCCGGAATGGTTATAGTTAGTCTTAGGTCTGGGTTTCATTAATCAAACCTGTAATCAAATACCCACTTGACTTCATTTGGGCTTTAATGGTTGAGTGGTGTTTATAACCAGGTTTACTAGGCATGGAAGCCTCTGGCGGCAGGGGAGGGGCTCACTTCACAAATTCTAGATTTGAGTCAAACAAAAAAGACCCTAGAGGCTAGTTTTATAAAGGTCAACATTATCTTTTTTATGTTGGTAGCACCAAGCTAATGGCAGTTCAATTTTGAAGCCAAAAAGTTATTTCTTGGGGTTTCTGTAAGATTCATTTGTTCCCAGGACCTCCAAAGAATGCCCACTGGTGAGACCTTAGCTACCTGGAGAAAGGACCACACTGACACGAAACAGTTAGAGCTAGACGGAAGGGGGCTCGCTCCGGGTCAGGCGCCATGCCCCGCACCACATAGGTGTTATTTCATCTTGGTCCTCACAACAACCCTATGGCACAGATACTACTGTTTTCCTTTTGTAGATGAGGACATGGGGCTTTGGAGAGGTGACGAATTGCCACAAGAGTAAAACATGGCAGTTCTGACATTCAAAAACAGTATATCCTGTATGCTTTTCCAAAATCAATCTTAATGATGCTAATACACAGGAGCAGCTTATACCTGAAGTATGATTCCCCAAACGAGTGGCAACTGGTATCACGCACCATCTGTCCGGAAGGCGTGGTCCCTCCAACCCCCCTGGGCCCTCACAGGGCCCAGCTCCACAGGAATGTGTCAGTCTTATCTGCTGGGCAACTTGTACCCTGCTCTGAAGGGGGAGGGACTACAAGGTGGGCCATCAAAGCTCCCGAGTTTTGCTGCAGGAAGCTGCAAGCACCCTGATAAAAGCAAAGCAGGGGGGTTTTGGGGCCTCGTATTCAAAGTGAAAACAGGGACAAGTGCGAGACGTGTGAGTAAAGAAAAAGGAACAATTTTCCAAGTAAGACCTGACAAATAAAAATTGTTCCGATTCTTAAAAGATACTTTCTTGGAATTAGTGCAATTGCTTTAAAAATGTACTTTCTTTTAACAGAACAGAAATAGTAACAAAGTTGAACTCCACTATGTGGCAGCCTGCTTGACATTGGTTAGGCATTCAAGGACTGTTTTACAACAAAGTGGAGACTGAAGATGATAGCTGGGATATGTACTTATCATGATATGATTATCACCTTATTTACATAATTCTTTGGTGTGTTGATAGGAATCAGTTGTTAATTCCAAAGGAAAACAGTGATAGGGAACATTTTTCAGAACCTAGAGAGACAAGATCATCTCAGTCCCCTGTACACCCAGCGTGGGGCTCGAATTCATGACCCCAAGATCAAGAGTTGCATGCTCTTCTGACTGAGCCAGCCAGGTACTCAGAGGCAAAGATCACTTCAGAAGAGGTGTTCTAATAGTACGTCGCAGTTTGCATTATTATCTGTATATGCTTCAAGGCAAGCAAACCACTCCCCCCTATTAATACTGAATGTGACTCTCTCATGATCTTGGCCTTATCATTGGGGTTCGATTATACAGCAAAACTAACGAGACTGGGACAAAAGCCAATCTCTCAAAGGAAACAAATACAAAAATCCCTTATAAGTGTAAGTGTAAGAATGTTGGTGAGCAATCCAAATCCCAAAAATGCTGTAGTTTCAAACTATAACTTTTGGTCACTACTAAACTTTATATTCAGATACTATTACCATGAGGGGCGCCTGGGTGGCTCAGTTGGTTAAGCATCTGCGTTTGGCTTACGTCATGATCTTGGGGTCCTGGGATTGAACCCCACTTCGGGCTCCCGCTCAGCAGGGAGTCTGCTTCTCCCTCTCCCTTTGCCCCTACCCCCGGCTTGTGTGCTCTTTCTCTCTCTCAAATAAAAAAAAAAATCTTTAAAATAATATTATCATAATTCTCAGGAAAACATTAAGTCGGGGGCACCTCGGTGGCACAACTGGTTAAGCATCAGACTCTTGGTTTTGGCTCAGTTTGTGATCTCAGGGTCATGAGATTGAGCCCCGCATTGGGCTCTGCGCTCAATGCCGAGTGTGCTTAAGATTCTCCCTCTGCCCCTCCTGCTCATGTGCTCTCTCTCTAAAATAAATAAATAAATCTTAAAAAAAAAAAAGAAAAAGAAAACACTGCCCTAAGTAGACTCTGCTACGAGATCAGCAAATATTATCCGTATAAGAATATTTATAATCGGGGCGCCTGGGTGGCTCAGTTGTTGTCTGCCTTCGGCTCAGGTCATGATCCCGGGGTCCTGGGATTGAGCCCTGCCTTAGGCTCCCTGCTCGGCAGGAAGCCTGCTTCTCCCTCTCCCACTCCCCCTGCTTGTGTTCCCTCTCTCCCTATCTCTCTCTCTGTCAAATAAATGGGTAAAATCTTAAAAAAAAAAAATATTTATAATAAATTTTTAAGTAGAACATTAATGTGTACATGGGAGCAGTTGTAACATTTATGTGTGGGAGGGTGGTAGGAAAGAGAAACCATGTAAGAATTATTTTATTTATTTATTTAAAAGATTTTATTTATTTGAGTGAGAGAGAGAGAGAGAGAGCATGAGCAGGGAGAGGGGCAGAGGGAGAGGGAAAAGCAAGACTCTCTGCTGAACAGGGAGCCCGACACGGGGCTCGATCCCAGGACCCGGGGATCATGACCTGAGCTGAAGGCAGACGCTTAACCGACTGAGCCACCCAGGCACCGCAAGAATTATTTTATTTAAAACAAACTTTAAAAAAGTTTTGTTTAAGGTAAAAATGTTAAAATTAATGTTTAATAATATTTTATGAAGTAAAACTTTTCACCTTTCTGTAACCATTTTACCATATATATTTAAAATCAACTTCTCAAAGTATTTCAACAGGGCAAAAGATGGAAGTCTACAAGATGTCTGTCAGTCTGGAGAGAACTGGACAAATCACAAACTTTCAAACCACACCACAGCTTCATGATTTACTGGCCCCCAAATTCCATGGGCTGAGAAACTATGAGGAAGACGCTAGCGTAGCTAATGAGATGAATATCACATCATCAGTAAAATAGGTTATCCCCCACCACTGTGCTGACAACTGGGAACCTATTGGGCATTTCAAAAGAGGATGCCGCATCATTTTCTTCAGAACATTTGTTTGGGCCTCTCAAAAGGAGAAATCATTTGCCTTGAGAAGTCTGTGTGAACATGGATAAGAGCCCTTGGCGTTTCCATTACAAACAAGTTGATGACCGTTACTATGAATTCTGAAGCATTTTTTTTTTAAAGATTTTATTTATTTGACAGAGAGAGAGAGAACAAGTAGGCAGAGTGGCAGGCAGAGGGAGAGGGAGAAGCAGGCTCCCCGCTGAGCAGGGAGCCCGATGCGGGGCTCGATCCCAGGATCCCGGGACCATGACCCGAGCCGAAGGCAGACGTTTAACTGACTGAGCTACCCAGGCGCCCCTGAAGCATTTCCTTTTTTGAAGAGAAAACCCAACTTCAAGATTTCTTCCACATACTCAAATCTGGGCCTCCGTTTTGGGCCTAATAATTTTCAAAGCCCTTTAACACCCATTACCTCATTTCTTCCTCACACTTAACCTTTGAGACATCATTCTCTGCATCCGAGAAAACAGAAACCCAACCAGCATACACTGCAGAGTCCAAATACAGACGAAGGTCTAGCTGTTTTCACAAAAGATCCAGAAACACAGATTTATTCCCTTTAAAGGGAGGTGGCTTCTTGAACAGAACGGAGAGCCAGTGGAAATCACAAAGGGCAGAGGATGACCTTCTCAGAGGAGCGCAACACAGTTTCAAACTGATATTAAAAAAAAAAAGTATTCAAGAATCTAATCATGAGCCCTTTGGGCTGCAATGTTGTGGTGATATTTTTATGACTCAGAAATGCCTAAGCTGTTGCTGCTGTTCAGATGGCCCACTTACTAAGTGGCGTAAAATGTGTGAGATGGGCGATCTGACTCAGTGCGTAAATATTTCCTAGAATCCATTTTATGAGTGACCTCATTTATATGTGTTATCACCAATGACGAATTGAAAAATAAATTAATTCTACCCCACAGCTAAGCATTAAAATATTTTAAAAATGTCTGGAGTAGTTTCTATTCCAGATGTTGACTTCTTCCCTCCCAAACTGCATTAGTGACATTTTCTCATTCCTGATGACATAGCTTTGGTATTACACACTACAGTGAGGGACGTGGGATTATAGGTTGCTTTCAGAAAATGTGTACTTACTCTGGACATTTCTAAGCAGCCGTTTCATTGGATTTGCAAAGTGACAGTGTCTCTGTAGTTAATATGGCATTCTTTTTTTCTTCAACCATGAGAACTAGTCTCTTTCATACACCATTCTAAAGATCCTACCTATATTTCCCTAAAATCACTGCTGAAGTTAGTGGATTCAAAAAACACTGCATTCCATAAGAAAGGCAAAAAACTGTACTTTCCCTGAGCTACTTTCTGTGCCTACAGAGCGGTTAATAAATACCGAGTGCCATTCTACCTTAAAGATGTTCTTCCAAGTTAAAATAAGTACTGAATAAAAGAAAATTCATTTCAACTTTACATATAAAATCAATATGTGAATTTTTTCTGTGTATAATTTTTCCCCAGAATTCAGCTTCTATAGCTTGTAGGCTTTGAGGAAAATGACGAAGCATGAATAACTTAAAAATGAGTAACACGTCCTGAAGAGTTGGGGAGGATTATCAGTGTCTCATCATTGTCTGCTACATGTTTTATCACTTCTACTTCACTGAAACCCACCAGCTGCCCCTCAGCCGAAAGACCCACCAGCACAACGAACAAGGATTTCTGACAGTTTTATTCACGTCTCACATCAATGCTCATTTACTGCCTGTCCTCTGTAGCTTAAAGGCTGTGCTGAGTTCTTTTACAACCTTACTTAATCCTATTGTTACTTTTTTGTACCTGGGGAGGCTGAAGAGATTCAGAGAAACTTCTTTGGAATTCAAACAATGGTTCTCCTGACTCTAGCATGCCATAACTTCCCCCCACCCCCCACCGCCTCTATTCCTCTCAATGTGTTATTTTCATTCAATCTAACAGCAGCTTTGACTCTGTCAGAGTATCTGGCTGGGACTGTACACTCCATTACCCTGTTCCAAGTTTCCAGACCATCTGAACATTCTGTTTCAGCAATCATATGGTATCGAATATGGAATGGTCTATTTGAGTACCTTCTAGGGCAGTGCCATTTAATGGCAATACTAAACAACAAGATGTTACTTATTATAATTAAAAGGCCTATGATTTATAAATGAAGTAAATTACCATAACCATTCACTAATCAAACACCTGACTTAATTAGTAGAACCAACGTGAGCAAAACCCATTTTGATGATAATACCTCATTAAAACAAACAAACAAAAAAAGAAAACACTCAAAACATTTCCATTTACCTGCATAAAGCCTCAATGGCGTCTCTGTCCAAAAAATCATGCTCTCTCTTGACCAAGGAAATATCAATGGGGAAAAGAAGATCTGTAAGAAAAATAAAAACATACATTTATTGAACACCTAAATTCTTGCCAATCTAGCCCAGTTTAGCAGAGGGAAAAAAAAAGTAATTTCTTGAATACCTGTTGTACGCAGGACACCTTACTTCCTATCAAGTGCTATGGGAGAATAAAGCAACTTAGGACAATTCCATCAGTGTCCTCAAGGAGCTTAGATGTAAAGTGGTCTGTACACTCAAATATCCCTTCTTGTCACAGAAGTGGTTCAAAACACTGTTCCACCTTGAAACAAATGAGCAGGCAACAGATCCCTGCTGTAAATTATAGTTTCAGCCAGAATCAACACCAGAAGGATGCTTCCTTTCAATGGGGTGGTGGTGGTTGTTCTGTTGTCTTTCCACGTGTGTCTGCTCACATTTGGTCAGGGGAAGAGGTCACGGAAAACTGAGCCAAGGCAAGGTCTACAGAACAATGGCAAGTGGTAGGAAATGGAATCTAACCATTTGCATGACATCAAAAGCTAAAGAGAATTCAGGATATGCTATTTTTAAACAAATATTAGCACTTCCATATGGCTTTTCAGGAGTTTATATAACTCCCCCCCAAAACAAAAGGCCAGCTACAAAGCTGCTGGAGAACAATGGGATCCCAAATCCCTTAATCTGCAGGAGAGTTCAATACTCTTAAGAATACTAGGAGTTATATCAGAACTTAAAAGGAGAAAGGGGGAAAAAGTCAACTCAATAGAAGAATTCCCTTTTTATCCCTTTTTGATAAATACATTCAAGAAGACGGGAGAGAGACCCACAGCACCACTGTGGAAATTTACAACAGCTCTGGAATTGCCACTAGATAAAAACAATTTACCCTCTTTGGAGTTCCAGCTATTAGGGTATAATTGGTCTTTCCTGTAGAATGCTTACATAATATGATGAGTAAGAGTTCTTCTGTGCAACTCTGTAGGTCAGGAATGGGCAAAATAAATCAGCAAAGCAGGAAACTGGGATTACCATAACCAAACAAAAACAAAGACAAAAACAAAACAAAATAAAACAAAAAAACAACCCCATGGACTCTGAAATGGCTAATGCTTTATACTAGGATGGACAGGGCTCTCAGGAGATGCAAGTGATTAGTCATGTTCTAGTTCTTGGGTTGACTGTGACGTTTTCAGGGCTTCCAACTTCCAGTCACTGGTTTCACAGAATGGACCTCCTTATTCTTAACAATCTATTTGCTAGAGATAATTGTTAAAAGTACCTTTTTTTTTTTAATGTTGGAAAGAACATAGTGGTATAGTCCAATTCTTTTTTCTGAAGGCATAGAGTTAGATTACCTTAATCATTCCCTGAACAACGTAGGCAGACCGATGAGGCAGCCCATGATTTACGAAGAAATATGTGAAACTCAGTATTGCAGGAATTTATCTCTTCATTATTTGACAGACCAACTCTATAGGCTTATAGTGAATGTCAGCTATTAGTAAATACGGCAGACTGTAAAACTGAAGGTAGTCACATTTTATTTCACTTTGAGCAGACATCAAGAACTTTTAAGTATTAAATAACAGAGCTGACATTAAATATATTTTAATACTTCCAGAGGGTAACGCCAGATCTATGAATGTAAATGAAAAGCTCACGTCTGTTATGTGTATAGGAGACCATGACTGTGTTATTTTAACAATTCTAACTTCATGTACCCAGAACTGTACTTTAGATTCCTATCTGATCCAAATTAACTTTCAGATTCTGTTAAAACACACACACACACAAAATCTAGGGTAGGTAGGGGCCAAATATAAGATAAGTGAAATAATTAAATTTCTCTTATAAGCCCTGACTCTTCTGAAAGGACCGGCTTTTAAAAGATATGATTTATTGATGAATAGCAGTTCTCAGAGTTCTTCAGGTCAGGATTTAATCTTCCAGCTTGAGTGTAAGGGCAGGAAATATAAATTGCCAAAGACCAGAATAAAGCAAAACAGGAAGACAAGGAATGTGTGGGTTGGTGTATGGTGTGTGTATACTCACCCTACAGAGGGGCAGGATGAAGGGCAGAAATTAGCGCCCAGAACAATATACAGTATATATCCCCCAAACTTATGGGGGATATGCTTATGCTTCAAAAGACTTGTAAATGAAAGGACCACAAACACATCCCGTGAAAATGCAGTCTGAATTTTAGGATTTACTAAGAAATAAGATAGAGACTGGAAATGAGTCTTAGCAAACATACACCCATAAGAAAGTGCTGCTTGGCAGCAAATCAACACCAAAAATGAACATAATTGAAGGAAATTTAATTTCTAAACAGGAGAACAAAAGGAACAGCAGGGCAGCCACCTTACTGCCCCTGCAAATGTAATTATCTCTCCCTATCTCCTGTGGGGTGTGAATTGAATGCCATAGAATGGTGGCCCCTCCCCAGCCCTCCCCACCTCCAAGCCCTTCTGAAAGAGATACTGTAAATGTTAATAGGTCAGAAATCCCCTCTAAAGGAAAGATAACCAACTCCATCATAATAAGCACACAGGTTAACCAAGTACCTTAAAAAAAAAGGAAAAAAAGAAAAAAGAGAGAGAGAAACAAGGAAAAAAAAAGGAATTGGAAATATTCTCTATAATGTAGGAATAGTAAGATCTTTTACACAGTATAGCAATAAAATAATTCTGAATCCAACTTCATGGGAAAGTATCGCACATTCAGTCTGGGCTACAATGAGGAATTGTTACCTACAATTAGGTAATGAATGAATTTAGCTGAGTGAGCTAGGAAAATAAAAATGATCTCAATGGTCTCTCTGCCTGATGTGCTTCTGGGGAGTACCCACCCACCCACTCCATATCCCTCCTCAAGGCAACCCGCTGATCCTGTCTAGCACTTCCAAGCTTACAAACTATACCCACTCTTAGCACCGGCTTTTTGCTTATGTGTTAAAGAAGGTTGGCAATGACCACTAGCTCCACCACAGAGCCCAATGCCACTGCTACAGGAAGAAGTCTGTTACTATCCTAGAAGAAGAGAAGAGTAAAAGACATGACTTTAAAACTATTTATTGTGAGAAGAGTTGAACATCTTTGGTGAAAATATTTAAGTGACATCATTTCATATGAATCTTTTAAAAATTTTATCATGTGGTGGCTATGTCTTAGCATCCCATTCCTTCTTAAGTGATGAAAGAGATTATTTTTAAAATGTAATCAACCAAAACTATGTTTGTTTTTTGAGATTCTGGAAGTCCCCTAAAGGTCTTATTGGCTGTTGGAATTATGTTTTTATTATATAAAATATGTAGCATTTACCACAGTGTTGGGCATCCCTGGTGGTGCAGAATTAATAGTGGCTTGTTGGTTAGTTGAATGGATGGGATGGGTGGATGAATGAATGAATGAATGAATGAGAGACATCTAGTGTCTCTAGTGTTAGGGAAACAGAATGCTCAAGGTAGAAGCAGCTCCAGAAATCATTTAACTTATTCTCAGTTTAGGAATCACTTCACTATTCACCCAAACTTTGCTTGCAAATTACCCACAAAAGTGGAGTTCACTGGTTCATAACAAGAATTCTTTTTAAATGACATCGTGTAGAGTATGATAAAAATCCCACATACATGAACAGCTTATTCATCTCGCCATGTGCATGGCATGTTCTACCCACACTGAGCAGGTAGAGGCTCAGGATGAGCCCCGCCTGAGGAGCTCTCCACCCTCAGCCACAGCATTCGAGTGACCCCCAGGGCACTGATGACAAAATGAAGGAGTATAAATTCAGCCTAGATCTTCATTTTTTTTTTTAAGGTCCATTTTCCTTAGTTAAAAATTTGAATGCCACAGGAAAAATAATATTCATCAAATGACAATCTAAACAAAGGTAAAAAGCCTAATTACAACCCAGGGGAATGTATCTGCAACATATGATCCATAAAAGTTTACTATTTAGAATAAAGAGCTCTTAGAAATCATTACGAAAAGTGCAATCAACTCATGAGAAAAATGGGCAACAGACATCTCACAGAAGAGCCAATACGTATTTCTAGATGATATCAAGAAATGAGCATTATCACTCATGATTAGGGAAATGGAAGTCAAAATACATCCATGTGATTGGCAAAAATTAAAGCCTGACAATATCAAGTGTTGAGAGCACGTGAACAGACAGGATCTTTATATATTACTGGTGGGGGTGAAAATCTGTACAGGCACTTTTGAAAAATCTGCATTATAAAACTGAACATACGTGTTCTCTGTTACCCAGTAATTCTGCTCCTCGGTGTACAGACAAGACAGATTATTGCAGATGTCCCACGAGAGTACAAAACTGTACAAGAGTGTTCTTAAGCCTACAGTTTATAAAAGCAAAACAGATGAAGCCAAACTGCCCGCCAATCAGAGTGTGAATGTGAATAAACTGTGGTCTACCCACACAACGGGCTATCAATAGCACTCAAAGCAAGTGATCCAGAGGGAGACATAGTATAGAAGAATCTTAATATATGTATCCGAAGAAGTGAAGAAAACTAAGTCTTACAAGATTATATAGAGCATAATACCCATTTTATAAGGGTAAAAGTAACTTTATAAAAATATATATATTAGGAAAATGCCATAAAACTATATAAAAGGAAAGCAAGAAAATGACAAACAGAAGTTTCAGAATGAGTTGCTTTGGGTAGGGAGTGGCAGAGGGACCTAATGGTGCATTATTATCAAGGTCCTAGTTTTTTGTTTTGAGTGGTGGGGGTCTTAGGACTTGCTACATTGTTTTCTTAATGAAATATTTTATTAAGTAATAAAATGTCTGAAAATAAATCATAGATCAGTAATATCATGAACCAAGGATATGAATATGCCAATTAAAAAACCCCCAGCATTCGCCACTCACCTTCATAAAGCTGCGCATACTGGGGGAAACCAGTTGCCCGTAGCCAATCACAAGCTTCCTTGGCTTCAATTTCTGTAACAGAACCAAAGAAAGACAGACGTGTCAGTCATGTGCACCTCAGCAGGCTTTCTTCCTTAACAAACTCTGATTTTGTTAGATAAGCAAAATACGTCTGTTGACAATGGATAAGCAAAATAAATAAATACACATATGCCTATATAAAGACTTAATTCAAATGGTTTAAAATATGGTGCACCTTTTCAGACTGTAAAAAATGCATTTTTATCTATCTTTCCTTGAAAAATAAAAATGGGGTCCTAGCAGTAGGTGATTCTGTGCTGCTTCTGTGTTCTGGTTACAAAGGATTATGAAAATAGGGCATATTGAGCAGGTTGAAGAGGGATTAAATAATTTTAAGCCTCGATGGTCTAACCTGGTTTACTTTTCACATCATGAAAAGGCCATCAAAGACAGGTGACACCCTGGAAGAGAACTAACCTGACCAAGCGAACAGACCTTCTGTTCCACCCCCCCCCCCCCACCTCCCCGGGATGCACAGAAAAGGCCCAGGTGCGGTGCCAATGTGCCTTTAGGTGCATCCAGCAGTAGAGACCCAGGCTGTCAGGTGACCCAGAGGGCATTAAGTCAATAAATTCTACGATCCTGGCAGACTGCAATGCCTAATAAAGCCCTACTTCCCTGTGGTTAACATCTTGTAGATAGTATTGATAAACAGCAAGGCCAAGGGCAACTGACACACTGTGTTCCAACTCACTCAAGCACGCATTTACGATCCAGTTAAAACCGACTCACAGAGGAGGTCTGGGGCACATTCATTAGTTTCTCTGCTTGCACAAAGAATATTCTTTCAACTCTTCTTCCCACCTTCCACAGGCCATTAGAGTACTTAGGTATGTAAGGTGATTCACTCATTTATAAATGTCTCAACATTGCTTAATTTATTCCAGATTCAAATCTTCATTAGGCATCTCTCCTCTGAGCCAGATGGAAGCAGATAATCCATATTAGAAGTACCCATAGCTTACTTTTGTCTAGTAACTTTACAGTTTCAAAGCATTTTTTTTTTCCCTATTATTTCGTGAGTCCCTTGGCCTATAAAGAAAGGTAATTAAGAACACCCGAATTCATTAAAGCAAGTAGGGTTGTCCTTATGGAGCATCCGAAGAGAAAAACAACCTGTCTTCTGATGAGTTAGTTAATACCCAAACTAAAAACAGCGAAAGCACTAGAGTGGAAATAAATGGCATGGCTAAGTTGATTTTCACAAATTTTTTTCAGTGTGGCGATAAAAGCAGCATTTTTAAAAACACGAGATTCAGGAGTGAATTTGGGGTTGGAGGATAAAGTGACAGACATGTGGAAGAACCTCAATGTTTGCGCTGAATAAAGGAATATATAGAATTGTCCAGTGTGAATCACCTGTACTTAACAGTTTTTTCATGTATTAATATGCACACCTTGTGTCAGAAAGGAATTAAAGCAGCCTTACATAAAATCATAAACATTTTCTAGAAAACTGTATTGCTGGAAAAACATATTTTTTCTCTATCTCTGTGGCCCCTGCTCAAAGACAGACACGGAAAGAAAAAAAGCTAAGTGCTTGTTTAAAAAAAAATATTTTAAATGACTCGCTCCTCCTGACTATTTAGAGGTTATTTCCGTGGAACAGACTGTTAGACTCTAAACAATAGATTGTTCAAAAGTAGCGGTAACCAGAAATTCTCAATGTGCACTCGTTTTTGACTGTCTTCAGACATGACATTGGACCAGCATACACACTAAAGCCTTAATTAGACATACTTCACCAGCCAGTATTGCCACCTTTTTCAGAGCATGTTCCTGATTTTCTGATTAAAATGGCTTCCTGCCAAGAGGCACGTAAGAATGCAACGTATTTTTCTAAAAAAACTTTACATTTATTTATATAGTACTTTACAAATTACCATGTGCTCTCATATATGTTGCTCGTTTATGGCCCCAAGTGAGTTCAGGAGCCCATAAATGCATATTGCTGAATTGTCATTCTCTTACTCACTTTCCAACACTAAGGAAATGAAAAGCTCCCAAATGACCACAAATTTGTTTAGAAAGCTGTGTCCAAATAGCCACTCTGCTCAGGGCCCCTTGGTTAGAAATAAATGATGTGAACAGGCAAAGATTTGCATCTTCAGCAGATAATCTAATTAAAGGCATACAATGGCTAAAAAGTAGTATTTTCAAGAACTGCGAGATCCAGAAATTTTACCTTCTTTTTCCTTACCCTAAAACAGATGAAAATGTTTCTTTCTTTTAGATGTGAAACCATGGGAAATAGGCAAGTCTGTCAGTATCTACTTGAAATTTAAGTGCCCACTCATGAAAACTTGGGCTGCATAACAAATGAAAACTTAACACACTGTTTCTGTAGAAATCAGAATGAGAACGTTGGTAAAACTATAAAAAGTTGTCACTGATTTTTTAATAAACGGAACAATTATTGACTTCATTCCTACCCCCTTCCAATTACTGAGAGAAAATGGTAGTAACAATCCAATATAAGTACTCATTTTTAACAAATCAGTATTTTCATTTTATTTAACATGAAATGAACCCATGTCTATAGATTAGTCGGGGAGAGAACACCCCTTCTAGTTTTACTACCCCACCCCCAATCCAAGCCATTACTTTCCTTCTTGTCTCCCAACTAAAATTCCACGTCTCCAATTCTCTCCTCTCTCAGAGAAACCATCCACCAGTCCTGGCTCATCACACCTCCAAAAGTACAGCCTTGATCTTCTCTCTCCCTCACAAACTTCACTAGAGCCCCACTGCTTGGAAAATCACGTCTAGGGGCGCCTGGGTGGCTCAGTTGGTTAAGCGACTGCCTTCGGCTCAGGTCATGATCCTGGAGTCCCGGGGTCGAGTCCCATGTCGGGCTCCCTGCTCTGCGGGGAGTCTGCTTCTCCCTCTGACCCTCTTCCCTCTCGTGCTCTCTATCTCTCATTCTCTCTCTCAAATAAATAAATAAAAAATCTTTAAAAAAAAAAAAAAAGAAAAAGAAAATCACGTCTAAACACCTCCTGCATGGTTTTCTGGGTTTTCCATGAGGCACACAACCTAATGTTCTAACTCTACCTCCTGTCCTCTACCTAACCTGTTCTCTACCTGTCCTCTACCTAACCTGTTCTCACTCTACCTCCCAAAGTAAACTCAATGCTCATCTCCCCATACACCACCGTGACTTCCTGGCATGAAATGCTCTCCCATCTTCTCAGTGTCAAATTCCCCTCATCCTTCAAGGTCCATCCCAAATGTTGCCTCCTCTAGGCAGACCTCCCAGATGCCTCCTGACAAGTCTATCAATGCTAACTTTTATTGTGTGCTTACTATGTGCAAGCACCTGTCTAAGCACTTAAGGCATATTAATTTACTTTTCACATTGATCCTAAAACGTGGGTTACTAATATCCCCAAGATACAGAGGTGAGGAAACAAGCAGAGAAATAACTTTTTTAAAAAAGATTATTTATTTATTTATTTGACAGAGGGAGACACAGTGAGAGAGGGAACACAAGCAGGGGGAGCGGGAGAGGGAGAAGCAGACTTCCCGCTGAGCAGGGAGCCTGATGCAGGGCTCGATCTCAGGATGCTGGGATCTTGACCTGAGCTGAAGGCAGACGCTTAATGACTGAGCTTTTCTTTACATTCACATGCCATAGTGGAGAGAGAACTAAGACTCATAGAAATGAGCAAAACAGGGGCTCCTGGGTGGCTCAGTCAGTTAAGCGTCTGACTCTTGATTTCAGCTCAGGTCATGATCTCAGGGCTGTGAGACAGAGCCCCGTGTTGGGCTCTGCACTGGGCAGGGAGCCTGCTTAAGATTCTCTCTCTCTCTCCCTCTGCCCCCCCCCAAGAAAAAACAAAGAAATGAGCAAGACAAGTTCTTCACTTAAAAAATACATAACAATGAGTGACATTTAAAATATTAAAACCACGGACACATTGCATTACCTCAGTCACTAAATCTACCGTGCCTATTTTTGGAGGCCTCTAACCGGCTCTAAAGGTTTGACTTTTCCTTCAGGACATGCCACTATGAGGATTAGTTTTTAAAAATATTCTCCATCAGGCAAAAATGCCACCAGAAACTAAAAGTACAAGGGAAATACAGTGTCACTCTAATGCCTGGGTTTTCTCTGAGCAAACAACAGACAAATGTGTTAAGGAGGAAACAGGAAATATTTATTGGAAACAGCTTTAGTGGTTAGTTGTATAAGATGAATGAGGTCCAGGAGGCCCTTCTGTGTAAGGCTGGGAACCGTTAGTCCGTATTTGCACATTTCCTGGCATGATGGGATGACCCTATCTTCCCTTTCCCCCTCAACAGTGAATTAAACAGAAATCCCCCAACCTCGTCATCATTCTGTTGAACCTGCTGAGCTCAACCAGTTGAGCAACAGTAAATGGGTCCAAGTGGGATGTGATTACTTCCATCTTCTGTGTACCCTATCTGCCCAGTGGGAACCATCAGGCTCTCTGCCTTCTTTGACAACATGCTACCAAAATCAGGACTCAAGGCAAATGCCATAGCTACATGGAATGTATCGCTTAAATAAAAGTCTAAGGAATTGGAGGAATGCAAGAAAATCCCAGATTCCTTGGATTCCCCCCAAAATGACAGACCCGTGGCCAAAGACCCACGGAAATGTCGATCGATGCTTTTACAACCACGAAGTACATTTGCTATGTGAAGGCAGGTGGTATTTTCTGATCCAAAACAAAACTCATTTCTCTCCCCTGGTCACACAGATTCCCTCCAATGGAAGAAGATTCTTCTTACCGATTTTCCAGCCTCCACTGAGGTGGCCAATTTACAGACTGTCGTGCAGCTGGGCACCAATGGCCCATCTGACCCTGGTAGGCGGGCTTCACTGGGCAGCCCACTGGAGAAGCAAACCATGGCTTCAAAACCTTGATCTCAGGGGCTCTCAGCCCTGTATGCGGTAGGCATCACGTGGGAAGAGTTTTCTAAAACCACCAACCACCACCCACTCCCAGGCATCTGGATTTTCTCAGTCTAGGGAGGACCCAGGCAGTGTCTTTTAAAAACAAAAAAAGCTCTCTAGGTAAATTTAAGGATAGCCAGGATTGAGAACCATGGAGCCAGGCAACATTTCCCCATATTCTTGCATCGGGAACTTTTTCTCCCCAGATTACCTTAAGAGTCTCCCAAATGAATTCTGTGATAAGCTTTGCTCCTCACTGCCCACGACAAATCTGTCCTGGTGCAAGAGTCCCTGAGCCCCCGGATCTGCTTTTATGAAGCGCATCATTACGTCACTCCCCTGCTTATAATTCTTCAGTGACTCTCTGGCACCTTCCAGATACAATCCAAACTCCTCAGCAGACCCACAGCCTTCTTAATTTGGCCTCTACCTTATCCCTTTGGCTCCAAGTGCAAGCTTTGCTCGTCTTACTGAACTTCTTGGGGTTCCCGGGAGGCACCATGCTCTCTCACTGCAAGCTCTTAATCTGTTCGCCCCTCTGCCTCCAAACGTCCCCTTCTCCACCCCATCAACTTCTCTGTCCCACGCTCCCCATGCTGGCTGAGATGCACCTATCAAAAGCTTCCTGATTCAATTGTATATCCTGAAAAGACTACTCTTCCACAGTGGAAGCACAAATATGCTTGTTTGAAGGAAAAGAGAAACTGTTACTATTTTCCTTCCTTCAAAAACAGACTAAGAACTACAATATGAGCCCCTTTCTTTTTGCAGTTAAACAAAAATAAATGTTAAACACGACTGCCAAAGACCAGGTATCAGGATTTACCTGATAAAATGAATACCTAGATGGGCTAAGTCAGATAGCAGAATGTCTATATTAATATTTATCACACTCTAATGTTATCTAATCACAGCAAAGAGTTTGACTAGCAACTAACAACATTCCTACCCTCAGGTGCCTCAAAACATTCTAAACATCTGTTGTGCATATTCTGAAAGAAACCAGTTAGGAAACTTCTGGAAGACCAGCTGATACTAACTCAGTTTCTAAGGCTGTTTGGCCTAACAGTAGCTGACCCAGACCCACCTTCAGGTATATTCTAGTATAGTCATACATTTAAGTGAAGCCAACAATCCTTCAGGTCCCCTTTGCTTATTATTTATTTATTGGACATCTATTAAGTGTGCTGCCAACTGTGCTAGGGGTCAATCAGACACAGGTTCCTGTCCCGAAGCAGGAAGCCAAACGGAAAGGCAATTCACAGTTGGGAACATGGTGTCCCATGGTCCTCTACTAAGGAAAGATCTGGTTTCCTAAGGGCTATTCTAAGGTCCTTGTATTAAGTCCCAAGTGATCTGGTATGGGCATCACCAATGAGTCCCCATTTCATAGGTGAAAGCCCCAGTCTTAATTAGGGCGCACGCACCCTACCTTCTTAATATACCACGTCTGTCACCCAATCTCCCTCTGCTCTCTGATCCAGCCACA
The DNA here is from genome assembly GCF_037043125.1 of Eumetopias jubatus. Lineage (NCBI taxonomy): Eukaryota > Metazoa > Chordata > Mammalia > Carnivora > Otariidae > Eumetopias > Eumetopias jubatus. Next base: position 25,513,329 of record NW_028274808.1, on the reverse strand, counting down.
CTGGCCTCTTCTCATCCACCCTATACTCCCTTTCCTGATTTATTTTTTCTCCTTCCAAAACATTTACTTATTATGTTTACTTTCTGTCTCTCCCCTCTGTAAGCTCCGAAAGGGCAAGTTTCTTTGTCTGCTTTACTCTCTGATCTATCCTAAGCACCTATGGCATACAAAGTAGTTGCTCAATAAATAAATATTACATAAATACAGTATGATTTTTGTTCTAGTGAAGGGGTCTTCTTAATTTTTCTGACCAGGATAATAGGAAATATAGTTTACGTTATAGCCTGGTACACAAATGTATGCATGCACGTGTGTACACACACACACACACACACACACACACTTGCACACGCCAACTGAAATAAGTTTCACCAAATAACACTTAAAATACGTAATGCATTCTTACATTTTTCTATTCCACTTAAAAAATAGTTATTTGTTACCTACCAGAGCAACCAGTTTAAAATCTATTATTCTCACACCATAGCTTTTTCTTACAAAGAAAGAAAGAAAGAAATGGAAACTAAGAACTTACTATACACTTAATGTAGTACAGAGAAGAATGCAATGTGACAGTCTGAATTCAGAGGTGGGGGGGCTGCTTGAGCACATGGTTTATGCTCAGCCTTTATTGAAGGAGAAGTGATGATCTCACATGGAAGACTGGATGGGGAGAGAAGATTCATAGTAAAGGAGACAGAGTAAGTCAGGAGGAGATGCTGAAGCCCAGGTGTTTGTGGAAGAATGGTGAGCAGTCGGATTTACTCTAACACTGACCAAGGAAGGAGGCGGGTTATCCCATGGAGCACATATAAGCATCTCCTTAGCCTGGTGACCCAAAGAGCAGCCAACTTCACTTGCTCACATGTAAAACAGCTTTGCATCTGAGTGTCTCGACACTTTCTAATAATCCGTCATAGAAAGAGGGCCAAGTATTACCTGTAACAGGTCAGGAAAACAGGTCCAGGAAAGAATGCATTGCTTTGTTAAGTAGCCTTGAGAAAATACTCTCTGGACCTGTTTCCTCATCTGTAAAATCTGGGATTGCCATAGGCTTTGTAAATTCCCCAAGGTTCTGACTCTGGTTTTTCCTTTATACCAATTTCCCCTTCTCCCTAAGAGAACCTTTAGAATAGGTTACGTTTCTTCTGTTAAGTTTCCAGATGTATTATCAATTACATGTGGAGACATTTCTCTTCCCTCAAAACACTGGTTCAATAGTTCTGTTCCCCAGTTTTGCAAATTGACTGTTTATTGCTAAAATTTCTAATTTGGTTTTTAACAGATCAATTCCTTGTTCTGTCTCATGCATACTACAGGGAACTCAAAACACTACATATTTTTGCTTATGTGGGCGTCCACAGCCCTCACACTAAAATTCATCTTTATAGGAGGAACACACTTAGGAGACCCTGAGTTTTCCTCTGCTTATTGAGCTTTTCTGTATGTACTCCCCCCACCCCCCACAGCAACAGCACCCCCCCACCCCCCTAGCCCCCACCCCCAACAGCATCCTGGCTTCTACAGAATCAGTGGGCTGGGTGCTGAAATGCTTCTTGGTGCTTCTCATCCTTTCCCTTCACCAATGAGGAAGCTGGTTCCGAGTTTGAGGTAATCTGCTCAAGGTTCCACCGCTACTATCCTGCTCTCCCCGGCTGGAGCACTTTCTGCATACTTTGCCTGCCTGCAGAGATTACTCTCACTTTTAAATCACCAGGCTGTTTTTCAGTACAAGGAAAAACTGCAAATTTGGGAAACTTTTCTTTTTAAGGTTTTTTTTTTTCTCTCTCTCTTCTGCTTGAGGTCTGGAGGCAGGTATGTTGCTTTCTAATAAAGGACATTCCTAGAAATAATATAAATGGGGGAAAAAAGGACCCATTTTGCCCAATGACGTGATGACAACTTAATAAATGGTTTTGCCTTGAAAGAAGAAAACCATGAGACACACCCTACAAGCCTCTACCTGGGATTATGCAGGTGAAGAGACACTCCAGCAATGTGAAATGAAATCAACTGAAATCCCCTTTGGGGATCATTTAGTTCAAGTATTTGCAAAATACTGTTTCTTTTTCATATCAAAAAATATGTGCTCTTCCCTCTCAAAGATAAACGGCTCTGTATTCATTTGAGCCTGTGGATGACATGGTTTGAGCTCAGTTACTCCAGACTTAAACTGATCCAGTTATTTCCAGGAACAGAAAATATCTCCCAGCTAATCAGGAACTGGCACTTACTACTCAGCACAAAGAAGTCAAACTGAAGTGAAAATAAACTACTCAGGAAACGGATAGTGCATCATCACATCTTTCTATTTCATTTCTATGTGGGGTGGATTAAAAAAAAAAACAAAAAAACCTTTGGTTTACATACATACACACAAACACATTTCTAATATTCTACATCAAATATTTATGCATTTCCAACCATGCACTGCTAAGAAAAATGACCTGAGATAGCTCTTAAAATACAAAACTCTTTAAAGATGGTAATTGCAGAGATTAGGAAAACAATTTAAACAATTTCAAGTAAGGAATCAATCTAAATAACATACTTACAAGGACTCTTTATCTTTCTGAGTCTCATTTTTTTTTCGTAAAATGAAACAGATGTTTTAAGATTATATAATCCACTTCCTTTATAATTTAGATTCAAGGCAAAATACCTGGTTACAAACCTGAGGGAACCCCGCCCCCCATCTCCATGATGAAAGGTTTTTGCAGTCATATCAATTCTTTCATTTACATATTAGCAAAGCTTATTCTAGTGAGTAACCCTCAACCCCAATCTTTGGCTTTTGCCCCAGGTTCTATAGTGCCCTAGCTTGGGAAATAGAAATACTGTGTAACTGCAGAAATCTTAAATTAGAAATAAAGGGAATAGTGACTAATAGGGAGTGTATGACTGTCCACTCTGGTTTTAGTCCATTCTGACAGAAAAAAAAGCAAGAATAGAACGAAACATCAAATTGCCTTACACAAAGACCAATGAAAATAAAAACATGGCAGATACTGGGGAGATAAGCTGCCTTTAGGTATTCCTATGTCAAACCTCAAACAGGCAACACTGTATGATTTGACGTTCTCAATTTTGTGCCAAAAAGTGTAAGAAAAAATAAGGACTACTGTCTTCTAGGCGAGCTAAAGAATTATTTTCATTAAAAGTGCCGGTGACAACCAGCCGCCCAGACACACAAGATCTCACGCCAAAATTTGATCCAGGTACATCTGTTTAGTTTACGCAGGCTTTTGCTTTTATATGGATGCATTTTTCCTACAAACAGGAATATCCTCATTTTGTTGCTATCTCCATTTTGTTTACACATGTGGGCAGGAAGGGGTTTGAAGCACCATGTAACACACAAATGACCTTGGACTAGCTAGTCACTGAACTTACAGGCATCTCAGTTGCCCCTCGGTGGGGAGGAGGCAATGGTTTTCCAGGCTACCTTTTGCCAAGTTCTGGAATTTCCCAAGAAATGACTTGTAGAAATGCACAAGCATTACGGAAGATCCCTTTTTCGTGCTATCCAGTTTGAAAATGGGAGTTGTGTGGAGATTGACCCCTGTGCCTTTATAGTTTCTCCGGACTCGGGAGGCGGAGATGATTTTCAGAATTTTAGCATCTTCTATCTACTTTGTCACCTGGGTGCGACAGCCACGTCACCGCCAGGGTCCCTTCCTCTAGGGCTTCCTCAGTGCTCGCAGCCTGGGAAATGCTACAACCGCAGGGTGTGGAAAACTTCTGTCCCTCACACATCCTCCAGAGACTCCAGCAAGGAGAAGGAAGGCGCCTTTCTGACAAGCTTCAGGAAGCTGCCTCCAATCCTCTCTGCGGGACACTCAAAGGTGGGGCGGGAAGGGAACAAAATGTGGATGGGAGGTGTCAAAGGCATCTGAGGACTCCAGCTCTACTGACCTCAGTCTTCAGTTAGTTTTTGATTTTCCTCCTGGGTACAGGAGGGGGTAAGACATGAAAAGGCCACCACGCAGAGGTTTGTGTGAATGGAAAAGGAGTACACTTTCACTGTGAAACTTCGTTCGGTAGCAAAATAAAACACAAGGATGAAGGATTACGAGAAATCACCTCCCACCTGAGCACTGTATGATGGGGGCTTTAGTCAGGTGTACTGTTTTATCCTTTGCTGTCCAAGGACATTATCCAGATGCTATTCAAATGTTTTCACTGACATCTGTCAGAAGATTTTCCCTTAGAAGTATTATTTTTAGATACTTTTACGGAAGAAAGCATTATTCAGGACAGTCCACAGAAGCTAGAAAATGGAATCCCAGATTCCTTCCCTGAATGTTAAAGGCAAAGGCTCAAGTGTCCATGCACGAGGCCCCAGAGAAGGGACACAGAAACCTCTAATTTGTCAATTTCGGATCCTCAAGTTATAACTCCCCACCTAGGAGCACAAGCCCCCTAGGAAACTGCAAAGTGACTGCCAGGCTCTCCAGGGCCACCAAATACTGTCTTCTAAATGGAACCAACTGCAGATGAGCATAGCTCCTGGAGGTGCACACTACTGCCACACACCTGGTTGAAATCCTGGCTCTGCCATGTACAGTGAGTGATCGGAGGCAAGGAATGGAACGCTCTCTCCCAAGCCCCAGATTCCTCATCTGTAAAAGGGGAATAATCACACCTGCTTTTCCAGAGTTGCTGAGGTGACAGTTGAACGGGACAATAAGAGCAAACCACGTGATCAATTTCAGCTTCTATACTACTATTAGTATTCTGTCAAAAGTCTGTGGATTTTTTATAAAAATTGAAAAGGAGCACTCATACTAGAGACGGTTGACTGTTCCTTGTGAGAGACCATAAAAATATACAGGCTAAATACGCAAGGCTTTCTTGCAGTCCACCATGGCACGGAAGGTGTCCTGAAAAAAATGTTAAGGCAGAGTAGATCTAATTAAAGAATCCCCAGCAGGACTACTCCCTCCTCCTTATCACTGATCATGATAATCCTTAACAATAACACTGGATCCCACAAGGAAAAGGGCAGACAGACAGGAAGAGCCCTTCTCAGCTGGGAATTTTACCCCTTTTACATTAATTAGATTTCTGACTAATTTGAGGTTGAAAGAAAACACCACTGATGGCACTCATACCCGTAACCCATTGCTATAAAAGCAAATTTCAATCTTACAGCACATCTTCAAAGAGGAAGGACCCTCAAGTCTCAGAATTCCTCTATATGCAAAGGTAAGGAATCAGATAGAAGGAAGATTGTGAAAACTGCTCCAGAAAAGCATTTTCCTCTTAATTTCAGAAGAGGAACTGGGGACTATTGCTCTTTAGGGACACAGTGTTTGAATGTGAACATTTTATGGCTGGGCATTAATTCACGTGGATCATCTCAACAAGGAAAACTTTTCAGGTCCTAAATGCTGTGTACACCATTCCTTTGCACTGTAGTCCCACGACTCCAAAGTATCTTAGGGGTCAATCCTGTTAAAAATGAGCGCTCAGTGAAACTCAGAGGAATGACCATGTTTAGAAATTAAATTCTTTCCTCTACTGGATCCCAACTCATAGAATTCTAATCACTGAACTATGCAAACATAGAAAATGAAGATCACCTTTCTCCCCCAGGTCCATTTTATAATTTTGAGAACAGCCTTGGCGTGATGTGTGCCGTGATGCCCATTACACCATGGGGCCAGGTTTGACTGCAGTGTTCTAAAGCTCCAAGAATTCAGTCTTTAGTGATCTGGCAATATCCAGAGAGGAAGGGGAAACATCTGAAGTTATTTTTACTTTTGCAAGTCTTCTGTCTGTACAGGGAAAATGCTAGGGTGGGTCAAGTATTGTCTGGAGCCCTTCAGGGCTTTTTTTTTTTTTTTTTTTTTGCATGGCCTCATTTCCTTCTTCCTGTTGCTAGGAAGGAGAGTTAAGCATGAGAAACTTGTGTTTACAATACTGGACCATCCTGTCCAGCACAAGGCTCTCTTCAAAAACGTACGATTCACTTCACCCACTGTACTTTGGATGCCCCCATTCTTCTGGACCAAATCACCCTTTCCTGAATATTTTCAAATGGCCTATTTACCTGCCTCAGTCATAAAAATACCACTCTCATTTTAACATTGCATCATGGCTTAAAATCTCCATGGGGACACCAAGGGAAACTCAAGTACTTATTTTTGTATTTCAAACCATTCTTGGAATCCCACCAAGCCTCTGATTGGAAGGCATCTTAATGGGGCCTCCCATATCCCCTCTAAGCCCCACGGTAGTTCTACAAGTAAGAGTTTAAGTACTATATACATTTTTCACTCTTTCCCAGTAATAATTTATTTGATCATAATATGCTTTTCTATTAATCTGGTATATTTTTCCGAAGCAACCAAATATCCCTTTTTAATATAAAAACACCCTAAAATTTTGCTTAGTCTTTGCTCTTTGAACTATAGCATTGACCAGTAACAAAATAATAAACAACAACAAAAAAAAGGCTTTAGGTTAAAGGGCAACTGGCCTCTCACCTTCCCTCCAGAACTATGGAAAATCCTCTGGTTGGCCCAGTGTATGAAAACTTGGAACACTGCCTTCAATTAGCCATAGTCAATTGCTTAACTATTCAACCTTTTCACTCTTAAGGAGTAAGTGGTGTTTCTCATAAGATCTAACATTGCTAAGTTAAAGTCATAGGTAATTCAATGAAACTGTACTTCTCATCCACTCTAGGGAAAGATTTAAGTAGGAAGCGATACTCATTTTGATCCTGGAGAGTCAGAGTTGGGAAACAAAGTCAGTCCCTGTTCTTGAGCTTCTGGCCAGTTTGGTGTAAGGTGTCACTCAGATTAAGAATTAAAATAAAATCCCCTCTCTCTCTCTCTCTCTTTTTTTTTTTTTGGTCAAGAGCAAACTTTTAAAACAGCTGGGAGAAAGTCAGTCTGCTGTCCTTCATTTTAAACTCTGAACAGTAGTGCTAATGAAAAAAATATGCAGCCAGGCTTGGGCCACGCTGTAAATCTGGCATGCCACAATAAAAGTTAATACATGCAATTGGCAACATTTTCTCAGAAAATGTCTTGAAATAACTTCTGAATGCACATCTGCTAACTATTTGACACTCATTCCCCAGGACTTTAGTTCTTCTGGTGACTTACAGGGCACCCCTCTGGCCATCTGCTACAGTCTGCAAGCCAAGATGGCACTGGGTGCCTCCATTAATTCCACACTTATGGTCTGCAAATTATCTCTGCGGAGGACCAGCCTGAGTCCAGATGGATGCTGAATTAGTCAAACTCTTGGAGCTGCTGATAGATTTACATTCAGAGTTCTGCTGGGCTATTATTTTCCCTCATCCCTTCAGCAAACAGAGTTTGGGGGAAAAATGTAATTTGAGACTCAGTATTCTACCTTGTCCACAGCTGTGATTTTTTTTTTTTCTATCCAAATGCGTCATATATGCCACCATCGTGAATCTTTCTGTAATGGATGGCTGTGCCTAGGCTGCACTGCTCCACCTCACCAAGGGCTTGAAAGAGCCGCTGAATCCGGAGAATGAACTCATTCGCTAACTCTGTTGGGTGTAAAAAGGCTCAATCAAAACTAGCGTGTGCCAAGGTTTTCTTCTCCGCGGTGCAGATAACTATACGCAGGAGTTTCCTCCTACAGTAATTAGCATAAATTGGGTATTAGTGGAGCATCAGTACCAGACACGTGCTAAGCGCCTGTATTAGCTCTTTTGATCCTCTCAACCTCCTCGCGTGGTAAATACACTTATTACCCCCGTGTTGCAGATGAAGGAGGTGCAGAGAGGTCTCAACACTTCCCAGATGCGCCCAGCTAGCAGCAGGCTGCGGACCCGGGGTTCCTACTTCGCCAGCCTCATCCCGCTCCGCTCTAACTGCCCTCGCAGCAGGGGCTGCGCGCTGGAAAAAACGAACGCATTCAGTAATAACCATAATCTGCAAATTACACGTGGCATGGCCAGTGTGCTGCGGCCAGGGGAGAAACTCCTTCCGAAGGATCAGAGTCTCAGCCCATGACGTCGGAGATGGGGACAGGGGCACAGAGGCAGAGTGGGGCAGGGTTCCCAAAGGCCGTGACTTCGCTACGAAAAGTCAGGTCGGGAGGCGGGCTTCCTTCCTTCCTTTCGCCGGCCCAGGAACTAGCCCCGCGCGGGCGCCTCCTCCCGAGCCAAGGGCGTGGGCACCTCCACCCGGCCTTTTAGGAAACCCGATTCCACGCCCCAGCACGTGAAGGCACACTGCAGCCCTCCCAGCAGGCGCCCCTCACATGCAAGCCAGGGGGCTTGCTAAATAGCTTCAACGCTCTCCCGGGGCCCGCAGCCACCAGACTTTCCTAAGTCGGAATTACTTTCCAGCGTTTCAAATATTTGAACATAAAGGTCGAAATTAAAACAATTTCTTCCCGAATTTACTTTCAAGAAGTTTAAAAAAAAAAACCAAACACTATTTCCAAGTGCCACTGCGGCCTAAACATCGCTAAATGAGAAACTCTCAGGGAGTCCGCGCTGGATTTTGGACTTGCATGGTGAAGGTCTGCAAGCGCCCAGCCCAGAACGTCCCCGGAGGGAAGATAGTGGAAGTGCGGTCGCGCCGCGCCCCTCGGAAGCAGAGGCCGTCGCCAGGGACTTAGAATAAGAATAGCAGGGCCGCCGGCGCAGCCGGGCTGGCGGCCGGCCCGCCCTGTGCCCCCGCCCGGCGTGCATCCCTAGCCGGGCTCGGCGTCCCCAGCCCGAGAGGGAAGTTAACATAGGCTTCACTTTCTTAGTTGCGGTCGCCCCCCGCCAGCAGCCCTTCCCAGAGCCCACCCGACGCGCCCGCCCGAGACCCCCAAGCAGTGAGTAGCCAGGGGTCATTACCCGAAATTAAGACCTCCCTCCCCAAACTATGACCCTTGTTTTTTCCCACACTCCACCTCCTCCACTCCGAGAAAGTTGGGCGACTCGGTCCCGAGCCTCCTCGGAAAGCCGTTTAAAAGCACAGAACGACAGGCATCGACTTGACAAGGCGGGGTGACATTTCCTCCGCGGCGAGTCCCCTCCGCAGCTGGCTCCCGCGGCTGGCCCGACGGCAAGGCACAAGTCTAGCTTACGTGTTAGGATCATGATGTCCGGCTTCTCCCTGCACATCAGCTGCGGCGAGGGGTGGCAGGAGTGCGCTAGAGAAGTCGAGGCAGCCCGAGGCAGCTCAGCTCCCGCGCCTGGACCCACTGAGGCACCCGAGACGCGCGCGCGGGCGGTCCTCAGCGCATCCTTGCTCGCCGCTCCGTGCCCCTCGCCACAGCCCCAGAAAGAACGCAGGGTTTTCCAGAGGTCGAAAGGAGAAGGAGCTCAGGGAGATGGGCGAGAAGCACCGGAGCAGTCGCTCCTGCTGCGAAGTTCGGCCATGGCGGGGTTAGTAGCTAAGCGCCCTCGCTCCGGCAGCGGGAGCGCTCTGCCTCCCGCGCGCCCCTCCGGCCGCGCCCTCCCACAGGGTCCGCCCCCGAGGGGAGGGACGAGGCCCGGCAGCGTGGACTCCTTCACGCCGCCTAGGTGCTGGGCCGCAGCCCCCGGCCGTCCTCCTGTCCCGAACCCCGCCCCAGACTCCGCCCCCCGTTGCTCCGCCCCTTACCTCCGCCCCTTACCTCCTCCCCGCCGCTGGGCTAACCAGCTGCAGCCTCAGGCCGTACTCTGGCCCCGCCCCCCCGCCCGCGTCTCCGCGCCTGTTCTGCCCGGGGCTGGAATATTTTCCTCTGGCCTCCCCGTCTGCCAGGGGGAAGCGCCCTAAACTGTCCAACTGTTGACCTCAGGGGTGAAGGCAATCCCTCGAGGCGTTTACTTGCCGGGGAAGTCTGAGCTGGACTCTGGGACACCGCGCACTTTCCCTCTTTTTCTTGGTAGCTTTGCACACTTAAAAAAAATCTCTATGATTCTGCCTTATATCCTGGTGGGAACCGCATAAATTTGCGGAACGAAGGGGAAGCGGGAGGTAGGGATGAATCAGTGTGTCCTCATCTGTAAAATGGGGAGAAGATACCTGTCCGTCATTCATTCGTCATTCATTGATAAAGCCCGCAGGAATAGAGAACAAATGTCAGTAAGTAACACTGCTCTAGAGAGGGATTGAATTTTTACTCAGCACATGTTGAGCATATTGTGTGCACATTCACAGTGTTTTACAAACTATGGACCTTGGGCCACAACCCCATGCAACTCCTGCAACTTGTGGGCCCCGCCTTTATATCAGCGAATTATAATCTCTGATGGCGATAATCTGCGTTTTAACAAACTCTTGGGTGATTTGGAGGCACCGTAATTTGGGGGCCCTGATATAATAGGAAGCTTCATTTTTGAAGATCACAATTGAATACGACCTATGTAAGATTTTTAAAAATTCAGACTGAGTTTTCATGAAAATTTACTTTGGGGCTAATTGGTGTTTTCTGCCCATTACCTCTGCGCAAAGAAAACTACTAAATCCATTCATTCAAAAAATATTATCAACAGCATTTATTATGTGCCAAACACTGTTCTGGACTCTGGAGCTATAGCAGTGAGCAAAAAAGTCAAACATCTCCTCCCTCCTAAAATTTTCTTCCTAGTGGAGAAGATGCCAATAAACAAGGTAAACACGTGAAACACTCATAGTGTCTTAGGTGGAGATACATAAAGCAGAAGAGGGGAGAGAAGGGTTGTGGGAGAGTTTCTTTAAATAGGGTTAAATGCAAATGGGAGACTTTGTCTTAAATATAGCGTAAAATGTATTGATTTCATAGGCATGCCTTAGTTTACATGCAGAAGACTTTTTCACCCCGGTTTTTTTAAAAAACAATAAAAATGCTAACTCCATTGGCTCTCTAATGTACTGGAATCAGAATTCTGGCTCTGGAGAATGGCCTTTCAGGTTTGGGGCTCTATTCAGGAGATATTGCCAGGGCTTTTTTACCTACTTAGAACTGCTGGGGACGCCAGGGTAAGCAAGGTTATCCCCACCTCTGCCGGCGGGCGCAGAGTTTACAGTCTGGTGGGGAAGTGACAAGAGGCGTGTGAAAAAGAGTTGCTGTGAACAAGGAGCTGGAAGTAGAGTCCAAGACAGAAAGAAGAAGAGCTGCCCTCTGAAGTTTGGATGCTGGGGGAATTGCAAAAATGCCTGCAGTCGCCAGCAAGGTGCAGTGTGATTCAAGGGGAAGTTGGAAAAGTAGGGGCAAGAACTTTTCAATTCCCTGCGTGATTGTGTTAAGGATTGTTTTATCCTTTACAGTTATAAACAGTGAGAAGCCATGTTAATGGATGAAGGCATCCCATAGCCAGATCTGCATTTTGAAAGACCACAGGCTGCAGTGTGTACTTTAAATTTAGAAAATAGGAATATACCTCCTGAACATACTAATTTCCCTTATTTATTAAAAATCCAAACCTTAAAAATATAGATAGCATCTCCTCCAAAGCATATCAACTCCCAGAATAAGTTCTTAATGTTTATTATTAGCTGGGTGAAGTTGCATTCAATTTAATTAAGTTCCTAGGAGTTTGTGCAATCCCTATATACCCCCCCCACTCAATATTTCAAAATAAAACATGCTACTCTTTTTGTCTCTTCTTGTTCAAACTCCATTCCTTTCTCCTTGATTATTGATGTCTTCTCTGGGTCTTCTCTAATTTCATATTTCTCTGGAGGTTTCTGCTATGTGGATTGCTCATCATCTAATAATACCAATAACTCCAAAAACAATTTCCTTGGTGAGATATTGTCTTGCACCTGGCCTTCACTGAATCTCATCACCTTCTTCCATTCTTTGATTTATTGACATGGTCTGTGTCCTGGGCCAAATCCCAATTTTCATAGTTTTAATTCTTTCTTTTAGAGGGGCGAGGGGAGGGCAGAGGGAGAAGGAGAGAGAAAATCTTAAGCTCCCAGTGTGGAGCCCAACTCAGGATGAGATCCCAAGACCCCAAAATCATGACCTGAGCTGAAATCAAGAGTTGGATGCTTAACTGACTGAGCCACCTGGGTGCCCCCATCGTTTTAATTCTTAGCCCTTTTAGAAATGGACATGCTAGAGTTTGAAGACTGCTGCACTTGTAGAACAGTGAATAGTGGTTGAAAGCAGGACTTTTGTAGCAGGCCACTTACTAGCTGTGCGATAAATACAATTTTTCGCCTCTGAATCTTCCGTTTCTTCATCTTTAAAAAAAGGAGGTTGAACTAGTGCCTATCTCAGGAGGTTTTTAATGAGGATTGAATAAGATAATGTGTGTAAGTGCTCAGCACATAATAAACACTTGATAATGTTAGCCATTATTGTTACATATTACTAAGTGGGCACATCAAACAAAAACATGCAATTTCTATTTAAATAATCATCCAGGAGAAGATTAAAACAAAACAAAATGAGCCCTTGATTTTACCCTTTCTGAATCTGAGGAGCCTTTACAAACTGGGGGATGGAAGGAGTGGAAAAGTCATTAAGAGTATCAACAAACGGGTGCTTTACCAGATGAAAGAGGGTTCCCAGGACAGCTCAGACTCCTTCTTCTTCATTCAACCTTTAACTCATCACCCAGTGTTTCATTTTCTTCTGTTGTGGGCAGATGACATTAGATTAGGCTTGTTAGCAGATTTGCATTAAGTGACACTGGGTATTGAAACATTGGACTCTAAGAAGCAGGGATTAAGTGGCCCATTTCCCCACCAGAAGTCTAGGATCCTCCAAAACCCCTTCAACACATGACGATAAGAAACCACCACAAATCACATTAGGTTTTGTTGCTACAATTTGACCCAAGGACAAGGACCTGTGCTGTTTACTTCCTGCCATGCTCTTCTCAGTCTGGGCATCAGGCTCATGGACGCTACTCACAGGGATTTTCTATCCTGTGTACTTGGATGTTTTCACATTTAACTGTGTATTACCAAGGTAAGAAAAAAATCACATAGGTAGTTCCTAAATTGCATGACAGAAAACTAAATGACTAAGAGGTCACCTCTCTGGTTCCTACTCTATATTAATGATTGATACTAGGTATCATTGATACTGCCCAAGGACATCCTCTAGCATTTTTTCCACTATAATGTATTTAAAAAAAAATAGTAAAACTCAAGTGTCTATAGGTACTCAGGCAGATAGTACTGGCGAGGAAGGCAAGCCACAGTGAGCTGGGGAGAAGTGGGGAACCTAGAACCTCCCCAAGGGGGCAGGGCCAGTCAGGCTCACTTGATCATTGGCATGTGTTAACACAGTAGCCCCAAGGTTCTGGGTTTAAAGACTGTTCAAGAGCCTCTTAGACTTCTATAATTTTATTTCAATACTTCAACTTTTACATGCTGGCAACTAATTAAAAAAAAATCTAAACCCATTCCAAGTAATTTCAACTTTGGGCTTCATTTAGCTCTAGGGCAACTAGTTTAAACCTCTGCTCTAGTGATATGAGCCAAGCAATGTCTTTGGAAATTTATTTCTCTCCCACAGGAACTAAATGCCTCCTGAGCTTGGAAAATGTTGTAATATAATTTGTGTTCAATGGAGCATTGGGAAATCAGTGTGGAAAAAAATTTACTTGTAACGTTCAAAGGAAATAAGACAAATAATAGAAAGTTTTGGAAATAATTTTTAAACAGTATTCAATTAAGACACATAATTAAATTTGAAATTTAATGGTTGTCCTTAAAATATTCACTTATGTTTAAGTTTCCATGACCCATGTCTGGGCTCTTCCCCACTACCCACCCTGGTATTTAGCCTTTGCAGAAATCTTTAAAACCCAGATGCTGAAGGTGTCAGATGGGGAAAGAAGGGAAAAAGAAAGGATTGGGTAGTGAAATAGATTCACCCCTTTTAATTTTACCTAGAGCAGCTCTCTTGTTCAGTCAGACCTTTTTTGACTACTTCTTTTGAACAATTTAAAAGTTTAAAATATGGGGAAGGTGACTTAGTCTACCAGTGACATTTTTAGTTAAGAGGGGGAGGAGACCTTTGTTCCTGCATAAAGGTAATAGAAATCTACTTTTGGGATAATCACTTAAGCCTGAACTATGAGCCAGCCTGACATAGTACTTTTATCATTCAACAAGTATTTCTTAGACCCTGGAAAAGGCAGTGTGCTGGTGAAACAATAATGAACATGAATAAGTACATCTTTGGGATGTAAAGTACAGCATGATGACTATAGTTCATACCACTGTACTATGTACTTGACAGTCGAGAAGAGAGCAGATCTTACAAGGTCTCATCACAAGATGTGGGCACCTAGGTGGCTCAGTCGGTTAAGTGTCTGACTCTTGATTTCAGATCAGTCATGATCTCAGGGTTGTGAGATGGAGTCCCTGTCAGGCTCAGTGCTGGGCTTGGAGCCTGCTTAAGATTCTCCCTCTGCCTCTCCTCCCCCACCCTGCACACTCTCTCAAAAAAAATTTTTTTTCGGGGGAGCCTGGGTGGCTCAGTTTGTTGAGCGTCTGCCTTCGGCTCAGGTCATGATCCCAGGGTCCTGGACTTGAGCCCCGCATCGGGCTCCTTGCTCAGTGGGGAGCCTGCTTCTCCCTCTCTCTCTGCCTGCCTCTCCCCCTGCTTGTGCTCTGTCAAATAAATAAATAAAATCTTAAAAAAAAGGTTTTCACCACAAAAAAAGTGTTTTGTGATTATGTGTGATGCCAGTGTTAACTAGACTTATTGTGGTGATCATTTATACATATACATATAAAATATTTCAACTCTGAAACTAATATTATATGTCAATTATATCTCAACAAAAAATACTTCAGTAAATAACAACAACAAAAAAAAGAACACGAAGAGAGAGCTTGGAGGAGAAAACTCTTAGGTGGAAAATAGGTACAAATACAGTTCTGTAATAGTGGAGGATTTAAAATACTGAATTCTCAATCCTATTTGATAAATCAATGGACACTCTTTCCTGAGATAATTACAATATTTATAGTAGAGTCTCCTTTTAAAGACAATTTCATTTAGCAACTCGGGTACCCAATTAGCCTAGTGCCTCGCGGCTCAAGCATGCAGGGAAGGAGGGTACCCAGGAGTAATGGCACCAAGTTAGAGTTCTTGCCACCCCCAGTTTCCACTGGATCTTCACCAATGACTGCTCTGTTTTTTTTCATGTGGGCTCTGATGACACAAAAATCAAGCCAATGAAAAGTAAAAATTGATTCCATGAAAGAAACTGGGCTATTTTCCCATTGACTTAGCCAATTTTAGTGGCATGCTTTGATTCTTTGTCTATTCTGACATTGTTCTCCATTTAATAGTTATTTTTTGGACTTGTAGCAAATAATTCATTTGAAGCTGAGGACGGACAACATTATTTTGTAAGTACTACTGACATTTATCCTTTGCTTTCTTATTATTTAAATTTTATGATTATAAAATATCCATTGCTAGAAAGAAAAAAAATGGAAAAGTATAAAGAAAAAAATAATAAAACCTCATCATAATCACACTACCAGAGACAACTGCAGACATCTGTATTCCATTTTTATTTCTAACCTCCTAGTCAGGTTCCTAAGTACAGATACTTTGATGTACAAAATTGGAATCACAGTATATATTGTTTTGTAATATCTTATTTCATTTAGTATAAATGAAGAATATGGCATTTTATAGTTGCTTCATATTCTGTCTTATAGATTTCCATGAATTAATTAACCAATGTTGAGTTTCTCATTTTCCAGCATTTTATGTGATGAACATTCTTGTATAATAAATTTCAGAGCGAGAATGATAATTTCTTTAAGCAAATTCACTTATGTACTACTTTGAGCTAAGAAGCCAAAGGGTATTGGGACATTTGACGTATATTTCTGAACTGTCATCCAGAAACTTTTTGATTATTTTACATTTAACCAGTGTTTGAATGTACCCATTTGTCTTCACTTGAGTATCGTCAGCATTAGAATTTCCATTCCTCTTGCTAATTTAATGAGCAAAATAGTATTATCTCATTACTGTTTAAGTCGGCCTTTGTTTGAATACTAAGCTGGCTGAATTTGTTTTATTGTAGTAAAATACACATCACATAAAATTTATCATTTTAGCCATTATTAAATGTACAGTTTAGTGGCATTATGTCCATTAACCTTATTGTGCAGCTATCATCACTATCCATCTCCAGAACTTTTTCATCTTCCCCAACTGGAATTCTGTATCTCTTTAACAGTAATTCCTCATTCTGCTCCCCCAACCCCTAGCCCTTTGGGACCAGGGGTCTGCTTGCTGTCTCTAGGAACCTGACTATCCCAAGTACCTTATATAAGTGAAATCATACATACTTATTCTTTTGTTTCTGGTCCTTCTGTTACATTGGACTAGCTGTATTTTTAAAAATTACCTATTTTGTCCTTTAGCTCTTTTTTTTTCTCAATGAAGCAGTTTGCCTTTTGTGACTGATTTTAAAATATTATTTATATATTAGGAATATTAACCATTTGTAATTTATTGTAAAATATTTTTACTAGTTTGTCATCTGCCTTTGAAGCTTGTTTATTTATGGTATTAAAAAAATTAACAAGATTCAAACAAAATTCAAAGGTCTTACTTATTTGTTCCTTTCAGTTATTAACTAGGAATTTACTTACGTACTTTTCTCTGTACAATTTGAAGCCAGAAATGCTGACACAAAATCAATTTGCAAAAACAAGGTCATTTAACACGTGGGATTTTTTTTTTGCTTTTTTTTTAATTATAGGTTTCATTATTTACTCAGAGTCTAGCTGTCTTATTTGATTTTCTGTCTTCCTTAACATCAAATAGAGATGCCCTGCCTTGAGGAAAGCCCCCACAAAAGCCTCTGCAAAACAGCTAGCAGGGTCAGAGTACCAGATGGAGACCTAGGGGCACTGATTTTTTTTTTTTTTTTAGGGATACCTTGTCATATTTAATTAATACAAATCACAGTAGCACTGAAAATGGCTCTACTGAGTGGGCTTCATTCAGTTTAGGCAGCTAAAGGGAGGGAGGATGTCATAGTCCTCTCCCTGGAGCTAAATGATCATTGGGGGAAATGTGGGCTCTGGAGCACAGAGCTATTTTCTTAGAGGAAAAAAAAAAAAAAACTGAACTCCCAGCACTGGATAAAACTGCAAAAAGGAAAAACTGTGCTCAGGCACTAGCTACAAGGCCACGCCAAATAAGGAAAGCTGGATCCTGTAAGCTTCTGGAAGAAAGGAACCTTTCCATGTGAAGTCTCTCCCCAGCACCTAGCACATAGTAAAGATGCTCCATTAGTGTGTGTTGAGTGAACGAAAGTTCAGGGTTATTTCCTGATCATTGTGTTCAGGAGTCTACTGGGAAGGGCTTAAACCTTGAATTTCCCTTTTGGGAAGTCTCAAATGTGGTTCCCTCACTTGGAGAAGACAGATTCTGTGGGAAGAAGGCTGAAGAGGCAGCAGGGCATGTATTTGCCCACAGCCCTGACCCCTCCTAAGAGCAGTGATCTGGGGACTGCTACTCAACATCAACCTGCTGAGTCCCCAGTTCGAAGGGATTATTTTACGACAGGATGTGGAGAGGCCCTGGGCTTAAGTTCAGTTGCTGGCCAGCCTCTCTGGTTCCCTCTCTGGGACCCTGCCTCATTTCCTGTCCCTGCAGAGCACCCAGCACCACAGGCCTGAGGAACAAGTTCTGTTCCACACGGGCCCAGGCTTGATGGCCCACTCAGAGGCGCCCTGCTGCTGACTAGGAGACCAGCGAGTGCCTACAACCTCAGCTGAGCCCCACACGGTGACACCTTCCAGGGAGGCCAGGACACCGGCACCTTGTGGTCAGGCTCCTCACATCAGCCATTGCTCCTTCTCTTTGATGAAGGGGGCATTGAATTTTTGAGAAGCTTTTTGACTTTCACATTCTCCCTAAGTGCAGTGTGTGTGTGTGTGTGTGTGTGTGTGTGTGTGTGTGTGTGCGTGTGCGCGCGTGTGCGCGTGCTCGTGTGCACATACATATCTACTAGTAATAAATCTTGGGACATCTGAGTTTTCCTGGAACTAAGTACAGTAACAGTATGGCCGTTTTAGCCTTTCATCCTGTGGGCAAAAAACCGTTTTTAGTATTGTTTTCTACCATCTTGTTCAAAAGAGCCATTTATTGGAAAGATATTCCACGCTCATGGATTGGAAGAATTAATATGGTTAAAATGTCCATACTACCCAAAGCACTCTACAGATTTAATGCAATCCCTATCAAAATACCAACAGCACTTTTCACAAAACTGAAACAAACAATACTAAAATTTGTAGGGGACCACAAAAGACCCCGAATAGCCAAAGCAATCTTGAGAAAGAAGAACAAGGCTAGAGGTATCCCAATGCCAGATTTCAAGATACACTACAAAGCTGTAGTCATCAAAACAGTATGGCACTAGCACAGACAGACACAGACCAGTGGAATAGAAGGGAGAGCCCAGAAATAAACCCATGCTCATATGGTCAATTAATCGATGACAAAGGAGGTAAGAATATACAATGAGGAAAAGTCAGTCTTTTCAATAAATGGTGGTGGGAAAATTGGACAATTACATGCAAAAGACCAAACTGGATCACTTTCTGACACATACACAAAAATAAGCTCAAAATAGACTAAAGACCTAAATGTGAGACCTGAAACCATAAAAATCCAAAAAAGGACATAGGCAGTAATGTCTGACATCAGTAGTAGCAACATTTTTCTACATGTGCCTCCCAAGGCAAGGGAAACAAAAGCAAAAGTAAACTATCAGGACTACATCAGAATAAAAAGTTTTGCACAGTGAAGCAAACCATCAACAAAACAAAAAGGTAACCTACTGAGTGGAAGAAGGTATTTGCAAATGAATATCCGATAAGGGGTTAATATTCAAAATATATAAAGAACTTGTACAACTCAACACCAAAACAAAACAACCTGATTTAAAAATGGGCAGAGGATCTGAATAGACATTTTTCCAAAGAGGACGGACAGATGGGCAACAGGTACATGAAAAGATGTTCAACATCACTCATCATCAGGGAAATGCAAATCAAAACCACAATGAGATATATCACCTCACACCTGTCAGAATGGCTAACATCAAAAAGACAAGAAATAACAAGTGTTGGTAAGGATGTGGAGAAAAAAGAACTCTCATAAACTGTTAGTGGGAAAGCAAATTGGTACAGCCACTGTGGAAAACAGTATGGAAGTTTCTTGAAAAAATCCAGAAATACCATATGATCCAGTAATTCCACTATGGAGTATTTACACAAAGAAAACAAAACTAATTGGAAAAGTTATACACATCTCTGTTTATTGCAGCATTATATATAATAGCCAAGATATGGAAGCAACCTAAGTGTCCATCAATAGATGAATGGATAAAGAAGATGTGATGCGTGTGTGTGTATAAAATATATAATAGTGTATTGTGCAGTCATAAAAAAGGATGAGATCTTGCCATGGATAGACCTAAAGGGTATTATGCTAAGTGAAATAAGTGAGACTGAGAAAGACAAATACCAAATGGTTGCGCTCACTTGTGGAACCTAAAAAACAAAACAAATGAATAAACAAACAAAGAAAAAGTACAATCAGACCTATAAATACAAAGAACAAGCTGATGGTCAGAGGGTGGGCAGTGGGGAGATGGACAAAAGAGGTGAAGGGGAATGGGAGATACAGGCTTCTAGTTACAGAAAGAATAAGGCATAGGAATAAAAGGCATAGCATAGGGAATACAGTCAATGATACAATAATGTTGTATGGTGACCACTGGTAACTCCACTTGTGGTGAGCACAGCATAAGGTAGAGAGAGAAGTTAAATCATTATGTTGTGTACCTGAAACTAATGCAACATGGTATGTCAACTATACCCAAAAAACTAAAATTAAAAAAATTGTAAAAAGTAAAGAAGTCATTTATGTGTTTCCTCCTACTTTGACTTTTAAATCAATATCCAGATGTCATTCTAAAGCATCTGTTCAAAGAAAATTCTCTACCATGGTTTTGAAAATTTGGGTTTGTTTTCACTAAGTAGATGTTTTGTGTTCATCTGAGTTGTAATGTGTTGCTGTTTCTTCATAGTAGATTGGGTCATAAAACAACGATAGTATGGCATGGGTTTGAGCAATGCCTGAAAAAAATAAACAGTTCTTTTTCTTAGCTAACTACAGCATGTTGGTCATTAGAGTGTTATTTCTGGAAACCCCTACACAGCTCCAGATCATTAACTTACTTTAATAGGCAACAGGAGAACGGGGCTGCAGTAGGTCGTCAAGTTTGGTTTTTCATGCATAACCAACTCAGTCAATTATCTCTTAGGGTTTCAGTTGAAGTAAACTGCATCTTGGGGAATTGCAAGGCAAAAATTTAAAAGTAGACCTGGCAATGAGACTCATGAATTGTGGAAAACTGATATTTGAAGACTGATACCAGGAGAGAACAGACTAGATTGGATCTCTCCAATACAAATATTCTATTGTTGAACAAACAACTATTTCTGTACTGATTGTTGTCATCTTTTGGGTGAATTGACAAAACAGACATATAAAGGGCAAAAAAAAAAAAATTGGAGAAGCCCACTGAATTCCACAATTGAGTCTTCCAGGTCAGAATTAAAAAAAAAAAAAAAGAATCTGTGAGGATCCTGAAGTCCATGCATGTATAGAGGAAAGAGATCTGATTTAAGTCATGTTCCTAACGTGGTCATAAAACCATCAGTGGCCTGGAGTTGCTTATATAATACTATCTTTGCTCCTGAGTTTATTTTTAAAATATCATATAATATATGATTTATAATATACTACATATTAATTATATGTTATTGTATATAAATACAAAGATATAATTTATATGACAGAAGAAGGGTACTAGATCATTTAGCTCAGGATTTTAAGTTGTAGACACAATATAATTGGGAGGTAAATATTATTATTACAGATAAGTAATTCAACTCAGAGAGGTTACATAGCTTGCTTGATTTCACACTTGTAATAATTAGAGAAGCAAGAACTTGAATCTGGGTCTCTCTGAAACGATGATTATGACCAGGGCTTTCAAGTCAAACTCTGTGACCTCTATCAGGTCTCCTCTTTCCTCAACTGTAAAATAAGGGATTGGACCAGATATTCTCTCATGTCCCCTCAGCTTTAGGTTCTAGTTTGTCTTGATATAGTGTGTAACAATGAATTTATATTCACATTCACTTCCTTGGATAGGGTTCTAAACAAACCCAGCATTCAAAAATGCTACTCATTAAAAACAAAAATTTTGGAAAGGAAAAAGCATCTACTCTGTCAGCTACCATGCCTCACAGCAATTCAGAAAAGACAACCGTGGTCCACTGAGTGTGCGGCTGCAAATCCCAGGACCATGCCTACCATGGTAGAACTCTGTCCCCTTGGGGGACAGTCTCTTGGGTTTCCCAAATCTGTTCCAGAACCACATGCTTCAGAAATCCATAAGTTAAGCTCTACTCCTTTCCAGACAAGCCTCTCTTGCTACCAATGAGGCCTCAAGAGGTATGTGGTGTGGTCCCTATACTTGCTAATGAAATTTGGGCCCTGCAGTTTGGTAGAATTTCGAGGGTCTTCACCCAAATGACCTTCTTAAAAATGAACTCCTCTTTGTCTTCTCTGCCACTGCTCTGATTTGCCAGTTATATTTTGATCTTAAACCTCCCACCTAGCCTTTTAAAATGGAAGGATTGTATCACTATGTGTGTGATTTCTTTTGCACTTTTTACTTAGAGTTGTTTCCCAACTTCTGTACACTTCATCTCTCTTCTAAGTGTATTCTTCCTTAGAAGAAACCTATCGTAATTATCTGAAAAGAATACTCAACCACCATCCCAACATACTACTCTTAGAATACTTTGCATTCAAGCATTTCCCTGGAGTGACAAAAACACTTTTGAAACAAGTACCACACTAATAAAAAGTGACAATACATGTGCAGGCTGTCTTGTTTGCTTGCACTACAAACTTCTCCATCATTATGTCATCTGTCTGATATGTAATACTATTCTAGATTTGCAGAGTTCCCTTAAATATACATTTTATTTCCCTTAACATTCAATAACTGAGCAAGGTATTTTGTTGTATGTTCTTCTCTCACCATCTGTCCCCTCCAACAAGCATCACCTCCTGCATTATCAATACTCTCCACCAGAGCGGTACATTTGTTACAACCGATCAACCCACACAGATACATCATAATCACTCAATGTCCAGAGTTTACATCAGGCTTCACTCTTGGTGTTATACATTCTATGGGTTTGGACAAATGTATAATGACACATATCCACTATGATAGTTTATACAGAGTAGCTTCACTGCCTTACAAATCCTCTATTCTCCACCAATCCATTCCTCCCTCCCTCCTAACCCCTGGCCATTGTTTTACTGTCTCCATAGTTTTGCCTTTTCCAGAATGTAAAATAGCTGGGATATAAAAGGCAAACAAATATGTTGGAGGGGTTGGGGTTATAGGAGAAATCTCTCTTCCTTCCTCTCCAATTTTGCTGTGAACCTGAATCTTCTGGAAAATATAAAGCCTATTAAAAATATATGAGGGGGCGTTTTTCGCAACGGGTTTGCCGCCAGAACACAGGTGTCGTGAAAACCACCACTCAACCTAAACCAAAATGGGAAAGGAAAAGACTCACATCAACATCGTCATCATTGGACACGTAGATTCGGGCAAGTCTACCACTACTGGTCATCTGATCTACAAATGTGGTGGGATCGACAAAAGAACTATCAAAAATTTTGAGAAGGAGGCTGCTGAGATGGGAAAGGGCTCCTTCAAGTATGCCTGGGTCTTGGATAAACTGAAAGCTGAACGTGAACGTGGTATCACCATCGATATCTCCCTGTGGAAATTCGAGACCAGCAAGTATTACGTGACCATCATTGATGCCCCAGGACGAAGAGACTTTATCAAAAACATGATTACAGGCACATCTCAGGCTGACTGTGCTGTCCTGATTGTTGCTGCTGGTGTTGGTGAATTTGAAGCCGGTATCTCCAAGAATGGGCAGACCCGTGAGCATGCCCTTCTGGCTTACACACTGGGTGTAAAACAACTAATTGTTGGTGTTAACAAGATGGATTCCACTGAGCCACCCTACAGCCAGAAGAGATACGAGGAAATCGTTAAGGAAGTCAGCACCTACATTAAGAAAATTGGCTACAACCCCGACACAGTAGCATTTGTGCCAATTTCTGGTTGGAACGGTGACAACATGCTGGAGCCAAGTGCTAACATGCCTTGGTTCAAGGGATGGAAAGTCACCCATAAGGATGGGAATGCCAGTGGCACCACACTGCTTGAAGCTCTGGATTGCATCCTGCCACCAACTCGTCCAACCGACAAGCCCTTGCGTCTGCCTCTCCAGGACGTCTACAAAATTGGTGGTATTGGTACTGTCCCTGTGGGCCGCGTCGAGACTGGTGTTCTTAAACCTGGGATGGTGGTCACCTTTACTCCAGTCAATGTTACAACTGAAGTAAAGTCTGTTGAAATGCACCATGAAGCTTTGTGAGGCTCTTCCTGGGGACAATGTGGGCTTCAATGTCAAGAACCTATCTGTCAAAGATGTTCGTCGTGGCAATGTGGCTGGTGACAGCAAAAATGACCCACCAATGGAAGCAGCTGGCTTCATGGCTCAGGTGATTATCCTGAACCATCCAGGCCAAATCAGTGCTGGATATGCACCTGTGCTGGATTGTCACACGGCTCACATTGCTTGCAAGTTTGCTGAGCTGAAGGAGAAAATAGATTGTCGATCTGGAAAAAAGCTGGAAGATGGTCCCAAGTTCTTGAAATCTGGTGATGCTGCCGTTGTTGATATGGTTCCTGGCAAGCCTATGTGTGTTGAGAGCTTCTCTGACTATCCTCCTCTGGGCCGTTTTGCTGTTGGTGACATGAGACAGACGGTTGCTGTGGGTGTCATCAAAGCAGTGGACAAGAAGGCAGCTGGAGCTGGCAAGGTCACCAAGTCTGCCCAGAAAGCTCAGAGGCTAAATGAATATTATCCCCAATACCTGCCACCCCAGTCTTAATCCGTGGTGGAAGAACGGTCTCAGAACTGTTTGTGTCAATTGGCCATTTAAGTTTAATAGTAAAAGACTGGTTAATGATAACAATGCATCGTAAAACCTTCAGAAGGAAAGGAGAATGTTTTGTGGACCATGTTTTTTTTGTGTGTGTGTGGCAGTTTTAAGTTATTAGTTTTTAAAATCAGTACTTTTTAATGGAAACAACTTGACCAAAAACCTGTCACAGAATTTTGAGACCCATTAAAACAAAAGTTTAATGAGAAAAAAATATATATGAGAGGGGTTAGCAGAACATAGAGTATTAAATGATAAGGTCAAGCATAAATATTTTGGTGTTCTGGAAGGAGTTAGCAAAAAGACTGGAGCAAAGAGGCAACCCTTGGAGTTCATAGTGGTTGAGGATTTTCCTTTTCTTTTTTTTTTAAGATTTTATTTATTTATTTGAGAAAGCGTGCAAGCACCCAGCTGGAGGGAGCAGGAGAGGGAGAAGCAGACTCCCCGCAAGCAGGGAGCCCAACACAGGGCTCGATCCCAGGATCCCGGGATCATGACCTGAGCTGAAGGCAGACACTTAACTGACTGAGCCACCCAGATGCCCTGGGGGAATTTTTTTTTTTTTTTTTTTAAGAATAAACATATGATGGGGTGCCTGGGTGGCTCAGTTATTTGAGTGACTGCCTTCGGCTCAGGTCATGATCCTGGAGTCCTAGGATCAAGTCCTGCATTGGGCTCCCTGCTCAGCGGGGAGTCTGCTTCTCCCTCTGACCTTCCCCCCTCTCCTGCTCTCTCTCTCTCTCCCATTCTCTCTCTCAAATAAAATCTTTAAAAAAATAGAATAAACATATGGTGATGGGTATTAAAGAGGGCACACGTTCTGCATGGAGCTCTGGGTGTTATATGCAAACAATGAATCATGGAACACTACATCAAAAACTAATGATGTAATGTATGGTGATTAACATAACATAATAAAAAAATTAAAAAAAGAATAAACATATGGCAAAATGCTTAAACCAATTAGTAATCAAAATGCAAACTGAAATCATAATTAACTACCATTTTACATGTACTACATTTACAGTTAAAGAGTCTGGCAATGCCAATTGTTGCCAAGGATGTGAAATGATGAGAACCTATATATGTTGCTGGTGGAAGTGTATATTGATACAACTGCTTAAAAAATAATTTTACACTTATTTTAAGAATGAACATTAACTATGCTATGATCCAGCAATTCAGCTCTGAGGTATGTACCCTAGAGAAACTCTTGCATATGTGCATCTAGACAACTCAAAAATGTTAGCAGTAACATTATGTCAGGAAAAATTGGAAATAACCCAAATGCCCATTAACCTGAGAATAGATCTCTTAAAATGGCATAGTCACACAGTGGAATATTACACAGTAGTGAAAAATGGACGTGTTATAGCTTTGTGCAACAACATGGATAAATCTTTGTGACAATGTTGAATGAGATATCAACATTGAAAATAAAATGCTTATGTGGTAAAAATATTCATAAAATGTGAAGGGAATGATAAATTCAACATTGACGGTTATGATTACCTCTGGGGCAAGGCAGGGAGACAAGCTGGGGAAGAACTCAGCTGGGTGGTTTTAACAGGAAAGGTAATATTTCAGTTTTTCAGCTGGATTTTGGGTGAATAACCGTTGTATTATTATGTTTTATAACTTACATTCACATATATTTTCTAGTTGGATTTAAGATTTTTAAAAAAGAAGTAACACTAAAGACATTTGATTACATTGATTAAAAAAGAATCAACTTTCGAGTCAGATCCAGATTTGAATCCTGAAACTGCCAGCTATTTGCGGCATGATCTTGGAAAAGTTACTTTATCTTCAAATCTTATTTTCCTCATCATCACATGGAAATAATAATACCTCACTGGGTAGTTGTGAGGATTGAAATTGATTATTTACAAGGGGCTTAATACATATTTATGCACTTAATAAATAGTAACTGAAACCTTAACTCAAAATCTATTTTTGAGGTGTGTGTGTGTGTGTGTGTGTGTTTAATCTGTGTAGGCTCTTAAATATACTATAATATTTGTAGTTGAAATTGCATTACACTGCTATTTCACCTGTGTCTTAAAAGGACTCTTTTTTGTTTAATTATTGTGCTAGCTATCTTCTGTTATAGTGTTATTACTGAAAAGTTCCAGAACGAGGGAATCAGTGATACTGAAAAGAACAACCACTAACTTTTTAATATCTAAATTTGTAAGTTATTCAAAACAATTTTCTATACCTGTCTTATTGCCTTTATTTACATTAGTTTATATTGTCAAAGCTAAATAATATTAATAACAATAATGACAATTTGTAAGGAAACATCTACTTTCCAACGTTTAAATTCATTCCTTTCCCATCACATCTAAGACACAGGCCTTCCATGTTTATTTCAGTTCTGTGCTTAGAAAAATAGTGTGTCATGTTGCTCATGCTACCAGAATGTTTAAAGTCGGGAAGATAAAATCCGAGATAGGTTTATGGAAAGATTTATAATAGTCCCCAGCACACAGAACCAGAGGGAAAAGCAAGCAGGTAATTTAATCTAGAAGTCACAGGGCATTCCTGGTTAGTTTTGACTTGACTCGGTCCTGATACAGCCCTGCTCCTAAACTATCCTTTGAAATCTGCATCAAATTTAGAAAGAATGAAGGAACACTGATTATTCTGGTACAAATTTTAAATCTTTCTGCAATGATCTACCTAATTTTAGGCAAGGTGATGGCAAGAGTTTCAATCAGCATCCTCCAAAAAAGTGTTAAATATGAATCAATCAGCTCACAATTTATATATTTTTTCCTTCATTTGCATGATAGAATAAATTGGCATGTCTGTGTCTAGGAGCTATACTTCCAGTCAAAAAAAATTTTTTTCCTCATGAGGTTGTAACAGAAAATGAACACATCAGTTCTATCATTTGGACTCTTCCTCAGAACTGAGCTTCTAAACAATACTCTCAGTCTCCTGGGGGGAGGTGACAGATCTAAGCAAATACTTGGGCCTAAGTAAATCTCCAGGGCAAAACTGAAGAATGGCAAATGTAGGACCAGTAGCTTACCTCAAGTAGTATGTGCGGATTTCCCATCCTTCTTTTCAAAATGAATTCAGCGCTACTCTGTACTAACAGTTTGTGATCCAAATTGTCTATCCCCGTAGCTTTTATTCCCTCTATCACCAGTCTCAAATGTTAAAATCAGAAAAGGAAGTTCTTTCCTGATCATTTTCAGATCTTGTGGCTTACTCTGATGAAGCTAAAGCTGGATATCCCACAATTATGGAGAGGCAGGAGTCCTTCCCTGAAAATGACATGCATGGAGTAGCAGGTCTATTGCAGCGAGATGAAGGTTGGAATAGTGCTCACCAGCATCTTCTGTGATTGAGAAAAGTGGGGTTTCAGGGATACAGCACATCCAGCTTCGGTTTCTAGGCCACTAATAGGCAGGACTTACAGGGAGAAACTTCAACAGCTAAATCTCGTGTGTGCATGGACGCGCATCCATGCACATGCATGTGATACACAAATGGGGTGTTTTCCTAAGGACCTAACCTTAAGTTTTCAGGCTCAATGCTCTCACTTCTCAACTCCTCCAGGCACTTCCTGGACAGCAAATACCCAGTGGTCAGTAGTGGCTGTTTAATATTTTTATGATACTGATCGGAAATCTCAGCAGGAACAGCACACAGAGGACACAGTCTCATTCCTGACAAAGCTTAACTTAAGCAGATTTTCAAAGTTTGCGTTTGTTTCCTAGTTCCAACCCCACCCCAGGATCAGGCTCTTTTTTTCTAGCTTTTTGTTCCTATATGAAAACTATTCTTCTTTAATTTTCCCCAAATTCCAGAACAGTGCAACTAAGATGCCCCATTATACTCTGGCCATTAATGATCTCCTCCTTTCTTACTCCGAGAACTCTCTCTGGAGCAGTCTTTTTCTTTCCCAGGGACAAACTGACTCAGGGTCTTCTCTTGCTCTCAGCTCTTTACTGAGGCATGCCCTGTTCATAGTCTGTCATCAAATCTTCCTATTTGCCCTCTCTTCGCCTACTCCTCACCTCATTCACACTGTCTGATCTGGGTCCTTCTTCTCGGCTCTATAGAAGCTGACTCGCTCCTTCGCCCTCCCCAGACAAGCAATGACAGCACTCATAGTTATCAAGTTCTCACTGATAGTGACTACTTTTTCTTCAATCCTCAGAAAGGGAAAGAGGTCCTATATACTCAGCTCACTTTACCATCAGTTGGAAGAACATATGTACATAGGAAGGGAAGACATAGAAACAAAGTGAAATCCTGGCTGACTGGGGCAGCAATAAAACAGGGGATTGTGAGGGAAAAAGACCCTATTAACCGTCTCTAGGGCCAGCGGGCCTCTTGTCTGCACTTGGTTTGAGAAGGTTCACCCAAGTGAATTACTCTCAAAGTCCGAAACTGAGATTTCATTCTGCTGGTAACCACAACACTTGATTATAGAACTCTTCCAAAGGATGGAATAGGCATTTTTCAAGATCTGTCAGCTCTGGGCCAGTATTAAATCAGCCATTCGTCTCTGAAGGGTGTAGTATTGCCCATAAAACCAACAGCACCTGAATGTCATTTGTGGTCTGGGATGTATATATGTGTGTGTGTGTGTGTGTGTGTGTGTGTGTGTGTGTGTGTGTGTGTGTGTGGTGTGTCTGTTAATACGCATCCCTCCCGATCCTCTCAGGTAGCTTAAGAGAAATGCGTGGTTCAGATGGGACTATGTGTAGGGTTGGGGGAGGCTCCGTGATCTCTTTTATTAGATGCATGTATTTTTAACAACCTGTTTCTTTATTTTTTTTAATATTTTATTTATTTATTTGATAGAAAGCACAAGCAGGGCAAGCTGCAGGCAGAGGAAGAGGGAGAAGCAGCCCCCCCACAGAGCAGGGAGCCTGACACGGGGCTCCATCCCAGGATCCTGGGATCATGACCTGAGCCGAAGGCAGACGCTTAACTGACTGAGCCACCCAGGCACCCCAACCTGTTACTTTAATTAGAAAAAAAAAATTATGAGTGTTTTCTTTTAAAATTCATCTCGCCTTTAATGTAATAAAGGCGTCCTAACCAAGGAAAACTGACAGAGAGTAAGAATTGTAACGGCTTGCCCAACAGGCTCAATTATTCCCTTAAAGGTGTATTTTTTTTCTTCTAATTACATCAGGCAGTGATTGGGAGGATGGCAACCGATAATAAGGGTTTCATTGTCTCGCTTTTTTTTTTCTTAGCCACCAATACTCAAATTCCTCTTATATTGTCCTTTGCAAGGATCTCTGGAGGAGCCGTGATGTGGACCCCTGATCATGTGGCTCGTGAGTACAGCACAGGGCTATAAAAGAAAGGAGCCTGGGATGGCTTTAATATCCTGTTAGACAGAAGCATGACAGATTAGTGGGGGACTCCTTCCTTCTCAGGAAACCAGGCCTCTGGCTACAGCTTTGTCTTTAGCTCAGTCTTAGATCTTTATAAACACTTTCCCCCTGAACTTTAAAGGACCCATGCTTTTTAGCAACAGTTTAATGTGCATGAAACAAAAACTGAGATAAAGGGTTCAAGCATAAAATCTCATTGAAGGGTCTGATTTCTCAAGATGCTTTCTACAAACTCAGGCTTGACGTATAGAAAAATAGTTCAACAGAGAACTTTTTCATTAAGGAAAACACCAGGTCTTAAAAATGCACGGACTTTATAGGTAATGTTGAATCTTAATTGTTTTAAAGAAATACAACCTGCTACACCCATTAGAAACACGTTGTAATCAGGGTCCTCAGTTGAGTAAGAGATGTCTTGAATAAGAGATGTCTAAAAATGGAGCAGGGCAGTTGGGAGGCAATAAGTAGGAATTATAGGGATTGAAACCATATGATGGAGAAATATCTGGGGAAGATGAACTATAGAAAAGGGAATGTGAATCTTTATAAAACATGGATAAAAATCTGTAGCAGATGTCTGAAGACAGTCCACTCAAAGAAGACTCACATACATAAAAAACACATGATATTTACTTGGGAAGACTTGGTATTCACATCTATCAGTTCTCCCTTAATTAATCCATCAATTTAGTGATATACCAATAAAAACAATAACAAGAATAATGATCAGTAATATGTATTGAGTGCTACCTATGTCATGCACTCTCTGTGTGTTTTCGTCTCCTAAATAGTTTAGTCCCCCAATAATCTTATGATTATTCATTTCCGCATTTAAGAATTTAAGTGACTTGCCTAAGGTCATACAGCCAGCAAACCAGAGAACAGAGATTCAAACCCGAGGATTCAAATGCTAGAGCTTAAGCATTATCTGTACTTTCAAATCAAGAGAACTGAATAGTGAGTCTAGAAATTGACACAAATACAGGAATTTAGATTTTATTAAATGTCGCATTGCCCATTATTGGATGACTATTCGTTATTGGAGGGAGACATCTGGAAACAAAGTTGGACCACAGTCCACTCTTTATGCCAAAGTATTTTTTAAGTGTATCAAAAATTAAAACATGTAAAAGGAAAGAAAACCATCAGAAAGAAATGGGTGGCTGAATGACAGATGTTGGGGGAATTTTATACTTAAATTTTATACTATTTATACACTTAAATTTTATACTATTTCCATTTGTTGTCTGTTAAAATTAATTATTTTAAAAGAAAAAGAAAATAACACAAGAGGGCTGCCTACTGTGTGCATGTGTGTCATGGATAAATGCCAGTGGCATTCAGATCTGTTCCTGAAGGAATAGCTCTCTGGGAGTTCTCTCTACCCCAGAAAAATGTGGCTGTTTGTGCCTATTTCTATGTGATATTATAGATGGTTCACTTTTTACAGTTTCTTATTAATTGAACAGTATGAACTTCCCCTCCAGGTTACTAAATAGAGGATCTGAGTTACTTGAGTGAGAGACTGTGTGCTAGAATCTGAGGCATCCTTTGTGGGGGGGAGGCTGATCTTTTAGAGAATTTAGTTCATTGCCTCCAAAAAGTGGCAATTATGCCGCCTTTTCTGCACTTCACGTATCCTGGTCCATAAGAAAGAGGTGTTCTGAAATGGCCCAGAAGACAGTAGTGGGTCATTGTTAACAACGGTTGACAAAACTGCGTCCTTTTCTTGACGAGTACAAATCAATCTTTTGGCTTCATTGCAAGTTTTTAAACAGAACACAATAATTCCGAGTTTATAAATATATATGCAAAAGAAATGCAATATATTTGATTAGTTTCAACAGTATCTTAAATAAGTGTTAAGTGAAGCATCTTTGTCTAGTGAAGTGACAGATTATGCACAGTAAATGAAGCACTGATTTTAATTTCCATGGATTATTGAGGCAACTATTAGAAATAAGTTGAATTATTCCCAGTCAAATATCCATTTTTAGAAATCTGACTGACTGTAAGCTTTAATATGAAATGAATGCTGCATTTTCATTATGTTTAAGAAATGGCCACACACAACCACCTGGGACTTTATCAATTTATCTGAAAATCTGCTGCCATTTCTGCCTTGGGGAATTAGCTGGTGAGAGGAATTCATTTTAAGCTTATGATTTAATAAAGCTTTGGGTAACTATTTTGACCCTTATACAGTTTTAGGCATATCCCCTCCCAGTATGTTGCTTCTGTACAGTTTTATCTCTCCTGAGAATTTCCCGTTCTCTGCTTTAAAAAGGTTTCAATTCATTTTTTATTACACAGTTACACATATTTAGTGTAGAAAAAAATAGATAATACAGGGGCACCTGGGTGGCTCAGTCGGTGAAGCATCTGCCTTCGGCTCAGGTCATGATCCCAGGGTCCTGGGATTGAGCCCCATGTCCAGCTCCCTGCTCAGCAGGGAGTCTGCTTCTCCCTCTCCCTCTGCCCCTCCCCCTGCTCGTGCTCTCTTCTCTCAAATAAATTTAAAAATCTTAAAAAAATAAATAATACAGATGATCAAGGAAGAAAAAAAAAGATAAACCATTTCATCTCCCATCAAGAAATACATACTAATACTCTGATACGTACATAAGAGAACCCTATTATACCAATCACTGCTTTTCTACAAATTCAAAAAAATTTATACATATAATACATGCTCACATTTAAAAGGCCAAATATTACGGAATTGAGTGAATTCAAAAGTGAAACTCCCCCATCTATTGTGGTAGCTAGTCTGATCATGCAAATCATTTTCCATGCTACGACTATATTCTCTCTATATAGGTATGTATATGTTATATAAACACACATCCTTTTTTGTTGTCAAATTTCTTTGTCAGCTGTTTTACAACTTGCCTTTTTTTTTACAAAATATATAATATGCATGTCTTCATGTCAATATATGTATATATGTGTATATATATATGTACTTAATTTCTTTTAAAGTTTGTATAGAACTCTAATATATGGCTATGCCCTATTAACTAGCCCCCCATTGATGGACATCCATCATGTGTCCCATTTTTACTGCTACAACTCTGCCAGTGCATATCCTGGTACCAGGAGTTTGCACCATGAACAAATAACAAAACCCCCTCTTCCAAAAATCCAGCAGAAAGAAAAAGAGACCACATATGGTTGAACATCAGCATTTTTCATCTTAGAATCATAAATATGGTAATTATAACAAAAGTCCTAGTTTATAATTTTTTAAGTTTAAATTTTTAATCTACTTATAAGAAAAAGCACATTCACCAAAATCAGACATTTTCAATGCCTCGGGAAGTTCACTGATAAAACATTGAGATAAATGCTTTTAGTTAAATAAAACTTCAATGTTCTAATATTTGTTTTATAAGTTCCCATATATTTCAAATTATATTGTTTACTGTATTAATTTGTAATGTGAAGGCCTTCATCATGCTAAATATCTTGCTAATTTAGGATCACCCCCAAACTGAGAGCTCCTAATAAATACTTATTGATGAAAATGCACTAAAGATATCATTTGATAGTTCACCTGAGAAATGAAAGAATCCAAAGCTATAGGTCAGTAGCAACTTTATCTGAATATATTAACTATAAGCCAAAAGCCTATAAAATGGAATGAGAAATTCCTAACTAGCCTTTGTTTTATAAAATTAGAATATTTTTAAATAGATGAAATGGAAACTAGTCTGGTTTAAGTTTTCATTCCGATTCCTAATTTTTAAGATGTTTTTAAAAGTTATGTGTTCTCTGGATTTATTCTGAATAGGGCATCCCTCCTTTTCTGACTTTTACAATTTGAGAAAATATGATAATTTATTTTCTTGTTGCTTTGCTTATTAATCAGCAAGGAGAATCCACTCAGCAATCTAGCAATACTGGCTACAGTATTCAAGATAAATAATCTCTAAAATACAGTACTATTCTTTTCCACTGGGAAGTTAGTTTCAATTAATATATTATTAAGCTCATTGCTAACCTTACCTTAAGCTGTGTCCTAAGGCAACTTCCTACCATCAACATGATGGCCAAAAGGCCATCCCAAAGGCTCTAAGTTATAGTCACACAAAGGATATTGAATACTTAGTTTTGTTTTGTTCTGAATTTCTTCCTGCTGTGCCAAATGCTCACAAGGTTACGAGGTTAGAGTGTGCTGGATGCACCAGATGCTTTTTATATATTAGCTCTAACTTTGCCTCACATTGTTCTGCCATGTGAGATGCCCTGAGGGAAACTCTTCTCTTCCTTCCCATCAAAGCCTAGAGAGAAACCCATCGGATATTTTCTCTCTCGGAAATTCTAACTCTTGAGTCATTGGTGGGCTGTGTATTCACATACTTCCCATCCTTTCCTTCCAGGGCTTAATCATAGTTGTTAGTTAGGAGGAGGAAAAGGGTGGATTCCTACATTTATAAACTCTCGAATGAAAGGTTATGGAAAGTCCAAATGTTCTTGTATCTGATCTGGCCAAAGGGAATGTTTGCAACTCAAAAGTTTCGTGAAAGGCTTGCTGAGAACATCCCTAGTTAGGAAGCAGCCATCAGGTCAGAACTATTACAAGGCCTACTCAGGAGCAACCGAACGCCTCCGACCCTCTGAAATTGAAAACCTCCCTGAAATCAATGTGTATTTTAAGAGAATACACTAGGGAGAGAAAGCATAGCCACCTTCTAAGAATTGCTCTTGTGAGGGAATAATTTTTTTCAGGTATGAAGATCAGACTAAAAAGGCCAGGCTTAACTGCAGTGACTGGAATCTGATTCCTAGAAAGGAAGTATAAACAACTGTGTGAATGGCGTTCACACAGAACCTCCAGACTGATTTACAGGGAGCTCTTGGGAACTTGTCATGCATGTCACGTGGACCTTGCAGACTCAGAAGAGGCAGGATACTTCTCCACACCATCACTTACAAATCAAATCCAGTTACCCCAGGCAACTACCTTTCCCCCTTTTTGGTAGAGAAGGACAAGTATGTTTGCAATACTCTGAGACATTAAGAACTCAGAGACATTGAGAATCTTTGGTGGTAAAATTAAAAAACAACAACAATGTACATGCCATTTGAGGAGGTGGGGTTGGAAAAGAAGCAAAAGTGGGAAGTGACATTGAGCCTGGAAGAGTGGGGGAAGAGAAGAAAATTCACCACAGAGAAGAACGTGTTTTGGCAAGAGAGACCCTGCCACTAGTCAGTTCCAGAGCGGATGATAGGAATACGGAGAGCAATTAAAAAAAAAAAAAAAGAAAAGAAAAGAAAAGAAAAAAAGAGGGGGCAGTGATTCAAGGTAATTTAGCATTTGAAAAATAACAAAGCATTGGTAATCACCACACAGCTATTTATTGGCTTCCAAATCATAGGCTAACTGAGCTTAATCTAGGTTGACTGAGTGAAGAAGGGTCAGAAGTCTGTCCCCTCACAAAAATAATAAATATATTACTGGGACAGTGACTTAAAGGAGAAATTCTTTTATTTTTTAAAAGATTTATTTATTTGAGAGGAAGAGAGAGCACGAGCAGGAGGGAGAGGAATGAGAGAATCCTCAAGCAGACCCTCTGCTGAGCGCGGGAGTCCGACCTGTGGGGCTCCCTCCCAGGACCCTGAGATCATGACCTGGGGCAAAATCAAGAGTCAGACATTCAACCAACTGAGCCACCCGGGCACCCCTAAAAGGAGACATTCTTAACAAATGCTGCTCTGAGCTCTAGAATTTAAATGGGTAACAATGACTCTATTTAAATTCTACCTAAATGTAAATCCTTGGAGATTCTCTGGTATACTTTTCACACTCTGAGTGGGAACTTAGCTTTTGTAATATTTATTACATTTGGATCACAATTATATTGCCTTTCCTTTCCTACCAAATCAATTTACATTTTTCCTCTCGATTTTTACTTATCATATGTAATGCTTGATAACAAAAATAAATTTTTTAAAGAGAAAACATCACTTACCAGTTTAGTTTACTCACTAGTTTACAGTAGTTGAATTCTTTGAAACTAGATATCATGAGAATATTTCAGGGTTTGGAACTTGTGCATACAAACCAGCTGGGCTTTGTTTAAAAATTTAAAGCCTTCAAATATTTCACTGAAAGAAACCCAAGATATCTTTTTTTATAGGTGCCAAGAGGTCACATTTTTATTGGTTCATCTGTGTGTCATATAAAAAGTCCTTAGTATTTTTAACCATAGTAGGTCTCTAGGTTCCCCGCCTAATCACCTCATATCATCAAGAGGGGTTAATTTGAGTCTAACTTTTGTTAAGCACAGGATTTTTTATGGGAGCCACATTTAGTCAAACTGGTTCATCTTTCTATTAAAAGGCATCTAGTGGGGCGCCTGGGTGGCTCAGTCGTTAAGCGTCTGCCTTCGGCTCAGGTCATGATCCCAGGGTCCTGGGATCGAGCCCTGTGTCAGGCTCCCTGCTCAGCAGAAAGCCTGCCTCTCCCACTCCCCCTGCTTGTGTCCCCTCTCTTGCTGTTATCTCTCTCTCTGTGAAATAAATAAATAAATAAATAAATAAATAAATAAGATCTTTAAGAAAAAAAAAAAGCATGTAGTAAACAAAAGAAACAAGAAATGCACTTGCTCTTCATGGAATGACCAGGCTACATTTTAATTTAGAAACAGTTGTGTTGAAATAATTTGTGCATTTGGGGGAAAATTCACAGTTATTCAACTGTACCTTGCCCCTAACTCCTCTATTCTCACTGAAAGCCAAGGTGAAAGTTGTTGTCAGACAGGTGTTGAGGTTCTGGGACAGATAAAAGAGGGGGGTAATGCATCCCCAAATATCTGGTTATTCTTTCCCAGGTCAAATAGTACCTTAGGGGGTACCTGTCAAGCCTGATGATCCTTCCCATAGTGAAATCTGGAAGTTTCCACACTGATTATTTATTGCTAGTTACTGTTCACAACCAACACACACACACACACACACACACACACACACACACACACACACACACACCTCTCTCTCCCCTTCTCTTTCCCTTTTTCTGTCTCTCTCATTTTTCTTGGACATCTCTGCATCACAGGACAGTTGTTTGGCTTCATTTTATCAAAGAGTAAAACAAATTGAGGGTGATCTAACATAGTTAACAGAAACGGGACTAGAATTTAGGACTCTGAGTTCCAGACCAGGCATAGGTGCCCTGAACCCCTGTGTGGAGAGGTGCCATTTCTGGGAACCAGAGCTGTATTCGTATAAACCGCTGCAGAATCTAGCAAGGAAATTTATGTAATTAGCAAAGCAGGCAGAGATAGGATTTTTGGCTTCAGATTCAAATTCCACTTCATGATTCCAAGGTGGAGAGTGTTTTGTTATCTACCCACGTGGGACTGATTTCCCTCTCAGGCCTCTAAATCAAATACCAGTACTGTGGCAGAAGCCCAAGAAACTCTAAGAGGCAGCAAATTCTCATGTGTCCACTCCCCCAAATCTTGGGGTCACCGTTCCTAAGTGAAATTCAAACAGGGGAAACAAAGCTGGGCCCTTGATACTATCTGCCTTGTCAGGTAGTGGTGTTAGCCACCCCAGAGGCCCAGGACTGGGTCACTCGGAATGACTCCGGGGCACTGTCTTTATCAAGGACTTGGGAGACAGCCGCACATTCTTGCTTTGAGGTCTTTCTAGGGGTGGGAAAGGGACTGAGTTGGCTCTCTTTGCTCTGTGCCCCGACATGAAGCTTAAGAACGCCCTCCCTTGCTCCAGGCGCCATCTCCTTCAACATCCCTCCTTTTGTTTATTTATTGTGCAACCTATAGGTGTATCACCTCAATTAAAAACCCAGACAGGGGCTTTCCCCTCCTCACACCTCCATTCCCATCATCTAATAACTTTCCTTGGGTGAGCTGGCACAGGTCCTGTGGAACCGATCCCACGCATGTCCACTGTCTCTCTAGGTGGCATCCAGGACACCGCTGGTCTGCACCCGGAGCCCCTGGTGGCTTAGCTGATGCACGGTGCTTGGGATGTTCTCCCAACTGGTGTGTGAGCCTGAAGGGCAAAATGGCAAAGACAAAGCCAGGAGGGGTGGAGGGCAGGCGTGGAAACCTAGCAAGGGAAGGGGAGGGGAGGGCGGCAAGCACTGTAGCAGTGGGCTGTAAGCTGTAAACCTTTTGAGTCATAAAGAATGACTCCGATGAGTGGACCGAATGCTGTTTGACTCAAGAGAGTATTCCAGTACCTGTCCCAGCCTGACTTACAACCTTGACATGTTTCTCACATCTGCACATGGTTTGCAGGGGGGCTGCCCTCCTGGATTTGGCGCCTAAGCGGTCCCACCTCCATTTCAGCTCACTTCACAGGGGGAGGGCCTTGGAAATGTCTCCCTACTTTCTCCTTCTCCTCTCTCTCCTCCTTGGCATCTGTTAAACTTCCAGAAAGGTTTGGCTTTGAAACCACAAAAAGCTTAACGCATGCTAGCTCCCTTTAAGAGAGAGGGCTTTTATCACAAAGGGGAGAGGAGCAGGTAATGATTGTCAATGTCCTTTAATGTTTTTGGGGAAATAGTGTGTAGGAGAAGGTGGTGATCAGGATGGATGGGGGGTGTCGGCAGTGGGGGAGATGGGCCTATAAAAGATTATTCTGTATCTGACCTAAGCTAATCTAGTCTCTTTCTTCACTCAGAAGTCACCACCTAGGGGCACCTGGGTGGTCAGTCAGTTGAGCGTCTGCCTTCGGCTCAGGTCATGATCCCAGGGTCCTGGGATGGAGCCCCGCATCAGGCTCCCTGCTCAGCAGGGAGCCGGCTTCTCCCCCTCCTCCCCCTGCTCGTGCTCTCTCTTGCTATCTCTCTCTCTCTCTCTCTAACAAATAAAATTAAAAAAAAAAAAAAAAGATACCACCTATGTGAACAGGGAGCAGCGCTGAAACCCAGTGGATATGCGTATTAACAACTCTGACACAAAAGCGGCAACAATAATAAAGCTAAAAAGCCCAGGAGCAGTTTCCAGCATTTCAATAGCGGGCACAAGTGGGGGTGATCTTTTAGCATAACCCCATGGGCACTTTTTCAAAGAAAAACTCCTGCCCTGATCCAGATCCTAAATTATAACCCCACCTCCCCACCTCGTCCCCGGCATGAGATTGACTGGTTCACGTGCCTCTGCTACTTCTGGAAACGTATCACCTCCCTTACAGAGAACACTGCCTGGCCAGCATACCTCCTGAGATAGAGGACACATAGTGAACGACAGACACAGTGCTTCTCAACCCGTGGGATGTGGGCCCATTGCAGGAGCCTCGCACTTCTTGTAAAATGCTCGTAAGTCCGTATTTGCAGCATTTGTAAACTGAAGGCACCAACTAGTTCACTCAGATACCCACACTGTTATCCAAGCACAGGTCGATGCTTTTGTGATGAATAAAATGCAAATTCAATCCAAAGTGCACTAAATTCACAGCAGCTTTTTTTGTATCGCATTTCAGTCAACAGGGAATACAAGTACAGATACAATTCTGAGGGGAATTACAAAAGTTTTTCTTTTCCTTTAATACAGAATTGATCCCTGGAAGGCTGAGAACCACCTCTGAAGGGTGTCCGCCTAGATGCGGAGACTCTCGGTAAAACAAAGACTGTAGTTGCTGTTACTGGAGCAGCTTTCCTACTTAATAGGAACATCATATGAAGGAGTTCAGGAAAAGATAAACAGGGGTATGGCCCTGGCAGAGGAACTGAAAACAATTTTGGAGACTGAAGAATATATCACAGTAAAAGCAATTATTGTCTTGGTAACTAAATGGCGGTAGGCTATAGTTTTATTAAACAACTGGGTTTGGGGATTCATAGATACTTCTCAGATTGGCAGATCTCTCCCAAAGTCATTGTCTGCATTTGCGTATGAGGCTGATACCAGGTAGCCTCTTTAGGTATGACTTTGAGCCTCCCTAAGCAAAATAACCAGATCTTATTATTATTACAGGCATACTCCCAACAGGCATACAAGGCCAGCTCAAGGATAGCCAGGCAGCCCATGATTTTAGCCTCAACCCTAAATTTGCGTTACCTAGCTAGTAGTCAGCTGGAGTCCATCCTCTCGTAATATTACCATACTTTAACATAAGTTAATATTGCAAAAAACCCCAAATAGGAATTCATACCTTCAGAGCACATTTCGCCTGCATTCAGTCAGTACTATATTGTTTGATTGGTGAATTGCATTCTTAGCTGATCAAAATTGGGGAAAGAAACATAATTCATTTAGTGTTTAGCACTGGATTTGAGAAAGTATCCAGGATCAAGAAATGATTTTGAAAATGGAAAGCTCCTTATTCTAGGGTTAGCAGACATTCGGGTGGAGGAGGAGTGGTTTCCCCAAATCTCATTTGAAGGATTAATTCAGCTAGATGCCTGTGGCAACACTAGGGAGGGCGGTGGTGGCCCTTGTGTGTGTGGAGTGTAGTGGGGAGGTCATGGGTAGGGGTGCACTGTGGTGGATGAAACAGGAGGAAGCAGGAGGAAAGGTGCTTACTACATTTAGAACAAGGTGACAAAAACTGTCCTGTCTGGGAAGGAGCTAGCAAGATCAAGATGGTACTCATGGTCCAATGTGGTGGTCCAATATTCATTCATCAAACCAGTTGGACTGGTTATTGGGCAATATGGCCCAATCTCTTCCCTTGGTTTCCGAGGATCTTCCTGTGACATCTCACCTCCTGATGTTCCTTTTGAAGCCTCCTGTGGCATTGACGTTAACCAGATCTTATTTATATGAAAATATTAACTGGAGACCATTGGTATGGGACACAGTGTAAGACTTAGTTTGGATCTCACCCCTCTGGAACTAGCAAGGTATAGTCAGAGTAGACATTCAAGCTTAAACATCAGGAGAAAACTCTTTTCGCAATTATGTTTTAATTCGGGGACTTTTCCTTCCAGAGCTTTTGCAAATGTTCTACACAGAAACTGCTGATTTATGTTGATTGAAGTTGTTTGTTGGCTTGGATAATTCAGTGTAAGAACCTGCAAAACTCTATTAGTGAAAAGGGGGCTGTGATGGCTATAAAAAAATCAGCAGAGACTGTGAGTATGGATTTTCCACTTTCTGGTGGGTTTTGTGTATTTTGTGGGTACAAGTCCATGAACATGTAATAGCCCAGGAAATCAGTAAAGGGGAGCACTATCAGAATAGATAAGTTGTAGAATGGATACAGATTGGGCTCTGTGATTGGTTCTGTTGGTTTCTCTTTGTACTTGGGTTGCCAGATAAAATGCAGGATGCTTAGTGACATTTGAATTTCAGACAATAATTCAGCTAATAATTTTTTTTTTTTTTTTTTTTTTTTTTAGTATAAGTATGTCCCCTGTGCTATTTGGGACACACTTATATTAAAAAAAAAAAAAAAAACCTCATTGTTTATCTGAAATCCAAATTTTACTGGGTGTTTCATATTTTAATTTGCTAGATCTCATTAAGTCTACTTGATACTGCGGTCTTAGTGGATTCTCAGTGTTAACTTAAAAAAAAGTAGATGAAAGAAAGATAAGTGGCTTAATTCAGAAAAGGAATAAATAGGTAAGGAATGTGAAGTGGTTTGGGCATGATGTACCGACAGGTGGCTAGTCCATGGACTGAGAAGCAGTATTTCTGTGTTTCTAGAGATACTCTAAACTTGTCACAAAGTGCTCCAGTCCCGAGCTCCTAGTTTCCACAGCCAGCTAGTGGTCTTTACTCGAATGTTCTATGGGCCCCTCTAACACAGTTCTGTTCACAGTCCATTGTGAGGGTGGAGACGTGGCCAGGAATTCTGTTGGCTGTGGCTCCTTTGGAGAGGAAAATTTGGCCAGGACCCCTGAAACTTAAACAGCTGCTACTTCAGCTACATTTTCCTGAAGAGTAGAGCAGGGGCAGTGGACACTCTGATTATAACCTTAGCCTCCACACCTTTGTGTATTCCTCTGCTCTGGTACAATGAACTGACCACACATGAGTGGCAATGATTGTCTTTCCACTTGGTCATGTGGCCCTGACCAGAAGTAGGGTGAGTGGCCTCCTTGGAGCCACTTCTTTAACTCACATGGCTAGGTGAGTCCAGAAAGGCAAGCCAAGGAAAAAGTATTTAATCCAGGTCCACGGATATTACATCCCCTCGTGGTGCATCCTGATACTATATCACGGGTTGTGCCACTGAGTCAGGCCTCATTTCCTTAGAGGTGGGAAGGGGACCATGGGGTTGGGCAGGGGCTGTACCTCCGCACCTTAAAGCATATAGCCAAATAACATTTCCCCAACTAAACTCCCAACATTTCTTCTCAGTCTTTCCCTTAAGGACACGATATCACTTAAGTATACAGGCTTAGAACCCCGGCGTCTCTTCTTGACTGCCTACTCCTTACTGTTACTCTCTTTCCCCTCTGAAGCCCGGCACATTCTGCCTCTGCACTGCTTCTCCCGCTGCCCTTGCTGTTACCCTCATTCAACCCGTCACTACTTTCCGTCCAGACTACGGGCCATTGACAAGTCTTCTACCTGCTTTCTCTGCCCTTT
This sequence comes from Eumetopias jubatus, assembly GCF_037043125.1. Taxonomy (NCBI): domain Eukaryota; kingdom Metazoa; phylum Chordata; class Mammalia; order Carnivora; family Otariidae; genus Eumetopias; species Eumetopias jubatus. Next base: position 25,471,409 of record NW_028274808.1, on the reverse strand, counting down.
AAGCCCTCTTACTTAAACTAATTACATAGGCCAACTTATTCAGACTGCTGATTAATTTTTCTCAAGCACACCTCTGATTATGTACTTGGCTATTTAAAAATCCTTCAAAGACTCCACATCTCATAGCAAGTCTGGCTGTGGGGAGAGGAAAGCAACAGACGCAGAGAACCAGGTGGGGGCTCACAGGTGAGTCCAGGGGCCACTGGGAATTTGCTGCCCTGTGGTCCTTGAGAGAATTCTTTATTTGTCGGAGCTGGCAAGGAAGTGGGTAGGCGTCCTGAGCCATCAACCCACTTCCATAGGATGAAAATGAAGAACAAGTTGGAGGAATTTTGTCCAGTTCATCTCCTTTCAAAGGAAACAAAACCCTAAAAACGGACTGAACTCTGAATGAACAATAAAAAGACTCCAAGTGAGCTGAACTACACAAGTAGAGGAAATGAACAAAGGACCTCTTCTAGTGGAAGGAATCTGTGTACATTGTAGGGTAAACACTTGGCTAGAGGATAATGTGGCAAATGGTTACAAAGGGAGTTAAGGGAGTAAAAGGTACAAAAGCCAACTGAGGTAGATTTTGCTAAGCCTCCCTTTGTCTTAACATTTCCTATGTTCTTAAGTCTAATTGGTCGAGACTTTTTCTGAAAAGTTGTAAGGGAATGTAATCTGTACATTAGGGATCTGGGGGCTCCTTAGTAAGCGATTCTGATCACACGGAATTATATATATTCTGTGTGTGACCTGGACCATAGCTCCCCTTGGATTTACCTGAAGTTCTTACACTCATTTTCCTGAGGATTATGGATTAAAACTGAATGGCTTCTCAGTGGGGAAAGTGGGGTATTTTATCTACTGGGTCTTGATGCTGTTATTTGTCACCTGATTGATGATGCCTGAAATCAAGACTCCAGCTCCTGAGGAGAGCACAGCTTTTCACGTGAGCCTCGCTATGTGAGAAGTCACCAGGGCAACTACGAGAATGAATTTCTCATGACAACTACCATTGGATCAGTGACGTAACTCCAGGAGGAGCCCCCCAAACCATGTGTATTTGATCCACACAGTCCTGCCAATGGCATCACCTGCGTGGATTGTTTTAACCATAAAATCTCCAACTAGGCAGTCTAACTGACATTTGTTGTTTCATGAAATCATGACTTAAGACAAAAGCAAAAACTAAACCTCTTATTTTGGGCCACTCAATCAAAGAATTTGGTCTGTGACTGACAATACACAGTGAGGACCATTTCCTTAGTCTGTGTAGAATGTTATTTTGTTTTCTAAAAAAAATTAGCAAATCCACATTCTCTCTCCATTTTCTGTGCTCTAAGGAAAATGAAGCTTTTGAAAATGAGGATCATGCTAGAAGTTGTCTCAGAGGTCTCTCTATGTGACGTTTCTAAAAACACTGCCACACTGTACTCACCTTCCATGGCTTATTCCCTTATTGTTCTTATGAGTCCATGTCTAAGACCAAAAAAAAAAAAAAAAAAAAAAAGTGTCTTTAAGGCTTTTCTTGAAAGGCTGTAAAGAAATTATTTGAGTATTAGAGGGTTTTCCAGAACTTTAATGTTTGGGCGAGCCAGTATTATTTCCTAGATGAACTTCTTCTCAGAGCTCTGGTCTGCATCTAAATCTTGTCCCAAATCCATTTCAGTTCATTGGAACATCAGGTGTCAGAAAGGAATATCTAACAGGGCATTTTAAGTCTCTTTTAGCTCCAGCAGCAACTTGATGCTATTTCTATTGTTCCTGTCATGAAAATAAATGAGATAAGCCCCAGAAATTGATTTTTATGCTTAAAATACATAGATTAATGGTCAGGATATTATTGCCAATCAGGAAAGGGAGTGGAAAGGAACAGTCACAGGAACCTCAAAAGAAAGGAAAAGACACAATATCTTTTGTCTTTTGTTCCGAGATGGAAATAAACTGTCTCCAGTCCTGATAAGCCTCCTTTTGATCTTCCTCTTGCAAAAAAGGAGAAATAAACAACTCGCTCTTTTGCATTTGCTTTTAAAATTCAATGTGAAGGCCACACCAAACTAATTATTGATGGGCATTATTTTGGTCAGTGAGCCACACCAGTGACCTTCTCGTTATTTTATCTATCTGCTTTCCTAAGGAGGCCCCAAAATCCCCCACAGCAGTCAGGAAATGGCCTCGATGATTAGAGTTCTGTTTTTCCTGATGGCGACCCTGTGGTTATGATCGTTGGATAGAAGAGTTTAATTTATTATGATAATGTTAAGGGGAGCACATACTCCTCTGTGCATTATAGTTAAAGGTCATGGGTATAGGAAATGAGATGTAGAGTTTTCTGTGAAGTTTATTATTAGTCCAGAAATAGTACATAGCCATATATCTTTATCTTCACCATGTTATGGGTCGGAAGGAAATGTGATGTGTGGTACTTGGAAATTTGGGGGCTTTACTACTAGATAGGTCAAGGTTAGGACCTAATTCAACACGACATTTTTAAGTTTTGATTTGTTTGTTTCTCATAGATAGATCAATTATATCCAGTGAGATGCTATTTTTAGAATGTTTACACTTTAATATTTAAGAACCAGAACTAGAAGGAAGCTGTGGAATGTAGTACTCCCCGCCCCCGCCTTTGGAGTTCAGATATAGAGAAATTGAAATTTAGGCTCTGTTGTTGAATTATCTATAAGAACTCGGGCAAGTTTCCTAATTCCCCAAATGCGAGTACTTTTAGGAACTAGGAAATCTACCCTGGAGAGTTTGATTGCTTTTAGATTTAGAATACGTGTAAAAGATCTTGGACTATCAGCTGGCTTTTAGTGGAACCCTCAGGAGAGAACAGCTCTTACTAATAAAAATCACCACTGGTCAGGTGTCAGGGTACCTGAGTTTCTGTCCGCATGTGGGTGTGCTAGAGCTGGCTTTTTGGCTTTGGCTGAGTCTTAGCCTGTGCAATATCAATTGCTTTCTCTGAAAAATTAAAGAGGGGGTCTAAATCAGGACTTAAGGGGCGCCTGGTGGCTCAGCTGGTGAAGCGTCTGCCTTTGGCTCAGGTCATGACCTTGGATCCTGGGATCGAGCCCCGCATCTGGCTCCCTGCTCAGCAGGGAGTCTGCTTCTCCCTCTCCCTCTGCCTGCCACTCCCTTTGCTTGTGCTCTCTCTCTCTCTTTATCAAATATATAAATAAAATCTTTAAAAAAAGAAAATAAATAAATCAGGACTTAAAAAAAGAAAAAAAAACTATTGGTCTATTGCTTTTCATCAAATTCTCCAAAGGATTAAGAACATGAAAGAACATTTCATGAACTCTAAAATTCTGTGATTTATGAAATAAAGCTGATTTCACACTTATTTAGCATACAAATTTTAATTTTTGCTAATTGCTAGAGAAGGCTACTGATGTATACTAAAATTCATCAGGGCTAAAAGATATGAAGTTTACAATTCTATGTATTAATATTTGAAGACCCAGCAGTTCTTGTAGGGTGAGCCAAACACAGTAGAAAGTCTCATTTAAAACGTGGTCATAGCATCTGAGAAGAACAGTCATTAAACGCTCTTTCAAAGGAATTAGAAATGAATATGTCTCATGAACTGAGAGTAAGATGTAAACAGGCATGCATTATTCCAGAAGACCACTTTGAAAATATATTTCTATACACTACAGAAAGCATGAGTTGACACTGTTTTGCAGACATCTAGTGCCTGAGGGGTAGAGTCCATTAGGATGTCTGGTGAGAAAAATGAGAGAAGTGGTCTCAGTCATGGGGTTTTAACCTGGGGTTTTAGTCTAAGGATCTAACCTTTTACACACACTGCTCAAAAGCATAAAGGTCCACAAAAGACCACTTTGTGGTAGAGGGTTCCTACCACTCGGAAATTCTGTGACTGATGAAATAGAACTCAGTTCACACTTATTTATTAAGTATGTTAATTTCACTTTTTGTTCACTGGTTTTTAGAGCATGCGAGGGGTGGTCATCTCAGAAGCTGCTGAAGCAGGGGGAGAGAGTGAACTGCTAAGCTTATTAAAGATTCAGAAATCCTTCAATGGTGCAGGAGAAACAAGTGATTCCCCCCCCCTTCTAGTTACAACTGGGGATGCCAAAGACAAAGAAATAGAGCTGGTACTAAATTACCATCTCCTCCCAATAAAGTTGTCAAGGGTTTTTACAAAGGACTCAGGGAGACTTTCACGAATGATACGATTTATGCCATTTAGGCTGAACTGCCCAAATTTATTCTTCTTCTCAATTCATATGATTTTTAAAAATTGTGAATAGATGTGGAATCAGTAAGCACTGAAAGAGTTCACTGAGCTTCCATAGATGCTCCAATTCTTTTTTAAAACTTAGTTTATATGCAAGAAAAAGCAGGTTTCTCTGGAAGGTCTAACATATAACATCTAATTAAGACTTGCAAGGGGTATTCCTAAAGATTACACTGAGGCTCAAATCCCTTGGGGAAGGTCAGTGTTTCTAGTGTAGGTGATGCCTTATGTCAGGACCTGTTGGGGAGGGCAGGAAGGAAGACGCTTGGGCTTAAAGTATCCTACTGTTGTAGATAAAAGAATGCCTGTCCTTGGGAGCAGGCTTGCATCCATGTAGAGCAGAGCCTGGGATTAGTTTACCGGCTCAGAACTGAGTCTCTGAAGATAAGTAAGTCTACACGTGATCAACCCCATAAAAAAGTTGATCATAATAACACCAACCCAACAAGAACAATAATTATGCTTCATATGTATGGCGCCATTCTTTGGAGAAAAAATGTACTTTTTATAGACATCATTTGGGGGTGCTATTTTTATAACTAATTTATAGAGTCTGGGGAGTTAAAGAGGCAATTATGTATTTTAAGAGTTAAGTTCCTAGCCTTGTAAGGTGCTTGTGCAGATGTTTCAGTAACATACTTTCAACCTCACTAATAGAGACCCCTGACAGGGTGTGGCAGGCGGCTGCTCAAAGCAAAATCACTGCTGGGAAAATATCTGAATAAGAGAAACCAAAGGAAGGAAATCAACAATTACTTAGTACCTAGTATGTTCTGCCGGCCGGGTCTTAACACTTTGTTGCTCATTTATTCTTCACATTTAATCATTTCCTGTGAGATAAGTAGTAGTATTTCAGTAAGTGTTACTGTTACAGTAAGATTAAATGAGGCCACGCATATAAAGAAGTTAGATTGGGCTTGGAAAACAGCAATCCCTCAATAAATGTCAGCTATTATTGTAATTCCCTTTTATAGATGATGCAATTTAGACTCTGTTTGTTTTAGAGACTTCCTAACTGACATAGTTAGCAAGTGACAAAGTAGGGATTTGAACTTGCCAGACATCAATTTGTCAGGAATATATACTATTTTGAGTGAACTTCTCATACAGATTTGTATGGTTGTTTGAGTATCAAAAAGTGGAAGTTCTATTCCTCAGTAGCTTAATTGATCTAACAAGAGTTTACTAAGTCCCGTATCAAAAAGAACACAGGAGTCAGCTCCCAGAATTGTCGCGAGGCTTCAAGATTCAATTTAATAAACTCCATTATACTCTCGAGTTCCTTGTCTCTTGTTAATGTCTCCTTCTTCTCCAACCTTCTCAAACTGATGTTGCTGTTTCTCTGATTTCAGACCCCCACTAAGTAACAAAAAAGGCATTAGTCTGTATAAAATATTTTCTTTTCCCCATATGTTTAATGGCAATTGATACTGCATTTCTTTCCAGCACATTTACGATGAGTGTTTTGAAGTGTCTTGAGCTTTGAGGAAACATTTTTTAAAATCAACATATTTTTTTGGGCGCCTGGGTGGCTCAGTTGTTAAGCGTCTGCCTTCGGCTCAGGTCATGGTCCCAGGGTCCTGGGATCGAGCCCCACATCGGGCTCCCTGCTCAGTGGGGAGCCAACTTCTCCCTCTCCCACTCCCCCTGCTTGTGTTTCCTCTCTCACTGTGTCTCTCTCTGTCAAATAAATAAATAAAATCTTGAAAAAAAAATAAAACGGAACACTTAAAAAAAATAAAATCAACATATTTTTGAAAGGTGCTTTCTGGAATTGTCTTGAATATCTTGAAGTGAATAAATATTCGAGCCCCGTTGTTAAAGTTCCCCATCAGAAGTCTGGATTCTTGCAAACTGATGGAAGAAATCCTTCTGGCCACACTCTAAGCTTCTTCCCGGAGCTCACGTGGGGTGGAAATCTAACCTTTCCATGTATTCTCTTTTTTCAGACCAATCCGATATCTTAACTTTTGGTGCTTCTCAGGAAACCAAATAACATTTCCCTTTCTTTCTTTGTTCTGCCTCTTTTTTCAGCTACTGGATTAAGGATAAAGCTATTAAGTTTATTGAATTTAAAGTACCCATGAAACTAGGTTTGGACTAATTTGAGAATTAGAACGCATTTTTGGAGCTTACATTAATTGGGCTGGTCCATGTCTCTACCCAAATGTTAAGTCATAAATAAAGTCTACTTTTTCTAGCTTAAAGACTGCCAACTGATGTTTATATACTCGTCTTCAACTTTTAACCATCTCCCCACACTCTCACTTCCATCTTGTTTTTTAAAAAAAATATTTTTAAAAAAATCAATGTATTTGCGAAATAATTATAGACTCACAAAAAAGTTGCAAAATTAGTGACACCCATCACGCAACTTTACCCCAGACCAGGAAACTGACTGGCGTCATACAACTAACTGTAGACTTTAGTCAGATTTCATGATTTTTGCATGTTTTTTTTTTTTAACTATGTCTTCCGGATGATTCTATGACTCTTCATCACGTACGTATCAACATCTTGTATGTATAGATCCATACAACCATCACCACAACCAAGGTACAGAAGTGTTCTGTCAACACAGGGGAACTCTGTCCTTTGCTTCCATAAAGTTACACCCTGCCTCCTCCTTTTTCCTAGCCTCTGAAATCACTTCTCAGTTCTCCATTTCTATGTTTTTCTTTCACAGAATGTTTTATAAAAGGAGTATACAGTATATATCACTTGTTTCTTGTGAACAAAGGATAAACGTATCCACTTTGAGACACGAATCTCTAAATTCATGGAATCTTACTTTGTTTCTAGCTTCTTGCTTTGCTTTTCTGGATATGCACTTTCTTCTTTCATCTCATAAAAATAAAACAAATCACAATCAGGTCAGGACCTCGTTTGGTTTTATGGCTCTTGGAGAAAATTTTAGTATGCTTTTCATGGGTACTCTGTTTCCTCTAGGGAAAAAAATGAGGGATGAAAATTGCTTGCAACTAGGAACGTCTCTGCTCTAGAGAAGATGGCTGTGGTCCGTAGGTTACTGCCCCCTCCCCCGCCATGTCCGTGTGCGAAGCCCAGGGACTTCTGTATGTGTTATATTACATGGCACCAGAGAATTAAACCGGCAGCTAGAGTTGTTTGCTAAACAGCTGACTTTCCAATAGGGAGATTATCCTGGATTATCCAGGTGGGCCAGTGTGATTACAAGCATTCTTACTCGCGGGTGAGGGAGCAGAAGGGGAGGTTGGAGTTGATGCAGTATGGGAAGCATTCGATGGCTATTACTGACTTTGAGGATGAAGTCCTGGAGCTGAGGAAGGGGCATGGCCTCCAGAAGCCTACAAGGGCAAGGAGCCATTTTCCTCTAGAGCCTCCAGAAAGGAATGCAGCCCTGCTACCCACTTGAATCAGGCCCAGGGCAGCCCATTTTGCACTTCTGACTTCAGAACTATAAGATGGTAACTTCGTGTTTTTTTAAAGGTTTGTGGTAATTTTTTACACACATAGTACATTCACATTGTTTTAAGCCACAGAAAGTCACATGAAGTCATAGAAAACGAACTCAATGGGCAGCCCGGAAATGAGAAGAGGAGATATTTTGTAGAAATACTTCTCTGTGCTCTTTAAGAGCAGAATTCAATTTTGCCGGTCTAGACTGATGGTGAGTTAGCAGGAAGCTCTGATAGGAGGTTGACCTATTATTTTTAAATTAAATTATTAGGTCAGAAGAAGAGGCTTCCTCTGAAGAGAGGTTTTATTATAAATGATACTCTCAAAACTTAAAATATTTCCTTAATTGTCTTTCCTATTAACAAATAATAAATGTCCAGAAAGCAATCGGAAACTCAGCTTTAAATAATCTCTATTAAAGACAAAATAAACAAAATAGATGCCTTGTTATTCTTTTTTAATTTTTTATTGTTATGTTAATCACCATACATTACATCATTAGTTTTTGATGTAGGGTTCCATGATTCATTGTTTGTGCATAACACCCAGTGCTCCACGCAGAATGTGCCCTCTTTAATACCCATCACCAGGCTAACCCATCCCCCTCCCCCCTCCCCTCTAGAACCCTCAGTTTGTTTTTCAGAGTCCATCGTCTCTCATGGTTCGTCTCCCCCTCCGACTTACTCCCCTTCATTCTTCCCCTCCTGCTATCTTCTTCTTTTTCTTTTTTCTTAACATATGTTGCATTATTTGTTTCAGAGGTACAGATCTGTGATTCAACAGTCTTGCACAATTCACAGCGCTCACCATAGCACATACCCTCCCCAATGTCTATCACCCAGCCACCCCATCCCTCCCACCCCCCACCACTCCAGCAACCCTCAGTTTGTCTCCTGAGATTAAGAATTCCTCATATCAGTGAGATCATATGATACATGTCTTTCTCTGATTGACTTATTTCACTCAGCATAACACCCTCTAGTTCCATCCACGTCGTTGCAAATGGATGCTTTGCTATTTTTATTAAGAATGAAAACATATCATACACTTAGTTCTGGCATATCATCCATTAACAAATTTTTGTTCAGTACCCGATACTTCCTGGATGAATTAGCAGTGTGCTAGGTCCAGAGAGATTCTGACGGAGTTTACAGTTCTGTTTCCAAAGACAAGATTCACCTGCAGATCAAGCCATAATTAACAATTCCGCCAGAAGATAGATAAGGGTTCTACTTCTGTCAGACCTAAACTCTGTAGCGGCTATGAAGGGGGCCTGAGAAGGTGGGAAGCTCAAGGAGGGCTTCCTGGAGGTAGAGGACAGGCGCTGGGCCCAGAAGGAAAAGGAGAAGTCATGAGGGTGCAGACAGTGTATATCAAGCAGCAGCAGCAGCTTCAGTGACACTTACTGAGCGCTTACTTTGTACTAGGCACTGTTCTAAGTAATCCAATTAGATTATTTAACCCTCACATGACCCTATGAGGGAGGTATTATTATGATTCCCATTTTATAGATGAGGGAACAGAGGCCCAAGAACTGAGTTGAAAGAGTTAAAACGAACTGGTCTGGAGGAAATCATCGGGTTCTAAATGACACTGAGATGGTGTCAGGTGAGGACCCTTTGCTTGAATTCTTTGTGTGTTTGCTACATCCTCACAGGACCCATCAGTCCTCTAACAGCTGCCCGGAACTACCCCTCGTGGTAACCAAGACACATTGGTAAAGGGAACACAGCAACTCTAACCTGTGTACTCTTGAGGGGAAATAAAATTCTTTAAGGTAAAAATTGTGAGGGAGAAGAAGCAAGGGCTTTTCTGTTTTTATTAAAGAAGTAAAAGTCAACTAGCTCTGCTAAAGATTTCAAGGGTTGTTGCAACAAGAAGAAAACAGCGTAAGATGGAACGCTTACTTGTGCAGGAGACCTATCGGAATCAGTAAGAATGAATCGTGTTCAGGGGCTCAAGGTGGTGATCCCTAGGAACAAGATATTGTACTTGGATTGGCCATTGGTCATGGAGAGAGGAGAGCCATAGAAGGATGACGAGGCCCAAAATGTGTCCAGTAACAACTGGCCTTGCCTTGGGCCCTCTGGCTTTTTTAAAATTATGTTTACGGTTAGCGTTCAAAGAAGATGTTTCTCTCTGAGGTATAATTAGGTATGCACACAAACTGTCTTATGTATCATCCATAATACACACTTGTCTTGTTACCTGGATTACTCCTCATTAAAGACATAGTTTAAACGAAACTACATCTTCAAACTGGAAAGAATGCTCTTTGACTAAGTGAAGGAGCCTTTCTCTGAACCATTATCTCCAATTAGAAAGATGAGTGCCTTTGACAAAAGTGGGCCAGTGGTGGGCAAGGAGGGTGGCAGGCTCAGGCCAAGTAAATGGGGAACAACCCTAAAACGTTATTGAACACGGTGTTTTTGTTTGTTTTTACCCTTGGAGTAGAAGTAGGTTTAACGTAAATATGTCAAGCTAAGACTGTTTGTAGCAGGTATTTAATTGCTTACTGAACCTATATGCCAAAACGATTTATGGAAAATGCCCCCAAAACTGAAAAAATGAATTCCTATTTGAACCACTAATATCATCAGCATTTCCATTGTGTCAGCACACCTTTGTTGTGAGTGTGCATGCATATGTAATGAGTATGCGATTTTATATGTAATGTATGCATACATATATTGGTGTGTTGTTATTTTTACTGTTAAATTAGGTAGAAGAACAAATTTCCAAAATGAAACAGCTCAGGCAATTTTAGGAAAACAGTACATATATGAGAGACACTGACAGAACTTGGAAAAGCCTTAAATTGTAGTTCAAGAAAAATGCAAAAAAAAAAAATGAGGAATAGTACTGCTTCAGCATGTTAATGAGTATCTGAAGTAAAATATTTTTGAAACTTTCATTGTGGAAAATTTCAAGCATAAGCAAACATAGAGAAAGAAAATATAATCAATTTCTATATACCAATTACCAGCTTCAACAATGGTCAATTCATTGTCAAAATCGCGTCTTCTCTCTATCTCATCTACTCCACCCCAACTTCAGTGGCTTATGGTGAAGTCAACCCCAGGCCTCATATGAGTTCATCCACAAATGTTTCAGAACATATCTCCAAAAGCTAAATTTACATTTTTAAAAAAAACTTAGCAATGATCACACCTAAAAAAATTAGAGCTTCTTATAATACCTACTAAATGCTCACATTTCTTAACTCTCCCATAATTTTTAAAATTTTGTTTTTTTATAGCTGAGTGTCAGAATGACGCAAAGTATTTTTGTGTGACAATAACATATTATTGCATCTACTCACTCTGAGGGATTTGAGGTTAAATTTTGTTTTAGCAACAAATTGTGCTATTTACTTGGGTTGTATGAGAATTCATCATATACATCCCACATTTTCTGTCATTCTCTGAAAGTGTTTTTAAATATTTATTTATTTATTTGAGAGGGCGGGGGAGAGAAAAAGAGAGGGAGGGAGGGGGAGAGGGAGAGAGAGAATCCTAAGCAGGCTCCACATCCAGCGCAGAGCCCAATTCAGGGCTTGATCTCACAACCTTGAGATCATGACCTGAGCCAAAATTAAGAGTCAGACACTTAACTGACTGAGCCACCCAGGAGCCCCTGAAACTGTTTTTTTAAATAAAAGCTAGGTACTGGATGATATAATATTAGTCTTCTGTATGTCATCTATTTAAGTTGAGAAATGAAAATTGTCCTTGTTTTAGTAATTACAGGAACTATAAAGAACTGAAAAGCACTTTACATGATAGCAGCTCTCAGCCAACTGAGTGTATCGTTGATATACATTTTATAAGTGCTATAATCTCCAGCCATACTTCCCTCAAATTTCTCTATCAGAGATGTGGTAACACACCCGAGATTTGGGGGTTTATTGATATAAAAATCAATAAGCAATCGCTCTTTCAAATGGAATTTGAAGGATGCAATGCACAGTGATGCAAGGGCTGCAATTGAAATTGTGGTAACCTAGGGCAAAGGTGCCAACAATCCTATCCATTTTGCTATTTTATATTTCAGATACTGTTCCAATCATTAGTGTTACCAGGAGAAATTTTGGTTCTTAGACTGGGGAATCATGTAAAAACCAGTGCTATTTCTGGACAGAATGGAAAATGCAGAATCACAGTAAAACTACTCCAATTTAAGATTTGTAGGATAGATTTATGGTAGTGAAATTAACTTATTCCTTCTCTAATTTCCTCCCTTCTATTTGCTGGAAATTTGAGTTAGTCTCTCTCTCTCTCTCTCTCTCTCTCTCTCACACACACACACACACACACACACACACACACATACACACACAGCCCTGACACTTAAACTAAAATTTCAGATGATAGGAAATAATTAAGAAGATAGGCTATATTTAGTTACTACTTATTTCAGTGGGTATAATATGTCTTAACTGAATTAAAACACTTGCTTATTTCCATAAAATGTTTCTGAATCACTTGGGTATCCATAAAGGAAAAAAAAAAACTTAACTCTGACCTTATATCAGATTTTAAAAAATCAATTCCATGAATTGCAGCTCTAGGTGTAAAAAGCAAACAAATACAGCTTTTAGAGAAAAAGTAGAACTTCTTCCTGTCTTAAAAGTAGACAAAGACTTTGTAGGCAACCCCAAAAAGCACCAACAATACAAGAAAAATGACAGACGCTTTATGTTAAAATTAAAAACTTCTGTTTATGAGAAGATACCATTAAGACAGTGGGAGAAGGTTTTCATAATACATATATCCAACAACAGTTTTGTATCCAGAATATATAAGAACCCTTCAAGAAAAAGATGGACAATCCACCAGAATGGCTAAAATGAAACAGATGGGAAATATCAAGTGTTGGAAGTAGAGCAAATGCAACCCTCCTAAATGCTGGTAGGAGAGCAACATTGTAATAGCTGGAAGTCTATTTGGTAGTATCCATCAACTGTGATACAGCAATTCTACCAAATATATACCAAATAAAAATTTACCAAATAGAAATGGATACGCCTGTTCACCAAAACACAAGCACTGGAATGCCTATGAGCAGCACTGTCTGTAACAGCTCCAAACTGGAAACCATCCAAACACACATCAACAGTAGAATGGATAAATACACCGCAGTCTATCCATACAACAGAATGCTGCAGAGCACTGAGAACACACACATGACAACCACACGCGGCAATAATGGATGAATCTCATGAGCATAATTCTGAGTGAGGGAAGACGGGCACAACATCGTGCACACTGCGTGATGGTATTCATGTGAAAGCAGAAGGAATCCCTACTGTTAGAAATCAGGAACTTTGGGGGTTGGTCATCGTGGTGACTGCCAGGGGGCCCAGGGGGGCTTCTGCAAAGCTAGCAATATTCTGCTTTTTAATGTGGGTTCCTGGTTCAACAGGTATGTTCCGTTTTTAAAATTCACCAAGCTGTACACGTAAACATGCCCTTTTCTGCATGCATGTTGTTCTTTATTAAAAAGTTACAAAGGCAATTACTCAGCACACATGCTCCGTGTGCCTATGTGGTCTGATTCCCTTTAAAAGGTGAACGCATCATTGGCTCGGGTGATCCCGAATTTGCTCTCGGTTACTGAGTATCAGTGGCAGCCCCTGAGGTAAACCTTGAGTTTGAGGTGAACTCATATAGGTCATTAGTAATCCAAGCACTTACCAAATGCAGATTGTGTTTGCAGACATTTCTTTACCTCCTTAATTCATATTTCAAGGTTCCCACTAAAGGATATGGCTTTCCTGAGGCCTGCCTGTTGTCTTTAGCCCAAACTCACTGTCTGTTGTTCTGCACTTCCACGGTGCTCTGCTTGTACCTCTGTGACTAGGAAGTTTTAATTCGTTGTTTCTGCACCTACCTTATCAGTTAGATGGTTAGCTCCCTGAGGGCAAGTATCTTTCCTGTGTCACAGAGCACAGTGGCTTCTTCATATCAGATATGAAATAAATATTAGTTAGATTGCCTTTATTTTTTTGTCAAAGAGTTATTTATTTATTTATTTATTTATTTATTTATTTATTTATTTATTTCTTCATCTGAGAGAGACAGAGAGAGTGAGAGAGAAAGAACACGAGCAGGGTGAGGGGCGGAGGGAGAAGCAGACTCCCCCGCTGAGCAGGAAGCCGGGATGCTGGGCTCCATCCCAGGACCCTGGGATCACGACCTGAGCCGTAGGCAGACGCTTAACCGACTGAGCCACCCAGGCGCGCCTAGATTGCCTTTAGTACTCCAGATCTGTAGCCTTTTAAAGCTGGACATTATTAAAAATCAAACCTAAGCGTAACCTTTGGGTTTGCTGCTCTGTATTTTTTTAAAATAAGATTTGTAATCAAACTCCGGCACAATGTGTACTAGATAAACAAACAAGGCCCTAGAGATTCTGTGCCAGAGGTTCAGACAGGAGGAGGTTACGCTTTGCTTGTGTTGGTTGTGTTCCTGATGCTCTCCTTAAGAAATGCACAGACCAATACCATGAGTCAATAAGGAAGTCAGATGAAGGACCCCTGCCAAAATTGACATTTGCTGTAGGCATAACCAGATGACTCATTTTATTGACACAATCATGTCAAGAATTTATGACTTATTTATGAATGTCAGAATCCATGGAAGCAGGGGAGGCAGGAGATCAACAAATCGGTAGAAACATGGCTTAGCACACAAATTCATTTTCTTCTTCACAGCACATGCTTCTTAACTATTTGTTTAGTTCCTTATTATCTTGCATGAAACATCATGCTATCATATGGCAAGGGTCTGGAGTTAACTTATTTACCTTCAGGACAGATAAGAGATGAATTGTAAATTAAAGATAAGGAATTGGCCCGAAAAAAGGGGTGTAGCAAAATGAACATAAACTGAGCACTTTCTTGAAGTTTTTCACTCTCTGTTCAAATGACATTAAGAAATATTTATATAAATATCTATTAATCATCCAGCCAGCCAGCCAGCTACCTAGCTTTACTCTTAAATAATGACCTTGTTATCAAGAGAGTTCACTTAATTATTTCAGATCAAAAGAACCAAAAGGTGCACTCTGATAATTCTTATATTTTCCCTCTCTCTTTTGTATCATCTCGCCCTAAAGAATTCCTTAATAATAAATTCTTGTTAGATGCAAGCGTTTAAACTGTAACACCTAAAGGAAAATAGTTTTATACATTTTGCTTAATTTTACAGAGGAAACATAATTTAAAGTAAATGTGAAAATTCTTCAATGACCATAGAAGATTAAGCAGATGCTTTGCTGTTTTCCAAATGTGCCATAGTAACCCTGCCATTTAAATTGTTCTTCAATATAACTACACTGAGGAAGTTTTATGTGGCTTTCAGAATTTAAATGGATGTCACCTTTGATTTTCAAGGCTTTCATTTTTGTAGCCATAGCATAGGTTCTATAGTAGATGGTCCCAGGAATTTGCACAAGGGTGTACTCTTTGGCTCATTTAAACTCAGGGAGTCTCACTTTAAAATGTTATAAACAATCCTCCTCCTACAGACATACCATGAGGCTAAATGCCTCAGTAAAGGTTAACTGTTATAATTATGAGCCCTAAACTAAGCACTTTTGCGAGCCTTTGTCCAGTACACCATGAGTAGAAAGAACACAATCCTGGAAATAACATCCACTGAGAAGCATCAAGTTGAATTTGAGAGGTTTTGAAAATGAATGTTGTAGGACTGGTCACTAAATCAACTCATTCGTATATAAACCAGCTATACCATTGTTATTCATTGTACAACTGTACAACTCATCTCAGTTCTTAACAGGCTTATATTGTCTTATATCAACCAATATCTCATTAAGAACACTACTAAAACCGGAACAATTACATGAAACTAATTTTCTGAAAATGGAACACTTGCTGCATTTAAATACTGAAAAATGGAGAATTGCCCCATATGGGCAAATCCACACTTTTACTATCAGACATAAAATATAGATAACCATTTTTATTTTCTCATTCAGAATTTCTACTTATATGCATGGATAGCTCCTTTTTATTTTGCTATTGAAGATACATATATATTTTTAAGTTTATCAGCAGTAAGTTCCCATTTTAGCTGAAATATGTATCTATTAATGTCTGGTATGGGCTTTCATAGTGGCTCAATATTTAATGGGAACAAAAGGAAGTTTTAAAGGGGAAGATGTAAGTAAAAATGATTTTTTTAAAAGATTTTATTTATTTATTTGACAGAGAGAGAGAGAGAGAGAGAGCATACAAACAGGGGAAGCGGCAGGCAGAGGGAGACGGAGACTCCCCACCAAGCAAGGAGCCCAATGTGGGGATGTGGGGCTCCATCCCAGGACCCTGGGATCATGACCTGAGCCGAAGGCAGATGCTGAACCGACTGAGCCACCCAGGCATCCCTGTAAAAATGATTTTTTTTGGAGGAGTGGAGCAGAGAGAGGGAAACATTTCAGCTTCATAATTTCCTACCACCTTCATCTCTTTCATCATGTGCTTATTTGCCAGGTTGTCCTTAATTTCATTTATGTATTCATCTAAGTATAAGCAAAGACTAGATCCCAACTTCCTTGCCCACTTAAGGACTCCAGAAATTCTCCCCCTTTTCTCCTGCATCACTAATTTTTTTCTTTCTTCCAGATCATTTCTATCAGATAAAAACCCTCCTTTGAATCCACTTTCCTTTCCAGGTATTTCAATTCATCTCCTTGTGCCTTTTTGCTGTGAAACTGTGAGAATCTTCTACCCTAGACTGTCTTCAATTCCACTTCTTCCTTTCTCTTTGTGCCCACTACCTTCTCCCACTCCACCAGAACTGCCCATCTGGAGTCACTCAAATCCAATGGTGAGTTCTCAAGGCTTCATCTTCTTGACTTATTAGCATTATTTGATAAGTTCATCAGGTTTAATCAACCTTGAAATGCTTTCTTTCTTTTGGATTCCAGAGCCCTACAACTGACCCTTGAACAACACAGGTTTGAACTGCATGAGTCCACTTATATGCAGATTTTTTTTTTATAAATCCAGAATAGTACTATAAATATATTTCCTCTTCCTTATGATTTTCTTAATAACAGTTTCTTTTCTCTAGCTTACTTTATTATAAGAATACAATATATAATACACATCACATACAAAACATGTGTTTATCAACTGTTTATGTTATCGGTAAGGCATCCGGTCAACAGTAAGCCATCGGTGATTAAGTCTTTGGGGAGTCAATAGTTATACTTGGGTTTTCAACTTTGCGGGGGCTGGTGCACCAACCCTGTGTTGTTCAATGTTCAATTGTACGCTCTCCTGGTTTTCCTCTTATCTCATTGGCCACAACCTTCCAGTCTCTTGCGGGCTTTTACTATCCCCCAGACTTTTAATGTTGGAATGCCCAAGGGCTCAGACACCTTTGACCTCTTTTCTAATTAAACTGTTTTTGGTGAGCTCATCCAGCCATGGCCTTGATACCATCCATATGCTAATAACTCCCAAATTTATATCTCTAGCTCAAACTTCTTCCCTGAAATCTACCCAATTGTCAAATAGGCATTTAAAACTTAATGACCAAACCAATAAACTCCTGATCCTTCCCTCAAAATGTATTTTCCCCTCAGTCTTCTCCATTTTGGTTCCTGACAACCCCATTTTTTTTTTTTTTTAAACATATCTTCCAGTCATTCCCGATTCCTCTCTTTCTCTCAGGCCCCAGACTCACATTAGCAATTCTTGTTGGCGCCACCTTCAGAATATACCCACAACTGAACCGGTTCTTGTCACCTCCACAGCTCTCAACTGGTTAAGCCAATGTCATCTCTTGCCTGATTATTCCAATAGCTTCCTAGTTTCCTTGCCTCCACTCTTGTCCCTTTGGAGTCATTATCAATGCAGCAGTCGCATAGATCCTATTAAAACTTAAGTTAACTAACATCACTCCTTCGATAACCCTCTGCGGGCTTTCTATTCTACTCAGAGTAAAAATCAAAGTCATTTCAGTAGCTTACCAGGCCCTTCCTTCTGTCACCTCGCTGACCTTTTCTTCCACTACCTTTCCCTTACTCTCTCCTGTTCCCCTATTGGCCTCTTTGATGTTTCTTTAAAAGGAATCTGGGGGGAAAAAAAGGGACCTGCAGCTTGCTTTCACTTCATGACCTTTGTACTTGCTGTTTTCTCGGCTTGGAAAGCTCTTCCCCCAGAGAGCAGTAGGGCACCTCACCCTTCATGTCTTTACTTAAATGTCACCTTCTCAGAGAGTCCTTCCCTAACCACCTGATTCCAAATGTCAGACACATCGAACTCTTCCCTCCAGCACTTCTTCTTTTTTAAAAATTTTATTTTATTGTTATGTTACTCACCATACATTACATCATTAGTTTTTGATGTAGTGTTCCATGATTCCTTGTTTGCGTATAACACCCCGTGCTCCAGGCAGTACGTGCCCTCTTAATACCCGTCACCGGGCTAACCCATCCCCCCACCCCCTCCCCTCTAGAACCCTCCGTTTGTTCCTCAGAGTCCATAGTCTCTCATGGTTCGTCTCCCCCTTTGATTTCCCACCCTTCAGTTTTCCCTTCCTACTATCTTCTTTTTTTTTAACGTATAATGTATTATTTGTTTCAGAGGTACACTACACTGTTCTCCTTCTCTGTTTTATTTTTCTTCCCCATAGCACTTACTGCCTTCCAAAAGAATAATGCATACATAATATATAATTTCCTTACTTATTTTCCTTATTGTTTTACCTCTCACCAGTAGAACGTAAGCTCCAAGACAGCAGAAAGTTTGTCTGTTTCAGTCATTGATGTGTCCCTGGAGCCTAAGAGTATTTGGCACATACTAGGTACTCAATAAATATCTGTTGAGTGAAAAAGTCTCTTTAACTTCTCTGCTTTTCTCACTAGAATATAAGTTCCTTTGGGGCTGGGATCATGTCATATTCATCATTCTGTCTTGCAAGTTTAATATAGCATCTGGCAAAGAGTAGGTGGTCATTAATATTTGTTGAGGTGAGCTGTTGAATAAAAACACACTCTATACGATTCTTTGAGTATGCATTCCAAGATGGACAGACGGATGGTAGAGGACAACTTAGATGATACAGAGAAGAGACAGAGAAAGTCAGTTAACCAACACTTACATAAATATTAAATTTTACATTATGTACGAATGTAGGTAGGATTTAGGAAATAAACTGAGGCTAGGGAGGTTCTGGACTTCTACCATCAAGAGAGTAGGAGTAGGGAAATTAATCATAATCACCTGGGAATATTTGAGGTATTCAACGTTGCTACCTCTTCAGGAGAGCCACTAACATTTGTGGAATATTTATTATGTGCCAGACTTTTTGATGCAATTTCCAGTGGTGGCTCACTAGTGTTTTCTTGGCCCTTCAACCCTCTAGCTTCAGCCTGAATAATTGCATTTCTCTCTGTGGTGGCACTTTCTTATATAAAAGCACAATCATACAAGTTAATAATATTTTTTATTCTTGCCCTCCTTCCCTCCACCTTTTTCTCCTTAATGGAAAAATATTCATAAAAATAGGACAGTTGCTTTGGGAGTTTAGGTTGCTACATAAAATCCAGGATAAGTATTTTAAGTAGGCCCCTACAACGGAGGTAGTTTTAAACGGCCAAACCAGCGTTTTAAAGCAGCTCCTTTGGTACTAAAATTTTCACTAAAAGGAAAATGATAAGCATAAAATTTTGACCAGTGGTTACTCTGGAAGGTGGGAGGGACTTCCTAAATTATTGGAGACAATTTCTTAAGCTGGATGGTAAGTACAAGGGTGTTCATTTTGTTACTTTTTATAGATTTTTATGAAATTTGTACATTTTTATGAAATATTAAAAAAAGAAACTGCTCCCCTGGACCAAGACTCTTTTCAAACAATTATTTAAAGATCTTTAATGTACACTGGACTTCAACTCACCAAAGTCACTTCTATAGCATAAAAATTTTCCATGATAAAATAATTGTAAGAATTTCAGCACTCTATGAATGACTCTTATGTAAGAGCTATTCAACAATAGAGATTAAAATAGCTTCTTCTTGTGAAGTTATATACAGATTCATTTTGTTTATTTGTTTATCAGTTCAAACTCAAAATATTCTTCTCTTAACAACAACATCATTGGAATTCCAGCCAAGACAGAAAAAGTCTATTTAATGCAAGGAATTCTAGTGATGATACTCAGGCCTTCACCACTAAATGCAACTATAATTAGGTAAAAATAACATTCAGATCCAAATTAAGAAGACAATTAGCATAGAGGCAAAAGAAGATAGGATTACTGGGGAGCACAACCTAAGGTATAAACTTGTGGAATCACTATGTCATACATCTGAAACTATTCTAACACTGTGTGTCGACTATACTTTCATAAAAAAAAAAAAGAAGAAGAGGAAGAAAGGATTCTTGATCTTTGCATTCCTACAAGCTCTAGGCTTCAGCAGGGCAGGAGAGAAGCATCTGGCCCAGAATAGGTGTGTTATGAGAGTTTGGAGCCATGGCTGTCCAATAAAAATATGACGTAGACACCTTTTTATTTTAAATTTTTCTCGTAGCCACTTTACAAAAGAAACAGGTGAAATTCATGTTAATAATGTAGCTTATTTAACCCAACATATCCAAAGTATCATCATCTCAATAGGTAATTGATATAAAGATCATTAATGAGAGATTTTACATTATTTATCTCATAGTGAGTCTCTGAAATCTGGTTTGTATTTTATACCCAAAGAATGGAACTAGGTATCTTGAAACCTAATGTTACACAATTTGGGATGATGCCCTCTTTAAGAAAAAGACACCAGCTACTAATACAAAGTTAGGTGTGAAAGTGAGTATCAATTTAGAACGAGAAAAGACATCACAAGGAATTCCTGGAGATTTGAAGTTTCAGGTCTTTCTCTTTTGATATCACTTGGCAATTTACCAGACACACGTGTATAGAAATGATCCAGTGTAGCTTCTCTTCTCCGCCTTGAACACTACAACCCCTGGCACTCACAAAGGCCCATCTAAGTTAGGGTTTCTGAAGTGTGAGTTTCATTAGTGTTCAGGCTGAATTGTGTCTCCCTAAATGCATATGTTGAAGTCCGATCCCCTATTACCTGAGAACGATACCGTATTTGGAGAGGGGCCTTAAAAGAGGTGAGTTAAAATGAGGTTATTAGGGTAGGTCCTAATCCATTTGAATGGTGTCCTTGTGAGAAGAGGAGGGAATTCCAGAGGCACAAGTACACAGAGGTTAAGACTACGTGAGGACAAGACAGCAAGGAGACTGCAAGCCAAGGAGAGAGACCTCCGGCGAAACCAACTCTGCCGGCACCTTGGTCTTGGATTCCCAGCCTCCAGAACCAGGAGAAAATAAACTTCTGTTGTTCAAGCCGCCTAGCCTTTGTTATGCTAGCCAGAGCAACGAATACAATCAGCTTCTTGCTAAAACTTCTGCGGGGGGAATTTGTTCTTTCCTGTCTCGTCCCCTTGCTCAATAGCACCTTCTTCCTCCCTCTGTTCCAACTGAACCCGACTCCAGCCTTCTGCCTTTTAAAAAATTTTTTTATTGTTATGTTAATCACCATACCTTACATCATTAGTTTTTGATGTAGGGTTCCATGATTCATTGTTTGCGTATAACACCCAGTGCTCCATGCAGAACGTGCCCTCCTTAATACCCATCACCAGGCTGACCCATTCCCCCACCCCCTCCCCTCTAGGACCCTCAGTTTGTTTCTCAGAGTCCATCGTCTCTCATGGTTCATCTCCCCCTCCAACTTACTCCCCTTCATTCTTCCCCTCCTGCTATCTTCTTCTTCTTTTTCTTTGTTCTTAACATACGTTGCATTATTTGTTTCAGAAGTACAGATCTGTGATTCAACAGTCTTGCACAATTCACAGCGCTCACCATAGCACATACCCTCCCCACTGTCTATCACCCAGCCACCCCATCCCTCCCACCCCAGCCTTCTGCCTTCTTGAGGTCTTCCCTGTAGAAAGACCTTTGGGGCTCAGCACAAGTACTCTCACTGACCTGCATTCATTTGGCAAGTGAATATGAGTTTCCATGTGACTGCTCTTATATTATTATCATGTAGTATTACTTTTACTTTTCAACAGATAATATCTTCTCTGCCTCACTAGGTGAATCCTTTGAAGACTATCAGGGACCATATCTTTTATCAAATTTGAACATCAGAAACATTTCTTGAGTAATCCTTTTTGAATGAGGAGAGAGGAGTTCCCATTCAGGGCTGTAGGATGATTAAAAAAAAAGGGCTTTAAACACACACACACACACACACACACACACACACACACACACACACTTTTAAAAGGATAACCTTCGTCCTGCACTAGAAAAGAGAGAAGTGACATCACAACAGTGACGGCTGAAGTCCCTGGCTCCCTCCTGCCCATGGGTCAGAGGCATCGATCCTTGTTTCTGCCGTAGCCACCCATTCCTGGTTGTTGCCTTCTGTTTTTCTACTGCTTACACCAGAAACGGAAGTTCACAAGAATATCTTCCAAAAAGCTTTGGCCAGAACCAAAGGAAGTGAGTACATTCAGGGGATGAAAGGATGATTCAACCTCTTTGCATGCTTAATTCTTGGTATCCCTTCTGAAATTGCTGAAAAGAATGCCAACAAGTTGTAATTACCATGGTGCACCCTAGGAGGTGGACATCTGCCAGAACTCACTGGATTTCAACCAACAATCCGTTTTAAGTTAAGTCATTGAAGGAAATGAGCGTCTATTCTGGTCATCTATAGGGAATATCTGTGGCCCCTAAAAAGTCCACAAACATGCTTGATACACAGCTTCATAAAATCATGCTTCTTATCAGCATTTTTTTGTGCAGGCTTCAACGTACACTAAATATAGTAATTCATTGGTGAGTGGGTGACAGAGAGTGGCCAACACCTGGTCTCAGAATATGAGTAAACTTTCAAAGAGCTACCCACAGGGAAATGCGCACTTACTTTCTTAGTGAGAAAACATATCTGGGTTCAAAATATTTATCAAATGCCTTATTTTTCCAGGGAACCCAGGTCCTCGGTGTGGGGGCAGCAGGACATCCATCACCATCCTCAGGAAAGTGAGAGGACTGCTTTTGCCATCAGAACGGCTTCCAAGGCCCTCGTGCCAATTGCCGTGCGGAATGATTCATCAGCTTCAGAAACTTCCTTGGGAGCTGAGTGGGCAGTCATGAATCATCTCTCGCCCTTTGCACATATCATTACTGATCTCCTTGGAATATTATATGAAAATAATACCTTGCATTTTTGTGAAGAATGCTTTTCCTGATGGCATCAGACATCGGGACTGGAGTAAAATCAGGCCCTGGTGAACTGTGTACACTGGGACTGGATATGTTCCAAAAACATTTGCAAATGCTGTTTTGAGTCTGAGTCAACACACCTGATCTGCAAGGCTGTCACAGGCAGAGGCCAGTGGTGCTGGCAAAAGCTCAAGGACACCGTTTTGGGGATTAAAAAGAAACGATGAATTTGATCCCCTTCATAGTCAACTTGAAGGGGCATTGTACACTTGAATTATCCTGTTTTGTTATAGATAAGAATGTAATCCTAGGAAAATCAACCTTTCCTTAAAAAAACATGGTGCACATACACTGAGAAAAACACTGAGTGTGCTTTTCCCCTCTGATACAGCGATTTCTCATTTGCTTGGTCAGATCTGACATCGTAATAGTTTATCATGGGGGA
This sequence comes from Eumetopias jubatus, assembly GCF_037043125.1. NCBI lineage: Eukaryota > Metazoa > Chordata > Mammalia > Carnivora > Otariidae > Eumetopias > Eumetopias jubatus. The sequence goes on along the minus strand of NW_028274808.1, from coordinate 25,447,995 downwards.
AGGAATAGCTAGAACCTCAAAATCTTTGGGTTCTAATCCCAAACTTATCACCAATCTGCCGAGTAGTTTTGGAGTTACCTGGACACCCTGAGATACCCACTGAAGTCGACTAACGTATTTTGTCAGCAACTGGAGATAGCAGTCATTGTGTCGCAAAATCAAAAGCAGATGTGATGTCTCATCAAACATATTCTTACAAGTAGCACCAGCTGCAGTGGCAGTGTTGAGCCTTCATATATAAATAAACAGCTCCTGACAATGGCGAACAATCCAGTTGATGTGACTGTGAATGCAGCTTGTTGTTCCTGGAACCATGTTCTATGAAGAACAGTTGATGGAAATAAGGATACTTAAATTTGTAGGAAAGAAGATTCAGAGAAAAATCTAATAGTGTCTCTTTCTAGCAGTAGGGCCTCTGTGAAGAAGGAGAATTAAACTTGTTTCTCCTTGTGCAACCTCAGAGTATAGAATACAAAGTACAGAATAGCAGAAGACACGTGAAAACAGATTTCAGACCCACTCAGAGGACTATTTTCTAACAGCTCCTTAGAGATGATACCCATTATCACAATGCCCTTCCTTGGAGGTGTCCAAGGAAAGAGATCTCATTTACATAAATGAAAACACACAAGCGTACGTACACACACACACACACACACACACACACACACACACACACACACACACACGGATGGGAAGAAGACATATCAACCCATGAGCATTGTTGCCTCTGGATGGGGAGAGGAGAAAGGGACTAGAGTGGTGTTGAAAAGGACAACTTTGTCCTCAATATTTTATTTCTTTTGTAAAACAATGATAGCACAAAGGATAAAACGTCCACATTTGTCAATTCTGGATGCAGGATGCAAGGATGTTTGTTATATTATTCTTTTGTATTTTTCTGTATTAAAAAAATTGCTCTCTCCTCTCAAACAAAACACCAAGCTTTACCATATTGCCTTTGTTTTTCTCATTTCAACAGCCACCAATGTAAACTATATTGTCCATTATTGCTGATCCACAGACTATTATTTGGGGGATAGATGACTATTCATTTATCAACTGTATCCTACAGGCTTACAATGGGCTGTGTACCATGTTCATGCTTCCTTCCATCCTGTGATTCTGTGGTTCTACAATTCTTAATTTTCAAGATACTCTTTTTACAGTTTCTTTCAGATTATATATTTCCTCTGAAAACAGAAAGAAACTCTTTTTTTTTAAAGATTTTATTTATTTATTTATTTGAGAGAGAGAATGAGATAGAGAGAGAGCATGAGAGGAGGGAGGGTCAGAGGGAGAAGCAGACTCCCCGCTGAGCAGGGAGCCCGATGTGGGACTCGATCCCGGGACTCCAGGATCATGACCTGAGCCGAAGGCAGTCACTTAACCAACTGAGCCACCCAGGCGCCCCAGAAAGAAACTCTTATTCAGCAATCCGTTGGTAATCTGTGCTGATTATCCTTTGGGGCTAAGAGAACTTCTCCCTATTTCACAGTCATGGTATACTACTATGTGACATCACATACCTAATATCAAAATATCCTTAAGTACTTCTTTAAGTGAAGTCACCTATAATCATGGCTTGAAATGAGCTGGGAATATTTCTAGTGATGGGGATGTTTGGTAGAGGGGGCACAGGTGGGACTTTAATTTGATTTCACTTCTTCAGAGAAGTTAAAAACCATTCCAAAATTTCCTCCAATTTGTTTTTTCTCTACTTGGTCTTTCTTTACATCTCCTTTCAAAGTATCTGGCCTATGACATATACCAAGTAGTCGTTTTTTTTTTGATGGATGGATGGGTACCTATAAAATACTTCAGTTCCTGTTTTTATCTATTTCATACTTTTTATCTAATTCTGGAAATAGTTTCTAACCTAGGGTCCAAGGGCATCTAGTGGAGTAAAGAGTGATGTGTCACTGAGCCATCTGTAACGTTTCAGAAAGCTTCAAGAAATCTGACTGAAAGTATCCAACTTATTTGAATGCAATTATAACTACACAGTTTGCTATCGGTTAGCTATCATAAGCTGACTAGAGTCCCTAATTGGTAGGTATTTAAACCATTGATTTATTTTTTAAAAAAGGAGTGATTTTTAAAAAAGTGAGATTGAAGAAAAAAAGATTTCAAGAAAATAAAAGATCTTCTGGAAGCTAACGTTAGTCCTGGAAGAGATTCATAATCAGGAACATGGTCTGAGCTAATAATCAGTTTTTAATGTAGTGTTGGCAAAGGGACAAAGCAAAAAAAAAGTTCACACTCTGAACTGACACCAGTAATTCTCTCGTGTTCATAGTTTGCCCGTTTGTTTTGAACTGCACCACTTAGAAAGGCAAAGTGGAGATGTTGCCCTGGTTCTTGAGGTTACCTCTCCCAATATATCAGGAACTCAGACAAAGTTGCAACTCCTTGGCCTGGCATTTCGATCATGAAGTTCAAGCAACATTTACAACTAATAGCGATTTATAGCTTTGAATGGACTTTCACATATAAACTCATCTTAATCACTGATCTCCAAACATGATATTTTTTTTCCTTATGCCTTTGAATACGCTGACTAGCAAATTTCTCCTCATTCCTTAGAACAACACTTGAAACGTCACTTCCCTTAGGGATCATTTCTTCCTGCTCTGATAGTCCAGACTTTTTATTGACTTCTCTTTGTTCTTATTGCATTGTATATGTACTTTTATTAAATCATTCTTATTTTATATTAAAGGTTATTCATATTTTACATTAAAATTATTTTCATATATGCCTTCCACACAAGACAGTGAAGAGAGGATGTTACTTCTATGTGTTCATGAGTGATAACATAGAGGTCGGAGAAATGGGTAAAAAAGCAAATCATGGAGCTGATAGGTTTTAGAGACTGGGCTTGAAACCGGGTCTTCTGTCCCCAGCTCATGCTTTTTCCATTCTACATCACCACTTTTTGAAGCTATGATGTTCAATTTTGCTGACTATTATAAGTATCACCATGTTTTTGTTTATTAAATTTGTGGCAATTAAACGTTTTAAGAGAAGTAACAATGACCCTAACAGCCTGCATTGACTGAGTGCTTATAATCGGCCCAGCAATGTTCTAAGAGATTTAGACATATCAATTCATTTAGTTCTCATAAAAATCCTACAAGATTATTAATAATTGCAAATTATTATCTTTCTCTTATAGATAAGGAAACTGAGGTGCTGAATGGTTACATAATTTGCTTGAAGTCACCCAACTGAAGAGTGGCAGAACTGTGACTCATACAGAGGTAGTCTGGCTTTGGAATTCATATTCATAATGAAAGTAGACTGAAACACTGATGTTTTCTCTCCTCAGTGGAATTTTGGACATGAACACTGTCTACAAGATTGGCTTCCATTTTGACACTGTGCAGACCATGGGACCAAGGTTTGGCTGTGGTTCTCCGTTTCTAGCCTCAACTATAATTACAGAGCACAGAAGATAGATGGAATTGATTCAGATGATTGAATACATTGGATTTCATGTGGATAGCCATTATGAAACAAGTAGGGTTTTTATTTTGGGTCCCCCCCCAACTTTTCAAATAATAAAGCAAACTGACAATCGAGGGAAAAAAAGAAAAAAGAAAACAAATCCAAACAACCTGTTTTTGATTTGTCTGGGACTTCATTCAAGGTTATAGGCAGCATTCAGAATTGCATTTCAGAGTGTTCAAAGCAGCACTCTCCTTTGAAATAACTTTGATATGAAAAAATAAAATCGTAAAATATGTAATGTCAAGCTATGTTAAGAACTTTTCACATGTGGAACAATAAAGAAGGAAACAAAAATATTCATTACAGTTTACATTGTAAAGACCACCTGAGTATAAAACCCAGATAAAATCAAAATAAAGTCATGAACAAGAACAAGTGCCTCGTAAATATTTTATGCCTTGTGATAATAATCAAGAACTTCATTAAGAAAGTATATTTAAGGTGATATTTAACAACTATAAGAACTCGAAAATGACCTGAGAATGTGTCTAAGGAAAAATTTCTAATTCCTAATATATTAGGTTAAAATTCAGTCACTATTATAGTTATTTAAATCCTATTGTAGTCTAGCAATTTAGAAGGAAAACAATTTATGCCACATTTTGGTCTCTAAAATATCTAGAATACATTCTGAACATACTTGTCTATAGTTCTACACAACTAACCTACTTGTTCCCAAGAGTTTGCCTAAAATACATCTCGAATGCTGTATATGAAGTATTTCTGAACATGGGCCAAATGACTTGGGTCTTTATTTTCCAGACCTTAAATTACCTTCCTTCTTTTATTCATATTTCCTAACCTGCTTGTCACATTCACGTCTCTTTGGGCTTCTTCTTCGTTTCACTCCTTATTCATCCATCCATCCATCCATCCATCCATTCAACATTCATTTCATTTCCAACACCATGACTTTACTCTTATCAAACCAGATGCTTCTCCCTTTTAACACATTACATTTCTTCTCTTTTTCAAGGAAAGCTTGAGATTTTAGTTTTAGAGTCAGTCTTTCATGAAAAATTAATGGGAAAGTGGAATTCACTCTTTTTCATCTCCTGAACACTCACCAAACACACTTTATCCTTCTTTGTCCTTTTTTAAACCAAAAATGGTGGTGACATCATAGTATTTAGGTTGTATTTACTTACATGTTGTTCAGTTACTAGTTTCTATGGTTTCCATTTTGGGTTATAAGTTATTAGAGGTAACTTAGCATCCAGTGTCAATAATCACCATCTTACTTTTAAAATTTTTATTTGGATGATTTTTTTTCAAACAATACCGGGGCTCTCCTCAGTCAAGATAGTGAATAGGGAATTCACTATGAGGAATTCACTATTAGAAACAGGGGAGGGAAATAAAGGTGACAAGGAGTGTCTAGATTCCTTCTGTTAGTTTTGGAATTGTGTTGGGGATTTGTGTTTCTAACTTTGGACTATTCCTGAAAGTGAAATGAAGATTGAAGTTTCTCTGAAAAGGAAGAAGTTGAACAAAGCTGGAGGTTGTGTATGGTCCTGTCTAAATGATTAGTCAGCTGTATGTGAACAAAAGTGACATGATAGAGTGGGCTGGGGTCTTATCCTCTCTTCTTGCCGGTTTTATTCTAAGAATATCTTTTCCCTCCATCTGTACCAGTTGTAAACACAGGCTCTTACTTTTTAAGGCAAGTGTTCCTCAGGGTTATAGGCAGAAGAGGAAATTCCTTTTTTTTTTTTTTAGGATTTTTAAAAATTTTTTATTGTTATGTTAATCACCATATATTACATCATTAGTTTTTGATGTAGTGTTCCATGATTCATTGTTTGTGCATAACACCCAGTGCTCCACGCAGAGTGTGCCCTCTTTAATACCCATCACCAGGCTAACCCATCCCCCTACCCTCCTCCCCTCTAGGAGGAAATTCCTTTTAAAATAGCTTCGGGATAGGACTCTTGTCCCTTACATGAAATAAACCTTTTGGGAAACAAAATAGAATGGATGGGAAATAACATGATAAGAAAACAACCGTAGTTTTGTGTGAATTTTAAGGCCTATCTCTGCACTGGGGGAGTTGTTAATGGTTTACTCATTTCCCTGACTCTGCTATTACCCTAAAGCGAGACTCCATTACAAGTCTTGCACATACTCATAAGCATTATTAACTTCTTGGGTCTTTGATGTGTTTTTGGTCAACAGAATCATTGTAGTACGCCTATCATGGGAACGGCTTTGAAGAGAGTCTTGAGGCTTGGAGGGGCAAAAATGCTCAGGGGGAAGAGATTCCTATTAAGGAAAATATTGCGGTAAAGCTAGAAAAAATTCCAAAGTCTTCATTTGGTGTAGTAAATTTCAAGGATTAGGACAAATGGACCCATGGACTAATAAATTCTGCTGTGTGAGCTAACATATAGGGTCTGTGTGGGCCAGGAGGTTGGAAAACAAAACCTGTGGATAGTGCTAACCTCTGACATGAGTGCATGTCTTTACAAAGCTCACTTACTTTCAGTTATTTGAAGGTCAAGGTAATGAGAACCCCTCACATAGGTTAAGGTTAAATACACTATTTCCCTCAGACTTTTAAAGATAGTTTTAGTATTCTGTTGATCAGTATTGATATCGGTAAAGCTCAAATTCCACATTAAAAAAAACTTTCTACACAGAAATAAATGACTGTAGATGTAGATAGTTTCAGGCTAAGTTCAGCTCTTTTACCCATGAATATATATATATTCATATATATATATATAATCTCCTCACAGGTTTTCAAAGCAATAAAATATTTTATTAAGCTAAAGTCATGGTTATTTCAGTTCAGTATGAGTAGGATACTTTACAAATGAAATAAATCACTGGCAAAAGAATGCTGCACTTTAATCATCTGAAAACATAACATCTTTTTAAATGGTCACTAGATGTTTTGCTGATTTCACCAATTACTTGTCACACGTTGGCTGGAAATTCTGAACCATTCCATTCATTTATTAACTCAGCCAGGGAACTGTTTTTAAAATTTTATGAGAATGTTTGTGGTCAAATTCCTTCATTGCCTTTACATATGACTAAGTGGACAGAACACTTTTCAATTGGTTAATGGTACAAGCACCTGCCTTGTATTTTGCACTGTAACCATAACTATGATGCTAATTGGCTTGCTTTTTAGCACCTTCTTGATCATACTGCCTGAATTTGGCCAGTCTTGCAATGGAGCATTTTGTGATCACATGTAAAAATGAAACTGTTATAGACCAGATGGCATTATTGGGTGGTCACACTAGAAAAAACAAACTGCACTGCAAGTTTTAATTGTAGTTAGGAAAATAGAGATCATTTCAGTCTGCAGTGTGGTCTAATATACATCATTTGCACCTCTAAGAGTAGCTAAGACTCATTCTAAGGCAACGGCCCTGAAAGACCCAGTTTTGCACCCCAGTGAGTATGCAAGAGGATCCTTGGGGTCTGGGCAGAAAATATGATAACTTCTATTTATAGTTTTTTATTAACAGAAAATGACATTAGGCATTGCTAATATTTATTTAGTATGTAGACTGACACTGATTTCCACCTTTATTCCGCATGTTATGTCTACTGTGGGAGGATTGTGAATTTCATGGCTTGGGTGGGTTGATAGTCTTTGGTACTCATTTGCTTTTAGAATATACAAGTAGGTTTCAATTTACCTGTGGGTAAACACTGGTAAACTTAAGGGATCTAAAAGACTTACCGCGTTTGAAAGAAATTTGACTGAAAACAACGCTGTTGAGTTCATACAAAGTGAAGAGAAAGAAGTTGATATTTCTTCAACTCCTAATACGAACTCTTAATGTGTTGACAGTCTAATCAGATTTGGAAAAATGTCCGCCTCCATCCCCCTGGCCATGAAATTATCAAAAGGATTATGAAAATATTAACATACATTCACTATTTTTCAGAGCGAAGTTTGACCTGGGGGAAAAATGTACCTTGAGGTATCAGATAAGGATAGAACAAGGTCATCATGATTAGCAAGAAATTTTAAGCCTACACATCCAAAACAGTCTCTTGATTTCTTCTGTGATGTATGGCTATGTGATACTCAACCTAATGTTTAATGCTAAAAGTTTAGAAGCCACACTTGAAAAATTTCACTCATGACTTAAAGTTACATTAAGGAAACACCTGTTCTTCATGCCAAGATAAAAAATGGCTAAAAGAATCCTTGAAAAACAATATGATGTCAAGCTACAATACATTCTTTTAATAGTAAACACTGGTAGCAAATGCAAAGGAAACATCATTAAAGATTGAAGAAACAAGTTTTGTAACAAATTATGTAGTGTAAGAGTTTTGGTAGGTATAGTTCAATGAAAGCACAGATGTTTCTAATAGGTCTCAGACTATAATATTTGCTAAATTTTGTTTCAGTGATGGAATATAAATGATTACCTTCCCACTTTTATTATGAGTCACTAAAGGAAAGAAAAACCAATGAGGTGATATTCTCAATAAATGCCTCTTTCAATAAAAATAATATTCTGCAGAAAAACTATTAATTTGACCACAGAAAGAATTCTAGGCTAAGTTTATAGAGACAACATTGGAAAATTAATAGATGAGGTATTTTAGCAAATAAGTCAAAGCCAAAAGTGCACAAAATGCTACAGGTCCACATGGATATTCTAATATTTTAATTTAAAAACTAATAAACTATAGTGAGTTCTTCACCATATTTGAAATGAGGTAGGAAGTGACCAAACCATTTATCATACAGTGACTTACTGGTTATCCCATTGAAAAGAACCTGAACCTGAAGATGAGTTACTCATTTCTCTTTAACAAAAAAACAAATACTTCAAATTTGCTGACATTTCTGTGATGACAAGTAGCTGTCACTATTACGTTAACTGAGCATACATTTTTCAAAAGTCTATATATAATGTGTTTCTCCAAGATAAAGGTGTCATTTGAACAATGGGTGAGGAAGCAACTGCTTTAGAAGACAAATAACAACTTGTGTTATGTACAAAGCATTCTTAAAATATTTTGGAAATGTGCACATTGTTATATGAATTTGTTATTGAAAATGATGTGTATGTACCACCTATTAAAACTCCCATAGGTAACATTAAAAATTTTAATACAGTTTTCTCACCAGCTAAATTTTTTTCTAAATGAAGAGCTTCAGTAATTTCAAAACATACATGTTAAAAATATAAAAAATGCAGTTTCGCATTTGTATCCAAGACATTATAGGAGAGATTTATTAGTAAAATTTCAGCAGAATCCCTTGCATGACTGTTAGACTGGATGGAAAATTTTCTATCATGACTTATTTAAAAAGTTGCATTTTTTCAATATCAAGTTACACATCTTTTTCTCTCCTGATGGCCTTTAAAATCAAGTATTGAAATAAACTGAATTTTGAATCATGATGCCACCTCTTGTTAAAGATTTAAAAGGCAATTTGAAGCATATTCTGTCATGATTCTGTCTCTGAAGATTATTAATAACATTTATAGGAAACCAAAATATTTTGGGGCAGCACTACTAAAAAGTAAAATAAAATCAACCTTAAAAATAGACCTCTTTCATGTTTGCTTTACATATTAATATAGAATTACACGTAAATGATTTAGAGAAGGGGTTCTTAACTGGGACACTTTGGCCCCCAAGGGGGTATCTGGCAGTGTCTAGAGATGTTTTCAGCCCCTGCAACAGGGAAAGGTACTGATGACATGTAGCTGGTAGAGGCTGGGGATGCTGCTTAACATCCTATAATGCACAGGACAGCCCCCATGACAAGTTATCTGGTCCCAAATGCCAACAGTGCAGAGGGTTAGAAACGCTGTTTGGAGATATATGAATGATTTTTTAAAAATTTTATTTTATTTAAATTCAATTAATTAACATATGGTGTATTACTAGTTTCAGAGGTAGAGTTCAGTGATTCATCGGTCTTATATAAAACACCCAGGGCTCATTACATCACGTGCCCTCCTTAATGCCCATCACCCATCCCCCCACCCCACCTCCCCTCCAGCAACCCTCAGTTTGTTTCCTACAGTTAGGAATTTCTCCTTCTCTGCTTTCGTCTTGTTTTATTTTTCCCTCCCTTCCCCTATGATCCTCTGTTTTGTTTCTTATGTTCCACATATGAGTGAAATCATATGATAATTAGCTTTCTTTGATTGACTTATTTTACTTAGCATAATACCCTCTAGTTCCATCCACGACGTTGCAAATGGTAAGATTTCATTTTTTTTGATGGCTGAGTAATATTCCATTGTGTGTGTATACACACACACAAGTATATACACAAACACACACACACACACACCACATCTTTTTTTTTTTAAAGATTATATTTATTTATTTGAGAGAGAGAATGAGAGAGAGAGAGAGAGAGCATGAGGGGGGGGAGGGTCAGAGGGAGAAGCAGACTCCCCGCTGAGCAGGGAGTCCGATGTGGGACTCGATCCCGGGACTCCAGGATCATGACCTGAGCCGAAGGCAGTCGCTTAACCAACTGAGCCACCCAGGCGCCCACATACACATCTTTATCCATTCATCTGTCAGACATTTGGGCTCTTTCCATAGTTTGGCTATTGTGGACATTAGCCATTGTGGGCTGCTATAAACACTGGGGTGCAGATGCCCCTTTGGATCACTATGTTTGTATCTTTTGGGTAAATACCTAGTGGTGCAATTGCTGGGTCATAGGGTAGCTCTATTTTTAACTTTTGAGGAACCTCCATACTGCTTCCCAGAGTGGCTGCACCAGCTTGCGTTCCCACCAACAGTGTAAGAATGTTAATATACATAATATGTAGTGTACACAAAAATATTTTACTCGTGTGTATTCGATTTAAAAAGTTTGGAGACTACTGTAAGTTATGACTTCTGAGAAGTTAAATTATCAGTTGATATGCTATTTGGTTCAAGGTGCAAAGTATTTGGTATTTTGCACAATATCTTTTGAGCTGTTTTGTTGTTTTTCTAAAGTACCTAAATGTTTAAAACGAAGTTAGATTTGTACCTCTGAAACAAATAATACATTATATGTTAAGAAAAAAAAAAGAAGGGGCGCCTGGGTGGCTCAGATGGTTAAGCGTCTGCCTTCGGCTCAGGTCATGATCCCAGGGTCATGGGATCGAGCCCCACACTGGGCTCCTGGCTCAGCAAGGAGCCTGCTTCTCCCTCTGCCTCTCTCCCTGCTCATGCTTTCTCTCTCTGTATCTCTGTGTCTCAAATGAATAAATAAAATCTTAAAAAAAAAAGAAAAAAGAAGATAGCAGGAAGGGAAAAATGAAGGGGGGGGGATTGGAGGGGGAGACAAACACCATGAAAGACTATGGACTCTGTGAAACAAACTGAGGGTTCCAGAGGGAAGGGGGTGGGGGGATGGGTTAGCCCGGTGATGGGTATTAAAGAGGGCACGTTCTGCATGGAGCACTGGGTGTTATATGCAAACAATGAATCATGGAACACTACATCAAAAACTAATGATGTAATGTATGGTGATTAACATAACATTATAAAAAAACAAAGTTAGATTTTCATAAGGTCATATATACATTTGCATGCAGAATTCAAGAGATTTAATCTCAAAGTACGGGTACTACAATGAATTTCATAAAACTTATTCATATCTTATCACCTATGGTTTCTAGGCAGAGAAGGACTGAATTTAGAAACACAGCTAGAGATCTTTGTTATCAAGAGTCCTCCTGGTCCCTCTTCCGGTCAGTCTTCAAAAGACCATTGTGAAGATAAACACAATTTTTAGTACTTATCAATCACTTTTTTTTCAGTAAAAGAATATTAAATCTTACAAAAACGTTTCAGATTCATAGTTTCAGTTTTAAAAAGCTAGTACAATTAGTTTTCCTGTCTTCAGTGCATGATTTTGGGATTAAAATTGCCCAGACGTACAGTGATGACTCTCTAAATTTAGATTCTTCTTATCTGATATTCTATCAAATTTCTGCTTCCTTGCTACAGTGTTCAAAGTTTCAGATCAATCATGAGTCATGACTTTGGAATAGAGATTTAGGGACTGAGTTACAAAATTAAAACAGCAATGGACATATGAATATAGACTCACACACATGCACACACACACACACACACACACACATCCATTTTAGTATGCCTAATAAAAATACAAAGAAGCAAGATAGTTTTATAAGTATTTCCTTAAAAACCTGGAGGAGTTGATGATGGGGGAAGATCATAAAAACCTATCAAAAAAGAAAAACTAATTGTCTAATATTCATTATTCGGAGCTGAAGTTGTGAGAATCCCATTTATATGGTTTGTATTAATTATATTTCATATAATATCTTACTTTGATGTTAAGGAATATAAGCAATGTTAAAGAATATGAAAATAAAAAGAATGTTAAGGGTCACTGAGGACTTCTATTCTTCTAATTATTTTTTCTAAAGCCTGTAAATTCTAAAGAGAAAATACTCCCTTGGGAAAAAAAAATGTTTTGGGAGGTAGTGCGGGGGCTGGGAACTACCTGTTTAGGAAGGCTCTGACTTTTTATTTGATATATATTAATGTATGTGTGTATATCTGTGAATAGTCAGTCCTTTCTAGAGATATCTGTAGAATATCTACGAAGAGTACCTAAAGTTTTTTATGAGTGCATGCAGTCTTAATTTCCACAATTGTATATAATTTCCCCCCAAATTATATATAAATTTATATATAAAAATTGTATATCAAAAACTAATGATGTAATGTATGGTGATTAACATAACAATAAAAAATTTAAAGAAAAAAAATTGTATATAATTTCCCCCTAGTCCTTCAGGAGAGTTACTGAATATGCAACTGTAAGTAGAGGACAATAAAGTCATGATGAGATATAGATGTTGGGTAGTTGGCTAAACTAACTCAAGAGCTAGATGACTTCTGCCCAGTAGGCTCTCTGACAACAAAATTAAAGGTTATTTGAGATTATATAATATGCTACTGCTCAGAGAAATACCGTAGAAGAAGATAGAAAAAAAATAACAAAATCCTATAAATGTTAAATATGGGGATGGGAAGTCCAAGGCAATGAATTAAAATCAATTATGGGCTTTCAAATGCAAAGATTACAGTTGATACATTTTAGTGTGTTTTGCGGGGTAGAGGGTAGGGAGGAAATGTGTGTGTGTGTGTGTGTGTGTGTGTGTGTGTGTGTGTGTGTTTCTTCCTTTCAAGTTTCTATAGTTAAATGCTACAGGAAGAGTAAGGAAGGAAGAGCAAACTTGTTGCCCATCTGTCATTATTGATTGCTCGCTAATTTCTTGCCTTTATTTTCTTTTTAAAAGCAGTTAACAAAACACAGCATATTCCCACATTTCTCTCCTGTTCCTCTGTCCTAAGCAAATGTCCCTCACCCCCATGCTGGCTACTTTTACATATTGTTTTAGTAATACAAAAATATTCATTAAAGAAGCAGTTTAAAGGTTACAGCACTGAAATCTGTCAACAGGATTATATTATTTAATGGAGGCAAAACGTTAAAAGAATAAATAAATCAAAATACACTAAGCCTGCTAATAAATTATAAGGGACATAAGGTGAGCAGAAATAACAGGTTTTGATCTAAGATAGAGATCCATATTTCAAAACCATTTCTGCAAATTCATTTGCCATGTTAAAGCAGTTTTGGAAATGCTCTTTCTCTGACTTTTGGAAAGAAGGAAACTGATAACCTTGATATTGCAAGGCAGATGGTCCTCATTTGTTATTTGGTACCAGGTTGTTCAATAGAATCATTTTAAGTTTTCCACCTTTTAGTGGTTTGGTAGTTAAACATGTATTTTGACATCTTTTGAATAAATTGGTTTATGCCTTCATTATTTTCAAAATGATAACTACATAAAGCATTTGTCATTCTTGCTGCTTTTAAATCTTTCTCTAGTCTGAAGATCTGCATATAGGCTTAAGTAATCTATTTATTCTAGGTCATTTCATCTGTAGGAATATAATAGTACTTTGCAATGAATGGAGTCTTAGCTTTCTCATTCTTACAGACTTATAACTACCAAGCAAAAAATAGTGAAGGGGGAGGGAGGGGGTTCTAGAGGGGAGGGGGGTGGGGGGATGGGTTAGCCTGGTGATGGGTAGTAAAGAGGGCACGTTCTGCGTGGAGCACCGGGTGTTATGCACAAACAAGGAATCATGGAACACTACATCCAAAACTAATGACGTAATGTATGGTGATTAACATAACAATAAAAAATTAAAAAAATCTTTAAAAAATAAAAAAATAAAAGAACACAACACTAAAAAAATAGTGAAGGGGATACAAGGTAAGAGAAAGAGAGCAATATCTTCTTCAGGGAACTTTTAAGGTAAATATTGATCTGTTTTCTAAAACTCATTGTGAGCTACTATATTAGTTATCAACAAATACTAGTCATGTTCCCTCTGCCTGTTAGATAATAGAATAATACCGCATCACGATTGGTAGGGAAATGTCAATTTCTTTTTTCTAGTTCCTTGTAACTGAAACTATTAGTTACAGCATGATAGCTATATAACAGAAATAAAAAGGTAGGCTGGCATTAAAAAGAAAAGAAAGGAAAAGAAAACAAAAGAAACCCCTACACCGAGGAGTCCGTTGTTTTTCGGTATAGCTACATGAAGTCTCCATACATAAAATGATCCTATGTGTTGTGTATATCAGCATTCTAGAAGGGAAACCTAATAGACCAGACACATTGTGTGTTGCCAACTAAAGCTGACCAACAGTGAGGTTGCGTAAATCATAACCAGGACTTTAACACAGCACAGAAAAGCCATTCCTACAAACCACTGGGACCATGCCTCATACCCAAGAGACAGCCAGTGACTCCGGTTTAAACAACCTGCAGTATAAATACGTAAACACTTTATGGAGAATTTAAATTAATATTACAAAGACCTCCATCTCTGCTGAATGACAGAATAAATGGCATTCTTTTTATTTTGTTCATATAAGATGACCAGCCACGCCGACCTCCCAAGCTTCCAGAGTTGCCTCTATCCCTGTCTGTAACCTGATGCTGCCCTAGACCTGCCGTGGTTCTTGTGTCTCTGGGGCCTGCCACAGCTTGATATGAATGACTGATTGAATGAATGAATGAATGAATGAATGAATCCATGTTTGCTGTCTTCCTACGACCATATTTTCTGCTTGTATTGGTTTATGAGTATTTGGCTTTGGTATTGCTTTTGGCGCTCATTTTACAAAAGAAGACTGCTTTAAGGAAATGTTCATTATAATGTGATGTTTTAATGTCAAAAAATACTATCAGAGAAAGAGGAAACGGATGAAAAGTGATTGCCTGGTTTTAATGATGGACAGCACTTATGGTATTATTGACGGCGCTTATGTTTTCTCAAGTAGCTTTCTCAGAATAGTTTCAAGAACTTCAAACATGCCTTTCATCCTTGTGTTATCTCTGTGATACGTGAAATATTTTCAATATCACCATATAACAGCTTGGGAGGCAGGCAGGTCTGAAAGACAGAAGTCCAGAAATGTTTTCCATTTGACCAAATGTTTTTTTTTTTTTTTTTCTAGTTCTGGACTTGGCTCATTTTCATTTGACCTGATCAACATTTGCTTTATTCTAGGGCACCGTTTTGATTTTTATTTGTGTAGCTTTCTATTTGCTATAGTAGAGATTTTTTAAAAATGGCTTCTACTTTCTTTTTAAATCTTTGAGTTTCAAGAAGAGGTGTTTGATGGAGTAGGAGTTTAACAGCTACAATTTATTTGTAATTTCACAGTTACAAATAACATTTTTTTACATTAATTGTATTAATTTATTGCCCTTCTCTTTAGTCACACTCAGAGACAAGGTGAAAGACTTTTAATAACAACTCTGCACAGGACATCCTGGTGGCTCAGTCAGTTAAGTGTCTGCCTTCGGCTTGGGTTATGATCCAGGGTCCCGGGGTCCAGCCCCATGTCCAGCTCCCTGCTCAGCAGGGAGCCTGCTTCTCCCTCTCCCTGACCCCTGCTCATGCTCTGTCTCTTTCTCTCAAATAAATAAATAAAATCTTAAAAAAACCCCAACTCTGCATGATAGCATCAACATTACAAATGGCCTAATAATGAACTTAAAAATACAATTTTCCTCAGGAATGATTATTGGCTACAGGTAGGCTCCGGAATGCAAAGTGACCACACCTACATACACCCATGCCCACTGCACACAGGCTCACAGTTGTGCACTGCACTCCTTCCAGGACACTCTTCCAATCTCGGATACACTTTATAATCTTGAAATATGTACACCTAACAACACATACTTCTATATTTCTTTTTTTTTTAAGATTTTATTTATTTGAGAGAGAGAGAGAGAGAGCAAGCAAGCACGAGTGGGAGGAAGGGCAGAGGAAGAGAGAGAAGCGGGCTCTCTGCTCAGCCCCGATGTGGGGCTCGATGCCAGGACCCTGGGATCATGACCTGAGTCAAGGCAGACGCTTAACCAACTGAGCCATCCAGGCGCCCCTATACTTCTATATTTCTATATAAAGATTGAAAAGGGACGTCTCACTGAATTTATCAGGACTCCAGATTTTCAGAAAACATAAATTTCAACTTGGGAAGATGTTGGAAAATCATTGGTTTTAAACCCAAGAATGTCCTATTTTCAAGGGCACAGCATTAAAGAAGAAACCTAGTAAAGTTGGCTTTTCCCAAGAATCAATTCTGAAACCGGAGGGACTTCCATTTCTGGTGAAGAGAAACCCCGTGGCAGATTCTTTCCTCTCCTGAACTCCTCAGTGATGAAATCTCACCTTTTAGGAGCCTTACTATGTCTGTAGTAAGGCCCCAACTGTGCAGTAAAATCTCAGACCAATGTTTAATGAGAATTTGATAATTTAATGCATCTCAGAATAAATACCTTTTTGTTTGCTTGCTTTCCTTTATAAGAAGATATATTTTGAGTAAAATATCCTTGGGCTTCCCTCCTACCAAACGAAGACTTCAAGTATCATAAGGAACACCTTGCAAGCTGATGTGAAAAGAGAAGAAATGATACCCAGGACAAGGGAAATGGCTAACGAGGATGGAAAATGTGCCAGTGAGGGACCTCTTAACTCTGGAGGGCACACGTAAACGACCTGTTCAGTGTTCTTCCGTTGTTATAATAGTTTCTCAGGAAAGCTATTTTTTTTTTAATTTATTTTTTTACATTTTCAGAACTACATTGGCAAGCTTTAGGATAGCTGTCCTATTTGTTTTGTTTGGTGGCCTTGCAGCCCTACAGTGGGAAACAAGGCCAGTGGTGTGTGGTGATTTGTTGGTGTTTCGGGCTTCTCTTATCATCGGCGGAACTGGCGTACTGTCAAGTCTTACTGAAGAGCCCTTAATTCTGTAGCAGTCGAGTTGACTGAAGCGCAACAATCCTGCCAGATGCACACCCTCCCCTGTGATGTTTTCTTCTTCGGGAACATGGAAAGGCCACTCTTGGGGTAAGGTGTAGGGAGACAAACCAATTACCACTTCCGGGGGTCGGGGTGGGGGTGGGATTTGATCCCTTTGCGCTCTTATCTTCCTCCACTTCCAACTTTACTGATTTACCTCTGCTGGGTTCCAGAGGAGGTAAAAAGGAGAGAAGAAAACACTTGATTTGAGTGCTTGTGGCCATGAATGAGTGACAATAGATGGGTCTCAGTGAGACAGCTTTGATAACAGTCTTAGTTCATGACTGGGGGTCAGATACTGTCATACCCAGCACCCCAGAGGCACACAGCACTCGATCAATCATACAACCGTCTAGGAAGAGTGCACAAACAACGTATGCTTCTTGTTCATTCGGACATTCTCTCACTCATTCGACAAATAATTTATTGAGTGCTATCATGTGCCGGGCACTGTTCTAAGCACTAGCATTAAGGCTGTGAACAAAACAACCCCAAATCCCTGCCCTTTGGAAGCTTACATGCTAATGGAGCCCACATTCTCTACATTCTTGTGACAGTAAAACTGCTGGCCATTTCCCAAATGTCTTATAAAATAAATTATTTTAAATTAAAAAATAATTAATATCGGAAATTTTCTGCTTTGGTGCCAGGCTGGGACAATTTGAATTGAAGTAATAAACGTGGGAAAATTAAACCTCAAAGAACTATGAAAATGCATTCCTTTATAGGAAGGCTTCAAGAAATATTACCATGGTAGTGCTGTTGAAGGTGAGACAAAGCTCAGGGAAAATTCAGAATCCACATTTTCGGAGAGGTCCATGTAGATGATAAAATACTAAACACTCAGTCTTAGAAACCACATGTAGTTTTCACTCAACACTTAGGACTAGTGCATAAGGTCATGGAGGGACCTGCCTCGTTTTCTGTCCACTTCTACAAGAGCCATGACTTATCCCTCAGCGTACCCCTGGAAGAGCTGCTCAAGTCACTTTACTGCCACCAGGTTGCGGATGTGGGTCCACAGGGGAGGCAGCTGCCTGGAACGTGGTGGCACAGTGCCTTCCACCAGCTGCCTTCCCTGTGGCACTTGTCATCCATCCACGCTGTTTCCCTGGAAAGGTGTCCTAGATGATTTTCCTCACTATACTCCCTCCCTGCTCCCAGCTTCCCTGCACACTGTATCCAAGTGAACCTTCCACGATGTCACTCCCCTCTAATGGCTTTCCCGCTCCAGATGGTCCCAGAGACCCAACCCCCTCTCCTTGCTGGGCTTTCAAAGTCCTCACACTCTGGGACCAAGTCAATCTGGTAACAACCACAATGATAAAGTTAACAACAATACTTTGTATTTTCAGTTACACAATTGCTTGTACACAGAGGATCTCTTTTGATTAAAATTATCTCCATCAACAGAGGGTTACACTGAATTTCAGAAAGGTCAGGTGATCTGCTCAGAGCCGCTCAGCTGCCAAGTAGAATAAAAAGTGTTAGAGACCAAATCTGAATTCGAAACCATTCTCTAGTTGCTGCTGCTTCTTTTATGACACACTCTTTGCTCAAATCCATTTCTAGCTCCTACCACTGGCTGCACTCCTCCTGACCGGTAATGCTATCTTGATCACTTTGCCCCATCCCTGTACCCACTGGGACCTGCCCGCATTCCAAGGCCCACTGAAGGGGCGCTTCCTTCCCGCAGTCTTCCTGAGAGCTCCTGCAACACTGGCCTCTTCTTTCTCTGAAATATTTACCCTAGGAAAGTGCAATCCAGGGCTTCTGAACCTCAGAAGTACTGGCCCATTGAAAAAAAGAATTCTTCGCTGGGCAGGAGCCATCCTTGTATGGCGAAGGAAATTTATCAGCATTTCGGGCCTCTACCCACTAGATGCTAATAGTACCTTCCAGGTGTAACAACCAAAAATGTTTTCAGACCTTGCCAAATGCCCCCGGGGGCCCAAACCACCCCTGGTTGAGAACTGGTCTAGCCTGTAGCTGTTCTCTAGTTGAAGAATGCCGGTCAGGTATGTCTCCCCATGAGATCTGAGGTGTGGGCAGGATGTTTGTATTTTGTTCGTATTCCTTGAAGATGTTCTGCGTTCACTAGGTGTTACAGACCCTTCTCTTACCTTCCAGTTTCAAACTGGAGCCACCAATCATATCTTCATATTTCTGGTTGGCTTTGAGTTATACAGTGTAGTCATTAAAAACCTAGGTTATAGAATTTTAAGAAACAGCTGTAAATATCACCTCTATCACTTACTAGTGTCTCTGTGAGACACTTGCTTGATTTTCTGTTTATCTATGTCAGTATTTTCCAATGGAAATATGATATGTGTCACATTAACAGAGTAAGAAGGAACAGTGAAATTAGATTTATGATATCTTATTCAAGCCAACGTACCAAAAATTTATCATTTGAAAATGTAATTAATATAAAAATGACTAATGAGATGTTTGACATTCTTCTTTCTGTATTAAGCCTTTGAAATCCCGGGTGTATTTTGATCTTTTAGCAAATCTCAATCAGAATTAGGTACATTTCGAGTGCTCGATAACCACATGTGTCTGGTGGTATCCGACGTGCTAATTTCCCCCACTAGTCTATGAACATCCTGACGGCAGAGACTGTCCTACTACTTTATATTTTAAAAAGATTATAAATTATCTTTTAAATAAATTACCCTGATTTTCCTGGGTCAAAATCTTGAGTTCTCTCTGAGTTTTTTTTCCTACTTTGGAAACCATTTTAGCCCTTATATAAAACATAGGAAACATTAAAGAAATCAATCTCCTCCCTTGAATGGGTTTCTTATAGAGAGAGGACAGACATGTATGAGTAACTGAAAAAAAGCAATATACAATTATTAAGTAAAACACTTTCAGCTTTCAAAACTGAATGGTTCAGGGAAAGAATAGTTTCTTCAACAAATGATGCCGGGACAACTAGATATCCACATGCAAAAGAATGATGTTGGACCCTTACCTTATGCAATATACAAAAATTAACTCAAATGTATCAAAGATCTGCATTTGAGAGTTAAAACTATAAAACTCTTAAAAAGAAAACAGAGTTATAAATGTCCATGATCTTGGATTTGGCAATGGATGCTTAGGTATGAGACCAAAAGTACAAGCAACAACAACAAAAAAAGCTCTAGGCAAACTGGACTTAAACTTAAGACTTTTGGGAGGGATGGGGTGGCTGGGTGATAGACATTGGGGAGGGTATGTGCTATGGTGAGCGCTGTGAATTGTGCAAGACTGTTGAATCACAGATCTGTACTTCTGAAACAAATAATGCAAGATATGTTAAGGAAAAAGAAAAAGAAGATTGCAGGAGGGGAAGAATGAAGGGGAGTAAGTCGGAGGGGGAGACGGACCATGAGAGCCGATGGACTCTGAAAAACAAACTGAGGGTTCTAGAGGGGAGGAGGGTGGGGGGATGGGTTAGCCTGGTGATGGGTATTAAGGAGGGCACGTTCTGCGTGGAGCACTGGGTGTTATGCACAAACAATGAATCATGGAACACTACATCAAGAACTAATGATGTAATGTATGGTGATTAACATAACAATAAAAAATTAAAAAAAAAAACTTAAGACTTTTGTGCCCTATTAAGAGAGCAAAAAGACAACCCATAAAATGGGAGAAAATATTTGCAAATCAATAGCCATTTTCTCCAAAGAAGGTCAGCAAATGGCAACAAGTACATGAAAGATGCTCCAGGTCATTAGCCATCAGGAAAATGCAAAACAAAACCACAATGAGATACCACTTCACACCCACTAGGTTGGTTGTAATTAAAAAAAAAAAAAAGGAAAATAACAAATGTTGGCGAAGATGTAGAGAAATTGGAACCCCATACATTGATGGTAGAAATGTAAAATGGTGCAGCCTCTGTAAAAATCAGTTTCGCAGTTCCTTATTAAGTTAAAAATACAATCATATGACCTAGCAAAGCTACTCCTAGGTATATATCCAAAAGCACTGAAAATGGGTATTTAAACAGAAACTTGTATAAAGATGTTCATAGCAGCCGAAAAATAGCTAAATTGCTAAATATATTTCATGAGAGCTGAAAATTATAAACAATCCAAATGTCTGCTGACAGATGGATGAATAAAATGTAGTATAATTACACAATGAAACATTATTCAGTCATAAAAAGGGAATGAAGTACTGATACATGCTACAACATGGATGAACCTTGGAACCGTTATGCTAAATGAAAGAAACCAGACACAGAAGGCCACACATGTTATGTAATTCCACTTATATGAAATATCCAGAATAGGCAAATCCATAGAGACAAAATGATTAGTGGTTTCTAGGTGCTAGGGAGCTACATAAATGGGGAGTGACTGCTTAATGGGAATGCTGGTTTCCTTTTGGGGTCATCAGAATGTTTTGGAACTACATAATGATGATGGTGGACAACACCGTGAATGTACTAAATGCTCCCGGTTATACATTTTAAAAAATGATTAAAATGGTGAATTTTATGTTTTGCATATATTTTACCACAATACACCCAACTGAATGACTGATAATGGTTTCAGGGGTGATGGTATCAAAAAGGGCCTTTTTGAACAAGGTAAGCTTCTGAGCACGAAGAAGATGTAAAATTCGAATTTCTGTCAAAGAAGGATAAGATAAAGAAGGACTCAGATAGACAGAAGCTGAGCAGAATGGCTTGTGGGACAGTGGGGTTCATTTAGAAATGCTCTTTACATTTAAAGGAAAGTGTCCTTACATTCTATTATCTATTACATTCTATAATTTTGATCCAAGCAGGAATTGCTTTAAAGCACAAAGTATATTTTCATAAGGGACCAAATGTTCCCTAATTGTTAAATATAACTATCAATAAGTAAACACAGAAAACAGGATGACATATTCTTTGGATCTTGTAATCAGATATTATGTTCTTACTGCTCTGAAGAAAAGAGGCAATTATTCCTCGGGATCACTCACAGTTCATCACTTTTTATATTTGTTTTACAACACGGTGTCGCCGTGGAGGAGAGAGGTGGGGACACACACAGCATATTTATTTTTTCTATATCCAGAGTGAATCCATACATTATTGTTTTAGGAACTAAATACAGGCAATTTGTTGTCAATTTATTATTGCATTAATTAAAGTACAACCTGAAATATACAGAGTTCGAAATGGGGATCGCGAGCCGTTCCCATGGAGATCGATAACCTTGGGAGGTATGATTGCGGGCCCTGCCGGGGAAGCTCAGTGAGAGCCACACAGGCACAGCGGAGAACTAAGACCTGCTGCTGGCTGAGTGATGAAAGGAGCTGCACAGAAGGTGTTAGGTGATGAGCATTTTAAACTGAATGGCATAGACTTGGGCCACAGGAGGCCTGGAGGTTACTCCCATCCAGAAGGTGAAGGGACTATCTTTTGAAGCTTCACTCCTTTGCCACTTTAAACTCATTGGGTTTTCTCATCCCTAAACTAAGGTCATCACCTTTCACAACTTTTCCCTACAAATTAAACAAAGGCTGTCCACCTGGGCAGCTCCAAGAGGGATGTTAGACGCCATTGACCCAGCTGATTGCCGCTGGCGACACACCCAAACAGAGACATCTAGATTGGAAAGAGGACCCACAAACCAGCTGTCCACCAGAAAGCTCACTCCGGACCCATTCTACTCCCTGGGAGAAACTGTTCCGTTTCTTAATGTCAAGGAAAGCACTGCCAAATAGAAGTTAAACTCAAATTGCTCTTCTAAGAGACATCCAAGAATCTGATATCTAAGAAGGCCTTTTTATTATTTTTATCAATTAATATCTCCTGGCAACCTCTGGCATTCATAGTACTGTATAACAGAATATATCAGAGAGAATTGTATTACAGTTAAAAAAAACACTTAAGGCCACCCTCAAAAATATTTTTATTAGATCTCTTAATCACCCATTCTTGCTATCAAAAGTAAGAAAAAGGCTAAAGGAAGGGCCACGTCTTAAATCCCTATAGTTTACTGAGGAAAGTTAAACCTAAAAAGGTGGTTGGTATAAATGATCCTCTATTAGATTTTGAGCTCTTAGGCTAAACGTTTTGAGAAAGGAAAATAACATTCCACATCAGCATGTTGTTGAGTATACTGATATTTTATGTAAGTTAGACACATCTTTGAAAAGGAATATGATATTAACACTTTTTCTTTTGCTTTTTCCCCTCAGACCTTGCCATTTAGATTGCTCCATCATCAGAAGTGCCCAAATTTTACCTGCTAAAATTGCAAAACTGTTTCTGAAATCTGAGTACCACCTGGTGATTCCAGAACTCTTGCTTCTCACTATAGTTTCCCTCCAGATTCTGCTGCTTATTTTCCTGTGATCCTGCTACTCCATGCCATTCTGCTTTCCAGGTACTGCACTTTCTTTCTCTGTTAGGAGAGGAGCTCAGGATTTAGAATCAAACAGACCTGGGTGAAATCCTATATCTATCAGTTACTGGTGGTGTGACCTTGTGCAATCTTCTTAAATATTTGACCCTCAACTTCTTCATTTGCAGAATGGGGAGAGTAACACTAATAGGTTTGTTAAAAGATAATGTGAAAGACTACCACATATTACAGAGCAGTGCACAGAGTAGAAACTCACTAAAATTTATTCTTCGGACCCATCAGACTGGAACTGTCCCTGTCCTGCTAAGTCATTCAGTTGGTGCCTGATATTTTATGCAGCATCTCTGCACATAAGCCAGCTATGTTTTTTTTTTTTTTAAGAACGGTAAATGCTTAAACACAATAATCTTATTTACCTTTGTGAAACCTTGTTTTTGTTATGCCTATTTTTGATTATTCCTTTGCTATTTTTCTATAATGTAACAAAGATTAAAAATGCTAGAAGAAAAAATTGACCACCAATGATATTCATTAAATATGGTAAAAAGAGAACATATAAAACTAACTTTAGTTTAATGTAATGTTCCAAACCAAACTATCAACATTAATTGGTATAGAAACATTTCTTTGTACACCGTTTTTGCACAGGAAACTTTAAAAAAGAATTACTTGGTTGGCTAACACCATTGGAATGTCCATTTCCAATAAACAACGAGCACTCCATTTTATTGGTCTGCTAGGAATACATATATATGAAAGTAGAGTATTATAATTTGAAAATTTTATTTTAGCCTTAAAGTCTTTAAAACTGGCTTCAACTGTTCGTATTTTTATATTGCTTTTAATTTTTTAGTGGTTAGTACATTTCAGTAAAAGGTGGAGAGTTTTAAATTACACAGTAAAACAGAAACAAATCAAAAGATTTCCTAAAAATGTGAAGAATGTCTGAAACCAACTCTAATAAAAAGCAAAATGTACTGAAAGTATGTGTAAGAAGCTGTTTCTTTTTTGCATTTATTTTACCCTGAATTGTCACGATCAGATTATGTAATTTTTGGAGTGACTCTACGTTCTGAGGGTGTATAAAATAACTGGCACACACAGACAACTTTTTTTTTTAAATAAAAACATTTGGGATCTTTTGATTAGAAGGTATTTAGTATTTTACATAAACTCTTTCCATCTAATACCTCACAATTTTAAAGTGTGGTGGTCATTAGAGCCCGAGGTTTTTTACTGGGCATATGTCATATGTCACGTTTGTCCTTCACCACCTTCTGGAAGACAGAGATGTCTATATGGCCTGCACTGGCAAATAGGGCATTTCTAAGGAGAGGTCTTTAAGAGCTAACCGTGGAAAAATTATAGGAAAATATGCTGCATACTCGAATGTGCATGACAGGGTGAATGGAATGTAGAATATAAGAAATGTGAGGAAGCTGGTAAAGTAGTGGTCAAGATTATGGAGACATTCAGTGCCAAGCAGAAGCATTTGAACTTTATTTTAAAAACAGTGGAGGAAGGTCTGTGAGCAGAAAAATGAAGTGACTAGAGCTGGGGTATAGTAGAGGCTGGAAAGATTTGAGGTTCATGCTAGAAAAAGCCTAAGCACAAAAAGTAACCGTGATGGACCATTAAGGGACATTCTGGTGGCAGAAAGAGAAAAGAAAAGAGAAGTAGGCTCACATCAGACACTGAAGCTTCCAGCACTTTGATCTTGGACTTTTGAGCTTCCAGCACCAGGAGAAATAAATGTTTGTTGTTTAAGCCAAACAAAACAAAACAAGAAGTTACTTAGAGCCAGGTGAATACAAGAAATACTCATTTACTCTTCCGAGGAGGCTGAAATTCTTTGGGGGAAATTAAATTTGTTTGCTCTATAAAGCAACCATGTAGCTTTTATAAAAATAGTGAACCTTCTATAAAAACAATGAATATCTTGGTTTTTTGAGACATGTACATGAAACCAGTCTGTTTTCTGGAGGATCTCATTGTCCACAAGCAGATTTCAGTCCTGTTGGTCAAACAGCTTATCCATGAAATAACTGGCCACTAAATCTCATTAATCTTTTGTTTCTCTGCTGCTGTTGGGGGTATGTAAAATTCTTTGCAAAGTGAGAACAAATGGCGCAGACTCATCTGTTTATGAAGGACGACTAAGTAGTATTTGAGAGCTACAAATGCCAGTGACATTAATTTCAGAAAAATATCCATCATTGTTTATGGGGAAGGGCAGGCTCAGACGGGTTTTGACATGTGTAGCCCTGTCTGGCAAAACTTGGACATGGGGCGAGGAGCCTGAAGTGGTAGTCAAAGATGAATTCTATTCTGGGAAGGTTCTGATTTGTTTTTCCTGCACTGCCCACTTCCTTACTCACGGAGCTGCTTCCTCCTAAACAGTATTTCCTCACTCCCCCAATAATAGCACAGGAGAGGGTGTACAGTAAAGGTGAGATAGAGCAGTATCCATAGGAGTGAGTGCTTATACGTTTTCTCTCCTCCTGCTACTTCTATGAGAGCTACTCCTCCCAGGGTGAATGGCCAAGTTACTCAGCCCATCATCGTATTATACATTAAGTAAGGTAACCACCAAGGACAAAACCAAAAGGAATTTTGCAGGTAATTACAGAAGATGGGCTCTTGGATTAGGGGCTCTGTCATTCTTTTCTTCTCTAGGTTTTCAATGAGTTTTCCTATGAAAGGCCAATCTGAAGAATTCTTGGGAGAGCCCAGCCACGTAATCTCAAGGAATTAAAGTCTGGTGCCTAGGTTGCATAGGGCAGAAGTGACTGTTTCTTTTATACCTCTCTGTGACTTTAAATAGAAAGCTGATATTCCTATGTGAAGTTGGGAGTTCTGCCTTTAAGAAAATCATACCTCTTTTGCAAAGTGGCTCTTAACTAAGAGCAAGTTTCCCCTGGATTGCTAAAGTAGCCCTAAGACACTTTCAAAGGCTTCCTTCCCCAGGCACTCCAACCAATGTCATCATCACATTTACATTTGAAGATTTCCCAGACATGGTAAGTCAAGAGATTTGTCCAGCAGAGTTCAGGAAGGAATGTGAACAATCTGGCTGTCACCTACAAGGAGAGGGCAAACATTTCATTCACTCCCTTCCCCCTGCACAGGTATTTCTGACCTCACCACTGGTTGAAAGGGAGCTAAAAACTCTAAATTGAGTGTATAGCACATAGAAGGTGAGATTTCCAAGTCTAAGGGTCCATTTTTGGCAAAAAACTGCCCCCCCCCAAAATGGAGACTTTTTTTTTCCCACCGTTGTAAAATTGTCATTTTTCCAAAAATATATTAATCAGTTTGAATGTGACACTCTTGGTTAGTATTAATTTCAATTTATATTTTTAGTTTCCTCTAGGAAATTAAAGGTATTTTCACTTACTCTTTCATATAATGGTAGAGAGAGAAATTAGTGCTTCTTACATGACAGTGAGCAGCACATACATTTATATAGCACTTTATAATCCAACGAGATCTGCCCTACTGTTTTATTTAATATTCATAAATGCCAACAGACTAACTAAAATGGACTCAGAGAGCAGTTACCCTTTCCCACAGTGGACTGCACAATCTGCTTGCATGGTCAGGCTCAGAACTTAAATTCTGGAAGTGTGAACTTTGCTTCCCAAGCCACCAGTCTGTCCTTTGGGGAAGATGCTAATGGCATCTCTTGAAAGTCACGAAAATATGGCAATCGTAGGTTCTAGATTTTCCAGGATGGTCTATATATACAATATTCTCTATTGTCATGCCATGGGACCTGTCTCATTTCAGAGGATATTTTTCTCTGTGTGGATGGAAACTTTGATTTTCTGCCACTAATATAACGTTGAGTTCCTCTTGACTCTGGAACCTTGGCAACTCTGGAAAATGCTTGGGCATTGATCTGAAGAAAGATCCTGGTCTACTTTAGTAGATTGTTCTAGGTATAGACTTGATTGCTTCTGAACCTCCTTCAAGTGGTTTGAATCAGTCTTGGGTACAGACCAAACTGGAACTCCATGGACTAATACTGTGAGGTGGTAACCTCCATTACAACTGTGGCAGAAAACTGGGCTCAAATGAAAAATAGTTCATAAGTACTCTGTGTAGTCTATGGGGGATAGGGAACGGGGCTGCCTACTGAGCTTAATCTGTACCACCTGCTTGCTTTAGTGATAATATTAACAAAAACAACTCATCCTACTTTTACATACAGCCTCACATGGTGACCAGCAGCAAGACCTGCAACACCATGTCATTATTGCTACCTCCTACTCGGATACCAGGAGATCATATCTTTTCTTAAGCCCCTCCCCTCTTGTATTTAGGCCCCAACCCCTATCATCTGGGAGATCATGCAGCAGAAACCTACAGGCCACACAGGCCAGGAATAGGAATCTTAGTGGATTTCCTAGATGAAGAAGATAAAACTGGGAGAAGCTTGTGGATTGCCTAAGGTCACACAGCAAGTTAACTGCAGAGTAGTGTGTACTATTCTCAGGAGTATGTGCATCACTGCTGGATGAAAACTCGAGATATATCCTCTATGGTTGTACTGAGTTCCCAACCTCAGTGTGCACGGTCAGGGGAAAAGACCTATGTGTTGCAAGACAGGATAAAAGATCTATGTGTTGGCAAGACAGGATAAAAGTTCAAGTTTTTTGGATGTTTCATATCATGTGATTATAACCATGGCTAATTTATCACAACATAGACAGTTGTTTTACTTCTCATCTCATATTCAGATAGCACATACAAATGTGCATAAATAGTCAAAAAATCATTTGTACAACTGGTTTGATGGCTTTTGTATTTTGTTTAATGAACTTTGGCCTGAATATTTTCACATTTATGTAGCTGATGTTTAGGCTGGACTTAGTCTTAAGTGTGACAAAATACTTTACTAAATGTCTCCACCCCTTTTCCCTTCCCTCTGTTTTTTTTTAATTAGTAAATGGGATAACTGCAATATTTTACACAGTTGATTACAACAATTATGTGTATCATGATACTTTGTAAACTCTAATTGTGTATATAAACATGAATAATTACTGTTGCAACAAAACTGAAATGGCCATGGTAACTTTACTAAGTTCTTGTTCTAATATTATTAGTTTTTTTTTTCACTTTGATTTTATGTATTTGGCAAGAAGAGGATTCTGAAATAGACTTTATCTCCTCTGTTGTGACTCATGATTCTTTTTTAAGGAGTTCCTACTCAAATAAACAGGAAATACACAATTCCCAGAGAGCATTTAAGTAAAATTAAAAAGAGAGAGATTTCGAAAATCACGTATTTGATAAAGGATTTGTACCTAGAATACATGAAGGACTTATAACTCAATAATAAATAGACAAATAACCCAATTAAAAAATAAGCAAATGATCTGAATGGACATTTCTTCAGGGAAGACATATAAATAGCCAATAAGCAGTAAAAGTTGCTCAACAGCATTAGCCATGCACAGAGAACGGGAAATACAAATCAAAACCTCAAAAAGATACTATTTCGTACCCACTAGGATGGCTGTAATAAAAAAAAAAACAACAGTAACAAGTGTTGGTGAGAATGTGAAGGCAATGGAACCCTCATAACATTGCTGGCAAGAATGTAAAATGGTGGTGTTGCTTTGGAAAACAGCTCGCAGTTCCTCAAAAGACTAAATAGAGCTACCATATGACACAGGAACTCCACCCTTAGGTATAGACCCAAGAGAAATGAAAGGTTATGTATACACAACTTGTACCTGAATGTTCACAGCAGCATTAATGATAATAGCTAAAAAGCAGAAACCACCCAGATGTCCACCAAATGATAAATCAATCAATCTAATGTTGTATATACATACAATGGAATATTGTTTGGCAATAAAAAGAAATAAAGTACTGACACATGCTACAACATTAGGAACCTTGAAAACATTATACCAAGTGAAAGAAGCCAGTCATCAAGGACTATAGATTGGATAGTTTCATTTATATGAAATATTCAGAATAGGCAAATCCATAGAAACTGAAAATAGATTAATGGTTGCCTAGGACTGAGGGTGGGGGAGGTTTGGGGGAAAAAGGAGAGTGACAACTAATGGGTACAGTTCCTTCCTGCCTTCCTTCCTGCCTTCCTGCCTTCCTTCCTGCCTTCCTGCCTTCCTGTCTTCCTTCCTGCCTTCCTTCCTGCCTTCCTGTCTTCCTTCCTGCCTTCCTTCCTGCCTTCCTTCCTGCCTTCCTGCCTTCCTGTCTTCCTTCCTGCCTTCCTTCCTGCCTTCCTGCCTTCCTTCCTTCCTGCCTTCCTGCCTTCCTTCCTTCCTTTCTTCTCTCTCTCTCTCACTTTATCTTTTCCCCCAGTTTTATTTAGAAATAATTGACTTATAACATTGCACAAGTTTAAGGTATACAGTGTGTCGATGTCACACAGGGTTTCTTTTGGGAATGATGAAATGTTCCCAAATTGCACAACTCTGTGAATATACTAAAAAGTATTGAATTGTACACTTTAAATGGGTGAATTGTAGTATGTGAACTGTATCTCAACAAAGCTATTGAGAGAATGAGAGAGAAAAGGCAAGAGAGAAAGAGAGAGAATCCCTTTTCCTCGATTCAGAAGTTTCCATGACATTTCCTTAATGAAAATTGTTAACTTCACAAGATGCGTGAGCTCAGAGGCTCTCTACCTCCAGACTCGTAAAGAGAACCTGTCCCCTGAAAACTAATGATAAATAATGAAAGTGTTCATTTCCCTCAAATTGGTGACCTGCACTTATTAGGAACATTTATATCTTAGACCAGATGGATTAGTAAAATAAATTCGGTCCCATGTGGACCAAAGAACCTAATGGCCAAAAGCTTTGATGTTGTCAAACAACTAACCAAATAACACGTTGGATAAAAAGAAAACAGATGTACAGACACCACTGACAGAGGCTTTGATCTCTACTGTGGTGGCTGCACGGTCATAAAGGACACTGGAAACTTTGTTGCTCTTCCTAATGAGCCCTCCTTGCTTTATTAGGTTCACTGATTTCATGCACACCAAACAGGCGGGAAACAGCATTGCTTTCTAAGAAAGGGCTTTGATGTTTTACTAATACTAGCCAATAAACCATTCTTGCACTCTCAGCCAGTAAATAGTGATTATAGGATATCTTCAAAAATATGATATTCAGTCTTTGCTGGTGTGAACAGACAGCATACCAGAAAGGGTCACAGCCAAGAGTGAAGAACACCTTGGAAATCCTCATCAGACTCATGCAGCAATTTGCTCTTACTAGTTTATTGCATTTTTTTTAAACTTAAAAGTCATTGTCTGTCGGTCTTATGATACTGGTAATTTTAAAAGTAAACTGTAAAGCAAGATTAGGTTGCAAAACATCTAGGAGAGCTGATGCCACTCCTCTTTTTGGTTTTAGCACTTGGTGAGCTGAGGGGAGACAGGCTGCCTAAATGGAGGGTATGTCAAGGTGGCTTCGATTCAGAGACAGACAGCATTTTCAGGATGACTTTTTGAAAGAATCCATGCCTAAGGATTTGGGCATTTGCCACTTTGCTTGTGGTGTGGAAAAGGGAAGGGGGGTGGGTCACAGCAGGGAGAGGAAAGGGACCTTCCTAATCTGGGCCAGTGGACAAAGTACAGGAGAAAGTGGGGCTAGCCTTTGCAGAACAAGTATACTTTACAAATCAGTGCCTGGACTTCAAGTTCTTTAAATTCTTGGTTTTATTGCTAGTCTTCAATGTCTTTTAAATCCTGATAGGAAGATGAAAAAAATCAAGTGAGGGTTTTTATCCTTGTTAACTGATAGAGATGACTGCCATTTCATGTTTAATGCTTCCCATGTATCACCAAAGAGCACTAGCCTAGGGGTCAAAGGAATTTGGTCAGGATCCTGGATTCACCATTGACTACTGTGTACATTTGGGCAAATTCCTCAACCTTCTCAATCTTCTGTGACCTCATTTATTAAAGGAGATGATCTCTAAATTTTCTGTTCCTGTATATTTTAAATATTAAAAAAAGGATACAGATCAGTTATTACTTCCTAATTTACAAAAGGAATCTCTGTTCCTTGTAGAAAATTTAGAAAACAGAGATAAGCAAAGAGTTGGAAATTTCTTTTAGTTTTATTGGTCCTCAGTCCTCTACGATCTTGTACACTTCCAGCTAAAGGTTGATAGAGGAGGGAGATACAGCAGTAATCTGGCCCAACCTCTTATTTAACAGATGAGGAGACCAGATAGGACTTGTCCAAGGTCATACAACATACTTTATGGACCACATCACTGTGCTCCAATTACTTTAAAATGTCTTGTCCTCTAATTGTTTGCAAATGGAATTTTTTGATCTTCACCTCCAAAGCTCTCACCAAAAGTATGAACTATGAACCATGATTTTTAATATGCAGATACACTGAGTTGCATTTTCTTTACAAAGGGAACCTTTGTGGACTTTTTTATAGGCTGCTATGTCCAATTGTTGGTGTCTCCAGAAAACAAATAACCCAAGAATCCTGCAAATCTGGTGCATCCCATTTAGCCCACTGTGTTTACTTTACTTTTGTTCACTCTAAGACCATCACAATGGCCCTTCTTGGGTCCTTCGTTCTTTGGTCAGTGTGGTAACAACTGTTCTCCTAAAAAAAGGGGTGGCCCCATAGCATTCAGTCACTGATATCTACAGCAGACATCGTATGGGGTTAAGGATGAAACAGTATCATGAGAGGAAAGAGCCAAGCGTGCAGGGCGGGGGAATATAGACTGTCCCGGACCAGTAGATGCTGAAGCTGGGATGGGCTACAATGCATGCAGGCAGCTTAGGATTCCATCAGCCATACAGACAAAGTAAATATGTAGTCATTCTTATTTCTTTGCTAGTCCAACCTGATGATTTAACTAGAATCTTAGTGTGTGAGGAAAGCCATGGCTGAAAAGCTGCCCCCCATTACCCATATTTGCTTTAAGTGACATGAATGTTGCTTTGGCACTTGCAAGAGACTTATGTCTCTACCTCATCAGTTTTGGAATTTTAAATGCAAGTACAAGTTAGTTCATGCATAAAATGTCATATAGTATTGAACAAAATTCTTAGAAATAGCTATTTATCTCATTACATTGTCTCCTTCGTGATAGGTGAAGCTTTTCTTTTTTAACATAAAGGAAATAAAGGTCTTTCCTTTACTGGTTCTGTTTATTTGTCTGCTTTCTCTGAAGGAACAACAATATTTTGGGAGAAATAATGGCATACTAATCAAAACAAAGAATTAAAATATGGTATTTATTTACTATATGTATTTATATGCATATGTATTAATACTATATGTATTTATTTATATGTATATGTATTAATGTTCTATGTATTATAGTATATATTTACACTTTGACTACTCCTAAATAGGTACTTTACAACCTGGTTTACTTTGGTTACAGCCCATGGCCATTGTTAGCCTCATTTCAGACAGATACTCTTAATTTTAGCTGAGAGAAATTTCAATACATTTAAAGATGTTTTATTTTTTTCCTAACAGTTAAATTTTTTTTCTCAAAAAAACCCCAAGATATTTTAAAGACTGAATATTATTTTTAATATTTGATTTGGGTCACGGAGTATATTCCATAGAGAGAAACTGCATTGGATGAGAATGTACTCCATAGGAATTTCAAATAAAGGTCCTCTAATCTCACAATCAATATGCACCTCATCTTCTATCACATTGCTTCAGTTTCAATAAAATATTTCAGCACATGAATGAAAGTGGCATAATTTGGCCTGTCCTCTGGATATTTTGTCAACACAATGTTTTGATACTTGGGACACACCTGACTTGTTCATTTTCATCCAGCTGTCTGGTATTAAATAAATACAACCTTCATATGCCATAAATCCTTACAGAAAGAGTCTTGAATAGAGGATCTGGTTGCAGGGAGATGAATTCTATTGTTGATCGTCTATCTCTGAGGCTAACATGATAACACTGAATGCCTCAGAAGTTTCACTCAAAAGCTATAATAAGTAATGTTTCCTTTCTTTATTATAGATCAGGCTGTACTTATTTTTCATACAACTTATTTGTCTTCAAAAAAACTGATAATAGCACGTAGTTAACTCTAAACTAGCTACTGGGCCCTCATCCATTAGATGAAGACAAATGCAAGTTCCAACAAAACATTTAGTTTGCAGCCAGGTAATGTAGGTCTATTTCAAGCCTATCTCCCCTTTACATAAGCATCCAAGTCTAATTCTAAATAGCATCCTGAAATCAGCCTTAATTAGTACTTATATTTTAGCTACATTGTTAACTTAAGACAACACACTTAGCCTATGAAGAAAAGTTCTGGACATATGGAAATCCAAAGACAATATTAAAAATGAAGAGAATTGTTTCTTAGCGCTACCATCTTAGAGCAAAGGAGTCTAGCCAGGATAATATCTGTTAAGTGATAGAACACCTTTGCTCGATTTCTTTTCTAAACATCTGCCTTAGGTTCCACTTAAAACAATGGTGCACGGCAGTTACATTTGTCAAATGAACACTGGAGAGTTGTATGGGTTACATTTTGAAGCCACACTGAACAAGATAAGGCACACAAATGCTGAAAAGTTGAATCTCGGTGGGGGGAGGTTGCTTTGGCGTGGAATCTTGGCAAAGAAAAGAGAGATTTATCTTAAAAAACCAAAACCCAAACAACTGATTTGTAAATAAGGTATTTGAAAAGAAGGCAAACCAGAAGATATTTCGAACTCCTTAGTAAAGGTATGGATAGGCAAGACTGAATTCTGGGGCCTTGACAAGCCTTGTCTATGAAGTTTTGCTCTTATTCTGCTTTTTTCAGAGAAGGAAAGAGAAGGGAAAGTTCATTCCCAGAGTGTCAGCTGAGTTCTAGCCACTGCAGTCAGTGGTTTACCAGCTGTCTCCTTTAAACACATTTACCATTCCATAAATGAAATATTATTATTCCTATTTTTGCAATGAACAACAAAACTGAGATCCAGGAAAGTTAAATACCTTGCCAGGTCACCCGGCTGTTAAACTGCATGGACAGAATTTGGATTCAACTTTTCTTTACTCTGAACTCCATGCTCTATGGCCTATGGCAAGATCCCTCTCAGGACTCATTTCCACTACGTGGGTAGGGACAATATGTAATCATTGCACATATTCTACCAAAAGTGACCATTACCATGGTATATGAATTTTAACAGGTAAGGTTTAGCAAATTTATGCAATAAAAAGAGGCATTTTGAAAATGGAGTAATTTGTGTACTTTTAACATTTGCTTCCTTATTTGCCAGATGTTTCCCCAAAGAAAAACCAGTTGTTTAAAGCATGCAAGTAAGTTGTATAGAAGGATATAATACATTCATTAACAGCCAATTAATTGACAATGGCTGTTATCTTCTGGTCATTTTACTGTGGTAGGGTTGTACCCAATAATTTAATAATGGAAGCATGTTGAGTTTTCTTGCATTTTTATAAGGATGTCCATTTAATAATGAAGCAGTAAAAGAAACAGGTATACTTCATCTTTTACTCCAATTATACGGGTGAAAATGAAGTATCTAATGTCTTTTGGATTGTGGAGTCCCATTCAATGGGCCAAGGATGGTGGTGGCCTTATTTATATTTGCAAAAAAAGATAGGTAAAAGCTGGGTCTAAAGCCGTACCTTCTTTCATGTGGGATATAGATGCAAAAAGGAGAGAGAACACATTGCATTTCCAAGGTGTAAGGCTAAAAAATTTGCATATTCTGTATCTCTAATTTTTATCATTTTTCATTTTCACAGATGACAAATTTCTTTAGTTTGTTATTCTAAATCCACGTATAAAAATAGTTATTCTGGGGATAATTTGTGTCAGTTTTCTTGTGCAGTAGAAATAGATGAGATACTGAAGGACAGATCCTCCTAAATTAAAATTTAAAAATAATCCACAGGAAAACTAGAGGTTTTGTTTAGATGAAAGGTAATTAAACCTGCTCCCAGAAATCACCCTCATGGAGGACATTTCCTAAGAAATGGAGCCAGATGGCTCATCATCACCCACCAGGCCACAGTAATAAGTTAATTTGGACAAATTGCCACATACACACTCAGCCTTGACGACCTTTAATTTCTAACAGCTTTAAAAGCATCCATTAAAGTAAAATAGAGAAGAAAGAACTATAAATAGCTGACAGTCTTCAGAAGGACTGTTTGAAGATTAGAACTTTTGGTACTTATTATAGAAAACCTTAATAGTAGGAGGAAGGAAGAAGCAGTAAAAGGTAAAGTGAAATTAAAAAAAAACCCCAGCAATTAAGATTGTTACCTATTTTCTGAGGTTAATGTGGAGCCCATTTTTGAAATTCTGAATAATTTATTTGTAGTAAATCTAAAATACATTCTGTGAACACAAAACATAGAAAACCATGTAAAATATAGAAATAACTAAAAGAATGTCAAAGACAGCATCAGCGTAAAATGTTGCAAGATCAAGGAACATCAACCTTTCTTTGGATGTACTCTCTTTAAATATCATCCACTTTTCCAACACTTACTGTTACAGATTCTTGATTTTCTATAAACTTCATGGGTTATAGTTATTTGTGCAATTCTTTTTAACAATCTTAGTTTGAGTTGATTGTCTGACTTCAGTGAATGGCGTTATCGTAGAGTTATCTCAACTAATGGAAGATATGATTACAAGATTCTGTCTGCTCCTCTTTGTAAAGTGATGTTAAAAACAGAATTAAAACTTAAAATCCCAGACCCACTAATTAGCCTGTCAGCGGTGTCATATAGTTGTTTTACTCACATCCATAGGAAATTGCCTACAATCATGTCGTCAGTGAACAAAAGAAAAATAGTAATTCGTTGGAGTATACCAAACCATAGATTCTTGGATTCCTTTAAAAAAATCATTAAACTCTAACAATCTTCCTGTTACAACTCTGAGACAAGTAAATCTTTTTTTTTAAAGGTTATTTATTTATTTATTTGAGGGAGAGAGAGAATGAGAGATACAGAGCATGAGAGGGAAGAGGGTCAGAGGGAGAAGCAGACTCCCAGCTGAGCAGGGAGTCCGATGAGGGACTCGATCCCGGGACTCCAGGATCATGACCTGAGTGAGCCGAAGGCAGTCACTTAACCAACTGAGCCACCCAGGTGCCCCAAGAGACAAGTAAATCTTATTGTACTCACTTTGGAGATGGATGGAGCCAAAAGAATAAATTAGGAATATTTGTGATAAATTGTGTGCAGTGCAAGGAAAATCACTTTTTATTATGAGCTCATCAAAATCAATGCAACTTGAGATCAATATTATGAGATTATCTCTACCTAAAAGGATTTACTGCTTCCCTGGGTGAAATGTTAAGTGCTGGGAAAAAACAAAGCCATGGTAGATGTTTCTGACTTCCAAGAGAGGAAAAGAGGAGACATGGTAGCTTCTGAAAATAATTTGACATTTCTAAAACAAGAAATAAAATACAAATCATTACACCTTTTCAGATTTCAATTTTCTCTCTGTGAAGTGAAGAGATTGATTGTTTAGATGGCTACGAGGTCCCTTCCAACCCTGGTCTTTAATGATGATACACAAATTATTCTCATACAGCAGTCCTTAGATGCCTTTAGTTGTTTTGCAAGGAGAGTATAAAGCTTTCTACTGCTCTGGCTCCCTAGCATTTTGCTGGCCTTTCTGACCACAGAGTTGCACATCTCTCCCTGGGTTATAATTGATTATTTTTAAACAGTAAGAACCTAATGCATCTGCTGAGCCTCGCGTGTACATTGCACTTTGTTGGGTGGTAGGGCAGTATATGATTAAGTGAAGACAGGTCCCCGCCTTCAGAGCGCAGTCTAGTCGGAATGTCAGAACAAAACCAGGCAATGTGCTATGATCTGGAAGTCAGTTTCTGAACATACAACCACTTGGTTTTTCTCTTTTTACTTTTCCTCTTTCTCTTTTTCTCTTATAACTTTTATACGTGGGTTTAGAATAACAAACTAAAGAAATTTGTCATCTGTGAAAATGAAAAATGATAAAAATTAGAGATACAGAATATGCAAATTTTTTAGCCTTACACCTTAGAAATGCAATGTGTTCTCTCTCCTTTTTGCATCTATATCCCACATGAAAGAAGGTACGGCTTTAGACCCAGCTTTTACCTATCTTTTTTTGCAAATATAAATAAGGCCACCACCATCCTTGGCCCATTGAATGGGACTCCACAATCCAAAAGACATTAGATCGGGCAGGAGGATTTGGCGTGTTATCTACCTAGGGTAATAGGTTTTGTATCTCTAGTCTGCAAGAACAACTTGCAAATGTTTTATCTACTGCTCATTGTGAAGAAACAACTAAAGAGTTATGTGCAACTGGCCGGGAGGCTTCTTAACATCACATCACATAGTATCAAATCAGTGGTGAAGACCAGGGTGAACATTCCAGGCCTGGGATGCTGTGCAGGCAAAGGCACAGAGGTAGGAATTGCTATAGATGTGTGTGGAACAGAGGGGAATCCAAGAGAACTGAAGCCAGGTGCTGATGTTGGGTTATACTGCCAGAACCTCAGGTAAGGGCAAGACCAGACTGGGGTCCGGCACTCCATGCTCTCCAACTGACCACACACATGTAATTGCCAAATGATTTGATATCATTTGGGGATGTGAGATGGATCTGTAGCTGCAGAGCAGCTTCTTCAGTGTGAAATGTTCGGGGACTGAATCCAGGATCCTGGCCAACATTATATCACACCCTTAGGACCCAACAAAACAATTAACCAACTCAGACGCACAATCACACTCATGCATGGGCACAAACCTCAAGAGGGAAACGATCCTGATATGTAATCTCCGGCCTGTGCCATGTTCTCCTATTTCAAAGGAGAACCCAACGAAGGGAAGTATTAGAAATGGGAAGTTTTCCAGAAGATGAGTGTTAAAATATCAACTCCTGTAGAACTGTAACCCAGTGAGAAAATGTTCTCCTCAAACAACACCACCATTTACAAAGTGGCTTGAAGTCAGTCAGAGAGAATGCAGAGTTTGGGAGGCGAGCCAAGGATCCTGCATTTCTGTGATGCTTGTTCTTGTGCCAGTGATAAACATTAGTGCATCCCTTCGGCCCTCAGCCTCTGGAAAACCATCTAAGGGGCCGCAGTGCCCCCTAAACATAA
This sequence comes from Eumetopias jubatus, assembly GCF_037043125.1. Taxonomy (NCBI): domain Eukaryota; kingdom Metazoa; phylum Chordata; class Mammalia; order Carnivora; family Otariidae; genus Eumetopias; species Eumetopias jubatus. The sequence goes on along the minus strand of NW_028274808.1, from coordinate 25,409,595 downwards.
ATAATCTTCATCTTCAAATGGACAGTAGATGCATGGGAACAAGATTAGGGAGACTTTTATTATTTTTTTTTTCTGAGCCCTTTATGGAAACTTCCAAAGGAAAAAACTTCAGCCTACTATGGAAGTTTCACTTTGAGTAATGTCTCTGGAGACCATGGCGTACCTCTGTGCCATTTACCAGATGGGACTTGCTCTTTTCCCATAAGAGTGGCCCCTAAGTCTCAGAGGCCTTAGAACACATAAGAAGCTTAACCAGATGCAAAGGTACAGTTTGAAGGAACATAAAAATGACCTTCATCTGTGTCATGGGACGGTCACATGGACAAGTTCATCTACCTTTCCTTAAGATGTTTTAATTTTGGTAGGAGAAAAGGATGCAAAGACCACTGGGTGAAGTTGTTTGTTTGTTTTAAAGCAACTCTGGATAACCAAGTTATTAATGACCGATTTTTATTCAAATGGAAATATACATATTCTCTTTAATTTGAAAATATCTTTGCTCTGAATGGGGAAAACCCCTAACTGTAAAATCGGATCCTTTCCCAACACAGATTGGGCTGTTGGTTTCCCACTGTCTCACGGTCAGCAGGTGAGTGTGGTTCGGCATGCCAAGTATTAGGTTATAAGTTGTTCTGGATAGTATTAGGCTCTCACTTCTCATGAGGCTCCAGAGGCTGAGAGAGAGAGGGTAGGGAAGGCCAAAGGGAAAAGGGAAGTAAATGCATGAGGAGAGAGGGAGGCAATGGGGCTCTTCTCCACCCCAGTTATTCTTGCATAGATCAACGTTTGGTTGAGAGATACCACACCTCCATAAAGGGGCTCTGGGAGGTCACACTGGGGATTTATATTATCCTCGTAAGCACACACTCCCGAATTTCTCTTCACCTGACACAAAAGCAGATGCTTGCAAATTATCCAAAGAGGTGAGAAGTGCTTTCAATTAAGAGTTAAGAAAAGGCCACTTAGGTGAGTATTATTATGCAAATATCCACTGTAAACACCTTGAGTGTGAACGTGCAGGAGGTTATATCACACAAGTATACAAGTTTTCCTATGCTAAAATTCTCAGCCCAATTTGGGCCACATTTTTCTTTTTCCTTGGTTTCTGGCTTCCAAACTCATTATACCCTGTTGTATGTTTTTATATTATAGATGAAGTTCAACTGGGAAACCATAAAAGGAAGATATCTCAAAAATTAATATTTGGTAGGAGTCTCTATGAACGTGGCAGAGAAAATGTAAGAAAAGCTTTCCCCTTTCCTTCTTCCCCTTCACCCCCAAGCCCTCTAAATGGCAAAGTAACACTGTGAAGAGGGGCTTTCAGTTCTTTCAACAGGGACAAAGGATACCAGTTGAGAATCTCTCCTTCTGCAGTGACCCCCCCCTCCCCAGTTGGTGCTGGATTCTTCCATGGAGGCCCTGCTGGGCTGTTAGGAAGTAAGAGGCATTAGCACACCACTCACTATCTTTCAGGGGCCAATTAGCCAGTTTGGAATATACAGATGCTGGGTTCCTTTCATTTCTCTTTCAGCAGCTTGCCTTTTGGTCATTTGCTATGCTTCATTAAGAGGGGCAAAGCTTAGATCTGTCCATTTGGCTCCCCCTTAGGAGCTCTGATAGGAGCTTTCTTGGGGAAGGCAACTGGAGCCATTGAAGGGAAGATGTGGGGATTATCCATAGATTAGGATTATCTTAACCAGTGGTTTTTCAACCCTTTTAACTAGGAGAAACCCTTTTACAGGTGAAAACAAAAACAAAAACAAAAACAAAAAAACAAAAACCCAAACTTGTGCATGCCTATATGACAGTAATTATACTGTTAGTATATACTGAGTAAGGCAAGCACATGATCATATGAAGGACAGGCTTGTTCTTCTTGTCTTCCTGGTCTTCAAACACATTCTGTTCCCCTGCCAATTCCTCTTGGAAAAACATCTTTCCTAGGGCATCAATACTCTGAATTCTTTGTCATTCAGACTCAAGAAAAGTAAGGAAGATTTACAGAGGAAGCCTGGTATCTATCATCTGCTGGAAACTCATACTAACACACAAATATGGATTGTTGAGATGTTTGGGAATACTGAATACTAAACACCAAGGGGAAAGAGAAAAAAAGAGAACCTCTTTCCATTTCATTATAGATGTTTCCATTTGTGAAGATTTAAATTTGGAGATGGTTAATGATTTTCGTGTTTAGTGATTCTGCAATATGTATGTGGATCAGAAGGAACGAAGTCAACTGTGACGGTGTGGGAGATTATACAGAGCATGACCCTAACATGTTTTTAGCAATGTTTTCACCTATTTTCATGAGTGGGACTCAGGGTTAGAATTTCTGAGGACAAGTAGAGGGCATCAGGAACAATTACAAAGACTTGCACAGTACCCACAGAGAAAACTTTATCCCCTTTGCAGGATCCATATTTGCTGTTTCTCTTTGTTTTAAAAAATTGTTCTCAGTATTTGGGCTCCACCTTCTCTCAAAAGAGGACTTTGTTTTCATCATCAAGAAAATTGAACTACTTCAAGTTATTAGCAACAGCTGCATTCTTGAAGCCAAAAAAGCTGCTCTGTCTTTCCCATGTATCCTTCTTAGATTTCCTCTTTCTTTTCCTATCTGCTGATCATTCCCAAGTTGATCTCTCCTGCCCTGCCTTCTTTTCCAAGTTTAGACTCAGGCACGCACGCAACCGCTGGCCACGGGCACCTGCATGGCCATGGGGACCTCATTCTCACCGTCTCCTCCCTACACAATTCCTTGTCTCACTGGAACCAGCACACCTCCAAGCACCCAGGGTCAGAACCTGGTGGCAAACCTACACTCCACCCACCCAATTAACCCCAGGATTCATTATTTTACATACTAAATATCTCTCAAATCCACCTCCTACTAGTTAGCTCCAGCTATATACTCCGTTCAGGCTTTCATAATCTTTACTCTAGATACTGACAATGACCCTTAATGACTCTTCACTGCCTAAAAATAAGGTCCTGCCTGTTAATATGACATTCAAGACTTCTCATGACCTTCCGTTTCCACTTTCACCTGCCACTCTCCACATTCCACTTTACCAAACTGCACACACCGAGTGGCTGCTTTTATTCCTCCGACTTGAAATCTCCCTACCTCCACTGGATTGACGCTAATCCATTTTCTCTGAACCCATGACGAAGCTAAGTGTCACTCCCCTGTGATCCTATTATACTTTGTACCTACCTGTTTCTTATCACCAGTATGTTATGTTATATTGTAATTATCCATTTGTTATATTGTAATTACTTGTTATTTCATATTTTGCCTTCCCGTTGATGCTTCTAGTCAAGAAGGAAATGGCTGCCTACTCTGTGAAAAAATCTTTTGGTGTGTTTTGTTTTTAGAAAAAATGCTAGAAATTCTTTGACATACTTCCACTGAGAATTGACCTCTATTTTTCCCCTCCCCTTAAATTAGGGCAGGATCATCACTTAAAAAAGAAAAAGATTTTATGTACTTATTTGAGAGAGACAGACAGCAGAATGAGAGAGAAAGAGTGCACACAAGCCGGGGTGGGCAGAGGGAGAGGGAGAAGCGGGCTCCCTGGACACAGGGCTCGATCCCAGGACCCTGGGATCATGACCTGAGCTGAAGGCAGCAGCTTAACAACTGAGCCACCCAGGTGCCCTGGCAGGATCATCACTTGCTTGTAACCAACACAATGTGGTTAGAAGAGTTAGGTTAGAAGAGTTGAGGCTGCTTGGCCTTGTTCTCTGGGACATTCGTTCTGGGGCCCTGTTCTACCTTGTAAGGAGCCTGACTGCCCCGAGATTGCGGTGCTGGGAGGAAGTCCAGGCTGTGTGAAGAGACCACGTGTAGGTGCTCTGCTGGGCCCCAGCCAAAGTGCCACCTGACAGCTAGCATCCACCACCAGACGCCACTGAAGAAACCTCCAGGTGATTCCAGCCCCAGCTGTGGAGGCATCCCAGCCTTTGAAACTTTCCAGTGGAAGCCCCAGACCTTGAGAGGCAGAGGCCCCCGTGCCCATCCTAACTCCTGACACGTGGTCTGCGAGCATCATCTGCGAGCTTTTGCACGGCTGACTTCCGGAGCAGTTCTGCAGCGGGGTAGCTGGAACACAGGATCACGGCTGCAAGCTGCTCGCTAGCCCCTTGTCGGCTCCCCTCACTTTCTGAGCTCTCCTCCTTCCTTCAGTGTGTCTCTGGGGCCACATCCTAAACATGTTCCTTGCACCCAAATCATTGTCTCAGGGGCTCCAAATTACGATTCTGTCCAGACCCCAGACCCAGCCATCAGACATTATTCAGGTGGATGTAAAACGTTGGAAGATGCTTTAAATAACACTTTAAACAAACTGCAGAAGAAGCTAAAACTTGGACCAGGGAGGTGGTCCTGAGGATGCATAATTATGAGAGAAGGCAGTTGGGCAGGCAGAAGGAATCCAGTCATACTTCTGCCTGGAAGTGAGATTTTTAAAGGCCCTTTGCAACAATGGCAAATTAAAGGAAGAAACTAAAGTTAAAGATACATTTTCGTTTATGCAGTTTTCATTTGGAGAAAGAAACCTTTGCTTCCAAAAGTCTGAAAGCATGCCTTTTTAAATATCTTAGACTTTCTTTTTCTATAGGATTCCCAGCTAACTATATTTAGATAGAATTGATTTGATCAGCAGAAAATTAGGAATTAAGATGACAATAGAAATACCATTAGTATAGAGTGAAGTTCCTAATGGTTCAACATTTACCAGGATTCCTGCTATTGGCTAGATTCGGTCATACGGCAGCATTCTGGATTGTGTTTATGTGTGTGTATCTCAACTGAAATAGAATTTGGTGCTCAAAAAAATATTTCAAAATGAAGACCACTCAGAAATCTTGTTGACCAAAGAGTACACGGATAGCAGTCCACACCAATCTAGATTCCAACCCTGTTTGTAATAAAGATACCTATGAAAGAGTAAGTCAAAAGATTTTTGCTTCACACGACCACATTCCATCATCCAGCACTCACTTGCATACTGTCTCGCTCATCTCTTTATCACACTTGTCTGAGTCCACATTTAAGTATCTGCAGATAGTCTAGGGAGCAGGGCTATGTCCTAGGGTCTAGCACAGTGCCTGAAACATATTTACAATATTTGTTGAATGAATAAAGCAGTGCATCAGGCCAGTGCATCCCATCATTTAGATCATACATACTGTTCATTCCTGTTTTGTTGTCAGTACAGTGCCCCACCTAGAAGTGACCCTTGATTGCAAAACTCTGATGAACAAAACCCAGACTGAGTGTCTCTCTTAAATACAGGCAGAAACAGACTCCTCTGTTAACAAGCATACCATCCAGATATCCCATGTCCTTAATCACGTTGTAAGGAGTTTCACCTATCACCCAGAAGTAAGTTGCTTTTTACAGGTATTTAATGCATGACCACTGCAAATTGAGAGACAAGAGGCAAAAATACTGCTGAGATGATGACAAGGATTCGTTGTTTGGTTGGGTGCCAAGTAAAAGTTCCAGTTGTTCCATTAACAGTCAAAACCTCAGGCACTGCCAAACATGACTGTCTGCTTGTGCAATCTGGCACAGTTGTTACTAGGTCAGGATTGCAACTGCAAAGACAGCACGGCCAGTACTTTGCCAGCAGGACTGACTATAGGCGATATAATACCTTTCAAAGCGTGTCACATTATGTGCAATTATAGTAACTGTTAACACTTATTTAGCACTTCCAATGTGCCAGACAGCTTTCTAAGTGCTTTGCTTTTTGGGACTCACTTAATCTTCACAGAAACCCTGTGTGGTAGATGTGTTAACATCATGCCCATTTTACAGATGTGGACACTAAGGCACAGAGAGGCTAAGGAACCTGTCCATAGTTACCCACATTATATAAGTGGCAGAATGAGAACTGAAACCCCCACCAGTTATTCTTAGTTGTCACACAATACCACTCGTCATAACCACACTGTCTGACTGCCCCAAATTGGCACAAATGTCTGACTTCCAAGGTATGTTAAAGAGATGCTCCAACATCTCTTTAACTCCAACAAGGGCAAAGAACAGACCTGCTTTGTATTTAAGATGAATTATCACAGACTAACAATGGTTCTAGAATAATTTTCTAACCAAACTGAGCAATATTTTAATAATATTGTAACTAGCTTCATAGTACTACCTGGAACTGCTCCAAGCTGAAAGCTCCTGGTTTGCATTCATTTTAGTGGGAGATTGCTTATGGCAATTTCGGGTGAGCAACATGTAAATGCTTAGCCCTAGTTTTGCCCTGACCTGAGACCATGCCTCTGCTCTCTGTAATCTTTAGTTATGAAGTGAATGGCCAACCGTGTGATACCGAAGCTCCAGGAAGGCCGGCCCTTGGTTACTTTCGGTCCTCAGCCGTGTCGGCCTGCGCAGGGGCTCAGGAGGTCACAAAAGCACCTCTCCCACCTTGCTGTGTGGCACTCCCTCACTCCCGCCTCCTGGCTTTCCCCTTCTCCCACCCCCTGTTCCTGGGCCACTGGCCTCACTTCATTGTTCCCCGTGCTCTCTCTCACATCCCTAACTTGGGCAGCAGTTTCCCCACCTCCTGGTCCTAATGGAAAACCCAGGCCACTCCTGCCCCCTCCTCTTCTTGTGCAGCTTTCTCTGGCTTCTGAGTTCTCTCAGCTGCTGTCGCCCAGGCCTTCTTTGCCGGTCTCTTCTGCAGTCGAGCATCTCCCATTGCTCCTCCTTCTTCACTGAGGGCTAGCCCTCTGTTCACACGCTTCCCTTTCCCTCCAACTTCGGCAGCCTCATCGGAAGAGGCAAGGTCCTGGCAGACAGCCTACACACACTGCAACCTTACAACTCCAAGGCCATCACTGGGCATCCATCTATGCCATTTTATTCCCTACAGTGCATCATTCATTCATAAGTCTTCAACTGTGGACTCAGTCTCCCATCTGGACTCAGTCTCGCATCCTATCTCCTGTCCACAGTGGGTTTCTGGTTGCGCCTGTCATTTATTCCTGGCACGCACCTTCAATTCCCTGGAGTCTTGCTTCTTCAGTGCCTTCAACCAGGAAAACCTCCACCCTGAATTAAACCCGCAATTCCCCCTTTCTTCCCTCTCTCCCCTGAAGAGGTAGCAAATTACTACTGGAGAAAATGCCAATGCTTTGTAAATAACAGTCATTACCAATTCAAGCACCCTAACCTCATTTTTGGACTTGACCCTCTCCATTCCTCCTCGATTCCTTTGAACCTCCCCCACTCATCTCAAGCCCCGATCCATTTTTTTTTTAAAGATTTATTTATTTATTTATTTGAGAGAGAGAGAGAATGAGAGAGAGAGAAAGCACATGAGATGGGGGGAGGTCAGGGGGAGAAGCAGACTCCCTGCCGAGCAGGGAGCCCGATGCAGGACTCGATCCAGGGACTCCAGGATCATGACCTGAGCCGAAGGCAGTCGCTTAACCAACTGAGCCACCCAGGTGCCCCAAGCCCCGATCCATTTTTAGCAGACTGTGTTGTCAGGGGCCGCAGTAAGAAAGTTGAGGCCGTGGGCTGTGGTCTATCTCAGCTCCCCAGACACTCCTTGTCAAGTTATCTGTTGCCACAGCAATCTCTGTCCCATTTCCACTGGTCTCGGGGTGGGGCTGCACGCCTCCTAACGAAGACTCTCCTTCACAGTGCCTTTCACCCGTTTCCTGAATTCCTACCTCAACAATGTTCTTAGCCCTTAGTCAGAGTTTCAGCTTCCATTTCTTCCCCCTGCCCCACCCCTACTTTAACTGGCAACTTCCCCTCAGCCTGTCTCTCTCACCCTGATTAAAAAACAAACAACCCGAGCCAAAATAACAAAAATAGCAATAAACAGAAAACCAGAACATACCCCGAAGCCATTATTTTCCACTCCAAACTATCCCCATTTATCATTCTTTTTTCCTTTTCAGGCAAACGACTCCACTGATGCTGTCACCTCCTTCAAACACGTGACCACTTCCTGTGTCTTTGGATGCCATCCGCTCTCCCTGAAATACCTTTGCCTGCCAGGACCCTGGAGGCCGGGTTGGGGCCTCATCTGGAATTGCTTTGGGACACCGGCCTCGTTTCTACCACTGCACTCCCTTCACTGTCTTGAGCATGAGACAGTGAGCCCCTTCTGTGCATGGGATGTGCCACGGTCCCTGGTGTATCCTCATTGCCTGACACTGCCTGGCACGTGGGAGAGGATCAATAGGGGTTTCTTGAATAAACATTTCCATATAAAGTTCTACCAAATGATTCTGCTACACTCAATGTTGCTTCTACAAAGCTTTAATACGATTTGATCATTTTTGACCCAAAATATTGCTGCTCCCTGCCAGAAGAATATTGTTCCCATCTGCTGCACTAAGCTTTGCAAAGATCTTAGTTCTTTGTAGATCAGAGTTCTCCTGGTTGAAGTCAGCTGAAGTCAGATCATCACTGCGACACTCACACAGTCTCCTCTAACACTTACGGATGTCATAGACTAGTAACGTTTCCAAACTATATGGGCACAGGATTGGATTGCTAACCTTTACAATCTTAAGTGAATGTATTAATCTACATCACCCAAAACCAGCCTCTAGCATCACCATAGTTCGTAAGTGAGGATATATTAATAGCAACAAAAAAGTAAGAAGGGAAGAAAAAGGACCGGGTTTTAAATTGAGTACATTTGATACGATTAAAAATTCAGTACATTGCTGTTGGTCAGCTTGGAGCTGCTGTAACAGAAGAGCACAGACTGGGTGGTTTAAACAACAGAAATTTATTTTCTCACAGCTCTGGAGGCTGGGAGTCCAAGATCAAGGTAGCTGTCAGGGTTGGTTTCTGGTGAGGGCTCTCTTCCTGGCTTGCAGACAGCTGCCTCTGGCTGGGTCCTCACACGGCCCTTCCTCTGTGTGAGCTCACTCCTAGCATCTCTTGCTCTTCGTAGAAGGACATCAACCTTATGACCTCATTAACCTTGATTACCTCCTTATGGATTTCATCTCCAAATACCGTCACATTAGAGGCTCGGGTTTCAACATATATACGGGGTGGGGACACAATTCAGTTGATAACAATTGCCTCTTATTTTCTCATTTTACTGCAGGTCATTGGGAATTTCAACCTGGATTGGCACAAGTCTGTAAGCCGGGATTTGGAAAACACAGTTCTAAATATTATAAATACCACACATACAGACTCTTAAAAAATTACCTGTTGTATTTATTTACACGTTCAACTCTTGTTACTGCACTTGCTAGTAAAATGGAGCTTAATTTTTGTTCTTGCAGAAACTGGCCAGCTCTTTTAAATGGCAAAATGCTTTGAGGCAAAGTCCTTGGATAGAAAGATTTTTTGAACAAATTTATCTATTTATTAAAAAAATATTCATTGAGCACCCACCATGCAAATAGAATGCAATTGAATCCTGTTAGCTGTGGTGTCATGGAAAAAAAAAAAACAAAACAAAAAACAAAACTGTACTTAAAATAACAAGATCTGGATTCTAGCCACCTCTCTGAACTTCAGTTTCTTAATCTTTAAAACGGAGATAATCAGGGGTGCCTGGGTGGCTCAGCTGGTTAAGTACCTGACTCTTGATTTTGGCCCAGGGTCCTGAGATCAAGCCCCGCTTGGGACTCCGCGCTCAGCAGGGAGTCTGACTGAGGTTTTCTCTCGCCCTCCCACTGTGTTCCTCCCCCGCAAGTCTCTCTCTTTCTCTTTAAAATAATCTTAAAAAAAATACAATGAGGATAATCATATATGTTTTATTAATCTGTTTAAAAAGGTTTTATGAATGTGATTTATATTGAAGTATTTTTTTAAGTGTAAAATACTATACAAATCAAGTCACATGCTAATTATTAAAGATAACATAGTTGGAGTAAAAATATTGAAACATGCAAGAATTAAACAAAAAAGCAATTCTTAATGATACCTGATTCCATTTTATAAAGTTATTACACGAGTAAAGCAGAGAAATGGCATGCCTCCTTATATCAGCAAAGCATTTTGCAAAATCTTAGTGATGTTCTTTTAGATTGAATGGGTGCTGGAACAATTAGATAGAGTCATATTTTGGCTGAGCAACTGGCTTTTAGGAGTATCGACAATTAAAAATGAATATGGACCTAAAGAGAAATGTCTGTTTTGTCATTGATCATATCCTAAGTGGTATTTTGATTAAATTAAGCCCAAAGTTCCTGACTAAAAGTTCCAGGTGGCGTGCTTATAAAGTCTATGAGTGTCACAAAGCTGAAATAAAGAGCTAATATATGAAGAGATAAAGACTCAGAATTATCTCAATAGGGCTGAAATGATGGGTAAGGGAAGGCATATGTAAAATGAACAAGATTAGATTTAACTGGGACATATGCCAACCTTATATCTGGGCCTAAAAAAAACTCTGCTGCAGAAACAAAAGGCTTGAGGATTCTATTTCATGTTAAAAAGATCTCCTGCTTATACATGATCACAAGCTTAAAATGAACCATTAATATGGTGTAGGTGCCAAGAATATGAAGAGTAAATGTACTGCAATTATAGGTTATACTAATATTGTCATAAGGCCTAGAACAAGGGAGGAATTTCTACCATATCCTACCTTGCTCAGAGTACATGTAAAGTACCTTGTTTACTAAAGAGGGCTATTAACAAACTGCAAAGCATCTAAAAGAGACTGTTTAAAGACCTTGAAACCTTTCCTAGTTAAGAAAATGCTGAAATAATTAAGGAGGTATACCCTGGAGATAAGAGGGTATCTTGCTTGCTTTCAAATATCCAAAGGTTCATCATGTAGAAAAGTAAGCAAAGATTTTATGTGATGCTCCAAAAAAAGGTCCCATTATAATTGTCCTGTTAAGGACCCTGACCAAACAGTAATGGCTCAACAGAGGGAGTAAGGAAACTGTCCTGGCCCACTGCTGAGGCTCAGGGTTTATTTACAGAAAATGGAAGTCTGTTCAAGAACTGAAACCAGAAAGGTAATCTCATTCATGTATAGACCAATATGTTCACTGTTAGACCACAATGTACATCTTCAAGAACAATAGAATGAAGCTATAAAACGTCCACACAAAATCATCTAAAGGACTGAGAAAAATGGGAAGCTACCATATGATCTGTTCCGCAAACCTTGCAATAATAGAACAGAACTTGGGGTAACTCCTAGCAAGTTGTAAGAATAGTTTCAGGTTAAACCAAAGCTGAGCTATTAACACCAAGTAATAAAATGTTTGGAATGCATATGGCATTCATTAGCATAAGAAGTGAAATCAGTCAAAAATATGATTAGCCCTGTGAATATTTTAGATAAATTAATGGATATAGAACTAATATGGGTTTTGAAGGAAGAAACTGTTTTGGGAGATTTTCTTAACTTCTTCACATGGATGTTAGGTAGTAACAGTGCCTTTTTCAACCTGTCCTTGGCTGCTCATTGTAAATGGCTCTGCTGTAATGTGGTTGCTGTGGTGAGTGCTGGTTCCCCTCTTCTAGAACAATAAATACAGTGTGTGTGTGTGTGTGTGTGTGTGTGTGTGTGTGTGTGTGTGTGGTGCTTATATATGTAGAGATATACATGTATGTGGATATATAAAATTAAAATCAGATTAAAAGTCGACAACTCTAAACATTTTGGAATATTTATTATTGATTTAATTCCTTTTCCTGTTTCCTTCCTATCGGGTATTAAACATGAATAGACTTATCAGTCAATCACATAGACTGTTTTAACTGAAAATAGCAACGGAATGGGAATATCCTTATCTCAGCAGGCCCTGGAGAATGCCTTCCCATGGGCTGCATGTTCTGTGATGGCCTGAGAGTGTGCTTCAAAAGGGGAGGCGTTCGGCTACTCTGGGTCCACGCCATATGCTAATTTAATCTCCCCTCCTTCTCTAATACCTTCATGTATTAAGAAGTGAGAGTCTGAAAAAAAAAAAAAAACACAAAACCAACAAGGGCAGCAAATGCTTAGAAGTAACAAAAACATTGCTAAGTTATAACATCTGGACTTCATCACTGCAGCGCTGACGTCAGGACACAGCCCAGATGTTAACTATAGTAACCATCTAAAGTTTGGGTGAATGCGGTCTTCCTTTTAATTTGCAAAATCCTTTTTGCAAAAATCCTTGAAAACATAACAGCTTAGGGATATAAGTAGTCTACCCAATATTTAGGAGACCAGGTTTGGGATTACACAAGTACACCAGCTTTCTAGGTGTATTCATTTCCTCGGAATGTTGTGGTCTCTTACTTGGAAATCCCACTCACTCTCTCCTACCCCCGAACTCCCCTTCCCCACACACACAAAAAAAGGTAAAGGAAATAAAAACACCTAGAAAAAATAGTCAGAAGGGAAATTGGGGATTTAAAAATGAGACTGAGCCTTAATAGACATGTGGACATAAGTCAGCATGCTCTTCGTACCCATTCAAGGGCAGTTAGTTGTAGCCTGCTGGGATAAGCATCCTAATTTCTGTTTTATGTATATGCCTCCACATTTTCTAGGCAGTTGAAGAACAAGAGAAGACATTCGAATGCAGATAAACCATATCTTACATTTTTGTTCACCTTTAGTCATTATATTGAATGCATGTGTAAATGATGGCTGCTCCAGTTTTCACAGTCAAATAGCTAATGAGGCTACGGACATGTGCTCATGTTTAGGATGATGATTAAAATAAAATGGCATGAAATTTTCATTAGTGATCTCTTAACCTCACCACACCCTCTATTACCAGATATCATTGGTAAAACTGCTGACTGGAGAAAGACCAAACTACAGGTAAAGAAAGGAAAAAAAAAAGGATCTTTAGGAGGAAGGGAAAGGGATATAGATTTCTGAGTTACTCATAGATGGAAGTTCTGAAAATAAAAGATATTCTTTTTTTGTGATTTCATATGCTGGGGTTGTGACATGACTAAAAATCACTTTGCATTAACAAAATATCCGGAGTTCGTTTAACAAATATTTAGAAGGCAGAATAGTGGTGCTGATTAGGGGCACAGACCCTGGATTCAAATCCTGACTCTCTCACTTACTGTATGATCTTGGAAGAGTTACAGCCTCCTGGGGTGAGTTTAAAATATTGCCAAGTAAATTTCATCCACTATAAAATGGGGAAAGTTATATCCACCTCACTGTATTTTTGTGAGAGTCAGTTATAAATGTATGCAAAGCCTACAGCAGTATCTGCTATATAAAAGTTTAATAAATGACATTATTAGTTATTTATCTCCTTGCACTTTGCCTCACTTGCCTGAACTTATTAATCTAGTCCCATCACCACCTCTGTCATGATCACTTTCCAGACAACTCCAGGGACAGCTTCCTTGTAATGCCCACAGCACTGGGGGACATTAATGGTGTCCAGAGCCATCTTTGTGGCATGTGGCAGGGTGCCTAACTTATAGGAAGTACTCAATTTATATGTGTTAAATGAAGGAATACTGCCCTTTTTGATGTTTAATGGTTAATGTACCTGTCTTGAGAGTAGAGCCTGTGTCTTATACTTTTCACTACAATGCAGCACAGCAATGAACAAATATGTAGGCATATAGCAAATATGGATAACCCTGTCTCTCCTGATGAAGAACATGAGGATTATGTAAGGTTTGACTTGCTCATCTCACAGAACTCGTTTAGTTCCAGAGTGGGGAATACAAATCAAAACTCCAGACTCATGACTCCGGGTTGAATGGATAAAAAAAAAAAAAAAAGTTTTAAAGGTTTATTAAGTGATTATACGTATTTATTACTATGTAATTTAGACTTTCAAAATTCCTAAGAATTCAAACAAGGTCTGCCTTAGCCCACATTATTGCAATAACAATGACTTGAATTGTCACAGATTTCTAAAATCGTTTAACTAGTCTAGAGACAAGGGCAGGCTCTCTGGAGATGGCTATAGGTGAGCTGGAGTAAATAATGTCTACCAGTAACATACTGATTAGGGTATAGAATGAAGGATATTCTTTAAACACATTTTGCAGTCTCAGACCCTCTATTATCTGGGGTCTGTGTGCTGTCCTGTTTGTATTGGAAGATATGATCAGGGACCAAGTTCCACTCTAAACTTTTGTAGCACTGCCACTTGAATGTCCTAAAACTTGTCCATGGTGGTCACTTGTGTAACAAAACCAAGTTCTCTCACGAGAATTCTCTATCTAATCTTTTTTAAAAAAATATTTATTTATTTTAGAGAGAGAGAGCTAGAGAGCAGGTGAGCGGGGGGAGGGGCAGAAGGAGAGAATCTGAAGCAGACACCCCACTGAGTGGGTAGCCCAATGCAGGGCTCTATCTCAGGACTCTGAGATCATGACCTGAGCTGAAATCAAGAGTTGGACACTTAAGCAACTGAGCCACCCAGGCACTCCAAATCTATCTAATCTTGTCAGGCAGTTCCCAGGACCACATATGCTTACCTTAAAAAAAAAAAAAAAAAAAAAAAATGGTAAAAAGTCTAACATGCCTATTGAGCAAGTGAATACCAATTAAAGCTATTGCTAGCAATAATCTTGTGTGATATAATTTACTTTATATGTTTTAGTCACCCTGTGAACGCTTGCTCTGGTTAAAAGGCAGATTCCTGAATAATGAAATGTTTGCTGTACTCAGCATTAAAAATAATTTATAGAAATATCTTGATTGTATCAAAAATGTTAACCGAATACAGGATATGACGCCGACTTTGTTTATGTCAGCTACAGAAAAAAATAAATAAATAAAAAGAGGAAAGAAGCTGTGGGAAAGCTGTATGCTGAAGGTAGAACATTCTCCTAATCCTAACCAGCTGTTCTTGCTTGAATGCATGGGAATTTAATAGCAATCTCTCTCTCTCTCTCTCTCTCTATGTGTGTTAACAGAGTAGCTAGCTTGTATGCATTTTACCAAAGCAATGACAAAGCTGTTTTCTAGCTACAAAAGTATCTATGAAAACACAAGAGGGAAATATCAAAAAGTCACCCTGAAATAAAATATATGTACATACTAACTACAGATTTCTCCAAGGCTGTTAAATGGCAAGAAGCCAAAATTAAGTAATTATTTAAACACAACAAGTTCAAATTCACTCATACTGCTTTAGAGTGGCTACTATCTCAAATGGAATCACGCAGCAAATCACAAGTGCAAGGGTGACAGAAACACAACATTCCAGCACCTGAAGATAAATAGCCGAGGCGTCATACTCCAAACTCTTCAGATCTTTCGACTCCCCCTTCTTCACATTTTTCTTTAGGGACTGACAAATTATAAATTCTTGACTTCACAAAGGAAACTGCAGCTTTACTCTGAATCTCTTGAAGTAGCAGATCAAGAGAATACAGAGAAGTACAGAAAAGAAATAACATTTTTACATTTTGTTTACATAAATATACTATGGAAAAATATGTAGATAGGAGGGTATTTAAATTTTTGTTAGTTTCTTAAAATGGTTATCCATATATGCCCCGATTTATTTGTAACATCTACTTCCTGATTTTTGCTTCAGTCCGGTAATGTTTAGGAACATCATGGGCTTTGGATTCAGGAGAATTGAACTCACCTCCAAATTCAAACTCTTTTTAGTTATGTGACTCGCAATAGGTTACTTAACATTTTGAGCTTGGGTTTTCTCACTTGTCAGTGGAGAAAATGATTATCTGCCTTAAATAGTTATTATAGCACTCAAAGATATCAACGACTTATGTACATTGTTGGAATATAGTAGGTCCTCAATGAAAATTCATTTCTATCTCTTCTGACACTTCATTTCCTGTTTGTCCAGGGTTCTGTCATTTCTCATATGGGCAGGAAACAGTCTAGAGCTAGCCTTAGAACACCCAATTTCATTTTGTGACTAAGGAAATAATGAGACAATAAAAAGCATAAAAATCATAATTAAAAAATGCTCATTTAGTCACTTCCGTGGTGCTTGGCATCAAAAATTATGGATACAAAAGGCCTTGGCCACCTCAGTACCATCCAACATGAGAAATTATGAATGCAGAATGCAGAATGCCTACAGACAATCCAGGGCTGTGAATCATGATGATCTGAATTGAGTGCACTTAGAATATCGTAATTTTAAAAGTTTTACAAAAACATGTGAACACCGTGCTAGGGTTCCCTTAGGACCTTATAGGGAAGTGGGCAAGTGAGGGACCCTGAGATTACATTAGCTTCATTATAAATCTGCCTCTAACTATGGGGTATGGGGAATCAGTGCTTTGTTATTATTATTATTATTATTATTATTATTATTATTATGGTTTATTATATAGATATTTCAGTCTTAAATCTCATAACTTCTCCAAACCCATCACATTTTCCTCGTTTCTTTCCCACCTGTCTTACTTGAATTGGCATGTAAACTTGTTTTCTCTGAGTAAGCAATGAGAATGTTGACTTATTTGAACTGGTGTGTGCGTATGCTGCCTGAAAAAAAAAGTACTGGTATGCTATGCGGGTGCATGCCAGCACTATATAAAGTACATGAGATGTTTTTTTTTCTGTTCAAGTAGATTCCTATCTAATTGGGTGGAGAGGACTAACACATGATATAGCAACAAGATGAAATAAATAAAAAGAAGCATAAAATTACGAACCTTTTAAAAATCAGTAAGTGCTACAAGATTTCAGATGAAAAGGACATCAGTAAATGTTGACATTGTTGTAAACATTATAGAGACAAGAGAATTGAGAAGTGAAGCTTTGGGTTAAGGGAATCATGCTACATTTGTTGGCGAACAGGAGCAAATGATAGAGAAAGAAACCCAGTGCTTTGGTGGAACTGTAAGGAGACAAGTACGATGCAAGGAAAGCACAGCCAGAGAGCAGAGCATCGTCACCAGCAGGTAGAGGTGTTTTGGTTTTATGTGCCTGGAATTGCAAGCCATTGAAGGTTTTTGAGCAAAAACAGTGACAAGATGAAGATGGAAGTGGCCTACGTGATGCTGGAGTCACAGGCAGAAGCTTGGAAGACGCTGACTCTGCGTAGGTGGGGCTAAAGGTGGTTGGTGCCATGGCGGTACGAGAAAGGAAGGGGCAGATACAGAGGGACACAGAACGTAGAAGGTTTGGGGTCTGGTGACTGACTGAATGTAAGGGATGAAGGGGAAGTAAGGCAGCCCGTAGAAGAGGAACAGACTCTGAGCAACAGAGAATGAGGTTAACCTTGGAACTGGTTTGAATCTGATGTTGCAAGACCTCCAACATTTACTGGTCACGTCCAGTAGATAGTTAAAGATAAGGGGCCAGAGTATAAAGTTAGGGATAGGTCAGATCAAGAGAGACAGACGGATAGGTAGGCAGGGGGACAGAGAGAGAGAGAGAGAAATAAAGAGAGAGAGAGAGAGAGAGAGAAAGGAGACTGATAATAGATGAATACAAGTGTAACTCTCATATTATTTGAACTTTAGGAATGATCAACATTGAAACAAGAATATGACCTGGAAATAATTTATGAAAAAGCAATATATGTGATTACAAGGGAGGGGTTACTGACTCAAACAGCTTCTGAGTGTTTTGATTGATTCAGAAACAATGTGAGGTAGACATGTTGCATCTACTTCCTGATATCTACTTTTCCTTCTATGTGGTCCTACACAAAATGCGTCTTTTAATATATAATATTAATAATTATATATTATTATTAATTATATACTAATAATATATTATTATATTATTATATAATAATATACTATATATTATTATAATTATATATTATATATTAATATTTATAATACAATATTGTGTCTTTTAATATATAATATTCACTTATGCATTTCTGCATTGGCAGTATGTGTGTGTTCATTTGGGTTTATACAATTATCTATGGATTAAATCATTCTACAAATGTTTGTGTGTCAGGCACTGTTTGAAGCACTAGGAATACCTAGGTGTACAATACTGAGTTCCTGGCCTCAGAGAGAAGCTTAGATTCTAGACAGAGAGACCATAAACAAGCATATACAACATGCTGGGATAAATGGATTACAATTCGTTGATAGGGGAATGTCATTTTACTAGAGGGACCCAGAAGGGCCTTTCAGTAGAGGAAACATTTTATGAAGACTTGCATGGAGTGAGCGAGAAAGCCTTGTGACTATCTGAGGAAAGGGTTTTTCAGGATGAGGGAATAGCAATTACCAAGGAACAGCAAAGAGGCCAAAGTACGTGGAATGGAATAAACTGGGGAAAGAATATAAGAAGGCAAAGTAGGAGAGGTAGGCAGGCTGGGGGCAGGTAAGGACTTCTTGACCATAGACGGGATTTTATTCTAAATGTGAGGGACAGATACTGGAGGGTTTTCAGGTGAGGAGTGACAGGACATGATTTATGTCTAAAAATGTCACTCTGGTTGCCACATTTGAAATAAATTATAGGAGGGGGCAAGGGTAAAAGTAGGGAGGCAGTTAAGAGGCAGTTAAGGATACAGGTTCGAGGTGATGGGTGGCTTGGCGTAGGGTGGTAGCAGTGAGGGTGGGAACAAGTGGTTAGATTCTCCACGCATTTTGCGGGTAGAGCAGATGTGATTGGCTGATGGAAGGAATGTACGGTATGAAAGAAGAGAGGAGTCCTGCCGTGAACTGAGATGAAAAAAATGAGTTTTACAGGAAAGTGAAGAAGCTCAATTTGGGACATATCAAGTGATTTCTGGCAAGATACATAACATCCCTGGACATGTTTCTTCATTTGTAAAACAAGGTACATAACAGAATCTACTTCATAGGGTTACACAAGCATTAAATAACAATGCAAGGAAAACTGACCAGAGGCTAACACTGCATGTTAGGTGTCCAGCTAAAATTAGATATCAAGAAGTTGAAGAAAAACTTCAATCTTTTAATCTATGACCAAAGAGGCAAGACTATCCCATGGGAAAAACACAGTCTCTTCAACAAATTGTGCTGGGAAAATGGGACAGCTACATGCAAAAGAAGGAAACTGGACCACTTTCTTACACCATACTCAAAAATAAACTCAAAATGGATTAAAGACCTAAATGTGAGACCTGAGACCATAAAAATCCTAGAAGAGAGAACACGCAGTAATTTCTCTGACACTGGCTATAGCAACATTTTTTTAGATATATCTCCTGAAGCAAGGAAAATAAAAGCAAAGATAAACAATTGGGACTTCATCAAAATAAAAATCTTCCACACAGCAAAGAAAACAATCCACAAAACAAAAAGACAAGACAACCTACTGAATGGGAAAGGATATTTGCAAATGATATATTTGATAAGGGGTTAATACCCAAAATATATAAAATACATGTACAACCCAACACCAAAAAAGAAAATCCAGTTAAAAAACAGGCAGAAGATGGGCGCCTGGGTGGCTCACGTGGTTAAATGTCTGCCTTCGGCCCAGGTCATGATCCCAGGGTCCTGGGATGGAGTCCCACATCAGGCTCCCTGCTGCTTGGGAGCCTGCTTCTCCCTCTGCCTCTCTCTCTGTCTCTCATGAATAAATAAAGTAATAATAAAAAAAAAAAACAGGCAGAAGATATGAACAGACATTTCTCCGAAGAAGCCATGCAGATGGCCAACAGACACATGAAAAGATGCTCAACGTCACTCATCATCAGGAAAATGCAAATTAAAACCACAAAGAGATACCATCCCACACTTGTCAAAACAGCTGAAGTAAAAAACACAAGAAATAACAAGTGGTGGGGAGGATGTGGAGAAACAGGAACCCTCATGCACTGTTCCTGAGAATACAAACTGATGCAGCCACTGTGGAAAATGGTATGAAGTTTCCTCAAAAAGATAAAAATAGAATTATCATATGATCCAGTAATTCCACACAAAGAATAAGAGAACACTAATTTGAAACGACATATACACTCCTGTGTTTACTGCAGCATTATTTACAATAGCCTAAATATGGAAGCAACCTAAGTGTCTATCCATAGATGCATGGATAAAGAAGTGGGACACACATACACACAATGGAATAATATTCAGCCATAAAAAATGAAATCTTGCTATTTGCAACAACATGGATGGATCTAGAAGGTATAATGCTAAATAAAATAAGTCAAATAAGGCAAATATCATATGATTTCACTCATATGTGGAATTTAAGAACAAAACAAATGAACAAAGAAAAAAGGGACAAACCAAAAAACAGACTCTTAACTATAGAGAATAAACTGGTGGTTACCGGAAGGAAGCGAGTGGGAAGATGGGTGAAATCGGTGAAGGGGATTAAGAGTACATTTATCATGGGGTATCTGGGTGGCTCAGTTGGTTAAGCTTCTGCCTTTGGCTCAGGTCTTGATCTCAGTGTCCTGGGACTGAGCCCCGCATTGGGGCTGAGCAGGGAGCCCACCTCTCTCTCCCTCTGCCTCTCCCCCAGCTTGTGCTCTCACTCTCTCTCTCTCTCTCAGTCACTCCCCCTCTCAGCTAAATAAATAAAATCTTCATTTAAAAAAAGAGTACACTTACCATGATGAGCACCGAGTAATGTATAGAATTGCTGAGTCACTATATTGTAAACCTGAAACTAATATAACACTGTATGTTAATTATCCTGGAGTTAATTAACTTAAAAAGCCCTTCAATCTCATATTGTTTCTGAATCTTAAAAAATAGGGGTCTTAAAAACCCTTCCTACAATGTCTTCCCCGCCCCCTCTTTTGGGATATGGGTGCTACTGCTATGGGAGAGAATGTACATTCTAAATGTCAATCATGTCATGTGTGCTAAAAATAATAATAATGCTGATGGTGATTGTGACAGAATAAGTAAATGAGGTATAGAAATCATGGTCATTAGAGAGAAGTTCAAACAGAAATCAGGAGACTATAAAGAAGAGAAAGTGGTTTATATTTTGAAGAAGAGAATTTAAAGAATTACTTGAGGGGAATATAGTCCATGAGAAATGATAAAAGGCATTAAAATTAGGAGGAAAAGGGATAATCATGTAATGATGAAGAAAATCAACACGTGTTCTACAAAGTATGACTTATCTCCTTTTGGACCTTACATTGTAAAGAGATGACTTGTGGTCACCTTAATTAAATGAAAAGAGATAATTTAAGGCAATATGGCCAGGCAATTATGAGGGGCTGATTATATCCCCATTTTTAAGATATCTGATATCTTCCCAACACAATCTAGTGTGTTGCTCCCAATTTATCCATGTGATGAGAGGCAAGACGGCTAGGTGGATGGATGAATACCAGCGCAGAATTCTCCACGTCCATATTCAGTAGCGTAAACTTCAAAACTGAAGAACCATCATGAGTGAAGTATCTCTCTGGTTAAATGTTAAGGTAGAGACACAGGTTTTTACCATGCACATCATGTTAAAACATGATGCTTTCCTTACAAAAGACATTAAAAAAATAAATTATTACTATTTACTCCTCTGATAGGGTAGAATTTAAAAAATTCTATGCTTATTTTTGCAAATTAACGCTTCCTCCACTTAAAGGTAATTATCTACTGTTTGAAGACAGGGTTGCTTTTCAATGGCGTTCAAATAGTTGGCCCCCTCTGTCAGGTTTTCACACTTGGTTCTAGGGAACCCTTGGTCTTCACGAAGCCTCCAAGAGATTTGTGTGGGGGGTGGTGGAGGGAGGTATTCTGTTAGGTATTCTTGTAAGCATTTCTTAATATAGGTTATTGGGAGGATGTGCTCTGTGAACCACATTATTTTCACTTCCTCTCATTCCTAGACTTTCCTTTTATTCTCTAATACTCATCACCTACCTCAGCTGCATTTGTACCCAAATGAAGGCTCAGAATGGCACAAATGAACTTAATGTTTATTATCACCTTTAAAAAAATTTTTAATTCCAGTTTATGTAGTTAACATACAGTGTTATATTCGTTTCGGGTGTAGTTTAGTGATTCAACAGTTCCATAGGACACCCAGTGTTCAGCATGACAAGTGCACTCTTTAATCCCTGCTGCCTATTTCCCGCAACCCCTCACATTCCCTCCCCTCTGGTAACCATCAGTTTCTCTATAGTTTCTCAAGAGTCTGTTTCTTGGTTTGTGTGTGTCTCTCTTTTGTTTTTTCCCCCCTTTGCTTGTTTGTTTTTTAAATTCCACCGATGAGTGAAATCATAGGGTATTTGTCTTTTCTCTCTGACTGACTTATTTCACGTAGCATTATATTCACTAGCTCCAACCATGTTGTAAATGGCAAGATTTCATTCATTTTTATGGCAGAATAGTATCCATTGTATACATATATACGATATCTTCTTTATTTTTATTTAAAGATTTTATTTACTTATTTGTCAGAGAGAGAGAGAGAGAGAGAGAAAGAGAGCACAAACAGGGGGAGTGGCAGGCAAAGGGAGAAGCAGGCTCCCCGCCGAGCCAGGAACCCGACACAGGACTTGATTCCAGGCCCCTGGGACCATGACCTGAGCCAAAGGCTCAACCAACTGAGCCACCCACGCAGGCCCGTATCTTCTTTATTATCACCTTTAAACAGACACTTAATTACATTTTAGCTTGACCTATATTAAAAAACCACACTAAAATGAAACATTATTATTTACAATCTTCATTCCAAACTTACTCATCTAGTCTTTGCTTAATTCTATTAAAATTTAAAAACTTTCCATGATACTTACATATATGATATACACATATAAATTTATATATGTATGCAAATGTATATGTACATATACACATATATATGTATCTACACACACACATATATAAAACTGACTTACTATCCTATGTATACCATTTATATTTCCATGTTTTTCAAAGTAAATATTCTATGATTTTTATAACATTCGAAAACTTCTCTGCTATATTGGGTATTATATATCATTGGTGGGTGGGTAATACATGTTGAACAATTTTGCCATTTAAGATGTGCGTATCTTAGACTATGAAGTTTTCTCCTTCGATGAATACTCTTCCATAGAGAAACTTCTACACATAAATACATGGAGGTATGAATGATTGTACTACTACTAATAGCAGGTAATTGTAATAGCACATAATTGGAAACAACCTAAATACCTCTCAACAGCAGAATGAATAAGTAAATTATGGCATAGTTACATAACAGCAGTAAGAATAAATGATCTTTATGTTTCAGCATGAACTAATCTCAAAAGTATAATTCCGAGCAAAATGAATTGCCGAAGAATACCTGCAGTATGGTACCACTTCAAACTTGAAATGTGAAAAACAGTAATTATTATTGTCTTAGGTTATTTAAGTATGTAGTAAGAGTATAAAACCAGCATAAGAATGATTCAACACCAAGCTCAAGGTCGGAGAATTCCAGGGGGGGTTGGGAGGAGGGAGGAGGAAAATATGATCCAGGAGGCGCACACAGTAATTTTACATTTTAAACCCTAAACAGTGATTTTAATGTTTTATTACTTAAATGGGTTTCTTAGATTTCTAAAATATTTAATAAAGGTAATACTGCAATTAGTTAATTGATAAGGTATCTAAAGATAGTTTTAGAGAAAAGATTTTTGGAAAGCAAAGACACCAATTTCAGATGTTACCCAAACTGTATTCAGTCAAAAAACAATGAGTATGTTATGAAAACAGCAACTTAAGCCACCCAGGATACTTGGATCAAATTTCCCAGGGTATGACCACATGGACCATTAGCTATAGCAACGTCACCTTTATTTTACAAAAGCAATTAGTACATGCTTCAGTCTTCAAAGTGAGCAAGGATTACCTACTCTTCAAAAGTTATTAAAAGCACTTGGCTTTTGACCCTTGGAACTCAACTGGCACAAAGTCTTGGGGTCAGCTTCTTGCTTTCCTAATAAAAGTTGTCAAACATCATTTTCCTAGACTCTGTATAAAAACAGAGACATTACATAAATTATTGTGATTTGAAAACATGCACTTTTATGTAGAGATGAGTGGATAGCTCGAGTAATGGTCTTTTATTAATCAGTTAAAATAGTTTAAGTCAGAATATGGAGAAAAATCTGGAAAAAGGAAGAGAAAGTATGTACACACAAGGACAAATTACGCATTGTAAGCTTATTAAACTCAGTATCTCACTTAAGTACAAAATGAGTGAAGAAAAAGAGTAGATAATCACAAAGAAGTTTGAGAGTTGGGGGTATGTGTGGGTTGGTGGTAGGGATTAATCACGCAAGGCCACGAAGGTTCACTCAGGGAAACTTTAAACAGCAAAGTGGGAGTCATGCTCAGGGTCACAGAAATACAAACATTTTCTGTGAACTGGCCTCACAAGAATGGGAGCTTGGAATGTGTGTGGCGGTGGCTGAGAAAGTGGGTGTGTGGCTTGGATTCAATTGTCCCCATCTCCAAGAGGGCAGTAATAGCAGGCAGCGGTTTGCCCTCACCTCCCTGGTAATGCCCTTCCCAGACTATACTTTCTTTTTTCCTTTCATTTTTTTTCATTTTTTTAAAATTAAATGTTTATTTCCCCCTTTCCCAGACTCTTAAACTTGGCTCTGATGTGCTGGGTAATCCTTGGGGTATGAGCAGAGGGACCAGTCACGGACTGTTGTTACTGTCTTAAATGGTGCAAAGGGCATTTACAATAGATTTTCAGGCACCATTTTGAAATAATTTTTCTGAAGTTTACCCTCTATGTTTATCTTCAGTTGTGCAATGATTATGCTGTGCCAAAGAGCTTTGGCTGGAAACACAGCCTTGGGTTCTAAGTTATCAATGTACAAAAGGACTGAAGGACTAAAGAAAAACATTTCTCTGCCTTCCCTTTATACCCTACCAAAAACAAAAACAAAAACAAAAAAACAGAAATAAAGAGGCTAAATTTATGCACAAACTGTTGCATATGGATTAGAATTGGTTACTGAATGCCCATCTCACAAATTTATAATATCCTAAGTATAAAATTTCCAGTGTTACTCTCACAGAACTGCTGTATGTTCCACCTGCATACAAAAGACAAGAGTAAGGCAGACACTTTGGGTTGTCTGGTCATCCTTCTACATTCCCCAACCTGGTGCTCCTCGCTGCGGGCATGTTTTGTTGGTGTTAAGTTGGACGTGGTCTGAGGCCCCAGCATAAAGGATGGGCCCAGTTTCCCCCCGTGACTCAGTGGCAAAGTACTTTACTCTGGTGGATTCTGGCTCTTAAAAAAGCCCTCTGCAGGCGCGCCTGGGTGGCTCAGTCGGCTGAGCATCTAACTCTTGGTTTTGGCCCAGGTCTTGATCTCATGGGTCATAAGATCCAGCCCCATGTGGGGCTCCGTGCTCGGTGGGGAATCTGCTTGAGATTCTCTCTCCCTCTTCCTCTCCCCCTTCCCCTGCATTCTCTCTCTCTCTAAAATAAATAATCTTTTTTTAAAAGCCCTCTGCATAGTTTCAATACAATTAATAACTCTTAGAATATGATAAATCAACCCATGTAAAATAAAACTTGAGAAGACCCGATATTCTACCCATCCCCACTTGCTGTGGGTTTGGTCCTATCATCTCTTTTCCCGTCCCCACTGGTTTGTCATCTCATCTGTCCACCCATGAGCTACACATGAGTCAACATGTGTGTGTTAATTTCATTTGGTTGGAATTCACTAAATGAAATTCTAGCTTCTTGTAATAGCGCAAAGGAAAGATGTTTCTACTGCAGTCTGAAATTACATGTTCAAACTTGTTTTCATCAGTGAAAAATTATAGTCCAAAGACTGTCTTATCAGAGTTGAAAAACAATATGTTTGATGACATCCTTCTCAAACTGAGATGGGCTTCATTTTGAAAAGTTTTATTTTAAATATAGCATGTTGTAAGGTAGATTAGGAATGTTCTTACTCATCTAGTTTAGTTTTTTTTTTCTTTCTGCCAGATGTTTATGTTGGTGAGAAACCAATAACACTGTCTAGACCTCTAGGATATAGTAATCAAGCATGACTGGAAAACATTCAGAGGTCACACTTCAATCTGGACCCACAACATCCTGCTATTCAAAACCAGATTAGAGATGATGGATCATGATAAACAGAACCACACTGAATGCTGAGTCAGTGATTTGAGCTGTCTGCAAAAAGCTAACTATGTCACAAAAAATCTACAACATAAAACAAAGTCTAGACATCGTTAAATGTGCTGTACTCCCACCTCCACCCTAAGTTATCAACAACCAGATGCTACCTTGTGACTTTTACATCAGCATCCTGTAAATCAGGAATCCTCAATTTTTTATGGAGGAGTTCCCTGAAGTGATGGCTTCCTGAGGCGTGTGCGTGTGCGTGTGCGTGTGATTGCCTAGATGTGCTCATGCAAATAAATGCCCTAAAAAGAGAAAGAAGAGAGAGAAAAGTGATATATGGTGTCAGGATGTTCAGAGATCACCAAGCAAGATTTTACCAAGCAATAGTATACCGTGTTTTTTTCACTATGTCTTGGTGGTTTTGTCTAGAAGTCATTAATTTGTTTTTATTTAGAGTGTTTCAGTTTGTGACTGAAATAATTGACTGATTGGAGATGCCTGCTATGGAGGATCAAAATTGACACCTCTCTGTCATGACACCAAATTCAACACTAAGATAATTTTACTGTCAAATAATCAGGAGTCAGGGTCAGAGTCCTGGCAAAGCATAAAAATGTCTTCTTCTCACTCTCCACTCACAAGTCCTTATTGAATTTCTGGTCTGGAACACAAATGAGTTACACAGAATGCAAAATGTAGGTCAATGACTGTCTCAAAGAGGGCAAACCTTACTGCTTCCTAAGGTAAACTGGAGTAAAATCATAGTGGAGTACTTTATGTTTTTGTTTTATATTTTTAAATTTTTATTCAGTGGAGGGATCAACCAGGTGAGTCAGTTACTAGTATAAGAATTTCTTTAAACATTGAGGAACATCCAAATAACCTACCTGGCTGAACGTACCAATGCTACTATGCAAAACAATTTCAATCTGCAATCCCTGTATTTACCTTCACACCACCCTCCTGGCACGTGCACACACACACACATCACTGCTGTCACACCCTCATAGTGGCACAGAGGCTATGTTCTGCAATGATTCAAATGCTTTCATTTCCAACAATAGTGAAAAAGTGAAAATTATGACTTTAAAAGTTAGCTGTGTCAAGGAAATTTTCACTTAAAAATAATGTTCATTGGAGTATGAATGAGCATGACTGACAAAGTACAGAAAAGTGAGTGCTGATAAAATAGTGTGGATATCCTTTTGTTATAATGCACTTGGACCAGAGGTAAATTCATGCTGCAGAGAGGAGAGCGGGAGACAGTGAGGGAAGGGCACTACTGACTGGTTGAGCAAGTACCATATGATACCTGTCAAATCAGGCCTTAGAGTCTTGCCTTCTCCGTAGGTCACTTTTTCCTGCCAAACAGACTCTGGACTACTGGAGTCCAGACAGTTTTTATCTTTGCATCTTTTCCACCACCTAGCATTCTGTCGTTCACATGGTGAGGGCACAATCAATATTAGCTAATTTGTAGTTAATAAAAGATTATGCCCATTCAGTATAAAACCCCTCTTTGTTACTTTTTGTGTCAGTGGATGGATGTCTTGTCTGCCTTCTTGACTCTTCAGTGTCTGAACCATGTCCCATACTTTCTCTGTTTCTAAGCCCCTTATTTGAAGGTGAAACATTCATTCTGAAAAACTTTCCTGCTTTCTTTCATCCTTCAGCTTTTCTACCCGGCCACACTAAGAAGCCAAAATTAACTAGATTCTTTGGAACTACTAGTGAAATCACTCCTAAGAGAAAATAAGGCCATGATCCATGAACATATCGTCAATATTTAAAATATGCTTTAATTAAAGATGTAAAAGCTAATAAAAGCAGTATTAATGCAAATTCATACCTTCTTTGGTAATTTTCTCATTGATTTCATTAATATCTCTATTGAATAGATGATAATTTTCAAACTACCAAAAGCAATCTAGGATGCCATCGATCCAAAATGGACTAGAATTTTTAAAGATCATCTTGTATATGCTTCACTATGATTATATACTTAACCCTTCAATTCTATCATCTCAACTATTTTCCTACTCAGTGTGACATAATTTTGGTTACTGGTAAACATTTAATAATATAATAATTATGTCATATTTTTTAAAGATTTTATTTATTTATTTGACAGAGAGAGAGAGAGAGAGAGCAATAGCAGGGGGAGTGGGAAAGGGAGAAGCAGACTCCCTGCTGAGCAGGGAGCCTGATGCCAGGCTTGATCCCAGGACCTTGGGATCATGACCTCAGCCGAAGGCAGATGCTTAACTGACTGAGCCACCCAGGTGCCCTGTCATATTTTTAATATAACTCACCCATCATTATTTTTCTTATCCTTTAAAAATGCAATATGACTCTCTCTCTTAAGTTTATGATGGAAAGAAAAGACATCCTGACTTCCAGTTTGGTTCCATAAGAAATTCTGTGGCATCACAAAAGACTTGGGACAAACTATTTCAGTTCTATAGCCTATGTATTTTGAAATCTGAGAGTAATGTCCATAAATGGAGACATTTAAAGTACAACTTCCAATTTTAGTTCATTCTAATTCCTGAATGAGTCTAGAGCACCCTGTTTTAGTGAGTGACATATTTTATTTATGTATTTATGTATGTATGTATTTATTTATTTAAAGATTTTATTTATTTTGACAGACACAGCGAGAGAGGGAACACAATTGGGGGAAGTGGGAGAGGGAGAAGCAGGCTTCCCACTGAGCAGGGAGCCCGATGCGGGGCTCGATCCCCAGACCCTGGGATCATGACCTGAGCCGAAGGCAGACGCTTAATGACTGAGCCACCCAGGCGCCCCTTAGCGAGTGACATATTTTAGACTTTAGGGTACTTAAACTTTGGGAAAAGGTCAACATCTCATCTTTAAAAAAATGATTAAAGATATGGCTCCATGGTACTTTGGAAGTCATGAGTCTTTGTCCTGTGGAGAGGAGAATGGCTAGTTCCCTAGGGAAGATGGACTAACTTGCCTGTTCCTTCTTTGCAGAGAGGCTCTCCCTCCGATGGGCACCCTGCTGATGGTCTGATTTCTTTTTTTTTTTAAAGATTTTATTTATTTATTTGAGAGACAGAGAATGAGAGACAGAGAGCACGAGAGGGAAGAGGGTCAGAGGGAGAAGCAGACTCCCCGCCGAGCAGGGAGCCCGACGCAGGACTCGATCGTGGGACTCGATCGTGGGACTCCGGGATCACGACCTGAGCCGAAGGCAGTCGCCCAACCGACTGAGCCACCCAGGCGCCCGATGGTCTGATTACGTATGTGTACAGCTTATTCTCTGCTCCAGAGGGGAGCTGGACCCACAGGGACCAGTTCAAACTTGTAATTCTCAAGCTTTGTACGAGTGTCCTGTCCCTCTCACCCATGCTTTCCTTCTCTATTTTCAGCATTTTGTACTATGAAAACAATATATTGATTGAGTGTATTTTTAAAAGCTACATATGCTCTTTTTGACACTGTCCCTAACAAGTGTGTCTTCTTCCATCTTTCTGAGAATCACCGGCTTAAAGAACAAATCACGGATGAGTTTTAGACACCCCTCAGTGTCCAAGAGACACCGCATACCTCTTCCTTACTACGTTGGAGTTCACTTCACCGTGTAGGTCCTCTCTTGAATTCAAAGGTAGAATTCAGGTGTTACATTCATGGCTGGTAGGCAAGGACCACGTAGGCCTTGTTTGTCAACCATTATCTAGCACAGTGTTTTGCGTACAATTGGCTCTCAATAAATATTTGTGAGATTAATTAATAATGACTGACAGATTTGGATGTTTCTGAGTTTTGTCCTTGGATACTCAGAAATTTTTAAGGTATTACCAAAAAATATGTAAATGGGAATAAAAATAGTGGTGTCTACCTCCCAGGACTGTTTTAAAGATTAAATGAGAAAATGCTTTTAGAGCTCTCAGCCCTAGGTTTTGGCACTCCAATGACAACTTAATTACTGTCATTATATTATTTGTCATAAAAAATACATCCAAATGATAATGACCGCCTACTGCCAAGTGCCATATTTAGTTCATATTCCATGCCCAATCTTCGGCTGTGCCTAAGAAGTATAACAGTAGTACTACAGTCATGAATTTAATTATTAAGGGGATAGATAACTTTAGTCTTTGGTTAACTTTAGTTAAGTCTTCATCAATAATTCCAAGCACATGCTTCAAAAGTATCAGAAGTTGTTCTCAAGCAATAAGGAAAGAGCACAGAAGGAAAAGTGCAAACTCATCATCATTATCACACACATACAATCCCACCCGGAAACTTTTGGATGGTATATCCTCTTTCTTCAAAAATGACAGGTTGCAGAAGACACACAGATGGCCAACAGGTACATGAAAAGATGCTCAACATCACTAATCACCAGGAAAATGAAAATCAAAACCACGAGCTATCACCTCATACCTGTTAGAATGGCTAGAATCAAAAAGACAAGAAATAACAAGTGTTGGTGAGAATGTGGAGAAAAGGGAACCTTCATGCATTGTTGGTGGGAATGTAAATTGGTGCAGTCACTATAGAAAACAATACGGAGGTTTCTCAAAAAAATTACAAATAGAACTACCATATGATCCAGTAATTCCACAATAGGGTATTTATCCAAAGAAAATGAACACTAATTTGAAAAGACATATGCAGCCCTACGTTTACTGCAGAATTATTTACAATAGCCAAGATATGGAACCAACCCAAGTATCCATGCATACATAAATGGATAAAGAAAATGTGGT
This sequence comes from Eumetopias jubatus, assembly GCF_037043125.1. Classification (NCBI taxonomy): domain Eukaryota; kingdom Metazoa; phylum Chordata; class Mammalia; order Carnivora; family Otariidae; genus Eumetopias; species Eumetopias jubatus. The sequence continues at coordinate 25,378,938 of NW_028274808.1, read as the reverse complement.
GTGTGTGTGTGTGTGTATATATATATATATATATATATATATAGTGAAATATTACTTAGCCATAAAAAAGGATAAGATCTTGCCATTTGAGACAATATGGATGGACCTAGACGGTATTATGTTAAGTAAAATAAGTCAGAGAAAGACAAATACCCTATGATTTCTTTTACATGTGGAATCTAAAAAACAAAGGAAATGAATAAACAAATAAAAGACAGAAACAGACCTATAAATACTGAGAGCAATCTGATGGCTGCCGGGGGGTGGTGGTGGTGGGGCGGTGGTGGGGTGATGGGCAAAATGGGTGAAGGGGAGTGGGAGGTACAGGCTTCTAGTTAGGGAATGAGTAAGTCACGGGGAGAAGAGGCACCGCAGTGGGAAGAGCGTCCATGGTGCTGTAAGAGCACTGTTTGGTGACCGACGGGAGCTACACTTGTGCTGAGCACAGCATCACAGAGTTGCTGAATCACTATGTTGTACACCTGCAACTAATGTAACAATGTGTGTCAGCTAGACTTCAATAAAAAATGATAGATTATTATTAAAATCAAGGGACTATAATCTGAAACTGGAAAACATATACAATAGCAAGTTTAACTTCAATCTGTACCTTAATGAATTCCTCTGGAATAGAGAACTTGCAGTAGAATGTTCCTTTAAATCAAGTTTTGGCTTCAAGATATAGCTTCAGACCCTTAAGCATACCTGTGACTAATTAATCTATCCCTTCTACCACGCCTTTGACTTTGGACACATTTTGTGATTGTAATTATAAGGACCTTTGGCAAAATACGCAGACAGCTTACAAATACTATTTTAAATGAGGGAAGTTGCAGAAGTTTTGCTCCAGAAAGGGAGGTGGCCAAATACCCCTTTCAAGTGGCAGCCTTGACATTTAGCATACTTTTTCCCATACCAGAGCTGTGCCGCATGCTTGAAACCCCAGCCTGCTGGTGCTGCTGCTCTTTTCCATGTTTGGCTCCATCTATATAGCAATTTTCAAAGCAGGTTCCAACTCGTTTGGGGATACTTTCAGATATTGTATATGTAGCTTGACAAAGTCATATGCAAGGACTGATTTCTTCACCAATGTGCAAAAACAGCTATTCTCATGAGTCATTTCATTTTGGAATTCAACAAGGTCTGCACAGAAGTCACCTGATTTTTCTTTTTTTTCTTCCAGAGGTACGGAAATAAATTCCATTTGGCATTGATATTTTACCTTTTATTTTCTATTTTTGGACTGGTTGAGCTATTTTTGCCCGAAAGGCTTAGACAAATTATAGTGGTGTCATGCTAGCAGGGTGACGCTTCTATGGATGTAGGGCATGCGGAAAGAGAAGAGGGGTTAAAACAACGAAACTGAGGAAGTACTTTACTATATGCCACTGACTCTTCTAAGTACTCTGCACAGTAGCTCATTTAATATTTGAAACAATTTTATGACATAAGTACTATGATTATCCTCTTTATATTGGTAAGAAACAGACTGACCTTCCCAAAGCTCTCCAGTGCAAGAGCCAGGGTTCAAACCCAGAAGTCTGATGTCATAGGCAGCTCTCTTCGCCAATATACTATGTTTCCTCTCATCAAAGCTGACCTGGACATCAACATGCTCCTCTTTTATTGAAAGAGTAATATCTAATTTAATAGATACATGCTACATCTACCCTCCAGAAATGTGATAGGGTCTCATGAAGCACCATTAGTGGTTGTCTCTCAGACCCTTTAAAATGTTATACATAGTATTGCATACATCCAGGGAAGTCTTTGTTTACTGGAGGAGCCTGCATATTTTGAGGCATACATCATTCTTGGTTAAAAGGCATTATATATGCCCTTACTTGCTTTTCACTGTGAACCAATGAGCAGAAGACAGTTCACAGGAGTCAGTGTTTGTGGTTTCTCATCATGGGAAGTGGGCCAGAATTCCTGATGCCCCATTGAATTGAAAGCCAAAGTACTACAGAGCGTGTCAAACATTCGTTTTGCTAGTGAATTGGAGATCTGGTCAGCATAAATGGAAAACTATTTCACTAAAGACAGAAGCTACCCAACACTCAACAGAATACCCCCAAGGGATCCAACCTAATGTAGATACTTGAATTTATTCCATGTCCATTGAATCACACTTGGATTGAGATTTGTCTAAATTTTCCTGCCTTCTTCCTAGACAATTCAGTTTTCTTCCTTCTTTAAAATGTTTAGCTATGGGAGTAGGGACACATGTCCCACAATAGGCTGAGGCTTTTATATTTTTTCCCCTTACATGTCATATTTCTCTAGTAGAATAGACTGAATACTTTTTAAACATTCAGTGGGTTTTACACTACATAAACTGTGCTTACCTTATGAGATGCCATTAAATAAAGGCTAATATTTAATTTCTTTTTGGTTTATTTATCCATTCCACTTTGTAAACTGATGAAAGCTACTGTACATGTGTATAGTCAGGGTTCTGCCTTTCTTTTAGCCTCTATCTCTTTCTAGTCTGAATGTTAGGGTCTTTTATTTTTCCTTGGAGGCAATCTAATTGGTACATCAGTCCACACTAGTCTACGGAGCTTTGCTGAACATACATCAATGAATTCCAGCTCTCTCATGTATGAGAGCCCAGCATCTCAGTCTATGAGAATGTCTGACTGGAAGTACTGGGAAGGCAAAGTCTGGATAAAGCATGGATTCTTAATCTAGGGTCTACTGGTAGAATTCACAGTGTCTATGACCTTGGATGAGGACAAATTTCACTTTTTATTTTCACAAAACTCTAACTGGAATTTAGCATTTCTTCCAATTATGAATGTTGACAAACTGCTACCTCCTCCTGCCTCACACACAATGGTATTAGCTGTCCCTGTGTCTTTGTCACCAATAGAAACCAGATTTTTCCATAGCATTTAGAGTCGATGCAGATATCACAAAATATCATTTACACACATTTCTACTCCACAGTTTGGGGAGTTAACAAACCTGCTCCAGATCACACTTGACTGTGGTTTTTGTGCAATCTACATCTGCAGATGTCCATGTGATGTCGTGGGTGGCCCCATTCAGCCACCGAACAGTAAAGTTGAAAGTTTGCACATTGCTGACCTAGATATGGACGTTGCTCCCCAGTGTTCTATCTATAATGGTTGGTGACAAGGAGATGAATCAAAGACTACTGTACAGTTCAATGCTTTTTTTAGCTAGCAATAACAATCTGCACACTGGTATCCTTACAAAATATTTAATTTATAGGTACTTCCCTATATTTTAAACATCATAGTCTATCATACAATTCATTCATTTTTTTATTACTATACTACAGTTTTGTGTTTGGAATACCTTGATAACTATATTGCACTATAATTGATTTCCTTCATAATTCTATGCATTTTATTCATACATCAAAAAATATTTTTCTGAGAAGTGATCTGGAGGCTTTACCTGCTAAAAGCTAAAAAGATCCATTAGCACACAAAAGGCTAAGAAGCCCTATTTGAGAGAATTAAGGGGTAACAGGTTTTGGGGAATGAGATGCCCTCTGAAGCCAAGAAGTCTGTGTACCCAAAGGGAAGGAGGAGGCAGTGGAGGAGTTGTGAGAGGCATGCACGAGGTGATGAGGGGTGCACAATTTGCCCAGAGAAGGGCTCTCTACCTTATCCATCACCCACTGTTAACCTCAACGTTGTAACCCCCTGAAAACTAGATGTCATCCTCTGCTTTTATTTATTTTTATTTTTAAAAAGATTTATGTTATTTTTATTTTGGGGACAGGAGGAGAGAATCTCAAGCCGACTCCCTGCTGAGCAAAGAGCCCGACACACGGCTCGATCCCAGGACCCTGAGATCATGACCTGAGCCAAAAGCAAGAGTCAGATGCTTAATGGACTGAGCCACCCAGGTGCCCCCATCTTCTGCTTTTAGGAAAGAGACCGTGTACCTGTGGGTTTGGGAATAATGGTCAGAGAGAGAATAGGAGTAAGAGAAACCCTGTGGGTTGTGGTTGGGCAGAAAAAGGCACTTCCATGGAAAGGAGGATACAATTAAGACAGTCTGCTCCCTCACTCCTTACAAGTTGAAGGCCTTTTCCTATAGCAGCAATTCTGTATTTCATTTACACAAGGACAGGGATCCTTAAAAATAATAGGCAGAATCCCTGCTTTATATATAAAGGATTTTAAGGTAAAGAAATGCTAATGATGGTTTTCATACATGACATCATTTGGGGTAGAAGAATTGGGAACTGTTAAGTTATGTAGAGTGTATTTGTGTGGGTGAGAGAGACAGAGTGAGACACACACATACGTGCAGAGAGAGAGAGAGAGAGAGAGAGAGAGATTGATTGATTGAGAGAGAAAATACCAAACAAGGAAACTTAAAACTTTGTCTCATGGCCAAATATGTTAAACCTCTGGAAGAAACTGAAATCTCAGATTAGTGTTCGAGAGACTTGATGAAAGTCATCAAAGTAATGATCATCATGAAAATAACACTTCAGGTAGTATTAAAAGGAAGTATTTTCCTCAGAGGCTTCAAAACACTTCTTTACCTGTTCCTTCATTAATTTCACAACATGAAGTGAAGCAGGAGATCTGGACTTGGTACTACTCTCCATTCTGCAACAGAGGGCAGAATGGTATGATATAAAATAAAGACTGTATCTGGTGTTTAGAGAAGTGACTTTTTGTGGATAACTCATAGCTATTATTTAGCCTTTGGTCGGCAGGAAGGTTGGGTGCAGAGAAGTTTGAGGAGAAGGAGAAAAGTAAGTGCTCTTGAGATCTGGACGTGCACCAAATTGGTCTCCATCTGACAAACACTGATTGAGCTCTGAGCCGTGTGCCAAGCACAGGGGAGGCATGAAAAGGGTCCAAGTCCCCAGTCACCGGTCAGTTGTGGTAGCCAAAATTCCTTCTTTCAAGTTTAGTACCTGGATTCTCTACTGTGTGAATTACCTAATAGGTGATACTTATCTTAGAAAAACTGGGCAATATAAAGAATTTCTTCAGTGGACATGGAGCAGGTAAAATCCTATTTGCTGTTAGAGCTGTGGAAATGTTTAACTTTCCTCACATATAAAAAGTAACTATTTTCTTTAAGTGTTTTTCATTCGATGCTCTATTTTTTACCCCATATACATATACACACATATACAAATGACAAGACAGGGGCAGCAACTTTCCAGGGATAATATCCTTATTCTAGGAGGTCAACAGCTGTCAAAATCTCATCATTTATGAAAATATAAGGGGAGTCCTGAGAAGCAGGAATGTTTGATGTAGTCTAACTCTCGAGTTAAAACACCAAACCACAAGATATTTTTGTGTTGTCTTTAATAAGACATTATTTGTGGAACCTTTCTGCTTGTGACAATGGATTTGTCAAATAAGACAAAAATGAATGATCTACTTCTTTTTTTTAAAGGCCAACCAATTATAGTTGTGGATTTTATATTCCTATATCTTATTTCTTAAGCTTCCTCTGGCCAATTGCAAACTGTTATCAGTAGGTACTCTGGCTTAAAAAAAACTTATGGAAAGTTGGATTTCTTTAAGGTATCATATTTATTCTAAAGCCATAATAAAATGGCTAAATTTAAAATCTTTTGCTCTCTCTCCCCTACTTTATGATTAGACTTGACATTGTTTACCCTGCCCTGTACTGGGCAATATTGTTTAGTTTAACAAAGAGAAAGATTTTCATGAGCATTTAGGACAAGCTTACAGCCTACGAAGGGGTATAACTAGCATGTTACCTTCATAATCTGTTATCACAATCACAACCCTTAAACTTCCCTCTCTTCAAGTCATGTCAGGACTATTATGTGAAAGTCAAAGGACCTTTTATCAAGAACGCCCAGTGCAGGAATCTGTTGACACTTGGAGGCCGCTTGTAATATTTTTAACAATTCAGAACTCCACACAGAATATGAAAAGCAAGTAGATTAACCAAAAAAGGTTAAGAAAATATCATCTCTGACCCATTCACGTAGATGACATAAATACAGAGACTTAACAGAGCAAACATGGAGGAGCCATGAAACAGGACGAGGATACCTGTCTTGAACTCAGAGAGATTATTTTATCGCGAGATGCTATTTTATATCAATGTACGTACGTTCTTAATACCAGGATCAGGCAGAAGTTGTTCGTTTAGTGCACCCCTTAAAACACCGTCTGCCATTTGGTTGCTGTCACATGAGCCCTAATAAGCCTGAATTGCACCACTGTATTTATGTTTTATTATATTTCAAACGCCTGCCTCTAGCACCCTCTTGGAACTCAGAGCAGCTCCAGGCTGCCAGAGGAAATGCCAGCAGGCTTTCACTGGGCAGCGCAGATCACTCCAGGGACACACAGCCCTTCTCCAGCAGAGACCAGGCCACCTGGGGCCAGACCAGCCCCACCACGGACCCCCGCCAGCACAACAGACCTCGCTGCTTCTGCCTGCCTTGGCTCATCACTGCTGATTTCCTGACACTCAAAAGGACCTTGCTTTTCTTTTCAAGGTTAAAAAAAAACACACCTCTCATAAAACCTTATCTAGAAATAATCAGACCAGAAACCAGAGAGGCATTAGAGAAAAAAACCAGCCCAGAAATGTTAAATACCAGAGGAAGGGAGATGGAAAGCATTGCCATGACGGTGATGAACTTTATCCAGCCGATGAGATCATTCATTATCCGAGTTAATATCTGCGTCTGTGCACGGAATTGCTTTCCTTTTAATACCTCTCATCCCTCCCTTCCCCTAGCGCCCCTCACCTGCCAGCCTTCTGTCTCTGGTGCTTTTCCAAATAACATCCAGGGCTCTAGCTGTGGAGTCTCGGATGTGATCGCTAAAGGACCTCCGGAGAGGGGCTCGCAGGGGCCGAGCCATCACGTGGGCCTCGGGGTCCCCCATCCAAGCGCAGGGGACTTCAGCGCAGCCCGGGCGCCGCGACCATGCTGACCTGCTCCCGCTGCAGACGCCCTTCGCCGGCTGCGGGCTGTGGCTCTGGCGGGCGGCCCGGCTGCGTGCGCGCCGGGCCCGGGGGCGAGCCGCGAGCGAGCCCTGCGCCCTCAGGATCCCGGCATTGCGGCTCGCGCTGCGGCCCGGGAAGCGCCGACTGCAGGCGGCCTCCTGGACGGCCGCCAAGCGCGCGCGGCTGCCACATCTGGAAGGGCTTACAAATGAGCCAGCGACACGCTCGCGCAGCGCTCGGGCTGCCGTCGTGGCTATCTAGATGATTCTAGCTTCCTGTGTAATCCAATAACTTGACTCTTGGTACAAGCTCGGCCGTTCGTCTATTTAATAACTTGCCTCCTTCCCTGGCAATCCAGGTTAACCTTGCACTTTTGAAGGAAAAGGCAGAGCAGGAGGCAAAAAAGCACGAGGGGTGGCAGGTAGGGTTCTCTTCAACTTTTCGAGGTAAATTCTCATTCACCTTTGCATTTGATTAACTCATTTGTGTTTTATTTTTTTAACTTTTTAAAAATTTAATTTTATTATGTTAATCACCATACATTACATCATTAGTTTTTGATGTAGTTTATTACTTCGTGGTTTTAGATTAGGCTGTTTATGACAGAGGAAGTTCAACCTTTAGTTGTGGGTGAGGGAAGGAAGATGATGGCTGTAGCGAGCATCCTACACATCAGTCTGGATTCTCTCTAGGAAATGGATACCTGAGTTTTAAGGTAAACACTAATCACCTCCTCATATCTCCCTTCTAACTATGCTTCTACTCACTTTAAGTGGTGTAATCAAATAATTCTAGGTTTTGCCTCTAAATAAGGTTCAAATGTCCCCTGGTTTTGAAAATCTTTTAGTTACAAGTAAGCAAACTTCATCATTATAATTGCACATCAAAAACTCTCTCCCAAAGGGTAAAAAAACTGCCAAGCACCATGAAATCAAAATATGGGTCAACTGTTTAACAAGATCTGTTTTTGAGTTTCTAAAATGCCAAATAAATCTATTTCTTTGCCAATGAATTTGGTTGATTTTCTGCTTTTTTATGCAGTATTAATCCTCTCCTGTTTCACTCTCCATTAAACGCCATCTTTTAACTTTCAAGGTTTGGCATGGAGGCTGACTATCGGCATCACCATAGTATCTAAGGGCCAGTCCATAACCTTTGCAAAATTAGAAAATGCTGTAAAAGTACTTTGTAAATTGCAAAGTACCATGTGAATGCTAATTATTATCATAATTGTTTTTATGCACGAAATCCTTTTCAACCTACACTGATCTCCTGAGTCCCCATATTTCTACAGCATACACCCTCTTTCCCATCAACTTTGACAACTTAATTATATAAAAGATGATAATTAAAATAGCGAGATTGTGCTCATGAGTTATAGCTAACACTTGTGGCACTGCTAATTAGTAACCCACATGTCTTCAATCATATTGTTCCCAAATTGTTAAAGCCCATGAGTCTCTCCAACAGAGAATGTGCATCTCGATATTGTCTTCTTTGCCTTATCATTGGGCTGGGCATAGATAAGGAGGCAACAAGTACTAACTGCTGAGGTATGTGGACTTCTGTGCCCCGTGGGAGCCAATTCCAAGGGAAAATTCTCCATTAAAAAAAAAATCTCAAAAAATTTGATTGCCTAATTACATGGCTCTATTTTAAAACAAAGTACTGGAAGTCTGTGTGTGTGTGTGTGGATGTGTGTGTGTGTGTGTGTGTGTGTGTGTGTGTACGTATGTGTTTCTCCTTCAAAGAGGTCTGGGCACCTTGAAACAGGTTGATTCATTTCTGGTCAGGTTGAACAGGGCAGGTCTGTTTGTAGAGGAACAGTATGAAGTAACCATAGCATAAGTAGTGAACCACACTCTGCGTTAGGCATGGGGAAGTTGAGGATAATTAAGACATCGACTCTGTCTTTAAGGAGAAATCCCACTGGCCACAAATCATTTCAAAATAGTGTCATAAATTCTATGACAGAAACATGTACCAAGTGTTATGGTAGCACAAAGAAGGAAAAGGTGGCTTGGATTCCTAAGTCCTCTTAAGCCCTGACCTCACCTAAATTTCCAGTCTAGATTTACAACATACAACCATTCTCAGCACGAATATCAACAGCTGATTGTATGAGTCATGCAAAGGGACTGACTGTAATGGCATGAAGTTTTTCTATACCCAAACATAGAACAGGAAACACCATTTATTGAGTACCTATGACATGCCAAAAACTCTTCTAGCACTGTAAATCGATAGACCCACGTATGTAGACCCCTATAGGTATTATTATCTCCTCTTTAGAGATGAGGAAGCTGGAGGGCAGAGAGAAGAGATTTGAGAAAGGTGAGATAGTAAATGCCAGACCTAGGATTCATACCTAGAGCTGTTTGCATTCAAAACTCATTAGCCTCCCAATCAACTTGATTGCTCATAAATTAATGACAGTGATGATAATGACCGATTAGGGTTTATCTAGGCTCAGCTGATACTAAGCTAAAGGCCAAAACTCTTTAATCTTAGCCAAATAAAATCACCACTGGGCCCATGGTGTGAAAGAAGCCTGAGTCTCAGAGGGGTTTTAGATGATCCCAGCTATGAAAACTGAAGGGCAGTGAATCAAGAGAACAAAGGCCTAGTCAACACGTATTGCTTAATGATAGGACACTCCAAATGATCTCCAAAGTATTCTAAAATACCCTCCTCCTCCGTGACACGCTCTTTCAAAGACAATACTCCTAGTACTTCACTGTAGCTCATCTCAGCAGGTATTAAAAAAGCCTACTTATTCTAAGCACAGGTTCCATTTGGTAGAACAGTCCAAAGACCAAACCTAATATATATATATATATATATATATATATGGAAACTTATGAACATAAATGTAACTTTTATTGACAGACTATTGGAGAAGGGGAGCACAGCTATATTTTCAAGCAAGGTGGGTTTTAATTATTGATTTTACCATATTCCAAAGTAGGGCTGGCAACTTTACCCCTCATTTCTAAAAACTCATTAAATTCAAATTTCATTGTGAAGATATTTCAACTCTTTGTAAATGAGTCTCAGCCACGTATCATGGGTATGATGTAAAAACTATCTAATACACTGCCAATTTTAAATTATTTTTATTTTTTGTTTTCTGGCTGTATTTATTGGCCATTAGAAGAAATGTTCCATGCAGAAGAAGTGCTTTTCAAAATTCACCATTTATAGAATAATTCCTCAAGTTTTATTTCCACAAATTTCAAATAATACAAGTCTCTTCTGACTGAGAGGTGAGGATAGTATACCATAATTAATGTTATCTCAGCTTGGCAGATGGAGAAAGTGGGAATAAGAGAAATTTATTGATTTTTTTCAAATCCTGCTGGGAATTATACGAGAAATGAAGATAGCAACATTATGCTTCGATTGCTTTTCAGTTCCTTTTTCTTGTGATAAAGGGCTAGTTTCAGCCATTGGTGGAGTTGCTCTCTGACCTGGGGGACTCTTGTTTGTATATTAAGCCAGAGATTCTTGCTCAAGTATGTCCCTAATATTTTCCACCTAAGAAAACCATTCTATTTTGGTAATATATTATAGATTTTATTTAATTTTGTCTAATTTATAATTTTTGTCTTCTTACTACAAACAAAATTTTAATTTTATTGTGTTTCTAGGTCCTATATGCTTTGATCTAATGTCAGGGACACCTTCTTTTCCAAGCCTGTGTAGCATAAATCCACTTTGGTCTTATGGCTACTCTTATTTGCTGATGCAACTCATTTAAGCCTCCTTTGGAGTAATCAGAACATTAGAATTACCCAAAGTGCTAGTAGGTTCTTTCAAAATAGTATGACTAATGATGGGAAATGAAATGTTTATTAAGAGTCAATGCCATGCTTAGATCTGGGTCTTTGGAACAGGAAGGAAATTATTAAAACCCCATTTGGTTAAGCCCTGTGAGAGACCTAGCCCCTGCAACAGTACAACAGGTTAAGTGAATGACAGTGGCTATCTGGCATAATAGGTCTGCTTAAGGGCTGCAGTTCCACAAAAGTTCTTCTCCATTATGTATCTATGTCTCCAAAAGCCCATGACAAAATTCATAGTATGACGCTTCTGTAACTCTGAGGGCTATATAAATGGTTTCTGTTTTTTTCCAATGAAGAATACCTAGCATATAGGTTACATGCTGCCAATCCCTGTTTCCATTTTGCATTTTGTTTATTTAGCATGACCATCTTGAGTGCATTTACTCTGGTGCAAGTGGCAATTTTGTTTGTTAATTCGTTCCCACAATTGCAACCCTAAGGATTTTATTCAGTTTGGTTGAGAATCTCCTCTCTAATAAATTGTTAAATATCTTCAACCAAAGGGTTCAAGGCAAGGTTATTTACACTATCAATTAGGTATCTATTGATGCTTGATAGACCAATAGACCACAAGGACAATTTTCTTCAAACTGGTGATCTCCAACCTGAGGGCAGACAAGAGTCTCTTTGGAAGGCAAGAAGAAAACCTTAGAATCTATGTCTATTTATAAAGCTCTTTGAGTTTTTCTATTTTTCTAATATATAGAGGACACAAATACAGTGATTTATGGATAAAATTTATAAATAAATGTATATATTGGGGTTCTATACTCAGAAACTTATGGGAGTTAGCAATCAAAGATCTTCGGAGACTATTTCTCTACAAATCCTGATATATACCAAAATCACACTATCTTTCAGAAAAAAATCAACTTGTTGGGGGAATACTGTTGAGTAATACATTTTTTTCCCCTCATATTCACTTCTTGTGATATATGAGGAAAGTAAAAAACAAGAAGTGAATGTGAGGAAAGAAAAACGTTCTTTCCTTCCTGACACGATAATACCTTCTTTCCTTTTTAACTACTGAATCTCATTACTAACTGCTTTCTGAAACAAAGTTCTTCATCTGGGCTGAGAAAAGTCACCTTGCCTATGAGAAAGGAAACTGCTCTATACTGAATGTTTGTGTTCTCCTCCAAATTCATATGTTGAAACCTAATCCCCAATGTGATGGTATTAGAAAGTGGGGCCTTTGGGAAATGATTAGGTCATGAGAATCGAGCCATTGTGAATGGGATTAGTGCCCTATAAAAGAGAACCTGGGGTCCTCCTTGCCCCTTCTCCATGTAAGGGCTCAGCAAAAAGATGGTATCTATGAACCAGGAAGTAGGTCCTCACCAGACACCACATCTGCTGGCACCTTGATCAACTTCACAGCCTCTAGACCGTGAGAAAAAAAAATTCTATTTTTTACAAGTCACCCATTCTATGGCATTCTGTTAAAGCAGCCCAAATAGACTAAGGCAGAGACAGACCTTATTTCAGTCCTGCCCCTTGATAGCTTTGTGATCTTAGGACAGCATTTTCACAATTGCTATAACAGGGATTAACTAGATCCCTGATTCTGGTGCAGAAGGGGATGGAAGTAAAGCATACAGAATCCCACAGGATGGGGCCTGTCCTACTGAAGTGGGGTAGGACTTCAAAAAGATTAAAACAAAAAGGTTAAACAAAAAGGTTAAATAATTCTACTGGGGTAGGTGGTCTCCTTCCTCTTCTAAAAAGTATCTCCACAGAATCTAACCTATTAGTAAATTAATTGGCCATTTTTACACTTTCCTCAAGCTATTTTTAAGTTGCTTTGAATATGTTTCTTTGGAGTTGTTCATTTGTTTGTTTTGGTTTACTCCTCTCTCAATTATTTCCTTTCCATTTTTTCTTGACTAGTTCACTCTAGTTTTCTATACTAGTAATTTTGGCAGAAAGACAGGAAAGAAAAAGTACTAGAGAATGGGAAGAAGAAGTAGTGATGCTTCCAGAATTTTTTTTTTAACGTAAGGATATCCGATTTTTTTTTCTGTGTCATGATTTCAGAGGGTTAAAACATTTTCAGTTCTACAGAAAAATCAACAAGGATGCATCACCAATACTAGTGCTAAAGAAATAATACATCTATAATTTATATTGCCTTAGCAAAGGATAGACTATCTACTGGTAAAATAAATTTTAGACATAGTTAAAACTTTAGGAGGAAGTTTAGCAAGGAAATGTCCTTGCTCTTATTCTTCATTTTCTTTTATTCCTTTTATTCTTCCTTTTGTCATTTTATTCTCCTATTGTTTATTCTTCACAGTATAAAATTTCAGTATTTTATGAATTAAAGGAGTCCAACATATGACATAGAATTACAGTGATGTAATTTCTCTGCTTACTGAGACTTAGAGTACATTATGACTATTTGAATTGCTTTTAAATTGCATTTATTTCAATTCATACTAGTTTTATATGTATCTTTATGTTGACATTGGAACCAAAAAAATCCCCCTCTTGCTGATTCTGAATAAAAGACTTCCTTCTGAGAAACAAAAATAAATATTCAATGCTTTGTTTTACCTTCATGTAAACTCACTGCCACAAGTCTCTATAAAGAATGCCAGATGTTGATTACCTTTTGGATCTTAACAACTATCAATAGCCTTTAATAACATGCTATGCTAATAATAAAATCAAAAGCAATTTGGGATAATGACTGAATGGTATATTCGAGCATATGCATTCAGGGATAATTTTGAAGTCAGACCAAACAGGAACACAAATATTTTTCCATGTTAATATAACCTATTGATTATACCTTTTCAACCATATTATTAATAAATGTTATTTATTAATAGGACCCCCAAAACACTGCCAGTACCAACAGGTTTGAATGTTTTCATAAAAAGTTATTTTATAGGTTGCCTTTGCTTTTGTCCATGAAGGGATCCTGATGATATACCACCACCCCCACCACACATACACAAAATATAAAACAATGTTTTTCAGAAATTGCACAATAGGCAATGCAGGATTGTGATTTCTGAGAGTTCAAAAAAAAAAAAAAGATGAGCTCTACCGTGGCTCCCGTTTACTGCCTGGTGGTATTTTCTAGTCACAGAGTAAAGAGAAGAAAACCAAACATAACCTGAGAATCTTGAGGTGATAGACATTAAGAGTTTCTGGAGACTGAAGCAATTAGAATTTGCAAGTCAGAGTACCAAAGAAAAGAGAGCAACATTGTGAGTTCTGCAGATTTGCAGATGAGTCTCCCCAAGCCTTTGACTGAATACTGATCTGCACAGATGTAGAAGGAACTTTCCCAAACTTGGGGAAAAAATACTGGAAGTCAACAGGCAGATAACATCCTGGAGCTCACACAGGGCTGGGTTAATTTCTGTTTCCACCAGTCAGCATGATGAGACCTCATGTAATATGAGGTCTTGGGTAGAATCCCTAGAAGGGTCATGCCTTAGTCGGGGGACTAAACTAGTCTTAGAATAATGGCTGCTCTGGACCTGCCAGCAGAAAAAAGGAAATAATAAAGATAAGAGCAGAAATAATTGAAATTGAAAATAAATAATAGAAATTAAAAGGTGGTTCTTTGGAAGGATCAATGAAATTGATTAATCTCTAGTCAGATTAACTAGAAATAAAAAGTGAGTTTAAGGGACACCTGGGTGGCTCAGTCAGTTAAGCATATGCCTTTGGCTCAGGTCATGAGTCCCACATCAACCTCCTTGTTCAGCTGGGAGCCTGCTTCTCCCTCTGCCTATGGCTCCCCACTGCTTGTGCACTCTCTCTCTGACAAATAAATAAATAAAATCTTTTTTTAAAAAAGTGATTTTAACAGGATTGAAGGTTAATATACAAAAATCAATTATATTTGCATATACTAGCAATGAACGATTAGTAAGTCTCATTTATAACAGGATAAAAAAGTATGAAATACTCAGAAATAGGTTTAACAAATATCTGTACCCAAACTTATACACTGAATGCTTTATAAAACATTACTAAGAGAAATTAAATACCTAAATAAATAGAGACATATACCATGTTCATGGATTTTAATACTCAATACTGTTAGGGTATCACTTCTCCTCAAACTAATCTATAAAATCAATACCAATCAAAATTCTAGAAGTTCTTTTCTTTTTTTTAACTGACAAACTAATTCCAAAATTTATATCGAAATACAAAGGACCTAAATGAACCAAAATTTTTTTGAAAAAGAGGTACAGTGTTGGAGGATTTACACTTCCTGACTTCAAGACTATAAATCTACAGTAATCAAAATAGGATGATACTGATTTCAGGATAGGCATATAGACCAATGGAACAGAATAAATATTTTGGAAATAGGTTCATACAACATGTTCAGTTGATTTTTTATAAAGATGCCAAGGTAAATCAATGGGGAAGAATAATCTTTTTCAACAAATGGTGCTGGGACAATTGGATGCCACATGGAAAAAATAAACCTCAACCCTTACCTCACATGTTAAACATTAACTCTAAATGGACCATGAACCATAGTAGTAATTTAAGAGTGAAACTATAAGATTTGTACAAGAAATTTTGTGGCCTTAAGTTAGGCCAAGCTTTCCTAGGATTCAATAAGCATCAATCATTAAAAAAATGGATAAATAAGAACAAAAAATCCTTTTGTCCTCTTAAAAATATTGCAAAGGAAAGAAAAAGTCAAGCCACTGGCTAGGAGAAAATACAAAATGTATATCCAGAATATATAAAGAGCCCTATAATTCAATTTAACAAAAAGACAAATAACCAGATTATAACAAATGGGCAAACATTTTGAAATGACACTCTGCAAAAGAAGGTATATGAAAGGCCAATAAGTACATGAAGATATCCAATCTCATTAGTCATTAGGGAAAGGCAAATTAAAATCACATTGAGTTACCACTAGACACTGAAATTAAAAAGACTAACCATATCAAGTGTTGGGTGGGATGTGGGACAACTAGAATTCTTACATATTGCTGGTGGGAATGTAAAATGGTTTAACCAATTTGAAAGTCTGAAAGTTTCTTATAAAAGTTAAACATACCTATGGACTCTGAGAAACAAACAGGGTTTTAGAAGGGAGGAGGGCGGGGGGATGTGTTATCCCGGTGATGGGTATTAAGGAGGGCATGTACTGCATGGAGCACTGGGTGTTATACGAAAACAGTGGATCGTGGATCACCACATCAAAAACTAATGATGTCTTATACAATTCACAGCACACCTCTGAAACAAATAATACATTATATGTTAAAAAAAAAAAAAAGAAGAAGATAGCAGGAGGCGAAGAATGAAGGGGGGGAAACCAGAGGGGGAGACGAACCATGAGAGACTATGGACTCTGAAAAACAAACTGAGGGTTCTAGAGGGGAGGGGGGTAATGGGTTAGCCTAGTGATGGGTACTGGGGAGGGCACATACTGCATGGAGCACTGGGTGTTATGCACAGACAATGAATCATGGAACACTACATCAAAAACTAATGATGTAATGTATGGTGATTAACATAACATAATAATAAAAAAAAACCTGTAAAATATAGATGATAACATCAAGAAAAAAAAAAAGAAAACTAATGATGTATTGTATGGTGACTAACATTTATAAAAAAAAAAGGTTAAACATACCCTTACCAACTAAATCCACTCAGGTATTACTCAAAAGAAATGATAACATATATTTGTACAAACACTTGTATGATATTGGCAGTACCTTCTTCCATTTACAGATAATTCTATAAAAGGCACAACTACAGTGACAGTGCTCACCAGAGGCTGGGGGTGAGGGAGAGGGTAGGGTAGGATTCACTATAAGGTACATGAGGGTCATTTTGTGGGTGATGAAAAAAAAAGGAGAATGATAAATGGAAATATTTTCAACATAAATAACCAACAGAGTGTTAATAACTATAATAAAGCACTTCTACAAATCAGAAAAAAGAAAATAGAAACAACTCAATTGAAAAAATTAATGGCTTTTATGAGAAAGCATTTTACAGAACATATAGAGGTGACAGAATTGGGAAATAGAGGCTCAGCGTTCACATTTTGATACCACTGAAAATTCTGGGATAAAAGCAAATCATCAAAACTCTGAAGCTTCGAGAATCAGATGTAAGTCTTCAGAGAGAGGTGGGGAGGAATCTGCTGCTTAGAGTGTGATTACTGGCTTGGAGTGTATGGAATGTATATAAGGAAATAATATCCCAGTGCTATGTTACTGGGCCAAATTGTGTGAGAGAGTTTTATAATAAGGCACTTTAGATACTATTAATAATACAATTTATTTGAATGGTATCATGAAAGACTCATTCTATGTTGAATAATTATTAGTATAATGTCATCCAATGTTATTAGTATCGGCATGTTATCAGCCAAAACGATAAAAAGATTTCAACTCAATAACGACAGGTTACTACTGGAGTCCACTATTATATTAGGATATGTTATTTGTGTGGATATATATTCCTTTCTGGGGCACCTAATGGAAACTTAAAACTATGATTATTTAAGTAAACAGGTATTTTGTTAACATTAGCAGAAAAAGAAAATATAATTTTCACAGTCTCTTCCTGATAAATAGGAAGCCAAAAATCTCTTCACGAATATTTTAAGCAACAACAACAACAAAAAAATAGGAAAAAAAATGAAACTCTTACTTTTCTGACTGGCAAAAAAAAAAAAAGCTAAATAAATACAAGTCAGAAGAAGAAAGTAAAAAACAAAAGCTTTGAGAAAAGGAAAACTAGTAGAATTAAGGGAGATGGAACTCATTTGCATAAATTATGCTGTACAGGAAGTGGCAGTCTGCAAACTTCACTTGAAAAAAAGGAATCTGCATAGAAGGTTGAGCATACTCCCTACTGAAGAAAAAAGCAGATGATGAAGGGCAGTGGAGATTATTAGCAAGTGCTTCTTTTGAACAAATTCCTTTTTCTTTTCTTGCTTTTATTATTTATTTATTTATTTATTTATTTATTTATTTATTTATTTATTTATTTTTGCGGGGGAAGGGGGAGACCCTCATTAACAGACTTAAGAAACATGGCGCCTGCACTGCTTCCTTAATCTTGAATTGGAGACTCAGGGGGTTCTTTTTTTTTTTTTTAAGATTTTATTTATTTGACAGAGAGAGCGTGAGAGAGGGAATACAAGCAGGGGGAGTGGGAGAGGGAGAAGCAGATTCCTTGCTGAGCGGGGAGCATGATGCAGGACTCCATTCCAGGACCCTGGGATCATGATTTGAGCTGAAGGCAGACGCTTAACCAACTGAGCCACCCAGACGTCCCTCTTTGAGACTTTTTAATGTGAGGCCAATGGCTGGTCAGAGTCTGGATGAATGACCAGAGATGAGCATAGAAATCTAGAGGAAGCATTTAGAAACTTCTTATAGTAGTTGGACAGAGTAATTTTATGTCTGTTGAATCTAATGATAAAACACTTTGGCTTCTATGTTTTATGCTCCTCCCCCAATTTTATTTTCTAGTACTCTATTTTCATATTTTAAAATGGTATGTGTCACCAGAAGAGTGAAAAAAAAAAAGGTCACCATAAACAGTTTAGGAAAACTTGCTCTAAATATATGTAAAAATATCCAGAGATAATAATTATTTGAATGTTTCAACAGGTGGTACTTTAGCTCCCGTGTGTCTAGATGGAGAGAAAAGTTTGTAAAAACACTGTTCTGTGCAGCATTTAATCAGCCCCTGAATTAAACGATTGTTGGTATTTGCACATTTCTTACCATTTGTTATTTACATGGAAGAGCAACATGGTAGGCATTCTTAATATCTCAAATTGGAAAAAATGTTTAAAGGAAATGGAAGCATTTTTGCTTTTGCAGTTTCATGCACAATGAGTGGTTCACATCTGGCACCAAGACTATAGATCATCAGTGATGCAAGAACGTTGCAAACTGAAATATTCAAAGAAAAACAAAGGATGGATGGTGGCAGGAAATAGAGCAGGCAAATTTGTCATTTAAGTGTAAAATATGATTATTCTAAAGTAAACCTTTTTATCTAACTAGTTTTTAGGAAATGGTTAGCATTTCTTAGGAGGATAATTTGCTCTAAAATCTGAAAATTGGCGATCTTTATAAGAGGCTATTTTCATTAGTTCTCTAAATTCATATATCTCTTCTTTATCTTAATGGTATCACTTGTTATTTATTATCATGAGCAATGGTTGAATTATAATAAAGTAGGATTCAATTTTTAAAAACATATCACCAAAAACAAAAGCACAACTCAAAAGTTTTTGACTTTTTTTTCTAACCTCATTTACTAAATCCCCTGTAATATATACTATATCAAAAGTCCTCATGAACAGTTAGTATCTGATGGGTTTCTGGTATTGTAGTACATCATCTAAAAAAACCTGGGGTTTATAATAAACATGTTATTATGCAATGAAAAAAAAACCTGGTGGTGCCTGGGTAGCTCAGGTGGTTAGGCGTCCAACTCTTGATTTCTACTCAGGTCATGATCTCAGGATTGTGAGATCAAGCCCCATGTTGGCTCCCCGCTGCGTGTGGAACCTGCTTGGGATTCTCTCCCTCCCTCTCCCTCTGCCCCTCCCCCCTCTAAAAAATAAAAAGATTGTTTCTGCCTCTTTTTCCTTTACTACTGACTACAGAGTTTAGAATAAGGATTTTTTTTTTTTTAGCTGGGATAGTACCACTGATTAATTTAATAAGATTTACTATTCTTAGTAAAATTTACAATCACTCTCCAAGGCCTGATGAGTCTGGACCCAACCCATTTTTCCAGTTTTCTCTCCTTGCAAACACAAGCTCCATGCTCCAGCTAGCCAGGCTGCACAATTTCATCATCATCGTGCCTTGTGCATTCCCACTGTTCTAACTTTGCCAACGGTTTTCCATGCCTAGATTTGCCTCTGATCGCCCTTTCCAGTTTTTCAAAGCTTTCCTTTCCCCCATGTCCTCTCTGGACGACTCCAGCCCAGTGAACTCTCTCCACTCAATGTCTAGAGTGTCTTGAGTATCTTGCCACTTAACTGTTATGACTTATCTTGCTCAGCAGGCTGGAAACATTCTGAAGGGATATGTTCTTAAGGTCTAGACCAAGGAAATCCCTAGATAACAGGAGGAAGAGCAGGACACATCAACATCACTTGTTCCTAGTCCTTGTTCCCTGAGGGCCACTGGCCCTCAGCTTTCTAGTGGAGGGGGAGGAAGTGAGAGAGAAGAGGGTAGTGAAGAGAGTCGGATGGGCTGACGTTTGGCTGGACTTGGGTTAACCTGGAACCGGGAAAATACATTCCATTAATGGCAAGCTGAAGATTGTACTCTTTTTGGAGAATTAAAACATTTATATTAGCTTTCAGCAATATGTGGTAGTGATGTCACTTGGGCTGTTTCTAGGATTACAAAATTGAAAAGTAGGTAATGTTTGCTGTGTCATTCCCCCATGTCCCTCCCTGAACGTCTTCACACCAGAGATCTCTTCCTTTTCCCTAAGGCATTCAGTCCTTCTGCCATGCGACTGTCCAGAGTCACCACTGAATGGTGGTGTATTTCTTCACCCTCAATGTCCCCCCATCTCACAGTCTCACAGAGATCAGAATTCTGTTATATGGGTTCTTGATAATACGTGGTGGGTTATTCCAAGAGGAAGTTTAAGCCCTAGGAGAGGAGGAAGAAGTATAGAGCTGTAGAAAAATTTATGTATATATATAACATTCCACATATAAGAGAGATTATACAGGATTTGTCTTTTTTTGTCTGACTTGCTTCACTTAGTATGATGCTCTTGAGATCTATCCATGTTGTCACAAATGGCAAGATTTCTTTCTTTTTTATGGCTGAGTAGTATTCCATCGTGTGTGTGTGTGTGTGTGTGTGTGTGTGTGTGTGTGTGTGTAAAACCATTCATCCATTGATAGGTTATTTTCATATCTTGGCTATTGTAAATAATGCTGCAGTGAACATGGAGGTGCATATATCTTTTTAAATTAGTATTTTCATTTTTTAAGATAAATACCCCAAAGCAGAACTACTGGATCTTATGGTAGTTCTATTTTTTAATTTTTTGAGGAACCTGTTTTCCATAGTGGCTGCACCAATTTACATTCCAACCAACAGTTCCCTTTTCTCCACATCCTTGCCAACACTTGTTATTTCTACTCTTTTTGATAATAGCCATTCTAACAGGTATGAGGTAATCTCTCATTGTGGTTTCGATTTTCATTTCCCTGATGATTAATGAAGTAGAGCATCTTTTTATGTACCTGTTGGTCATCTGCATGTCTTTTTGGTAAAAAACAATGTCTATTCAGATTTTCTACCCATATTTTAATTGAGTTGTTTATTTATTTTTTTATATTGAGGTGTATGAGTTCTTTATATATTTTGGTTATTAGCTCCTTATCAGCATATGATTTGCAAATATTTTATCCCATTCCATAGGTTGCCTTTTCATTCTGTTTATGGTATCCTTTGCTGTGCAGAAACTTCTTAGCTTGATATAGTCCTGCTTGTTTATTTTTGCTTTTGGGGTCAGATTAAAAAAATCATCACAAAGACTTATATGAAGGAGTTTACTGCTTATGTTTTCTCCTAGGAGTTTTATGGCTTTAGGTCCTATATTGAAGTCTTTAATCCATTTTAAGTTAATTTTTGTGTGCAAAAAGTAGTCCAGTTTCATTCTTTTGCATGTGGCTGTCCAGTTTTCCCAACACCATTTGTTGAAGAGACCATCCTTTCCCCATTATATATTCTTGGTTCATTCGTTGCAAATTTATTGACCATATATACATAGGTTTATTTCTGCACTCTCTATTCTGTTCCATTATTCTATTTGTTTTTATATAGGTACCACACTGTTCTAATCACTGTAGCTTCATAATATAGTTTAAAATCAGGGAAGGTGAAGCCTCTGGCTTTGTTCTTCTTCCTTGAGATTGCTTTGGCTATTTGGGGTCTTTTATGATTCCATATAAATTTTGGGACTATTTGTTCTATTTTTATGAAAAATGCCATTGGAATTTTGATAGGAAATGCATTACATCTGCATGTTGCTTTGGGTAGTATAAATATTTTAACAATATTAATTCTTCCAATCCATGAACATGAAATATCTATTTATTTGTGTCTTTTTCAATTTCTTTCATTAATGTCTTATAATTTTCAAAATATAGGTCTTTCACCTCCTTGGTTAACTTTAGTTCTAGGCATTTTATCCTTTTGATGGAATTGCAAATAGGATTGTTTTCTTAATTTCTCTTTCTGATAGTTCATTATTAGTGTATAGAAATGCAACAAATTTCTCTGTATTAATTTTGTATCCTGCAACTTTACTGAATTCACTTATTACTTCTAAGAGTTTTCTAATGGAGTCTTTAGGGTTTTCTATATGTAATGTCATGGCATTTTTACTTTTTCCTTTCCAACTTGGATGCCTTTTATTCCCCCTCTCCTCCCTTCTTCTTCTGCCCAATTGCTCTGGGTAGGACTTCCAATTATATTTACTACTTTAACATGTTGTTATCTTTAGTTGATTGGATAATGATTAGGTTGACTAGTGGCAAATATGTGAATATATGACATAATATGGCATCTTTGATTACTTTGCTTGTTCAATAAACTTTTCACATGTATCTTTTCTCTCACCTTGACTGTAAGCTCTTTGAGGATAGTGTCTTAAATAGTTTTATAAGTCCAGTACACTATTTGGTAAAAATAGACATTCAGAGATATTTCTGGTTATATTTATAATACAATATAACCTTTCACTAGTCATTCAGTGTCACAATCATTTGTCTTAAGATTCAGGATTTTGTTATGCAGTACAAACTTTGAAGTACATATTAAGATTGTATGCATGTGGAGGAAGAATAAATGGGAAACTTTCATTGACATTAACCAGTGATGCCTCAACTTTATTGTGGACAAGAACTCTCTGGGGAGTATATTACCTTTGAGATTCTCAAGCCTATGAGATTCTGAATCAGCAGGCCTGGAGGTGTCTAGGAATCTGAATTCTTAAAGAAGCATTCTAGAAAATTATGAGGTACATTTTAACAAACATTGCATTGAAAAGGTATGCCTTTCTTTTCTTTTCTTTTGTTAAGAAACTTATTTATTTGAGAAAGAGAGAGTGTTAGTGGGGGAAAGGCGGGGGGCGGGGAGAGAGAAAGAGAGAGAGAGAGAGAGAGAGAAAGGAACTCCAGCAGGTTCCACGCAGAGTTCGGAGCCTGATGTGGGACTTTCCCAGGACCCCGAGATCATGACCTGAGCCAGAACCAAGTGTCAGAAGCTTAACCAACTGAGCCACTCAGGTGTCCTGGTATGCTTTTATTTTCAAATTACAGACACTATTTTTCTTTTAAGCAAAAAATAATTGAGTGTCCTTTAGGTGCAGGACATTTAAAGATAAACTGGACATGGATTTTATGATATAATAGGGAGAACAAGTCTTAGTAATCATAATAAAGAACATAAAGGAATAAAAATCTTATGAGAACTTCAAGTCTAGTATTTGAGAATTCTGGGAAAAAGGGCTGATTTCAAAGCAGAGGAGGTCAAGGAAGGCTTCAAAGGGGAGGTAAATCTAGAAATTTGGAAACAGTATGAAAGGAAATTTCTGGAAAAGTAACAGTATTAGCCAAAACACTGCAGTAGAAAGTGTAGGACATGGAGTATGAGTATTTCTGTGTTGGAGTCTCAGGGGCAACTGAGTATGAGGAGAGTGGCTTGGTTGATAGGCTAGGGGCTGGAGATTGTGGAGAAATAGCTTTAGTTGGGTGAGATTCCCATGAGAACGTGTAAGGACAGATAAGAAAAAAGATGGATGAGAAAAGAAAATCCAAACATCATGCTGTATAATGTATTTAAGGCTTAGGATGGGATTTGGTGAAATGATAATTTAACAGTAAAGATCTCTTCTTAATCATATTAAATATATCAATGAGTGCTATGATACAAACATGTAACTTTATTTCTATGTGTTCTATGATATTAACTTCTATCACTTGAGACAAACAAAATAAGACTCTTAAAATCAGAAGTTTAAAACCAATATTAAAACCATTAAAATAAAAATCAAAGCATTATCTACCTAATGTATTTGTAAAATATAACTCCATAGAGTTGATCAGATATTTGTATTTGTTACTGTCTATATCACTTATGTAGACATGTCAAGAACTATAAATGAGGCTAAATTCTAGAGAATCACAAAAACAGTGTGAGGTATTCCCTTGCTCTCCTTCCTCCTAAAAACAAAACAAAATAAAACAAAACAAAATAAAACCCCCAAACCCCTAAGGGTTGAATAATTTCACTAAAGAAAACAAAAGAGAGGTAAGTTGAAGTCACAGGAAATGGAAGAAAGAGCAAAAGGCTGGAAACCTACCACAGATGGAGCAAAGATTTTCCAGATGTGGAATTCTGTCTATGGATCAGTGCTGTTAGCTTGGCTCACTTAGGTTCTACCAGGAAAAAAAAAAAAAAAAAAAAAAGGAACTATGTCTTCCTTTTAACTTCTATCTGTAATCTAACTAAATGTACTTTGCTGAAATTTTATATTTTGTTTCCTTTAGGAAAATGTCTTGATATCTGTGATCTGTAGTTATTTTTCAAAACTGAGCTTGCATTGTAGATGGGAATACTTTTGGAATGGCTGAAGATATTTGTATGTGTGTCAGAATATCTCCATTTGGAAAGACATTTCTAACATCTTTATGTCACGGTCCTCTTGTCTGCATCACAAAAGGAAAGGGCACTGCCTGCATCTGAGGATGAGGGGTCACTGTTCTGTTTACGTTCTGTTGTCATGGACCGTCTGGGAGGATGGTTCTTGATTAGCTGCAGAATGATGAGTGCCGTCTCAGTGTCAGGGTCACAAGTTAGATGGAGATGCCTTTTTTATAAAGGCCCCCAAATTTGGTGCTCAAAAATATTACAAAATAATGAAAGTTTCTGTGTATAATAAACAAGCCAGCTTCCCACTTCACTACAGTCATAAAAGAAGAAAAGCCTCATGTCCCCTTTTGGGTCACCTGGCTGATCTTTGCTTTGTATCGGTGAAAGCTTCTGTCTTCATCATTGTAGCTGGAATACAGCCATTGGGTCTTAGGAGGAAAAAAATCACCAAAATACCCCCCATGCGAGTGTTTTTTTTTTTTAATTAAAAAATACTAAGTCATAGAATACAGGTATGTCTAGTGGAATTCTGATGTTTTTCTCTGAAAGATATTTTATTTAAAAAAATGTATCAAGTGTCTCACACCCTGATTATTTGTCTGTTTATTCTTCCTTCTTTTGGTTTTACAATGTTAGCTATGATTATTGAATATCTTACTAATTGTGTTTAGTGGAATGAAGTAATGTGAATATAGTTTATTGAACATATTAAATTGTTGAGGGCAACTGCACCTGACAAATACATTACAATACAAATTAAAAAAAAAAAAACCAAATGGCATGTTCAGGATCAAGTTCAGTGTTTTTAAAAAAGAGATAATTTATTTGGTCAAGGGGAAACAGAAAAATCCATGAATCTCATAAATACAAGATAAGATGGTGCTGATGTAGATGAGTGTAGCCAAAAGAGCTGAGAGAGATGTTCTATGGGTTGCAGGTAATTATGAAGTTGTTAAGATATCTCTGTAGCCTAAAAAGGCAGTATAACTCTGAAAAATTAAAATTTTATTGAACATTCATTATATACTTAGGTCTTGGTAGGTCTTATGGATTAAAATTAAATAGCAAACAAAAATATGTCATGGCTTTTCGTTGAGGCTGCTTAATTTGGGGGGATAGGACACATATGTAAGAAGCAGAGAATGATGTAACATCAGATAAAATTAAGTAATATATTAATTTTGCATGCAAAGGGAATTTGGAGAAGGATGATCTAATCAACTGAATGCAAGGAACTAATTCATGTTTGGTCCAACTAAAAGCCTGAGGCATGAGGATACAGAGATATTCTGCAGATGTGGGACAGAGACCTCCTAAGAGTTGGAGCTGACACCTAGGGATTCATCTGGGATAGAAGGAGTTATTTTTTCATGTCTTTCTCTAGTTTGCATTGTTTCTTACTTCTCTGTCTTGGCCCAGTTGCACCATTATTCTGCTTTTCTTTGCAGGATGGTTTCCTCTGTTACTTCACCTCACAGTCCATGTGAAATTTTAGCCAAAACACCTGTTGTAGGTTGACTGTTTCTTCAGCTCATAATTTAACTGAGAGAGAGAGAGAGAGAGAGAGAGAGAGAGAGAGAGAGAGAGACAGAGGCAGAAAGAGAGAAAGAAATTGTCCACTGGTCAGCCAGTGTGTTCTCTGACCTTGAGTCAAGTGTGTCCCTCCCACTCAACCCCTACCTGCCTGTCTCTGCTCCAACGGACTCTGGCATGGGTTAGGATAGGTGGTTACATGGAAGTAGGTTGCTCCTTCCAGGAGCAGAAAAGAAGATGAGCAGTGAAAACTGTCTGATTCAAAGGAAGAGTTCATTGGAGAGTAGAGCCATCAGAGGAGGCTTGGTGGAAAAAGTGGCACTCCAGTAAGCCCTTGAAGGAAGAGCATGGTTTGGAGAAAAAGAATAGAAGAGTATTTGGGGGGCAGTAAACTTCAGGAGCAAAGTCATAAGGACAGAAATATGTATGTAGATCATATAAATTATAGGAATTATTACAGTCTTACTAATTTTGGTCATACTTTTATTTGAACAACAGAGGTGGAAGAAATGGTGATGTTAGGCATGAAGAGGTAGAAAAAACATCACCTTTGGAGCCAAAGGGATTCATGTACCAGGTAGCTTAGTGTAAGGAGGCATCTAGTTCTCTTCTCAGAAACTACATGGTAGGAACACAATAAATAAAAGCTGTTGTAATACATATACTTAGTAGTAGTATTTTTCATTTGAAAACTTGATGAAATTCTACAGGAAAGAAATGAAGTAATTGAAAGTAATTGAAATCAATGGCTAAGAGAATAGTTACTTTTGCCTAAAGAAGAAAGGATAAAGATTAACATAAGGAGTGTGCAATTTATTTTATGATCAGCGAGTTTTTAAAAAGTGTTTACACTAAGAATATATTAAGTAAGCTCTTTAAATTGAGGTGTATCTATATAATGAAGTATTACTCAGTGGCTATAAAGAAATGTGCTATAAAGCCATGAAAAGGCATGGAAGAACCTTAAATGTATATTACTAAGTGAAAGAAGACAATCTGAAAAGCCTACATGCTGTACCATTATAGTATCACACAGAATAGTTTCCCTGTCCCCCAAAGCCTCTGTGCTTCATCAATTCATGCCTCCCTACCCCCAACCCCTGATCTTTTAACCATTTCCACAGTTTTGCCCTTAAAAGAATGTCATATATTTGAACTGTACTTTCCACTAAATTTTTCTGTGACTCTAAAACTATTCTAAAAAAATAAAGTTTATATATTAAAATAAACCCTTTTAGGTGCACAGCGCTATGCTAAATGACTTTTAGGAAGATGTTTAAGACTATTGGAGGCAATGCTGAGACAAATAAATCACTCAACAGACAACGACAATCCACATATCATTAAGTATGAAAATGGCAATGTTTCAAAACGTATGAAATTAATACAAGCAGGAGTTGTCATAGAAGACTTCATGGTGAAGGTGAGACCCAAATGAGACCTTGGGAGCTGAGGGAGTTAATTTCTGGAAGGGAAACAGGAGGATCAAAGGTCAAGTTATGCAGAAGCAAATTTAGGCTAAAAGTGTTGTTGCTACCATGGCTACAGCGGAAGGTGCATATGTTAGAGGAGGATGGGAGATAAGGTTGGGAAGGAAGGCCAAGGTCAGATCATGGAAAAATTTGTTCATCAGCCTGAGGAGTCTTGGCATTTAACCACTACATACAGCATTGTAGTTAAGAGCATGCATTCTATGGTTGCTTGCTTTGAGCCCTGCCTTGAACAAAATGTGACTTTGGGTAATTTAGGAAATCTCTTGAGTCTCAGGTTCCTTGTCTCTATAATGTGGAAAATAGTAATACTTAACCTTATAGGGTTGCCAGAGGATTTATTGAGTTCATATCTATAAAGTGCTCAGAAAAGTGCAGGCACAGAGTAAATGCTTGCTATTATCATTCATTCAACCATTCATTCGACAAACATTAAGTCAAAAACCTTCTAAGAGGCTGGCATTACATAGATGCAGAGAAAATGTCTGCCTTTCAGGGGATCAAAGCACAGCAGGGAAAACATTTGGGTAAATATATCAAAGAAGACCATAGACTTAAAAAGGCAGGTATATTAAACAAGTGAAGAACTGTACTATTATCCTCCATTTATCCACTTCCTTAAATCCATAGGAAAGAATTGATTGAAAATTTATATTAAGAAGAATTTTATAACATTAGCAGTTGGGAGTCACTGGAATCCATTTTCTGGTTAGAAAGACTTTAAAACCAAAACCAAAACCCCATTGTGGTGGGCAAGTGAGGGCTTTGGGGAATCATTTTGCTTAAACATCACTTACAGAATTCTCTAAGATCTCTTCTACCCGATTACAGTAATCAGTACAAAATGCCTTCTTAAATCCATGATCCATTCTCCTGAAATAGCCAGACTGGTGTTCTGCACAGCCTTCACACAACAAAATGGGCACCAGCCTTATCTTGGGCATTAGTAAATTTGTTATGGTTGTTAATAACTGTCTTAGATTTCCCACGTAGATAAACCATATCTCAAAATCATATTTTTAGTCTACAATAGAAATGCTTACAAATCCATCTGTAAGAGATCTTGATCTCAAACTTTTGCCCACAGGAAAACAAATCAAAGTCCTTCAAACCAGGGGAGGGTCAATAAGAGAAGGAAAGCATAGTCATACCAGTAGAGCTGTAGGTCATTTCATACACAGACAGGTTGAAGTAATACTTTGTTATATGTACCTTTCCAAAGTCAGTGCACCTCTCTGAAGAAAGCAGAATCAATGTATAATTATCTTGTGGGTATATATTTGTGTATATATTCATATTATTAATAAAAGTAACTAAACTGCAAAATGTGCATTGTGAACTCTATAAAGGTAAATATTTGAGGGCATCTAAAAATGGTCAGATATGATTTTCAAACTAAATTTAAGTTCTTCTATTGCTCTGTAAAATAAAACTGATGGAAAGGGACCTTTTAATAAATTGCTATTCAGGGAAGATTAGAAATGACAAATTCATTTTTCTATTGATAAAATATCAATGTCAATTAAAATACTGAAATGCAAAAATGTCTTATAGCCTGGACTGGTAGTTCCTAGCTACTCCTTCACAGTCTTGATAGCTAGTCTTTCAAAGGATAAAGTAGGGAGCAAAATACTCACAAGACTTTTTGGAGGAAGAAATTTTAAGCTCATCAAATGTGAAAAGTTATGGTTATTGATAAACTGGAGATTAATTTAGTGTCTGCAGGAGTTGCTGGTATATCAAAAAATGGATTGACTCAAAACTACTTGGGCATCTGCTTGTGCAAGGATACTACACTGGGTGTGGGGTGACAAAGATGAAATCAGGGGGTTGATGCCTTCAGGAGCTCACAGCCTGATATGGAAGATAATTCGTGAACAGAACTACATCACAAGTATCACTATATGCCATAGAAAGATATAGTCACCTTTGGCTATGGAGACCTGGGAAGACAACTCCAAGTAGAGGAGAAATCATTCAAATTGGAACTCATGAAAGCGAAATTATCATGTACCTGTGTCGCTTGAAATATAATTGAGAAGAAAAGGAAATACGTTTGATTGGTTCTGGTGATAAAGTAGATTTATTTTCCTACTTGGTAATAAACGAAATGCCAACAGAACATTTAGAAACAGATTCAGAAAGTTATCTGTATTGGAAAGTATCCTATGAATTCAAGATTTTTGGCATTTAAGAATAGCTTACTTATATTTTTCATGAATTCCTTGATACCTGAAAGCTAATGTGTTTCCTCTCAACAGCCCAGCCGACCACAGCCAACTTTTCATGGATTAGTTTACCTTAGGTTTCAGAGAAACTGAGAGGTTATGTGTGGGCATACCCTAAATTCCTTCCTCATAAAAAAGCAGGCAAGCAGAGACCATAATACTAAGAAAAGTGAAGCAAGTGAGTATTTATAAGCTACTAGTATAAAAATAATGAAATTCATTTTTGGAGAGTGAAAGGGAATACAGAATGTGGAATGTTGGCCAAAGCCCAGCCTGGCCAGATAAAGACACTTTTCAGATCCTGCCGAACCCCGTAAAGCAGTTGTCACAGAATGGTAAGATTTTGCTTTTGGCTTTAGGAGTATTACATATGGAGCAAAGCATTTGCCGAGTTTTTTTAAAAAAATATCTTATTGATTCCTTTATTTACCAAACATCAAGCAACTACTGTAATGTCAGGCATAGGGAGTGTGAGTTGAATAAAACAAAATTCTGTCTTTCAAGGTGCTTACATCCTAGTAAGACAGTACTAAAACCAGTCTGATCTGCATTACAATAGAGACATGATATAGAGCAGAGTCTTCTCAGAAGGAAAACTCTGAACTAGAGCAGTCCTATTTTTATTCTTTCATTAAATCCCAATATTTGTAGATGTTGAAACATGACTTAGAGCAGCATACACCGCATGGATAATTCCCTGAATTGAGCAATGATAATCAGATTGGAAAAGGGGACACATCTTTGCATTTCGGTTTTTTGTTTGTTTGTTGTTGTTGTTGTAGTCTGTATTTCCCTTCTCAGTGATCAAAGGTGGCCAAGAAAATTAATACCAAAAGGCACCAAATCTAGGCTTTGTTATTAGTATGTTTACAAGGGACTTGGTATGAAATTATGAAAACCCTGATTTTTCCCCTCACATGTTTGTCACAAAGAAGTGTTTGATTTCTGTTTTCTGCCTTACTAGCCTCAACACAACGTTTGGAGAGACTGTGAATCTGTTATATGCTTCTGAAAGCTATCTTTCACAAGTGTTTCAGGCTACAATTATTCATTATCTTGATTTTAACATTTTCTGGCCAAAGAACTAACCTAGAGACAGGAATACAAACATTCTAAGAAAAATGACCAAGGAATGCAACCAAAGTCAGATTCTAAGTCATCTTTCTCAATGGTGCCCTTTACACATTTGTATGGGATAGATCCCCAAATAACACCATTAATTAATTACCCAGCTGAAATATTTGGCAGTTGTGGGGGTAGTAGGAGTCATGGGGGGGGGTAGGAGGAGCAGTTAAATAAATTTTTAGAACCATATCAACATTAAGTCATT
Organism: Eumetopias jubatus; assembly: GCF_037043125.1. Taxonomy (NCBI): domain Eukaryota; kingdom Metazoa; phylum Chordata; class Mammalia; order Carnivora; family Otariidae; genus Eumetopias; species Eumetopias jubatus. The sequence continues at coordinate 25,347,894 of NW_028274808.1, read as the reverse complement.
AAGATTGAAACCAAAGCATCTTTGTAATTATAATTTATTGGTTAGCATGTATTTATAGAACACTCACTATGTGCTTATTAGCTGTTTTAATTACAGGGCACACAAAGACAATATTCCTTATCTAGAAAAGATCATGGCCGAGAGATGAGGACATACAACAAAGCAAGATAATAAGATTGCTACTGTAACAAACATAGAAGAGTTTTCTAGGAGCACAGAAAAATCAATGACTAATTCTGCCTGGGACATAATTCATTAAGGAGACAATATTATTGGATTTAATAAAACAAGTAGAATTATCAAGATATACAGGGCAAAATTTTGCCATTTTTGGTGAGTGATAATGGTCTATTTTCCAGAGATGCCATGCATTGACAAAATTTGCAAGGTGTTCTGTGATTTAATTTTTTTTAGAACAAGAAATCTCATATTACTCTATATTGCTACTTTTCAAATATGCTCAGAGAGTCAGTCACATTTTGGTGACTAAAATGCAATGCTAATATTCTAATCTATATGCATCTATGCAATAAAGGACACATTCTAAATCATTAAGTGTAGATATTTTCTCGCCCATACAATTAAATGAAACTATATTCATTAAGGACGAAGAAAAACATGGTCCATATCTTTTTTTTCCCCCGAATAAGCCATTTCTCTCCTTCTCTATCTCTGCCTATCATCTATATTTTTTGAAAGGTAGTTGCATGATCCAGGCAAAAGTAGAAATTTACAGAGTTAGAAAGGGTTCCGTGACTGTATGAGGTGGCTGGAATTGGATGAACAAACCAGCAAACCAACACAAGGGAAGAGAAAGAAGAGAAAATATTGGTAGGTATATTGGTGAGACTCCTAGCAGGAAACAGATGGTACACTGGGTAAATTGAGGAAAGCTTAGTAACAGAACTATTTACAAAGATTAGGAAAGCCAGAAGGGCAAGAAGAGAGAATGGTTTTCAGCACCTGGGAACTTGTGTAGAAAGGGCCACCTAAGAGAAGCCAGCAGTGATTCCTTGGGAAACAGATAGGGGATAACTACCCAACGTCACAGTCCCACTGTCATGCCCCACCTTCCTCTACTCCCAGTCACCTCCGGCTCCTCATTCGTGGAACAGGGAAGACAAAAAGGTGAGCAGCCCACTAGATCTGTCCACACTGGTCAACCTCCAGGGCACAGAGCTGGGAAGAAGTAGTGGATCTGAGTGACAAAATGGGCATATCTAGTACAATAAATTATACTGCTTCCAGATTACATATGGCCAGGTATGATGCAGGAAGTTTGACCTTGCCTGTCGAGAACAGGGAGACAAAGAAAATGTTAAGGCAGGAATTGATATGACCAGGTGGTGCTTTTCAAACATCACTCTGGTGATGGTGTAGAGAGTGGACGGGCATCATGACGGGTTGAGGCAGGGAAACCTGTTGTGAAAGTCCAGTGGGAAGTGGAGAGCTGCATTAATGCAATGGCAGGGAGAAGGCACGAGGGTTGATTAGAAGGCAGTGTTGACAGGATTGTGTGCAGGAGGTGAGGGAGACAGGATGGGAGCTGGGAAGACAGGATCCAATTACCCCAGGGACTAGGGATGCAGTGGATAATGCAGTCATAGGAAAATAGGATGCAGGACATATATTTCTCATGGACTCATTGTTTGTGAAGACTGAAGATTATCTATTCACAAGAGAGAATTTCACCCTAATAGAGACAGGGATTTCTAATGAGAGGTTAAAATATGACCAACGCTGCCTATGCTGTGATAACTTCTGTCTGAATTAGCTCACTCAGAGGCTTACAGAGAAAGTGATCTCTTTTCCACATGGACAGCTGCTTAACTGTTAATTGGTGCCCTGAGGAAGCATTTAAGAACTCTTGGAGCAGATATGGGCAGCAGTAACACAGCTAGCTTCTATTTGGCTTGTACACATGGTAGTTAGAAGCATAACCAATTATTATAAAAAACAGCTACCATTTTCTAGGGCCTATTTTGTGCCAAGCATTGTTGCCTTACAACAACAACATAGCAGCTTCTTTATTTATACTCTAGAAATGGGAAAATGAAGAGGTTAAGTAACTTGCTCAAGGCCACACAGATAGGAAGCAGATGTGCTAGAGAATATACCAAAGGCATTGGGCCCACTCTTTAGGGGCATACAGATGCTGGTGGCGTAAGGGAAGTTATATGAAAATATTATGTGTTGGATACAATTATACATGAATACTTATGTGATTAATTACAGTTTTTAAAAACAAATTAATTCAGATCCTGAGAATGTACATTTTGATACTTTGATTCTTTTCTTGGGAACTTTCTGAATAAGGTGGCTTAAGGAATTCTCAATTGAGAAGAGGAAAAGGAAGATACTGGCTCAATGGAATATTCTTGACCAGAGACTGAGTTCCTTCAGGGCAAGGAACTCATAAACTGCTTCCTTGATAGAACCTAATAAAATGCCTAGAATATGCTACTGTTCAATACGTATTTTTGGAATGAATGAACCAACGGGAGGCTCTTTCAAAAGTGTTTCCCCATGGAGAATTTTGTCATCACAAGGTGGAAGATGAGCAGCAGGGTTAATTCCGCCAGGATGTATTTACATAGCAACAGGGATCAGAATAGAAGATGTCTACTTAAAGCACACACAGAAACAACCACACAACTGTATCTCAAGAATTATTAATGGAATGTACCCAAAATGATTTTTTTTTAGCGCTTCACAAGGCTTGGTGGGATTGGTTCCAGTTGGCTTGGATGAGAGGTCACACAGATTAAAAATAGACTTTCTTAATATGGAACAATAGGCTACATTCATTTAACAAGACAGAAAAAAAAAATGACAGGCCTTAGGGGCGGGAATGAAGCTTAATCCTATTTAAGAGCTCAATTAACCCCCAGAAGATTGAGTAGGTCCTCTGCCTTCATTGCCATTCTTCTGTCTAGCAGAGCTTAAAAACAGAAATTCGTAAAGAGGAATAAAGAGATTCACGTTTGTATATGATATTGAAAATATTTTAAATATTTTAAATAGGGCATAATAAAGTTTAGGAATATAAGAATTAGTTTGCTTAGACTACTACGGTCCTTTAAAACTTGAAATAAGTCATATTCTCTTTTAATTGTCAAATCTGTTACCATTGTTAATAAAATATTCAAACACAAGTCTTTATCTTGACACATAAATTCACTGATTTTTAAAAAATAATTTCTTTCTTGTAATTATATTATCAAACAAAATTACATTTCCTTCTGAACTAATCAGTACATTCTCAAGAAATCTATATCAAAACCATGTTGGGGTACATTCCAGTCACTCTAATGTTTTAATACACAGAAGCCAGGTTCTGCTCAAATTAGTCCAAACCAGGTTAAGCATCCGGGGGCTTGGGTAGGTCATTTGTATCAATTGCTAGATCTTACTTTTCACAGATCACCCTACGGAACCTCTGTGAATGGAATTTATCAGCTCTTTTCATTTGTGCCCCAGCATTATAGAAATGACTCAAATTGAAAAAAATTTTCAAATTGAAAAGTGACAATTTCTCATTTGTGTTTTTGCAGTTGGATTATGATAAAAAGTGTTGGTTACATTATATGTACACTTTTTGTTTAATTAGTTCTTTGTTTTAATAAACATATTTTATGTTTATTAAATATATCTTTGAATTTTTAACTTTTTAAATAAACATTATCTGAAATATTTGAGAAGGTTGAACAGTTGAAGGTTTTCTCCCCATCACACTGAAATCATTTAAGTGGCAGAAGGAAAAGATCACTTTTTCCCTCTCCATTCCTTCAAGCAGTGGCATTTCCATCCCTTCTTCCCTTTCCCCACCAGCCAAGAATTCACGTCCTAATTTTCTCCTTGGGGTATGAGAGAATTCGCTGACATTCTGGAATAAGATGACAACTTTGCTCTGTTATATACTTTGTTTAAATTGTAGCTACTCTTGGAAATTACAGAGAATGCCACAACCCAAGATAAAGCATGACTTTGGCTACGTTTCTTTCTCTTTGTGATGCAAATGTTACTTAACCATTTATTTCTTGTCCCAGCTAGACAGCTAACACATCTATTTAAGGTATTAGAGCACTGGCACTATAACTGGAAGTCAGTTATTACATGCTACTAATCCATGTAATACCACTCCCTGTTAAATTGAACAGTTTTTCTCTTGAACGACATATTATGCCAGTTCAATATTTTTTTTCTGTTCTGAAGGGCTACCTCCCAACATATTAGAGTAAAGAAATCAGATGCAGCCTAAACATGAGAGAAAAGTTTAGCTCATGGAAGGATACAAACTATGAAAACTTTTGTGTGAAAACTACCTTGCAGTGAAAATAAGATCACTGAACTAGAAAGAGAAGATCCTCCATATAAAAATCATCAGACAAACTAATGTTTTAGTGTAGAGTCATTTAAGTCATGTCATCTTTTAGATGACACTATAAACTCTTAATACGGCTCTTCAAAATCACAAACATCTAATTTCTAAGTGATATGCTTCAATTTTGGTAGTAAACCCTTTCAATCTCTTTTTTTAAGATTATTATCATTATTATATATAAAACATAAAACAGTATTGAGGAAGATTAAAAGATTTTTTTAAAAGCACCTGAATCCACCAATCTAAGTTTAATTTTTCACATTTCCATGTTTCTCATCAGTCCTTATCTATCTCCCATGATACGCCTAAATAGTTACAATCATAGCACAGAGCATAGAAACATATTCTAATTTTCTCATATAATTGTTCATTACTTCAAAATTATATTTTTGATGGTAGAGCATCAGCTTTAAATAAGTACGTCTCATTCTCTGTCTACTATATAAGCTACTTAAGATGACAAAATAAATCTTGATAATTATTGACAATTGATTTCCAAAGGCTGTTCCCCAGTACACTAAGCAACATCTCATTCTTTTCCCCAAGAAAAAAAAATTGTGGATATGGTTACAAGTAAGTCTACAAGAAGCATACATCTTATTCTCACATGATGTAATATTCTGTTAAGAATCTGAGCAAACCAAATTGATTTTTCAGGAATTAAATCATAACATTTGCTCAGAGATGGATGAGATTGCCCAGAGATTGATGAGACTTACACACTTTTAATATTTAATGAAACGTCTACACGAAGATGGAATTTTATTCCAAAATTGGATGGAAAACATAACCAAATGTCAACTTACCAGCCGTTTCCTTGTCTGAAATACCTGGAAGTGCCTGAAAAAAAAAAAGCCACAAAATTATGTTATTACTAGAAAGAAATATCACAACATTATCAGGAACAAAATGAACTACGATAAATGGATCAAAAATTAAATAGAACCCAACAGCAGAAAAACGAGCAGGCAGAGGAACTGAACAGACATTTTTCCATAGAAAGCATACAAATGGGCAACAGGTACATGAAAAGGTGCTCAACATCACTAATAATCAGGGAAATGCCAAAATCACAATGAGATATTACTTCCCAACTGTTAAAATGGTTATTAAGACAAAAAATAACAAGTGTTGGCAAGGATGTGAAGAAAAGAAAACCCTTGTGTACTGAACGGAGTGTAAACTGCACAGCCACTATGGAAAACAGTATGAAGATTCCTCAAAAAATTAAAAAATAGAGGGGCGCCTGGGTGGCTCAGTCGTAAGCGTCTGCCTTCGGCTCAGGTCATGATCCCAGGGTCCTGGGATCGAGCCCCGCATTGGGCTCTCTGCTCCGCAGGAAGCCTGCTTCTCCCTCTCAACTCCCCCTACTTGTGTTCCCTCTCTCGTTGTTGTCTCTCTGTCAAATAAACAAATAAAATCTTTAAAAAAATTAAAAAATAAAACTACTATATGATCTAGCAATCACACTTCAGGTTATATATACAAAGGAAATGAAAAGAGGATATCAAAGAGACAGTTGTACTTCCATGTTCACTGTCGCATTATTCACAACAGCCTAGATAATGGTAACAGCCTACATGTCCATCAAGGAATGAATGGATAAAGAAGATGTGGCATATATACAATGGAATATTATTCAGGCATGAGAAAGAAGGAAATCCTGCCATTTGCAATCACATGGACCTGAGGGCATTATGCTAAGTGAAATAAACCAGACAGAGAAAGACAAATGCTGCATGGTATCATTTATATGTGGAACTAAAAAAAAAAAGGTGAAACTTCTAGAGTCAGAGAGTAGAAAAGTTACAAGGGTCTGGAGAAATAGGGAGAATTTGGTAAAAGGGTATATAAACTCTTGGTTATAAGATGAACAAGGTCTGAGGATCTAATGTATAACGTGGTGACTATAATTGATAACACTATATTGTATAATTAAAATTTGCTAAGAGAGTAGAACTTAAGTGTTCTCACCAAAAAGTCAAAAACAAAAACAAACAAACAAAAAAACCAACAACAAAAAACAAGCCAAAAACCAGATAAACATGAGAAGTGATGAAAGTGGTAGTTAAGTGGAAATCCTTTCACAATGTATATGTATTCCAATCACCATGATGTAAATTTTAAATATCTTACAACTTTGTCAATTATACCTCAATAAAGCTGAAAGGAAAAGAAAAAGAAAGAAAAATGAGGGTTGGGGAACTATCAGTAAAGTTACCAAATCCAGGTATAATAATTGTCAATCATCATGTAATTCTTTTCTTCTCTGAAAACACATATTACCCTTAAAAAGATATTGGCAATAAATGAAACCAAAAACAGTCTTTGAATTTAGGTAGAATTTTTATAGTTCAATTTCTCTGTCCTGTTTTGGGGGACAGAAAAAGTAAATTGTGGTGGTTTCTTGGCATTTCAAATCTCTGCCTTGTATCTCCAAGGCTCAGATTCCTCCTTTATTATTATTATTTTAAAAGATTTTTATTATTTATTTTAGAGAGAGAGGAGAGCAGGAGCGGGGAGAGGAGCAGAGGGAGAAGCAGACTCCCCGATAAGCAGGGAGCTCGAAGCAGGGAGCTCGAGGCAGGGTTCCATCCCAGGACCCTAGGATCATGACCTGAGCCAAAGGCAGACGCTTAACCAACTGAGCCACCTAGGCACCCAGAGATTCCTCCTTTATTAGATGGGGACAATCACATGTACTTCTTAGGGTTACTGAAAGGACCAACTGTGGTAGCTTCGATGAAGCATTTGAGGTCTTCAGGAAAAGGTAACTGCTGTTACTATTTGTTTCTATGGGCATTGGGCCAATGGGTCAATTTACTGATAGGCATGGTTTAGAAGTTCCATTCCCAGCAACTATCATCTATCACTATCATTGTTTAAAAAATAAAGTTCAGAAGGAGATGTTTTCAAAAGACTTTAATGTATAAATGTCTAATTCTACTCTCAGTGGATAGTCTAAGATAAATTAAGGAAGTTGAACTTCTGGTTCCCATTCACCTCAGTTATTCATGGTCATAATATTGTGAACATGAAGGTATAACTTGTATTGGAAGACTTCAATCCATCTGACCCACTGGGATTTGATACCTTTTACCGAAACCACTGACCAAACAGGATGTCTACGACTGACATCTCTCCTTCTCTTCAGGGACAAATTGTTCAGAGTTGGGGTAAGAGAAGTAGGCTCAAATGAGTAATTAATTTTGTTGTGTGCATGCACACATATACCTGTGTGTGTGTGTGTGTGTGAGAGAGAGCGAGAGAGAGAGAGGGAGGGAGGGAGGGAGGAAGGGAGGGGAAAGCTCACAGGCATCACAGTTGCAGATAAGCCTAAGGAAATAGCACCAATCTTCATTTCCAGAAATATCAAGTATCAAGATACCTCTATCTTTGTGAGATACTGATTATTGCCGGGATCCTCACTTTTGGAACTTACAGAATTTGGAGATTGAGGCAATTTTCAAATAAGAGGCAAATCTCTCTATGGGTAAAAAATAGAGGGGGGTTTTATTTTGGCAAGATTAATCTATAGTGAAGGTATATTTTGACTTAATTTCTATCTACATTCAGTGGTTCACTTCTTGTTCTCTGAATGTGAATGCTGACTTCATCCTGGCAAAGGTACAGCTGTGAGGAGAATATCAGGTGAGTAAATGGCAGAGCAGAGGGTCACGTCCAGAGACCAGGGCATCGAAGGGATTGCATAGGCTTTAGGCATCTTCCTCAGCATCCTTTCATTTGTAGCAGGGTCATCTATTTTTCCTTCTCTTCCAGAAGAACTGTGTGATTCTACACTATAGAAAAGCTGTTTTCCCCTTTACAGGAAAATTATCACAAGGTTTTGGTGATATTTGTTGACTTGTTATGTATCTTTTTTGGGAAGGGTTTATTTAAAAATGGACTTACATTTGGGGCACCTGTGTGGTTCAGTTGGTTGAGGATCTGGCTCTTTATTTCGGTTCAGGTCATGGTCTCAGGGTTGCGGGACTGAGACCCCCCAACAGGCTCTGTGTTGAACATGGAGACTGCTTAGGATTCTCTCTCTCCCTCTGTCACCATCCCACTGCTTCTCATGCGTATTCTCTCTCTCTCTCTCTCTCTCCAAATAAAGGACTTACATTCATACTATGGGTTATATTTTAAGCTTAGCCCCTGGATTTCCTCCCTGACTGGAGGTCTTTCAAATTAAATTTTCTCTTCTGTGACAAGAAAATAAACAACAAAACCAAAACCTTTCCATTGAGAAGATTGTAAAGGTCAGTTACAAGACAAGCAGTTAAAAGACATTCATGGAGAAAGCGCCTCAGAAGGAAATAGTGAACACTTAACTAGGTTCTGAATAGGTACAAGGTACCGTTTTAAGCTTTTGCCTGCATAAACTCACCAAATGCTTAGAATAACCTATGGGGTCCTGGAAACTTTTGCGAGGTCACTGTCGGTAATGGAAGCCAGGACACAACCACCGGCATGGCATGTTGGCCTCTGAGGTCACTAACACTCGTTTCAAAATACTAATCAGAGTCTTTTTGAAACAAGGAAGAAGAAAAATTTGGAGACATTCCATGATAAAATATTGACTGGGATCACAAAATATCTGTGCAGGAATATCTGTATGACATATTTAGAAATTATCTAAGTAAGTTCTCTCTTCTTATAGCCAAGGCCTTTAAGACAAATTGAGTGTCTTGCCCCAAATCACAGGTTGACCAGCGACAGGTCTTTTCCATATTTTGTTCTATTTGATTGCAAAGTGTGTCACCGAGCACGTATAAGTAAATATTTAATAAAAATGTTAAGCAATGAGTTGCGCTACAAAGCAAAAATATTTTAGCCTCCATGTAGCCAATTCCTATTATTTTAGAGCCTCACCACATTCTGTATGATTCTTTAAGCCACCAAGGCTCACTTCCATGAAATAACTGCATGATGTGGAGATAGGAAAGTCAAAGTTTCATGCACCCAGAATTTTATAACTGCCCTTTCAAAGTAAAACCAGGCAGTCAACAGCCGAATAGTCTCTCAGCTGATTTATCTTTGAATTTGAGGGAGAACTGTCTCTCTAGAAAAGGTTTTTAAATAAATTTTAAAAATGCTGCCACTCCATTTTCAATTAATTGAAGCTATTTGTTGATTCCTAAATTAAATGCCTCACATTACCCTGTGTGCAGAAAGCCTTGGCAAAGTGTTCCTTCTTTGTGGAAATCACAATCTTGTTGAAGAAGGTACATGAAAGACAGAGAATAGTTGCATACAGTGGGTGCTCAATGGTCATGATTAGCACCATCACTGGTGTGACATCAAAAGAAGACAGTCGATAATTAGGACCACCCAGGTGGAAATGGAATGGTTTTCTTGGGCACTGAACCCTTTGGAAGGAGATGTTGGTCCAAAGATTCTTTTTGCCTTTGACTTCAGAGAAGAGGCATGGCCAGATTTGGGCTTCAGGTCTTGAGGTTCCATAGTGTTTTACCTGTTCCTGTGCTTGGAACAAAACAGCCCATGCAAGGTGGCTGTATAGTCTGATATAGAGTAAGTGTTCATCAAACATTTGTGGAATTAAAATACCAAACACATATTCATATATACAGTTTAAATAACATGTATGACTGTTGCTTATGAGAAAGGTCCTATAAAAAGCATATTTTTGAATTCATTAGGGGTTTTTGTTAATAGTTGCCATATGTTTCATTTGAACTGTATCCTCAGGAAGTGATTTAACATTTCTGGCAATAAAGCAATTAAATAGGACTTTCCTGTTGCCCATATGGGTTCATTGTAACTTCATATTTTCTTCTCTCATTTCTTAATGGAACAAAGGGAAGTCTACTAATAACTTCCAAATGAGAGAAGAAAATCATTCATGGTCTTGTTATTCTTCTTTGTGATATTCAAATGATAGGATAACAATCTTAAATATTTTTTTAATGGCTGTACTGACCCTCCAGTGGTTCCTTACAAGTAAAGATTTTCATTTAAGTTGATCTGTTAAGGTGTTTTATAATTGAATTTAAAAAAGCCATTAAAGAGAAAGCTTTTTGGGAAAAGGGGAGAAAATAATTCTCTTTCTCTTAATGAGGTCTTTTAAAGCTGTGTGTGGGAGCTTAGTCTGTGTGTGTGTGTCTGTTTATGTTTTTGACGTGAAACACGGTTGGGGGAAATGCTGGTTTTGACATGCCTTCCGGAACTGTTGTAGACATATGTTGATTCTTTTGGTCTGTTGCTAGAATGACTTTCTACACTCAGCTGGACACCTTTTAGGAACTCAAACCAACTACACAGAAGCTGCTAACAAACAGTCACATAAGTAATAGATGTCATAGCTGAATTCATTTTTGTGTAATGATAATTTGTTGATCTAATTTCTTTTTGATGATTTTAGTTGGAAATGGAGTATGATTTTTCCTCTTTAATGTGCTATTTTCATTAATATGCCATGTCCCTCACTTATATAAATTACTTTTTCTCTTAGTTCTTTGGAATCAGAACCATAGAATACTACCATTAAGAAGGCCCTTTGAAAGCCAATCCTTCAATCAATGGGCAGCTAGGATAGACTGAAAGATCCTACTCATGTTCTAGGGAGGGATTTTTTTTTTTTTTTGTCCTGCAGTAAACAACAAAGCACTACCATTTATTTTGCATTTTCTCTCTTTATAGGCAGTGCTTGTTTTGCATATTTTATTAGACATTTTCACACAGAAATGTCTAGGATGTTCTGTTTTGTTCTGTAGGGATTCTCTTCATTTGCCTTTTTAAAAGTGGCAAGAATCAGTGGCAAAGTAATTTATACCTTTCCTTTAAAAACATTCACTTTTGTTTCCACAAAAATATTTTACAAATTTCAAAATGGGTAATTATGTCCTTAGAAATTGCAGGAAAACATCCCCCAGTGATGGAACAGCCTCTGTCTCAGATGAGGGCACAAGAGCCCATTGTGGGCACAATGGGCAATAGGAAGAGTTTGGAGATCCACATTTTGGGGAAGACATGAAAGACTACATAAAAGAAAAGAAGGTACATTGAAAAATGGGTTTGTTTCCATCTCTTTATTTAAAGACTCTTTTGAAGTCAGTCCAGTCTGTGATATTGTTAACTAGTCAATGATTTCTATTTGATCCCACTTGAACAAAGAAGTTCATTAAAAAGCTGTGTCTGATTGGCAATCTGATATCATCTGTTTTGGTTTACAAAGTATTTCTCTAGTTTTGACAGTCACCATTCTTTTATTAAAAATATAAGCTCTTCATGGTGGAAGGGACTTAGATACCATTTAGTTGTGTTTCCCAAACTACTTCGAATACCACATTTTCAATCTTAACTACATACATATATCTTATAAGTTATTTATTTAATAAAATTTAAATATTAAATTTAAATAATATCCTTTTTTTTACTTGCTCTAAATAACAAAAATAAAATACATGAATTTATGGGTTTGAATTTTTGGTTATATTATTCATAATACACATGAAAATAATGATTAAAATTTAAAATATTTATTCCTGTATCAGCTGATGTTCACCAGTAGTCTATGTATCCATATGTTGGGAAACACTGATCTACTTCTTTCTCTGTCATTTTTCAAGGATGTTGAGATCCAGAGAGATTAATGATTTACTCAATGTTACAGACCTTAAGTTGGCTAATTGGGGATTAGAGTAGAATCTGGGTCTTAAAGCACTGTCTACTATACCTTTATTTATAAGACTGGTAAAGTCAAAGGTCACCAAGGTTTTATCCCCTTGCATTCATAATTTCAATTTAACTTAGCTTCTGAATCATTCAATGGAAGATAAAGGAAATTCAGTTACACTGGAAGAGACAATGTGCTAGTATGAGGACTGTCTCCAGGGTACACATATATATGACCAAAGTGAAATAAATGCATGCTAATTACCCGAGAAATGTAATTGTGTATCCTTATTTCCAAAAAGAATTTGACATGTCTTATTTAATGAAAGTTGTCAGCCATAGTGAGGAATCTTTTTTTTTTTTTTTGGCCAACATCATTGACTATAACAACTGTTTATATATAGGTTTGCAGACTGAAACCATGGCTTCATCTATAGTCTATGGTATAAAAATTTGGGGCCTTGACTTAAATTAGTTGTGTAAGCATTTAAGCAAACACAAAGTTGATTCTTAAAGGATGTTTTGGTGTTTACCACTCCTTTAAACAGAGGTGGGATGACCCTCTCTGGATAAAAATGTAAGTTGGGCTTCTAACCGTTATTTTTTTAAAGATTTATTTATTTGAGAGAGGGCGAGAGCAAGTGAGCAGGGGAGTGAGGGGCAGAGGGAGAGAGAGAATCTCAAGCAGACTCCCTGCTGAGTGCGGAGCCCCACGCAGGGCTTGTCATGGAGCTTGAAGTGGGGCCCGACTTGGGACTCTGACAAATCCCACCACCCTGAGATCATGACCTGAGCCAAAATCAAGAGTTGGACGCTTAACCGACTGAGCCACCCAGGCGCCCGTGGGCTTCTAACCTTTAAAAACATTTTTTTCTTTTTTAAAACACTGGCATTTCCTGTATTCAAAGCTGTGACTCTTCGACAATAGTCTCATTCCATGCTCACTTCAGATAGATAATACTGATTTTAAGTCTGTCCGGCTCCTGATAAAACTCTTATTAAGGCCATTTTTAGTTGGAAACATGTTTTAAGAGAAAAACTACTTATTATTCTAAATTGAAAATTTCAGAAAATCATTTCTTTAGCAAATTAGATAAACAGAAAAACCCACGGCTGGGTCACATTGACTAACTTTTCTCAGCATTTATAGAAGTTCTTAATTTTAACACTTCTGTATTTTCAATAAATCACTGATTAAGATATTATTCATGACAGAACTCAATATCCTTTAGATACATTTTCATGTTATAAAATCCTTTCAAAATTTAACAATTCATGTCTCCCTCCCCAATTGTAACTATAAAAATTCAGTACTAAATGCAATGTTTAACTGTGGTAACCATTTTGGTATAATCGTTTTACCTTTTACATGGTTTTGTTTAATTTTTATATTTTATTAATCTTACTTTGTGACTTTTGCAGTCAGTTGCTCTATTTTTGTGAATTTGTAAGTTATATATTCTAAAACATCTGATTTTATGCTCAACCTTAGTAATTCTGGAAAAAGAATTGTTGCTGACATACCTGAATACGTCCTCAAATTTCACTACAAAAATTGCATTATTTATTCCTTCTTGGATATTTGCAACTTCTTCAAAAATCAGTTTGTGACTTCTTCACACAAGTATTATTTTACTCTTTGGTACAGTGATTTGCATATGGTAGCCATTTAGAAATACTGATTATTCAAGGAAGCTTTGTTTTTATTTAAAATCTGGTTAATGAAAGTTCACAGTTAAGGAGCACCATAGACATGTAGACTTATTTTCAGTAAAGATGATACTCCAGATAGGTCACTTTTTCAGGGAGCAACTAACTCAGATTGGCTGTTTATTTTTCTTGGTGGACAACGTTAACCAGCAATTCATCTGCTCTTCAGTGTTAAAGGTGTGCCCTTTACTCCCCCTAATATTCCTCATTATGGATTTTTTCATTTTGTCCATATCCTCATTTTTCTAGCCTGAGTCATAGTGTTTTACTGGTGCAACCCTCCTTCTCTCTGTATCTGATGGGCATTACAAAGGCAACTGGCCCTGCTAAAATTTATTACTATACCACTGTTTTCCTTAAAATGCTTTAATGACGACCTTTTCCCCACCCCCTTCCTGGAATGCCTGCTCATTAGTCATGTGCTCTGAGATTCTCATCCTCTTCTGCTTCGTTCTGGTGACTCAGTTAATAGACACACACGTTAAGCATCCACTGTATGCACAGCCCTTTACTCCGTGCTGTGGTGGCACTAAATGAAATAAAAAGATAGGCTTTAAAAATAAATAATTATGAATTCAAGACTGAAGACTAAAATAGAAAATCAGAGGTAAGATATGAACAAGTACTAGGTTCCTTGCTGCTACTGATTGGCTCTGTGACTTTGGACAAGTTTCTAGAACTCTCTGAGCTCAGTTTCCTCATCTCTAAAAATAGGGTAGAGATAACATCTACATCTCAGGGCTATTTGTGACGATTCAGTGACATGCTGCACAAAAGAGGATTATCATAGTACTTGCCCAAGTGCTCCCTAAGTGTAAAGTATTCCTCTTGTTGGGTTTGTTATTATGATATAAGAGAGTAACTACATATTTATTCTGAAATAATGCAAAGCATAGGTTGTCTGTCTCTGCTTCCTTCCCTGCCTTCTGTCAGATTAACTTGTTTCCTCAGGTTCATTCCTCCTTTACATATTTTGAACTATTTTCTGTGTTATTTTTTTCATTGTTATGTTTGTCACCATACAGTACATCATTAGTTTCTGATGTAGCGTTCCATGATTCACTGTTTGCATGTAACACCCAGTGCTCCACGCAGAACGTGCCCTCTTTAATACCCATCACCAGGCTAACCCATCCCCCACCCCCCTCCCCTCTAGAACCCTCAGTTTGTTTCTCAGAGTCCATTGTCTCTCATGGTTCGTCTCCCCCTCCGATTTCCCCCTTTCATTCTTCCCTTCCTTCTATCTTCTTCTTCTTCTTCTTTTTTTTTTTTAACATATGTAGCATTATTTGTTTCAGAGGTACAGATCTGTGATTCAACAGTCTTACACAATTCACAGCGCTCACCATAGCACATACCCTCCCCAGTGTCTTTCACCCAGTCACCCCATCCCTCCCACCCCCTACCTTTTGAAAAAAATATTTCTCCTTTTTTTTTTTTTTTTTGGTCAGCTACTTTAAGTTTTATAAAGCCCAGTTTGGAAGCTATCAACCTCAGCCCTCACTTTTAATTTGGAGCCTGTCACCAACTGTTACTAGATAGCTCTATTTTTAGCCCCCTTAGGTGTCAACAAGTGAGGATATTCTTCTTAGGTCCTTACACTGAGGAATACGCTCCCAGTTCTGCAACCTGGAGCAGCAGGGCCTAAGGACATATGTGGAAATCATACCTGTACCAGAAAATGTAGAATATTTGTCTTCTGCACTCCTGGGAACTTTCAGTGACCTCTGAACTGTAAGAGATACCTGGGGCCACCACTCACATTTAACCAGAACTCCTGGGGCACCTGGGTGGCTCACTTGGTTAAGTGTCTGCCTTTGGCTCAGGTCATGATCTCAGGGTCCTGGGATCGAGCCCCGCATCAGGCTCCCTGCTCCGCGGGAAGCCTGCTTCTCCCTCTGCCACTCTCCCTGCTTGTGTTCCCTCTCTCACTGTGTCTCTCTCTGTCAAATAAATGAATAAAATCTTAAAAAAAAAAGAACTCTTAATGGGATTTTTCACTTACTGAACTTCCCTGAACTAAAATGAATTCCATACATGATTCAGAAACTATTGGAGATATATATAGATACAGATATATATCTTATATATTGTATAAAGTATAATATAAAATTGGTTAATAGACTAGATATATATATATGAATATTACACATAATATAATATTGGTTAATAGACTGGATAAAAGTATAGAGGCAAGTATACACAATATTATTTTACACATTATATATTGTGTAATGTATAATATATTGGTTAATAGACTGGATAAAAGTATAGAGGCAAGTAAACACTAATAATGAAGTAGCAGAAAGAGAAATTAAGAAAACAGTCCCATTTACATTGTACCAAAATATAATAAAATCCCTAGGAATAAACTTAACAAAGGAGGTGAAAGACCTGTACTCTGAAAACTATAAAACATAAATGAAAGAAATTGAAGACGACACAAAGAAATGGAAAGATATTCCATGCTCATAGATTGGGAGAACAAATAATGTTAAAATGTCCATACTACCCAAAACCATCTACATATTCAGTGCAATCCCTATCAAAATACCAACAGCATTTTTCACAAAACTAGAACAAATAATTCTAAAATTTGTATGGAACCAGAAAAGACCCTGAATAGCCAAAGCAATCTTGAAAAAGAACAGACCTGGAGGTATCGGGGCACCTGGGTGGCTCAGTCGTTAAGCGTCTGCCTTCGGCTCAGGTCATGATCCCAGGGTCCTGGGATTGAGGCCCGCATTGGGCTCCCTGCTTGGCAGGAAGCCTGCTTCTCCCTCCCACTCCCCCTGCTTGTGTACCCACTCTCACTGTGTGTCTCTCTCTGTCAAATAAATAAATAAAATCTTAAAAAAAAAAAAGAAAGAACTGGAGGTATCACAATCCCAGATTTCAAAGTATACTACAAAGTTGCAGTGATCAAAAAAGTATGGTACTGGCACAAAAATAGATACTAATAGATCAATAGAACAGAATAGAGAGCCCAGAAATAAATCCATGATTATATGGTCAATTAATCTCCAACAAAGTAGGCAAGAATATGCAATGAGGAAAACACAGTCTTTTCAATAAACGGTGCTGGGAAAATTGGACAACTACATGCAAAAGAATAAAAATAGACCACTTTCTTACACGATACACAAAAACAAACTCAAAATGGATAAGAACTTAAATGTGAGACCTGACGTCATAAACATCCTAGAAGAAAGCACAGGCAGTAATTTCTCTGACATTGGCAGTGGCAACATTTTTCTAGATATGTCTCCCCAGGCAAGGGAAAGAAAAGCAAAAATAAACTATTGGGACTATATCAAAATGAAAAGCTTCTGCACAGCAAAGGAAACAATCAACAAAACTAAAAGTCAACCTACAGAATGGGAGAAGATATTTGCAAATGAAATATCCAATAAAGAGTTAACATCCAAAATATATAAAAAAAGTACACAACTTAACCCCAAAGAAACCAAATAATCCAATTAAAAAATGGACAGAAGACATGAATACACATTTCTCCAAAGAAGACATACAGATGGCCAACAGATACATGAAAAAATGCTCAACGTCACTCATCATCAGGGAAATACAAATCAAAACCACAATGAGATATCACTTCACACCTGCCAGAATGGCTAGAATCAAAAACACAAGAAATAGCAGGTTTGGGGGAGGATGTAGAGAAAAAGGAACCCTCATGCCCTGTTGGTGGGAATGCAAACTGGTGTAGCCACTGTGGAAAACAGTATGAAGTTTCCTCAAAATATTAAAAATAGAATTATCATATGATCCACTAATTCTACTACTGGGTATTTACCCAAAGAATATGAAAACACTAATTCACAAAGATATATGCACCTCTATGCTTATTGTAGCATTATTTACAATAGCCAAAATATGAAAGCCAAGTGTCCATCACTAGATGAATGGATAAAGAAGATGAGGTATACATACATATGTATAAACATACATATGCACATACACACATACAATGGAATATTACTCATCCATAAAAAGGAATGAAATCTTGCCATTTGCAATGACATGGATGGATCTAGAGGGTATAATGCTACGTGAAATAAGTCAGTCTGAGAAAGACAAACACCATACATATGATTTTACTCATATGTGGAATTTAAGCAACAAAACAAAGAAAAAAGAGACAAAGTAAGAAAATAAGACTGTTAATTATAGAGAACAAACTGATGGTTACCAGAGGGGAGGTGGGTGAAAGGATGGATGAAACAGGTGAAGGGGATTAAGAGTACACGTATTGTGGAGGCGCCCGGGTGGCTCAGTCAGTTAAGTGTCTGTCTGGCTCTTGATTTCCGCTCAGGTCACGCTCCCAGGGTGTGAGACTAAGCCCCATGTTGGGCTCCTCGCTGGGTGTGGAGCCTGCTTAAAATTCTCTCTTTCTCTTCCCTCTGACCCTCCTCCCCCAATCATTCTCTCTTTAAAATAAAAACCTTTTTTAAAAAAAGTACACTTATTGTGATGAGCACTGTGTAATGTATAGGATTGTTAAATCACTATATTGTACACCTGAAACTAAAATAACACTCTATTCATTATACTGTTTCAATTATACTGGAATTAAAAAATAAGTATAGAGGCAAAGTATTTGTCAATGCTTTAACACAGAATTGCATATAATATCTATCTTATAAATAAAATAACTTGCATTATGAATTTATTTGTTGTATTTTAACTTAATCTATTAGAAGGCTGAGAGATAAAGAAGCATTTCACTGATACCCCACCTTGACCAGGTTAGTTACTACCAGTTATATTCCGATATAAGTTTAGCTTCACATCAATAATTCAATGCCTACATGTTCACCTGTATTATCCAAAATTTACTGATATTCTCATAACTTCATACTTTCCAAGTTAAGAACTTTTGGCAGAACTAAACTTTTGTTAGAAACTCAAAATATTACCACTAAGTCATAACTGCAAAAAGAATACAGATTACAACTACTTAAATGATACACATAAATCTTTTTATGACAAATTATAACCATGTCCATTGAACTGGAATTTACTCTTATCAAATATTACTTCATGTAAGTGGGCTCTTGGCTGGGGACCAGAAACATTTTTGTTACAGGGAGATATTCATTGTAGTGGTATTCACTAAAAAAATTTTGATTTGAATGAAATATGTATTTTATGTGTGCTCTAAATCACAGACCTGAGTGAGGACAAGAATGCACTAAATGTGACTGGGACCTAACGACAAAACTTGGAGTAACAGAGGACAAATAGAAACTGGAAAAAAAAAAGAAATCACAAACCTAAAACTAATATTACACTGTATGTTAACTAACGGAATTTAAATAAAAATTAAAACAAAACAAAAAAACCCCCAAAGGCTTGTGAAATAAGGATGCTAATCAAATAATAACCAAATGTTCAATGCTTTTGAAGCTTTGTATGAACATTGTATGGACATTGAGATATTTAAAAACGTTCTGCTCTTTGAGAATGCATACATAGACAGACGAGGTGTCTGTTACCATTTCTGAGGTACATGCCTGAATTAAGTCATAAAATGTAAGAGGTGTCTACCCTATGAGGAACAAAGATGGGTTAATTTATATAAACATTATGTAGGGGCCATTCTTTTCTTTTTTTTTTAAACATTTTATTTATTTGAGAGCGAGAGAAAGCACAAGTGGGGGGGAGGGGCAGAGGGAGAGGGACGAGCGGACTCCCCGCTGAGCAGGGAATCCAACTCAGGGCTCAATTCCAGGACCCTGGGATCACAACCTGAGCCCAAGACAGACAATTAACTGGCTGAGCCATCCAGGTGCCTGTAGGGACCTTTCAATTGCCTGCTCTTGATAACATGACAAATATTCCAGGACCTTCCTCTCCAAATCACAAGGTCATGGAGTCCAAATCCATTTCTTTAACCACTCTAGTGACTCAAATCCCCTTCTTTGCTGGTAAGTTTCCATTTGGCCTTCCAGATTTCCCTTCTACTCTGTGCAGGAAGTCTGACCTGGATGGGAAGGGGTGCCATATACCCTGGTTTACCCCTGGATAATCCCAGTTTATATGGGCATCCTGGTCAGTTTATTTAGCATTTATCTCAGAATGTTCCTTTAAAAACAAACAAACAAACAAGCAAACCAGATTTTATTTTTTAGGACAGTTTTAGTTTCACAACAAAATTGAATGGAAGGTACAGACATTGCCTCTCTGCCCACTGTCCTCACACATGCACAGCCTCCCCCAGTACTGACAGCCTCCACAGAGTGGTGCATTTGTGACATCTGTTAATTGATTGGCACATCATGATCACTCAAAGTCCATAGCTTACATTAGGGTTCACTCTTGGTGTTGTATAGTCTATGGATTTGGACAAATCTATAATGATATGTATCTGCCATTACAGAATCATACAGAACGATTTTGTTGCTTTAAAAATCCTCTGTGCTCTGACTATTCAACTCAGCCTCTCCCCAACGCCAGGTGACCACTGATCTTTTTACTGCCTCTATGGTTTTGCCTTTTCCAGAATATCAAATAGTTGGAATCATGGAGTATGAAGCTCTTTCTGGTTGTTGTTTTTCACTTAATAATATGCATTTAAGTTTCCTCCATGTCTTTTCATGGCTTGATAGCTCATTACTTCTTAGTGCTGAATAATATTCCATTGTCTGGATGTACTAGTTCATTGATCCATTTACCTACTGAAGGACTTCTTGGTTGTGTCCAGGTTCTGGCAATTAACTATGAATAATGCTTCTATAAACATCTGTGTGCAGGTTTTTGTGTGGACACAAGTTTTCAACTCCTTTGGGTAAATGCTAAAGAGTGCAATTGCTAGATTGTATGGTAAGAGTATGCTTGGTTTTGGAATGTTATTTTTTATTTACATAAAATTATGAATAGTTGTATTAATATGAGTCAGGGCATGTTTGCCTTTCTGGCTTCCATAGTCTTATCTAGCAGTGTGTGATATGCCTGTGCAGAGAACAAAGTTCTCACTTTAATACATGGTTACATTTGAAAGATGACTAGTGATAAATAGCTTCTCTCCCTGACCCTTTCCAGACTCCCTATGAAGGGAGTACTGTCACTATTCCATTTTACGTAAGAGGAAATCACAGAGAGACAAGGTAACTTACTGTCCAAGTGTCACCTTTTGTAAATGGTCAAGCCAAGAACTGAACCCAGGATTTTAACACAGATTACATGTATGTTCTTAACCGCTATTATACATCGTTTCTCTAGACTGACATATTACTTTTTCTGTAAATACCTGGATTCTGTAAATACCTATAAATACCCAGATAGCAAGAGAAAAAAAGTGAGAAACCAAAGATATTGGTATTGTTTTTAATTACTGGGAAGCAAAAACCTAACTGGAATGTGAGCTTAAAGGAGTAATTGAACATTCATCATTTTTGAGATGCCTACTGGGTGTGTGCCACAAATTCTAAAGGAGCAGGGGACTTGAACACAAAGTTCAACACAAAGCTCTGGCACTTTTCCTTTTCTACATGTCAGTCCTGAGCTGGTCACCCCTTCCCCCTCTTCTTTCTCAAGCAGACATCACAGGCTAAGAGTACAGTTAGTGGAGTAAAAGGAGAAGTCACTTAATTTTTATGACCACATTAGAAAATGTTTATACACTTTCATGAGGCAGATTGAATGCTCTGCAGTTTGGCGTCACGTGATTGTCTCTCTCCCAAAGAAACACAAGAGAGTGAGGTTCACTCCAAAGCTATGCGCTGCAAGGAGCACTTCAAATGGAGCTAGCTTTTGCAGACCTGAGTTTTTCCATCAATCATCAGGGATGCTAAAGGGCTGATTTATACCTATAATGGGTATGTCTTTCATCAAGGTCCCAAGTAATTGATTTAGCGGCTGTTTCATTTATAAGACTGTTTATGATTACAGGCACATCCACAAAATAAAAAACATTCTCCCAAAGTGAAAGTAATGCAGGAAGCATGTGATAGACATCTGACCCTAAAGAATAACTTTGCATGATGAATGAGGTTCCATTATTTCTGCCTTGTCTGCTTCCCCAACACACTTTTCAGCATCTTCTCCAGGTTGTTATTTAATTCTGAGAGTTGATAATTAGGACTGACAAAAAGCTGGCGTGGGTCTTAAACTAACAATCAAATTGGCACTACATCAAATGATTTCTAGTTCTACATATCAGCAACATACTACTTCATTTTCTTAAACTGTGTCCCAACCACATTGGGATATATGGCCTCCTTGTGATTTCCGCAATCCATGAAATGGGTTAAAAACTTGCCCTACCAGTTCTTCACTTTGAGAACTCAGGCTCCTCTTGGAATAGCTCTTAGCTTTTGTATTGAGTACAACATTGTCCAATGATCTAGTTTCTGTAATTAACAAAAGAAAATATTCGGTAGCATGTTTTAAAATAACAATATGAAAACAATATCATATTTCCCCTATTTAAGGGTTACAATATAGCAGGCTCCTGAATTCACAGAACTGATATCAATCCAACAACTTAAAATGCAAAATCTCATAGTAGGAAAGGATCATACATTTTTTTGAATATTTAGATTTATTCATCTATGTGCTAAACAGGGAAATAGTCAAAGGAACTAGACACTATAAAGTGATTCCAAAATAGGGTACCTAATGAGGCTCTTTCCTCTTTTCAATTAATCACTGTCTTTCCTACAGGAAGTTACCATTATACGAGCCCTGAGTCGGGGGGATAATTCATCTAGTTTTCAGGAAATTTCCTTCTTCTTCTTCTTCTTCTTTTTTTTTTTTTTTGATAAGAAACAAACGTAAAAATTGGCTTTTAAAAGTGGTTGTTATTTGTAGGCTCTCCAGATAATGATTCACAGCAAATCCACATGGCCTAGATGAAAGAGGTGACTTATATAAGAATTCAGTAAATGTGCTACATTCTCTGGCAAGCCTATTTTTAATTCCCACAGCCCTTTTCTTTAGTATTTGGGTCAAAATTCCATTAACAAAGGGAACTTTTGTACATATTCTCCACTTTGGGAACCTTGAGTACTAGAAAATTAAAGATTTATTGAAGTAGGCCTGAGAAATGTTTCTATTCAAATGCATTATTTCCACCGGGGTTTTGAACATGTGTGTTTATCAAGAACTCTAGTGAGTTTTTCTTTATAATGAGCAAAATTCTGAATAGAAAATAAATCAAAATTGCTTTTATTAAATCCTTTAATTTCTTTTTTTTTTTTAAAGATTTTATTTATTTATTTGAGAGAGAGAGAGAATGAGAGACAGAGAGCACGAGAGGGAAGAGGGCCAGAGGGAGAAGCAGACTCCCTGCCGAGCAGAGAGTCCGATGCGGGACTCGATCCCGGGACTCCAGGATCATGACCTGAGCCGAAGGCAGTCGCTTAACCAACTGAGCCACCCAGGCGCCCCAATCCTTTAATTTCTTAATCAAAACATTTAAGATATTATCTGCTGGATGTTTTAACTGGTACCCACTGCGGTTGAAGCCCCTCAATCATTTTGGTTTTGAAAGACAGGAAAAAAGAATAAAGGGAAGGCAGCAATATGTTAGTTGCTAAAAAAAACAAATAATAGTCTTAACTGGTTATGTTTGGAAGCTTTTTGTTCTACTTAAAGTGCAAGCACCTTGAGGGCAAATACTATAGTATTTTTATCTGTTTATATCTCCTATAAAACTTTCTTACTATGTTTCTTACTTTTTTATCTATTTGTACCACCTTTAAAACTTTACAACTTTCATGAACTGTTACATTGAATTTTTATTGTTACCTTGAATTCCATGTAGAGGTGGACATTCTAACATGTAATTAAACCTCCAAGAATTTACAGTGGGTATCTAGGGACCTCAGCTCTCGTCCTGTAGCCTTAAGAAGGTTAAACAGTTTGGATCATAGTTTTCTTACTTACATAATTTTAGCTTATCTTTAAAGTTCCAAATTTTAAATAATTCTTAATTTGTGCTGAAGCATCTAAGTTTCTCTTGGAAATGTCTGTTAGCAAAATACTTAGCCAAACTGAAACCCTATGAGCTCTAGGAGGTAGTATTTCTTTACTGCACAGAGGTGGCATTACCCATAGAGCTTCCTGTAATAGTTTTAATATATGTCCACATATTATTTGACACTCCTCACTTTAAAAGGTAGAGCCTCATTTCCCTCCCTGAGTATGGCTGAAGTAACACTGTTACTTCATAAAAAGTGTAGCAGCTTCTTCCTCGCTCTCTCTTTTGGATGGCTTGCATTGGGATAAGCTAGCTCCCATGTCACCAGGACACTCAAGTTGCCCTATGTGTTTACCTGGCAAGGAATGGATGCTCCTGCCAGCAGCTGGGTGAGTGAGTCTTATCAGAAACAGATTCTCCAGTCCTAGTTATACCTTTAGACATCTTAACTGCAACCTCATGAGAGATACTAAGCTAGAATCAACCAAACTCCGCCTGCATTTCTGATACACAGAAACTGTGTGAGTATAAATGCTCAGTTATTTTAAGTTGCCAAATTTGGGGGTTATTTGTTATGCAGCAATAAATAATACACTTACCTATGTATTTAAATGAGGAAATTCTGTAAACACCAGCAAAACTGCAGCTAAACTAAAATTCATCTATTTCCTAGAGAACTAGGTTTTTGAAAGTCCTTTAAAAGACTATTTCATGTTTAAAGACATTAATATACTCTTAGTATAAAAAAATCACAAATTCCCCTGCTACAATTAAATAGCATTTCCTTTTGTGGCAGACCTAATGAAAAGGGGCAGAAACCTGGCCTCTCTTCTTCATTATTATTCTTTCTTCATTCTTTGCAGTTAAGCTTTCTGCTTGGGTTGATGGTCATCATTTATTAATTTGTGTTTATTGAGCTTCCCTGTACATTTTAAGTCAAAAAAGGAACCATATATAGCATAATAAAAATTAATTTCTACTCTTAAGGAATTAAGATTTTCAACAAAGAATGATGTGAGCATACAGAGTCAGGCATATGGTATTCACATCATATTGATATACAGAGATAAGGTAATGCAACAAAAGGAATACCTTACTGTAATTAAATATTTATAATATAGAGTATCTTATTTAATCTTCACAGTAATACTCTGAGGCATAAAATGAGCATTTCACTAGTTGGTGGTATTATTTCTTTTGAAAATAAGTATTTTTCTGGTTATACATGTATTTTAGAGACTTTGATAATATGGAAAGATAATCCTCATGCAGTGTTATTGTAAATCACCCAGCAAGCTGGCTTAAGAATTATGTGATATAGTTAATGTATCTTAATGCGTTTAATTCTGTGGCTTCATTAGCGCCTACCAGGAAGTGCTACTGAACACAGGCAGGATAAGTCTGTTACTTGAGAACAGTGAATTCAGAATCTAACATATCAGACTAATTCTTTTTTAAATCATACAGTGGAGAGAAAACTGGCCATCTTTTAAAATTTTTCTTGTTGTTGCTATTGTAGTTTTGTTTTTTATAATACTATGTTGTTGCAGATCTTTCTCAAAAGTGTTAACAAGGGCACCTTCCCGAAATACCATAGAAAGAAAACAGAAGACTTTTTAGCCACTCATATTATTGAGGAACATGTAGTAGACATGTCTCTAGGGCAATTTCTTAAAAGTAACTTTTTAAAGTAAGCTGAGTTAATTTGAGTAAGCCCTTAGCTTCCAAACCAAATTCAAACCCTACATACTTTTACTTATGAAGTGACAATTGGAAGATTTTTTTTTTTTAGATTAGAATCTTATTCCATATCAAGGTGTTTTACTAAACTTGAAAATTTGGAATTTAAACCAATCAAAATGCAATTACAGTTGTGTTTTTCTTGATAAATCTCAAGAATTTATCTTGAATATATATATTATAAATCTTATGTGTGTGTGTGTGTGTATGGTTTTTTAGGCAACTGTCAGAGTAGCACACAGTCTTTTGACAATACTTTGATGATGCTGTGTGAAGATTATTTACCATAAAATCACTTGGACTCAAGTGATTGATCTGTTTAAACATCATATGCTAAAAACTGTTTCTCGAGTTTCTTGAAATTACATAGGCATATAAATTAACTATTTAGAAAACAGACAAAACAAAAGTACTGAGAGTGAGGATCACAACAGAGAAATGTTTTCAGAGTCCTGTAGTTTATGGTGATTATTTTATAAAACTAGGGGGAAAAATGAAGAAAAGAGAAATCTCAGAAATTGGTTAAGTCTTGGGTCTTTGCTTGTATGGTTTGTTTAGAGCCCCGAAAGCCCGGAGAGAAGGAGTGAGGCTGATGAACTTGGCTTTCAGACCAGAACCCATCCCTTGAGGAGACTGTTGGGTTATTTCCCATATGGCAAGAAGGGATAATGTGATACATAGAAAAAACTTTTTCTTGCTTCTAACAGTCATGCTAAATTGCACAATACTTTATAGCACTTCTCAAACACTTAAACATGTTCTGGGACAAATAATTTTATACGTACACAGAGAAAATCTCAGAAGGCCATAAATGCTGCTCTGTTTCATAAAAGGAGGCTGATGAGTGGGTGGTTTCTGAGGCCTGATCACAGGTAGAGACATAAATGAAGCGGGCTGTCAGTGAACAATTCTCGGTAAATAATTGGTCTTTCCTGTGAAGACAAACAGCTGCTGGAACTCTTTGGAAAATGCTAAAGAGACTTCAGAATTCATAAAAAATGAACTTTTGGCATTATCATACATGAAGGTCAGGATGGGATATTCTCTGGGAAAGAAAAAAAAACTAAGGGAAAAATTGTCTTCTTGTATCACATTTTAAAACACGCAGTGGTTTATATTTATTCCAATTTAAAGTAAGAAAATGGCTCTTATCAAACACTTAAAACATAGTATTGCAAGGCAATGAGGAGGGTATTAAAATTATGAAGTACAATTCCTAATCTCAGTGAACTTGAGTTTTAAGAGAGAGA
Source organism: Eumetopias jubatus (assembly GCF_037043125.1). Lineage (NCBI taxonomy): Eukaryota > Metazoa > Chordata > Mammalia > Carnivora > Otariidae > Eumetopias > Eumetopias jubatus. The sequence continues at coordinate 25,321,229 of NW_028274808.1, read as the reverse complement.
AAAAGACATTTATTTACATGCAAATTTCACTAATGATTCAAGAAACTGAAAGGTGATGTTTGACTTTAAGCAGGTCTAGCTTTTTACTTAAGAAAGGCTTGCCTACACTTAGACCATAATTCTATGAGGATCAGTTGACCTCCACTTAAGTGTTCAAGATGTGGTATAGTAGAATATCCAAAGGCTCACAACACTGTTTACATAAATGTATATATCTTACTATTCATAACTCAAAAGCCACCAGAGCCAGCTTATTAAGTTGGACAAGCAATTATTTGCTCCCAGTATCTTTCCTCCACTAAGTCCATTAAAAGAACCTGCCAAATTAGTTATGTTTAAGTAATAAAAAAAGGTAAAACTGGGACTTCCAGGCATTCTCATCTCTGATTAGTTAGGTCAGGGCTTCTCAAACCGATTATGCATCAGAATCACCTGCTGGGCCCTGCTCCCAGGGTTCTCAGATTCAGCAGGTCAGCAGATTTAGGGCGGGGCTCCAGAGTTTCTATTTCCTTGAAGTTCCCAGGTGCTGTGGCCATTGCTGCTTTGGAGACCCTACTTTCAGAACTGCTACGCTAGAAGAATAAGCTGGCTTGGTTGTAGTTCTGAAAACAGAATCAGTGGCTGGAGTCTAGTGAAGGAGAGAAAGGATGGCATGACATGATGCTACAGAACTAGGTGGTGTCCAGGTTATATAAGAGCTTGTCATTTATGGGAAGCACTGAGCATCTCTTCGTGGGGTTTTTTTTTCTTAGGTAGATGCATGATGACATGATCCCCACTTAGGCTGCTCGGAAGAGAATGCAGCGGGGAAAGAAGAGGGCCAGAGATGGCATTAGCAGGTAAGAGATGAGAGTTCAGGAAAGAGAAAGGACTTGTTCAGGCTGCAGTGATGGGATAGGATGAAGAGGGGAGGAGTGGTCAGCCCTAACTTACATTTTGGAGGGAAAATCATCAGTGGACATTTGGTAATGGATTGATTGTGGGAGTTCAGGAGAGATGGCTGCCAAAGAAGATGGTCAGCCTCCTGTCCTGTGAGGCTGAGTGGATGGAGTATTGCAGGGAGAGAACACTGCAGGGGGCTAGGACTAGGTGGTAGCAGGAGCCAACTTCAGTTTTGGACTGGCTCAACCAGACTTTTTTAAACTGATAGTTACAGACACATGGAGGTCAAAAGAGAGGTCTAAGCCAGTATAAATTTGCTGGGGCCTGAAGCTAGGGAGACGAGTCCTCATGGTGTGAGAGTAGGACATGGGACAGGAGTGGGCCGGGGACTGGATGCTGGTCTCTGAGGGTTGGTCAAGAAGTCAGCAGAGCATGCTGACCAGGACCAGTCAGAGCAGAAAGAGAGAAACCAGAAGGCTGTGATGTCACACAGGCAGAAAGAAGAGATTTGAGAACTGAGACGGGCATTCTGGAGATGGGAGAGGTACTATAAGATGAGAATGAAAACGTGATCATTTGATATAGCAGCATGGAAGTTGAGGAAGTGGCTGAAAAAAATCGGTCCAGGTAGATGTGGAGACCTGGTGGGAATGGGAAGTTGGGCTGGAGTGTATTGAAGAGAAAGGGCAGAGAAGGAAGCCAAGACAGTTGTTAACGGAATCATTAGGCCAGACGTGGATTCATCCAATTCTATTTTACTTTTAATTTTTTAAAAATATTTTATTTATTTGACAGAGAGAGGGAGCACAAGCAGGGTGAGCTGCAGGAAGAGGAAGAAGGAGAAGCAGGCTCCCCGTGGAGCAGGGACCCTGATGTGGGACTCAATTCCAGGACCCTGGGATCATGACCTGAGCCAAAGGCAAATGCTTAACCCACTGAGCCACCCAGATGGCCCCATCCAATTCCATTTTAAACAGACAATATGCAAAAGGCATCTCAGCCCTGGGGAAAAGATGAAGAATAAGGCTCCCACCTTGGAGTGGCTCATTACAGTCTAGGTGGGAGACACAAGTAGATACCTTCTCCTTTCTCCCTCTCCCAGACTTTCCTCAAGCAAGTGTGACTTCTTGGAGTTGTGACTATCTGATGGTCTTGAAGAGCTTCCTAATTTTTTTCATATCAGGACATACATAAAAAAATGATAATATTGGTACAGAACACTGGGTTATCTAGAAGGGCTACTCAAGGCTGGGGCTGTATCCTAGAAAAACTCATCACTGTCCTTGGCTCCGGCCTGCAGGCTGGAAAGAATCTCAGTCACCTTCAGACAGATCCCACCTGTCATCACCTCAACCTGTGGTCAGTTCTATTCATATCTAGGTTCTTCTCATCAACATGATAGTTCAAAAGGCCCGGGGGAAAGAAAAGACTTCCAGAAATAATGATATTTCTACTGAATTTTTGGGTGGCCTGACTTTGGGGTATTTTTTATACATATGTTTTATGATCAGGAAATAGTACCACTACTAATGTAAAATCTTTCTGATCCTGGGACCTATTTCTTTTTGTTCTCCCTATGCCAATGTAGTGTCTTTCATTTTGTAAGTCATGCTTATTGATTAATACATACACAGAAATGTGAAGTCCACATATGATGCCCAGGCTTTGTAGTACAAGAGAAAGGAACATTGCTTGATTACCCAGTGTTTAAAATCAAGACTGATTTTTGCCTTTGGCTGGTAGACTCATCTGATACTAAAAGAACCTGGCAAAATCTGGCTGAGGTGGAGCTTTAGCAGATTATGCACACATACTCTGGTTATTGATGATTAGATCTTTAACTCAATACTTGTGAACATTAGCCTGAACACAAAGGTCTTCCTCACTAAACTTGGTGTTGAGTCTGTACCTCTTTTTTTGCTTCACCTTCCATTAGAATGTTGCATATTCTGTGAGCTCTGAGCAATTATAGGTAATTGTTTTGAGGCCAACACATTCTAACCAGTCACCAGCTACCTTTCTAACTTTTTGCTAACTGGGGACCTTTCTCTTGTGTGGCCATGGTGCTTCTGCATGACGTTTCCGGGCCCCAGATCCTGGGTGTGCAACAACACACAGGAAGAGGGTGAGAGGCGACTGTCCAGTCTTGAAGGCGGGGGGGTGGTGAGGATTCCATACGTCTGTCTTTCCTTACTTTACACCTTTTTTGTTTGTTGGTTTGCTTTGCTTGTTTAACTTTTCTCCAGACTCTGACACAACAGCTGAAGACAACTCTTCACAGCAATCTTCCTCACGTGTACAGAATCATGAGCATGGACACAAGTCAGCCTTATAGATAGGGTTTCCTCGCTCTGAAAAATGTTTACATACCGGAAATTAGGCTAAAATGAATAAAGTAGATATGAAATAAAGTAGATATCTATACAGATAAAGGGAAGAAAGTGCCAAAAGGGGCTTAAAAGAAGTCTCAAGGATAAATAAGCCAGTAGGAGAGAAGCTCACTCACTCATTTATGACTTGCTCTGAGTCAGGATCCTCTGGTTACAGAGGTTTCCGTGGATTCCTGGCTTCTTTATGCCAGATTCTGAGTAAACAGGTTCTCACATTGGTTATGCTGGATTGACGGTTTGTAAATAAGCTTAAACTTTTAATTTTTAATTTTTATTATTTTGTAAGTACCAAATTGCTGTTTTTCTACTGGCAAGTACCTAGTTTCGTTTTAGCTTAAAGTATTTATAAACAACAGAAGACAACCCAAGTGGTATTTACTTCTCTGAGTCAACCCTAATTCTGAAGCATAATTTTTAACAGAAATGATTTTGACTGCAATAAAAAAATAAGTTCCTCTCTTGACAATTAAACTGAGGCCTTGTGAGTGGTGGTTACCTTTTTATTTTATTTTATTTTTTTAAAGATTCTATTTATTTATTCGACAGAGAGAGTGAGCCCAAGCAGGGGGAGCAGCAGACAGAGGGAGAAGCAGGCTCCCCGACTCGGGGCTCAAGCCCAGGACCCCGAGATCATGACTTGATCCAAAGGCAGACGTTTAACCAACTGAGCCACCCAGGAGCCCCGGTGGTTACCTTTCTAAAAAGATGCTTTCTTTGCTTTCATGTGGAAAGTAATAATTGATAGGAGAAAATGTATCCTTCTCGTGGGTGGCAGTTCCAATTTTTAGGATTCCTTTTTGCTCAGTGATCTGATCAGGGCCATGAAGCCATGGCCTAGTTGCATGAAGAACAAATTCTAAGCCTAATAGTATTTTAAGAAGTCTGACTCAGTAAAAGGTGACATTCCAAAGAAGGCTGAGAATAAAGCATGTCCAAACTCAGGAATTGTTAAGAGGATTCATATTATTTTGTTAAAACAGCTATTTAGGGGCGCCTGGGTGGCTCAGTCAGTTAAGCATCTGCCTTCGGCTCAGGTCATGATACCAGGGTCCTGGGCTCGAGTCCCGCATCAGGCTCCTTGCTCAGTGGGGAGCCTGTTTCTCCCTCTCCAACTCCCCCTGCTTGTGATCTCTCTCTGTCAAATAACTAAATAAAATCTTAAAAAAAATTTAAAAAATAAAACAGCTATTGTTTTGGAGGATCAAGAAGGACAGAGAAGGGGTGCCTGGGTGGCTCAGTCAGTTAAGCATCTGCCTTCGGCTCAGGTCATGATCCCAGAGTCCTGGGATCAAGCCCCGCATCGGGCTCCCTGCTCGGCGGGAAGCCTGCTTCTCCCTCTCCCTCTCCCCCTGCTTGTGTTCCCTCTCTTGCTGTCTCTTTCTCTCCATCAAATAAATGAATAAAATCTTAAAAAAAAAAAGGACAGAGAAATCAATTTGCCTGATTTTTGTCACTTAGCTGAATTCTGTTTACTATAGCATGTTTTCAAAGTTAAAATATCTGTGTCCTAATTCAGAAATGATGCAGACAGAAACATCAATAAACAAACAAACCCCCAAACAAAAAAAATTTTATATAAATCCTAAAACTCAGGATGTCCACTTTTTTAAAAAATACAATCTATTTTTTGAAATTTCTGAGATTTCAGAAGCACAAATATTTTTATATACCAAAAAGTAAAATATTGATACTGGCATCAAGTCAGGCCTTGCTCCTTATTTTAAGTGGCTTTAATAGTATCCTTTCTATGCCTTATTACTTTTTGTTAGTCTATTCCTTGACATAATGCACTGAGAATGTGACCACAGTATAATGTGTGTAACTTCTGAAGATGAAGACTCAAACCATGCTAGGTTGACATCAGCCTCCATAAAACAACAACAAAAATCATTTTAAACCGATGACTTTGTTTCAGCATTTTTAATGATCTCTAAATCACACACAGTAAAATCTTGAGTGACCAGAATGTTTGGGAAATGGAACATAAATTGCATTTTTTCCTTAATGTAGCTTTAAATTTCATAAAGGAAAAAGTTACTTTCAGCCATTGTTGACAATTGTTGTAAAGTGGATGGGATGTTTTCCTGCCTTAGCAAATAAAGCATAATGAACACAATGTAATCTTTCTGTAAAGACTTTGGTTCTTGCAGTACTTCAGCTTCCAAGGATCTGAGCTGCCCACCCTCTGGTTTCAAGAAGTACATGTGGAAGCCACAGAGCCAGCCCAGCCCACACGGCGTGCATATGTACCCTGGAAGCCACTGGGAACAGTAAATATAGGTGATTTTCTTGGATTTGCCTTTTCTCTGCACAGTAAATTATGGGTCACTTGATTAACCTATCAATTAACCCAGGTTAATTGATATTTTAGAGAATTAAGATAGTTTATTTAGAACAATATATTTGAATATGATCTTTTTGGAATGATACTGAGTAGCTAGTGAGATGAATGCATAAGGGTGGTGGTGTGATTCTGCAATCTGTCCAGAAGGTTGCAACAATGAGATCTCTATTTATCCTCCTTGAAGGCAGAGAAATGGATAAATCACTTCTATAGAATGTCTAGAGCACTGTGATTCTTGAAAAAAAAATTTAAGTGAAATATTTTTTTTGAAAAAATTTAAGTGAATTTAATTGTATTTTTAAAGAAAAGATTGTAGTATTTTTCATATAGCACTTATTACTTCACAAATAATTGAAAAAAAGTTTTTTTGTTGTTGTCTGCCTTATTATTAAATACATGAGAAATTCTTACAAAATAGCCTTCTCCTACCGATAATTTTCTTTGCGATGAAGAATAAAAATTTTCTAAGACCCAAACTGCTCAAAGGGGGAATTTAAAGCTGCAGAGGGAAATGGGTCTCCAATTTGTTACAATGGGTCCTTTATATCTTGTCTTTCCCCATTTAAAACATGGCTTTATTTAGAATATGTAAAACAAAATGCACAGCAACTCAACCTAAACGGTCCAGAACGACTTACTCTCCTTCATTACCTATCATCAATTTGTCACTATCTACAAACACGTTGACTTTATTAGACTCTACTTTAGAGCAGGAAACTCATTATAAGATCGGAGCAAGCCCAGAGTTGGTCAGACTCAAAACATTTTTCAAATGCTTCCTCTGTGTCCCAGGCACTGCTCTAGTACTGGGAATACAATAATGAACAGAACCAGAAAATCCTCTTCTCTCACAAAGCTAACTTTCCTGTTGGGTACACTGACTAAAACCATGAAGAAAAGTAAGCTGATGTCATATTCAGGTAAATGTGAGGAAAAAGAGAAAATAAGGCCACATGCTGGTGAGTGACGGAGTCTTGGAGAGGGCAGAGAAGGTGTCTTTATCCAAAGTACTCAGGGAAGTCAGCTCTTGTGGAGGTGATATTTGAGTTGCCACCTGAGTACTAAGGAGAGCCCTGCACAGATATGGGGAAGCAGTGGGAGCTCTGAGTGCAAGGTCCTTGGAATGGAGAGGAGTTTGGTGTGCTCAGAGAACAGAGATAAGCCTAGAGTCACTGTGGCATAGTGGAAGAGGGGCAGGATAGAAGGGAAAGAGGTCAGGGAGCAGGGCACATGCCAGCCCTGTAAGCCCTTGTGGGCATTTTGTGTTGATTTATAATGGGAAGAAGCTGGGAGGTTTTAAGCAGGAAGAGTAGCTTGATCTGATATGTGCTTAGAAAAATTACTCTGTGCAGAGGATAGACTGCAGGGGCAGGAGAGAAGGCAGACCAGTGGGGATACTGGGAAACAATGGTAACTTGAACTGGAGTTATGGAAGGCAAGTATCAATGGTCTCCAAACAAGAATAAGGAAAGGGGAAAATATCAAGAGATTTTTGTAGGTAGAGTTGGCATGACTTCCTCAAGCATGCATTGGATGGGTCATTTGAAGGAAATAGAACCAAGGATGGCTTCTTGGGTGTTTGGCTTGAGATATTGGCTGGAAACTGGGTGTATAGGGGATAAAAAACCAATTGTCCAGCTCCTGTCTTGTTAAGCATGAGATCCTTGTTAGATAACCAAAGGGAGATAAGTCCTAATTACAGCTATGTTTTATTAATACCTGCTATGTGCCAGACACTGTTCTAAGCCTTTTTAAGTGTAATAACTAATTCATTCCTTTCAACTAGAGCTGGAAGTACAGGCAGCTAGTATGACTGCTAAGGTTATAATAAATGGCATAATCCAAATTAGCCCACAGAAAACCTGGCTCAGGAGTCCTGGCCAGTTGTCACTGAGCTAAGCTGAATGAGGAGAGGCAAGTCAGTGCTCAAGGGAGAGATCTAAGCTTCACATATACATTTTAGAGTCATCAGCCTATAAGGTATTTTTAAAACCATGGGACAGGATGAGATCTCCTAAAGAAAGCATGCAGACAGGACTGGAGACAGTGTCTTGGGCCTTCAACAATTTAGGTCTCTTGAAGAAGAAAGAGCAAAGGAGCATGAGAAATAGCAGCTGGTGTGATTGGACAAAATAAGGCAAATGGAAATAGAATCTTTTTAAACTTCATAGAGTTCAAATATAGGACTTTTTTTTTTTTTTTTTTTAAAGTAGGCTCCTTGCGCAGTGTGGAGCTTGAACTCACGGCCCTGAGATCAAGACCTGAGCTGAGATCAAGAGTCTGACGTTTAACCGACTGAGCCACCCAGGCGCCCCTAGGACTTTTTTCTAAAGACAATCATATTCAGAGAATATGAAAACCAAGGACATGGAGGTCTAATACTTTCTTCTATGAAATTCTAATATTTGTAGAGAAAACAAGGTGAGCACACAAGAAAATTCAGATAGCTTCATGTTTACTATCAAGCCATTCGACTTTCTGATGTAGAGTGGAAGACAATTAAGGGAGGGTTGTCTGAACTCTGACATTTTTGAAAGCATATTTTAAACTAACATCCTATCGTTCCTCATGGTAAAGTCATCCCTTCCTCAAGCTGATGAAAACCCCTATTCTTCATAAGAATGGGCCTCAAGAAGTATAGGATAACATATATCATATATTCTGCCCTAAGGAAAACACTAACAACAAACACTTGAACGAGCCAAATCTGGAGGTATTGTTCCATAGAACCACAGCACTAGTCCATTTATCCACGTGATATAAAGTGCCACAGGTGCATGACAATATAAGGAAGCAAAATTAATCAACCATTATTCATTGGACCTATACCAAAATATGTATAATTATAACCTTATTAATTTAAAACAACCTGATTTTTTGACAAGAGGATAGGTTTTCATAAACCCTTGTTTTTCAAATTATGAAAAAATACTTCATTTATGTAGGCAAAGCTTATTACATATTATACTTGAATTTTAGCTAGGAGATGAAAAGATATGCTATTCAGAATCCTTCCAAAAATTGCAAAGAGTGCATATTTCCAGAGGCTCAGCTTTCTTTTGAAAATACAACTGAGTTATTTTCCTTCTGAAACTTTTAATAGGAGCTGGAGACCATTCATCTGAATCTATGAGGTATATTCCATTATTTGCTAAAATCCAGGGAAGGAGAATCTTTAACAAAGTTTATTTTTCTAACAAATACCCAGTCCCAAGGTAAAGTTGCTTGATTACCAGATAGTATGGTTTACTATTGGGACTGCAGGTAGAATTTCAATAGTAGAAATTATACTGTATCAATACATGTTATGATATTTGCTAGAGTAATTTAATATTTCAGACTAGGAAATGTAACAATTCCAGGGCGAGTTTTATTAACTCCCAAAAAGAGAAGTTCTATCTTTTCTCAATGCATGAGATTAGCTTGTGTGTTATAGTTAAGTTTAGAGCTACTGAGACCTTATAGAGATAAGGCAGTCAAGATTAAGTAATTGTGTTGACCCACAGAGCTAAACTATATTCTATGGTGGGGATCTGCTGTGTGACCAAAAAGAACTGGACGAATCAAAAGACGGGCAGTGAAGACAAGCTCTGTCACTTACTAGCTACATGCTCTTGGCTTCAATCTCATCTCTCTTTTTTTGTTGTTTATTTGTTTATAAGAATAACAACAGTACTTGCAGCATTGTTGTGATGATTAATTAAGAAATTTGAAAACACTATGAAGTATACCACCCAAATATAGACTGGTATTATTCCTATATGACATTAATAGTACCTCAAGAAGACAAAATCAAAACACTAATACTGGTGTCAAATTTGTCATTTTTTTCTAACATACTTTAGATATATAAATCATTGGGTAGAAGTGAGTGATTTGCTAAATAATCACTAAAGATAAAAGAGATAAAATGGAAAATATAAACAAAGTACATAAAAACAAAATCAATTATCTCTAGCCAAAGGCAAAAGGGAAAGTATAACCTTCTTCCTGGAGGAAAAAATAGAGATAGAATGAAGACTTGTTCAAATACTTGCTTGACAATACCTTTATTGTAGAACTGAATTCCAGAATATTGTAAGAACATTTTATTGTATTTCTGCTATGCTAAAATCTTGATTATGTAACACATAAAAGGAGGTCTTTATTAAAGAGTATATGTGGCTATATTATTTCTATAATACATATTAAATTTTGGCAATATAGTTTTTGAGTTCAAGTAAAGACACTTTCGATTCAATAAGGATTGTTTTCAAATTAAATAACCCATTATCTGCCTCATTTCAGAATGATGAATTACCTCATTTGTAATTAAGGATGAATTCATTCATAGTTACATAAAATAATTGGTCCAATATTTTCAAAGGTCATGATACAGGGTATTAACATATTCTAGGAAATTTGTATTTTTTAATTATTTTTAATGCCTTGATTTGACTTAATAATCATATTAGCAGCATGGATTGTAACTACATGGAAAAGTAAGGGGGAGGGTTCTGATGTCCCACCACATTGTTCAAATTTACTGCATATGTATCAGAGAATTTAGGAGGATATGACAAATCAGGAAAACTGAATTTCCAAGATAATGTGTATATTACAATATGTATATACATAATTATACCTACAAAGCACCTTCCCCATACATTTTGATAAAATAAGATTAGAAAGCACAAAGTTATGATTAACAGAGACAGATTCAGGACAATAAAGAAAAACTTAATATAGCATTAACTAAGTGACTAAATTAAGCAGGAGTTCCCTAGCGTTGAGTCCCATTTTTTCAACTGTTACTGATATAAACTGCATGAAAAGAAATATTTTCCCATAATATTAACTGTATGCAATTTTTTAAAGTTAAAACAGCTCAACAAAGGGATGAATGTAGTTTAAACGATACAGTAATTGGAAGAGAGGACAAGGCACAGTATGTGACTCTTCTGGCCTCTGGTGACCACCTGTCTAGGGTAGAGTATTTATAAGAAAGAGCTGATGCATGTGAAGCATTTAGTAGGCTGCCAGCAAATAATAAGTGCTCAAGAAGTAGAGTATTTGTAATTCCCTAGTTTCAGTTTACCATTTTTCCCTTTTCGGGGGTCTGTTGTTAGGAAAGATCATATCAGACAACAGATCACAGTTTAGTATTTGAGATGTTTTGTTCATAGTTCTGTGATTTTTTTTTTTTTTAGATTTATTTATTTATTTGAGAGAGCACACACGTGCACATGAGTGGGAGGGGCAGAGGGAGAGGGAGAGAGACTCTGGAGCAGACTCCCTGCTGAGTGCCGAGCCTGATGCTAGGTTCGATCCCATGACTCTGAGATCATGACCTGAGCTGAAATCAAGAATTGGACGCTTAACCGACTGAGCCACCCAGGTGCCCCTTTGTGTGTATTTTTAAACCACACTTGTTTTCTGGCTTAAAACAGGGGAGAGATTCCCTATCCTCGTTTCAGTTTTGAAATATGGAGAGTGGATTGCTCTCATCTCATTGAGGAGGTTTTACCAGCACCTGAGTCCGTCTGAAGGTTTAGGGCTTCCCATGCTGTGGCCCTGACAAAGGCATATTCTCATGAAGCTAAAGGGATACTCAGGATCCACAGTGCTCCTTTGAGACTCACGCTCGGGCCAACACTGTGTTTGGTAGGATCGGAGTAAAAATAATGAATATAAGATCACATTTCAGCAAAAATACTGTTTTTCCTGCTGAACCAATTTCTCTAGCTTATAACTGTAACACTCTCCAAAAGAAATTAGTAGTAAACAGCAGAGAAGAAAAGAAAGGGAAGGAAAAGAAAACCCTCAAGAAACTGGACAGCTTCCCGCACGTGATCATAAATAGCAGGACCACTGGGAACGGTCCAGTCTCTATGGCCTTCCGTAAAACAGACCAGTCCGCAGACAGGGATGAAGTAGGCGAACCTGTAATGAAGCCGTGAGTGTCGCTCGCACCTCAGGGGTGGGCATGTGCTGTGCCTCTAGCTTAGAGCAGGCTCTTGAACTCTAGCGTGCAGGGGGATCCCCTGAAGGACTTGTTGAGACATAGGTCTCAGGGGCCTCAGAAGTTTTGATTTCTAATAGTTCCTAGGTGATACTGATGCTGTTAAGGCCACATTTTGAGAGTCGCTGGCTTGGAGAATTCCCAGATAGTTCCTGACTGAAGCACCACGAGGGTGTCATGGTAGCTGGAATGTTGTGAAGAATCCTTGCGGAAGGCCTTGAAGCAGGGCAGTCAAGATGGTGAGTGTAGTAAGAGAAAAAGGCAGGCTCATCTTCCTGGTATGCAGCTGCCGAGATGCGAGTCACTTTTCAAACACTGTGCAGCTTTTAGGTTGGTGCCCCAGGGAGGAACAGGCCCCATCAAGGCCAGCCAAGAGCAGACTCATCGCATCTGTACTCGACGTGTAAAGGCCCAAAAGTCATCCATCAAATTCTCTAATCACATGCGAACAAGAGATCAGCCAAGTTGTCAGCTGAACAATCTTTCAATAAGCAAAATAATAAAATACCTAAACTTTAAGCCTTTCTATAAGACAGGTAGTATTTATTTTAGCAATAAAGACACACTTTGAATTTAAATATATAAAACCAAGAGGATACATCTGGCAAGTGTGTATTAAAGGAGTTAATTTGCTTTCACTCTGTGAATTCCAAACTAAAAATCATCTCCAATCATAAAGAATCTAAATACGATGGATGAACTATGACAAAACCTGTGAATTCCAAACTAAATCTGTGAATTCCAAACTAAAAATCATCTCCAATCATAAAGAATCTAAATACGATGGATGAACTATGACAAAACCAAAGTAAAGCCCTACTCTTCTTCTATAAGGACATATTAAATATGAAGTAATACATGACAGGTTATAGGCACTACCCTATTTACAATTTAGTTTACTGTAATTTACTATCATACAATAAATTTACTATTTAATGCAGATACTAAGAAACTATCACTTCATATTTTCAGGAAAAAATGTTTAAAAATACATAGCACTGGGTGTTATACGCAAACAATGAATCATGGAACACTACATCAAAAACTAATGATGTAACGTATGGTGATGAACATAACATAATAATAAAAAAATACTGGCAAATATGGAGGAAACTCTGGAAGATTCTATGTGATTAGAATGGCAAGAAAAGTGAACGGTTTGGTCAGGTAAGAGGTATGTAATGATCGACTTTATGTGTTAACTTGTCTAATCTATGGTACCTAGCTGTTTGGTCAAACACAAGTCTAGATATTGCTGTGAAGATAGTTTTTTTTTTTTTTTTAGATGTGATTAACATTCAAATCACTAGACTCTGAGTAAAGCAGATTATACTTCATAAGGTGAGTGGACCTCGTGCAATCAGCTTCCCAAAGAAGAAGGGCTTCTATCTCAACACTGCAACATAGAAATCTTGTCTAACTTTCCATCCTGCTGCCTTGTGGAGTTTGGACTTAAAACTGTAACATCAACCTTTCCTGAGCTTCCAGCCTGCCCAGCCTACTTTAGGATTTCAGACTTGCCAGTCCCCGTAAGCACATGAGCCAAGTCTTTAAAATAAGTCTTTCTCTGTTTCTACCTGTGTCTGTCTTTCTGTCTTGTGTCTATCTCTGTGACTCTGTCTCGCCGCTGTTCGTTCTCTCTGAAGAACACTGACAAATACAGTATATATCAAAGTCAAGACTAAATCAGAGTAGAGGTGTTGAACTCTATTTTTAACGTGTCTACGGTGAACGCAACAATCGTTTTTACTTTGACTACCTGAGAGTGATTTAATTTCCCTCTTAATCTCTATTGTCTCCACCCTTTACCCACCAAAAAGCAGAGATGCTTATTTGCTATTTATTACTGATATTTCTGTGAGGCACATTTACCCACGCTTTCTATAATTTCTTTTGCTTGGAAGATGCAAGGAGAGGTGGATTTATGATTCCTCAGTGATTTGAGTGGTTTGAGAGATTGGGTCGTCCACTATGGTGCTTCCTCCAGTAATTTCATGTTGTTAGCAGCCCTACGTGTAACTACACCAAGTGATTATTCTCACCAGAAAGTGATGGCTCATTGCCTGAGACAGGAACATCATGTACAAGGCTGCCGTTTACACAACTCTTGGGATTATGCAATGTGGTGTCGCCAATCAATTATGTTCACTGAATGGAAAAAAAGCATTAAAACTGCATGTCTTGGGGCGCCTGGGTGATTCAGTTGGGTAAGCGTCTGCCTTCGGCTCAGAACATGATCCCAGGGTCCTGGGATCGAGGTGGCTCTCTGCTCGGTGGGGAGCCTGCTTCTCCCTCTCCCTCTACCGCTTGTGCTCTCTCACTTGCTCACTCGCTTTCTCTCAAATGAATCAATAAAATCTTTTCAAAAAACTGCATGTTTAGAGCTTAAATGTTCTTAAATAGAAGTTATAAGATGGAGAAGGATTTATTGTCCAATCTGTGCAAGGTACTGTGCCAGGTAACTTAGATAACATAATATTATTTGATTTTTAAACAGTCTGTAAGGTAGATAAAGAAGGAGGAGGAGGAGGGCTGTGGAGGAGGAACAGGAGTCCCACTTTCTGGGTAAGAAAAACAGGGTCTAAGATTAATAAGTGACCTGTCAAAGTCAAGCTGTTAGTAAATTAAAGGGTATGAATTTAAGTCTTATTTGATTCCAAAGCCTATATTCTTTTCCTACACTGGATTGCCTTTAGGTGAAAGACTCTGGCAGTGGAGAACATAGTTTTAATGCCATTGGTTCAATATATAGATATACCATCCTGATTTTTCTTAGAGAGGTATCTTTTCTAGACATTGGTCTGAAAATAAATCTGTAGCAGGTCAACCTAAAGTCAGTATTTCATAACATTTGGACAGACTATGGACCCAAATTTTAAATACTTAGTTGTATAAGTGTCCAGAATCATAGCACAAATGGGTTAAGCCATCAAGGTGATTGGTTAGTACTATTTCCTTTGGGAAAGTGATGAGGGTTCCTCTGAATCTTTGGATTTCTTTTGCTTTGATATTTTCTGAACTTACGTTATTGTCCTATAAAGCACTCATTCATCTACTCATTTACTCAGTCAATATTTATTGAACAGTTATTTTTACCAAAAGTCTATATTTCATGTTTAGTAGAGTACAAAGATAAATTAGCTATAGGTTCTCCCCTTACAGTACTTCCAATCTAAAGAGAAGTTCTAGTAAATAAGTAGAAGACAGAGTACAGAGTGACAAGGGGTTTTTGATGTCCGCCACAAAGCAGTGCCAGAAAAACAGTTCTTGCAAAAAGGTGGTAGAAATGGGTACTGATGAAATAATGCACACAGTTAGCCACTATTCCTCTATAGCTATCACAGTGACCATGATCATAATAATACAAGTCAGGCTGACACGGCAGTAAAGCAAGTGTGGATAAAATCATTTGGGTAGATTTTTTTTTCTCTTGGGGCTCAGAGATAAGGGAAAGAAAGTAATAACCCACAGAAGTGGGTTTCACTTTGTGATTAGACACAGTTTGCTTATGGTGAGGAAGGAAAAAAATCTAATTGTGCGCATACATCTGACCTACTAAGTTTAGTCAATTTCTAATTATGTAATTATTTTTGCCAAACGGGATAATAGGTGGATAATGAGAAATGATAAAGCTACTTTAGTAGACAGAGAAGGCAGATAAATATAATTCCAGAACAGTGAAGCAAACAGGATTTTAGAGCCCTCTCTCTCTTTATTTGGCATGTGAGGAGAGTAACCCTCAGAGGGGAAACACATTTGTCCGTACGTGATAGAACTGGTGGAAGAACCTGGAATAAAACTTGAGAGGAGAGAAACCTTGGGGACAGAACTTGCAACCGTGTTTATCCCTTCTCAACAATATCCAACTGTCATACACTGTGCCTAACGTGTCAGGAGTTGCTGTCCTAACAACCAAATCGAGAATTGAAAAGACAATTGATGTCAGTTCACCTAGAGTGAAAAGACAAAGTAATCATTGCAGAGAAAGCAAAGGAAATAGATCTTGAAGCAGCAGTTAAAGGCTACCCTGGGAGGGAAGGAAAAGGAGGGAAGTAGCTAGAGACAGCTCAGAGGTCAGGGGTGGGGAGGATGAGGGAATCTCTTGGGAGAGATAACCTATGTCTATGTTAAATCGAGGGCTAGCTGAAGTACGTTTTTCATTCACACTTTCAAACTCAGAAATGAGTTAGGGTGAAAAGATGACCTTAGAAAAGGACTTATAAAGCTTTGGTGGTGTGAAAGTGTTATTCGTATAAATACTAGAAAACAATTCATATCTGTTCTTTGGGAGTTTTGGCTGCGTATTTGCTGTATCATGCTACATAAGCTAGATACCTGTAACTACATTAGGAAATGACTTCACAAGAATCTTAGACATTGAAAACGCTCTTTCAAAACACTTCCAGAGTTCTGTACTTTGGGATTGTATAGTGCTATCTTTGGAGAATATTATGTTACTCTCTAAAACTTGGCTAAATTTTGAGTGTACATATTTTCCTATGTGAAGAGATTCACAACAGCATTTTCAATTCAGATAGAATTTTGAACCGTATTTCAAGTCTACTGGCTTTGAGGGGAGAAAAATTTTTCACAATCATAGTCTAAGATTTCAATCAGCAGCAGGAATGAAATGTAGACTTGTTTGAATTTGTAAACCAGTTGTGTTCTAAATGTTCACTTTCAAGTAAGTCTGCTGTATGGAACTCTGAAATCATTTTTTTCAGAGACAAAAGGACTGACGTGGTGGCTGGATCACCAGGTCTGCTCACAAAATCCCTCTAAGACATCATGTACGTAAAGTTTAACTGTTTTTCTAGTTCTTTGTAACATGAGTGGCAGGTACAAGAACTTGATGGCAAAGTGCAGAGTTCCTCTCATGTAGTGGAATCATTGACTTGCCCATTGTCCAGGGTGGGGATGTGTCCAGAAAGGAGGTAATGGAGTGGCTGGGTGGTCTTGCCAGTGTAAACCCCAGTTCACACTATCCTTTTTATTTTGCAGCCCCTGTGATTGGTTCTCTTGCTTCCCTTTTCCCAGGTGCAGCAGATATTTCTAACAAGGTTTTATTTCTTCCGGAATCCAGAACAAGAGGAAACATACCTAAAACCAGAATATACTGCTTTTGGTATTTTATGAATATTTTAGAAAATAAAAGGAGAAAAATATCAGGTGACCATTAAATCAAATTTTTTAGTGCATCCTTTTCTCTCACTTTATGAAAAAACCCCAAATCACACTTCAATAATAATGGTGATGAAGAAAGCTTTTATCTACATTTCAGAAGAAAATCAGATACAGCTCCAAGCATGTCACCAATAGAGCTTAAGGGTGTATGAGTGTTCTGAGAATGAGAGCAACAGGGCTGGGCATAGTTGGAGTAGCCATGTTGGAGGTGGCAGCATGAGAAAGATGCAGGTCTGGGTATTTAATCTCTTCTGTAATATACAGCCCATTTGGGACCATGCTTAGTGTGAAGATTTAACCCTCAGTTAAATCAGTTTGAGGGTTAGAGGTTAGTCCCAGGTACCAGTAAGTAGACAGGGGAAGGAGGAAAGAAATGAAGTGTCAGGAGTATGTCTGTGGCCATGTCCAGGAGGTTTTGGTCTTAAGCAAATCAGGAAAGAGGAATAAATAACAGTCCCTGTCCTGTGGGCACAGAAGATGAGAAACTCATTTCTGTATATGAAGTATGTATGGATAAGGTGCTTTCTATGAGTACAGAGTAGGGGCTTCTAATCCTCAAGAGAGAGGGAATTAAAAAACAAATGCTTTCTGGAGATGATCTCACTTGCAGAAATATGGTGTAAATGGGGAGGAAGAAAAAAAAAAAAGGTATGTAGTAAGGCAAGGAGGTAGGAGAGAGCCTGATCTCCATGTGAGGGTTTGTGTGTGTTTGATGGTTGGGGACATGCAGCTCCATGTTGCTGGAGCTTAAGGTACATGATGTGGCATGGAGTGCAAAGCCAAGCTAGAGGGAAGGGATCCTTCAGGGTTGTGAGCCATACTAAGGAAGTTGGATATTATTTTCTAGAGCATAGAGAGCTAGTAAGTTCAAGTAGAAGTGACAGGGAGAGATTTGCATTTTGGATGGATGAGCAGAGAGGTGTGTTGGAAGTAGATTTAAAGATGACAGACTGCAAAGGTTACCAGTGAAGAGGCTGTTGCAAGAGTCCATAAGAAAGATGATGAAGACTGTGAAGACTTTTTTGTTAGAGTATAGAGAGTAGGAATGGAGGGTATGGTTTCAAATTCAAAAAATATTTAGGTACTTCCGATTAAATATGACTGAATAAACACATTCATTTAACTTAGATTTCCTTCCCCAAATATATTATAATAGTTAAAAAAAAGCAGAGAGAAAAAAAAGAACATACAAGGCGAAAAATGGAAAGGAAGGTGACAAAAAAACACAGAGAAGAATCAAGCCATATTAATAACATTCTTACCTTGGAAAGATGGACTGTTTGTAGCTATGTTATAGGCGGCAGAAAGCTGTGGTCTCAGCCTTCTCGGAGGAAAATCAGTAAGAGGGAAATATATTCACTGAGCTAAAAAAAAAAAAACAGCTCTGAAAGTGCTCAGAAATTGGGGATACCAGTTACTCAGGAAGATCAGGACAGCTATATGGGGATGAAAAGAGGAGGGATGGCTTTATATGTAACAGATTCCCAGATCCCAAAGCCTATGCTGTATAGCCAGTTAACTGTCCATCGGCCATTTCAGCAGGAGACAGGAAGTTTGCTCTCTGGAGAAACGAACTTGACAGGTTCTGGACCCAAGGATACTGGGCAGAGCTGAGGGCAGGATGAGGCATAGCAGTGAAAATAGAGAGTAAGTGAAAGTCAGCATTCACTTCTGCTCAGCTCCTTGAATTCTGATAGCCAGGCATTACCTAGGAAGTGCTAGAGAATTTCTTTCTGGAGAAACTCGTCTGCCAAAGAGAGAAGACTGATAGATGTTAAGATTTGAAAAATTTCCCCAAAAGACTTGGGTCTCAACCAGATTACTAGTCACCAGCCAACAAATCCTAGATTACCCCTCTCCTATCCCCATTCCGATGCACAGCATCCAATCACTTCTTTTTAAAGATTTTATTTATTCACGAGAGAGAGAGAGAGAGAGAGAGAGAGAGAGCACGAGAGACTGTACAAGCAGGAGTGGGGCAGAGAGAGAGGGGAAAAGCAGGCTCCCTGACCAGCAGGGAGTCCCAGGCAGGGCTCAGTCCCAGGACCCTGGGATCAGAACCCAAGCTGAAGGCAGATGCTTAACTGACTGAGCCACCCAGGCGGCCCAGCATACAATTAATCACTTTTAATGACTTATTTTTATGTAAGTAGAGCCAAACTCACCAGACATATAGGGAAGGTTGCTAACATGAAAGGCAAAACAAAAAAGAATACATACAAAACACGAAATTTGGAGGAAACAGAGACAATGCAAGGAGGAAAAGAAAACGCAAAGGAAACCATAATTAGAATCAATATAAAACTAAGTGATAAAAAAAATACCATAATAAGACCAGGGATTCCATAGAGAAGTACTATGCAGAGAACATGAACGGCTTCAGGTATCTTTTTAAAGAGAAATTTAAAAATGCAATAGAGGTTTTGGAAAATAAATTAGTATAAAATTTCTCATAAAGAAGATTAAGAATAATGAAGACCTAGAAAATAGAAGACAAAGGCTATAAAAATAAAGGATAAGTCCAAGAGGTCTAATATATAAATCATAAGAAATTTGAAAAGAGAACACAAAAAAACAAGAGGAAGAAATTATTTTTAAAAATGCATGAATATTTTCAGAAATGAAAAAATGAGTTTTCAGATTTTTTAAAGGGACAAAAAAATAGAGAAAAAAGGGAACAGATTAACACTGAGGCATATCTTTGTAAATTCTCACTAATTAGAGATAAGTAGAAGACTCTAAATTTTGGATAAAGTAGATGAAAATAGATCACATATAGGATTGGGACTGAGAGAGACACTGGTCTTCCCAAGAGCAAAACAGCAAGCTAGAAAGCAATCAAGTAATGCTTAGAAATTTTTAGGGAAAATGATTTCTAGCCTAGAATTCAATACCTAACTGAACTATCAACCTAATGTCCAGGCAGATTAAAAGCATTTTCAGACATGGAAATTAATTCAAAAATTACATTCCTGGTACTGTTTCTTAGTCATTAGAGAATCTGTTCCATCATAACAAGGAAGTAAACCAAAATAGGGAAATATGAGCCAATTCTAGGAAATCAGGGATCCAACCCAGGATGAGCCAAAGAGAATATCTTGGATGATGGTGTCAGGTTGACAGCTGGGAAGAGGGATAGATAACACATAGTCCACAGGGAAGCAGAAGAATGGAAAGCCCAATGAGAAATATCCTCAAGAAAAAATCTCAAGAAAAAATTAAAGACAAAACAAACTTGATAGATACAAGATCAATAATATTAACATACTGAAAAAAGTTTTATAGTTCTGGTAGAGAGTTTGGAAATGAATAAGTGAAGTCAATGTAGAAAGTAAGCCCTGTCTCACTCAAAGGAAGCAACTAAAAGAAAAAAAAAAGAGTTGTTTCAAATAAGAGAATATAATAATATAATATAGTGTATGTGTATGTGTGTGTGGGGTAGGAGAGCAAAATCCTTATCTTCTATAGCTAAATAACTAAAAGGGAAAAATCAAGAAATATCAGCATGTTATTAAGCATGTTCTTTAGAAATATACAAGTAGGGGCACCTGGGTAGCTCAGTTGGTTGAGTGTCCAACTCGGTTTCGGCTCAGGTTGTCGTCTCAGGGTTTGGGAGCAGAAATCAGGAGAGGGGAGAGACAGAGTACAAGTTTGCTCATTTTTGCTAGACACGGATACAAATAAGCAGTAAGTATTACAAAGAAAAACAGGCAAAAGGATCTGGATTTGATGTGGACTGGGTAGGTGAGGTGAGGGAGGAAAGGAAACCTGACCAATGCCTAGCTTTCTAGGTGAATTCAGATCAGACAATATGAAGCTGACTATGGGAAAGGAGCAGGTATCTGTCGGTGAGAGATATGGAGAGGAAAAAGAAGATATGTCGCGTTTCAGACATCCTGAATGTGAAGGTGGCTGTGCCTCCGGGTGACCGGATCTAACTGTCTCAGGACTCCGTCGTACTCCTTTGCTTGTCTTTGGTTTTGCTGACTTTAATTTGTGACAACAGCTTCTCCACTCAGTGGGCAACACGACTGTAAGCATATTGGGAATTTTATCTTTTAGTCTGTGACCAGAAAGTAAAATAAGCAGTCTTTTTTTTTTAAAAGATTTTATTTATTTATTCATGAGAGACAGAGCGAGAGAGAAAGAGAGAGAGAGAGAGAGAGGCAGAGGGAGAAGCAGGCTCCCCGTGGAGCAGGGAGCCCGATGCGGGACTCGATCCCAGGACCCTGGGATCATGACCCGAGCTGAAGGCAGACGCTTAACCATCTGAGCCACCCAGGCGCCCAAAATAAGCAGTCTTGTTTGAGGGTCCGAAAAATTCTGGCGCTGTTATGAAGATCCAAGCTAGATCACGTGCTCCGCTCTGTGGCCAAAGGCCAGATCTGTTACTAGGAGCAGGTGTCTGGAGAACCAAAGCACTATACACCACACCTATATTTTCTCTTAAAGTTTGTATTGCCTTCCTCCAAGGCCCACCCCCAAATGTACTCTAACGGTAGATGTTATAACCACTTCAACTGGTAGCCATTTAGCCTTCCTCCATAATACTCCTTGCTTTATTACATGTACATCCTTTATCCTTTATGGCACGTAGTTGAATTTTTTTATGTGTGTATATTTCCTCTCCAAGATTTTAAGCTCCTTATATGAAAGTGTGAAGTGTAATTATAAAGAAAAGCACCAGAAGGATTATATATAAATGAGAATTGTTCACGTCAGGCTGGTAAGCTTAGAAGACCGCAAACTTAAATGACTCCATCAATCCCACCTCACCAAAAAGGCCCTCTTTGTAATTGTTTTCAAACTTAGTACTTGTTCTTTTGAAATATTTGTCCTTTTCAAGATAATTATATTTTGAAACAGTAAAATCTAATAATAAGTTTCAAAGTTGATTTTTGATACAAATGTTTGATTTAGATTTAGATTTTTGAAATGGACAAATTCAGGGACAGTTTTCATGAATAAAATAGGTTAACTATAGTGTGATGATGTTTTCTCCCAGGATTTGTAACCTGGCTTTAAACGTCTTTCTAAAGGAGTCCTAAGTATTTTTAAACGATGAGGTTATGTATTTACTAAACATAAATGTAGTATTTATCATATACCAAGCACAGTTTTAAGTGTTTCATATATATTAATTCATTTATTCCCACAATATACTCGTGAAGAAGGTATTATTATTACCCCTATTTTATAGATGAAGAGCCTGAATCACAAAGAATTTAAGAAATTAACGTCACAAACTAGGAAAAAGAGTTGGGGTTCAGTCCCAAATCCATGTACTTCACCACTGATGATATGCTACACTCTCAGTGTAATGTTAATGTTTCCAATATAATCACTAAGAAAAGGGTTGCATGCTTATGACTTTGAGCCAAATCCATCCTCCCCAGTTTTTGTATAGTCTGCAAGCTATATTTTTTGATGTTTGAAAAAACAGTGAAAAAATATATTATGGCACATGAAAATTATATGAAATTGAAATCTTAGTGCTCACAAATAAAATGTTATTAGAACACATCCAAGTATATTGGTTTATGTATTGTCTATGCTACTTTTGCAGTGGCCCACAAAGCCTGAAATATTTACTATCTGACCCTTTTTACAAAAAGTTTGCTATTAGAAGAATAGTAATTGTCTGAATGTTTAGGTTCTGACACATTTCCCAAAAGAAATTCCAAGTAAAGCCAGTTGAAGCAGTTATCCTTTTTCAAATTATTTTCAATTATATTAATTTCCATGCATATAATAACATATAGCCAATCATTCAACAAATGTTTAACTCATATATGCCAGACATTGCCTGTGGAAACTTTAAAAAACAGGAAAGTATAAAGAGTTAAAATAAAAACCTTTAGTAACATTCTTTACTGTCAGTTCTCATGCTCCCCAAAACATATATGTAGTGCTTGCACATCCTTAAGAAATCAATAAATCTTTATTAGTGATTACTTTTGTTGTATTTTCCACATAGAATGTGTTTCCCGTTATGTGCTGAATGGCTCCATATGCTTATAAAGAGATAAAAGGAAATCATGTAGAGACAGTTTTATGATGAAAAAAAAAAGTTAAATACTAAATGCAACTAGAAAGAGTTAATGGAGCACTGTGGTTGAAAGCAGGTCATGGAGCCAGGCTGTCTGCCTTCAAATCCTGTTACACTATTTACTTCCTACCCCAGATACACACAGAAGCACTCAGCTGGATAGATCACTCACTCTCCCTAGCTTTGGTTTCCTCATCTGTAGACTAAGAGGTTTGAGATGAAAGGATTTGTAAGGTCTCAAGAATGTTATGAACACATAAGGTTACAAAAAGGAACAGATATGATGGGTTTCACTTTTTAACATTTTTATTAAGAGACATTGTTTGGTGTGGTGTAAAGTACCAAGCAGATAAGAACGAGGTCAAATAAATATTTACCACTGGCTAAACATTAACCCTTGCTTTGTAATATTAGATGAATTATTTTATCCTTCGTTTAAAAATAGAATGTTCACTCGTGTATATAAGCATATCAGTCCTTTTAGTTTTCAAAATAAAGTGATAAGTATATAATAGCATATATATATATATATATATATAATAGATAAGTTTGATATCTGAACAAATTGTCCAGAACTATAGTTAAAGCTGAGTATTTTTTTTTCATTAAATCAAAATATCTGGAAAATTCCATTTTATTCTTCAATTCAAAACATGACTGATTTAGAAATATGTAGAGATGAGTAATAGCCCATTTTGGATAAATATTTTTCATCTAGAGTTTTACTCTAGGATACTGTACAGTGTTCATTTCCCAGATGATACCACTCTGCTTTCTTGGTTGTCTGTAACATAGACCACTTTGTCCTGAAGGGTGGCTAGAGGTGGCTTTGCTCTCTAGGCTACAACCCAGACAGGCTGTAGAAGGTAAGCGACAGTGAGGCTTGTCCTGCTCAGTTCTTTGCAAGAGGAACTCCCAGGGAGAGGACATGGACAGGAGGGGGCATTCTGGTCAGGGGTTTCAGACCATCTAAAGAATTTTTCTTTCTCAACAATATACGTGGCATTTCTCCTGAGTCATATGGCAAAATATGTTTGAACTTACATATAATACTTATAAAACGTTTCACAACCTTTTATTGCTTGTTTACTTAAAACAACAAAGGATTATTTTTTGAAAGCCCCCTCCAACTCTCTAATGTTCTATACTACACAGTGACACAGTTCTCGATTTACTCAAAGATGGTTGAGAGTGAAACAGGCTAACGGATTCGTTCATGGAGACATGCTTCTCTACATTTCAGCCTCTCGGGATTCTGCCCTCCAGCCGTATTGAATTTCTTCTTGTTTCTGTAATTGGCTATGCTCTTTCACTTCAGACCTTCAAACATGACATTTACTCTGCCTAAGAACTCATTCCCTACGTCTTTGCTTGACTAATTCCTACTGATTAAAATGCCTTCATTTGACATTGTTACTGGTACCTTATACATGTCAACCTCTTTCCAGGCTTTGCTTAAATAAACTTTTTCCAGGAAACCTTTCCTGGCCCTTCTCACCAGTTAGAAGCTCTTCCTGCATGCTCCCACAGCAATCTGTACTCCTATCATAGCCCTTAACATACTTTATTGTCTGTCACTGCCAATTTCATCATCTTATGGACTTGACTGTGAGCTTTAGTGAAGACAGTTATTCCCATTTTTCTCTATTCCTAGGGCTCTACATAGTATCTGGCATCAAGTAGCTGTTAAAAGATTTATGTTGAGCGATTTCCAAAATAATTACCAGAGATTTTAGTATAGTCATGCACATAAACAGAGCTCCTTGGGCACGTGATATGATGAGCACTGGGTGTTATGCTCCACTAATGAATCATTGAACATTATATCGAAAACTAATGATGTACTATACCTTGGCTAAATGACTTTAAATAAAAAAAGGAAGTAAAAAAAATTAAATGAACTTGTTCGATTTGAAATTCACTTACATACCAAGTTCATTAGCCCATTTCAGTTCTTTGTCACTAATACTTAGCTCACTGATAAAGCTCAGATATGTAGACAATGAGAAGTTTAAAATCAATGATTATTCTCATTTCAAAAGAAATAAGACATCACTGGAAGGGTTGTATTTTTTAAAAAAGATTTATTTATTTATATTAGAGAGAGAGAGCACGAGTGGGAGGGGCAGAGGGTGAGGGAGAGAGAATCTCAAGCCAAACTCAATGCTGAGCATGGAGCCCAACTGGGAGCTCTATCTCATGACCCCAAGATCATGACCCCAGGATCACAACCTGAACCAAATCTAAGAGTTGGAGACTTAACTGACTTTGCCGCCCAGGTGCCCCTGGAAGTGTTGTATTTACAATCATCATATAGTTGCAAGATCTGCTAAAAGCATAGTATTTTCTAGTGCTTGATAATTACCACAAAGAACTACTAATTCAAAAGTTCTAAAAACTGCAATCACATTTTAAAAATAGATTTTGATATCTTAACTGAAACTTAAAAAAATCTATCCCATAATAAATGTCATTTATTTTCTATCTGTATTAGTCGGCTTGGGTGGCCAAAACAAAATACCATAGGCCAGGTGGCTTAAACGACAGAAATTTATTTCTCACTGTTCTGGAGGCTCTAAGTCCAAGATCAGGGTCTAGCACACTTGATTTCTGGAGAGGACTCTCTTCCTGGTTTGCAGCTGGCCCTGTTCTTGCTGCATCCTCACATAGCCTTCCTCTGAGTACACACGCCAGGAGAGAGCAGGCTCTCTGGTGTTTCTTATATGATCAGGGCCCACCCTTATGACTTCATTTCATTTTAATTGCTTCCTTACTCTAAATATAGTCACACTGGACATTAGAATGCAACATATGAATTTTGGGTGATCCAATTCGTTCTGCAGCTTTATCATTCTAGAATAACATTTTAAGTAACTCAACTTGAAATCCTGGAAAGTATTCTTCTTGCATGTATAACACAAAGTAGTGTTGATGAAATCTTGCCATTTGCAATGACGTGGATGGAACTGGAGGGTAATATGCTGAGCGAATTAAGTCAATCAGAGAAAGACATGTATCATATGACCTCACTGATATGAGGAATTCTTAATCTCAGGAAACAAACTCAGGGCTGCTGGAGTGGTGGGGGGTGGGAGGGATGGGGTGGCTGGGTGATAGACATTGGGTAGGGTATGTGCTATGGTGAGCGCTGTGAATTGTGCAAGACTGTTGAATCACAGATCTGTACCTCTGAAACAAATAATACATTATATGTTAAAAAAAAAAGATAGCAGGAGGGGAAGAATGAAGGGGGGCGGAAATCGGAGGGAGAGACAAACCATGAGAGACGATGGACTCTGAAAAACAAACTGGGGGTTCCAGAGGGGAGGGGGAAGGGAGGATGGGTTAGCCTGGTGATGGGTATTAAAGAGGGCATGTTCTGCATGGAGCACTGGGTGTTATACGCAAACAATGAATCATGGAACACTACACCAAAAACTGATGATGTAATGTATGGTGATTAACATAACATAATAATAAAAAAAGACCACAAAAAGTCGCCCCACCACGATGATGTAAGGAAGAGTATTCTTCTGGAGTTTGGAATAACAGTCACTAACTTGGCACTATCTTTTCAGGAATTGATATTATCTGGCCAGATTTCATACAAAGCATTTCCTCTTGAACTTTTAATGTAATCTTATTTAGACTTTTAGACTTGATCATGAACTCAGAAATGGTCTGGTCCAGCTCCCTTATTTAAAGATGAGGAAATTTAGTCTCAAGCAGCCTGTGTAACCCAAATCTTTTAGCAAGGTATTCTAAACTTTTCACAATTTGTCTCAATTTACATTTTATCTCAGTTGTCTTTCTGCACTGTGTATTTTCATCATACTAGATTACTTGGTGATTTCCTTTCAAGGTCCTCATTGAAACCTCTCCAGATGCTTCTGCCTGCACTCCCCAAATAAAACTGATTATCCATTTCTGTCTCTTCAGAATTTTTTCAATTGCTTGCATATCGTTTCTCAAATGTATCATCATACTTTGAGTTAACTTATATTCTTTATTACATTATGAGCTTCTTGAAGCCAGAAAAACAAACAAAAACAAAACAAAACAAAACAAAAAAGAAACTGGCTCTATATGCACCAGTCTTACCCTATAGTACCAGTCCTAATCTTTAGTACAGGACCTTAATAAATGATTTCCAAACTCCATTTCTGAAGGTCACATGGCTAATAAGTGGTACATTAACAATGGGAATTCTGACTTCCTTACCAGTGTTCTTTCTTTCACTCCTATGCCCTATTTCACTTTTAAGATGCTAGTTTTAGAGTTCTAGAAGGTCTTTTGGGTCAAAGCACTTCATAAGCTTAAGTCAGAGAAGCCTCAGGAAAGTTCTTCCCTGAGTCAGAGGTTACCTCCTAACTCACTGATGCCTACGTGTTTCAAATACGCCATCCCAGAGAAAATGGATATATTTCTTATTGGGCAAATTTATCCCAACTCTTTGGTACCAAAAGTCAAGTTTGACGTTTGCTGTTACGACTCCAGCTTGCAGGGAAACTATGCAAGGCTCGAGCATGGTCATGTGGTAAGATGCCTTATAGAAAAATCACCGATGCCCCAAAGAGATTAAAGGTCAATGAAATTAAGCCTGGGGCAATTGTTCTTTGAACTCTGGCACATTCTTACTGGTTTTCTGCCATTTTATTGTGTTTGGCCTTTCCTTTATGGTTTAGCAAGGATTGTGAAATTCTGAATAAAGTTACAAGAAGACATGTTGACTCTCTTTTTGTGAGTCAACTCATAATTTTTCAGAATTTCCTTTCTCTAGAATTACAAAAGTTGAGATTTTTTGTGACAGATAATGAACTCTTACGAAAATTGGGGTGAATGAAGAAGACCTATTTTTTTTCAATGTGCTGTGAGTACCCTGGATTAGTAACATACTAGAAATTTTGCAATTCTCTGAAGACGTAAAAATGCTTGGAAGAAATTAGGAGAAGTCCACTGGATAATACAAAAAAATACAAATTCCACTTAGGATGCACATTTTATTAAAGTACCTGCATATATATTCTCATTCATTAGCTATTATCTTGAAAGAGATAAGAACTTTCTATAAATCCCCAGGTAAATCTTTAAAGGCTAATCTTACTATAGAATGTTGCTTTTATAACAAACATTCTATCCACCTCAAGTTTTTTGGAACTGACAGTTATAAGTCAGAAGATGCCTTATAGAAACTGGTGATGTCAGAACAGGTCTCTTTCCCATTTTTGCTAATCCACAAATAAAATCTACCCGTATATAGAAGTACACGTGCATAGATGTTTTTACTTATAAATAATAAAATAACTTCAAGAACTTCATTAAAGCTCTGATCAGACTTCCATCTCAAAATACCAGTTTTGTTTCCTCCAGATTACTGAGACTGCAAAATATAAGTGCTACCTTGGTAGAAGGATGAGGGATGACCTTTCGTTTGCATTTAGTCCAAAAGCCCTTGATTCCTCTGATAAGTACTTTTTTCTTACTTGTTTGTTTAGCAGCATCGACTATCATTAATTTGCCTCCTAGGTTTTCTCCTAATCTACAGTAGATGAAAGAGATGTCATAAGAGTTCTTTTTTTCCCTTTTATTAAAGAATAAACATTAAAATATTTTTCTATTTTATCCATTATAGTATAACATAAAACTTCCTGCTAAGGAAGTAGCCAAATAAAAATGCTAAAAGATTTCCCTTTTATCTGAATCCCAGCACCCAAGATGGCCATTTCTTTTTTCTTTTTCCTCTTCTTATTTCCCCCCCCCCCTTTTTGTATACGCTTACTGCCAAAGTTATTCAATTTAAGACTATGTTCCACTGAAAGTTTGTGGACGATATTTGGTTGCAACATATTTTGAAAGGTAATGCTTATTTTATCATGCAAAAGCAAAACAGTTACAAATGATCTTTTTAAACAGTATTTGTTCTCTGGCTTTTCTGTGATCTCACAAAACCTGCCCCATAAGCTGATCCGGAATTACTGTAATTGAAATGGCTTATTTTGTATCCTCAACCCATTAATTTAGCTTTATTGGGTAAAGTTACGCTCAGGTAATGCTATACAAATCTGGGCAAATGAGTTTTACTTCAAAGGCCTGGGACTCAGATTAATAGAGAAAAGGGCCCCGTTCTGCTGGTGATGTGCACCTGCAGTTCTGCTTGAGGTCGGTGGGAATCTCGACATCTGAAGGGGTGAAGTGTATTTTCAGCCAGTTCAGCAAAACTCAACTCATTCGAAATGAAGCATCAGAGAGAAGATCTCAGCAAACCCAGTGATTGAAATCTGTCTGGAACAGATCAATCCCAAAGCCGGTTTTGTGACATCCAAGAGCGTCTTCAATTTATGTAAGGAGTTTTGCAAAATTCTTTAAGGAAGTCTCAAAATATACTTAACTATTTATTACCAAAAAATGATATAAAATAAAATGAAAATACCAACCATACCATGATTTCAGAAGATGGACAATGTCATAAAGTTAAGCCATGAGACACTATTATACATATTAACAAGTTGGAAGTTTAAGTTCTAAAGCATTATAGTATGCACCAGAACATACCTGAAGTTTAATACTATATACGTCCTTAAGGAATAAACAGAATGCCCCAGAAATTGCATATGCGTTTATATTTGATGGAGATCTACATGGAAATTGAATAGGGCAAACTGCTAAATCAAAGACTTAATATGAGGAGCTACTGCATCAACAATTAAAAATTAAAAGTGGGTATGCCAGGTTCTCCATTAGGGAATTTTGAAAGCATTCTTCCCAGTTTCCCCATTTCTCCCAAAACTGGGGAGAATGCTTTCTTTGCCTATCCCCACATGAGACAGACAACCTGGGTTCAAAAGAGGTAGAGGGGCACCTAGGTGGCTCAGTGGGTTAAGCGTCTACCTTCAGCTCAGGTCATACTGAGCCCCATGAACCCCATGTCAGGCTCCCTTGCTCAGCAGGGAGCTTGCTTCTCCCTCTCCCTCTGCCGCTCCCCCTGCTTAAGCTCTGTCTCTCTCTCTCAAATAAATAAATAAAATCTTTTTTTTTTTTTTTAAGAGGTCAGTTGCCTAGAGCAATTTATTTCATGTTTTTGAGTCCTAGTTTCCTCCTGTGAGATGCGGGTAATAATACCCACCTTGTTGGATTATTCTGAGAATTGAAGGCACATAAAACACTCAGCTCAGAGCCCTGCCCAGAGTGAATATTCAACTCATGTTAGTTTACCTGACACTGGTGGGCGATCCTGTCTATACATCAGACTCACCTGGAAAAATTTAGAACATACTGGTGCCAGGGCCCTACTATAAACCAATTAAAACCCGAACCTGGGGTTAGGGACCATATACTGGTCTTATAAAAACTCCCCAGGAGATTCTAATTGCAGCCAGAGTTGCAAACCACTAAGCTATCCAATTAGTCTGCCAGTGGTTCTTAACCTTGGCTGCCCATTGAAATCACCGGGGAACTTAAAAATACTGATGCCTGGGTTTCTGCTTCTGATTTCATTGGTAAAAAGCTCAGCCTGGAAACTGGGAGTGTTAAAAGTTCTCCAGTTAATTTTTTTTTGTTTTGAATCTCACTTTTTGAGATCTGACTGACATACAAAAAGCTGTCCGTATTTAAGATCTACAACTTGATGAGTTTAGAGATAAGTATACACCGTAAAACCGCCACCACAGTCAAGGCCATAAACGTATCCATCACTTGCAAAAGTTTTTTTCCACCCCTTTTATTTATTTAATTTATTTTTCCCCAGGTAATTCTAATGTGTTCCAGGTTGAGGACCACATAGAATCAGGAGAACGACATTTATTCTGTGCACTCTGGCTGTACAGTGTGATCGCTTTTCTCTTACCATCTATTTTTTTCTGATTATGCAAGTAATCCACACCTTAAAAATTATTAAATACCAAAAACAATGAAAAATAATTTAAAAAATCCACAATCCCACTGCCCAGATACAGATATCGTCTAAGTGTGGTTTGTTTCCTTCTTTGTATGCTGTTTTACACCATGGGGCTCATGCAGTATACAATATTATATTCCCTTTCTTTCTTTACAACACAAGTATTTTCCATAGAATTTAATACACATTTCAGGTATCATTTTATTTTATTTTTTTTAAAGATTTTATTTATTTATTTGAGAGAGAGAATGAGAGATAGGGAGCACGAGAGGGAAGAGGGTCAGAGGGAGAAGCAGACTCCCTGCTGAGCAGGGAGCCTGATGTGGGACTCGATCCCGGGACTCCAGGATCATGACCTGAGCCGAAGGCAGTCGCTTAACCAACTGAGCCACCCAGGCGCCCTCAGGTATCATTTTAAAGAAGTGGCATATATCTAAAAAGTCTCCTTGACCTATTTTCATTTTGCATATTTCAAAGAAAGTTCCAGACAGAGTCTCTAGGAACTTTTTTGGCAAACTTCCCTACCAAAATTAAATGTCCCTCCTGGTGGGGTAGGAAGGAATAGACACAGGCTTCTTGTTCAAGGCAGAACCCCAAGGACTGACAACACTAGTGTTGCCCAAATTCTCCTAATCAATCACATTTATCAGTAGTCTTCCATAAGGAAGCCATGGCATTAGATGTCAGGCATTGGGCCGGGTAACGATTTGATTGCTAAGTTGACTTAAGATGACCTAAGATAGATTTCCAATAGAAATCTATCCAAAAAATTCCATAGGAAGAAGGAAGAGGAACAGAGAATGTCCTAACATCAGAGAAATAAATCTAAGCTCAGAGCCATAAAGCCACTGGACACAATAAATGCCAACCACTAGCATTTTGAAAAATCAGCAGAACTTTCCATTTTCCTGCCCCAAAGGAGGAAAGTACTAAGAAGTGGCTTAAGTTGAATCTGCTTACAGGGCAGATATGAATTAGCATGTACTTAGTCTATGGGGTTAGACTGCAGACAAAATCTGCAGGGAAGGTGAACTTGATGATCCTAGAGGACATGAAGGCTAAGCAATGAAGCCTAGCTGACTTGCTGGCAGGCAACCAATAACACTGGAGAAAGAGCCTGTGTTTTGGGGCATTGTGAAGTCTGCCTTGGGAAAATTTCCTTGACATCCTCCAAAGTGGAGGTAACCAAGTATGAAATTAGAACACTTTTTCTTGGTGCAGTTAAATTTCTGGGTACTCTGTAAAGTGGGGAGCCAAGTGCCTGATAATGTAATAATCTCAAGGATAAGCCTGAAATTAGAGGTGAACTCTGGTGTAGGTTAACCTTTCCTGGATGCATTAGCTCACATCCCTTCCACTTCTGAACATGGCATCTATTTCTCATAATCCATGATTAATTATCCACACTCTAGTATTGTTGCCTAATTTTTTAATGTATGTTTGTCTTGTTACCAAAACAAAACTATAAACAAAGGGAGGCATGGAAGAAGGAAAGGGAGCTTACATTATGTTTAGAATAAAACTCACACTTAGCATAGTCTGCCAGGCCCTGTGTGATCTAGCTGCTCACCGCACATCAGCCACATCGGCCCCTTCCTGTTTCTTAAGCATTCCACACTCTTTCCTGTCTCCGGGCCTTTGCCCTGGATATTTCCTGTCTAGAATTCTCCTCTCCTGGCTCTCTTCCTCCACATGGCTGGCTTCTTCTCATAATTTACATGTTCCAGATTCCTAGAGAGGCCTTTCTAGACTATCCTGGCAAAAGATTTACTCCCTCATATCTCTGTTTTCTCAATTATATTCTTCTGTTTATTTCTTTACCACAATGCAGTCATTCATTACTCTGTAATTGTGCATATTTGCCACCTCTGTGCATGGTATGGGCATATAATAGTTGGTCTCTACCATCACGGAATCTACACTTTAGTGGGGGACATAAACATTCACCATACAATCACATGACTACTTGCAAAATCCTAATTTTGTTAATATCTACAAATGAGAGCTCATGGAACTAAGCAGCAAGTATTTCACGTGGGATATCTTTGCAGTTTGCTACCTATTTCTCACTTGAATATTTGCTCCCTGAGGGCAGAGTCTTTGCTTTGTGTCTGGTTCTGCACTGTATTCCCAGAGCGAGCATGCTGTGGAGACTTAACAGAGGCCATTGAATAAATGGATGCTACACATTTACATTTACTCTTTCTTTTAACTTCATAGTAACCATGAGAACTATGTTCAATTATTCTTATTTTATGAATTAACAGCACAGAAACTCAGGTAAGACATTAGTCCAAGCTCATAAAGCTGGTGACAGAACTGAAATTGAACCTAGTTATTATTACAAGTCATTACACAAAGGCATGGAAAAGGCAAAGAATAAATTATTGTAAATTGTTTTACTATAATGTAGAACTAAACTCACTGGTTAAATTATTTTCACATGCTCTCCCCATAAAATCAAAATCAAGAAACAAACAGACAAAAAAAATCCCCCAGAGTCATGCAAAAGAACCCTACAACTTCATTTCCCAGGAACATGGCAGGACCCATCAAATCTCACCTCGCCAAGCATACTCAAGTATTTCTTAGTATTTGGTGGTTGCAAAACTGGATTTCATTTGGATCTCTTTACATTTGGCACCAAAATGATAACTTGAAGGATCAGGAACAAAGATGTGTGCTGGCGTGGCATTTGCTTTACTTGGCTAAAGGAAACCAGGTACAAAGGTACATGCTCTCTTAACTCTTTCTGTACTCTCAGAAGTTCTCTGAAATTTGAAAGCAATTCCTACAGTGGTCTCTTTGTTACTTATGACTTGAGTGCCAGCAGGGAGGGGAAGGAGGTGTGGGTGTGTGCGTGAGTGTATGTGAGTGTGAACACATGCACAGGTGTGTATTTTGCAAACATGTATGCTTTCCTCTCTTCTCGCTCTCCTCGTGCCCCCCCCCCCCCCCCCGGGACTTCTTCCAGATCTCGGATAATACAGTGCTCAGTTCCAGCTTTCGAGAAGAGGCAGGAGCGCAAGGGAAGTCAGAGAACAACTACTAAGGTGGTTTCTGGTCCATAATCTCAGATGACACACTGAACTCAGCATAGAACAGCAGCCTGTCCGTTTTCTACTCAGATTTGCTCTCCCAGCGTGCTCCTCCTCACAGTCAAGCATTATTTTTAAGTTTCCAGGCCTCTGGGTAATGCCATTCCTAGCTCCCCTTTTGCTTGGTGGCCCCCAGTACTGGCTCATAAATCTCTAAGCTCACAAGGACTCCCTTTTTGGATAGGGAGAGGTGGTTTTTAAATCTATCATGTGCTACAACTTCTTTCCAAACCTTTCAAAGATGAATCAAAAGTCAACACCTGTATACACAGAAACATGTATATTTTAAGGAAAATTGTCTCATATCTCTAATTCAAAGCAACAAGAATGAACTGTTGTCTAAGAAACTCTGTTGTCTTAAGGTACTTGCAAAATTTCCCCCTCCTATTTAATGAACCTCATATTTTGCCAAGGATTAAACTCTTGGTATGTTTGAGATTGCATGGTAAGTCTGTGCCCAAAGACTTTCAACACTTTCTTTAACTGGGACAAATGCCTTCCTGTTCTGATACTTAATCGACATTTAATCCAATCTGTATTCCATTACTATCGTCCTTAGCCATCCAATTCCGATTTTAATTTCCATTTCACAACCTCTATCCTATTACTGGCCTTTAGCTACGTCAAGAGACTGCCCTGTAGGGATACCTTCGTTGACATAAATTGAGAGATTTATTGGCTGATTACCTCTGTCCTTTGGAATAGAAGCATGCTAGGCTATACAATGTAATCAGTCAAGTGCCCACATGGCTTGCTTATGTATGAGGAGCTGATCCATTCCCTTAAGTGGTATGTTATCCTTCCTTGTAGGTGGAATTACTACCCCTCAGTTCACCTCAAAATACTATGATATTTCTAGGATCCTCTGGAAGGTCAGATGATTCTGTGCCTTTATCCTGCTGTAGGAGTGTTTGGCCCACAAACTTAAGACACCTTTGAATGCACTGGAGGGACAGATGCCAGATGCCTAAGGTGCCACCAATTTCTCTTTTGAGAGACTTGGAGTCTGCCTTCCTCAATTAACCGCTTACAACACCTTCATTGTATACCACTGAGCAAGCACTTGCGAGACGGTATTGCTTCTGGGTTTCCAGACATGTGTCATTTCCACCGCATATTTAGTAGCACATAACTGCCTGAAGTGGGGAGACCGGAATGTGAGGCATGTCTCACAGCGGAGTAGGTTTTTATTTAAAAAAAAAAAAAAATCACTCAACTGCTAATGGAAACGTCAACCTCCCAGCCCTATTCTTAAAAATAAATAAATACAAGGAGTTCCCCGTGTGAGAGGCACATTAGGGACGCAAGATATTCATTTCCATGAAGTCACTCACAGCAGGCCTGTCTGGAAAAATGCTTTCATCTTCTGCAAGGGGAGGGGGGAAATGTATAGTAAGAAGGTTTAAAGACCAAGACTTTGAAGTAGAGTGTGAAGTGGGAAAAGGTATCCTTTAGTCAGGTGAATTTAGGCCAAACCAGATGAATTTCTACACTTCAACTTATTGTGTGCCACACAGAAACCAAAGAATTATGATTGGTAGAAGAGAAGCCAATGGTATTCAGACTGGGTGTCCCACAGTCCTGGTGTTCCCATGGGGGCCCCGGGGTGAAAGAGGGCAGGTGGGGTCGTAGGGTGCCACATTGCTTCAGCCAGGATCGCTCTGATCTGCCTCATGGATGGTTGTCTGCTTTCATTCATTTTGCACACATCATAGAGCATCTACTACGATGTGCTGGGCCCTGTTCCAACTGTGGTGACATGGTAATGATCAAGATAGACATGGCCTTGGCCTCATGGAGCCTGTGGTCTGTGCAAGGTTCTTTGTGGGCTGGTGGGAGGTGTGTGAATAGGGAGTTTCTGCTGTTAAAACCCTGAGTGGCGTTCCAACATGCTCATTTTAAGGATGAGTAAACTGACACCCAGAGATAGAGTTCCACCCCTAATAAACTGAAGAGTTGGCGATAGAATCCAGAGGCCTTGACTTATCCTCCAGTGTTATTCCTCCCAAGTTCAAACAGGAAGAGCAAAAATAAAAAAAACTGGAAATTTGCTCAGCTTGAGAGGATGTGAATTTTGGTCCATGAACTTCCCCTGACTCGGCCTTATCTTCATTTCTATCATTTTGAGTGCTCTCTCAAGATGCAAGCAGCATTGTACATCCTTGGACATGGGGAAGATCATATGCACGGCCTTGTCCCTTCTAGACCAACATCTCCGTTTCCCTTCTGATGAGAGGTCATCTGGCTGCAGCTCATCCCAGGGGAGCCCCCATCAGTCACTCTCCATTCATGTTGCCCTACTGCACGGTCATCTCTGTGAAACTGCTGGGACTCGCTTGCATTCTCCCTGCATTGCATCACTTCCTTCCTTCCTTCCTTCCTTTCTTGTATGCACAGGGAACACTTTCTCTCCAACCCCCATTCCTGCCTGCCCAGTCTCCCCAACCACTAACTTTGCCTCTTTCCCCTCTCCTCTCTATTTTCCCCTTGAGGCTATGTTACTGTATTGTATAATGCTGAAAACTAGAATAGAGGTAGGATAAAATTCAGTTTATTTCTCTTTTGGTTCTGTGCTTCGGCCTTGTTCTCTCATTCTCTTCTAATTTGGGGTTCAACTTTAGTCCTGGTCACTTGAACTGCCTGCTGTGCATCCCTTCCCCTTCACCGCATCTGTGATCCTGTCTCCTGGCCAAGTTAGATCTAATCAGGCTGACATAAAGAAAGACGACCTGCAATGTTTGCGACTCAGGATGTGGAAGGCTCCTTACTCAGCCAGTCCAGACCTTGACCTGCTAGGAAATGTGGCACAGAGAATTGCTGGTCACGATCCCACACTGTCCTCAAAGGTCCTGTGACACATTCAGCATCCTGTTCTGGGAAGCTGCCTGCACACTAGCTCACGCATCTCTCTCCTCACCTCCTCACCGGAGGCCCCATGGAAAGCAAAAAGCAGCCTGCACCTACCAAAGATCTTTTCCTGAATTATTTCTTTGTGCAGCACTGTTTCTTTATTACAGCAACAAAACAAAATGGTGCTTGTTTGTTTTTGAAAAGGGTTTTTTTGGTTTGTTTTTATTTTTTATTTATTTATTTTTTATGCAGACTAACATACTGAATCTTTTCTTACCCTCTAATCCTACAGTCAGGTTCTCTGTAAGATTTAATGATATAGTTTATGGAAATCACACTGCGTGGCTTATTCATCGCTTTTGTATTTTTCTGCCTCTGAATTGGGCTACTTGAGGCTGAATTCAGCAGGCTTGGCCTACCTGCCAGCACCACTGTGAAGAAGGCAGAAGAGGAGAGAGTTGCAAGAGATTCCTGGAGTTAAATTTGCAAATGAGGATGATGTGGTATTCTTAGAACTAGAGCCTCGGGAAAGTTTTCCATTTAGAGAGTGACTCCTCAAGAAATAAGCATGCATTCTCTTCTAGCCCCAGTTACGATTAATTATTGTGTGGGGTTTGAGTAGTGTTGATGGCGTTCGGGCTGTTTTCTGTGTGTAAAGCTACTGAGTCTAGTCAAGGACCAGATATTTGACCCCGGCTTCAAGTGACCACTGTGTTCCAAACAGCTGAACTGATTCCAGTAAGACAGAACTCAAGAGTGGGAAAGATTAGAGCTGTTTTGTTGGAAGAAACGATATGGAATTTTCAAATGGATAAGGTTTTGATCCCCACTTCTGAGCTGAGAGATTAATGTCCCACATTGATACAGTGCCTTTAAACATTCTATCTCCTCGGGCAGGATATTTTCCATTACACCAAACCCAAAGTCATGTGGTGTCTCTCTTTCTTCCCCCTCTTTCTTTCCACAGAGCCTCAGCACCTTCTCCTTCACAGTAAAGGCATTTCTAGCTGATTGAAGTGTTGCCTTTGCACTCCATGTGATGGCACAATAAATTCACTGCAGGCAGATCATGAAGGACCTGAGGTTGAGACAGTGGGATGTTACCCACCTGAAAATGCAAGACAGGTTTTCCCAATGTGGAAAAAATTCTTACAAAATGCCAGTGTTCTATCAGAGGACACGTTTCATTCAAGCTGTTCCTATTTGTGTACTGGGCAGGCAGTGCTTGGAGGTGAACCTCGGTGGTCTGGAATGGACACATAGGCTCTGAGCTTCTAGGCTAAACAGCCCTCACAGATGGTAAAGGGAGTGCTGGATTTTTCCTGAGCAAAAGAGAAGTGGTACTGATGTTAGCAGTGCTCTTCTTTTTTATTATTTTTTTTAAAAGATTTTATTTATTTGAGAGAGAGAATGAGATAGAGAGAGAGAGCATGAGAGGGGGGAGGGTCCAAAGGAGAAGCAGACTCACTGCTGAGCAGGGAGCCCAATGTGGGACTCTATCCCGGGACTCCAGGATCATGACCTGAGCTGAAGGCAGCCGCTTAACCAACTGAGCCACCCAGGCGCCCCAGCAGTGCTCTTCTTACTCAACCGTTCTCTGACGATGTTTAGACAATGGAGGCATGCAGGACAAGGCCATGTATGACTGCCTTATCCATGTTCCCAAGTGTCTACAGAACAGCATTGTGTCTTCAAACTTCGACCTCTTCCTGTCTCCCAGCACACTGTGTATCAAGTAGATGTGCTGGAATTTGATTGAGACTCAGATAGGGTCACTCTTTCTATTCAATCTATAGATACACCTCCTTTCATAGTCTTGGCATAGACTTTGGCAAAAAAAAAAAAGGAAAAAGGATGACAATTGTTCACAACAAAGTCATCAAAGATCTGTTTTTTCTGTTGTTGTCAAAGAAGCAGGTTTCAGTCTTTATCTAATTCCCTTGGCTTTTCTGCGGCACTTGAGAGTGTTTCACCAGACCCTCCTTCTCGAACCTGTGTTCCCCTGTGCCCTGTGGCAGCACATTCATAGATGACCCCAATTCACTTTCCTCTGAGGACGCTCTCATGCCTCCAGTAGCTTGGGCAGAAACCCAGAAGTCATCCTGGACTTCTTTCTCTTACAGACAACATTGACATTAGAATTTCTGTGTGCTCTCCCTTAAAAATAGATCTACACTATGCCAGTTTTTTTTTAAATTTTTTATTGTTATGTTAATCACCATATATTACATCATTTGTTTTGGTGTAGTGTTCCATGATTCATTGTTTGTTCATAACACCCAGTGCTCCATGCAGAATGTGCCCTCTTTAATACCCATCACCAGGCTAACCCATCCCCCTACCCTCCTCCCCTCTAGAACCCTCAATGAGGAAGGACACTATATCCTACTTAAAGGGTCTATCCAACAAGAAGATCTAACAATTGTAAATATCTATGCCCCGAACATGGGAGCAGCCAATTATATAAGGCAATTAATAACAAAAGCAAAGAAACACATTGACAACAATATGATAATAGTGGGGGACTTTAACACCCCCCTGACTGAAATGGACAGATCATCTAAGCAAAAGATCAACAAGGAAATAAAGACTTTAAATGACACACTGGACCAAATGGACTTCACAGACATATTCAGAACATTCCATCCCAAAGCAACGGAATACACATTCTTCTCTAGTGCCCATGGAACATTCTCCAGAATAGATCACATCCTAGGTCACAAATCAGGTCTCAACCAGTACCAAAAGATTGGGATTATTCCCTGCATATTTTCAGACCACAATGCTTTGAAACTAGAACTCAATCACAAGAGGAAAGTTGGAAAGAACTGAAATACATGGAGGCTAAAGAGTATCCTACTAAAGAATGAATGGGTCAACCAGGAAATTAAAGAAGAATTAAAAAAATTCATGGAAACCAATGAAAATGAAAACACAACTGTCCAAAATCTTTGGGATACAGCAAAGGCAGTCCTGAGAGGAAAGTATATAGCAATACAAGCTTTTCTCAAGAAACAAGAAAGGTCTCAAATACACAACCTAACCCTACACCTAAAGGAGCTGGAGAAAGAACAGCAAATAAAGCCTAAAGCCAGCAGGAGAAGAGAAATAATAAAGATCAGAGCAGAAATCAATGAAATAGAAACCAAAAGAACAGTAGAACAGATCAACGAAACTAGGAGCTGGTTCTTTGAAAGAATTAACAAGATTGATAAACCCCTGGGCAGACTGATCAAAAAGAAAAGAGAAATGACCCAAATCAACAAAATCATGAATGAAAGAGGAGAGATCACAACCAACACCAAAGAAATACAAACAATTATAAGAACATATTATGAGCAACTCTATGCCAGCAAATTAGATAACCTGGAAGAAATGGGTGCATTCCTAGAGATGTATCAACTACCAAAACTGAACCAGGAAGAAATAGAAAACCTGAACAGACCTATAACCACCAAGGAAATTGAAGCAGTCATCAAAAATCTCCCAAGAAACAAAAGCCCAGGGCCAGATGGCTTCCCAGGGGAATTCTATCAGACATTTAAAGAAGAACTAATACCTATTCTCCTGAAACTATTCCAAAAAATAGAAATGAAAGGAAAACTTCCAAACTCATTTTATGAGGCCACCATTACCTTGATCCCAAAACCAGACAAAGACCCCATCAAAAAGGAGAATTACAGACCAATATCCTTGATGAACATGGATGCAAAAATTCTCACCAAAATACTAGCCAATAGGATCCAACAGTACATTAACAGGATTATTCACCACAACCAAGTGGGATTTATCCCTGGGCTGCAAGGCTGGTTCAACATCCGCAAATCAATCAACGTGATACAATACATTAATGAAAGAAAGAACAAGAATCATATGATCCTCTCAATAGATACAGAAAAAGCATTTGACAAAGTACAGCATCCTTTCTTGATCAAAACTCTTCAGAGTATAGGGATAGAGGGTACATACCTCAATATCGTAAAAGCCATCTACGAAAAACCTACAGCGAATATCATTCTCAATGGGGAAAAGCTGATAGCTTTTCCCCTAAGGTCAGGAATGCGGCAGCGATGTCCACTCTCACCACTGCTATTCAACATAGTATTGGAAGTCCTAGCCACAGCAATCAGACAACAAAAAGAAATCAAAGGCATCCAAATCGGCAAAGAGGAAGTCAAACTCTCACTCTTTGCAGATGATATGATACTGTATGTGGAAAGCCCAAAAGACTCCACCACAAAACTGCTAGAACTCATACAGAAATTCAGTCAAGTAGCAGACTATAAAATCAATGCACAGAAATCAGTGGCATTCCTATACACCAACAACAAGACAGAAGAGAGACAAATCAAGGAGTCTATCCCATTCACAATTGCACCCAAACCCATAGATACCTAGGAATAAATTTAAGCAAAGAGGCAAAGGATCTGTACTCAGAAAACT
This sequence comes from Eumetopias jubatus, assembly GCF_037043125.1. Lineage (NCBI taxonomy): Eukaryota > Metazoa > Chordata > Mammalia > Carnivora > Otariidae > Eumetopias > Eumetopias jubatus. The sequence continues at coordinate 25,280,094 of NW_028274808.1, read as the reverse complement.
ATAAAATACTCAGGAAAGAAATTGAAGAAGACACAAAGAAATGGAAAAACGTTCCATGCTCATGGATTGGGAGAACCAACATTGTGAAGATGTCAGTGCTACCTAGAGCAATCTACACATGCAATGCAATCCCCATCAAAATACCATCCACTTTTTTCAAAGAAATGGAACAAATAATCCTAAAATTTGTATGGAACCAGAAGAGACCCCGAATAGCCAGAGGAATATTGAAAAAGAAAAGCAAAGCTGGCGGCATCATAATTCCGGACTTCCAGCTCTATTACAAAGCTGTCTTCATCAAGACAGTATGGTACTGGCACAAAAACAGACACATAGATCAATGGAACAGAATCGAGAGCCCAGAAATGGACCCTCAACTCTATGGTCAACTAATCTTTGACAAAGCAGGAAAGAATGTCCAATGGAAAAAAGACAGTCTGTTCAACAAATGGTGTTGGGAAAATTGGACAGCCACATGCAGAAGAATGAAACTGGACCATTTCCTTACACCACACACAAAAATAGACTCCAAATGGTTGAAAGACCTAAACGTGCGACAAGAGTCCATCAAAATCCTAAAGGAGAACACAGGCAGCAACCTCTTCGACCACAGCAGCAGCAACTTCTTCCTAGAAACATCACCAAAGGCACGGGAAGCCAGGGCAAAAATGAACTATTGGGATTTCATCAAGATAAAAAGCTTTTGCACAGCAAAAGAAACAGTCCACAAAACCAAAAGACAACTGACAGAATGGGAGAAAATATTTGCAAATGACATATCAGATAAAGGGCTAGTATCCAAAATCTATAAAGAACTTATCAAACTCAACACCCAAAGAACAAATAATCCAATCAAGAAATGGGCAGAAAACATGTACACTATGCCAGGTTTTACCACCACCACTGCTACCCCCTTGGCCCAGCCACCGTCCTGTCTGGGACCTGCCTTCCCTGATCCCCCCCTTGCTGTGAAAGGCAGAGTGGCCCATTTTAAGCCTAAGCCAGATCATGAAACGTCTCTCCTGAGAACCCTCCGCAGGCTTCTCATCTCACTCAGAGCAGAAGTGAAAGTTGTCACTATGGCGCACAAGGCTTTTGCGGCCCTGGTCCCTCTTCCTTGCTCACTGGGCTCTAGCTCACTGAGCCCTTGCTGGTTTCCCAGCACAGTGGGCGGGCATCTGCCTTGCGCCTTCAGGGCTTGCTATTCCCACACATGCTGTTCCTGCACCTGCTGTGCTCTTCCAATCTTTACTTAAAAAACTGTCAAACTTCTTAGTGAGGCCCACCCTGATCACTGTCTGAATACCCACTCTACACCTTCCTTCTATCTCTCTTTTCCTTGAACATATCATTATTACAAATACAAATATGCTTTTTTTGGTTGTTTCCCTTTCCCTCCAATATCCTATCAGTTCTAAAAGAGCAGAGACTTATAATTATTATTATTGTCACTTTTGTTCCTTGATGTGGTATTTGTTACAGAGAAGGTGCTCGATAAGCATTTGTTGAGTGACTAAGTGACTGAATTTTGGTATTACCCAGGATTTTCTGTCCTTTCTCATGTCATTGGGTGATCATTTCATGTTTAAAATCACTATCTGCAGATAACACTCCATGGCAGATTTCTTCTTGGAGCTCCAGACACTTCTGTTTAAACTGCCTCCTAGACATTGCCCTTGACTTTGCATTCACTAGGACTCTCTCCTACACATGTCTTAAGCATATTGATGCGCATAACCGAAAAGTCCAGGTGTAGAAATGGGTGCAAGGTGTGGCAGAAAGCCGAGCTCAAACAATGTTACCAAAACCTGCTTGTTCTTGTTCCTTCCCTTAACTCTGCTTCTCTAGAGTGGCTACATTCTTAGTTTCTCCTTGGGGGGTGGCAAGATGGCTACAGTAGCTGTCCTCACATTCTTATGACTCCAACCCCAATACCCAGGAGAAAGCCTGTTTTCCATAGGTCCCGCAAAATTCCTCATATTCAAACCCGAACTGGACTAGCTTAGAGCACATGGATCCTAGCCTTTCTCCCTCAGCCATCAATCAGCCACACAGACACACATATTCACACATGCTCCCACGTCACTTCGGCTGTGGGTCGCAGCACCGACTCTGATCTGGATCATATGCTGTGCTCTTGGGGGCAGCCTTGCCTTTCCATATAAACTGGGTATTGTGGAGGGATCCTCCAGTGAAAATTAGAGGTTGTTTTCAGAAGAAGGGAATGAGGATGCCAAAGATATTCCCTGTCGTGGTGTTATTATCGAGTTGCTCAGTCATTATGAGGTCTTGCTTCCTTTCTCCTGTTTACATCCAACGTATTGCTTTATTATACAGATTATAATTCCTTAAAATACTTTAGATCTACCCATGCCTCCTCCTCAGCATTCCTGCCATGGAGGCCTTGGTGTTTTGCTTTGTGCCTGGGTTAGTATGAAAACCCTCAAAATGGTGCCTCTCCTTAGAGTCATTCCAATGTGTTCCCTTGCTATTCAGAAGAAACTTTTCCAAAATGCGTGCATGATCACCCTGCTCCCTGATGTCCTTTGCTAGTCTCTCATCTTCCTTGTCATGGTGTAGGAGACACTTTTGAATCTGACTCTCACTGGCCTCTGCAGTCTCTGCGTTGAGTTCAAAGCCCTTGCAATTGTGCTGGACCAAACCATCTGCTAGTCCCCACACGAGCTATGGGCTTTCTCACGTCCATGTCTTTGCTCTCACTAACTGCTTAACCTGCACATTTCTTCCCTTGGCTCTCTACCAAGTACCTTTACCAGGGTAGATCCATCTGTCCTTAAATATTAAAGAAATATTTGAGAGCACCTACTGCATGCCAACTTTTCCCAAATGCCTCAGAACTAGCCTAGATGTCCTTCCCTGCCTCCCTTGAGTTCAGATTAGTTGTTTATTAGTGTGTCTCCCTGTTTAACTGTGAGCTCTCTGAGGAATCCTATTGCATCTCTAATATATGGCACAATGCTTGGCACATAGTAGGCCTTCAGGAAATGATTACTGAATAAGGAAATGAAATGTAAATAACCAGAAGGTAATATGTGGCATTTAAAAAACATTTTCACTCCTGAGCAAGTACATGATAAAAGGATCCAATGAAAGCTATCTATGGTGCTATAATGATTCATTCTCAAGAGCCAAGTCCTCTTGAAAATATGTTCACTGGGGAATAATGGAGGCAGATAATGAACACATTAAAATAGATTGGGGGGTCATTCATTTGACCTGAGATTTGAGATTTTGCTTATTAGGAAATACGTATGCCTCCTTACCGTTTATATTGCATTTGTTACTTCTTTCAAAAATGTGTGCATGTGTGTTTTGATAATGGGAAACAGGATACTAAATGTCTGGAAAAAATGGGGCCAAAGAGAATTGACCTTTACCTTGGATCATTTTAAAAGCCTCAGAAAAAAATAAAAAATAAAAAATAAATAAATACAAGCCTCAGAAAATTCTGAGTCAAAGTTTCAAAATAATGCTTTCCCTAAAAATTGCTAATAAAGATTAAACATTTACAGAGAGAAGTGCCATCAGTATAAATCACTGTTTCTGCGGGTAGCCTGTTTACGACCACTTTGTACACAAACAGCAGTGTTGTTCTGGGACTGGTAGTCAGTTCACTAGCGTTCCAAGAAAAGGTCCAAATTCTTCTATGGTGATGTGGGAAGAGCATCATTTCTTCAGAGGCGCCAACACAGTGCAGAAATCCCTTCTTTAAATGTTTGTATTCATCATGAATGAAAACTCATGCTTACTTTTGCTATTTGAATTATTGCAATTACAAGACAAAGTTCATGAACTTTCTGCCGCATTTTAACCAAATGCTAAAGTATTTCCTCATCTTCTCAAGTACTAAAACAAAACAAAACAAAAAAATAAAACACCACAAAACATGCCATTGATAAAAAAAAACAGGAAAATTAATAGAGGTATACAAGAGACTTCATTAAAAAAAAAACAGTCTATTAACTCATTTTAAGATACTACTTAGCACAAGATTTTTGCTCATAAAGAGCCCCGTGCCTTAAGCTATTAAGAAGCCAGAGAAACAAATTTGCCAGGAATATATGTATTTCTAGTTTATAATATATGTTCTTTGGAATTTTTCCAGCGAGGAAAGATGAGTAGGATACCATAAATACCAAGACCTGGCATCCACCATGGGATGGCCTGGAAAACAGCAACCAAGAAGCATAGCTACAGGAAGTAACATAGATGACTACAGCTGAAACCCAAATGACAGTTATTCAGACGGATGCAAAGGGGGTGACTCCATTATTCATCTTTTTCATAATCCTTGTCTTCCCAGATAATGACCACATTCATTAGTGTCATTTTGAATACAAAAGTATGCTGTGGGGTTTTCCTTGATGATAAAAAGGCTCCTTCATCTTTCACTTTCCTCCATGGTGGGTATTCCGATCTTTCTGGGAATCTGACTCTGTAAATTGCTCCTTATCCTATGCTGGAACATGTAGAACAATGATGTCCTTTCTGGGCTGTTGATCTTCTTGGTTAACCCAATTGTCTTGGGTTGCCCTTTTTCAATTACAGATGGTGTCTCTCCTTAATTCATTCTAGTATAGAAAATACTAGAATTTGATTCAGCACAAAGAACAACTTCATATGGAATTTAAGCAAAATGCAAATAATGATAGTTAAAATATTATTCGATTCATCATAAAAATAATTGTATGTATTCCTCTTAAAGAACATATTTATTGTATATATTGAAGTATAATACTGTCATTGGTAGAGGGCTTACTGTGCATTGAGCACCCTACTAAGCGATTTACTTCCACAAATCATGGACTCTTCTTAAATACCCTTTAAAAGGAGCCGGTTAAACTATTTAATTGAAATGAAAATATTTTAGAACTACTTTATTAAAAATACAAAGAAAGAAAAAACATAGTGTGCCTAGCTTTATAAAATGTTAAGAATAATTTTATAAATCTGTATTGCTTTGTTCCTTGAAAGTTTGACTTTTGTTTCCAGGCCTGGATTGCTTTAACAAAATTTAATAGAAATCTAATCAATTTCTAACAGAATCCCATAAGACAGAAAAATAGAAAAAGCATTAATGAGGGACAAATAATATGTACCTTAAGGTGATATTTTCTGCTTAAGGGCTATATGTGCAAATGCTATAAATGAAAGAACTGGATCTTCTTCTTTTAATTTGTGATTTATAATATTTAAAATTTTGCCTCTTTAAATAGTTCTCAATGGAATAGAAATGCCATGTCAATGACGGTGTAGTTTGTTACGGACTGAGATCTTCCGCAGTGAACATTCTGAATCCAAGTTTCCACTTAACCTCTGAACCAGGAGGACGAAGGGCAGCCTGACACAACCTCAAATTCTTTAAATCTATTATCTTAACTGAAAATTTTAATAACTATTTTTTTGCTATATGATGAGAATTTAAAAAATTATGTATATACTTCACAGCTTGGTTGCCATTCTAATTCAAAGAAGGGCATAAAGTACATGTAATTGTGGTATAATGTATTAAACTTGGATTTGAAAACACAGGAATATATATACTACATAAAAAATATGTCAGCTCCAAAATAGCAGGAGATATTGATATCTAGGATAATTATAAGAGTGACTTGTAGATTTCCTAATTTTTATCAGCGTGAAGCCTGAAAGAGTTTAAATTGTACTCTAACAACTGCTCTAAGAAAAAGCATCCAGAAGAAGGGTCATTCCTCTGCAGTCTTAGTTGGGTCTTGTAGGTGAAGAGAATGGTTTGACTGAGGAACTGATCACATGAATTCTTAAGAATATGTTCTGTGCAGTGGCTCATATTTTCTCTTACCGAGAATACGGAGAGCATTTTCATATAATCCCTTGCACACTGCTCAGCAATGCATGTGATCTTTTACCTGTTTCCTTTTGATAATGGGGAAAATAGTAGAGTGCCATGAGTGAAATAAGGCAAAGCTGGGGAGAGTTGCTAACGGCATGCTTTCCTCCTCCTCTAAGCTCTAAGGTGGCTCTTCATTGAGCATCCTTCGTGCCACTCAGCACTGTCTGCTCTGGATCATGCCCTGCTCTGGAGCACAACACCCCTTCCCTCCTCCCTGTCCAAAACCAAACTCTTTAATCAGGCAATTTTTGAACATAGCTAGGGCAGTATATCTAGAATACTGTTGAGTAAGTCAAATCAGTGGGTCTCACTGTGTCAAGATTCTTCACCTATTAAATATTGATTACTGTGCTGATTTCATGGCTATTGGGTGTGGATTTTATGTGTCAGCAAATTGTAAATATGATGAGGGGGAAAATAAAAAATTTGGCAGAAAGCAGCAGTGACAAAAAAAAAATAGCTCATGAGTCTTTTAGACGCTTCATACTCTCGCACTGTGATTTACTAGTTTTTGGTTTTGGTAGATTAAAATGTTTTTGATGGATTAGTAAAGACTGTGTGGTCCAGTGAGGATTTCTAGGACTTGGCTAAAGGAACCCACTAAATTGCATGCTTTTAAATCTAAGGATGGCATCTTCTGTTTGAATTTTCAGTGCCTACTACAGAGATTGGCACATGGTAAGAGCTTCAGTTTTTTCAATGACTCAATAGAAAGGAATAAAAACTAGAGTGTGTGAGTAGGAGTATACATACAGGGAGTTACATATACTTGTGTATATCAAATCTAGCTCTTTAAATTACATATCCTTTAATAAATAATTTTAGAAGAAGTACAAATATAAGCAACTCTACAACAAAAAGGTGTCACCACAAGAATCCACTTTGTTGAAAGGGGGACATTTACTATGGGTTTTTATAAAATATTATAGAAATATTCTTTTAAGATGAGTTACTTAGAAAATTAAAAGTTTTAGAAATGAATGTAGCAAATATATGTCAAAATTGCTTAATTATTCTTAGCCATAGATTTTTTTAAAGATTTTATTTATTTATTTGACAGAGATAGAAAGAGCCAAAGAGCACAGTGTGGGGAATGACAGAGGAAGAGGAGAAGCGGGCTCCCCACTGAGCAGGGAGCCCAATGCAGGGCTCTGTCCCAGGACCCCATCCCAGGATCCTGGGATCATGACCTGAGCTGAAGGCAGAAGCTTAATCAACTGAGCCACCCAGACGCCCCTAGCCATAGAGTCTTATAGAGGTAGAACAAAGTCATATATTCCCTACAGATACTTTGCCTTATCTGTATTTCCCTATGCATTTACTGTGCAATGTTTATTTTGATAGCATTACCAGTCCTGAAACAACTTCTGCGAATTTAACTTTCTAAAGTTCCTGAAAATTATTTAAAGCTCTTTAGTTTGGGGACATTAGAGGCACAGGTCTTAAATAGGTGAACTCTAATGATAAAAGATGAATTTATATAGACCTAAATTGCCTCATATTGTGGATCTTTTATTTTGTGTGTTTATATTACTTCATAGTAATATACAATTTGACCAGAAGATGGCAGCATTCTGAAAGAAAAAAAGAAACAAAAGAAACCAAACATCAAAACAAAAAACAAAATACTGCAACTATCTTGCTTTTTATTCTTCAAAGTTTTAATGATGACACTATTTTAACCAGTGTTAATCTTTTATTTGGTATATTATCCTTTTCGAGGTGTAAAATTTCCTCATTCCAAGAAAAATAACTTAATAGTTTTAAGAGCCTACCTGTACTATTTTGGCGCCAAAGAAGAAAGTCCTTTGAAAGACCTAACAATCATCTGAAGGCTACAGAACTTTAAGTCAGTGGTATATTAATTTTCTGCTGGAGTAAAATATAATATCTGAAAATAATATATTTAATAATCAAACTTATGATCCAAGAGATTAAATGTGTTAGAATTTTTCTCCAAAGTATCTTTTTGGGGTGGAGGAACATTCTTATGCACTGTGAAATACATTATATAGAAACACAATTTAAAAAACATGAAAAGATTCTTCCATGGAGAAAAAATATGTAATATATATAAAATGTTATATGCAATATAATTTTATACATACCATATGACATTTTATATACTATATTAATTTTATTTATTTACAAATCCCTCAAAACAATGTGCTCTTAAGTCTATTTTAAATTTAACATCTGATTATGTATATTTTTGTTTGTTTGTTTATACCAATACTGAAAGTTCTTTTTCAGCCTGAAAGAGTAATATAATTTTTCTTATGTACCAATGGATGCACAGGGGAGCATATAGTCATGCGCTTGTCATGCCCCTTTCAGCTTATACAGCAAATGGAATCATGGATAATCTATGACAATATTCTTTAAACCAATCAATGAGTAATGTTTACTCTGTGTAACTCAGAAATATGCTAGGAATAATTGTGGAAAAAATAATAAATATATGATGCTAACAGTAATAAAAATATTGAAATTATTTTAATTTTGTACCTCCAGCTTTTAAGTGGCATTATATAGTTTTTGCCATATATGCAGTACTTATTTTCTGGTTTGATGACAATATTTTAATGAAAGTTTTCAGAAATTTTGTAAGAAAAAATTATGTTTAGTATTCTATTGTTTTGAAAAATTTAAGAAAAATAGTCCTTTAGCCTAAGGCTAAGTATAAGCAGGTATCCTTGGTACCTATTCCTGCTGTCCATGCAGCAACTAAGTCAGAATATATCATCTTTCCTCTCCTGGAGCCAATCTGACCTGATTCCCTCCTCCCATGCCTATGTGACCATTTGAGATCTAATATGAGTACTTATTGCTGAAATCTATCCTTCTTCATTTCCAGAAGCTGCTGAAGCTTCTGGATCTCAGCCCCAAATTGAACTTCCAGAACCTTTGGCCAGACAGAGCCCATCCTTTGTCATAGGCCTTTTCCTCATTACACTTCCCCAAAAAAGTCTGACTCGTGTGGAAGGATGTTTCTTTAGCACTTGGAGCTGAAGAGGAAACCAGGTCACATAATAGGAAAAAAAAAATTACGTCATGTAGACCATAAATAAGAAAAAAGTCAAAGTCTAGGCAAACTGATATTTTTTTCTCCCTGCAAAATTACTATGGTTTATTATCTCTGCCATTATCAATTTAAAATTGTGTTCAAATTTGTTAATCTATGGTTCCACTGTAAGTCAACATACAAATTATTTTGGGTTGTTTTAACATATTACCTTTTAGCATGTATTTTGACAGTATATTTAAGGAAAACCAATTTTTAAGTATTTTCCCCTGCTTTGGGGTATATAAATTCTACCTTTAGCAGGCCAATTAAGGAACTGAAGAGTGGTGGTCAACCGACTTTGAGTTGTGTGTACCTTATCTTTAGTCCTATCTGAATAAAGTTTTAGTGAGTGACAAAAAATACCACCATAACTTCAAATCTGTGATTTTATCTTAATCAGAGTGTTCTCATCTCTCAGATACCAGCAGAGAGCAAATGTGTTCCTGGCACTCATAGCCCCAGTTCAGGACACAGATCCCTGTGATAGGATGTTAAAACTCAGGTTTGGACCTAAGCGCTAAGGTGACAGGTTTCATATGAAAATGAGTAGTGATAAAGACAACAATGTAGAGGCTGCAAAAAGTATTTTGAGGACAATGTGTCAAGTGTTCCCCCCCCCACCACCCCAAAGGATATAATAGGATCAGGAACCAGAAGATTTTGGAAGAAGTGATTTTGGGGAGAGATTTTGGTGTGCTATGAATCCTCCCCTACATCTTGCCCTACAAGGAAGTGTTAGTAAGTAGGGTGTCTGCTGTCATTTCAAGGTTGGTTAAAGGGCTTCAAACCTACCTGCCCTTCAGACATGGAGAGTCTGGTATGTGTCCCTGCAGCATGGGGGACACAGGAACCTGATCTGGCCTGATTGGGCTGCCTAGCTGGTGATGAGTCACAGGAGAAGTGGCTGTATTAGTATCAGCTGGATTCCTAGATCTTTCAGGAAAAACAGTGTGAGTGTTTCTTATGGATCAGAGATGTATGTGTGGCATAATTTGAGGACCTGTTCAGAGGACTGACTAGAGGTGTCAACAGGCCTCAGCCAGGAGAAGCTAAAAGTGTCTGCCTTCCTAGGGGCTGTAGAAAAACTAAGTGACCTGCAAAACTAGAAACATAAAGGCCATATTAAGGGAATTAGAGATGTGGTAGCTAATCTCCAAGATGTCACCCAGTGAGCTCCGCTTCCTGGGACACATGCCCTGGAAAATCTCCTCCCACACAGATCAGTATTGTATGACCAAAAAGAATACAACAGACATTATGGTGTGTGACTTTCAAAACTAGTTCATAAAAAGCATTGCAACTTCTGCCTTGGTCTCTTAAATTTCTCACCCTGGGGAAGCCAGCGCTATGATGTAAGGAGACTAAGGCTGTCTCATGAAGGGACTCACCTGGGGAAAAAGCAATTTGCCAACCATGTGAGTAATTATCATTTTGGAGGTGGATCTTGCACCCCTAGCCAACACGTAACTGCAACTTCACTAGAGACCCTGTACTAGAAGTGCATGAATAGGCTAGTCTGGAATTTCTAGTATATGGAAGCCATGATACATTGACTACTGTTGTTCTATGCTACTAAATTAGACTTGATCTATTATGCAACAACAGACAACTAATACAGATTTTGGTACTAGGGATAGGATGCTACTATAACAAAAAAGGTAAAAACTGACAAAGTGCGGGAGTGGCTTTGGGATCAGGTGGCAGGTGAATGTTAGCTGGGCCTTGAGGGGAGTGCTTTTGAAAGGCTAAAGGACCCCAAAGATACTGTGAGCACTAGCTGTACAGCCTTTGAGGAAACTTTCAGTGAGAGCTTAAAGAAAAGTGAGGGAAATATTATTAGAGGAAAAGGATCCTTTTTATTCAGTGACAGGAAGTTTAGAAGGACAGTTGTGTGTGGTCCTGTGGAAAGCAGAAAATGTGGAAGGTATTTAGTGATCTAGCAAAGGAGATCTCCAGGCTGGGTTAAAGGTATTGCCTGGCTTCTTGTTCCTTATACTAAAATGCAAAAGGAGGGAGATAGGCTTCTTCACAACCTCTCCAGACGATAAATGATAGTAAAATTAAGAAATCATTTCTGGGTAAGATCAAATCTAGGTTGCAGCCAAGAAAACATATCTATAGATAAAATTCTTTGCCAAGGCCTCAGAGCTATTTAAGATAATGCCTCAGAAAACTGTCCACACAAAAAGTTCACCAGGGATGTTTAGGATGTATCACAGATCCTTTATATTAAACAACAGGATTTCTAAGAATCATCAGGGCACTGCCTCTCAGAAGCCCTAGTGGGGGTCTGAGGTAGGGAAAGACTTATCGTGAAGAGATTTGTAAGTTGGTTCTGTCTAATGGAGTAAGCTCTTATAAGACACACAGGAGATGCACAGAGTTTCAAAGAGATTGTACTAGCAGAAACACCTTTGTCTTAGATCGAAAGATTCAGACACAGTGCAGAACCAATGGAAGGCTTTGGAACCCCCAAGCCCTATAGGCAGAATCCAAGATGAGGAAACTACTTAGCTGCAAACAGCTGTCAATTTCATAAGAAAAAGGAAGGATGACTCAAAGGGCGGAACCAAGATCTCAAAGGGGGTGAACCAGGAACCATGGAGAATAATTCCCAGGAAGTAGTAGGAAAGATTCTTAGCCAAAACATTGAAGTATCTGCCATTCTGTTTTTCAGAATTTCTATAGGCCACTGACTCCTATGTGCTTCTTTTACCCTCTTTGTGTATGGGAGAATTTATAGTGGTGATGTGGTATCTATCATACCACTGATTGTTGGGCATGTTCACAGGCCTTCAGGTCAAGAGGGCTGTACTTGAGGAACTGTGAAGTCTCACTGAACTTGGATTTGATTTATATGACAAGATCTTGAACTTTGATTTATATGACAAGATGCTGCCATGAGATGAGTCTTCTGAGGGCCTTTGGAGGTGGTGAATGTCTTTGCATGTTTGAGAAACATGGCTCATTTTGCTGGTTAGCCTTCAAGATGGCCCCCAATATTTCTCACCTTTATAAACATGTCCTTGTTTGATCTCTTCCCGTATTCAACCAGGGCTGGTCTGCATGACTAACAAAATATGGCAGGCATGCTAGTCTGACTTCTTGATTTCTTTGACTCCCTCTGGGGGAAGCCAGGTGCTAGGTACAAGGACACCCAAACAGCCCCACTGAGTGATCCACACAGAAAAGAACAAATTTTCCAGCACTAATCTCCCATCACACGAGTAAGCCAATTTACAAATGAATCTTGCAGCCTCCATAAAACTTATAAATGACTGCATCCCAACAGATACTTGACTGCAACCTCATGAGATACCTTAAACTAGAACCACCTACTGGAGTTTCTTTCAGATTCTGAACTTATTAGAAACCATGAGAAATAATAATAATATCTTAGATCTTAAAGTTTCAATATGCTTTGTTACATAGCAACAGACAACTGATAATAGCAGATAACAGTTTAAGTATCTTCCAGACCCATAGAGCATTCATGTGCATCCAGTGAGAACTTTCCTATTCTCTGTGTTATCCCACCTCTCATGACACAGCTGCTAGCCAGTGATGCATGGAGTGAGCTAGGCAGGAAAAGGAAGCTGAACCTCCACTCCCAACCTTCTCTAGCTGTAGACAGGCACCTGCCTTCAACAGGACCAAACTAGGAGACAGGGAGAAACCTTATAGGTAAAGGAAGACTGAAATATTGATTATTATAGTAATTAAACCTTCTCATTTCTGATTCATGACTGCTACATTTTGGAATTTAAAATAATTGTATTACTTAAGACTGTCTAGTAAGACTCATGGGAGTCTCTGAGTTTTTGTCTAATCAAGGAGGGAGAAAAGTAGCTGACATGGGTGTTTGTTGTAGAAGGTGTAATAAAAAATTAATGTGTTTTGTGATTTCATTCTATTGGGTAGTGCATGTTTGGCTAAGATCACATTCCTGGAAAACAATAAAACAATGCAAAAAAAAAAAGGATAATAAAAATCCCCTCAATAAAACTTCCTCTGCTAGCCTTTGTTTTTCTTTCTTTTCATTATTACCAAAAACATTCTGGAGGTACACACACTTAAAATGGGTATATTTTATTGTATGTAAATTATACCTTAAAATAAGGTTGATTTAAAAACCTTGCTTTTTCTCCTTCTCATTCTTACTTTTGCTTCTTTATTCCTTTAGTCAATGGTCCTATCATTGTCTTACTTCTTCAAGATGTAAATCTTGAATCCACTTTAAATTTTTTCCTTTTGCTAATCCTTCGCAAAAGGTCAGTTTTCAAACTCTATGCGTTCTACCTTCAACAGTATACATGAGCCTGCATCTTTCCTGTTCTTTAGGGTTGTTCCCTCCAGGTCTTAGTAACGATAATTTGGTTCTTGTTAACATCTTTTCATACCCACATGTTTGGGTATCTGCTGCTCGCACCAGAGAATGCACCCTATGAAGGTGAAGGTCATGGCATGTGTGGTGGAGACTGCAGAGCTACTCCCTCTTCAGGGACAGTCCGTCAGTTCCCTTCCTGCTGCCAATGTGGGAAATGCCCTGTCAGCAAGGAAGTGGCTCAAAGTTACATCACTTTCTAGGCGCAGCCTAAGACCGACTGATTGGCTGGTACCAGGACCTAACCCTCTTCCTCAATTTGCGACAATGCTGAAGGGTCACCCAGCTCCAGAGATCCCCATACAATCGGCTGAGGTCACAGCTCTTACTGTACTGCAGCTGAACCAACTCTGCTTTCTGACCAGTTTGGCCTTTCTCACTTCCAAACATGTCTATATCTCAGAAACCCTTACCAATACAACTTCTCCAGGCAATTCTTGGTCCCAGAGCCTGATTCCAGAGATTCCAATCACGTCCTCTCCCTCCAAACATTTTTTTTTTTTTAATTCTATCCCAGTGCCTAGCACAGTGGCTTACACATAGCTATAGCAAGTTCTTACAGCTTCTTGAAAAAAAAAAAGAATTGGAGTTCATAAAATTAATGTTCATAGCATTAATAGTATTATAGTTCACCTACTAGAAATGCTTTTTAAGTAAAATGTAGAATAATTTTTTTTTAAAGATTTTATTTATTAGAGAGAGAGAATGAGAGATAGCAAGCACGAGAGGGAAGAGGGTCAGAGGGAGAAGCAGACTCCCTGCTGAGCAGGGAGCCTGATGCGGGACTCGATCCCGGGACTCCAGGATCATGACCTGAGCCGAAGGCAGTCGCTTAACCAACTGAGCCACCCAGGCACCCAAAATGTAGAATAATTTTATGAAGCCATGAATATACCAGTTATTACACATGGCTGCTAATATTGTTCTTTACCTTTTTATTAAAGTAAGGTGTACAAATGTCTGATAAATATAAGAAAAGTTCTCTATTACTAGTAATAAAAAAATTTCTCCTTAACAAATACGCAATTCCTTTTTGGTCTATGAAACCACATAAGAGAATTTTGGAAATGCAGACAAAAATGTATACAGAACTGTCCATTGTAGTGTTATATATAATAAACACACACACATATATATAAATGATAAATGTTTTACAAGTAGGGAAATGATTGTACAATTTTGATATCAGAAAATTCCAAACGTAAAATTAAATACTTAGTTAATATTTGCTTAGGAAATATATCTAAATGGAAATTCTAAATGTTCTGAGTTCTAAATGTTTTTTTTAAATTTTTTATTGTTATGTTAATCACCATACATTACATCATTAATTTTTGATGTAGTGTTCCATGATTCATTGTTTGTGTATAACACCCAATTCTCCATGCAGAACGTACCCTCTTTAATACCCATCACCAGGCTAACCCATCCCCCACACCCCTCCCCTCTAGAACCCTCAGTTTGTTTTTCAGAGTCTATAGTCTCTCATGGTTCGTCTCCCCCTCTGATTTCCCCCCTTCACTAAAGTTATTTAAAATTCTGACCTTATTCCCCAATAGAAACAAAGTAAACAAACAAAAAGGCAAACAAACCTATCTACAACTCAATGTTCTGAAGTATAGAATTTGTTTCACATTTAAACCCTTAATGATTTGGGCCAGCAGAAGCCCAGACCCAGGAGAAGTCAGGTTGTTCTGATACAGACAGTCTTCTCTCTCTCGCACTTAATCTTATCTTCCAGAGTTCGGGACTCAGTGACGATGAAGCTTTAAGAATGAATACCTTGCCCTAGCAGCATGGGAGTTCTTGGGGCTGCTTCACCACAATGATCTTGGAAATGGAGGAGATATATATCAGAGGCTCTCTGGACACACACAAAAAATTCTTCAACATTTTCTCACTCTTATTGTTTAGTCTAGGATTTGGACAAAATTTATGCTATGGATTGACCAAAGAAGATCTCATTCATAAGGCCAATATGTAAAAGAGATAAAAGTAAGTAAGTCTAGTTGGGACAGGTGGAGGAAGGCAGTTCTGGGGGTGTCCCAGAGCACGGTCTGAACAGCACTGATTTATTCAGGTAGTTTTGCCTGTCTGTATGATTCTCCGCATTTTGCATTATGGATAATTTGATAAGTGCCCATTTGGTGAATTACTATAGTATTTACATACAAAGATGGGGTCTTCAAAATGAATCACCAGAACAACAACAAAATAAAATGGATAAAGCAATTTACAGTGAACAGGAAACAATGACAGTCATTTTCATGAACATCAACTGATTTTACTTTGAAGGAGTTTACAAATCCAGAACTCATCTGGATTACACTAAGCCGTTACAGTGGAAAGAAAAGAGAATCACTAAAAATGGCAGTGGCGACAATAATGTGAAGAATATGAACTACTGACTTTAAAAAAAAGGAAATTAGCACACAAGATGTTCATTAAATACCTAGAAGAGTCAGGAATATTGATATTTTTCAAGCGATGGTGTTTTAGGACATCGTGAATCGAAAGTAAATAATTCCTTTACTTTCCTACTTTCGTTATATGACTCCAAATGTTTAGATGTGTGATGTTCAGAATACTCAAATGCATGGTGGATGTTTTTATTTTTTCATTTAGAAACTTGTTATGTGGTAGACAGCTCACAACTAGAGCTGAGGAAGCCCCGACTGTAAACTTTGTATAACTGCTACTGAATGATCCCATGGAGTCCTTGGTTCAACATTTCAACTGACTTCAACTGTCTTTAAGAAGTGAGTGTTGAGGCCAACAAACGCCAGGGCTGAAATTAATTATCAATCAAAGAATCAAAGTGGAAAAGTTAAAAAAAAAAGGGGGGGAACATATTAAATATGTAATTAGAGCTTTGGGACAACGAGGTCTGAAATGAAGAGAGAGAGAGGACTGTGAAAATGACTTAGTGGTTATTATTACTGCTCAATGCTATGAATTATATTCTTGGTTGCTGTGATGTGGCATGCTGCTGGCTTGCCATTTTACATTGCCCAGAAATAACTGGAGGTTGTTATTGCTCTTGGATGAAAATGTGAGCTGGATTCAAGAAGTAACATCAGCACATGGAAAAACTAAATTTTTCTCATTGTAATGATGATAACACACAAGAGTACTATTCATATGACTAAACCTTAGATTGTAGAGATGATTTTTCATTTTGCCCTAATGGAATCTATTCAATTCTAACTGTCCCATGATCCATATGGGTTCCATTCCCTCCCCCCGCCTTTTTGGGGGGTTTTAGGAATTCTCCTCTGGACAACTAATTAACTAGATTATTATAAAATAAACACAAACAAGATAGAAAAACACTTTTGCAAAATTGAAAAATTCTTTCAGTAGCATGCACTCATTAGTTTTAAGTATTAAGGATCAGTGTATTAAGTATTTAGTATTAAGGATCAGTGTATCTGGGTACAAGTTCTGCTTATTTTTGACAAAATGAAACTTCTGGGCTCAAAGTGAAAAGGCTGACGTGAGGAGGTCATTGTGGAGATCAAATAACCCATCCCAAATGAGACTGTCATGAATTAATGTGTAAATGCATTGGAAACAGATGTCAATATCTTCAAACACAAGAAATGAGAGAATTTTGAATTTATTTTAAATATAAAAGAAAATGACTATAAAAATGTTTCTATTTTTCAAACCCCAAGGTTAATGAATTACATATTTATTATTTCAAAATCCAGAATATGTGAATGGATTCCTCTATGCTTTACAATCATAGAATTCTAAGAAACATCTCATTATAATCACAGAATGATGTCCTTTTTAAAAACATTTTTTTTCCAGTTCTTTAAGTGGCTCAGTTTTTCTTAAAAAAGCTATAAATTTTGCTTTATTTTTCTTTCTCATAAACAATGAGGATCTTAGTGAACAAAGACAAATATTTCTTTAAAAATCCACATACTTTAATGTTATTGCTTTTCTATGTCAGAGTAAAATTGCCACATTCAAAAGCATTACAATCAAAGACATTTTTCTAAGACCATTACATTTTTGCACTTATTAATGGTAAACTGTACTAATTCAATTTTTTTTGATGTTTCAGAAGAGGCTGACTTAAACTTTCTTCAAAAATTCTGTGTGTCATTTTTTCCTTAACTATGCTATTTTCTTTACTTATCATGTGACATTACGAAATACTATTAAATTCTAATTAATTTTATATATTATCTTGAATTTTTTTCCCTAGACTTCAGTAAAAAGGAGTATTTGCAGTTCCTCTTTGTAAAAAAGACAATACGTTTTATCCCTCTATTTTGTTTTAAATAGTGGACAGCATTAGAAAAAATTACCAGTTGTGCTAAAAATAACCATCTGATAATGATTTAAACAAAAATATAGTATATAATATAGTATGTAATTTAAAAATATAGTATGTAATACACTGGTAAAACAAAATACAAATAGTACTAAAATTCTATGTATGAATTGGGTTTTAAAAGATACTTTAAAATGATGTGATTTGGACTCCAGAATTTATATTCTTGTTTTCAGTTTTAATGCCTGCCATTTAATACATCACAAGCATAATGAGGTTAGCTTAATGATCATATGTATAAGATATGTGATTTCATTTAGATATAAAATTTGATTTACAAAAAAAATTGATTTACACTGGAACTATTATGGGAAAACCCTGATGATTTTTCTTTTCTTTCTTGGATCATTTTAAATTTTATTGAAATTCTGTATAATTGAGACAAATGGTAATGTTACTTTATTCCATAGCAGAATTAGTTTTCACATATCCATGAAGCATAGCCTAATTTATTGCAAAAAGGCTACTGTGGAATTCTCCACCAGGAAATAAACCTGAATGAAATAATTCCTGTCAGTGTGCCTGAAGTATATTGTTTATAACAAAGGTGTTCTTATGCTCATCAGATCTCTTCGCTGGATAACGGACTGAATCATCAAAACTCAAATGAAGCATTTCTTTATGGTAGGCTTGGAGAGTCTTTTGAGAATCTGATGCAGATATTGACAGTCTTCCCACGTGTAAATGCTGGTGTGCATATACAATTTAAAATACAACTTCAAGGGGTTCAGGCACCCTTTTAAATAAATCCATAAATTCCAGGTTAAGAATACTTTTTTAAATCTTGTGTGGCTAATTCATCATAAATTCATATCCTACTCCCAATCAGACTGTCTGTGACATCTTTAATAAATTACTCTCTATCAAAACAGTATTTCATGAGTTTTACATTTTTTTATTTTTAAGTAGCCTACGTGGAAGTCCTCCTTTTACAGAAGCAACAATTAAATTAATTATTTTTTGTCAAAGGTGTCCATTAACCTCTGTCTTCTACCTTATGAGCTTCCCTTTAGAAACCCTTTCTCAAACCTTTTCAAACCTTAAAACTCCTAACCCAGATACAGACATCACCACACCCCACACCTGCTAACAATGAATAAATCTGCCTTTGTAGTTTCTGTGTTTTTCCTGAGAAATAGTCTTAAACAAAATCAATATAAAATTTATACTGAATAATAATTTTATGATTATATAAAAACTTAATGATTACTAGTTTGGTTTCATTAAAAATTGAACCATTTGGTTAAGAATTACTCAATACGGGTTTCTGGAAAATAACACCAGAGAATGTATGTCTGTATATACACATATATACATACACACAAATATATGTATATATTTTCTGATATATAGATACACACATATATATGTATAATTTAATACACATGTATATATATACGTACAAACACATGTAAAAAATCTATGGTAGACAGATGATTTAGGAAATGATGTTAGAACAATATGACCTATGCCATGCTCTGATGAATCAGTTCTTTACTGTGCAATGAAACTGTGCTTGGGCACTCTGGTAACTCAAACATCAGTGGCAATTTGTTTCCGACATAAAACCTCTCAGACCAATTTATGTTGATTCTGAAGCCAGGTGGTTGGCAGGTGAATCTCTGCATAAAGCAGTGTTAAATAGGAGCATGGAAGATCAGGGTGCCGTCCTGGCCCCATCCCTTCCCAGCAATGAGGCCACAGGCAACTCAGATTAGCCATTATAAATATTAGTTTCCTCATCGATGAACTCTAGGAAATCATGGCATCCACCTAAAAGGCTGTTGTGAGGAATCAATGAACTATGCCCTACTAGTCCATAATATAATATCTGCCACATAGCGTGCGCTCCATAAATGTTTGTCCTTTTTCTATTTGATACTATTATTACAGAGGGAAAATGCTTTTCTCCATAAATATTACCTGGATAAAACTTGCGGGTCTTTCTTAAAGTTCATATTTTTGTTGTCTCTGCTTTTAGCATGGAGAGATATAGATTCATAGAAATACTATGAGTGACAATTTATGGTTCTCATTTGCACAGTGCCCAAAATAGAAATTGATACTTTCAAAAACAGTGTAGATTAGACCATATCTCACTGGCTGAAAAAAGGGAAAATAAGATCCTGTTTTTTAAAGACTTGAACTTAAATAACATTTATTAAAAATGACATGTCAAAATTCTTACCTAGTGCCATCATCACCCTCCTTTTCTCTGCACCTCAAAACATTTATACCTTTTAGGGAGGACAGTGCTATTGACAAGTAAATGTCACACTAGAAAATTATTATTTTGGGGGGAGAAAAATAATAGGTTGTATGTAAACGCCTCACTAAACTGACTATAGCATAATCAGTTGTGTTGGGGGTCATATTGAGAGACTGTTCTCTTCAACAATAGAATAGACCATGCAAGTTTTGGAACTGTCAGTAAAAGCAGTTGGGCTATTATGTTGATTATAGTACTGGGAGTCTTTTTAAAAGTCATCTAGAAATGATCATGATCTGTAAGGAGGGCATACTCCTGAGCTCTATTTTTGTCACACCATGGCAGCCTTTAGGCAAGATTTATTCTCAGCTGCTCTCTAAAGGAGTTGGCAGTGTCTGGCTGGGCATCATTCTGCCTGCCCTAAGCTCCCATCCTTCCACCAGCTGATGTTTTCCCTCATCTATCCCCTTGCTATTTTGGTAGTAATGATGAAAAGATAAGGGGTGTATTCAATCTGTGGAATTAGACCTACTGTTGCCACCTTCAACTAAAATAAGATGTATCTGTCTTTTTTACTCTGTAGCAATTACAATAACGAAGGTTAATAATTTCTGCTGTTTTTGATGTCTTCAATAAAAGGGTTATTTTCCAGTACATAATACATTCTGATGTGAATGCCAATATGTTTCAAAATTCCTTTAGATAGTTTAGGACATACTCAAAGCTGCTCTGTCTAGCTGTGGTTCTAACATGCCCAAATGATTGAGGGTTTCATCACTGTTATTAGAATTCTATCACAAGGCAACTAAGGGAGTTTCTGGGACAAAGAGGGAAGAGGAATTTAGACTAAATTGAAACCATATCTTTGCATTGCTCTTTAATGATGCTCTCGGTTATTCTACAGAATGCTAGACTGTCCCTGTTCCTCCAGTTACTTATTCTACAAGTGAAATATGTTGTTTTCTTTATTTTCTAGAGCTTGGTTTCTCTCTTCATAAATGTATGATGAATAGTAATTTAATGAACACCTACACTTACAAGTATCTCCAGAAAAAACAATAAAACCCCTGAGGTTTTAGTGTCCTGCTTTAAAATCTTTCATGTAACAACCCTATATTAATGAATACAGGAACAACTTAAGCAACTGATACCATGGCCAGAAGGATGTCAGTATATCATTCTAGAATGAGTCATAGCACTTTGTATAAAAGTAATATGACTAATCATGGGTTTTTGTGAAAATGTCTCTCAAGAAAGGCATTATGAGACTGTTTCAAAAGAAAAAAATCACAGATTTTGGGAGAGAAATTGGTGATTTTTTGGACATGAAGCACTAGATCTCTTTTTTCTAATGTGTTTTTTGGTAGGTGCTGGGTATCCTACCTTTCAACTTTTTCATTTTTGTGTGAACTACATCACAGAAATCTACTTTAGTGCTCACTCTTTGGCATGATATATACATAGTCTTCATGAAAAATCTGAAGATTACTCATTGGTCCTGTTGTAATAATACATATAAAAGAAATCTTATAGAAAAAATAGGCACGTAGAAACCCAGAGGTCTTACATACAAAAGGAAAGCCAAATATTTGTGATAGTTAGTCACCATTATAAATAGATTTCACAGCAGCAAATCAAATGTAACATTAAATAATTCTGAGATAAAAGTAAACATTTTGTAAAAATATGACATTATGGAGCAGAAGTTTAGTTCATTATGAGTGGGTGTTAGAAGTAGGTGTTCTTAGAATTTAATGTTTCTACTTAATATTAAATTTGAAATTTTAGTTCCTGATGAAAAGAATGGCTCTGTAGGATACTGGAGCTTTCTCGCTTTTCACAAAGTAGCCAGACTGCCATTACACAAATAGATAATTTCCCAAGCTCCAAATTGACAGGGTAAATATCTGTTTACTCTCTGACAAAATAGGTAAAATTCTTCATTCTAATATTCCTACCCAAAAACAACTGAAAACATAGAACTGACCCATATAGCCAAAGAATTATTTTCAAACTGTAGTAAAAAGGAATTGTACTCAAAAGCATCAACACCAATAATAACACAAAATTAAATACACACACACATTAAAACAACCCTTCTCCCAAAACAAAAACTTGCTTTTCAAGCTATTTTAATTATTGGCCTTTTCTTTTGAGAAATTTCCTAAAAGTCAGTTGTCTTTGACAGTGGAGTGTTTCTTTCTGGGTCCTTCTCATGGCCTGCTGGAGAATTTTACTAAATTATAGTTCAGTAGCTGGACAGAGTTTCATGTACAGTTCTCTAACTGCCTGTGGTATTGGTCAAGATGGGTTAAGCAGTTTTGGTTGTCTTGAAGTGGAATATTGTGTTTGGAGGCGAAGTCTACTGCATAATGATTCTTAGTGCTCACTGACTAATGAGGGGTGGCATCACTATGAAGCTGTGACTGTGCGCCCAGGTAACAAGTCACACCTGAACAGCTTGGTAGAGAGTCACAATTTTATCCAAAGTTGACAACTTTTCAGTAAACATTTGTTTTGGGGGCACGGAAAATTATGTTTCTGTTCAATAATTGACTTTAGTATTTCTTTTTTTTAAGATTTTATTTATTTGAAAGAGAGAGAGAGAGTACCAGCTGGGGGCGGGGGGTGTGTGTGCAGAGGGAGAGGGAGAAGCAGGCTCCCTGCTGAACAAGGAGCCAGATGTGGGGCTAGATCCCGGGACCCTGAGATCATGACCTGAGCTGAAGGCAGACGCTTAACCAACTGAGCCACCCAGGTGCCCCAATTTTAGTATTTCTTAATTTAGCCTGTAGGGTGAATAGTTTGGTCAGTTGATATGGCAAACACGAAAAATTTGAAAACAGACGCATCTTCAAGTATTTTAAAGGATTAAAGTCCCCCCAAAACTGATGGTTTTATGTTTTTCGTTCTAAAACTTTAGTGTAGATGGTTATCACAAAAATATATAGACATATCTTGGTGGAAATGCATTTATAAACATGAGCACATTTATAAACATGGGGGTATTGAAGAAAAAGGACAGAATTGCACAAAGTTGTATAAATTGTTACAAATTATAAGGTGACCACACACTAAAATATGTATCTTTCAAGGGAGAAATAGCAGATACCAATGGTAATTATTCTAAAGTAAAAGATGAGCATGGAATAAATATCAGAGAGAAAAGAACTGC
Source organism: Eumetopias jubatus (assembly GCF_037043125.1). NCBI lineage: Eukaryota > Metazoa > Chordata > Mammalia > Carnivora > Otariidae > Eumetopias > Eumetopias jubatus. The sequence goes on along the minus strand of NW_028274808.1, from coordinate 25,257,018 downwards.
TCTTCAGGATAATAGCAGGTGCTTTAAAAAAGAGAATTTAAGCATAAATACCTTTAAAAAGTGAATTCACCTTCCTTTCTACTTTTTTCTTATATGTCAGCCCCATACCTGTCCCAATGTTCAAAAAGCCAATGCTCCAATGGTTCCCAAACCTTCAGTTTAAAACCATTGAGAGGCTTTGACCCTTTACTTCAATAAGAATGTGGTGAAGTAAGATCATTTTGTTTCATATTTTAATTTTGCATTTTAACCTTCTTTACCCATTATGAAAAAGAAGAGCACCAATTCATTGCAGCCGCCTGTTGACACACATTATTTTTGACCCTGTTTTTCCATTGTACCCAACAATAGCATTATGTAGCAGATCACTGGTTCCTATTTCCAATTTTTCAGCTCTACCATATAGTATGATACTGAATTTCACTGTTTACTTACCTACCCTGCTTTGCTAGATTGTGAGCTGTTTAAAGATGGAAAATATGTTTTACTCCACTCCCACTCTTTCATCTAGCACAGTGCATTCAATAAATATTTATTCTATTAAAAATGCTCTAGATATTCTTGCAATTGAATATATCTACCATGTTAAATTCAGAGTATTCTCTTTTGAGTCCTATTTCAGATTTGCCTTTTATTTTAAAGTCAGGCAAACAAGAATCCAAACTTGTTTCTCTGTGTTAAGCTAACATGGGCATTAAAAAAAACAATATGCCACTGTGATTTTCACTAAACTAGGAAAGGTTATTTTGGAGCTGCTGGGACTTCAGATATTTGAAGTAGTAATTACTTCCTCCATAAATGTTACCTTTTACAGTCAAATACTGCTTTCCTGTAGCCATTCAACTTTTTACTTAAAATGTCTTTTATTTACAATTCACCCTGCTATATTATTACATGTGGTAATTCTCCTTTTATTTGTTTTGGTAGCACTGTAAAGTTGATGAAGCATCATAATAATAATGACGGTAGCTTACATTTACTCAGTATTTATTCTGTGCCAAGCATTTCACTAAGTACTTTACATGAACTATGTCATTTAATACCCACATAAAATTTATGATGTGTGTGATTTTATATATCTCTATCTCTCTATCTAGTCTTAGGTGATTTTCTGACTAGTAAGTGATGTGGTCAGGATAATAATTCAGGGAGAACCATCTCTATATTTTTTGCTCTTGGTTCTTTAAAGATCTGAGCATACAGCAACAAAATTTGATACCATATTTTGCATAATTCTAGAACCATGACCTGTTTTAGTGAAGTACTTGTGTTATCAGTTATAAAGCAAACAAACAACGTATGTTGGATTGTACTTAATTAAATGCTATCAAGTCACTGAAACTAAGACTCAAAGAGTATTTCTTCTATATTGAATGGATGAGATATCAACTCTTACCTTATGATTATCAGCATTTCATGTCAAAACTGACTGTTATCATTTATAACTTACCATAGACTTGGGTTTGGTTCCAGAACTGGCCACTGGGGTGGAAGATGATAGGTCGGTAGATTCGGTGTTAGAAGACAAATTTATTTGTGTCTGATTTACTGAAATGGTATCTGCTCCACTCTCAGATCCTGACTCCAGATCCTATTAAAGAAATGCATTGATATGAAAGGCATGTACATACTCTCTTCAGGCCTTTTTCCACTGCTACCAGCATCTTTCCACCTCTTCCTACTCCCAAAACATAGTGACATGCTAAAGAGTTGCTGACAACTGACACTGACACGTCACCCATAACCATGCATTAGTTTGTAATAAAGAACTATAACTTTTCAGAGGGTCTGATTTTAAACGCCAAATACTAGATAAAGTGATATACTTCTTTAGTAATTAAACAGCTTATTGAAAATTAGAAGGGGCAGTAGTGGGAGCTGGCTGGGCACTGCAGTAAGTTAGGAGGTAGAAGCCCCTAGATACCCCTTACTCACTATATGACCTGAGTAACTCACTTAACACCCCTTATGCAAGAGGGAGATTGTGAGTGTCAAATGAAAAGACAGTTCTCACTTCTCCTCACCTCATTTTCGTCTGTGTTCTCATCAGACCTCCATGGTGACACCTATAATGGCTTGGATTCATTTAGTCTGTCTACCTAATAAATTATGAGCTATTTGAGTGCTAAGAATTATGCTTTGACATGTGTGATTCAATTCCCTCATTTGGAAATGGGTATAATAGAGTTCTGGTTCAAGATGGTGATGTAGGAAGATTCTGAAATCACCTCCTCCACAGATCATACCAAATTACACCTATTAATAGAACAGATCATACCAAATTACACCTATTAATAGAACAAATCCTTGTGAAGAACTGAAAATTGACTGAATAGCTACTGAACAACTAAAGACAGAGAGAATGGCAAGAGAACAGCAATAAAAATGGATGGTAACAAAGGGAACTCCCACTCCTAACAATGCAAATGGCAGTGGGGAGGGAGGGATAGCATTGAGGGACGAGGAACGGGCCCCTCTGTCTTTGGGCACAGAAAAAACAAAAAACACAAAAAACAACACATGGTTTAAAAGAGCAACTAGCACAGAAAACAGACAACAATAGAACTCTGCCAGGCTGCAGAAGAGCTGGAAGAAAGCTTTCCAGGTCAGGGGAACTGGAGAACAAGCTGATTTATATTCCCATCCCACCTTAAAATCCTAGACTGCAGCAGGATCCAGACACCATAATGGAAGTGCCCAGTTATCTCTGTGAGTTTGCAACTCCAGTGAGCACAGGGTCTGCAAGCCCACACCAGCCCTAGTCATGCTGGGGCACAGAAAAGAGAAGCCAGAGTTTAAAAGGGCTGAGGAACTATGGGGATGCTCTCTCCCCCTCAGCCTTAAAAGCCCAGGCTGGAGCAGGATTTGGCTGTCAAGAGAAGTTTCAGACACCACAAATGGAGGGTCCTAATGCCACACCAGGAAGGTCCTGATGGATCTAGTTGTCACAGGGAGTTTGTAGTCTCAGTGAGCCCAGGGTCCACTAGGCTACACCAGTCAACCTGTGACTGGGGCAGAGAAAACAGGCCAGCCATGGTTTTGTGTTTTGTTTTTTTTTAATTTTTAATTATTCTATTTTTTTTTTTACATTTTAAAATTTGTCCTGTCTTGTTTTAATTTTATTCTTTTTGATTTTGTTCTTTCTTCTCTTTTTTCCCTTTCTCCTTTTATTTCATTATTTTCTTTTGTCTTTTATATCATTTTTTTCTTTATTCCTTCTGTAAAAGCCATAGTTTAAAAAATAATTAGCACATACAGCCAGCCAGCAAAAGCACAGCACACAGAGTCTTCACTGGGGACACCATACACAAGACCACTCCTTCAACTTCAGGACAAGTAGCTGTTTCATCTAATCCATAAAAACAAACACAGGAAGTCAAGGAAAATGGGGAAACAGGAATATGCTACAAAAGAAAGAACAAGAAAAAACCTCAGAAAAGAACTAAATGAAACAGATATAAGCAATCTGCCTGATAAAGAATTTAAAGTAATGATCATAATCATGCCCACTGGGCTAGAGAAAAGAATGGAAGAGCTCAGTGAGACCTTCAATAAAGAAATAGAAAATATTAGGAGGCGGAGCAAGATGACGGAGGAGTAGGAGACCTGGGTTTCGTTTGGTCTCAGGAATTCAGCTGAATAGGGATCAAACCATTCTGAACACCTACGAACTCAACAGGAGATCAAAGAGAAGAATAGCAACAACTCTCTGAACAGAAAAACGACCACTTCCTGGAAGTAAATGGCTTTGTTCTAGTCTCCTGCATGATCACATTCTCTCCCTTTTCTTTTTTTCTTCTCTTCTTTGTTTTTAAATCTTCTTTCTTTTTTCAAACAACTTCTTATCTTATCAATTCCTTTTATAAAATCTTTTATAATTTTCATCTTTACAGTCATCTTTCATCCCTTCATTGCATCAACCCTTATTTTGTACATATATAAGTCTTTCTTCCTTTAAAATATTAGGAGGCACTTCCTTCTAACAGACCAAAATACGCCCAAAATCTAGTGTGTGGCACTGATCTATACACTAGTCTGATCATATTTGATCATATTCTGTTTCTTTTTGTTTTGTTCTGTTTTTGTTTGTTTTTATCTTTTTCTTTTTTTTTCTCTTTCTTTTTTCTTTCTTTCCCTTTCTTTTCCCCTGGTTTCAGGTCTTTTCTAATTTGTACAGAGTATATTTGCTGGGGACATTGTTAACCTGTTAGCATTTTGTTCTCTCATTCATCTATTCTCCTCTGGACAAAATGACAAGACGAAAAAAAACACCTCAGCAAAAAAGAACAAGAGGTAGTACCGTCTGCCAGGGACCTACTCAATACGGACATTAGTACAATGTCAGACCTAGAGTTCAGAATCGTTACTTTAAAGATACTAGCTGGGCTTGAAAAAAGCGTGGAAGTTATTAGAGACACCTTTTCTGGAGAAATAAAAGAACTAAAATCTAACCAAGTCAAAATCAAAAAGGCTATTAATGAGGTGCAATCCAAAATGGGGGCACTAACTGCTAGGATAAATGAGGCAGAAGAGAGAATCAGCGATATAGAAGACCACATGATGGAAAATAAAGAGGCTGAGCAAAAGGGAGATAAACAACTACAGGATCACGAGGGCAGAATTTGAGAGATAAGCGATACGATAAGACGAAACAACATTAGAATAATTGGGATCCCAGAAGAAGAAGAAAGAGAGAGAGGGGCAGAAGGTATATTGGAGCAAATTATAGCAGAGAACTTCCCTAATGTGAGGAAGGAAACAGGCATCAAAATCCAGGAGGCACAGAGAACCCCTCCCAAAATCAATAAAAATAGGTCAACACCCCAACATCTAATAGTAAAACTTACGAGTCTCAGAGACAAAGAGAAAATCCTGAAAGCAGCTCAGGAGAAGAGATATGTAACCTACAATGGTAGAAACATTAGATTGGCAACAGACCTATCCACAGAGACCTGGCAGGCCAGAAAGAACTGGCATGATATCTTCAGAGCACTAAAGGAGAAAAACATGCAGCCAAGAATACTATATCCAGCTAGGCTGTCATTGAAAATTGAAGGAGAGATAAAAATCTTCCAGGACAAACAAAAACTAAAGGAATTTGCAAACACGAAACTAGCCCTCCAAGAAATATTGAAAGGGGTCCTCTAAGCAAAGAGCGCCTAAAAGCAATATAGATTAGAAAGGAACACAGACAATATACAGTAACAGTCACCTTACAGACAATACAATGGCACTAAATTCATATCTTTCAATAGTGACCCTGAATGTAAATGGGCTAAATGCCCCAATCAAAAGACAGAGGCTATCAGATTGGATTAAAAACAAGACCCATCGATATGCTGTCTGCAAGAGACTCATTTTAGACCCAAAGACACCCCCACATTGAAAGTGAGGGGGTGGAAAACCATTTACCATGCTAATGGACACCAAAAGAAAGCTGGGGTGGCAATCCTTATATCAGACAAATTAGATTTTAAAACAGACTGTAATAAGAGATGAAGAAGGACACTATATCCTACTTAAAGGGTCTATCCACCAAGAAGATCTAACAATTGTAAATATCTATGCTCCTAACATGGGAGCAGCCAGTTATATAAGGCAATTAATAACAAAAGCAAAGAAACACATTGACAACAATACGATAATAGTGGGAGACTTTAACACCCCCCTGACTGAAATGGACAGATCATCTAAGCAAAAGATCAACAAGGAAATAAAGACTTTAAATGACACACTGGACCAAATGGACTTCACAGACATATTCAGAACATTCCATCCCAAAGCAACGGAATACACATTCTTCTCTAGTGCCCATGGAACATTCTCCAGAATTGATCACATCCTAGGTCACACATCAGGTCTCAACCAGTACCAAAAGATTGGGATTATTCCCTGCATATTTTCAGACCACAATGCTTTGAAACTAGAACTCAATCACAAGAGGAAAGTCGGAAAGAACTGAAATACATGGAGGCTAAAGAGTATCCTACTAAAGAATGAATGGGTCAACCAGGAAATTAAAGAAGAATTAAAAAAATTCATGGAAACCAATGAAAATGAAAACACAACTGTTCAAAATCTTTGGGATACAGCAAAGGCAGTCCTGAGAGGAAAGTATATAGCAATACAAGCCTTTCTCAAGAAACAAGAAAGGTCTCAAATACACAACCTAACCCTACACCTAAAGGAGCTGGAGAAAGAACAGCAAATGAAACCTGAAGCCAGCAGGAGAAGGGAAATAATAAAGATCAGAGCAGAAATCAATGAAATAGAAACCAAAAGAACAGTAGAACAGATCAACGAAACTAGGAGCTGGTTCTTTGAAAGAATTAACAAGATTGATAAACCCCTGGGCAGACTGATCAAAAAGAAAAGAGAAATGACCCAAATCAACAAAATCATGAATGAAAGAGGAGAGATCACAACCAACACCAAAGAAATACAAACAATTATAAGAACATATTATGAGCAACTCTATGCCAGCAAATTAGATAACCTGGAAGAAATGGGTGCATTCCTAGAGATGTATCAACTACCAAAACTGAACCAGGAAGAAATAGAAAACCTGAACAGACCTATAACCACCAAGGAAATTGAAGCAGTCATCAAAAATCTCCCAAGAAACAAAAGCCCAGGGCCAGATGGCTTCCCAGGGGAATTCTATCAGACATTTAAAGAAGAATTAATACCTATTCTCCTGAAACTATTCCAAAAAATAGAAATGAAAGGAAAACTTCCAAACTCATTTTATGAGGCCACCATTACCTTGATCCCAAAACCAGACAAAGACCCCATCAAAAAGGAGAATTACAGACCAATATCCTTGATGAACATGGATGCAAAAATTCTCACCAAAATACTAGCCAATAGGATCCAACAGTACATTAACAGGATTATTCACCACAACCAAGTGGGATTTATCCCTGGGCTGCAAGGCTGGTTCAACATCCGCAAATCAATCAACGTGATACAATACATTAACGAAAGAAAGAACAAGAATCATATGATCCTCTCAATAGATACAGAAAAAGCATTTGACAAAGTACAGCATCCTTTCTTGATCAAAACTCTTCAGAGTATAGGGATAGAGAATACATACCTCAATATCATAAAAGCCAACTATGGAAAACCTACAGCGAATATCATTCTCAATGGGGAAAAACTGAGAGCTTTTCCCCTAAGGTCAGGAACGCGGCAGGGATGTCCACTATCACCACTGCTATTCAACATAGCATTAGAAGTCCTAGCCACAGCAATCAGACAACAAAAAGAAATCAAAGGCATCCAGATCGGCAAAGAGGAAGTCAAACTCTCACTCTTTGCAGATGATATGATACTGTATGTGGAAAACCCAAAAGACTCCACCCCAAAACTGCTAGAACTCATACAGGAATTCAGTAAAGTGGCAGGATATAAAATCAATGCACAGAAATCAGTGGCATTCCTATACACCAACAACAAGACAGAAGAGAGACAAATCAAGGGGTCGATCCCATTCACAATTGCACCCAAAACCATAAGATACCTAGGAATAAATCTAACCAAAGAGGCAAAGGATCTGTACTCAGAAAACTATAAAATACTCAGGAAAGAAATTGAAGAAGACACAAAGAAATGGAAAAACGTTCCATGCTCATGGATTGGAAGAACAAACATTGTGAAGATGTCAATGCTACCTAGAGCAATCTAAACTTTCAATGCAATCCCCATCAAAATACCATCCACTTTTTTCAAAGAAATGGAACAAATAATCCTAACATTTGTATGGAACCAGAAGAGACCCCGAATAGCCAGAGGAATCTTGAAAAAGAAAAGCAAAGCTGGTGGCATCACCATTCCGGACTTCCAGCTCTATTACAAAGCTGTCATCATCAAGACAGTATGGTACTGGCATAAAAACAGACACATAGATCAATGGAACAGAACAGAGAGCCCAGAAATGGACCCTCAACTCTATGGTCAACTAATCTTTGACAAAGCAGGAAAGAATGTCCAATGGAAAAAAGACAGTCTGTTCAACAAATGGTGTTGGGAAAATTGGACAGCCACATGCAGAAGAATGAAACTGGACCATTTCCTTACACCACACACAAAAATAGACTCCAAATGGTTGAAAGACCTAAACGTGAGACAGGAGTCCATCAAAATCCTAAAGGAGAACACAGGCGGCAACCTCTTTGACCTCAGCTGCAGCAACTTCTTCCTAGAAACATCACCAAAGGCAAGGGAAGCAAGGGCAAAAATGAACTATTGGGACTTCATCAAGATAAAAAGCTTTTGCACAGCAAAAGAAACAGTCCACAAAACCAAAAGACAACTGAGAGAATGGGAGAAAATATTTGCAAATAACATATCAGATAAAGGGCTAGTATCCAAAATCTATAAAGAACTTATCAAACTCAACACCCAAAGAACAAATGATCCAATCAAGAAATGGGCAGAAGACATGAACAGACATTTTTCCAAAGAAGACATCCAAATGGCCAACAGACACATGAAAAAGTGCTCAACATTGCTCGGCATCAGGGAAATCCAAATCAAAACCTCAATGAGATACCACCTCACACCAGTCAGAATGGCTAGAATTAACAAGTCAGGAAACGACAGATGTTGGTGGGGATGTGGAGAAAGGGGAACCCTCCTACACTGTTGGTGGGAATGCAAGCTGGTGCAACCACTCTGGAAAACAGTATGGAGGTTCCTCAAACAGTTGAAAAGAGAGCTACCATAGGATCCAGCAATTGCACTACTGGGTATTTACCCCAAAGATACAAATGTAGGGATCCGAAGGGGTACGTGCACCCCAATGTTTATAGCAGCAATGTCCACAATAGCCAAACTGTGGAAAGAGCCAAGATGTCCATCGACAGATGAATGGATAAAGAAGAAGTGGTATATATACACAATGGAATATTATGCAGCCATCAAAAGGAATGAGCTCTTGCCATTTGCAACAACGTGGATGGAACTGGAGGGTGTTATGTTGAGTGAAATAAGTCAATCAGAGAAAGACATGTATCCTATGACCTCACTGATATGAGGAATTCTTAATCTCAGGAAACAAACTGAGGGTTGCTGGAGTGGTGGAGGGTGGGAGGGATGGGGTGACTGGGTGATAGACATTGGGGAGGGTATGTGCTATGGTGAGCGCTGTGAATTGTGCAAGACTGTTGAGTCACAGATCTGTATTTCTGAAACAAATAATGCAATATATGTTAAGGGAAAAAAAGAGAAGAGGAAGATAGCAGGAGGGGAAGAATGAAGGGGAGTAATTCAGAGGGGGAGACGAACCATGAGAGATGATGGACTCTGAAAAACAAACAGAGGGTTCTACAGGGGAGGGGGGTGGGGGGATGGGTTAGCCTGGTGATGGGTATTAAGGAGGGCACATTCTGCGTGGAGCACTGGGTGTTATGCACAAACAATGAATCATGGAACACTACATCAAAAACTAATGATGTAATGTATGGTGATTAACATAACAATAAAAAAATGAAAAAAAAGAAAATATTAAAAAGAACAAAGAAGAGTTGAAGAATACAATAACTGAAATAAAAAACACACTAGTGGGAATCAACAGTAGATGAGAGAATACAGAACAGATGAGTGATCTGAACGAAAGGATAATGGAAGCATAGGAACTTAAGATCAAAAAGAGAAAATAATTTTAAACCATGGGGATAGACTAAGAGATCTCTTGGACAACATCCTATGGACAAATATTCATATTATAGTGATCCTTGAAAAAGAGAGAAATGTGTAGAAAACTTATCTGAAGAAATAATAACTGAATACTTCCCTAACCTAGGACGGAAATAGATATCTAAGTCCAAGAAGAACAGAGAGTTCCAAACAAGATGAATCCAAGGAGGTCCATTCCATGGCACATAATAATTGAAATGTCAAAGGTTAAAGATAAAGAGAGTATCTTAAAAACAAGAGAGAAACAAAAAGTTACCTACAAGGGAAAACCTGTAAGATTATCTGCTAATTTTCCAACAGAAACTTTGCAAGCCAGAAGAGAATGACATATATGATATATTCAAAGTGCTGAAGGGAAAAAAAACAACCTATAAATAAGAATACTCTTTCTGGCAAGGTTATCATTCAGATTTGAAAGAGAGATAAAGAATTTCCCAAACAAAATATAAAGGAATTTATCAACACTTTACTAGCCTTGCAAGAAATGTTAAGGGAACTTCTTTAAGTGGAAGAAGAGTGGCCATAATTAGGCATAAGAAAAATATGTATAAAAAGATATAAAATATAACAACATATAGATTCTTTCTTTCTTTCTTTCTTTCTTTCTTTCTTTCTTTCTTTCTTTCTTTCTTTCTTTCTTTCTTTCTTTCTTTCTTTCTTTCTTTCCTTCCTTCCTTCCTTCCTTGCTTCCTTCCTTCCTTCCTTCTTCCTTCCTTCATTAACTTAGGATGCTATATATGAACCTCATGAAAAATCACAAACCCAAAACCTATGGTAGATACACAAAAAATAAAGAGAAATAAAGCCAAACAAAACATTATAGATATTAATTGATTGCAAAGAAAGACATCAAGAGAAGAAAGGAACAAATAACTACAAAAACAACGAGAAAACAAAATTTAAAAATGGCAATAAGAATATACCTATCAATAATTACTTTAAATTGAGCCCAGATGTCCATTGACAGAGGAATGGATAAAACAGGTGTTGTATATATATATACAACGGAATATTACTCAGCCATCAGAAAAGATGAAATCTTACCATTTACACTGACATGGATAGAACTGGAGGTTATTATGCTGAATGAAATAAGTCAGTTGGAGAAAGACAATTATCATATGGTTTCACTCATATGTAGAATATAAGAAACAGTGCAGTGAATCATAGGGGGAGGGAGGGAAAACTGAATGGGAAGAGATCAGAAAGGGAGACAAACCATGAGAGACTCTTAACTATAGGAAACAAACTGAGGGTTGCTGGAGGGGAGGTGGCTGGGGGGAAGGGGTAACTGGGTGATGGTCATTAAGGAGGGCATGTGATGTGATGAGCACTGGGTGTTACATGCAACTGATAAATTACTGAACTCTACATCTGAAACTCATGATGTACTATATGTTGGATAATTGAATTTAAATAAATAAAAAATAATTACTTTAAATGTAAATGGCCCAAATGCTCTAATCAAAAGACATAGAGTGGCAGAACAGATAAAAAAAACAAGACCCATCTATATGCTGCCTACAAGAAACTCACCTCAGACCTAAAGACACACATAGTCTGAAAGTGAAAGGGATGGGAAAGCATTCACCATGCAAATGGAAGTGAAAAAAAAAAAGGCAGGTTAGCAATACTTACATCAGACAAAAGAGACTTTTAAACAAAGACTAATGAGACAAAGAAGGGCACAATACAATGATAAATGGATCAATTTAACAAGAGGATACAATATTTGTAAATATCTATACACCCAATACTGGAGCACCTAAATACAAAAAACAAATATTGATGGACATATGAGAGAAATTGATGGTAATACAATAATACTGGAGAACTTTAACACTTCACTTACATCAATGGATGGATAGGTCATCCAGATCAAATCAATAAGGAAACAATGTCTTTGAATGACACATTGGACCAGATGGACGTAACAGATATATACAGAATATTCCACCCAGAAACAACAGAATACACATTCTTTTCAAGTGCACATGAAACGTTCTTCAGAAGAGATCCACATACTAGGCCATAAAACAAGCCTCAATAAATTTAAGAAGACTGATATCATACCATGCATCTTTTCTGACCACAGTGGTATGAAACTAGAAATAAATCACAAGGAAAAAAACTGGAAAAAACACAAACATGTGGAGAGTAAACAAGATGATGCTAAACAACCAACATATCAATGAAGCAATCAAAGAATAGAAAATTTAAAAAAATACATGGAGACAAATGAAAATGAAAGTACAATGGTCCCAAATCTCCGTGACAATGTCAAAGCAGTTCCAAGAGGGAAGTATAAAGCAATAAAGCCCTGCTTCAAGAAATAAGAAAACAAACAAACAAACAAACAACCTAACCTTACACCTAAAGGAACTAGAATAAGAACAAAGCCCAAAGTGAATAGAAGAAAGAAAATAATAAAGACCCAGAGCAGAAATAAATGACATAGAGACTCAAAAATAAATACCATGATCAATGAAAACACAAGCTGCTTCTTTGAAAACAAAATTGACAAACCCTTGGCCATATTCATTAAGAAAAAAAGGGAAATGACACAAATAAAATAAAATCAGAGATAAGGAGGAGAAGTAACAACTGACACCACAGAGATACAAAGGAGTACAGGAGAATACTATGAAAAAGTATATGCCAACAAATGAGACAATAGAAGAAATGGATAAATTCCTAGAAACATACAATCTTCCAAAAATGAACCAGGAAGAAATATAAAATCTAACAGACCAATTATAAATAATGAAAATGAATTGGCAATAAAAAAACTACCAAAAAATAAAAGTTCAGGAACAGATAGATTCACAAGTGAATTCTACCAGACATTTAAAGAAGAGTTAATATCTATTCTCTTCAAACTAGTCCAAAAAAAAAAAAAAAAATAGAAGAGGAAGGAAAGCTTCCCAATACATTTTACAAGGTGGGCATTACCCTGATACCAAAACCAAACAAAGACACCACAAAAAAACAAAAACAAAAACAAAAACAAAAAAACAAACCCCCCAAAAAACCAAACAAATAAAAACCAAAAACAAACTACAGGTCAATATTCCTGATGAATATAGATGCAAAAATCCTCAACAAAATATTAGCAAACCACATACAACAATGAATTAAGAAGATCATTCACTATGATCAGGTGGGATTTATTCCTGGAATGCAAAGATGGTTCAATTTTTGCAATCAATCACCATTATACACTACATCAACAAACTGAAGGATAAAAATCCTATGATTGTCTCAATATATGCAGGAAAAGCATTTGACAAGATTCAACACTGATTCATGATAAAAACTCTCAACAAAATGGGATTAGAGGTAATATATCTCAACATAATAAAGGTCACATATGAAAAACCCACAGGTTACATCATCCTCAATGGGGAAAATTGAGTTTTTCCTCTAAGATCAGGAACAAACCAAGGATGTCCTCTCTCAACACTTTTATTCAACATAGTACTAGGAGTCCTAGCCACAGCAATTAGAGAAGAAAAATAAATGAGGCATTTATATTGGTAAAGAAATTAAACTGTCACTATTTACAGATGACATGATAGTATACATAGATAATCCTAAAGACTCCACCAAAAAACTACTAGAAGTATAAATAACTTCAATAAAGTGGCAGGATACAAAATTAATACCCAGGAATTGGTAGCATTTCTATACACTAACAATGAGGTAGCAGAAAGAGAATTAAAAAACAATACCATTTACAATTGCACCAAAAAGAATAAAATTCCTAGGAATAAACCTAACCAAAGAGGAGAAAGATCTGTATTCTGAAAACTATAAAACACTGAGGAAAGAAATCAAATGTGACACAAACAAATGGAAAGATATTCTGTACTTATGGATCGGAAGAATTAATATTGTCAAAATGTCCATATTACCCAAAGCAATCTACACATTCGATGCTATCCCTATCAAAATACCAATAACATTCTTAACAAAACTAGAACAAATAATACTAACATTTCTATGGAACCACAAAAGACTCCAAATAGTCAAAGCAATCCTGAGAAAGAACAAAACTGGAGGTATTACAACCCCAGATTACAAGTTATATTACAAAGCAATAGTAATCAAAACAGTATGACACTGGCACAAAATAGACGCATTGATCAATAGACTGAATAGAGAGCCCAGAAATAAAGCCACATTTAAATGGTCAACTAATTTATGACAAAGGAGGCAATAATACATAATGGAGAAAAGACAGTCTTTTCAATAAATGGTGCTGGGAAAACTGGACAGCTACATGTAAAAGAATGAAACTGGACCACTTTTTAACACCATACACAAAAATAAACTCAAAATGGATTAAATACCTAAATGTGAGACCTGAAACCATAAATATCCTAGAAAAGAACACAGGCAGTAATTTCTCTGACATCAGCCATAGCAACATTTTTCTAGCTATGTCTCCTAAGGCAAGGGAAACAAAAAGCAAAAATAAACTATTGGGACTACATCAAAATAAAAAGCTTTGGCACAGAAAAGGAAACCATCAACAAAAGAAAAAGAGAACTGACTGAATGGGAGAAGATATTTGCAAATGATATATCTAATAATATCCAAAATATATAAAGAACTTATACAATTCAACACCAAAAAACCAAGCAACTTATTAAAAAAATGAGCAGAGGACTTAAACAGATATTATTCCAAAGACACACATATGGCCAATAGACACATGAAAAGATGGTAAACATCACTATTCATCAAGGAAATGTAAATCAAACCCACAGTGAGATATTACCCCATACCTGTTAGAATAACTAAAATCAAGAAGACAAGGAACAAAAGGGTTGGCAAGCAAGTGGCGAAAAAGGAACACTTGTGCACTGTTCATGGGAATGTAAACTGGTGCAACCGCCATGGAAAAGAATATGGAGGCTCCTTAAAAAATTAAAATAGATATATGATATTATCTAGTGACCTAGTAATTCCACTATTGGGTATTTATCCAGGGAACTCTAAAAGATGTATGCATCCCTATGTTTATTACAGCATTATTTAAATAGCCAAGACATGGAAGCAATCTAGGTGTCCATCAATAGATGAATGGATAAGGAAGATGTGATATATACATATATATGGCCATAAAATATTTCATAGCCATAAAAAAGGATGAGATCATGCCATTTGAGTAACATGGATGGACTTAGAGGATATTTTGCTAAGTGAAATAAGTCAGACTGAGAAAGACAAATACCATATGATTCCACTCATAAATGGAATCTAAAAAAAGTGAGTAAACAAAAAGAATTTCTGTATAAATACAGAGAACAAACTGATGTTTGCTAGAGGGAAAAGGGGTGGGGAGTTGAGCAAAATAGGTAAAGGGAGATACAGGCCTCTAGTTATGGAATGAGTAAGTCATAGGAATAAGAAGCAGAGCATAAGGAACATGGTCAATGATAATGTAATAACAATGTAATGGGACAGATGGTATCTATGCTTGTGGTGAACATAATGTAATATATAAACTTGTCAAATCACTAAGTTGTACGACTGAAACTAATGTAACATTGCATGTCAACCAAACTCAAATTTAAAAAAGGAGATGGGTATAAATAATAGCATGCACTCATAGAGTTTCATGAAGATTAAGCAAGATATATGCAAAGTACATGTTATTTTTAATATCATTATGTCTTCTTAAAACTAGTACATGGTATGTATATAAGACATGTCTGCTGAGTAATGCAATTACTTTGTAATCTCTCCAAAGGCAGTGCATTTAATCCATCAAATGTTCTGTTTATGTTATAAGGTAGCCTGAGAGCATAAAGGAAAGTTGGGGGTGAGAGGAATCCCAAGAGGAGGCAGCAGAGGCTCATTTCACTCTATAATTTTAACCTGAGAAAACTATGAGTTAAATATTTCTGTGACTACTCTCTACATCTCAACTTTCTCATGGCCCATATGCTTGAGTATCATCTACACTGCATTTATACTTTCTGGCCTTATGTTCCACCATTCTCTTGTTTCTTGGTGTGCTTTAGCCATACTGGTTGTTTTTCAGTTCTTCTTCTTCTTTTTTTTTTAATTTTTATTGTTATGTTAATCACCATACATCACATCATTAGTTTGTGATGTAGTGTTCCATGATTCATTGTTTGCGTATAACACCCAGTGCTCCATGCAGAACGTGCCCTCTTTAATACCCATCACCAGGCTAACCCATCCCCCCACCCCCTCCCCTCTAGAACCCTCAGTTTGTTTTTCAGAGTCCATCGTCTCTCATGGTTCGTCTCCCCCTCCGATTTACTCCCCTTCATTCTTCCCCTCCTGCTATCTTCTTCTTCTTCTTTTTAACATATATTGTATTATTTGTTTCAGAGGTACAGATCTGTGATTCAGTTCTTCTAAAACACCAAACTGGTTTCTACAGCAGTAACTATGTCTTTCTTGTCTCTCATCTCAGAATTGCCCTTTGCTGGCAACCAGGTTTTGCTTGAATATTCATCAACATTTCAAGCTAAAGGAGTTTCTTCCCTTCAACCTCCACAGTATATCATTATTTTATAATCTATTACCTTGCTTATCTACATGTATCAATTATATCCATCCATCATCCTATTTATCTATCCATCCATCCGTCTGTCCATCCATCCACCCTCCCCTCATTTCTTTTTCTAATCGTATCTGTTTCTTTTTTTTAAAGATTTTATTTATTTATTTATTTACTTACTTATTTATTTGACACACACACACACACACACAGAGAACACAAGCAGGCAGAACAGGAGGCAGAGGGAGAGGGAGAAAGAGGCTCCCTGCTGAGCAGAGAGCCCAACGTGGACTTGATCCCAGGACCCTTGGATCATAACCTGAGCTGAAGGCAGTCGCCTAACCAACTGAGCCACCCAGGCGCCCATCTGTTTCTCTTTATTGGAATCTATGTATCACAAGAGTAGGGACTTTACCTGTCTTGTTCACTGATATATCATAGTTCCCGGCATGTAAAACATGCTCATTAAATATTGTTTTAAGAAAGAATAGCTAGACTCAAAAATATTAATAACTCTTTCTTAGTCCTCACAATCAAAGTAGTTTTTTAGTTTTTTTGCTATGAAATAATAAATCACCAATAGCATTGAAAGGGTCCAAGGGGGAAATAGAGAGGGGTTGGTAAAAAGGGTACAAACTTTCAGCTATAAGATGAATAAGGTCTGAGGATCTAGTGTAAAATATGGTGAATACAGTTGATAAGACTATATTAAAAATAATAATTGAAATTTGCTAAGAGAGGGTGCCTGTGTGGCTCAGTCAGTTGAGCATCTGACTCTTGATTTCAGCTCCAATCGTGATCTCAGGGTCATGAGATTGAGCCCCATGTTGGGCTCTGCAATCAGTGTGGAATCTGCTTGAGATTCTTTCTCTCCTCTCCCTTGGCCCCCCACCCACTCTCTCTCTCTAGAATAGATAAATGAATGAAATCTTTAAAAAAATAAATTTGCTAAGAGAATAGAACTAAAATGTTCTTTTCACCCCCCCCCAAAAAAACAACACCTAAAGATAAATATGTGAGGTGATGGATGTGTTCATTAACTGGCTGATGGGAGTTTTTTCACATGTATACATATATCAAATCACCATGATGTGCACTTTAAATAGATTATAATTTTATTTATCAATTATACCTTAATAAAGCTGAAATAAAAGAAAAAGATAAAGACTGATCATGAAGAAAGAGAAAATCTTGACAGACCAATAATTACAGAGATTAAAGTAGTAATAAAAAATCTTCCAACAATGGAAAGGCCAGGATCAGATAGTTTCACTGAGGAAGTGTACCAAACATTTAAAGAAGAATTAATGTCAATCTTTCTCAAACTCTTCCAAAAAAAAAATGAACAGAAGGGAATACTCCCAAACTCAATTTACAAGGCCAGCATTACCCTGTTACCAGAGCCAGATAAAGACACTATAAGAGAAACAAAACAAAAAAACAAAAATAAAAAAAACTACAGGTAAATATCCTTGATATAGATGCAAAAATTCTCAACAGAATTCTAGCAAACAGAATTCAACAGCACATTAAAAGCATGTTATACCATGATCAAATGGGATGCAAGCATGTTTAACATACACAAATCAACAAATGTGATGCACCACATTAACAGAATAAAGGATAAAAATATAATCACCTCAATAGATAAAGTATTTGACAAAATTCAATACCTTCTCATAATAAAAACTCTCACCAAATTGTGTATAGAAGAAATATATCTCAATATAATAAGAGCCATGTATGACAAAGCCACAGCTAACATCATATTCAATGGTGAAAAAAATGAAAACTTTTCCTCTAAAATCAGGAACATGACAAGAGTGCCCACTCCCATCACTCCTCCTCAACTGAAAGTTCTAGCCAGAGCAATTAATCATGAAAAATAAATAAAAGGCATTCTAATTGGAAGCAAAATTTCAAATTGAATCAACATCAAATTGACAGTTGTAAGTAGCAGGTAATTTATAAGCCATTTATATTTGACCTTTATGTATATCAGAACTCCTTTTGCCTTCCTGTTTATAATTTGATTAGGTGATTAACAGGGTAACCTTCTGCCTTTCTAACAATACAACAGTTCTGAGGCAAACTGAGAAATATTTTAAAAATTTACCATTTATTGTGTTTTTATCTTTTAAAGACAATGCTATATAGCAATTTACCTGCTTCAATATTCACCAACCCTATGAGGAGGATATTATCATCATCACTTGACAAGATAAAGTTAAGGCTTAATGAAAGTAATTTGACCAAATTCACATTATACAACAGGGCTGACCTTAAAACTCAGATTTCTCAGATCCCAGAGTTCAACTTCCTTAATAGCTACTGTGATATTCTGCTGGGAGCTTAAAACACAACTATGTAAGTGATTTAAGGAGGGTCACAAATATGTAGTTTAGTACAAATCTTTATTATTTTGTTTCTTCCCTGTGAGAAATAACATGCAATCTCTCTCAGAATCTGTCACATCCACTCCTTCTTTTCTTTTTCCACTGCCACCATACCCAAAATACATGGTTAACAAGCCCTAAATTATCATTACAACTGCCATCTAATAATTGCCCTGTGACTCATCTTTGCTTTGTCTAATTCATCTTCCACATCATCTCTCTACTAGGCTCCATTTATCACTGTTACCCCATGCTTCAACTGTGCCAGGCAATGGGAATATAAAAATCCTGGAGTAGTTCCCACTATGGTAGGGAATACAGTATGATGTGCTATAGTAGAGATGCATACACAGTACAATTATGGCATAAAGGAGTGAGTAGCTAGTGATCCACTGGATATACAGATCTGGAGATGGCAAAAAGGTCTCACTGGTGACCTTCAAATATGAACAAAAAGTCATGTAATCCATGGTAATTTCCAGGGAGAATATTCTGTTAGACATAGAACTAAGTCTAAAATTTGGAGATAAAATTTAAGGGGTAAATATAAGAAGAGGAGTCACTTTAGTATATGAAAAGTAACATTTGAGGATATGAAAGAAAAGGAAAGAGAGGAGCCAGAAGTCCAGGGAGTTGTGAAATCCAAGGAGGAGAGGATATGCAATTGCATCAAATGCTACAGCTAAAGACTGAGGAGCTACTACTGGATTTTTCAGACAGGAGATGCGTTGCAGAGAAATGATGGAGCAATAGACAAGAATTAAGTCACAGAATATATACTAGGTGAAGAGGAGCTTGGCTCATAGGGGAGGACGTAGGAGGAAAAAAGAGAAGAAAAGGAGTACCTATAAATATTTGCAGTTGTGAGGCTGCAAAGTTCCTGCCAATTGTCCATTTTCTCTATGAAGAGGAATGCAAGGATGTTTGCTAAGAGATAGGTGTAAGGGTTGGGCAGGGTTTGGGGAGAATAGTGAAATTCTTGAATAGCCTCCTTGGACTATGGGAAAAGGTTGAGGAAGGCCAAAAAATACAGTGCTGGAGGTTCAATTAAAGGTAGTGAAATGGGTTCTGGCTTATATGTTTCTTAAGCTTCTCGATGGCATAGAAGAAATACCTGAAGATATTATCAATATTGCCTTGTTTACATGTTAACTCAAACACAATTAATAACTTAATATTCAGAATACATTGTTATCAGGAAAAAAATTCCTCGACTGTCAGAAAAGTGGATTCTGGTTCTGGAAATGCCACTTATTCTATTGTGAATGAACAATTTGCATCTTGGGAAGGGTTATAATATAGAGGAATGAGCAGAATATAGCAGAATGCGCGTTGAAGTCTGATGTATGTGGAAATAAATCTTACCATCTGTCTGTCTTTCAGTAAATTACACACCACTCCCCACCTGTATGACCTTAGGTAAATTACTCATCTTCTCTGGAGCTCAGCTTCTTATTTTAAGATTGTTGAGGGTAAATGAAGTAACATATATAAAGATTAGTGCTCAGTAAATACTACCGTCTTCTCCATTCCCCACTCGCATTCATTCCATGAGATTGGCCATCATTTGCCAGCTCTAAGAGACTGACACGAAGTGGGTACTTGGACAAAATCAAATATTTGGACTTCAGAGGAGAAAACCAGATCCTGGGCTGGGGTGAACCACCAAGGTACAGCCAACTTGCAAGTCTCTATCAAGTCAGATTCCTTTAAATCTTTATTTCTATTCTGTTTCTATTTCTATTCTTATTTTATTTATTTTTTCATCTTCAAGCCATTCTTAAAGACTTTAGTCTATTATTTTTTATTCCCTTTATTATAGATAAAAAGCTCACTCCAGCACTTTCTCATAAGGAATCTCAAACTGAGATCTTTGTTGCATTTTGTGTCTTGTCTTCCCTGTTAAACTGTAAATTCACAGTGGAGTATAAGGGTGTGAAAGAGGGAGTGTCTCCTCTGAATCTGGGACAGTGCTCCTTGCTAGGTGATCAAGGTCATAATCATGCTGCTATAATTCCTTTATTCCATGGTGCAATTATCAAAAGAAATGGAAAGTGCCTGTGGAAAAAAATTTTGAATGATGAGAGAATTTTAAAATTAGCTTTAAATACCAAGGAAGAGAAATAAAGAACAAGGGAGGACCTAGAAAAACCAAAAGACCAAAAAGATGTCTTGAGCACTTCAGGCTATGTGTTATTCATCTTTAGCCTAGTGCCTGGTGTGAGTACATGGGAGAAGGAAAGGGAATAACACATTCTAAATATGTGCTGTGTCAGATCTGCGTGATACATCATAACATATATTCTTTCATTTACTCCTCCCAATGAGCCATTAGATAGGCAATAATATCGCCTTTTTCACATGAATTTGAAGTTGAGAAATCAAATAATCTTCTTGTATTCTTAGATATTCAGTTGTAGAGCTGGTATTTGAACCCAGGCCTGCAAACTTCGAAGTTCATAAGGTTTCTACAGTATTATTTTGCCTATTCCAAGTATATACTGAACTGAAAACTTAGAAATAGATCTCTATTCATATAATCAACCATTGCTCAGCAATGGTAGCGATATTCCATGAGACAGTGCATGTAATTAAAATCTAGTTTATATTTTAAATGGAGGCAGAAGATGTAGATGTAGGTGAATCCTAAAATCATCACCTGTATTTATTCCTGTTTTTGTTTTGTCTTTACCACTGAACAAAGAAACACATCTAGCAGATAAGAGCTGTCTTGCTTTCTGAGATGGAGATGACAATATGAAGGTGCTTTCAGCAGAAATCTGAGTTGGGTTTTTTCCTTTAAATAGATGGGGATTGAGGAAAGTTCAATATAGATGGAAAAGGGGAGAGATTAAAAAGATAGGGAGATATTAACAATTCTTACCAGACAACTTCCAAAGAGAAAATGTGTCCCGTGCCTACATTCATGGCAAAGAACTACTAAGAAATACCTCTTATTGAAAAATATGGTTATTTCTGTCTTTAAAAGTGATGAAAATGAGTATAATTGTTCTACACACCCTTCATATGTAATCAAGATTAAAACACCCCTTCTTGTTGGTCTTCAGATTACTTTAATTGTATTTCTTCCATTGGGATGCCTGTCCTATTAAAGTATGTGCAAGACACTATGGCAGCACCACGGAAGGAGTAATTGATTATGGGAAGACAGAAGGAGATGTAGGCAAGATTTCACTGTAAAGATGAAATGAGATGAATCCTGAAGGGTAATAAAAAATTATCCAGAAGGTCACAGGCAAAAACAAAGATTTCATACTATTAGATTTTAAGTTGAAGCATCTAATTTCTTTTCCTTCCTTCCTTCCTCTCTCCCTCCCTCCTTCTTTCCTCCCTCCCTCCCTCCCTCCCTCCCTTCCTTCTTTTCATCTCTTTCTCTCTCTCTCTCTCCATCGATCTGTCATCTATCATTTGCTTAAGCTCTAAGATATCCACCATAGTCATCTAGAGAAAGCTGTGGTGTAGTGGTTAAATGACCTGGCTCTAGATCAAGCCTCACTGGGTGTGTACTTCAGCTCTGACACGTATAATTACTAACTTCTCTGTTTCACTCACTTGAAAAATGTTGTGAGGAATGAATGTGTTAACATATATAAATCATTTAGAATAATAACTAACATATTCCAAGGTTAGCTATCATTTTGTTTATTTACTTTGAAATATTCTGCCCCATAGTCAGAATAAGTCTTGAATAACTTCAGAATCAATGATAGAACTACACTAATTAAAGAATTTGATACAGAATAGTTCTAGTTTGGTAGGTGCTCAGATTTATATATAGGACTTTCCATCCCTTTGATCTTAGGTAAATACATAATTTCTTGACTTAGTGTGTTGATTATTGCATGGTGAAAGTAATAGATTAATTGAAAAGGGATTCATGGCTTACTTAAATCTACCATCATACTTGCTTGATCTATACAAACTAAGCCATTTAATATAAAGCTAATAGTAAATATGTAAAGTGTACAGTCAGTCCTGGCATCTGCCTTCCAAATTTTATTTTGAATGTCAGAATCTCAGAGGAGTGTCTGTCTTATATGAAATTAATGCACACAGTAGAATAAAATTCTCCCCTCTGGCCTATTCATTGTGTTTCACAGAGTGAATTTTAGAGTGCTTTCAAGTTAATCTCATCTAAATTATTTCTTGTAGTATGCTGGGTCAGTCCAGCATCCATTCATCCATTCACGCATCTATCCAAACATCCATGCATGCGTGTGTGCATGCTGCAGATATTTAAGGCATCTTTTACATGCAATGTAAATTTGTGAGATACTGGAAAAGAAATATTAAACAAGATAGACATAGCATTGTGAATGGTGTTCATAGGATGTCAGAGAAGACTGACCATGAGAGAAACAACTACAACAAAGATGATTTGATCTCTAGGAAACATAATTTCCCCAGGTGACCCTCTTTTTTGTCTAACTAATAATAACCATTTCCTTTTTAATCACACTTCTCTTTTAAATAATATTGCATCAAGCACAAAATTACTTGAGTGCTCTTTATGGAACACTTATCAGAGACACATATAGGTAGTGCTCCCATCGAAGATGTTTCATTTGCAAGAGGGACTGTATGAAATAAAGGGTAGCATTCTCATGGGGAAAAGAAGCAGAAAGGAAAGCTCACAGGAACGTGCCGCCGCAGGTTCGTCGGTGTGCTGGATGGAGAGGAGCTGGTGCTGAGGGCATTCTCAATGTCCTGATCAAGTTGGTCCAGTTTCATAATTAGCAGCACCATGGAGTCCAGCCGCGCCCTATCTCGATCTTCTCTTATTTCCTGAGGAACAGAACATGTTGTTACTGAATCTGAAAGGCCATTTCTTGGAAAGAAGAAAAAGTTCCCTGTTCCTCGATGTGACAAAAAGGACACTGAATAATAGGCAGCCTTCTACTCAAGGGGGAAAGGAAGTTCTATTCTGTATCATCAATGGGCTCTTCATTGGGAAGTTACTGACCTACTGCCAAGGAAGCATTTTACTTGAATTTTAAATATACATCTTCTGGGAAAAAGTACAATGGAAAAGAAGTAAAACATCAGTGAGGACTGATACATATTTACTACTTTTCAGTTCATTATTTTTGGGAAAATTTATACATTACTTTGTTCATGGTACAAATCAACTATGACATACTAATAACTGTTTGTGGTTTAAGGATCCATGCAAGAGAATATTTTTGAAAGAACATATCTGAGTATAGTAAAAAAAATGGGAAAATAAAGAAGGCAGGATTTCAGTCTGTGCAGTGGACAGGTTTTTCTGTTTGTTTTGCCTTGTACTCTTTTTAAAAAATTTTTATTGTTATCTTAATCACCATACATTACATCATTAGTTTTTGATGTAGTGTTCCATGATTCATTGTTTGCGTGTAACACCCAGTGCTCCATGCAATACGTGCCCTCCTTAATACCCATCACCGGGCTAACCCATCCTCCCACCCCCCCTCCCCTCTAGAACCCTCAGTTTGTTTTTCAGAGTCCATCGTCTCTCATGGTTCGTCTCCCCCTCCGATTTCCCCCCCTTCATTCTTCCCCTTCTACTATCTTCTTCTTCTTTTTTTTTTTTAACATATATTGTATTATTTGTTTCAGAGGTACAGATCTGTGATTCAACAGTCTTGCACAATTCACAGCGCTCACCATAGCACATACCCTCCCCAATGTCTATCACTCAGCCACCCCTTGTTTGTTTTTGTTTTGTTTTGTTTTTGCATGGGGCCATTTACCTACTGCTACTTCAGGCTGTATCATTGTCAATATTTCTCTGCAAGCTTCTTTTTCTTTCACTTTCTCTTGAAAAAAGCCCCCACAATTGTATATATTTTTGTAAATGATCATGGTTACACATTCTAAATTCTCTATAGTATAGAGATATGTTTATGGAAATACTGTTGCTTACAGGAATACCTAAAGCTTCTCATTAACCTTATAGAGTTATTTGGCCATGACTGCTTACTCTTCTTGCATATTCAAATCAAGTCAATTAATATTAGGAATCTATTTCCTGTGTGTTGTGTAAGGTATCAAGGTTGGGTAGAGTATTGGGTGGGGAAAAAAAGGCCATGGAAAGCACGGTAAGGTTCTTCAGAAGCAAAATCTTTTGAGAGATATAATAGACTTGGGGCTAGCCCTTTTGAAGAAAATCATTTGTCACTCATGTTGCCATCTTTTCATCTGTCTTTGATATTTATCTGGATGAAATCAGCTTTGAAAGGAACACCAGTAGAGACCTCAAAGGGAAAATATATCACAACAGAAGCTTGAGGGGTGTGGGTACAAGGGAGCTTGTGATGGTATTGGCAGTGGGATAGTAAGATGACTGCCTGAAATAGACCTTTTGTTTTTGGCATTTTTCTTTTAATCCCCTAAATTCTCTAGCCATCATTAGGAGGGAACCTCAAAGAACAGGGACTTACTAGGGTAATTTCATGGATTAAATAATTCTATAGGGGTCTCTGTATCCACAAGAGCTAGAGCAGATTGTTAATATTACAGAGCATTATTTTCCAGATGTCAAAGAATTGGTTTATTAAATTAAATTGTTTGAGGAATCATTAATTAAGCTTGGGTATTAATTAATACCCAAATAAGTTATTTGGGTAAGCTGAACTTGTGGTTGGTTTAACAGACTAATGTCAAAATGAAAGAGTTAGTCCTACTTCCAAAAAGACATCAATTTTGAGAATAAACTAAGAATTTTTTGTTGTGTTAATTACTTCAGAATTCTGTGCTGTGATTATTACTTAAATTTCCTTTCATTGTCCCTGCTGTCTAAAACATGTAATAAGGCTCTGACACAATTACAGACTCTTGTCATCATAAAGTTTTATGCTTTGTGCTTAAGAGGGTCCAGGATATTTGCAAACAGACTTAAACCTTACTATATATCATGTTCCTCAGTGTTACAGAACTTTGTTTTATTCAAAAGAGCCTTATTGGGGTACGTGGGTGGCTCAGTTGGTTGAGTGCCTGACTCTTGGTTTCAGCTCATGTCATGATTTCGGGGTCGTAAGATCGAGCCCTGCAGTGGGCTCCATGCTGGGTTTGGAGACTGCGTGGGATTCTGTCTCTCTCTCTCTCCCTCTTAGCCCCCACCCCACCCTGCTTGTGTGGGCACGCACGCTCTCTCTAAGAAAGCAAAAAACAAAAACAAAAAACCAAAAAAGCATTATTTATAGTAAAATCCTGCTTCTATGTTAAAATGGAGTCCTGGAAATATTGGAGATTATTCAGTTTAATTCTCTTTTAAATACTCAGAAAATGGAAAATCTGACTAAGAGATGACTCAAAGTCCTCTTAATTACTTCTCCAATGTATTTGCTTGTATAATTTCCTTCTTTTTAAACCAAAGTTGTGTTTGGCAAGACAATGTTCTTTGCACCTCTATATCCACATATGTTTTTTGTGTGATTTTCATTTCCCAATTATAACATCCTCAAGCACAAAAATTATGTTTTTCTACCTGGCAGATGAGTCAAGTTATACATTGCACATGCAATATGTTTTCAGGAATAACAATAATGAAATCAATGGGAGCCAGTGAAATAAAATCTCCCAAAGCCTTAGAAAGTATATCTTGATATTTTTCCAGCTACTAAGTTAATGCTGGATAAAGCAGGATGTCATGAGTTGTCCTAGCCCTACCAGCAGTGGTCTCAGAAACAATTTGTCTTTGAATTAACTGGATGCTGAGATTGTGCTTTAAAAACATTTTTAAATCCATGGGCTGAGCATCAAATTATTTCAAATGCTCTGCCAAAAGGAATAAAACCAAACATCCCTGGTTTAAATTATTCCTTTAGAGAAATAAGCCTATTGCTTTCCCCTTCCTTCCTGGATGCTTCCTTATTCACCACCCATCACACACAGCCTGAAGTGTCAAATACACAGACCAGTATCCTGTGTTATACATCCATAAAACTTCACAAAATAGAGTTGACTATAAATCAGATGTTTTGGATGAATTTTACTGTCTTTGTCTTTAAAGCCCAGATATTAATATTTTACTATTCTAACCTTTCATATGCCTATGGCTAAATTCCAGCAAATAGCTCATGCCTGAAAACAGAGCTGTATATTTGCAGGTTTTGGCTAGGTTGACATCTATAGTGAAGCTTCTATTTCATGCTTTCCCTGTCGTCCATGAAGAGGAACTTCTTAATAATTAAAGCTACCTGTTAATGAAGTTTTCAGTATTTCAATAACTTAACCCACTCAAATCAAGGCCAAGACATTAAATTCTCTCCCCTCCCATCTTTCCTTCCTTCTTTCCTGCAGTCATAGCTGTTATGGGTCAAGCACCATTAAAGGGACAAGATAGTCACCAGTGAATAAGAGACTAAAAAAAAAATCCTGGCTTTCCTGAATATTATAGTCAACCATGAGAAGACAGACAACAGAAGTTAACAAATTCATAAGTAGGATGGTTTCATATAGGAACAAGTGTAAAAAGCAAATAAATAGGGTAAGAAGCTACACAATCACTGAAGAGTGGTCGTCCCACTTGGCATAGAGTGACTGGAAAAGAGTTTTCTGTGCAAGTGAGGGCTAAATCATGATCGGGAGAAAAAGAATACAGTAGAAGAGATATATGGAGGTGGAGATGGAGAGAGAGAGAAAGAAAGTGAGAGAGAGAAAGAAAGGGAAAAGAAGGAAGGAAAGAAGGAAGGAAGGCAGGAATGCAGGCAGGCAGGCAGGAAAAAGGGAAGGAAGGAAAGAAGGAGGGAGGGAGGGAAGGAAGGAAGGAAAGAAGGAGGGAGGGAGGGAAGGAAAGAAGGAAGAAAGGAAAGAAGGAAGGAAGGAAGGAAGGAAGGAGGGAGGGAGGGAGGGAGGGAAGGAAGGAAGGAAGGAAGGAAGGAAGGAAGGAAGGAAAGGAGGGAGGAAGGGAAGGAAAGGAGGGAGGAAGGAAAGAAGGAAGGAAGGAAGGAAAGAAGGAGGGAGGGAGGGAAGGAAGGAAGGTAGGAACGAAGGAAGGAAGGAAGGAGAGGAGAAAGGAAGGAGGAGAACTGGGAAAATAGTATTCCATGCAGAGTGTTGAGTGACACCAAGATACTGAGACAGGAATGAGTTGGATGAGTAAGAGGATCGGATAAAAGGTTGGGAACGCCGGGAAGGAGAGTAACAGGGAAAGGAATGAGTGCTAGGATAATGTGAGCGTGAATATAAACAGGAGCCAAATTATATTCTGTTATAAAGGTCACTGTAAAGAGGTCAAATTTATTCTTTGTAGTGGGGCCACTGGCAGGATGTCAGCAAATAAGTGATCTACTGTGTTTTAAACTTTTAGGGTTCTTACCACATATTGACAACTAAACATTTTGGAAACGTCACCCTACTTTACAGCCAGTGATGCCACATAACTAATACACACTAAATAGTTCAATTTATCTTAAGATTATTTTCTAGTCCTATAGTCTTTTTCTCCCCCTGAAGTCTGAACTGGACCCACATTACGGTAATTATAAGGAAATAAATTTAAGAGCACACTTATCTTGATGAGCAATGAATAATATAAGGAATTGTTGAATATATGAATATATGAATTGAATATATGAATATGGTACACCTGAAACTAATATAACACTGTGTTAACTACAGTGGATTAAAAACAACAACAATAATAAATACTTTCATAGCATGGCCATACATATTTTGAAATCAAAGTGAAAGAAGAAGGCTCTCTTTGGGGAAGCTGTTTCTTGGAAGTAGGGAGTGGTATGTTGGTAAATGTTTAAAAACTAGATTCCACATAGAAAGAAAGTCCTGATTTGTAGCATGTGTCAATTTTCCTGCGACATAAATATTGCCATGGCCAATTTCCAGCTACCAACTAGACATTACTGAATGCAGAATTGGAAGAGATGTCCCAAGTTTTCTCTTGTGAGCTTATGTGAGCTGGTAACCAATAGTGGTAACTGTGGTTTAGTCAATGTAACAACATATTGAAATAATGCATTTTATTTATTTAATGCATTCACTTGCCTTAACTTTTGCTTTTGTTGCCCAGGTAGAGTTCAGTCTAAATTTTAGACTTAAATTTAGTGTTTTTCTGGAGACTTCTCTTTCCTTAGTAGTCCTCACTTACCCGTCTTCCTTGAACTATCCATTATTTATGTTTGTAAAATACCTTAAAATTCATTATAATTAATATATCCTTATACTTCTATTTTTGACAGTAAGTCAAAACATATTTCTTTGAGCAACTCATTATGTACTTGGGTACTTTCCTCAGAATTTAATAAATTAGACATCTAGGGCACCTGGGTGGCTCAGTCATTAAGTGTCTGCCTTCGGTTCACGTCATGATCCCAGGGTCCGGGGATCGAGCCCCACATCAGGCTCCCTGCTCTGTGGGAAGCCTGCTTCTCCCTCTCCCACTCCCCCTGCTTGTATTCCCTCTCTCACACTCTCTCTCTCTGTCAAATAAATAAATAAAATATTTTAAAGACTTTAGACATCTAGAACTCCAGGATCATGGCTATTGGTTCCATAGTGTCCTGACTTTGCAGAAGAATTCCAGGGAGCTCTAAGTCCAGATTACTTCTCTATTGACAAACTGAATACAATAGAGCCCATCTCTCCCAACTCTCTGTCCTGGTCTCTTTACAATATTACATTTTGCTTTCCTTTCATGGATGCAATTATTAATTTAATGCCATTTGGGTATCATTTATTCTCTCCTCAACTCCTGCAACCTGGTTTCATTCCTTCCAATATACAGAAACTATGTTTTGGAAGAACACCAATAACCATGATTAAATGCCCAAAACTTTTGCATCTAGGCTAGTTCTTTAACACTTTTATTTAACAGTAATTTGCTACGTTTATTGACCATCTCCTGTGTGCTAGGAAGCTACTATTTCATATTTGTAGTTATAATGTTTATAAACGCCCATGGAGTCAAATTTTGCTTTCCTCTAACTTCCCAGTTTCTCCCTCCAGAACTAGACAGCATAAAGTGGTGTCTATTCCATGAAAGAGTCTTTCAAATATTTGAAGAACTCTATTGTGCCCATTTTCTTCCTTTTCTAGGTGAATCATCCTCAGTTCCCTTAATGATTTCTCATATGACATGTTTTCAAACCCTCATTAGTTACGTTTACTCTTCTCTGCATATGACATGATTCTGTCAATGACCCAATTAATGGTTGGTGCCCAGAATTAAATATATTACTCTACACATTGTCTGACCAGGGCAGAGTAGGCAAGTATTTCCCATGTTCTATACACCCTCTTTAACACAGCTAAGAATTAAGTTGCTGTTTAGAACATGAATAGGCTATTCTTAATAGTATTGACATGATTTGCTTTTTTAATGAGGAAAAGCTATTTAGTTGCCTGTGAGCTGACCTTGAGCCAATGGTGTGATACGTGTCTCCTTTTCCCGATATATGCCTATGTAGCAGTAAGAACAGAAACATCCTGTTGTCTTAACACTGTAACTAGCTGTTGTCAAGGTATAGATAATATATGTCACTGTTGTAGAAGAAATTTCCAGTTGTATTTCTTTCTTAAACTCATCAGTGGGATACTTAGGGAAATTTGGAGAAAAACCGTTCAATTTGATTTGTTGTCAAAAGCCTAATATGGCCAACCCACATGGTTTTTCATTGGGAAATCTGAAAGATGATTTTTAATTACCCCCAGTAGCTATTTAGTCCCTGGGCAGTGAAGTCACTTTGATCGCAATGGGATCTGGGGGAGATAAACAGGGTTTTTAGGGGGTCATTCTCTCCAGGAATTCTCTGAACATGAGACTCCACTACCCTTCTTTCCTTCTATCTGGGGAAGATAATTTCAACCCTCCTCTTTCTCCAGATGCTCTTTATTGAACAACACAGGACACAGTACACATACACAGAGTGGGAAGGAGGTGAAAATTACCAGACATTTTACAGACTGGGCAAATATGAAGTCCAGAGAAAAGGAAACTGCCCCTAGAGATGCAGAGGCTCTGTTTTCCTAATACCAAGCATTTGGAAGAAAACCAAAAAAATTCAGTAAAAAACCTAAATGCTTCCAAATAGTGGACATTTGGCTCAGCAAATTTTGCACTGCCTGAATGTTCTGCTTGTCAGTGAGTTGTGGCATCACATAGACGGCCATAATAAATTAAAGGCTAGGCCAGGAATAGAACTAAGACTTCCTGATTCATAATCCAAGGTTCTGGCCCCTACACTGTCTTTGATTCTATATGCATCTTACTGGCTATTCTGGGCTGGTAATACTCCTTGTTCATCCGTAGTAGAAAGGGACCTTTTAGCAAAAGACTTGGCCCAACTTCATTCTGAATTATTTGATCTGCAGCCAGCTGGACTAGTATGAAATCTCATATTAGTGTTATACATTTCACTGGACAATAAATTCCGCACTCTAGACTTTCCTTTCTTAAAATAATATCCTGCTTAAAGAACCAGAAAGTTATTAATTTTTTTTTCTTCAGAAGCAGTGAAGATTTTCATCTGAATAGCAGTCAGAAGCTAAAGATAATATAATTATCCTATGTCAGAATTTCTAGGCAAGTTAAACGAGTCAACCTTAATTTTTAGTACATTTCAAGATGAAACTTATGTAGATTAGGAAGTAGGTAATAAAACAAACCAGGAACTATCTCCTATTTGCCAGATAGTCTGTTCAGTCACAAAATCTTTGCATGTTATCTTTAATTAATATTAACATGTGCCAATATCATTTTAGTATTAGATGACACAGAATGATAAATAATATCCTCATTCAAAGTTACTACAAGGCAGCTTTTAACTGATATGTAAATCATAGCTTTATCTTAAGTGTTTGTGTTCATTTCCTATGTATCTCCTCCCATTTATAAAGCATGGTGTAGAAAACTGGTTTCTCCTTCGCTTGATTTTTAAACTTCAATGAGGCTTCAGATAGAGCATTTTTAAGGTGGGAGTTCTGTAAATTGTTTACACAGTCTCCTGCATAGTTTCAAAGGACATCTATGCAGGTCCTAAGGAGTGCTCAGAAGTGGCAGGTGTGAATGGGGAAGAGAACTGTGTGTGCAGCAATTCCTTTCTATTCCAGGGAAATCTGAGGATGACTTCCTCCACGAGGTTTAAAAGCCCATTTTGGGGAGTGGGATATAATTTCTAATGAAATAATTTGGTAGACATTATGAAATCAGTCTCTAAGTGCTAAAGTTGAAGAATTGACCTTCAGGGACACTTAGTACATTTGTAGATACAAAGTCAGCCTTTCTGGGTTGATTATTTATTCTGTATCATCATGCCAACCTGATATCTGCAAATCCCTGTTGTTTTTGCTTTTTTTTTTTTTTAAATAATTCTCAGTAGCTCTGTCCTTGGGCTCAGATATTTAAGGATACATGACTTTTCTCAGTTTGAAAACAAGAAAAAACATCCATTTAACATTAAAATCCCATCGACTGTTTTCAGGAATATTATGATGATCTTTCTTTAGGTGTGGATAACAGAGAGAGACAAAAGTAAAAATTTCTTCCTCTTCCATAAAAATATATGATTTAATTTAGAAAAAAGTCTATATTGACCTGTCTTCAACTTTTCTAGTTTTACCTCTCACACTCTTTCTGATAATGCCCAGTGTTCCTCAAATGTCTGTCATATTGAGGACTACAACTACATAATTCTTAATATTTTTCTTTAAGTAGACTCACCTTTTTTTTACAGTTAAAAATAGATTTTTAAATATATTCATGCTATATATGTGATAATTTTATATTGTCCTGATGTATATTAAACAATAAAATTATCAAAATAAATTATTATACTATTTGATATAATCTCATGTAAACTATACTATGTTTTAGGAAATGCTTAGTTCAGAACTTCTTTTGGTTTCTCGAACATGCCATGCTCTCTCTCTCATTGCAACCAAGATTACTAGGTTTAGCAAAAAAAAAAAAAAATATATATATATATATATATATATTTGAATTTTAAAATATATATATTTTAATCTACATGAATACATGTAGATTAAAAAATATATATATATATAGGATTAAAAAAAAATATATATATATAGGATACCCAGTTCTATTTGAATTTCAGATAAACAAGGTTTTTTAGTATAAGTTTATCCCACACAATATTTGGGATATACTTATACTAGGACATTTTATGTTGTTTATCTGAAATTCAAATGGAACTGGGCATTCTGAGTTTTGTCTGGCAACTCTATTTTGACCCATGTAATCATGCTCCTTTGGTTAACATACTTCTCCCCTGCCTGGGTATAACAGAGGAAGCCTTTGGTTTTGAGTACAATGTCACTCTAATGGAGAGGTCTTACAGAGGTTGTTTCCTTGAATGAATGAATAGTAATTGCCTCTTAAGTTTAGTTATACAACTTCAAAGAATGGAAATTTCCTTTTCTCAGTGTCTTATTTAATGTTATAATCCTAGGCAAATCTAAGACTTCCCATTTTGGTTTTTCTTCAGTAAAAAATTAAATCTGATAAATGCATGAGGCTAATCTTTTTA
This sequence comes from Eumetopias jubatus, assembly GCF_037043125.1. Lineage (NCBI taxonomy): Eukaryota > Metazoa > Chordata > Mammalia > Carnivora > Otariidae > Eumetopias > Eumetopias jubatus. Next base: position 25,223,869 of record NW_028274808.1, on the reverse strand, counting down.
GAATTGCAAATTTACTTGAATTGTTAATATTTTATATGAAATTTTCTAGGAATGAGTAAATTCAGATCGAAACTTTTGCCATTATATATTTTTTCACTACTATCATGTGCAATGTGTGTGTGGCTTCGTTGACACAGATGCAGAGTCCTCACACTGAAAAAGTATGGGAACTATTTATCTAGCTCCAGCTTCTCATTTTTTTCTGATGACTTACGTTAGCAAGTTTAAGACTTTCCCAAGCTACAAACTTAGGTTAATGGCAGGATTGGAAAACCAAGGTTTCTTGAGTTCATCTTTGCTTCAGGTTACCCAAGTAGCCATTAACAGTATTAGTCTTCCAAGGCACTTTCTTCAAGTCTACAGGTGACCTGAGAAGATATATTTCCCATACAAATTTACATGCAGTGAGAAATCTGGGCTGAATACATGTAGATTAAAAAAAAAAAAAACTTAGTCACACATGGGTGGCATCTTCTTACTGTTATTAATCTAAAAACTTAGAAGATAAATCATCTTATTGATGATTTGTTCCTTTCTACCACCTTCCCTCCCTCTATCCTCCTTTCATTTTTTTCCTTCCCTTTTCCCTTCTTACTTTCCTTCCTTTCTTCTGTCTCTCCTTCTGTCTTTTTGTTAACAATTAACTCTATCAGTGGTTCTCAAATATGACTATGCATCAGAACTCCCTGAAGAGCTGGTTAAAACACAGACAGCTACTGATTCAGTAGGTCTGTGATGGGGATGGAACATTTGCATGTTTTACAAGTTCCCAGGTAATGCTGTGGCTGCTGTATGGGGAGCTACACTTTAAGAACCTCCGAACCACATGTTAGAGTACTAGTTCTCAACAGTGGCTGATTATAGGTATACTGGTATAGTTTTGGAAACTTCCACATACTAAGGCTCCACCCACCAAATTTCATAGGTGTAGGGTGGGCCCAAGCTAGTGTGTTTTTAAAAAGTTCAACAGAGGGATGCCTGGGTGGCTCAGTCCGTTAAGCATCTGCCTTCAGCTCAGGTCATGACCCCAGCGTCCTGGGATCCAGCCCCGCATCAGGCTCCCTGCTCAGCGGGGAGCCTGCTTCTCCCCCTGCCTGGCACTCCTTCTGCTCGTGTGTTCTTTATTTCTCTCAATCTGAGAAATAAATAAATAAAATCTTTAAAAAAATAAAAAGTTCAACAGATGTATTCAAAGCATAGCAAGGGTTAAGAAACATTAAAATAGATTATAATTTAACAGATTCCAGAGAAAGCTATTCCATGGTTTCTGACAAAAAATAGCATAATAGGAATAGACTCTCATCCACAGTGCTTCCACAATAAGAAATCCATTAATCACTTATATTAACAGAATAATAAAAAAATACAACACATAAATGTCAAAAAAGGAATTTATAACATTCAAGACCTATTTTAAATCACTTGTTAGTGATTTAATAAGCAGAACAACAACAAAACTCTCTCAGGTAGCAAGGATTTAAAAGGTAATTAGAGGAAGTTTTGAGGATAAATATTAGAAACATTTCTATACTATTAAGAAAAAGTAAGAATACTAATTATCACTCATTTTATTTAATGTTGTGATTAAGGTTCTGGTCGAAGCAACAAAACAACAAACAGTAACAACAACAACAACAACAGAGTTGATTATATTACAAAGGAAGAAAGTTTGTACTTTAAAAATCACAGAGAATAATCTGATAATCAACAAAGAAAAACACAAGAACATTCTTATTCACTGTCATTAGCCATTTAGAAAACAGAATAGGGGCGCCTGGGTGGCTCAGTCGGTTAAGCATCTGCCTTCGGCTCAGGTCATGATCCTAGGGTCCTGGGATCAAGCCTGGAGTCAGGTTCCCTGCCCAGCGGGCAGCCTGCTTCTCCCTCTCCCACTCCTGTTCTCTCTCGCTATCTCTGTAGTTATCTCTGTCTCTCTCTCTCTCAAATAAATCAAATCTTCAAAAAAATAAAATGAAAAACAGAATAGAAAAAAAATAAAGACTAAAATATCTAGAAGTAACCGAACAAGAAATAATCGAGATTTTCATGGAGAAAATTAAAAATGTCACCAAAGGATGTAAAAGAAGACTGAACAAATGGAGAGGTACATAATTGTTCTGGATAGGAACATTCCTTCTAATATACTTTAAAGTGAATTTGTTATGTATGTTGTCTGTTTCCCCTATAAAATGTAGCGATCATTGCCTCGTTTGTTCACTGATACAACCCAAGAATCTAGAGCAGTGGTTAGCACATAAATATCATACAATAAATGTTTGTTGAATGAATGAATGAAATGTTAGCTGTCTTGCAATTAATTTTTAAATCCAAAGTAGTCTAACCCAAAACTCCCATGGAATTTTTTAAAATGAAACTTGCAAAGCTGATTCTTAAAAAACAAGAATAAAGAAATCCCAAAGGAAACAAACAAAAAACGTCTTTAGTATAAGTATCTTTAAGCATATATGAAAATACAGAAAAAATATAATAAACTCTGATGCTGAATGTGCCTGTCAGCTTAAAATTTGTCAAGATTTTGCTAAGTCTCTGTATCCCTCCCTACTTTTAAAAACAACGATATTTTAGGTAAATCCCTGACATTATATTTCACCCACAAATGCTTAAGTCTGATAAATTGATTTTAAAATTCACTTGCAAAAGGAAAGGCGGGAGTATTAATTGTAAAAATCTTGAAACAAAACAATTCAAACATTCTTTGACACTGTATAAAAATCTACAAAAGAAATTTAAGAAACAAAACAAAGAAAAAAAGAGACAAAAAGAACCCAGACTCTTAACTACAGAGAACAAACCAATGGCTATCAGAGGGGAGGTGGGTGGGAGAATGGGTGAAATAGGTGAAGGGGATTCAGAGCACAGAGGAGCACTGAGTAATATATAGCATTGTTGAATCACTATATTGTACACCTGAAACTAATATAACACTGTACGTTAACTGTACTGCAATTAGAATTAAAATCCACAAATGAAAAAACATAAAAGTTAAAAGGCAATTGACAGACTAGGAGAAAATATTTGGAGCATATATAATGGAGAATTAAGAAATTATTAAAAAAATAAAAATGGCAAAAGCATTCAGAAAAGCTATTTTATAAGAATCACTAATTATTTAACACTCTAAACTTCAGTGGTAATCAAAATAATGCAAATTAAATAATGAGAATTATTTTCCATCCATCAGATTGTCAAAAAAAAAAATTCTCGACCACACTCAAGATGGACAATGTCTTTGGAAATGTAAATTTCTGCCTTTTTGGAGGGAGGTTTGGCAGTATCTATTAAAATTAAAATAGGACATGTCCTTTAACTTGGCATTCTAATTTTAGGTATCTATCCTAAAGAATTACTTGTATACATGCAAAAAATTAGTATGCCCAGTACTATTCACTTAAACATTTTTTTTCTTAGTGGCTAAAGAACTGGAAATAACTTCGTGGCCATCAGTAGAAAACTGCTTAATGTAAAAAATTATAGTACCATTATTGCTTAGATCATTACCCAGTAGTGACAAATATGAGGTAGGTTCACATGCACTGACACAGCCACGAGTAACCTAGTCAGATCTTGAATGTAAGTTAGAAATTGTGGTCCTTTGGAGGGATACAGCCCTGTGCCAGGGTTCACTGCTTCACGAGTAAAACACGGTTGCCCAGGAGTTCTCACCTTTGTCTGGTGTCCTTGTGCAGGGAACAACCTGCAAAATTGTACTTGGGGCCCTGCTACTCATAAAGAAAGTACTCCAAGAAGTTTTGTTAATTGGAGAAAGAAATGTGAAGGACAATATCCTAGAGCATGAAATCTTTTAGGTACCAAATGAGCACACATATATGCATGCATGTGTGTGCACACAGGCACACACACAAAAACACAGGCCTGAAGCAAAATTCCGTATTTCCATATGCATATATATAGATGCACCAACAAGGATCTGGAAAGATACCTAGCCATTGGGAGTAGGGGTAGAACGGGGAGGGGGCATAGGAAACCTGTATGTTTTTCCATATAGTTTGAAATTCCTGCAGGGAATATATGATTGTGAATTACATCAGTGATTATTATTTTTTATTAGGTATAAAAATAAATATTTATTAAAAACAAGAAAATAGAGCACTACAAATTACAACTTAAAAAACGTGATAAACATCACAAACATGAAACCGCCCAGAAAAATTTTGTTAGTGAACTGTATAACACACTTTGTTAATACATTTTTTTCCTCCTATCTTTTCTGTTACCATGAATGATTTTAAAAGACTTGGTATATCCATATATTGTCATACTGTGAAGCCTTTAACTTAGTGATTGAAAATCCTCATTAACGATATGGAAAGATGCCCACACATTCAGTAAATAAGTTTACTAAATTGTAAGGTTACTAAATCTTCACATGTGAAGAGATGATCTTGCCCATGGTTCTACCCCCCTGAGTGCCACTCTCCGCAGCCAGATTTGTTGAGATCTGGTGGTCATCTCTTTCTGTGACACCACTTTCAATAGATTGAGTCCTGGCTGGAACCATTTGATGGTTCCTGATCTTCTTGGTTACTCACCAGAGTTACAATTCTCTTCTTACAGATTAGATAGGTTCCTGAATAGCTGCACTGTTTCTTTTAGACCAAAGATAGGAAAGAGTACCAGTATGACCTTGGCTCTCTACCATAAAGCCAAACTGACATTTTGTGAGAAATGATATAATGGTACTCCATACAGAAAAGCTAAAATGTACAGAGCTCTAGTCAGTAAGCATATAAAATATAATTTAGATGATTCTGTATTTGTGATTTTAAGGCTAAATTTTAGGGAATTAGCTACATACTTGCAATGAGCTAAGAAAAATATTCTTATTTGACAACATTTTATTTTCTTAAGTTAAACAGCAGCTAGTGCCATGCAATGTAACTTGATAGAATTTAGTAAAATTGTTGACACTATTGATAACTACTTAACCCAAATAGTGATTTAAGTAAACATGTGTCAGAGTTTTTAAGATATTATTAGGCAATTTGTTATGAAGGAACACCCACAGAATGGGAGAAACTATTTGCAAACCATAAATTAATAATGGCATAGTATCCAAAATATATAAAAAAACTCATATAACTCAATAACCAAAAGCAAATAATCTGATTAAAATATGGCAAAAGACCTGAAAAGACATTGTTCCAAGAAGACATACAAATAGCAAATAGGTATATGAAAAGGTGCTCAACATCACTAATTATCAGGGAAATGCAAATCAAAACTACAGTGAGATACTACCTCACACCTGTTAGAATGTCTAGTATAGAAAGACAAGAGAAAACAAATGTTGGAGAGAATGCCGAGAAAAGGGAACCTTGTGTGCACAGTTGGTGGGAATGTAAATTGGTATAGTCTCTATGGAAAACAATATGGTAGCTCCTCAAAAAATTAAAAATAGAACTACTATATGATCCAGCAAAAAATTCCACTTCTGGGAATATATCCAAAGGAAATGAAATCAGTATCCCATAGAGATGCTCACTGCAGCATTATTCAAAATAGCCCAGATATGAAAACAACCTACATGTCCATTAAAGGATTAATGGACCACCCCTAAAGAACTGACCACCCCTAAAGGAATATTATTCAGCCATAAAAAAGAGGGACATCTTGCCATATGTGACAACATGGATGAAGCTGGAGGACATTATGCTAAGTGAAAGTAGCCAGACAGAGAAAGACCGCGTGGGTATAACTTCTATGTGAAATCTTAAAGAGAACCTGATTTTATAGATTTTTAAAGATTTTAGAGATTTTATGCATATGTAGATTTTATAGAATAGAATGGTGGCTGCCACGGGCTGTGGGGTGGGGAAAATGGGGAAATGTAGGTCAAAGGGTGCAAACTTTCAGTTATAAGAAAAATAAGTTCTGAGAATCTAATGTACAGCATGGCAACTATAGTTATTAGTATAGTATTGCATATTTGAAAGTTGCTTAAGGTAGATCTTAAGCATTCTCCACACACGCACGTGTGTGCGTGTGCACACGTGTGCGCACACACACACACAAGAAGTCAACCACGTGAGGTGATGGATCCTGGTAATCAGTCCACAATGTGTATGATATCATATCATCATGTCGTACATTTTAAATATACACAAATATATTTGTCAATTATTCCTCAATAAAGTTGATCAAGATGAACACAAATCATTGACAGTTAAATTCCAGCATGTATATAGTTTCCTTTTAGTATAGATATTTCTTTCATTAATCTCTTTTAGATGATTGCTAAATTAAAAAGGAATAACCAGTCAGTAGTAGCTCCCTTATATTATTAAGCATTTCATGCACATTAGTCTCCCCATCATTTTGAAAGTCTGCATGAGAGGAGACGGGGCATCCAGCTTCCCTGGAACCACAGAAGTACTCAGCAGAGAGAATGAATGTGGTGGAACTCAAAAGTATTTTTTGATTAATTAATAGTTGTCTACTAAGTCCCAGTCTTTAATGAGCATCTAGACAATATGATCAGCTCTGAAAGTCAGCTTCTACAGAAAGAAAGTATGAACGGCTGCTGTGGAACTTTCCCTTTTCTTTCTTTTTTGTTTCTGTATGCGTGTGTTTTTGTGTGTGCGTGTGTGGGTTTTATTATGTTATGTTAATCACCATATATTACACCATTAGTTTGTGATGTAGTGTTCCATGATTCATTGTTTGCATATAACATCCAGTGCTCCATGCAGTACGTGCCCTCTTTAATACCCATCACCAGGCTAACCCATCCCACCCCCCCCCCCCTCTAGAACCCTCGGTTTGTTTCTCAGAGTCCGTAGTCTCTCATGGTTCTTTTTAATCGAAGAGGACTTTTCAGATGCACTGATTAGAAAATGTGTTGGCCGTAGAGTAGGTCATTATTTGTGTCCTTACAAGACTTCATAGAAACTCAAAAACGTCTTTGTGGTATAATGCTTCTGAGGAAAGGGACATTTGAAAAATAGCCTTTTGCTTCCAAAATATTGAGGTTACTCATCCTCCAAGTCCCTGAGATCATTAAGACCTGTTTGTTTGCCTTTCTCCTGTACATAAGGAAACCAAACAATGCCTTCTTTTTTCCCGATATGGTAATAACTCTTAACTCAAATTTCTGCCTGGGGAATCTCTCCAGCGCACTGAAGAAATATTTTTCTTTATCTATATGTCTTGTTTGTTCTCCATATAAACTATGTGCTCATAAAAGGGACCAATAAGTTTCTGTGGCCTTTAATTCAAATAGTTAAATTCCATAATATATGAATCTCCTGTGGTGTTGACTTGTACCTATTTCCTACGATGGGTAGTAATTCCTTGGTTATCATTTTTTATAATCAAAAATAAACACAAATAAAAATGTGACTGATAAAGTTTGTGAGTTAGAGAGCTTAAGAATATTAAATGGCATTTTAAAATGGGATTCACGTTCCTTTAAAACATTGTTTGAAGTATATATATAGAATATATATGTAATGAGAGTTAAATAATTAAAAGTAATTTTCAGTGTTTTCAAAAGGTGAGATTTAAGAGAATATAATATCACTCTTTTCAGAAGTCCAAGGTAGATGGGACATTACTTGGTGCTAAAATTCTGTTACTTTCATGGTAAAATGATGAAACAAACCACAAAGTAGTAATTTAGAGCTGGAGAGTACTTTAGATGCTGTGTAGCTTTTTAACCAATGGAAAACAACTGTCTAAGATTAGTAATATCAAGAAACAATTGGCTCACTAGGTTTTGACCACAGGAGAAGGTTAGCCGGAGAGAAGATTAAAATATACCAAGGAAAACTACACATGGTTCCTGCATATGATGGTTGACAAAAGGGTATTTTGGCACCTGTAAATCTCTTCTTTTTGAGTAGTTAACTTACCCTTGGGGCAAATTTGGCTCATCTCTCTTTCTCTAGCCCTGGTTTCAGGGAGAGGTCTGTGTAATTTTTTTCCATATTTATTGAGCAACTATTAGATCAATTAACACTATTTTGTGTACAAGAGATGAAACAAATCCTCTTTTCTCTTAAGAAGTTTATATTACATCTTGTAGACTGCCATGCAAACAAGCAACCAAAGGGGGAAAAGAGAGAAAGAGATTGTGATTGGATGATATGGGGTGAGCTTCACAGAGAAGACCACAATTAAACTGAGCCTTGAAAACTGAGTAAGAATGGGAAGGATGGTAGGCATGAAGTGCTAGGTATGCTGGGAACAGGACGTGAAACATGTTAATAAAATAAGTTTGCACCTGATTCAATTGAGGGTGGTGTGAGAATAACACTGGCTAAAATTTTGTACAAAGTGCAGTAAAAGATATAAACTAAACACAGATAAATAGTTGTCCAACTGAACTGAACTGCACAGCTTTGCCCTGTCTCTCAAGCTTACCATGATTGTGTTTATCTATTTTTTTTTCTTCGCCCACCAACTCCCCTTTTCCAGGTCTTTATTATGATACTATTATAAGGAAAATAATTGTATTTTTGTAAAAATATTGCGCTCTCTCTGCAATCCCTACTGTCCCTGTGTGGGTTCCCTCTGTTTAGGGTCTCTAGAGGCACCGTATTTTTTCTGTTTCAAGGTGAACCTTATTTGCCATTTAAGTAATTTGCAGACATAGACATATTTTACATGTTGGTGAAGAGGACACTCCTCTGGGTCAGTGAAGTTTTACCTCACTGTTCTTTGTGGCCAATAGTTGAGTCCTAGTATAAAAGAGTAAGGATAATATATTTTTACATATATCAAATTAATGGGCACTTCTTAAACATTCTGTGACTATTTCATCAGAAATGTCGTTTCCACACAATTTCTGCTTTGGTGTGTGCCATTATTCAATTTGATTAAATTCTATTCAAATTGTATTCAACCACAAATGTTTGCTGATGACTAAAAGGTCAAATACATGAGAAAGCACAGATCTTATAGTATGACCTGTCACCATTACTGATAAAATAATTCAAAGTACATGTTCTTCTACTGAAAGCAAGTTAAAGAAGGTCTGGATATTTTTATTCTAAATGTTTCCTTGTAAATTGAAAGCATTGATTCATTCAGCATTGACTTACTTAGAAAGTCCAACCAAGGGGAAAATAATTATGATCTCATTATTTTTAAGATTCTGTTATTTGCTTAGAAAAATATAACCCCAATGTAAATTTATAGCCATAAAAATGGGAGGTAAATTAAATAATCCCAATAAATGTCTTTATTTCATTTAATAGGAAAATAAGGAGATATTTCCTTATGTTATTGAAAATAGAAACACAGAAATACTTTTCTGGTAGATAGTTCTCATGAACTTCGGGAATTACAACAAAACAAAACAACTCATTGTCCCACCTGGGAAAAAATAACAGTAATGGCAAAAAAAAAAAATCAGCTCTCTCTTATTTGCCTTAAGATATTTCTTGTGCTCTTGGTCAGAAATTAGTTGTTAATAGAACTGACCTGTTTTTGAGCAAGTATTTATAACAACCCCTGCATTCAGTAACACAATGCACCCACACATACTGAATTTGAATGGCCATAAATATGATAATATGCCTTAACTGCTAAATTTTGTGAGAGAGTGAGTAGTGAGAATTCTATGAATTTTCTCACACACCACATCTCTAGGAATAGTGTCTTAAAAGCCTTCTAAGCGTTTGGAGTATGCTTCTTTCTACTTCCTGGAACACAACGTGCAGCAGAGGAAGAAGGGTTAGGAAGAAAGGGTCACTATCTCTAAGGGAAATATGCAAGCCCCACAGATGTACGAATCAAGCTGCTATTTCCCACAAACTCCACAGCTCCTCTTGAGCACAGGAAAGGGAAGAAAAATCCTCTAAAAAATTAACCACATGTTAGTATTGAAACGTTGCCAGGAACACAGACAGCCCTAGAGGGTTTGTTTCAAATCAATATTGATGGAGCCGTGTGGTGGGTCAAGAGAATGGCACATCTTGCTCTCAGAGTTCACAGGACTGAGTATTTTTATTCGGCCAAAGAGGAAAACTCAGAAAACAAACAAACAGCAGTGGGAATGATACCAGCAACACTAACAGTCTGACATTTTTAGATTCATGTATAGTGAGAAAGTGGTTCACTACCTCAATCAATCTTTCATTTAATGAAATCCCTGGGAGGCAGAGGGGCTGTGTTTGGGCAGAACATGACGTGGGGTATTACAAAGCCCTCCTGGTAAATGAGGCTGCTGCGGGTCGCTGAAATTTTTGAAATATCGGGTGAGTATTGTTATTATACCATTTCGAAGCAAAAATACGCCACATTACCATGGCCACACTGATTGTTGTTTAATGCATATAAAGCAAAAACAACCATATCCCCCTAAAAAAAAACACCTAAAAACTGTTTCTCCCCCTTTTTTTGAGTGGGCCTATTTGATTGTATACAAATTGAATAGCGGCCCATGCTTAATCTTTCAGGTAAGTGTTACATAACAATTTTTTTCCATACAGAAATTATAGCTATTAAGTATATAAACATCGAATGTAAAGTTGGCAAGCAGTAGACAAACGCCTCCTTTCACTTCTGAGCCTCCATAGCACTTGCTAAATTACATACTGCTTTAGAGATGTGAAGGGGTTGGATTAGTAGTATTAGCAACAATTGCCTTGGTAATGGCGGACCAGTATCTTGGTTATCTCAATACTTGCTTCTATATTGTGAGAAACGCCTTCTTTCCATTTCTCAAATAAAGCCCTTCTGACAACACTCTCTATGTTCCAGTGAACCTTTACTTGGCCTCTTTGCTTCATTTTCTCACTCTACCCTCTTTGTTCTGATGATCACAGAATTTAAAACTGAAGGAGAACTTGAGACCATTTAGAGTGACTTCATCGTTAAACAGATAGGACTACTGAAGCCAGGGAGAGCCTTAGTAGAGACAAGGTAGATGGAAAAATCAGTCGTTCCTACTCTCAGATCTGTGTCCCAACATTTTTTTTTTCTATATCCTTCATATCTCATAGGGCCTCCTGTTTTTATAGTGCCATTGCCTAATTCTCTCTATACTTTCCCTTCTCTTAAAGAGTTGCCTACATTTGTCTTACCCTAGGATTTCCTTGAATTCTCCCTGCAGTCATTAAAACTTACCCTCAAGTTTACTTAAAATGAAACCCTACTGAAAAGTGTCATGTCATGGGTTTTTCTTAACTTTGTCCGGTTTTTGCCTACAACTTGCCGCTTTGAAGTAGTAATTCCTCTAGCTTTTTTCTGAGGCAGATGTGGCCCAGACTTTAATCTGTAGGACTTCCTGCTATTTGCTTTGAGCCCAGACCCCTTGCACTGTTCTGTGATTGCATAAAGGTGGTGAGCGGCACTGGGCTTCTCTCCCTGTCTACTGAGTTCAGCACACTTTCTAGGTAAAGTTCCAGGTTTCCAGCTGTTTTCCCAAACTTTTATCAGCTATCAATACACTGCCCCCTCCCTTCCAGCTTTTTCCACAGCTCTCTGTGGACTCCTGGCTCTTAGGGCCCTGTCCTGACACTGGGGTGTTCTGTATGCCCTCTAGGATTCTCACCCAGGGACAATAGGCCAGCTCCAGAGGATCATTCCACTCTTCACTCATTTCTCCTCTCTCTGAAGGTGCATCTTGCCTAATGACAGCAACATAACGTCACACCAATTGTTTCTAATTTCACAGAATCTGATTTTCTTAACATACATAAAAATTAAGCAAACCTTTCTTGGCCTGTTTCTGTCTCCGTCAGCCTAAAATCTATGCTACCCTTTAGCTCAGAATCCACCTCTTTTCCTGTTCTGTGTGTAAATAACTTATCCATTCTCCACGGCATAATTTATTAGTCATCCTCTCTATGACCCCTTTCTTAGTCCCTTTTCTCTCAGAATTAATCAACCCTTTTGCACTGCCCTCATAGGCTCCTCATTCTGTTGATAGTCATTTTTGTCTATTTTCTTGAAAAAATGGTGAGCTCTTTGGGGTCAGGAATAAATCTTGTTCCTTTCAATTGTATGCTTTTCTCTAGAGCATTTCACAGTTTCCACCCTTGTTAGAAACAAACTCTTAATCCTTTATTAGACTGAAGCTCTGGGATGCAGGAATAATATCTTCTTATGCTTTTGCACTCCTCACAGTTCCTAATAAAATGTTAAGTACATGGTGGTCACGTGATATACTGACTGCTTGACTGTCTGGCCAGAAATCTGGTAGCAGAATTCCCAGTTTGGTCTGAGAGAGACAAAACCCTCTGTACAAATGGCTTCTTTGAGAACAAGGGAAGGGCTATGATTAAAATGTAGAGCTTAGGAAGGAAAGGACTTTTGTTTTCCTTATTAGTCTTTTAATCTCAGTGATTTCTAGGTCTTTGTGTGAGAGTGTGTTAGTGAAAACAGATAAAGTTGGGGCGCCTGGGTGGCTCAGATGGTTAAGCGTCTGCCTTCGGCTCAGGTCATGATCTCAGGGTTCTGGGATCAAGCCCCGCATCAGGCTCCCTGCTCAGCGGGAAGCCTGCTTCTCCCTCTCCCTCTACTGCTCCCCCTGCTTGTAATCTCTCACTCTCTCTGTCAAATAAATAAATAAAATCTTAAAAAAAAAAGAAACCAGATAAAGTGGCAAAAGAGAACAGAGGGATGGCAGATGCAAACATATTTGCTGGGTCCATGCAAGTCATGGGCTAAGAAAATATGTCTATTGGCAAGAGATGCTGTGTGCTTTACTTTAATCATAACTTTATTTCAAGCACACACATGGGTCTAGCTTAATGTTCCCCAAATTGGTACTTGAGGATTTTAGCAGGGATTTTTCACTCAAGATGTTAAGAGTTGTGACTTCAGAGAAATGTTTGAATAATCAAATAAATTTGTGAAATTCTGTTTTCTATGGTTTTTGCTTTCCGTAATTATTTTCTGAATATCATAATGTCCATACACATATTGAAAACTCTGAGAATTCCTGAAGTAAATAAAATCATTTAGCTTTATTTAACAAGCATTTCTCAAACATGTCTGAGCATAGCACCTTTTTCTCCATTTGTTTGTTTTTCTTAGAATAGTACTTTGAGGAATGCACCACTACTCCATGGTGACTTGAGTTCGGAAGAAAAGATGCTCCCCAGGAGATTATAATGCACCCTCTATCTGTTGAGTTTCTGAGAGGTAAGAGCTAAGTTGTCCAAGATAGATCTCCTGCAGGGTGGACTTCCAGGTGGAAATAACCTCCAAAGAGCTCTCTAGAAACTGGCCATAGCTAATGCTGAAGTAAATCAATTTTAAAGGTTTTATTTATTTATTTTATTTGAGAGGGAGAGAGAGAAAGTGGGGGGAGAGGCAGAGGGTGAGACTCTGAAGTAGACTGCATGTTGAGCATGGAGCCCAACATGGGCTGGATCTCAAGACCCTGAGATCATGACCTGAGCCAAAATCAAGAGTCAAGAGTCAGACGCTTAACAGACTGAGCATTCCAGGTGCCACAAAGTTAGTCAATTTTAAAAAAAGCAGTGTTTCTCCAACTTGAAAGGACATATAAATATCCTAGAGATCTTGTTAAAAATACCGATTCTGATTTAGTAGGTCTGTTTTGGGGCCCGAGATTCTGAATTTCTAACAAACTTTGAGGTGATACTAATGATGTTGATCTTTAAAAAGCCCCTTGAGTTGCAAGAGAGTGGAATGTTGAGATGGTGGAAAAGATCTGGAATCCACTGGGCTATCATGGACCCCAGCCCCATTATCATTCCAGGGAAAGGGCTGGTGCTCCCCAAGCAAGGAATGCTGGGATGGCAAAATAGGGCTGGAGGCCAAAGGTTCTGCAATGTCATGTGGCTATTTGGCTCCAGTTCTGTTTTTTGCAGCATCTAATGTCTGTTCCAGCTAGATCCCAATGGGTTGTACTTCAATGTGATGGGCAGTGGTGGAAATTCTTGCCTGCTGCCACTTCTGAGTTTCCTCCATATATTCCACTCCAGAAGGCCAATGAGTGTTCTGCTGGCCATTTGATTCTGTTTATTTGACAGTATTTTAGGATAGTTTTTCTGAATAGAGTCATAGAGGAATTGAGAAGTTTAAGAAATTAGGAAATAGGTTAGGAGGCAACTGTTCATACTGTTCTTCAAAAGTTCCTTCATACACTGATCCTAAGCCATCACTACAACCTGATTTTCCCCTTTCCCTTAACCCAGAGCTCATAGGCCCTTGTAGTCTAGCCTCTTTCTTAGCATACTCACATGACATGCTAAGGTCCTCCTTCCTGCAAGGGCACATCCATGTGTTTCCTTTCTTTCTAATTCTTACTCCAATTCAAGCCTAGTTCAAGTTCTGCTTTCTTGATAAGGCCTGTTCTAATCATCCCAAAGCACATAGTACAGAATATAATTTGCACTAGTACTATTTGTTTCTTATTCTAGTTTCACCATTCTTGTCTCATAGTTACACTTTAGTTTCTTTGAGAACGGGGCATCTTATTATTATCTTATAATTTTTTATTTTCTTGTTTTCTGCTTCTCTAGGCTCTTACATTTTCTAGCCTTATGCTCATGGGCAGCAAAGAAAACTTGTCTAAGGACTTGGTTATCTCATTTGTGAAATACAAACATTGGACTAATTTGTGGTTTTCATATTTCTTGAAGACAAAGAACCATTTCTTCAAAGAATATATTACACAATAATCCAATATATGGAGGAAATCAAAGGCAGGGCTGTAGGGCAACATGATGTGGTGAGGGAAGGCAGAGACTTTCCCTTTCTCTGTCCTTCTACTCTTTGTAGAATCTCTGCCTAATCATAAAGTTACACAGGAATCCAGAAAACCACTGGATTCAATGAAGTCCAAGGCCTTTTATTACTCTGAAGACTTTGATTTTAATCATTAGAGAAACTCTGCTGGTTTATGATAAAATGGGCAAACACATCACGACAAATAAAATGAAATTATAAGATAAAATGTACACGCCATAGTGGTATTTACAGTGTGGCTCATCAAACAGCTGTGGCAGAAACATTGTGATGCTTTTTAGAAATGCCAGATCACAGATCTCCTTCAAGCCCTACCAAATCATAGTGGGTGAGACTGGACATTTGCATATTACCAAGTGCCCTAGATGATTCTTACAAACATTGAGGTTTGAAACCCAATGATACAGAGTAGTGATTTTAAGGAAAAGAATCTGCTTAATTACTCTCAATCAGTAGATATGAATATTGGACTTTTAATTTGTGATAGGTGCTAAGCAACAATTATTAGAATCCAAGAAGCAGGAGATACACGTGAGGGCCACAGACCACTGAGATACTTTAAGTCAATATTTTGAAAAATGGCTTTTAGTGGTTCTTTGGTGGCTCAGTTGGTTAAGTGTCAGACTCTTGATTTTGGTTCAGGTCATGATCTCTCAGGGTCTTGAGACTGAGCCCTGTGTCAGGCTCCATGATGGACATGGAGCCTGCTTAAGATTCTCTCTCCCCCTCTGCCCCTCCCCACACCCCATATATATGCACTTGCTTTCTCTTGAAGGAAGGAAGGAAGGAAGGAAGGAAGGAAGGAAGGAAGGAAGGAAGGAAGGAAGGAAGGAAGGAAGGAGGAAGGAAGGAAGGAAGGAAGGAAGGAAGGAAGGAAGGAAGGAGGAAGGAAGGAAGGAAGGAAGGAAAAGAAATAGAAAAATGGCTTTTAGGATTTCAGGTTGTACTTACTATCTAAAAATTTCTACTATAGTTATGAAAGTGAAAAGTAGAGGTTCAACTTGGAAATGCACTTTCTCCATTGAATGAAAAATAGGCAAAATTACCTGAAATACTTTGGTTTATGGAACTTGGTAATTGATCCTATACAATAGAAAGGCTGAGAAGAATCGATATCATATTTCTCAGAAATCCTCAATCTTAAAACTAAATGTTATAAAATACAGAATTTTATAAACTACTAGATTTTTTGTAAAATGTATTTTATTGCCACAAATTCCAAACAATGGGTTATATGATGAATAGTTATTGAGATAGAAAAAAATTCACAATATAATTTGAAGTTTAAAAGCATTATAATGTGGCATATGCAATTAATTGCTGTTACATCTAGCTCCATGAAGAACATCGATAAATGAAAAAAAATGAGAATGAATACAAAACAAATAAGGATAAGCTATAAAATCCACAATTAATTCTTCCATGTCAGTTAAAAGTCAAGTGAGGGTTGATTGGGCTATGGCATTAGTTTGAGTTATTTTAGTGGTCCCTCACTAAAAAGAAAACTAAACAACATGCTGTACATGGGAACTGTGATTGAATTTGGGAGCAAAACCCAATAAAAGTTAGTGTGAAGTTACAAAACAATATTATCAATCACTAAATGATATAATACATCTTATAGGCACTCATGCAAATAGGAACACTAGAATTCTCATTTTAATCCCATAGTTTTATAACTCACACACACACACAGCAAGTTTATTTACATTCTTTTGTTTTGTTTTTTTGTTTTGTTGTTTTTTAATGGTTCTATCCTTACAACTTTAAGAGAATGGATTGTCCTACAACAGTCATACATTTGTTTGGTAACAAGTAGAAGGCATGTTTTTCTTTTTATTGAACTCAATGTGCTTCGATAGTCTTGTTTGGGAGCAATTTTATTTTTTTTGCCTTTTTAAAAAAATTTTTTATTGTTATGTTAATCACCATACTTACATCATTCGTTTTTGATGTAGTGTTCCATGATTCATTGTTTGTGCATGACACCCAGTGCTCCACGCAGAACGTGCCGTCTTTAATACCCATCACCAGGCTAACCCATCCCCCCACCCCCCTCCCCTCTAGAACCCTCAGTTTGTTTTTCAGAGTCCATCATCTCTCATGGCTCGTCACCCCCTTCAATTTACTCCCCTTCATTCTTCCCCTCCTGCTATCTTCATCTTTTTTTTTTCTTAACATATATCACATTGTTTCAGAAATACAGATCTGTGACTCAACAGTCTTGCACAATTCACAGTGCTCACCATAGCACATACCCTCCCCAATGTCTATCACCCAGCCACCCCATCCCTCCCACCCTCCCACCATTCCAGCAACCCTCACTTTGTTTCCTAAGATTAAGAATTCCTCATATCAGTGAGGTCATGTCTTTCTCTGATTGACTTATTTCACTCAGCATAACACCCTCCAGTTCCATCCATGTCGTTGCAAATGGCAAGATCTCATTCCTTTTGATGGCTGCATAATATTCCATTGTGTATATATACCACATCTTCTTTATCCATTCATCTGTCGATGGACATCTTGGCTCTTTCCACAGTTTGGCTATTGTGGACATTGCTGCTATAAACATTGGGGTGCACGTACCCCTTTGGATCCCTACATTTGTATCTTTGGGGTAAATACCCAGTAGTGCAATCGCTGGATCCTATGGTAGCTCTATTTTCAACTTTTTGAGAAACCTCCATACTGTTTTCCAGAGCGGAGAAAGGGGAACCCTCCTACACTGTTGGTGGGAATGTAAGCTGGTGCAACCACTCTGGAAAAAAGTTTATTTACATTCTAACAAACATTACTGGGGAGGTGTTCAATTCTTTTCACTAAAAAAGGCAATACCCTAAATTTTAGGGATGATCTTTGCTTTACAGCATCAGGGCTGAGAATCTCTTTCTCCTATAGGAAGAGATTATTGGTCATAGAGAGTGTGACGTGGTCTGTGAAAATGCAAGAAAAATAATCAAATGCCTTTTAATTTTGGCAACTAGGAGATGGCTGGTGATATTTGTAGGAGTAGTTCCAGTATAGTGGTGAAGGTGACAGAGTCACATGAGCTGTAAACAGGAGGTGAGATTATGAAGAGAATGATATCAGACTGGCCTTACAAAAAGCTAGGCTGAGAAGAAAAAAAGGGTTCCAGAGTAGCTGCTATATGATTATTTCTTTTCCTTGTCCTGCCCGCTTCTCCTTTTGTCCGTTTTCCTTTCTTAAAGATAGAGAGGACTAAATCTAATTTGTAAGTAGAAGAGAAAGAGCCAGTAGAAGGAAAAGTTGTTGATAGCATTGATACTGAGGAAAACTGATGGAGCAGAGTCACTGAGGAGGTAGAAGGGATGGGATCCAGGAAACAGGTGAAGGTATGGCTATATAGGAGGGAAGTGGGGTTCCTATCTCATTAAGGCTGAAAGGATGAATTCATGAAAAGACATGTACATTTGTGGGGAGAAGGAAAGGAGAAGGAAATATGTGACCTGTGACTCTATTTTCTCTTTGAACATAAAGGCAAGTTTCACTGTGGAAGGTGTATGAGGATGTTCTGGGGCAAGGGTGCTCAGGAAGGTTTGAGGGAAGTGGTGAAAGAAATCTTTGGAATTGCCACTCTGGAGGGCGTAGTGGAGTGTGTCACATTTCCACCAAGGAAATTTCTATTAAGGTAGCCTAATGTCAGGAAAAAGCATGGACTAAGGGTTATTTTAGGGGTACCTGGATAGCTCAGTTGGCTAAGTGGTGGACTCTTGATTTTGGCTCAGGTAATGATCTTAGGGTCTTGGAACTGAGCCCTGCATGAGGCTCCTTGCTTGGTGGGGAGTCTGCTTGAGATCCTTTCTCTCCCTCTCCCTCTGCCTGTTCACACACAGTCTCTCTCTCTGGAATAAATAAATAAATCTTTAAAAAAAAAAGTTGTTCTCACATAAACCAATCACAAATGTCAGTTCCATGTGTGAAGAGTTAACAATTAAGTCTGTTCTTCTGATTAACTGTCAAATATCTAAGTGGTAAATCCTATTATAAGTTGCATGACTCTCAAGCTTTCTTCATTAGAAATGGCAAGTAAATGATTTATCTCTAAAACTCACATACTGAAATGAGATTATGCAATTACATTCAGGCCATTATCTTCCATTATGTATGATGTCAGGGTACTTTGGTCCTATAAATTTTATAAGACATGATCTGTTGACTCAAAAAAAAAAAAAACACCCTCTCTTCTGGGAACAAATATAAAAAAATGACAAAATTTTCCCCAGTTACTCTGTGTTCACTGGAAGGAGAAAGAAAAGTGGATGTTTCTACAGAATCATGCATTTTATAACAAACTCTAATTTAATCATGGACTTGGTAACAAACTAATTCTAGAGTGTTACAAATGAGGGTGATATTCCAGATAGTGCTCCTATAACTAGATGGCAATGGATTTGGGGTATAATAATGACTTCTAAGCCACTGTTCTTTTTACAAAATAGATTTCCATAACCCAACATGTCCCTGCTCCAGATTTTAAGCATATTTAGAGGAAGCCAGTAGTTTCAGTTTCCCATTCTCAATACACAAAATTTATTAGCATTATCTTTGGAGCTGTAAAATTGTGCAGGCACGGGAGTAAACAATGGGGATGTACTGAGAGAGAGAGTGTGTGTGTGTGTATATATGTGTGTGCGTGTATATGTGTGTGCGTGCATGTCAGCATAAAAAAGAACGAGAGTGACAGAAGGATGATGTGGCTGAGGACTTTGGGTGGATGTTGGCAGGATAGGAAACTGAACCCCATAACTATTGTGATATTCTATCAATTGAGTCATTATTGAATTATCTGTGGTATATAAGAAACCAGACTAGATTAGGGGGAGAGGCGGATAAAAAATATAATACCTTTTAAGATTTGGGAATTCAAGATACACTTAAGTATTTAATAAAAATGTAATAGTGGGTAATAGTGAGCTAGAGTGGATTGAGTTTTGTTAAAAAAAATGAGGTAAAATTTCTCTCTGCCTCTGTCAATAAATCTAACTATTCCTTGAAATTGTAGGCTGCTTTTTTGGACACGGCAAACAAAGAGGCATGAAATACAGACCAGAGAGTAAATATTCTGATTATATCTCATTTAAACATAATCTTAGGTAGCTGAGTGGTTTCATACACATTGTTTTCGGTTGAACTGTGTTCCCCAGAAGATATGCTCAAGTCTTCATCCCTGGTACCTGTGAATGACTTTACTTGGAAATGGGGTCTTTGCAGATGTAATCAAGGTAAGATGAGGTCAGACTGGATTATGGTAGGCCCTAATCCAATGACTGGTGTCCTTATCGGAAATCAGAAATTTGGACCTACATGTAGACACAAAGGAGAGAAGAGTGAAGACCATGTAATGACAAAGGCTGAGATTGGAATGATGCATCTTCAAGACAAGGAATACCCAGGATTGTTGACAACCAGCAGAAACTAGGAAGAAGCAGGGAGGGATTCTTCCCTACAGCCTTCAGAGGGAGAAGGCTCTAGATTTAAACACCTTGATTTTAAACTTCTAGCCTCCAAAACTGTAAGAAAATAAATTTCTATTGTTTTAAGGCACCCAGTTTTTGATACTTTGTTACGCAGCCCTAGGAAACAAATACACACATTTTCTGATAAACCTACCGAGGGAGTACAAATGGAAAGTTAACCAAGAAAGAGCTATAGATAAGGAATTTTAGAGCTCTGGTACAACTTTCTCAATTATAAATGAGGAAATTTAGGACTACAGAAATAACAATTACTTTCCCCAAACTGATTATGGGAAGCAGGGACCAGAATCCAGGTATCTTGCTTCCCACTCTTTTTTTTTTTTTCTTTCATATTGTCCAAATGTATATAGGAAACATGTGTTCTGTAGAGATAAATTGGAAAAAGAGACTACTATTCCTGATTTGGGCTTATTGTATTAGGTCAGCAGGTTTGTGCTTTTCTTGAAAATAATGTTATATCAAATTTTACTGTCCTGTATTCAATTACCTATCAAGACTAATCCTTGAAATGAGAAACTGTGTCAGCACACCAAAAGCACTCACCCTTTTTCAGGCTTCATTATTTTCACTTTTCCAGACTCTCTCATAAAAACAGATTCTTAGATTTTTTTTTAAAATCATTGTCTGGACAATTGGGCCTTTATAAATTTAAAAATCCCTTTAGGAGTAACTAAAAAACTTTTTATTTTTTAATTTTTTTTTAAATTTTTGAAGCAGCTTTTTAACACACAGCAACTGGACAATGAAGAAAACAGACAAGCTGAGGAGGAAATTGTGTTTTCCCAGAGCTCTGTTCCATTGCTCTATCTTTAAGATCCAGTGCCATGTAAAAGATGCTTGATGTTATAATGGCTTATTTGTTTGACACATTGCCAAAATGCATAAAACATTTTAAAAAAATCACATACTACTAGAAATGCGAGAATGTATTTGATCACCGGATGCTCACGGATTTAAGGTTTGAAAGAGGAACTTTCCCTATGTCTTTGTACCTTTTAGGGGGAAAACTAGCATTATGTGACCCAGCTCTTGTGTTAAAGGAGACTGAGGGTTTCTTGTATAAAATAGTCAATAAAAATCTGCATTTCTAACAATATATGTTAAAATGCAAAACTTGAGAAAATATATTTTAATTTATAGACACGTAAGTTTTGAGTTAATCATCTTGAGGCATGTACCCTAAAACACTGAAATCATTTTCATCATGACACAGCGATTTAACCAAGAGCTCAGATGACCTGCTGAGCTCCTACTTTGTCCTCAAAATTTATGTAGCTCCCACCTCTTTTTGCCCTTTTCTCCTCGATGCCATTTCTACTGTTCCTCAAGTTGACAGGTGGAGAACTGAAGGCTCTAGCAAACAGACCCAGTTTCCCCTTGAATGAAAGCATTAATCAAGGTGAAACAAAAACAGGGAAGGAGAGGAAGAAGCAATAGTGTATTTTAAAGCCTGTGGCCTGATTTTCATTAGCATGCTGCTGGCTCTCTTTTAGGTCCACACTGATTTCTTCTGTTTCCAGGACATGTCTGTGAACATTTTAGTCAATGGAACATCTTTTGAATGTCAAACTATGACTTCTATTTTCTTACAGTCAAAACACAGAATTCTATCTCACACATGATCGAAGCCAAGTGAATCATTTTCACAGTAAGTAAGAAGGTCTCCTTTCTCGTGATTAATTCTATGTTTATTTCTTTCAACAAATCACATCAGCACACATGACCTCATGTAATGGCTATGTCTGAGGCTTAGAAGGTCCACATACTTACGTATAGCAAATAATATTGTTATATTACTCTGGTAACTAGCTCTCAGGGACCCCTATGTAGGCAGATCTGCAGCGGCCTCTGTGACTATCATTAAGGGGCTTGTCTGGTCGCAGATGACTGTGTTTAAAACTTCCAACCTATGAAATTTCCTGCCAGCAAACACCATCAGGTCATAAATGTAGTACAAATTGATTCAAATAACAGAATCGAGAGGCCGCTTGGGATCTCTAAAGGTCATTTGATACTGACACATCTAAGCACGGTTATGACTGCTTCAGACAATGAGGTCCCCGATCTGATTTTAAAGTTGTCCCGGGCACTGAATAGTTCTGAGATTCTTATAAAGTCCCTAAGAAGAGTGAACTTCTGGACAACTTATGTTACACATCAGTCTGCTTTCTTCTATGGCACTGTATATTTAGCTATCATATAAAATTGACATTTTGTTGGTCTTGTATATTTTTCTCTAAAGCAATGGTTCTCACTCACGGTTGCACATTAGAGAGGTCTGGAGAGCTTTAAACAAACAAACAAACAAACAAACAAATCAATATCCCAAACCCCACCGCAATCAAATTAAATCAGAATCTCTTTGTGTGCTTTAGCACTAGCATTTTTAAAAACTACCAAGGAGATCTTATTATATGCTACCAAAGTTGAAACTACTGTCCTCATGTATGGCCTTTACTGGTGACAGGTGATTAATCAGTAGTATCTTTGTAGTCTGATGGTAGAATACATATTATGGTTTTTGTTTGTTTTTTAAATTTAAAGTTGCCCTACTTCATTCTTAGTTATTTCTCTGGAATTAGTTTTCAACAAAACAGCCAGAATGATTGTTTTAAAACAAGTGAGTTCATGTTACTTCTCTAACTCCGAATAGTTCAAAGGCTTCCTACCAGTCACAGTCTGAATCTACTGTTGCAAGAAGTAGTGATCTGGCCTATCCCAAGGACCACGTCTCCTACTACTCATGCGTTTCTCACATCACCCTCTGCCCACTGCATTTCTAGCTGTTTCAAACTGCCAGGTGGGGTGCCTCTGCCAAGTAGACTGTTCCCAGAGTTTCACAGGCCAGCTTTCTCACTTTTTTTCAGGTCTGTCTATGCTCAAATGTCATCTCTGTGCAGAGACGTTTCCTATCCAAAACAGCCACCTCCTCTCCATGATTACTCTCCATCCACTGACCCTGATTCATTACACTTACCAATACACACACCAATACACTTTGCAAACCAGGAGGCAGCAAACTTTTTTTCTACAATTGCCCAGGGAGTAAATCTGTGAGGTTTCATGTGTCTTATAGTCTCTGTCACAGCTACTCAGTTCTGTTCTAGCGCAAAAGCGGCTATAGACAATATGTAAACAAATGAACATGACTGCGTTCCAATAAAGCTTTATTTAAAGAAAAGGCAGAGAGTCAGAGTTGGCAAACAGGCAGTAGTTTGCTGACCCTTGCTGAATAAGTGAAGTTCTGCCACATGTTTGGGTTTAGGTACTGCATTTTCTGTTATTTACACAACTGTCTCTAACTGAAAAAATTCCAAATTGATAATGCACCCAAGTGTAAATTAACAAACTTTAAATGTCATTAGTATTTGCACCAATCTTAGCATTCTTTCAAATTCTAATAGGAACATATACCTTGTATGTTATTTTTGAGTCAAAATTCCACTGAGGGATAGAAACCAAGCTAAAACTCAAGTTCTTTTTTTTTTTTTAAAGATTTTATTTATTTATTTGAGAGAGAAAGAGAGGGAGCACAAGCAGGGGGAAGGGCAGAGGGAGAGGGAGAAGCAGGCTCCCCACTGAGCAGGGAGCCCGATGAAGGATTCGATCCCAGAACCCTGGGATCATGACCTGAGCTGAAGGCAGACGCTTACCCAACTGAGCCACCCAGGCGCCCCTAAAACTCAAGTTCTTGTGTCTAGCACTTTGGGGGACTTGTAGCAGATATGACATCAGAAAGCTACAACTAGTTGATTGTGGTTTCATAGAAAGAAGCGTTACATCATCTTCCAAGTACCACTAACCAATTGAGGCAGACTTGGTGCCTCTGTCTTTCTTATACCTGTTTAGTACAGGAAAGAATGTCTTTTCCTTCACAATTCATTTGTGACGAAGAAGCTTATGATAGCTCTAGACACAATCACCTGGTAGAAATGATTTTTTTTTTCTGGACCAACAGCTTTTTGAACTTACTCTAAGAATACCCTTCCCAGCAGGAGGATAACATGACCATAAAAACAGTTCAGCATTCCTGGAAGTGTATTCCAGTGAACATTGGATCTGTGAGATGATCATAGGTATTGGAATGGAAAAAGTCTTTGGTCAAATAAATTTGAGAGACACTAGTTTCTTTACTGCAGAATTTTCAGAACATCCTAGATAAAAGTAGCTATACATTTTGAGTATCTATGAATTTTCAAGAAAGTCTATAAATACTCTAGAGTATGCCCAAGTTTCTTATTCTGTTTTGATCACAGAAACCTGTTTTACCTATAGTTTATCTTGCAAAAACAGGACTCCATGGAATCTAACTTGAGAAAAACAATTAAATTCTATGCTCACTAAAAGTTATTTGATAATCTCTGCAGGCTTCCCCTGGTATTATTGAGTTTCACAAGTACTACTCATACAAACTGCTTTGTTTATTATTATTATTTGAAAACATGTTAGTAAATATAAAGAGATATGTAAAGTAGTTTGCCTATAAAAATCTTAACATTCTTGTCTCAGCTCTTGTTAATTAACTATATATCTCAATATAATGTCTACAAAGAGTGATGTTACTTTTACATACTTAAAATGCATAGAAATTTAAAGGAGCCCTGCTTATTTTTTTCTGAATCATCTAGTTCTTTTTCTAAATAATATAGAAATACTCCAAAGTAAGCCATGGTCGTGAATCCTAAGAATAAAAGCTCAGTAAGAAAGGACATTAGATGAAAAAGTACACCTAAGGAATACTGTAACTAGTAAGAAGGAAGGAAGTCAATTTAAAAAGACAGGAGAAGTGACAACTACTTCTCTCCAACAATAATTTCCCTGTCACTTTACTACTTAGCATTTTGTGTTGAATTACTTTTACTCTTTATTCACTGTCCACATATATTCCTAGAACTATTTTGCAAGAATAGTGCTTTATTCATACCTCCTCAGAAAGTGAATTCTAATTATGATATGTGATACTAACAAATAGTCCAAACTTAAAATATGTCCTGGCATAATTCTACCAAACTACCATTATGAAAAATTTTATTCATCTTCAATATATTCAAAGCCCCCAAATGGACAAATGTGCAGGATTTGGAAGCCAGAAGAAACATGGTATTCTGTACACATCTCTTTCATCCCCATTTTGTTTTATTGCCCAGTTTGAGTTGAAACTAAAGGAGAATATGAGGGTAATTCCAGGAGCACAGAGACTAGCTTTGCTTTCCCCTTAACATTCATTATCTATAGTTCTTCTAGTAGTTAAAAAAATGGAGCAAAAATTTGAGCTAAAAACAAACAAAAAAACCCCCAAAAACTATAACAAAAAACTCAAGAGAAACAATATATAAACATGTTATAATTCTAATGTCTTGAATTTGTCTACTACACACATTGGTCCTCCATGATTTGTTAAATTATGCTGAACTGATACGAAATCACCCCCCATGGTCACTGGAAGCCTCAAGTTCTAGACTAATTAGCACTTTATCAAGATGCTCAAACACATGTTAATTTCAAAGAACATCAGTATTAACTAAGAATTAATATTAAGGATTCTAGTGGCTACTTAATTCCAGAAACACGGGCAAAAAGATCTTCTTGGAGAAAATGTAATGCTTCTCTCAGCCTTTGTATGACAGTGAGCATTATGAATATCCAAAACGCGGCTGTTGTATTGCATTTCTCTCCTTCCCCTTAACCCAGGATTTACTGTTCTTATTTAGATGCAAGCTTAGCCAGCAATATCCTGCAGTTATCCAGAATCTGCAAAACACTGTATTAGTCAAATCTGTGATATAAATACACCAATATATTTTTAAGCTTTAGTGTAGATCCATAATGCACAAATTCTTCTTAATAAGCAAAGCAAAAATATTTCAGAATCATAAACTCAGAGGATAGGCTTAGAGTTCCCAGTCTTAAGTAGATAGAATCAAATGAGTGACAAAGAGAAATTTGCAATGATTGATGTGGTAGGTTTAGGTGCATTCTACACTTCCAAAGGCATGAAGAAAATCACTGTTAAAAACTTTAATGTGTTATTTTTAAAACCAACATAATACTGACTCTGATTAATTCAAGCTACCATAGTTTTCTTCTCACAAATTTGTCTTGATGCAGTTATTTTTTATTATAAAATATTATTCCACTGCACTCTGCACTTTCTTAAAATTATAAGAATACAAGTATTATTCAGTGTTAGAAGAGATTCAGAGTGATTATTTGCAGTATTTAGTGACAGTTAACAGTTTATGAAAATTTTCAATGTAATATGAAAAACAGTCATCTCACTTCAGTAATAAGTTTTTGCTTTATTCCTTCAATTACATTTCTTATTCGTTTGTACATTTCCATTTTCTTTATTTCTCTAACTGGAGGCTCTATAAAAGCTAGTCCCATTTTCTTCATTGACAAGGCATTATAAACCAATAATCATAATACCCATACGATTCTAGACTTTTCCCTTATTTCTCCTCAAATGTGTACTCCATTGCATCTAACAGTGCAGGGACTATGTATTTAATCATTGCTGAGTCACTTGTTCTTTTAGGTATATTGTTCATCTTTTGATTATAAGGCTGTTTTTTTTTTTCTGCTTGCTTTTAAGATTACCCTTTTGAATTTTAAGTTTTATTACAACTACCCTAAAAGTGAATATCATTGTATTTATTATATTTTTTAAAGATTTTATTTATTTATTTGACAGAGAGAGACACAGCGAGAGAGGGAACACAAGCAGGGGGAGTGGGAGAGGGAGAAGCAGGCTTCCCGCGGAGCAGGGAGCCTGATGCAGGGCTCGATCCCAGGACCCTGGGACCAACACCTGAGCCGAAGGCAGACGCTGAATGACTGAGCCACCCAGGCGCCCCATTGTATTTATTCTTATCTGTATTTGTAACATTCTTGAAATTGTCTTTTAACCTGTTCTGGAAAATTTTTTTTTTTTTTTTTAGATTTTTAAAATTTATTTATTTGAGAGGGAGAGCAAGCGAGTGAGAGAGAGCATGAGCAGGGTGAGGGGCAGAAGGAGCAGCAGACTCCCCGCTGAACAGGGAGCCCGAGGTGGGGCTCAGTCTGGGATCATGATCTAAGCCAAAGGCAGACACAACTCACTGAGGCATCCAGGCGTCCCTGTTTTGGAAATTTCTTTTTTTCTTTTTTCTTTTTCTTTAGGAGTAAACAGTCAATTTTATTGGGCTCAGACCAGGAGTCCGTGGGTCTTGAGGACTTGTGTGTATTTCTCAATTTTTCTTCTGGTAATGGATCTTGACCTTCTCCTTCCTCTTCTCCTCCAGGGTGGCTGTTACTGCCTGGTACTTCCAGCCAACTTCGTGAGCAGGGCACCCCAGGTAAGCAAACTTCCGTGTAGGCTTCAGGTGCACCACCTTGAGGGCAGCAGGAACCACCATCTGCTTTTTCTTGTTCCTGGGGTGGCGGGATCCCATCAAACATATGAAGGTGG
This sequence comes from Eumetopias jubatus, assembly GCF_037043125.1. NCBI lineage: Eukaryota > Metazoa > Chordata > Mammalia > Carnivora > Otariidae > Eumetopias > Eumetopias jubatus. The sequence continues at coordinate 25,196,209 of NW_028274808.1, read as the reverse complement.
TCCAGGGCAGCCTGGCATTGCTTGGTCTTGTGGGGCAGCATGCCTCTCACTGTCTGCCAAAAGATGCGGCTGGGTGCTTGGAAGTGGTAGGGGCCAAGGATGGGTTGGTGTTCACGCGGAGGAAGGCCAGGTACTTCAACTTGTTCTTGTAGAAATTGCCAGAAATGTTGATGCCCTCACAGCACACGATTACAAGCTTCTGACCCAGAAGCACCTCTTTGGCCACAACGGCCGCCAGGCAGCCCAGGAGATGGCCTTGGCCATTGAGCACCATGACCTGCTCCTAAGCCATTTTTGGCAGCCTCCTGGGAAAGGGTTTTGGAAAATTCTTGACCATATTCTCTTCAACTATTGCTTCTGTCCTTTTTTCTATCAACTCACCTCTAGAAATCAAATTACTTGTTGTTAATATTTTTTAAAAAGATTTATTTATTTATCTGACAGAGAGAGCACAAGCAGGGGGAGCAGGAGGCAGAGGGAGAAGCAGACTCCCTGCTGAGCAGAGAGACTGATGGGGGCTCCATCCCAGGACCCCGGGATCATGACCTGAGCTGAAGGCAGAAACTTAACTGACTGAGCCACCCAGGTGCCCCTGTTGCTAATATTTTTAATATTGCATTTAAAAATTCCATTGTTTTATCTGTGACTAAGCCTGGCTACTACTGATTTTCTAGGTCACTAAGTTAAATCTTTTATAAAACTTGTCTATTAAAATCTTAATTCCAGTCATGTAGGTTTTATACCTAGAATTTCCATTTGATTCTTTCTTAAAATTTCTGAAGTATTTATTTTTTGAGAGAGCATGTACATGAGCAGGGGACAGGGGAGGAGTGGGAAAGGGAGAGAGTCTTAAGCAGGCTCCATGCTCAGTGTGGAGCCTGAGGCAGGGCACGATCCTCACAACCCTGAGATCATGACCTGAGCTGAAATCGAGTCAGATGCTCAATGCACTGAGCCACCCAGGCGCCTCCCACCCCCAATATGATTCTTTTTAATAGATGCCTCTGGTGAATTTTATGGATATCTTTGTTAAAATTCTCTATTTTATTGTTTGTTGTCTTCAATATTGTAACCAGTTTTTTTTTATTATGTTACGTTAATCACCATACATTACATCATTAGTTTTTGATATAGTGTTCCATGATTCATTGTTTGCATATAACACCCAGTGCTCCATGCAGAACGTGCCCTCTTTAATACCCATCACCAGGCTAACCCATCCCCCTATCCCCCTCCCCTCTAGAATCCTCAGTTTGTTTCTCAGAGTCCATAGTCTCTCACGGTTCGTCTCCCCCTCCGATTTCTCCCCCTTCATTTTTCCCCTCCTGCTATCTTCTTCTTCTTCTTCTTCTTCTTCTTCTTCTTCTTCTTCTTTTTTTTTTTTAACATATAATATACTATTTGTTTCAGAGGTACTGGTCTGTGATTCACAGTCTTACATAATTCACAGCGCTCACCATAGCACATACCCTCCCCAATGTCTATCACCCAGCCACCCCATCCCTCCCACTCCCCACCACTCCAGCAACCCTCAGTTTGTTTCCTGAGATTAAGAATTCCTCATATCTGATACATGTCTTTCTCTGATTGACTTATTTCGCTCAGCATAATACCCTCCAGTTCCAGCCACGTTGTTGCAAATGGCAAGATTTCATCCCTTTTGATGGCTGCATAATATTCCAGTGTGTGTGTGTGTGTGTGTGTGTGTGTGTGTGTGTGTGTGTGTGTGTGTGTATCACATCTTCTTTATCCATTCATCTGTTGACGGACATCTTGGCTTTTTCCATAGTTTGGCTATTGTGGACATTGCTGCTATAAACATTGGGGTGCACATACCCCTTTGGATCCCCACATTTGTATCTTTGAGGTAAATACCCAGGAGTGCAATTGCTGGGTCGTATGGGAGCTCTATTTTCAACTTTCTGAGGAACCTCCATACTGTTTTCCAGAGTGGCTGTACCAGCTTGCATTCCCACCAACAGTGTAGGAGGGTTCCCCTTTCTCCGCATACCCGCCAACATCTGTCGTTTCCTGACTTGTTAATTTTAGCCATTCTGACTGGTGTGAGGCGGTATCTCATTGAGGTTTTGATTTGGATTTCCCTGATGCTGAGCTACGTTGAGCACTTTTTCATGTCTCTGTTGGCCATTTGGATGTCTTCTTTGGAAAATGTCTGTTCATGTCTTCCGCCCATTTCTTGATTGGATCATTTGTTCTTTGGGTGTTGAGTTTGATAAGTTCTTAATAGATTTTGGATACTAGCCCTCTATCTGCTATGTCATTTGCAATTATCTTCTCCCATTCTGTCGGTTGTCTTTTGGTTTTGTTGACTGTTTCGTTTGCTGTGCAAAAGCTTTTTATCTTGATGAAGTCCCAATAGTTCATTTTTGCCCTTGCTTCCCTTGCCTTTGGCGATGTTTCTAGGAAGAAGCTGCAGCTGAGGTCAAAGAGGTTGCTGCCTGTGTTCCCCTTTAGGATGTTGATGGACTTCTGTCTCACACTGAGGTCTTTCTACTATTTTGAGTCTATTTTTGTGTGTGGTATAAGAAAATGGTCCAGTTTCATTCTTCTGCATGTGGCTGTCCAATTTTCCCAACACCATTTGTTGAAGAGACTGTCTTTTTTCCATTGGACATTCTTTCCTGCTTTGTCGAAGATTAGTTGACCATAGAGTTGAGGGTCCATTTCTGGGCTCTCTATTCTGTTCCATTGATCTATGTGTCTGTTTTTGTGCCAGTACCATACTCTCTTGATGATGACAGCTTTGTAATAGAGCTTGAAGTCTGGAATTGTGATGCTGCCAGCTCTGCTTTTCTTTTTCAACATTCCTCTGGCTACTCGGGGTCTTTTCTGGCTCCATACAAATTTTAGGATTATTTGTTCCATTTTTTTAAAAAAAAGTTGATGGTATTTTGATAGGGATTGCATTGAACGTGTAGATTGTTCTTAGTAGCATTGACATCTTCACAATATTTGTTCTTCCAATCCATGAGCATAGAACGTTTTTCCATTTCTTTGTGTCTTCCTTTGAATCTAACTAGTTTTTTTTTTTTTAAGATTTTATTTATTTATTTGACAGAGAGAGACACAGTGAGAGAGGGAACACAAGCAGGGGGTGTGAGAAAGGGAGAAGCAGGTTTCCTGCAGAGCAGGGAGCCCAATGCAGGGCTTGATCCCAGGACCCTAGGATCATGACCTGAGCCACAGGCGGACACTTAACAACTGAGACACTCAGGTGCCCTCTAACCAGTTTTTTAAAGTTTATGACTGATAACTTTAATATCTCGATCACTTGTGCATCTATTTGTTATTTGCTTTTCTTTGCTCCTGTTTCTCAGTATACCTGGATATTTTTTTTTAATGGACTGAAGATTTTATTGTTTTTATGGTCATCTCTCATTTATTTCATTTGAAGTTTCTGGCAAAATTAATTATAGAAAAGATACATATAAGTTGTATTATGTTTTTGTAGGCATGTAGCATAAATAGCTCTTATATAGTTTATTCAGCATGCGCATACATTATAAGATTTTAGAAAAAGGTGTTAGAAGCCTATCAGATTAAATATGCTTTCTGTTGTTTACCCAGATATTAATAACTCTAGCTTTTCCATATAGATGCCATTCTATAACATCCAGAAGTTAATTTGTCTTTCATGGTAATTTTAGATAGGAGATAACTCCAGTGTGAGTTTCCCATAAGTACCTGGATATTTTTGATCATCTGTTAGAAATTTTGAATGAAATACTGTAGAGACTCAGGATAATATTTTCTTCCTTCAGATAGAGTTCAACCTATTTGCTGGTAAGCATCTATAGTGGGGGCCAATCACATTAATTCAACTGGGAACTGAGTTACCTTTTGGCCAGGTTGAAGTTTTGGTAAGATTTATTGTTTCTGGTTAACTCCCCGTCTAAGTGTGTTACCCTCCAAGGATTCCAAGTGAGAAGTGAGGGGTTTACTGATCAACTTCTCCTTGGTTAGACTTGCTCTTCAGTTTTTCTCTCCGCACCATATGGCTGCTGAAAGCTCTTCTTGGCTTCTTGCTCTTTGGTCCTGCATAGGCTTAGAATTCAGTAATGTCCTAAATGTAAAACCTTGTGTATCAGGCCCATTTTCCTGTGCCCCCTTCTCCATGGAATATATTCCTCATGTCCTGGCTGTTGTGACACCTCTCATGGCCAATATTTGTCTCTCTTTAATATGAGACTGCTGAAAACTCTCTTGCCTTCTTGCCTTTTAGCAGTGGCTCTCTTCCTCATTTCTGTCTCTTTTCTCTCATTTAATGCTTGAGAGGATGAGGAAATAGTCTGAGAAGAATGTCACCTCACTGTAGTTGGGGCCACCTCTCCGCAATTCCCTTGTTCCTGATATCTTGAACACTAATCCCTACCTGCTTCAATAGCTCCCTGATGCCTTCATATATAGTTTCTTTTGTATTTATTTTCTAGCATTACTAATATTTTTGGTGGGAACATTGGTTTGCTATGAACTATTCTATCACGGGCAGAATTTTAAATCTCTATTTGGCTTTAAGTTGGCAGATTCTGATAGACTCCATGAAAATTGAAAAATTAAACTCTCTGTCACAGTTTTGGAAAAAGTTGGAATGAGGCTCCTGACCCATTTATAGATGTATCAAACTGATGTTTCAAAAAGAGCATATACATATTGAATCCTAAAATGTAGTGAAAAGGAGACCTAAAACATAAATATATTGTATCTTTAGGAAAAATTTACCAGAAAAACTGAAACTAAGGAAGACAAAAGCAAAATATGAAAAATATATGAAAATATAATTAGAGAAGAAAATTATTTGTTTTACATTTTCTAAGCTAATATTCAAGTAATTGGTGATCTTTCAATATCTTTATTTTGGATTGGCTTTTATAGAAATTCAGTTGAATCAACATCATCAAAAGTGTGTGTGTTGGGGGGCAGAAACTGTAATTTTTAAACTAAGTGTAAGTAATATTAGCCGGTCTCCAAGATGGCCTTGACTTACACTTTAGTTTAAATACGGAATTTGGAAAATACATGACTTTATTCATGAATGTCCTAGTCCTTTCACTTTTTGGGGGGAACTTGTGAACTGAGTGATTTTAATTTGGGGACTGTTTGAGGAGAGAGGGGAGCAGGCAGAGAGATTGAGAGATAGTTGTTTATCTGTTTCATGGTTTGACCTTATTGCAAGCTCTTAGTATCTTTCCACTTCTGTCCAAATCAGTAAGCAGTTGGCCTCAGATTGCTATATTCATTTCATCTTTAACCAGGAAAAGAAAGCAGAATTGTTTTGGAGAAGAGAAGGGAGGGTAAATCAGTGATCTAAAGAAGGAAGCAGGAAGCTCTAGGCACTAACAAACACAAGCCTGTGCTTCAGAGATAAAAGTACAAATACATAGTCTATATCTTCACAGAACTTGTAAACCAGAGAATGGAACAACAGCTGTGGAGCTTATAGTATTTGGCTTTCTACCCTAAACATAGGCACAAAGTAAAGAGCCACTAATTATTAAAGCTATTACCTAGAACAACCCCCAAAAGTAGAACATCTGGTTAATTCCACAAAAACCACAGTAATGAGTAGGGACAAGATTAGTATCTATGACATGCCAGTGACTACAGACTTAACTAGACATTATTGTAGGGAGGCCTCTTTTTCGAGTGATATCATCCTACTCTGAGGTGCAACAGCTGAAAAAGGAAAACAAAACAAAAATAACCCAGACATCCCTCCTTTTCTAGATTAAAAACCTGAGGAATCTGCATACTCAGCACGCAAGAGTTTTCCAGGGAGCCAGACTTAATTCAGCATATCAATGTACTACTGAGAAATACAAACAGAGACACATTTCAAACTCTTGTGTCCATATTTAACATACTTCATCTCTAAGTTAGACTTAGAGAATCCTGAGAAAAAAGCTGGGGAATGGTTTAAGTCATTATGGAATGGGGTGGTTCTTGACTGAAATAGTGATCAACCCACTGGCAAAATCACTATAGGAAAAGATTTGGTAGTATATCAATTACAAATCAGAAAAGTCACAACAAAACAAAAAACTTTTGAATTATCTTCTAAAAATTAAAAAAGAAAAAGGTCCCCAATGGCTAGTTAGTCTTAAATTAGCTTTATGATATTCAGTGAAAGAATGGTAAACTTCCCTCTGGAAAGAATAAGAAATAACACAGACAAGTCTTCCATAACTGAGAACAAAGAAACATGAAAAATGAGACAGAAAATAATATTTGCCCTCAATACCAATGAAATTTCTACCTTGCTCATCATACTGTCCTGGTACCACTTAAGCAACAATCCTCGGGGATGTAAAATACAGGATATAATGTATTTCAGCAAGAGTGTAACGGAATTTAATCTCATGTGTAATATACTACTTTTGGGCATTAAAATACATCCATTTGTTTTCTTTCTCTGTTACTTCCAAATTGTGAGAATTGAAAAAATAACACTCATTTTTTGTTTTCATCTTCTGATTTCCACAAACCCTTCCCAATGGGCAAAACTTATTGGAAACCATGGCCTAGGCCTGTTCATTTAGCTATGACTAAGATTTAAATCATCACACACTGGAGGCAGAAACCTTTGGCCCTATGTAAATTAAACAAAACTAGGCCTCAGCTCTCATGTCTCTTTTGACTTTAAAACACTCCTCCAACCTTTTACTGTGTTCAGGGCTCAATCTTTCAACTGCATTAACTGAGATATATGCTGTTGAGTCTTTACTTACTAGCAACATTTTCTCCAAATGTTAATTTTTGGAATCTGATCACCCTGGAAGTCTTCTCATCTCCCACACTGAGATTAAAATATATGCTGCTTTTTACTGAACATTTTTGTGTGTATGCATTTGCTGTTAATATCATCCCATTCTTACATTTTCTTATTAGGTATATGATTTATGGTATCAATTTTTTTGTGCCATTGAGTAGTATCTATTTGGCATAAACTAGATTTGGTTCAGGTGGATGTGTGGTTGTAGAGAATTGGTTTGTGATACATTTTCAAATGTTTTATCTTTATTGACCAGATTCACTCAACCATTAAGTGGTGGAGACAGGATTATTGTCCAGGTACTCTGACTTCCAGAGCTTTTACTCTTTACTAATTCTCAAAACTATTTCAAAAAAGAAAAATGTAAGTTGTTCATTAGATATTAGTCTTTATTTCTTCTAGGTCATAAACTTATAATAAAATCTTCTTCCTAGATTTTGTCAATTTTGGTTTATGTAGAGAATAGGTTAAGAATTAAAGTACAAGATCATATAACAAAAATTTAATATTGGCTGCCATTTTGGAATAGGTGTTACTGTAGTTTACTTGTCCTTTATTTTTTATTTTTATTTTTTTCCCAGTCAGCCCAGATAAATTGGTATTCCTGATTCTTTGAGAATACTTTGTAAATTATTACAACATGAAAGTGTTCTGCTTACTTAACATTTTTCAGAAAACATACACATATACTCTTTCAGGTTTTAAGAGATTTTAGAATACTATACATTTAAATCCTCCTAAACTTTGCCCCCAGTACACTGAAATATAGGTCCAGAGTATTGACAGCATGGATAAGTAAATGTTTATACGCTTTTTACTCTGAAGAATAGGATTTTAAAAATAAAACTCATCTTGAAAACTACTTCTAGTTGACTTGGTCAACATCAGTGATTATGGCTGGGCGGGCTGCTTACCAGGTGACTCACCCCCTTTGCAATTGCTCAGTCCATGGTATGCCACTGTGGGTATCTACTTACACTCACATGGAAAAAAGGTTGGTAATGAGTCATGAAACCCTGGAATATAAGCATACTTTTAAGCAAAATGCATGGGATTTCCCAGGGTTGAAAAAACAGTTTCTCTCTTGTATCTCCTAAAATGTTTGTTTTTTTTTTTTTTTTGCAGAATATTAGCTACATTATCCTTAAAATTAATCCCACCCCCATCCTTTCTCCATAATGTTCAGTGTTTAATTTTTCCTTTTAATTTCAGGAACATTCTATCTCAGTTTGGAATATTTTTGGTGCAGATGATGTAGTTTCTAATATACTGCCACAAATGTACAAAAGCAGACTTGACAACAAGGGGAACAACATCGTTTCTTGACCATTTTCTGGAGCTACAGGGGGCTTGCAGGGGAGGGGGGATCTGTGCTTTCCTATTATGGGTCCCTGTAGCCATTTTCTTTTGAGACCAGGATGGACACAGGCAACTGAGGCCAGTTTGCAGGCATTTCATGGATTACTGAGGAGGCCAATTTAATGAGCATCTTGTACCTTACAAGCCACAATCATTCCAGAGGTTAACCTTATGAAGCAATTAAGAAAAATCATCCCAGTATTGTGAAATGACCTAGAATCAGAGATCACTGTCCTTAACAAAGACTCTTTTCATGTAGAAAGTTAAGTATACAGTTGGAGTTGAGTAAATAATAGTCTTCGGAGATGTGCAGATTGGCACATAGCTCAGCTCCAATGAAGCTGATATAATAGAAAGAAATAGAGGTAACTTTTGCCTCTGTAAGAACAAGGAAGGGACATTTGGAACTCATGAGACAATATTTCCAGTGTAATTTGAGGGATAACTGTCTCTTTCAAAGAGAGATTACCTTGATATTTGTTTTAGCTAATGCAGGAAATGCAATTTCCAAATTTTATCTATTATTTACTGGATATTGTATGCACCACAGGCAAACATAGGACAGAAATCGACAAAGAAGATGCAAATCCTGGATTGCTCCTTTGCATGTTAATGGCAAGTTGTGATGTGATGTGAAGAAAAATAAAAATCTTGATCAAAAACACAATGGAGTATTCTCTAACTGAAGAAAACTTTTCAACTTAGTACAGATACAACTTTGTAATACCAGATTACAGGTTTCTTCAACTCTACATTTATTGTGGAAGTCTCAATAATTATATGTGCTATTGAAATTGTCAGTTTTTACTCCCCAAACCTTATCGTAATTCACAACTCTTAATATCATTTTCTTATAAAGTTAAAAATACATTTAAAAAAAATCAAAGAAAATTCTACAACAAAACATTAAAATTAAGGGTAATGAAACCTAGATTTAGTTTTAAAAGAGAATTAGAATTTGAAAAGTAAATTTATTTTTAACTGAAATTGTATACTCTATTTTCTGAACACTTTTTTCTTTTTCTGTATAAGTGTATAAAAGTTTCCTTTAAGTGTATAACTTAATGATGTTTTGATGACTTTTTATTTTAAGGCTAAAAAGTTTTCCTTAATAAGCCTTGCAAAATCAATGGCCATAAACAAATTTTTCCAAATAAAATAATCATCACAACAAAAAGAAAAGATATACATATATGTATATCAGATTTTCTTAAGACTTATTTGAGATAAAGGAAAACATTAAATAAATTTGAGAAAACAAGGTGTATAATTATCTTTTGCCTTATTTCGGTCACATTAAATTCATTTATTGGCTATTTCTTTTTTTTGACAGAGAGAGACACAGCGAGAGAGGGAACACAAGCAGGGGGAGTGGGAGAGGGAGAAGCAGGTTTCTGGCTGAGTAGGGAGCCCGATGTGGGGCTCGATCCAAGGACCCTGGGATCATGACCTGAGCCGAAGGCAGACGTTTAATGACTGAGCCACCCAGGCGCCCCTATTGGCTATTTCTTAACCAGACTTTGCTGACATTAAGCCTGACTTGTTTTCAGTTGCATCCAGCATCCAATTTTGCTTGAGATAGCTTTAGAAATCTTACATAAAAGATGAAAGAAGACTGCAGCAGTAGTTGAAGAGTTATCTAATGAAAAAAGTTAAATACAAGATACAAAATAACTTTTCTTCTTTCTTCTTCTTCTTTTTTTTGGGGGGGGAGGGAGGGATGTGGAGGAGGGGAAGAGGGAGAGAATCTTAAGGCGGGGCTTGATCTCACAACACTGAGATTATGACCGAGCCAAAATTAAGAGTCGGACACTTAACCAACTGAGCCACCCAGGCGCCCTCAAATAACTTTTCTTCATACATAAACCTTTATAGCTATATTAAAATTAAAAGTTAGTTTATTTTTGAAAATTGTACCATATCATAGCTATACCTACATCTGCCCATAATTTGACTAACTTTAGCACTTATATCTGTTCTGAAATCTAAACATCACCCAGAATGAAAGTGTTACTCAACTCATGTTATTCCATGTTTGGCTAGAGGAGATACTGAAACATTAAAATATCCAGATATCCTCATGTCAAATTGACAATGTGATGGCTAGAGTTTTTACTTTTCAACTATTTCCTGAAGCATTAGATACAAATAATCATCATATAATCACCAGAAGGAAATAAAGTGGCTAACTGAAATTATTTTCCTCTTCTCCAACTTGAGCTGCTTCCATATACTACAGTGATCCCAAACGATCTTAGAACTCAAGCATGCTTGCCCTGGAACTTTGCATATAGCAACACTGGTAACCAAGACCTGGGAATGCTGACTTAGCTGTACATATGATCAGTCCAAACCATGCTGATCTCACCTGACCAAATCTTGAGTCTCACAGTTAGTGTACATCTACAGTCATACATGCTTGGTGGTTCTGGGGCTGCTGGGTTACCTCAGTGGGGTATTCCAATGACAAGATCGTCTATCACAGCTGTATTTGCTCAGCTACATCCACAGCTGAACCACCTGCATCTTCCAAATGAGAATGACTATGATATGAGTAATAATAATGAAATGACAATACTGGCTTATAGCCCTTGCTTTTATTCCTTTCAGAATGAATTCACAGTTATTATCTTACTTGGTCTTCACAACAACCTTTCAGGCAATTTAATCTTTAACAGAAGAACTGAAAAATAGGTAAGTTGACTAGCTCACATCACAAAGAATCTCTTCAGTATTTCCATCAGAATCAGTAGATGAAATATTTTTAAAATATATAACTACTTGTAAAATAAAAAGGAAATATAATTATGTACATGTAATAATTAAATATTCATTTTATCAAAAGATTAATAAAGCAGTCATTTATATTCCAGTTTTTGTTTGTTATAGTTATGAAAAAATAGAGAAATTCCTTATATGCTTACTAACAGAATAGATAGCCCAGAGTATTTTGTTTTTTTTTCAGAGAGAAATGTTTACTGAGTCTAAACTAAACCACCAATTCATTTGTCTGGTTTAAGAAAGCATATCTCATTGGAAATCTCATGACTATCCTCAAAAGAATTTATAGAAATGCCACTACCCCAGTTAGGTTTTCTTTTTATTCAACTTCCTATAATTTGAAACTCAATAGTGCTTCATTACCATTGTAGAAATGCTATTATTTTATAGTTAAACATAATTACAAAAGTGACTTCTTTATCTGCTGAAATATATTTTAGAACCTCTGCTAAAATATGTATTAGGATGTAAAAGATATTGATTTCAGCTAATTGTTTAAGCAAATAAATACATTCTTAAGTTGCAAAATATGACTGCCTTCATTTTTCTTCATGTCCATTCAGCTGACAAAACAACAGTTGGGAACACACTGTAAAGGCTGTCTCAGATTGTTAAATTCTTTTGTTCTATGTGCCAAGGTTTGAAATCCTCCTCATGGTTAAATGATAAAATTAAAATGTCTCAGTTGCCATTATACTAGTATTTCTTGAATATGGCATTTTAAAAGAGTGTGGTGAAAAAGGCAGAATTATTTTTTGGACTACGTGCAGTTTGGCTTGTTCATGTAGTTACAAAAAACAAATATTTGTCCAACAAAATGCTGAGAATCATGTCTCCTGGGAAACTTATACAAGGTCATAGTTTCATGAGCATAAAAAAAAAATCTTTTAAAAGCAAACTAGCATGTAATATGAGAAAGTAAAAAAAGTGGTTGGGGAAAAAATTGATTCTGTTGGTTGAAACATCGATTAAGAAAAAAATAAGTCACTGTCTTCTTAAAATACTATATTTACAAACACACTCACAGAGTAATGATCAAATTCCAGCAATGTTACAGAGGAGGGAGGAGTCAGACTTGGAACAAAACTGCTTGAGGGTACATAATGGTAAAGGGGGTGTGAAAGAGCCTAATATTGTAGAATGTGCAGTATTGGGATAAGATTTGCTGAAGGGTACATAGATGGTAAAGATTATGAAGGATAGACAAGCGTGGCTGTGACTTCTATCAACTCTCGGATCCTGTTGGTTTCATTCCCTAGCGAATCGCCATGTGCCAAGTGCCTGACACATTGAGGACTCTCAACAATTACTTCTTGAATGACTGAATTAGTACATAGTCAACAATCTAGTTAGACAAAGCTATGATCATTGATTTGATATCAGAATCTGTAGACAGTTCATCACCTCAAATTAGGTGAAATGACTCCTCTGTTTATAAATTGAACAAAATGACTCTTTTGTTAATAATAGCAAGTATTACAAACAAATATCACAAGCATGAAAATATTTTCCCTTGGTAAAGGAAAAGGGAGATGGCATGCTGTGCAAACAGAATCATTTGTGTTCAGATACCCACACGGTACACTCCTTGCCCACACAGAAACATACTTCGCTGGGATGTTAAAATGTGAGTATCGTATCATGTTACTCTTCTCTTCAAAACTTTCCGAAGGCTCACGTGACATTCAAGGTAAGAGCCACAGGTCCCAAAGATTCTCACTTCTTGGAGCTTATCTCCTTCAGGCTTCATCTACCTCACTCTGCTCCAGCTGCACCTGCCCCCCCCCACCTCCCCGCAGCTCCTATTTTAAGCCATTCCTGCTAGCTGTGTCCACTGACTCTGCAGTTTCTTCACCCACACCCACACCAGCAAAGCTGGATCACTCTCTTGTGTCCTTTAGGTCTTTACTCCAATGTCACCTCAGTGGGGCATTTTTTGGCAACCCTGTTGAAACTTGCATTTCCTATATTTTTCCTGCCTTATTTTCACATATCACTATATACTTTCCTACATATTGTATTTATACATTGTTTATATTATCTGTCTCTCTCTCTACAATGTAAGCTTCACGAAGGTAGGAATTTTTGTCTGTTTTGTAGTTGATTTGTCTATTGTTTGTATCCTAAACCAAACACTGTTTGGAATACAACGTATGTTGTATTAATGAATGAACAAATGAACAAGTTAACCAAATTTTTAAAAATTGGGGGACTTTCTGGTTAGCTTTCATTTCAAAATTTTTAAAAGATGCAAATTGATTGAAATGATAACTATTAAATGAAATGACAACTATTAAAAGGGAAAAAAAAAAAGCTTTGTGTCCAAAAAAGGAAAACATCATTTCTTTTCCAGGTATCACACAACAGAGTTTTTGGTCACAGAAAAATCTTAGATTAGGTGTTCTTAATCTGGAGTTCATGGATCCCTAACAATTTCAGAAGGGGTCTCTGAGCCTGTATATTTTTAGGTCAATTTGTGTTATGTACAGTACTTATTTCACTGGTAAGATGGACTATAGCCTCTATCACATACTGAAAGACAGTGTTTACAAAAGTATCGTCTCTTTACCATCTATGTTGGTATAACCAGGGTGGGAGGGGGTGCTTATAAAAATTGTATATTCCTGGGCCCCTCTCCAGACATATTGAAACCAGAATCTCTGGATGATTGACCCAGGATATTATGTTTTGAAATAAGTTTCCAGTTGATTTTTATCAAAATTTGACTTCAGCATTCACTGCCTCCAGTAGGTGGTGATCCCTAGAATACGATAAGCATTTCATATGGTTGTTTCCCAGGTTACACAGCATCACTTACATTTGATTGTCTCAGCAGACCAGTGAGGTCTACAACGGTAGATTGCTCTTCTCCTCATTTCCCTGGCAAGGGGACTCTTGTTCAAGGAGAAGTGATTTGACCTAGTTCTCAAAGTCAAGTCCAAGTTTTTTTCACTACCTGTTTACTTTCTGAAGATAAGTGACTTCCACAAACCATTCAAAAGTGTCTTCCTAATATTGTAGAGATAGCATTTCTAGTAGCACTCAAGACCTTTACTGAATTTTTCAGTGTTATCAAGTAAATATGTCGAGCTAGGGAGATAAAACGACCCAGGCAAAATGAAACTGTAGAAGCACTACTGCATGATACCTCTATGTAGTTGATAAACATTTGGGCCTCTTCTCTAGATGGTCCCTTTATGTTGCATCTCTCTACTGTTTCTGTTGACTTTGCCCTTTTCTTCGCAATGATTTTTGCTTTCATGACCAGCATCACACAGCAGTGCTTGTGGGCCAAGAGTTTCACATGTAAAGCTTTTCAGCCTTCCCTACATTGCCCTTGAAAGCAGGATTTATGTCCTTATATCTCTTTTTTATGGGATTTGACCTCAAATAAGATGGTTTCTGTGGCCCCTCAGGTCTGAAAGCTGGGATCAGATCCAAACGTGTTTCCACTAACGTTTATTGAGCACCTACTACAGTAATGTTCTAGGTACACACTGTTCCATCTTTATATTAAGCTGCAGAAAATCAGTTTAAGACAACACAATAAAATCTGCAGTGTTTTCAACAGGTTTGAATGGCTGCACTGCTTTATTTTGTAGTTGTCATAATTAAAAACACTGCCCATTTTTAGAACACACCTCAATTGTTTTAGATGATCTGCCCTGAACTCAAAGATGGCATTTAAAATCTTTGTTCTTGATACACTTTTATTTCTCTGCACAATTCTTCAGTTGCACTCAGCATTTTATTTTATTTACTTATTTGAGAGAGAGAGAGAGAGAGTGAGAGGGAGAGGGAGAGAGAATCTGAAGCAGACTCCATGCTCAGCACTGAGCCCAGTGTGGGGCTCGATCCCACAACTGCAAGACCGTGACCTGAGCAGAAACCAAGAGTTGGATGCTTAACTCACTGAGCCTCCCAGGTGCCCTGCACTCAGCATTTTAAAATGCGTTCCCCTTCCTCAGAGTATTGTGACTCCTTAATCTATGTGTATATAGTGTACTATGTCCCACTCACATTGTTTGACAAATGGTTACTGAATAAAAGAATAAAATGAAATTACTTTATTTATTTTTAAAGATTTCATTTATTTATTTTAGAGAGAAAGCACGAGAACAGGGGGAGGAACAGAGGGGGAGGGAGAGGAAGAGAGAAAGAATCTCATGCAGACTCCGTGCTGAGCAGGGAGCCCCACATGGGGCTCAATTTCGTGACCCTGAGATCATGACGTGAGCTGAAACCAAGAATCGGAGGCTTAACTGACTGAGCCACCCAGGCGCCCCAAAACAAAATTACTTACTTGAAAAGTCATCATTTTTATGGCTATTTTGTTAGATTATTTAAAACATGCTCCTGTCAAACAAATATGATTATATATTATGACATATGCTCCTGTCATGTTGTATTATAATAATGACTAGAAAATTCTTAGATATTAAATCAGGAGTGATGAAGCCAGAGGTGAGATGTATCTTACAAAAGATATAAAATGAAGTAGAAAATTATTTTATAAATATCAGCCATAAGAGGAAAAAAAAGAGAGAGAAGTGGTATAATATTAATTTATTTTTAAGGGAGCAGGGCAGCTGTAGTTACTTTACTTGAAGAATTTGGTGTTATAGGAAATTCTAAGGATACCAAGGAGAATAAAATACAAGCAGTTTTCCAGAGGGAATGCATGGATAAACAAATAATGCTAAGTGAGACTGAAAGTAAAAACAAAGTTCACACAAACCCTTATTGGGAATCTAGCGGTTTTAGCTGCACTCACCCCTCCTCCCCCACCGAGAAGTAATTCAGCCTTTACTTTTGGCCTCTGTATTATGATATAGTGTGAGAATAGTTGAAAAGAGGAATTATTCATCATTTCTCCAAATTATCATAATTTACCATTTTCTCCAAAACACTTTATTAAAGCATAGAATAGGCTCAAGAAGAACCAACACAAACCACAAGGATGAAGAGTCAAGCAACAGTTGTATGAGAATTGTGACCCTCTGTGCAAGTCTCTAGGTCACCAGTGGACACTGGAAAAATCCTCCAATGTTGGGAGAGGGCTATTACAAAGCCCTTTACAAAACAAAGCAGAATGCTTTTAGGGACTACAAAACACAAAGTTTAAGTCATATATGGATATACAACAATCAAATGTCATCAGTTAAGAATTTAAATTCTGGCCAAAATTTAAGCAGTAGAAGCCTATTACCATTAGGTGTGGTGTGCAACATCAGTGGAGCAATTTTGGCAAGATTCGTAATTTTAGAGTTGGAGGGAGTTTGCACAATCATCTAGTCTCACTCCCTTGCTTTATAGATAAGGGACATATCTATATGAAAGATAAAGTGAGTTTCCCAGGGTCAAATTGGGTAAAAATTAAAACACAGAACTCCTAACTCCCAGCCCACTGCGATTTCTACTAATTGAAGTTTTGATTTTTTGGAGCCTTGATAAGATATAGTCAATAAAATGTTCCAACATGGGGTGAGCCTGTTAAAGAATTCCCTTGTTATTTGAAATGCTAAGTTGGCATTTGAGAAAACTCCAAAATAATACTTTGTTCCCTGCTACACAGAGCTCGTGCTGTAAAATATGTGAAAACAGTGATCTGATATTCAGTCACTACTACAATTTTGAAATCACAGATGTTGCTGACACTTCATATGTCAGTAGTTCAAAGTACTTCAAATGACCTTTTGAAATAGGGGCTAAATCTATAATTCCATTTTTCCCCCTCAGACCAGATTTGGTGACATTTCTACCACTATCCTACCCCTGTCATGTGTAAATACTAAAATCCAAGCTCACAGTTTTTCTTCACTTGGAAAAAAAGGTGTGCTTATTACTTTTGGTAAAGGTCCTCAAAAAGCATATTTGTTATTAATTTGGTAACCAATGTTGTAAAACAGAATATTATATAAAAATATGAAGTCTTCTTTTGAAGAATAAAATTCAACTAACATACTAATCCGCTAAAAATGTTAGCCTTCAATGCAGTTCCATTACCACAGATCAATCTTTTCTTGTGTCCAGCTAATGAATAAGAATTCTTTCCTAATAGAATATGATTTTAAATAACCAACAAACTATAGTTTGATTTTCTAAATGTAGCACTTCTAAGAGTTCTCTAAAAAGCAGTTCTCTTGAAAGTCCCCTTTTTTCTTGCTTTATCTCTGGAGAATTTCTAAGTTCCATGTTTTTCAAAGTTCTTTCTTTCCCTCCCCCTCTTTCATTCTCGTCTCTTTTCTCTCTTTCTCTGGGACAGGAAGTTGAGGGTGTTGACCTCATCTGGATCTTTCCCAATGTCAGAAGGTGGTCTTTTCAAAAAGATTCCTAGTTGAGGATTTCTTTCTTCCTGATTTTATTTTTCAGATAACTGTGTCAATAAATAAGTTCTAAATGTTTTTTCTCCTTCCCTCCACATAGCTGTAAAATGACCAAGTGACTCCTTTGAGGCTAATTACTGGGCAGACTCTTAGAGAAAAAAGTATTATCTCTTTGTTCATTGAAAGTGCACTGGCTTTCCTGATGGGGCAGGGCTGTGTGCTGGGAGTGTAAGCAACAAGCTCTCCTGTTCGCAGGACCCTCAGCTCCCAGGCATCAGTGTGCGGGATGCTGATACCCTGGACCTACTTTTCCTGCACAGTGAAGTTAATGAAGGGTTGCTATTATGATTTCCTTTTCCTATCCAATCTAAATAGTAACTCCTTTGATTTCTAGAAAAGGTAAATGTTATAGAAAAACTGCTTCCTGTGAATAAGCATACTAAGACTAGAATGCCACATAACATACTCTATAGAAAGATTTTTATACCCAGTTCTTTTTATAAGTTTTATGGGGAGGTGGAGGGCTTGGGGAACACCCCCTCTACTCACCCAGTATTGCTTTGTGTACATGTGTCTGGAATGCCATCTTGGATCCTGTCTCCCTGTTCCTGAGCCTACCCATCCTTCAATTAAATTGAAATCCTTCATACTGCACCCTCTGAAACTTGCCCAAATGATTCTGCTCACTGCCATGGGATTAGCATGTAGGACTGTGCTTGAAATTTACTGGACACTCAATAAAGAATTGGTGGACACATTAAGAAATGAATGTCAGCAGCCAGTGAGGTTGCCTCACCCCGATATATATTGTCTGTAACCCTTGCAGGTTTTTAAAATACGCTGCCTTGTACTCATTTATAACTGAAAAGGTCTGGCCTCTCTGTCTAATTGTCTCACAGTATTTAAAGGGCTGTGTTTCATCTCTTCATAGCAGCTTTTTATCTCCTGCAGCTCCTTGTGAAGTGCCTTCTTTGTCCATGATAAAAGCTCAGCAAATGTTGGTTGCCTAATTAAAAGATTTCCATAACCGTTTTCCTCAAACTCACTGGAAATGTCCTATGCATCTATTCATTTAGTCATCATGACAGTTATTTAGATCTGATTATGTGCTGGAGTTGCAAAGGCAAAGAAAAAACTCTCTACCTTGGAGGATCTACCAAGGAATGGACAAAGAAAATAGACATTTACAGCTCAAGATAATGCGCGTCACTCTAAAGGTATGAGAATACAGCCATGGGAAAACAGGGTTCTGAGAACAGACAAAAGAAGGCTTAGGGAGATATTTGGGGAGGTGATGGTATGGATCAAAATAAGGGACACAGGGAGAGACTTTCCTCCCATGTTTTCTGATAGCACACTTCTGTTATTTGAAAGATAAAAGGGATTACCACATATGAGTAGATATCTGTTACTGAGGCCAGGCATATTTAGGAAATCACAATGTAAACAACAACCACTAGTACTATGAGCACTGACTCTGAAGATGGATTCCATTCCTTTCTTCTATGGAATATGCTGGTCATGTTTCACAGTGTGAGTGAAAAGCAGGATCCATCGGATGTAAAAATATGTGTAGAAATAATGTGATGATAATGGAAGACTTCTTACCACTGAAACAGCATCTCATACCAAGGTGTCTTGGAATAAATTCACCATCTCTTTATGTGAAAATTCAGCACATCAGTCCACACAGTGTTTTTCCCTATTAAATATATGTAGTTATTTTCTTCCACACCTTTAACAAACATTCACACCTTCAAACTCTTCTTGGCCTTTCCTCTCAACCCCGGTACCGTCCTGGGCATGTTTCTGCCTTCAGGTGATAATCACTAAATATTCTATCACTACCCATCAGGCTAGATTTCTGTAGAGAGTTTATCTTCCATAGTTTTTAACAATTATAAATTTAAAATATAGGGGCGCCTGGGTGGCACAGTTGGTTAAGCATCCCACTCTTGGTTTCGGCTCAGGTAGCAATCTCATGGTAGTGAGATCAAGCCCCACGTCTGGCTCCGTGCTCAGCACGGCGTCTGCCTGGGAGTGTCTCTCCCTCTCCTTCGACCCCTCCCACTTGTGCTTTCTCTCTAAAATAAATAAAAATAAATCCTTTTAAAAAATAAAAAACAGTAGTTAGTTGTCCCTTTCTCAAATACAAAATTATATTTATTACTGATTTCAGACTACACTGGTCCTTCAGAGAAGGCATTTCTCCCAGCCTGTGCTCAGTCCCCTTGTGAAGTATTATATTTTTAGTCTCCCTTTCCTACAAGTTAAGGAGCAGTTTCACTGACCTACCTAAGATCACAAAGCAAGTTAGCAGCAGAGCTGGCATGAAGCTCATGACTTCTCTCTGATGCCAAAGTGCTTTCTATCACACCATAATATCTTCTTATTCATATATAAGTCAAGAGACATGGTATGCAAAGATGCTACCAAAGACATACTGTGCCGTGCTTCTGTGCATCTAGAAGCAACACTGTCAGGACAACACTTATTTCTGATAACATCTAGCCCATTTGCCTGAGCAGTCGTGGAGAGAAAGCCCAGTTCTGGCAGCTTTCTTCCTTTTCCACCCTGCTCTGTATCTGCACTACATGGGAGAAAGCCACATTATAGAGACAGATGGGACAGAATGAGACCCTTTTTGTTGTTCGACTCTAGCCTTTTCCTAGGAGGACACATAACTACTTGCTGCCAGGCTGTTGGGTACATATGTCTTATCATTCTGCAAATAAATTTTCAACTTATCCATACAAATTCTACCCAAATCTATACAAGGTACTTTTATTAAACATCTACCAATGTTTTAGCTGCTATTTTGTCCTGTAGTCTGCAGGAACAGATACCATACGTTCCAAGAGTAATTAAAAAGCCCACATTCACCTTGGACCTTTTCTTTCAGAACTTAGTTGGCACTCTATCCCGAATAGGAAGAGGGGGAAATAAGAAGAATAAAATACCTTTGCATTCTTGTCACCAGATTTGGTGACATTTCTACCACCGTCCTTGTTCTTACTGCAGATGTGTCTGTTCTTTTTTTTTTTAAGATTTTATTTATTTGTCAGAGAAAGAAAGAGAGAAGAGAGGGAGGGAGAGAGAGAGAGAGGGAGGGAGAGAGAGACAAGAATCGGGTCTCCATCCCAGGACCCTGGGATCGTGACTTGAGCCAAAGGCAGACACCTAACCAACTGAGCCATCCAGGGGTCCCAGATGTGTCTGCTCTTGACATCTCAGTATACTACCCTTCTGAAAGTAGAAATGAACAGAGTTGTAATCAAAGGAACTTTACAGGGTGTTGAAGCTCACTGTACCCACAGTCTTTAGAAAAGAGTGCTGAACACATTTTATTAGTTGCAGTACTACTTCTTAGCTCCCATAACCCTATCGTTTTATTGTTGCTCATTATGATGCATTGGTAGCATTACCGCAAAGAATATTAATAAATCAGAAGTAACAGGCCCTTCTTTTTGTCACTGCAGACAATGTACATCTGTCAATATATCTTGAGTATCAAAGATAGCCTCTTATACATTAGAAAAACAAGCAAAGCAGTTAAGGAGATACTTTTTATTCGGTTGTCAGCATTCAAGAAACTTCACAAAAGACTGTTATCTAGCATGGCAACTTTGTATGACTGAATATGTATCAGGTTTTCCATGCTGTAGAAATAAGATCACTGGAATTTGGGCCTTATGACTAAAAATTTCACTGATATGAGGAATTCTTAATCGCAGGAAACAAACCGAGGGATGCTGGAGTGGTAGGGGGTGGGAGGGATGGGGCGGCTGGGTGATAGACATTGGGGAGGGTATGTGCTATGGTGAGTGCTGTGAATTATGTAAGACTGTTGAATCACAGACCTGTACCTCTGAAACAAATAATACATTATATGTTAAAAAAAAAAAGAAGAAGAAGATAGTAGGAAGGGAGAAATGAAGGGGGGGAAATCGGAGGGGGAGATGAACCAGGAGAGACTATGGACTCTGAGAAACAAACTGAGGTTCTAGAGGGGAGGGGGTGGGGGGATGGGTTAGCCCGGTGATGGGTATTAAAGAGGGCCGGTACTGAATAGAGCACTGGGTGTTATATGCAAACAATGAATCATGGAACACTACATCAAAAACTAATGATGTAATGTATGGTGATTAACATAACATAATAAAATAAAAAAAAAGCAATAAAAAAATTTCAGATTCTATTAGTTACAAAGAAGAATAACTACTTTGGGGTGATTTTGACTTCTTTGCTATAAAGTAACAGAGAGTAATCGTAGAAAGGGAATGTTTTAAAAATATGACCTGATAAAATGTAGATTAATTTCTTCAGATCTATTTCAAGAGTAAAAAGACTGTAATCTGATATGTATTCATACTACATGGATATTCACTATTTTGTTTTTCCCTTTGTTTATGAAAAAGCCTTAATTTTGTTTAGCTTTGGAGAGGCCTGTTGAAACTAGTCAATTTGGTAGATTTCATGTAGATTAGATAAAAGAGCTTTGTGTGCTCAATTGTCTCCAAGTTGGGACTGGTCATTTCTGGTCATGAGGAAGCAACATTGTTCTAATAGTTGTTTAGAGTTATTATTTTTGGCTTATTATTCTCCGATGAGGAAACAGAAACCTGACATTTTGCTGGATTCCCAGGACCTATTTCTTTAAAGACTGGGATTATCAACCTTCCCCAGAGAGCTGTCTGTGAGGGAAAGAGAGCCATCTGGGACTACACTTGCTGTGCTATTTGTGGGGACATGAAAGAGCTCAGAGGAGCTAGAAGGAGAAAAATGGCAGCTAACTCACTTCCTTTTCTGAAGTCCAAGGGATAAAATAAATGAAAGAGATAAACTAAAATAAAAGGAAGGAAAAAAAAGATGAAATTTGAATACAGAAAGTTTGTCCCCAGAGTCAAGACTCAAGTTCAAGGCTATTAGTGAGGTGGGATGAGGCCTTAGGGCAACTTGTAGAGTTGGTGCTGGAGGACACAGAGAATAAAAGCTTCCGGAAGCCCTGAGAGCCTTGGGAAGAGGGACCTTTGTCTTATTCTAGAGGTGTAGTTGTTCTGTGGCCAAGTGCACATGGTCAGATGTAATCTAGACTCATACATGAGAAAAAGCAACACATGTAAACAAAAGGCGCTCTTTTTTCTTCATCAACTTGATGCATTTATGTATCATATTTACCAAGTTCTGTCATAACCCTTCCCTTTGAGCAGTTTCCAATCGAATTAGGGAAGATAGATCGCAAACACAGCAATTTAGAACACCATAATAAAAATTTCTCTAAATCTTTAAGGTACAAACACATTTGCCTTTGCCATCGTATTTAAGTATCTCTTTATTTTATTTTATTTTTTATTTTATTTTTTTAAAGATTTTATTTTTTCATTTGAGATACAGAGAAAGAGAGAGAGAGCATGAGCAGGGAGAGAGGCAGCGGGAGAGGGAGAAGCAGGCTTCCCGCTGAGCCAGGAGCCCGATGTGGGGCTCGATCCCAGGACCCTGGGATCATGACCTGAGCCGAAGGCAGACGCTTAACCATCTGAGCCACCCAGGCGCCCCCTCTTTATTGTATTTTAATATATCAGTTGATATGAAATGTGTGCCCCAGATACACAAATTATAAAGCCTACTTTTACAGTGACTCCCCTGTGAATCTACCCCCTCACTCTGGAACTGGAGCATTACCAGTGGTTTGAATCCATTTATATGCTCCTTTCCTATCTCATCCTTGTCTTCCTCCACTCTGCTAAGTTTTTTAGTTTTGTTTTTTATTCCCTTGCTTAACCAAAAAAAAAAAAAAAGAGAGGCTTTTAATTGTGTATATATATATATATGTATGTGTGAATCTAAATAAGATGTTATTTAGTTCTCTTTTTGAGCTCTATAAACATATTGAACTCTGTGTAGTTTTCTGAAACTTGATTCTTCGGTAAAGGGTAAATTTTAAAATATACATTTTCTAAATTTTTGTGGGTTTGCTAAATTCTTATTATTTTTAATATTTTGACTATCTTTATCAGATGTTCCTAGTAGAAAATCATAGCATTCTGCAAAAAATTGATTCTTAGACTTTTATTGCCACTGCCCTCCCCATATTGGTGTAGATCTCCAACATAAAGTTGAAGAGAGCACATGACAGTGTGTCTCCATTAGAAATGCTATTTGCTGTAAGGCTTTTCTTTTTAAAATAAGTGTGACTTTGTAAGGTTAAAATAGCTCTAGTCTGTTCCACTTTCTCAATTAAAAAAAAATGGATCTGTTAAGATGATCATACTTTTTCCCCCTCTAACCCACAAATGATTATTTAAAATGACATATACAGATTTTTTAATATCAAACCACCCTTTTATTCCTAGGATTAAGCTAATTTGGTTAAGGTGTTTGTCTTGTTTTATTCTGCTCAATTTTTCAGGTTTAACATCTATGTTCATGAGGGAGATTTACTCTTCTATTCTCTGGAAGAGTTTATAAAGAGATTGGTGATTTGTTCCTTGAAAGCTAAGTACAATTTGCTTATAAAATCATCTGTTTTGGGTGTTTCCTTTGTAGGAGAATTTTAAGGGCTTTTTATTTTTAAAAGTGTTATAAGATTATTTTATTTTTTTTGGTTGAGTTCAGTGATTTTTTTTCTTTTTTTAGTAATTTGCCTATGCCATCTAATTTTCAAGTTTATTGACCTAAAGTTGTACATTATATTCTCTAGTTAATCTTTATCAATGATTATATTCTACTTTCTACTTGTAATTATTTGTTCCCTCTCTCTTGACTTCATAGGTTAGTATATTCATTTTTAGGTTTTCCAAATAATCAATTTTTTGTCTCCTAATTTTATGTTTGCTTTTATCCTTTCTTTAATCTTAATTATTTCCTCTCTTGAATTGGGTTTATATATCATTCTTTTTCTTAATCCTTAAGACACCTGCCTTATCATCTTTCAGCTTTTCTTCTTTTATAATGGCATTTAAGGTTTTTATATTTCCCTACAAATACCTCTTTTTCTTGCAACCAACATGTCTAGATGTACACAATCTTTTTTATCATTTAATTATTTTTAAAATTTCAATTATGAGTGCTTACCTCTTGAATTATCAGTATGAATATGTTTTAATTTCCAAATATATGGGAATTTCTATTATTAAATTCTAACCTAATTGTCTAATTTGATTGCACTGTGGTTTGAGTATGCGGCCTCTGTGACAGCAATTTTTTGAAATTTGTTGAGACATACTTCATAGTCTACAATATCAATTTTCAAAATGCTCCATATGTGATGACAGCAATACGGATGTTCTAATTATTGGGTGCAGAGTTCTATATGTGTATCAGATTAAGCTTGAATATTGTGTTGCTTAAATCATCTGGCGGTTTATTAATTTTTTACTTGCATTTTCGTTACTTAAGAAATCTGATAGCCTCCCACCAAAATTGTAGATTTTTCAAAATTTCTATCTAGTTTATTAATGTTTTATTTATATATTTTTAGTCCATTTTAGTTGTATACAGTTGAAACTTATTATATTTTCATGGTGAACTGAAACTTTTATCAATATTGGTGACTTACAATTTTATGCGCTGATTTTAATAATTTGTCTTAAATGCCTGTATTTCATTTGTATTTACCTTTTATCTTTTCCTTTACCTTTTCCTTTACCTTTGCTTTATCTTTTCCTTTACCTTGCAACCTTTAAAAATCCTTAAACGTTACATATTTTTGTAAACGCATTTGACTGGAGTGTTTTCCATGCAATAAACTTTTAATTGATTATTCAAATCCATTTCCCTTTATTGTGATTAGTGATATAGTTGGATTTTTGTTGTAACATTTTTCTTTTTTTTAAGATTTTATTTATTTATTTGAGAGAGAAAGAAAGCACAAGCTGTGGGGAGAGGGGCAGAGGGAGAGGGATAAGCAGACTCCATCCCAGGACCCTGGGATCATGACCTCAGACAAAGGCAGATGTTTAACAGACTGAGCCACCCAGGGGCCCCTGTTATAACATTTTTCTATTTTATTTATCCCATTTTTAACATTTTGCTTTTATTTGGGTATTGACTGATGTTTTTATTTGTATCCCATTTTGTTTTTTAAACTTATTCACCCACGTTCTATTCCTTTATCCTTGAAATTTTATCATTTATTTTTAGCATGACAAATTTACATTATAATAACATCTAAAGTTAAAAAAATACATTAACGCAACCCCCATTTTCTACAAAGGTATAAGGAACTTGGACCTTTTTAAATCTGATCACCGCTCCCCCCCAAACTTACCCTCAGCTCTAGCAGCTGTCTTCTGTTTTGTAATCTGCAACTGAAGTTCATTGCTTGATCTTAATAGATGGGAACTCTGTGGGCCCAAGTTGGGGATTAGGAACACTTTTTTTGCCAGAGAGATATTTTGCTTCTGCCACCAGCTAGGAGAACTCCTAAACTTGAGGGGCTTAGCTCAGCTTGGGCTGGCTCAGGACTTAGTGTCCCTGTTGCCATGTTGATCAGGCAACTTTGTTCTTCCTGTCTCCCCACTACTCAGGTTCCTATCAGATTTCCAGGTCTTCCCTCTATCCCTAGCTCATGTTGGGGTGTTTTTAGAGGAATACTTCATTAGTGAGCTTCTTACTCTCTGTGAGACTAATGGCATCTGAATCTGTTCTTTCCAGAGTTTAGTTTAACTAAAAAAGGAAGTTTCTTCCGGGCAATACTACTGAAAGCAAAAATCTCCTTTTCAAGCATTTTAATACTGCAGCAAATTTGGAATTATTACCACTACATTTACCTTGAAGAAATTTTGACATGGAGAGCTTAATGTGCACAAGACACAACAACAGCAATTTAAGTGGGAGATTAGACTCTTGACTTTGTTTTATATTTCAATTTTATATTCTTTTTACCTTAAAACTATTACAACACGAAAAATAGTGCACAAAGCAGTAGCATACCAATCCTGAGGGGAGGCACAATAAGGACATGATCAGAGTTTTTGTTCTTGTAGGAGCAACCGTTGTTTTCTTAGATATTCAGTCACACACGTACTACTTCTCATATTTTCCTAGTACTTCCCACCCCTGCCCCTCAGTTTCCATGAGTCAGATCATCATCAGCTTTGCTACCATTTATTTGCCTCCTTTGTGACAGATAATGATGATAATCATCTCCCATACTTAGGTCTCATTGTTCCTCCAACCCTACAGACAGATGACTGAGACCAACAGATTGAATTACTTTCTAACATAAGGTGAGATCCAGGAATTAAACTGAATTTTGCCTATTTCCAGAATCCACTGTCTTACTCTTTCTTTTATGAATTGTATGCCACAGCACAGTTTCCTGGGAGCAAGAAAGAACTGGACAAGGGTTATAAGTCCGAATAGCAGCGCTGCTTTTTAAATTTTCATTGGCCCACTTTCCAATGCATAAGTCAAAGAGTAAAAGTGCCTCCCTTTCAATTTTGTAAATGAACAATACTCTTGGAAGTTCTGATGTCGTCTATATTTTAAGTAAAGTCTTAAAAGCTGAGACCAATACTGCTGCTCTAAAGAATCCTATGTATTCCACTAGAATTGGGTTTTTCACATTAATGCGTTATCCTAAAGCCTACACTATGGCCAGAACAATGAGCATCTGAGGCCTGACTTGCTGAGCTCTGAATAATATCTCTGATACTTAATTGCTCTGTGGCCTGGAGGTATGTTACTTATTTGCCAAGGCTTTGTTTTTTTTCATCTACTAATTTTTACCAAATTTGTAAGTTTTGTGACAATTAAATGAGACAAGGCATACAAAGAGTCCAGGTCTGGTACTGGCACATAGTTAATGCTAAAACAGCAAGAATTACGGGAATTTGCAAAAGGTAAATTATAGATAGGTTGCGCATATCCTAAAAGTTTTATTGAAATTTATGTTTGAATGTTAAAATTAACATCAAAGTTTGCAATAAGAAATGATTGAAAGCTATCATTGAAATACATACCCTACATAATTTGACATGAATCTGACCTTCTAAATAGTTATTAACATTCTATGTGTAGAGAAGTGTGACGCTACTTTGCTAACGTTTATACAGATATCCAAATGGTCCAAAGCTGTTGGGTTTTCTTGAAGGGAAAGCATAAATTGTGAAGAGAATTAAATATATATAGCAACTCCAGTTTCTATTCTCCCAAATAATGGTGTAATAGCTCAATATTGTAGGAAAATATCCAGGCAGGGCAGCTTATTTTGTATAAAAAGTGGCAATTAGATTTCCCTTGATTTTTCTGTAGTTTATATAAAGCACAGCCTAACAATAAATCCACTTGTGTTCAACCACCCATTCAGGCTCATTTTTTTCCCCTCACTGAACAAAGTTACTTCCTCTTGTGGAAAAATTTAATAAAACATTTGAATAAAATAATCCTTTGATACAGCTGAAAAAGAGGAAAGCACATTTGTCTTATCTGACTACATAACTTAAAAGCAATTCAGGAAGAAGTCATTTATTGCCCAAGGGACTTTTATTTTTATTTTATTTTATTATTTGAACATAATGTGCTAGGTAACTGTTCTAAAGGCCATTTAAAATAAAGAATGCCTTTCAGCAGAGTCCCTGGAATGCTCCCTAGCAGACCCCCCCACCCCTTCCACCCCAACTGGTGACATCAGCCTGGGGCCTGTCTCCAGAAGGAGATCTTGGACCTGAGGTGCAGTCATGGGGTTCTCCCACTCTGGGGACCACAAAAATCCCAAAAGTTTCTTAGTTAACACCCTTTAAAAAATTGAGGCCTGTGGAAAACCTACGCACGGAAAGTCTGTTTCTATTTCAGTTGTGTATCAGTTAAGATGGAAAAATTTTAAAGTCCACACAGATGGTAAATAAATTTCTGCTACATGAGGCAGTTCCTGGAATAAAGCAATTTTCTCAAATAACAAGTGCCAACTTATTTTTTCAACAGTACTTATTTTTAACTTTCCCAGGGAATAGTTGAGAGACTGGGAGCAGTGTCCTTCACCTTAGGAATCTGAGTCTCCTTCCAGAAGAAACTAATGCTGTTCTCACTACAGACTTACGTGTATGCATACATACATATGTACGTTGAATGAAGGAAGTGGTTGTTCATTTTCTTGGGGGAAGGGAATGAGAAAAAGGCTGAGAAGTTGGAGATTTTGCAGAAATATTTAGGTTTTAATTCAATGTTTAATTTTATATAACTTACTCTAAACAGTATGAAATTAACTCATGCTTGCTTAAGAATTCATTAACTATCTTGAGTGAATGGCCATTAATCCTTGGGAATTCTTTATACACTATTAGACTTGGCCCATGTTTCCAGGAGCCTTCAGTGCTGAAGTCTCTTAGGACATAGCTGAACCCCCTAATGGTTTGCTGGGTCATGCTTCATTGGGAGAACCATCCCTGGACTGCAACTGGCAGGGAATTCTGGTGTCTTAAATAAAACTGTGCCATTGGCTAAATCAGGGTGATGCAAACATTTCTTTTTAGTAGCAGAGATTCCTTATTCATAAGATACACAAACACTGGCTATTAAATAATTAAATTGCTATAACACAGTTTTGGTGAGGGTATTACAGCAGAGTGCTAAGGGCCAGCCCTTACATGTTTATTAACTTGTTTTTAGTAAAATATTTTACTCAGCAATATAGAGGTATCAATCTATCAATCTATCAATAAATTATTTCCTGAGTGCCTAAATACTAGTCATTGCAAAAGTAAGGAAAAAAACAAAAACTTGTCTTTGCCTTAGAGAGGTTATAGTTGAGGAGACAAACATGAAGGAATTTGAGAACCACCAAGAGCCAGACTGTGTGATGCTGAACATCAAGAGTGTGGGGTGGAGGGTGATATGCTGACCTGATATGTCAAGAGAGATACTTCTGTGGATTAAATATTTTTGTCCCTCCAACCTCATACCACCACCCAAATAATGTTGAAGCCTTAATCCTCACCCCGATGGTATTACAAGGTGAGCTTTTTGGGAATTAATTAGTTTTAGGTGAGGTCATGAAGGTTCCATGATGGAACCAGCATCCTCATAATAAAAGAGAGAGAAACCAGAGCTTCCTCTCTCGGCCATGTGAGGACACACTAAAGTGGCCATTCATAAACCAGAAAGAGAGTTCTCACCAAACCAGACCATGCTGGCCCCCAGATCTCAGACTTCTAACCTCCAGGACTGTAAGAAAACAAATGTTTATGGTTCAAACCACTTAGCCTACGGTGTTTTGTTATAGCAGCCTGATCAGACTAAGACAGACACTCAATGCTCAGGTGAAATCTATGAGTAAACCATCCACATGGGACAGGAAGATAGGTTTTTAGAAGGGAATTTTTGAAGTACTTGTTTTTTAGGGACATGGTCATCATCTTTCCATTGCAGTGACAACTTTGTGTGACAAATTCTAATGTTTGAAAGTAAACACTGACAAATAAATAATACTTGCTATATTGAGATCCAAACATAATTTACTAACAAACAAGTATGTAGGAATCAGGAAAATGGGGAGCTGGAAGGAAAAGAAAGATTTCTTAATTCAATACCCTCCCTTAAACAATGAGGAAACAATCCTGAGGAGGGAAAGGCTTGCTCTAAGTCACAGGTGTTGTCAAAGCTGGAATGAGAACAATACTCTTCCAGGAGCTAACTCTGTGCCCCCTCCATTATAATATAAGAAACAATAAGAGGTTCCATGTTACTCTTCTGTAGTATTGATGCAAAAATTTGTCAATTTGGCTTACTGGGAATAAAAGACCTCTGAGAATAATTGTCAAAATTTTCCTAAATTGGCTTTCTTTTATTTGGTCACTAAATCTCTTGTGGTTTTATACCAAATCAAAGTGCAGGTCTTAACAATTAAATGAGAACATATTTTGATAGTGATGTAATTATAATGGCATTTTTAATAGACAAGACCAAATTATAATTTCAGTTTATAAAAGTAGTAAATTTCTAAATATTTGTAACTGGTTTTCCTTTTTTGACTTAAATGTGTTGTATCAGGGTGGAATTTGTTTTTCAAAGACTTGAAAAGGTGCTTTTTATAATACAGTGCAGATATCTTAATAATTAAAGTTTATGTCAAAAATCTGTAGTCTGGAAAAAACCTTGATTTTTGATTTTGGTTCAGAAGGACTTTAGTTTTCTGATTCTGAGGGCCCAGCAAAGGCCATCTTTCCTATCAGGGCTTTGGCTAAAGCATAGTGGTTGAAATAATGAATTTCCTGTTATTCTTAGCATGTGCCCAGAAGCCATGGAGATTTTTGGACTTACTTAGTAAATTAAAGAAAGAAAGTGAAAAAAGACGCTTTTATGAATAGCAACCATAGAAAATAGAGATTATAAACAGTAGTAGTTTCAAAATGAAAAGAAAAATACAACCATAACCATGGAATCTCAGAGATGTGGAGACTCCTTGATATATTTCAGCTATCAGGTAAATTTGGGGAAATGTAAATCCTGAGGCTGATTGGCAAGTGCTGGGTATGTGGCATTAAGAACTGAGCCTGTGATGTGAAAGAGACCAGGATGTCAACTCAAAAAACTTATTAGCATTGAGTAAAATTAGTCTCTAAAAAGAGAATGAACCTAAACTCATCATTGCCTCAGTCTTGTGTTTTTTTGTGGTTCCCACATGCTTGGGTCATTAATTATTTCACAACCAGTTCTCCACTGAATTATGAATGGATAGTGTAGAAGATTTGATGAGATAATCAGTTCTTAGTATATTTACCATTTCCAAAGGAATAAGGAAAGTGAGTAGGTTGCCTCCTAAAGCAAAAGGAAGCTACAGGGAGGAAATGTGATGTATGAAATGATCAATTTAAAAGTAATAAGTATTTTATACTTTTTGAACTTTAAATAGAATACATAATTAGTTTTTTTAGTATTGCTTCAGAAATGTAATTACTATCATTTATAGTGGTAAATGCTGGAATGAGGCAACTAGGTGTATAGAGTGACTAAGAGACTCTAAGAGTCCATAGTGGCCAGAGAACATAAATTTGTGGTGGGTCTCTATAAGACTCATTAGAATAGTGAGAGTAAGCTTAAAATTTTAACAAGGACTAAATAGAGAACTTTAAATTACAGGCGGGAGTTATTATCCTCATTTGATAAAAACCAAGAGATTAGGTTAGCTTGTTCATGAAGGGAAATAACCTGGTTTGAATGTGTTTTCTTAGCAAGTTTATATCTGACTATACTATGTAGAATAAGCTAGAATAAGAGAAAATAAAACTGGATCCAAGGAGATAGCAAGGAATTTATGATAGTACCTCCTAATGCTGAGATGAGTGTGTGGGTAGGATGGAGACATGAGAAGTGGAAATAAATGATTCCTACACGAAACATGGATTCCTACAAAAATCATCGGGAGATCACACACCGGTTACCTATGCTATCCAATTTTCCTTAGTCATAACAAGGAAGGGGAACCAAAATCACTAAATCGTTAAGAAAAATCAATAGCAGGGAAACAGACTGCTGCACAGAAAGAAATAATTCAGGTAATACCAACTCCACATTAAAAACCTCTAAACCTCACATTAAATTACCCCTATAATTACTGTTCTCAGAGAGGTTTAAGAGAATGCTCCATCTAAAACATGAACACATTACTATCACAGAGCAAGCAGAGAACATACCCCATATGCTTCACCTTCCCTCTTGTTACACATATGAGGTCTCTGCTACATCTAAGCCCAATCCCTCCACTGGCCACTGGGTTGCCTCCTCCCTTACCAGTTCAAGGACATCATTCCTAGAGCTGCTGCCTTTCTTGTAGCAATGATATTCTTCTACTGGGTCATTTTTTGAGCTTCCAAATATGATGGACAAATATCTCCCATTAAACATTAAAAACAATTCTCTCTTGACTCCACATCCTCTTCTGGCTTTCACCCTCTTCCTTCATTTTCTTTTACAGAAAATATTAAATCATTATTTAATAGCTGGCTCTGCTTACTTTCTTCAATTCCTGACCCCCCCCTTTTGCTCTTGAACCCTCTGAAAGCAAGCCTCTCCCCCCACCAAACTATGAACAAGACAGCCAATGGATTTTATGTTGTTAAATGCCACGTTTCTTCTTGATCTACCCACAACATTTGAAATACTTGATTTCACTCCCTTTTAGAAACAGTTCCTTCACATGGCTTCTAAGATCCTACTCTTTGATTCTGGTCATTCTTTTGTTCATTCTACTCCTTAGTTGGCTTACGATTCATTTGTTGGATTTACTTTCTGCTTTCCTATATTAGAAAGTAAATCCTTGAGAGTGAAGATGTTATTTTTTATCTCTTACATCCAGAAGAGTGCTTGGCACACAGTAAGTGCTCAGTAACTGTTTATCAACTAGGTAATTAAATGACAAAAAGAAAGAGCTATGTAAGTTAAAAACAGAATTGAAATAATAAATTTTTCCCCTTTTCTTACGTTATGTTAATCGCCATACATTACATCATTAGTTTTTGATGTAGTGTTCCATGATTCATTGTTTGTGCATAACACCCAGTGCTCCACGCAGAACGTGCCCTCCTTAATACCCATCACCAGGCTGACCCATCCCCCAGCCCCCTCCCCTCTAGAACCCTCAGTTTGTTTCTTAGAGTCCACAGTCTCTCATGGTTCATCTCCCCCTCCGATTTCCCCCCCTTCATTTTTCCCTTCCTGCTATCTTCTTCTTCTTCTTCTTTTCTTTTTAAACATATAATGTATTATTTGTTTCAGAGGCACAGGTCTGTGATTCAACAGTCTTACACAATTCACAGTGCTCACCATAGCACATACCCTCCCCAATAATAAATATTTTAATGGACAATGAATGATAAAATGAATCTATCTGAAGATTCAAGTTGCTGATTTGGTCCAGTGAGTCAAGAAAATCTCAGAGTAAATAATGCAAAAATTCAAAGAAGTGTTAAATAATACATAGAAGTTAAGAGACATAGACACAGGTCATTCAAAAACATCTAATGGGAATTCTGGGCAGAAACAAGGGGAGGTGGGCGTACTCATTAGAATATTGTAAGGAATATTTCCTAAGCTGATGAAAGACATAGCTTTTCAGATTGAATGATCTTAGTAAACAACAGGTTGCATTCAAAAGAAGCAAAAATATTCATAGTCACATCCTAGTAAATTTTATAACTCCAAGGATAAACAATATACCTTAAGAACATCCAGAGATTTAAAAATAAGTTACTAAAACCAAGTTATCAGGGTGGCATAGATCTTCATATCTTAAATACTGGGTCACAGGAGAGTCAAGGAATGTCATCAAGTTTCTCAAGGCAAAAAAAAAAAAAAAAAGGAAGAGAGAGAGAGAGAAAGAAAAGGAAAAGAAAAAAAAGAAAAGAGCCTAGAGTTCTAAACCTGTTTAATCATTAATTAAAATATGGAAAGAATAACAACCCTTATGGATATAAAAGAACTTAAAAATAATCATAATTATGTGATAAAGTTATTTAAGGACATATGCCAACCAAATAAATAAGAATATAAGAAAGCTAAAGAACATGGAAACACAAAAGATGTGTGACATAGAAAATGGGAGCAAATCAGAAGGATTTTAAAATAAAATCTATTAGACCTTGATGCCTGGGTGATCTCCCTTTTAATGACAAGATTTACATCTGCTTCTCTGTGATCCGATTTTACTGTTTTTTTTTTTTTCTGGAATGGATATTTACATATTATAAAGCCTTTTGTGGATTTTGATTTTTATAAACTGGAACAATTAATTTTAGCCACAAGAGAGAATGTATATGTTAAAGCCTTGAAAATATAAAAATTATACTATGAACAAAAATTGGAAGACAGAATGAGGGAAAAGAGGTAGACCAAGAGGCAAGTGATAATTTTCTAAACTTTCAAATGGAAATACAATACAATTTAAAATGGATAATCAACAAAAGGACAAATAAGCGTTTACTTAGCAGGCATATTCATGAAGGCAAATACCAGAGGAACTAAAAATACATAAATAGGGGCACCTCGGTGGCTCAGTCAGTTGGGCATCTGACTCTTGGTTTCAGCTCAGGTCATAATCTCAGGGTCCTGAGATTGAGTCCCGCATGGGGCTCTGCATTCAGCGGGGAGTCAGCTTGGGATTCTCTCCCTCTGCCCCTCCCCCCATGCTCTCTTTGTCTCTCTCTCAAATAAATAAGTAAAATCTTTTTAAAAAAGTACATAAATGATAAAAATCAGTAGGGAAAAGGGAGAAACTTTGAACTAGTATGAAAACACTAAATTCCACCAAAAGTAAGTTTTTGATGATAGAAAATTTGTCAGCCATTGTTTTAGCCCATTACATCGATTGTGCTTAGCATAATATAAGCAATTGTTATGGGTTGAATGTCAACTTCATATTCTGACAATTTATGAAGTTATAGTAGAGTAGGATGGACCTCCATTCCCATATGGCTTTGTCCTTACAAAATCTGGACACAGACAGACACAACACCATGTGGACATTAAGGCAGAGATCAGATGATTGTCCACAAGCCAAGAACACTAAAAATTATCAGCAGACCACCAGAAGCTAGGAGAGAGGCACGGAAAAGCCAACAGAAGGAACTAACCCTACTGACACCTTGATCTCAGACTTTTGGTCTTCAGAATTATAACAATAAATTTCTACTGTCGAAGCACACAGTTTGAGGTACTGTGTGACAACAGTCCTAGCAAACTGTTATGGCAGTCAAAGAATACTTGTTAAATATATGAATGAACTATCTTTCACAAGTGAACATCATAAATTCTATGTACTGTCACTAATTTATAAATATTTAAAAAGCATATCTTTATAGTTATTTAGGTAATGAACCAGAATTGGAGACAGTTGACAACGGTGGTCCGGAAAAATGGGACTAGTCAGAGAAGAAATTTCACTTTCATTTCATACTTTTTTTTTTTTTTTGGCTATATGCGTGTATCACTTATAAAAAGATAAAAATATGGAGTTGGTAAATAAATCAATGTTATCTTACTGGAAGCATCTTTTCTCAAATTAAGCACCGAGATAATTTAAGGCTTGGAATTGATTCAGGGATTTTTACTTCATATAATTACTTATAATTATGGAAAGCATGCTATCTCTCAAACAAAGTAAGTTACATTCTCTGTAGAAGTATCCTCATGTTATTTGCTATAGTTTATAGTTATTTTTATTACAATTTCCAAAGAACTATCAGATAAAATTAAAGATGAGGAAATACAGTGTGAGGCGATTAAGTGATTTAACTGGAGCAAGAAGAGAGTGAAAAAGCCATGTGAATTATTACTGTACACTAAGGTAATGCTCCACGTGCTGTGCCTGTCTTCCCTCACTCACTCGTTCTACAGAAATGTAATAAGCGCACCCTACATGCCATGGCATAGGGGGAGAATGGTGCATAAACTGAGTATGCTAGTCCCTGATTTCAAGGAATTTAATATGATGTGTAGGTTTATGTACTACAGAAGTCCCCCCACCTCCCCCACTTATCCACTGGGGAAACGTTCCAGGACCCTCAGTGGATTCCTAAACCCGCGAAGAGTACCAAACCCCTTGGGTACTGTTTTTCCCTATACATACATACATACATACCTCTTACAAAGTTTAATTTATTAATTAGGCACAGTAAGAGATTAACAACAATAATGAAATAGAACAATTCTAACAATATACTATAATAAAAGTTACTTGACTATTGCCCCTTTCTCATAGTATCTTATTGTACTGTACTCACCCTTCCTGTGAGGATGTGAGACGATAAAATGCCCCCAGGGCGGGAGTGTGTGCGGTGATGAGGTAGTTCTCAGGGCCTATGCTGGCGACTGCTGACGTCAAGATTCTGCGTCAGAAGGAGGAGCCTGGCTTCCGAAGGCAACTGGCTGGGGGGTAACCAAAACCGCGGATAAGGGGGGCCTACCGTAGTTTCCTGAGGCTGCCTCTAAAAAATTAGCACAAACTTAGGGCCTTAAAAGTACAGAACTTTTTTTTTTTTTTTTGAGAGGGAGTTGGGGGGAGGGGCAGAGGGAGAGGAAGAGAAAGAATCTTAAGCAGGTGCCATGCTGCTCAGCGCAGAACCTGAGGTGGGGCTTGATCCCGGGACTCTGCGGTCATGACCTGAGCCAAAATTGAGTGTCAGACGCTTACCTGAGCCACCCAGGCACCCTCAAAGTACAGAACTTTTTTTCTCTCACAGTTCCCGAGGCCAGAAATCAGTGTGTTGGCAGGGCTGGGCTCTTTCAGAAGGCTCCGCGAGAGGACCCTTCTTTGCCTTTTCCAGCTTCCGGAAGCTCCGGGTGTTCCTGGGCTGCCTAATGCCAATCTCTGCCCCCATCTTCTCACGGCCTTCTGCTCTGTATGTCTGTTGTCTCTTTTGTCATGTATAAGGACACTCGGCATTGGAGGTAGGGTTCACCCAGGTCATTCAGGGTGGTCTCATTTTGAGATTCTTAATTACATCTCCAAAGACTGTCTTCCCCAATCAGGTCACATTCACAGGTTCCCGATTTGGATATGCACATACTTTTGGGGGGCTCCGCAATTCAGTCACTACGATATGGATAAGTGAATAGGTAAGTCCAACCCAGTGTGCTAAGTGCTAGGCTAAGATATGTACAGGGGGTTACAGCACACACAGATGACACCTGGAAGGAAGGAGGCCCCAATTCAGGCTGGGGAGTTCAGGGGAGACCATTTGAGTAAAGTGACATGTGAGGTGCGACCTGAAGAATGCCAGGGGCGGGACGGTGGGCTGGGCGAGCTTTCTGGGGGAGAGCGAGCATATGCTGAATTTAGGTCACGGAGAGGAGTTTAATGTGGCTGTAAAATGTGAGATGAGGAGAAGCACAGAAGAAACTACAAAGGTGAACAGGGCCCAGAATGTGACTGTCCTTGAAAACCGTGTCTAGCATATTGGAATGTTAAAGCTACAGAGGGGAAGGGGGCAGATTTGCATTGGATAAAGATAATTTGGAGTGCAGCATGAAGTGCGTGAAGTGTGGATTTGTGGGTTTTAGGACTGGAATCCGAAGAAATCAGTTAGGATGATGTTGCAGTAACTTGAGCAAGAGATGGTTGGGAGTTAAGGGGAGAGGGATGAGCAATATTGAGGATGAAGAATTATTATATTCATAACTATTGTTAGTTGCCACTAAACTCACAGGTGTATTTCTACAAGTGTTTCTAAAGTGAAGATGGATTCCAAAGCTCTCAACTTTTCATCTGAACTTTCTTTCTGGCTCTATGACTAGCGCACAGAGAGAGGAGAGAGAGAGAAACAGAAAGAGAGAGGGAGAGGTAACAGTATGGATCTAGCAACCGTTATTAATAAACATTTTGAATTTCTGAAACACATCTTTTATAAATGGATTGATTTCCTTCCATTATTAGAGCTGTGGATACACTTTCATTGGCACCGCTCCAAAGTAAACTTGGCTTTTTAAACCCCTTCCTAAGTGAAAGGTTGGGACTATACATTTGGGGAGTGGATATTGCTTATGACTCACTCTTAATTATATGTACCTGCTTAGTTCTTTTAGTTTCAAAAAATTTCATGAGAAGGTTAGGAATGCAGAAGGGTGTTATCAAAGCGGCAGTGGAATTCTGTGCAGAAAGAACGGAGGCAGCAGCAGGGGCAGAAGGTAAATATGTCACTTTGAACATAAGCAGTCCCTCAAGGCAAACAGTAGT
This sequence comes from Eumetopias jubatus, assembly GCF_037043125.1. Classification (NCBI taxonomy): domain Eukaryota; kingdom Metazoa; phylum Chordata; class Mammalia; order Carnivora; family Otariidae; genus Eumetopias; species Eumetopias jubatus. Next base: position 25,158,285 of record NW_028274808.1, on the reverse strand, counting down.
GCGCTTCGGGAAAAATCTGCCTGCAGCTTCTCACCTGGGTGCCCACTGCCCCTGACAGGGGTGGTACATAATGACTGACACATGGAAGCAAGACCACCGGGCATCTGCGAGTGGACGGGCCAGCAACTTCAGCGGATTAAATGCTTGTGAATTTGCTAATAATGCCTTCAGAATCAAGTTTTATTGTTAAGTGGTTGAAATGGTAACAATTACTTGAAAACACTGTGTCAAGTATAACTCTTTGGATTTGAAATGCAGAACCACCACAACAAAAATCCCTAGTCAAGGTTATGATTCACTGCAAGTGTGTCACCTACCCCTCTTTGGTAGTTTAAGCATGACTTTGTAGCTGTTTTACATTCCCTTCCAATAGCCGTGGTTCCTAGGTTCTACTAACACACTTCAACTATTTGCTTCTTAGTAGAGACTGACTCTTAACATTTCTTGCACGAGCCCTCCTACATATTATGTAGGAACTCAAACCACAGTTTGGGCATTTTTGTTATTTGCGGTATTCTGTTTTAGCCTCTCATCATAAACAATGGATTTTACATGACTTCAGTGTACGTTGATAACAGATAGTAGCACACAAATTTTCCTTCTTCAGGACTGCAGCTCTTCTTGCCCTTCTTTACTATCCTCCCTTACCTCCAACAACTTGATGTCACCAAGTTTTGTTCCAATGACTTGTACGGTAACTGGAGCTCCAGCTAAGTATTGTACAGTTCTCTGACTTTAGAAGGGAATACTGGAAGCACAAATATTAGGCGGCAGCTCACATGGATAAGTGACTATATCAGCATTGTGACTTATCTACTGACATCTCCTGAGTAAAACTGGTCCCCTTAAAAATGAAAAGATTTATGTGAAAGTTAGAAATTAAAGTTTGTAATCAACTGGCTTCCTGTAAGCAATTACGGCTATTGCCTATTTATTTTCTATCAATAAAATAAATGATCTCAGGGTTCAGGTTTGGAAATTTAGGATTACAATAACTGTAATGTATTGCATGTGAAGAACAGATTTATTTCCATTTTAAGTTGCCCAGAATAGGCTGATGGACAACTTTGCATGCTTTTTATTTCTAGTCTATGTCACATTTTAAGTATAAAAATTTAGTGCTTTATATAATCACTAATATGCTTAAAAAATTTGCGTGAAGATTATACCGAAATCTGCTGGCTAATTTCCTTTCTCTCCTTGCCTCCTTAATGATTGCTCACAGTATGGAACTTGTTTGAAATACTTTTCAGCTTGTTTAAAATTTATCATGCCTCAACCCAAACACTGAAGACATCTGAGAGAAACCACTTTGTAACTTCTAAGTGGATAGAGATAATATTTATGATATAAGTCTATGTTGATCACAGGGAAAGAGTACAAAATGATTGAATTAAATGAAAATTCATGCCTCAAGAAAGAGTAACTTTTTAATATAAAACTAGAAACCAGGAGAAGCTCAGAAAAATAAACTTATTTTAGACTCAATTTTCAGGTTTTTAAAAATTTATTTTATATTCTTGTCAGCAGATACCCGAAATGGTAGTTAAATTCTTAAAGCTGTGGGGTTTTTTTTTTTTTTTTCTTCTTTGCACACCAAGTGGACAAATGTCTGAAATAGAAGGATAAAACATTTCCTTTCATCATTCAAAAAAACCTTAATATTAGGTTTGTGTTACATTTTGATGTTGGCCAATTCTTTCTGATTACTTTTAAATTATAGCTTCTCCATGATAATATGCAACTCAGCATCTTCTCCGTGGGGCAGCAACTTTACGTTGGTAACAGGACATACCACTATTAACACTCTAAATTATAGCCCCTTGTCCTTGTCAATACACACATATTATTCCAGTTAAAGTGAAATGCAAGAATGTTCAAAGTCTCTTCCAGCTGGAACATTTCATGAACCTATGAAAAGCAAATTCTGTCTCTCATCCCATATTTGTTTGTAGGATGCTACCTACACCAGTCTAGTCAAGCAGACAATGTCTTGCTTGTTGGGTAAATGAACATGTGACAGGATGTTAAGCATCATGCTACCATCTTACAGCAAGATGAAGACAAAATGCAAGGGATGTTATTGAGAAATGGGTCAAAATTAACGTCCTAATACCCAATGGCAAATACATACTAGGAGAAATAACAACTCTGCACCCAAGAGCTCAGCCATTCGTTTCTTAATGTAGGCACTGGTCTGCTGTGTTGACCAAACTTCACTTCCCTGTGCCTTTGGTGGGAGGGTGGAAGAGTGAGAAAATGGTCCATTGACCTTGAAGTTGATATTTACCACAGAGGCCTCGCCTGCATCTGGTTTCCTTTTACATCTCCCTTGGAAACATGTGGGAGTAGAACACCACCAGCCAACTTGCAAATGTCCCTGTGGTAGTGACCACTTACTTCCTCTGTGTTTTGTCACATCCTCTACTCCAAGTCTCAAAGACTGCATTGTTGCAGCGAGCCAAATACGGCATCTCAGATTGTACCTGATCATTGCAGACATTGAAAATTAATTTATACAGGTATGTAATTTTTATATATGTATTATATATATTAATTTACATCTATGGATATACTTTTACAATATTTTTGTTCAGTAAACCTATGTTATCCTTAATATTCTGCTTGTAGGCTTTAGACACTTCACAGTTCTCTTAAGAAAAAGTTGAACTCATTCAAAAATTCATAGAATGGATTTTATGCTACAAACTGACACAATCTAAATAATATTTAAATCACAGTGTTGAAAACGAAGGTTGTCATTAGCACACTGAGTGTGAGCCCCGATCTTTCACTGTGTCAAAACAGAGGAGGAACGGCATGGTCAGAGTGCTGTCCTCTGCACACATTGTCATCCATCAGACAATTCACATCACTCAGAGAGACTGTAGGCTCTTATTATTAAAGAATTCCTTTATTTAAACTCAAGGAAGATGAAAACTTTTATCAGATATTCATGAAGTACATTTCTCATGTTATACTCCGACTGAAATACCTTTGGGTACCACTTCAAAGTGACTCTGAAGAAAATTTTCAATTGTGCATCAGGCCAGTATGTGAGTGGAATGTGAAACATCGTAATCAGAATTGAATTTTTAACAAGCAAGGAATTATTCTCTTGCTTTTTTACTTCTTACGTTTTTAGTCAATTATGCTTTTAAATCACCTTGTTACGATTGCCCATCATAAAAAATTAATTAGTAGCACTCCATGGATGATTCTTATCTATGAGAGTATGAAAATTATTGAGAATCACTGTCTCATCACCATTTTATAGTTGAACCA